>NC_090436.1:652241801-653450489 GCF_031143425.1 Pleurodeles waltl
AAATACAGTATTTAGTGAACAAACCTAGACCAGAGAATCAGATTCCAAAAACAAATGAAGACCAGCAACAAAGAAGACCCAAGGCTCAAGAACTGAAGTCCTGCTGCACCAAGAAAAAGGCACCAAACCCTACCTGCTGCACTCAGCACTTGACAGTCACTGCTGAGGGGATGCTTGGGCACTGGACTGACTCTACAAAGCCCCAGAGTACCTCCACACTTCAGAAATTGATGAAGATCTCCCTCCAGAGTGAAGGCATCACTCTTCTGCAACAAAAGACCAAAGGCCCAGTGAAGTCCACTTCCCTGACTGACTGCTGATGGAGGAACAGGACACTGCAGCCAGAACAAACTCCACCCAGTGGATCATGAGGAAAAACCCTACAAGTGTGTCAAGTTTGGTGGCACTGCCTCCACCAATGTCCAAACCGTGCAATAGCCCTGGGCACTGGTCACCTAACATTGGACACCAAGATGGACAGTCCATTCAGGACTGTAAAAGGATCAGGAGGAAGCCCCAGTTGAGGGACTTCAAAAACCACCAGGACCTCCCACCAGAGTGCCCCTGCCGACCTGCAAGTGACCCTCAAAGTGACCTACCTCCTCCTTCTAAGGGCAACTTTGTGTACAGCTCCAGGCTCACCAATTCACCAGCTGCCGTGTGCCCTGCACCAAAGAACCAGATGTGCCCCAAGGATCCCCCACCCCTTGCGACCTCGACACTCCAAGGGGACCCACCTTGAAGTCTACCTGTGCAGTGCTTTTCTAAGTGGTAAGTGGTGCCCAGCAGTGGTCTTGCACCAGCTCCAACAACTTTCTGCAGCTGCTCCCCTAAAACCCGGAGCTGCCCAAACTTCTCCAGCTGGTCCACAGGGCCCACCAACAACATTGACTTACCTGCAAAAGGAGACATTGGTAAACTCATTGCCTGATTTTATATGCATTTTTAAAGTATTTCTCCACTGATTTCTATGGTGCGTAATTAGACACAAAAATACTATTTTTGCTAATCTTTAAAAAATCATAACTTAAAAAGTACTTATCCGATTTTGATGATCTTGATCTTAAAAATATTATAAAAATATAAAGGGGGTCATTCTGACTCCCGCCGGCCGCGGTAACCGCAGGGCCAGTGGGAGCCGCCAGAATAACGCTGCGCGGTCAGAAGACCACCGCGGTTATTCTGAGTTTCCCGCTGGGCGGGCGGGCGACCGCCAGAAGGCCGCCCGCCCGCCCAGCGGGAAACCCCCTTTCACGAGGATGCCGGCTCCGAATGGAGCTGGCGGAGTGGAAAGGGTGCGACAGGTGCAGTTGCACCCGTCGCGATTTTTCAGTTTCTGCATGGCAGACACTGAAAATCTTGGTGGGGCCCTGTTACGGGGGCCCCTGCAGTGCCCATGCCATTGACATGGGCACTGCAGGGGCCCCCAGGGGCCCCACGACACCCCTTACCGCCATCCTGTTCCTGGCGGCCAAAACCGCCAAGAACAGGATGGCGGTAAGGGGGTCGGAATCCCCATGGCGGCGCAGCAAGCTGCGCCGCCGTGGAGGATTCCCCAGGGCAGTGGGAAACCGGCGGTACACCGCCGGTTTCCCGTTTCTGACCGCGGCTGTACCGCCGCGGTCAGAATGCCCAGGGATGCACCGGCAGCCTGTTGCCGGTGCATCCGCGGTCCCCGGCCCTGGCGGATTTTACCGCCAGGGTCGGAATGACCGCCAAAGTATTTTTGTAAAGTTGTCTCGAGATATTCTCTTGAGTATGTGTCTTGCTTTGTTGATACTGTGAGTACAACAGATAATTTGCACTTCTCCAAGATTAGCCTAACTGCTCGACCAAGCTACCATAAAAATTAGAGCATTATGTGGTCTTTTTTTTACCTCTGTAAATCAATGTGTGGTTGCCCGAATCCTCTACACAGTGTGCCTATTTTGCACATTACATAGTGGGCCAGCCGCCTACATTTGGTGTATCAGCGGTGGGATAGAGACTTCGCATTTGCTGATACTAAATTGTCAATTTGTGAGCACATGAATAACTCTCCAGATTTTCTTTAGATTAATTGCATTTTTTTCAATTGATTATCGTTTGCAAATTTGTAAAATAAGTGTTAGGGTCCTGGTTAGTTCCCTACAACACTAGCAAAAGTTTAAAAGTCCTTACTTTGGGGGCATGGCTTTGCTCACTCTAAAATGGCCGCTATCTAAGAGAGCTCCGCGGCTCCAAATATAATCTTGCAAATCCGTCAGTAATCCAACCACAGACTGCCGTCTGAAAGCTGCCCATGGCTATTAGTACTGAGCTGGACAGGGGGCTATGTTTAAGAACCGAGCTCCCCCAAGAAACAATGCTGTGGCCACAGAGGGAGAAGGCCATGGGAATGGCCTGCAGAGAGATGTGCCTGGGGGCCTGATTAGGAAGTGATCCGAGGCTCTGCTGCACCTGCAGTGGACTGGCCATTCGCTGATGGGATGGGGCAGACTATGCACCACAGATGAGGTGAAGAAGACTGAAGCTGACAGGGATAGTCACCCTGGGCCTGGGACTTGCAGGAGGGGCACGTGTGAGGCAGCAGCCAGCTGGTGTGAGTGACAACTCAGTGTTTCATGGCTCCTCAACTGGGGCTGCCACCAAGAACCCGGGGGAGCAACAGTAGAGGAACAAGGACTAGCGGCCTGGAAATAAGGCAGAGAGGCGTATGGTGGCCTACCCTGGGCAACATATAGATCCAGAGGGTGCGGTGACTGGGAGCTGTGCAGCCTCGAAGGAAGGGGGAGCGTGAAATAATACCCCAAGTGACATCTGGAGTGGCAGTGCGGGTTGGGTCTTGGCCATTCTTGCCCCTGGCCAGCCGCACGCGCTGCACAACAATTCCTCTTTGACTGGAGGATCCTGGGACCAGACACCATCCCGGCCGCTCCTCGCACCACTTGTGTCCGGTGCAAGAGAGGAAGTCTCCCAAATATAAGCAATGTGTGGTGTGCCCTACTTGGTGGGGGCCCGCATGAACAGAGAGACTCTTTCCTCCTAGTTGGCTCACTGCAAAGGCATGAAAGTGCTGGTGACACTGGGAGAGACTGGAGGAGACCTGGACCTAGTGGAAGGCAGAGAGAAGTAGCAACACTGTCAGAGGCACCGACGACCTGACACTGGTACAGAGGGGAGATGGTTGCAACCAGCTGGAGAGCGGTGGGCTGCAGAGTTCCCTTCCTGGGCTAGATTCCCTATAATTGTCATGGTGAAACTGAAAAACCACTGTCTCAGGCAATCCAAGAAAATGGACAAGCATGCCTTAACTAGACAGGCTCCTCCACCAGCGGGACCATATTCGACTAGCTCTGAGGTGGCAGAAAGCCCTCTCTGGGTGCTATAATGGTGGCTATTTTGGATCTTGAGTCCACTTTAGAACCTAAGCTAGATACAGTGACGACAGAAGTCTGTTTGATATGGGCAGATCTCCTGAAAATGGCCTATAAATTGTCCACAGCCAAGACCACCATTTTGGCATGCCAACCGACCTCCAAAAGATTAGAGGAAGAGGTGCAATGCCTGACAAAGCAACAAACGTAATGGCTGCCAAACTAGAGGATCTAAAGGGCTGTGCAAGAACGAACAACATTAGAGTGGTGGGGTCCCGGAATGGGCAGAGGGGAATATCTGATTCTCAACACCCTCTGCCTAAAGCACCTATCAAAGTTTTTCTCAGTTGAGATGGCCAATCGGGTGCCGGTCCCACCCCCAAAACCTGGGGCCCCACCACGGACCATTATAGCCAGAATTTTTATTCATTGCGACCTTAATGCCATCCTTTAGGCGGCTCACACACAGGGGGGCCTGCACTACGAAAAAGCCATAATTAGGTTATTCCCCGACGTTACCACCCAGGTCCAGAAACAACGCCGGAGTTTTGATGAAGTTAAAAAAGCTCTGCGTGCAAAGAAACAAAAGTACATGATGCTTTTCCCTGAGAAGCTGGGGGTACTTGTGGAGGGCAAATCCTGGTACTTTACCACCCTGGTGGAGGCATGGGACCAGTTGGAGGGCTGGTGCCAGGCAAGGCAACAAACTCGAGAGAAAGGGGCAAGGGGACGTGCTGGATCCCAAAGGAAAGATAATCCCTTCAAAGATGCCCTGGAAAGTGCTAGCATGGTGGAGAAGGACTGGAACAAGCCTTAGAGACTACCTGTCTCCTGGTCAGTGGACTGGGAGTGCCTAAAGTGCAACAGGCACAGACTTCATGGTGGTGAAAGGAAAGAGAGTGAAGCGTGCTTCGAGACACTATAAACTGGAGAATCAGTACCAGTGAATCAGTGAGACATATGTTGCTGCTCCAATGGACAGGCGCAGAAATATAATTATAAGGATGACATAGGTCTAAGGTGTTTGTGACTTAGAGAATTTGGTGCATCCTTATAATACTCTGCATATCTGGGTGGAGCCAGCCAACCATTTACACACTTTGGTCCTCATTACGACTTTGGTAGGCTTGCAAGAAGTCCGCCGAAGCCGCAGGCGCCACAATACCGCCAGTGCTGGCGGTATTGCTGGCTCCCTATTTTGACATTGCCGCTGGGTCAGCGGACGGAAACAGCGTTTCCATCCGCTGGCCCAGCGGAAAAGTCACATCAACATTGCCGCCGGATCACAATAGAGCCGCGGCAATGTTGATGTGCAGCGGGTGCAGCAGCACCTGTCATGCATTTCACTGCCTGAAATTCAGGCAATGAAATGCGCGATGGGGCTGTGCCTGGGAGCCCTTGCACTGCCCATGCCAAGTGCATGGGCAGTGCAGGGGCCCCCAGGGGCACCCCGAGTCTCCCTTATCGCCAGCCTTTGCGGTTGGGGATTATGACCACCTGGTGGTAAGGTGGAGAGGCAGGCAGTATGGGCGTGGCTAATGCACCACGGTCATAATACACTGGCGGAACACCGCCAGCCTGTTGATAGTGTTACCGCCAGTGTTCCGCTGGCCGCCAGGGTCATAATGAAGCCCTTAACGTTACAGTTCGGGTGACAGGCACTCTACAAATTGGGAGGTTGGGCAGTTTTGTAGGCCCACAAAGCAGGATAGCAGGGAGGGGGGAACCAGTTGGGAGACACAGAAGTTTAGTTATTTGAGTAGATTTGATGTTCCTTTAGAGTTTGTTCAGGATGTTTACAATGAGAGTGGGGAGGGAGGACCTGGTGGGTGTGGGTACATTGAAGGAGGGGTTGTGGGCTTAGGTAATCTGGGGATATGGTGGGACTGGGATCAGTATGACAGGTATCAAACCATTATCATTAAAGTTCATGCTGTGGAACGTCAATGGCCTGGGTAAAAAAATTAAATGCACTCTGGTCTTGCAGTACCTCTGCAGACACACCCCAGATTTAGTATTCGTGCAAGAAACCCACTTGAAGGACATTTATCATAAGGCTCTGGATCATCTGGGTTATTCCATGTCAGCACATGCCGGCTTTGCCTCTAACTCCAGAGGGGTGGGTATAACCGAGGGAGGCTGGTAGAAGGCAAGGATATCCCTCTATGCCAATGATGTCCTCCTGTATGTCACCAGGCCCTGTTTCTCTATAGATAGACTGTTACATATCCTTCATCTCTTCGGTGCCTACTCTGGGTATCAGATAATTTGGGAGAAATCCTGGGCCTTTTCCTTAACTAAAGATGGAGTGACTCTGCCGTCAAGATGTGTGGCCCCGGTAACTACTGAAGGTTTTTCCTATTTGGGAGTCTATGTGTCACCGAGTTCAGAACAAACCTCTATGCGCAGTTACAATGTCCTGGTGTTGATGTTGTCCACTGGAGGAAACTCCCTCTCTCTTTGATGAGCGGAGCCGCCCTGTTTAAGATGATTTCCCTACCCCACCTGCTGTAAATGCACCAAAATATCCCTTACAAAGTGTCTCCAGACTTGTGCGCCAAGATTAATGGAGAAATACGTAAGCTCTTGTAGGATGGAAAAAGCCCTCATATTTCCCTCAATAAGCTGCAAAAGCGGGTATTTGATGGATGTAGAGCAGTTCCTAATTTACAGATTTACTATTGGGTGACCCAGCTGCTTTCGGTTAATTACTGGGTGGTGGAACCAGCATATAGGGTTGGCAGGGAGGCAATGGGAGATGGAGGATACCCCTTGGTGTTATACTCCATAAAAATGGAAGGCCTGCTTCAGCCTCATATGCAGGTGACTGAGAGAGCATGGAGAGACACTGCTAAAAACTTGGGTTTGGGAGGTAAACTGATTAATATGGCCCCACTTTGGTGTGTTGACCAACTAAGCGATATTTGTGCCCTGAAGGGCCTCCGCAGATGGGGACTGCTTCGGATAGACCACGTGGGCGACATCTGGAAGGGGGGCATTAATTCCTCTTGAGGACCTGCAGAGGGAATATAAACTGGGAACCTCAGAAAGCTTCAAATATATCCAATTATGCTACATGCTTAAAGGGGATTTGCAGGTGGGGGAACAGTTACCTGAAGCCTCCCCATTAGAGGACCGCTTGCTACAATACCCTATGCCAGAGAAGGTGATTTCCCTAATCTATAAGAAATTGATGAATAATTTAACAGATCCCTAGCGTTCTCTCCGTGAGGCATGGGAAGGCAACATAGGCATACTGGAAGATGATGAATGTCAGGAAGCCCTACAAAGCTCTAGGGAAGTGGCAATCCAAGAATGATTCCACCTTTTTTAGCTAAGAATCCTTCACAGGTCATACTTCTCATGATCCCTGTTACATCTCATGGGCCACTGTGATTCTGACCTGTTCAAAAGGGGGTGTGGTAGGGTAAGGAACATTTTTTCACATCCTGTGGGCCTAGCCTATAATCCAACAGCTCTGGCAAAAGGTGGTCCATTTCATGGCCCAGGTCACAGGCCTCATAATCCAGAGGGAGACCAGATTTCGGAGGAGGAAGGCTGGCTTCGGCATCAGAAGACGTGGCTGGCATTGGCGGCTGGTGTGGCAAAGAGAGATATAGCAAGAGCCTGGGGAGTGGTTAGGTCAGTGGGCATTCATTCCTGGGAAAATAAGCATAGACTGGTGTTGTCATGTGTAACACATTATTTATCAGAGTCGGAGATGCCACAGAAAATTTGACAAGATATGGTCCCAAAGGACCATCTAAAAAGAGGTTCCAAATTTATAAAAAGGTCCCAGCTTTAGTAAAATAAACATGACAGATACAGAGACCCAGTGCCAGGAGCTCGACTTTGCCCCTTACCAGGCATATATTTATAACCAGTTAAGGAAACTCTGTAGATTGTTTCAGATTCATAATGGAGAAAGCCCCAATGCAGATAAGCTTAGGCTTCTAGTGGCCCAGCATGAAAAAGATCACCCCACAGATGAAATAGATGATGAAGTCTCTGAAGGAGAAGAGGACCCAATGGACAATGGGGTGAGGGTAGCTTCTCTAGCTCCAGCACTAGTGCACTCTCAGAGGAAGACCTGGTTTTAGCCAGGCTGACCAAAAGACGGGACCTGGAGGCTCAGCTTTTGGAACTTGGAAAAAAGAGAAAAGAGTCGGGCTTAGGACCCATCTCTGGTGCCAGTATCCAAGCATTGAAATAGAGACCTTTCAATCTTAAACTCCTGAAAGGAGTTGTCCAATCCTTCACAGAATGGGATGATACAGTGAAATGGTTTTCTGCCTTTGAAATAGCCTGCATTGTGTAGGAAATTAAGAAAGAACACTGGGGCGCACTGTTATGGAGTTATTTTCCAGGGCAGGGATAGGCTCCTGATACTGAATAAGGGAGATTCACAATCCTGTGACCATATGGAGGGTACCCTAATTGAGGGCTTCGTATTTACAACTGAAATGTAACCCATAAAGGTCAGGAAGGCTTGAAAAACCCAGGGCCAAACTTTAGTAGAGTTTGTGGCCTATTCAGTAAAATGCTTGGTGGTTGGTTAGCTGGTAACAAGGTGCCAGGTACTATATTATGATGGGCTAAATAACCTATTCATGAAAGAGCATCTGCTGAGTAATTGTTACATTGAGAGGCTACATCAATACCTGGTAGATCAAGGTACATTTTTTCGGCAAGAGTTTGGGAGTAAGGAAGACAACTGGGTCAAAACAAGGATAACCAAAACTACCACTGGTGCGGGGGACCAAAAGAAAGAGTCCAAAAAGCACCCACAATGGAAGGATGGGAGCCAAAACAAACATAAAGAATCTTCTCAAGGTCCCTAAAAACCTGCACCAGAGATATCTTCTTTTTGCCTGCAGGGAAGTGCCATAAAAGGGAGTAGGAGTCTCTTCATTTGAACTTTTGTGTGGGCGTCATGTTAGGGGACCACTAAGTCTTGTCAGGTAGGATGGGAGAAACCTCTTTAAGAGCCCAAGCAAGACTTTGTGGGCTATGTACTTGGCCATACCTGTTTGGCTCTCACTTCATAGTTCAGACTGACCACAGGACTCTCAGATGGCTACAACAGATTAAAGATGAAAACCCCTAACGGCCAGTTATTTGATGTGGTCTCAAAGTTGTTAGCGCTCAGGGCAACTTCTAACAAGATTTTCTGGGCCAGATTTCTTTCCCAAAATTGTTGTGATGCATTGGCAGAATAGGCAACACACTTAGCTGCCACTATGAGTCCGTAGTAAATGGTACTTAGGTACCCAGGGCATGGGCTACTAAGGGTAGGCCCTTGAGGGCAGCTGCACAGACTGGGCCATGTATCCACAAGCACCCAGCACTGCGATTGCAGACAGACCCTGATTATGAGTTTGGCAGGTGAAAAAGCCTGGCCAGCAAACTCCCTTGGTCGGGTTACCGCCTATGTGGCAGCCCTTCCGCAGCCCCTATTATGAGTTTCCCACTGGGCCAGTCGGCGGTAACAGAGTTTCTGCCTTCTGGCCCAGCAGGAAAAAACCCACAACATTAACACCAGTGGCAATGTTGCGGTGCGTTGGGTGCAACAGCACCCATCGCGCTTTTCACTGTCTACTCAGCAGACAGTGAAAAATGCAACAGGGCTGTCCATCGGGGCCCCTGCACTGCCCATGCCAAGTGCATGGGCAGTGCAGTGGCCCCCAGGGGGCCCCCAACACCCCATCTTCTCCAGCTTTTACATGGCGGTGCAACCGGCATGTAAAAGCCGGTGGAGAGGGGACTTGAAATCCCCAGGGCAGCGTTGTTTGCAGCGCTGACCTGGAGGATTAAGACTGCCAGCATTGCCCGGCCATCAGTCGGCAAAAAAAGTGGCAGTGGCAGTGCCAGTGGTCTGACCGTGGCACATTTGCCATGGTCATAATGTGGAGGCTGGACCATCACATTGTTGGCAGTCCGACTGCCACCGCGAGTCTGCCAGTCCTAGGACTGCCAGACTCGTAATGAGGGCTTAAGTGTTCTGATGCAATCCTAAAATAAAAACTCAACATGACACACAGCCTGTGTGCCCTGTCCACTACACACTGCATGCAATATAGGTAAGTCACCCCTCTGGCAGGCCGTCTGGCCCTAAGTCAGGGTGCACTATATCATATGAGTGGGCATAGATGCATGAGCAATATACCCCTACAGTGTCCCTGCCAAACCTGGGACATAGTAAGTGAACAGAGAAGCCATCTTTAAGGCATGTGCTGGACACTGGTCAGTATGAGTTTCACAACTACATGACGGATACTCTGAACCTGGGTTGTTTGGTATCAACTCAGACTGATAAATCCAAACTGGTACCAGTATTAGATTTATTACAAAATGTACCCACCGGGTCACTACCCTGGCATGGTTGCTGGCCGGCCAAGCAGCCTGCCACCACAGACAGGTTCTGGAACAATAGAGTGAGAGATCCTGCTTTCTGGGTCTCAGAACAAAGGTCTTCCTGGAAAGAGGTGCTATCACACCACCCCCCAAGAATGTGCACTGCCCTGCTAGCGAGATTCAAAGGGCTTGTCACCCTGGAACTTGATCACCAAGCCTGCTGCTAGCAGCAGATGGCCTCCCCCATTGCAGACCCCCACTTTTGGTGGGAGCAACAGCTGGAAACACAAAGAGGACAGGAGGAGGAGTCAGCTGCAGCTTGGACCACCCCTAAGGTGTTGCATGTGAGGTGACCCTCCCATTTCCTTTTCCTCCATCTTGCATTGAAGTAAAATAGCCAATCAGGTGAAGAAAAGGGACCTCTGCCCACTTACTACCCTAAACACCCACTAAATACAGTATTTAATGGGCACCCCTAGACCAGAAAATCAGATTCCAAGGACAAAAGAAAACATGCAACAAAGAAGACCCAAGGCTCGGGAATTGAAGTTCTGCTGCACCACAAAAAGGTGCCAAACCCTGCCTGCTGCATCCAGGACTCGACAATTGCTGCTGGGGGTTGCTTGGACATTGGACTGACTCCAAAAAAACCCAGAGGTCCTCCACACTTTGAAAATTGCTGAAGTTCTCCCTCCGGAGAAAAGGAATCACTCTTCTGCAACAAAAGGCCAAAGACCCAATGAAGTTCACTTGACTGACCGGCTGCTGACCAAGGAATCAGATGCCGCAACCAGACTAATCTCCTCTCAATGGACCATGAGGACAAACCCTGTAAGTGTGCCGCGTTTGTCAGCACTGCACCCTCCAGTGGCCATGCAATAGTCCCAAGTACTAGTCACCTAATGTCGGACACTCAGAAGGAGAGTCCATTCTGAACTGTAAAAGGATCAGGAGGAAACCCCAGTTAAGGGACTTCAGAAACAAGGACCTCCCACCAGACTGCCCCTGCTGACCTGCAAGCAACCCTCAAAGTGACCTACCACCTGCTTCCAAGGGCACCTTTGCACACAATTCCTGGCTCACTGATTCACTCTGCACCTGGCCACCCTGTGCCCTGCACCAAAGAACCAGCTGTGTCCCAAGGGTCCCCCACCCCTTGTAATCTCGACCCTCTAAGGGAACCCCCATGGACGACCTTGAAGTCCACCTGAGCTGTGCTTTTCCAAGTGGTGCAGTGGCCTTGCACCAGCTCCAACTACTTTCTGCAGCCTGTCCCACCGAATCCTGGAGCTGTCTGATCTTCACCAGCTGGTCAACAGGGCCCAGTGATGACCTCGACATACCTCCAAAAGGAGACATTGGTAAAGGCATTGTTTGATTTTATATGTAATTTGAAAGTATTTCTCCATTGATTCCCATGGTGCATAATTACTCACAAAAAGACTACTTTTGCTGAACTTTAAAAATTAATAACTGAAAAAGAACTTACCCGATTTTGATGATCTTGGTCTTAAAACATCTGAAGTATTTTTGGAAATTGGTCTCGAGTTATTCTGTTGAGTGTGTAGAACAAGTGCTTTGCACTTCTCCAAGATTAGCCTAACTGCTTGACCAAGCTACCATAAAAAATAGAGTATTAGGTGGTCTAGCCCGGACTCTCTACACAGTGTGCCTGGTTTTGCACACTACATAGTGGGCCAGCCTCCTACACGAATGGTTCCAAAACTGTGGTCCGGAGGGACCACGATAACTTAGAAAATTAAATAACACTAACAGATTAATAAAGTGTATGTCAATAAAGTGGCTAAACATACAAATGAAAAATTTAAAAACGTACTGTAAATGTCGAAGCATTTAAAAATGGAGGCTATAAATTAAATTTGTATCCTCAGATTGATTTGTGATAGGAGTGCAGGTGAATCAAACAGAATATAGTATGGATGATGTGTGACTTCAATTGCATTTAGTAAACCTCAAAATAAAATTGGTATTTATATTTGTTTGCAAATTAAATAAAATGTGTTATCATTTGTGTATGTGTTTCAAGAATGGTTGTTTCTGTATTTTTGTATATTGTTTTGCATTTGAAATCATCGACAATGTTTAGGCTGTCGTCCCCGATTTCCAGTAATGACTCAGTGTAGAGGGCCCTGGATTCCAATAATGATTCAGTGGGGGTTCCCCAGGATCCAGTAATGATAAGGTGGGGTCCAGAGAAGAAAAGATGTTGGTAACAACTGTCCTTCATTTAACTATAACATCTCTGAAACCTTTGTTTTTTTAAGTGAATTTCAAATGTTTTTTTAATTCTATTTCCGAACTATAATGTCCCTGTAGCCTTTGGTGTTTTTCAGTGAATTTCTATGGGGGTCATTACAACATTGGCGGTAAAAGCCACTTACCGCCGTGCAGAAGACCGCCAACACACCGCCGCGGCCGCGGAATTCCGCCACGTCATTATGACCCACTGCTCGGAATCCGCCAAAATTCAGACACCCACACAAGCCCGCCACACCAAAGGTCAGTGATAAACTGGTGAAAACAAAACCTCCACCGTCACGCCAACAGAAATACGCCCACACTATCACGACACACGAATCCACGCGGCAGTCTTTCAACCACGGTATTCCATTGGCGGTACACACCGCTGCGCTCAAAATACACACACATTAACAAAACACTGCCACATTGGACAATTTGAAATACACACACCTGATACACATACACACACCACTCCCACAATACAATATAAAACACACACCCACATCACCCACAAACCCCTACAACCACAATTCACGACCGAAGGCCAGAGAGAAACACCACCATCAACAAACTAGCATCCACAGGCACACACTACCATCACCCACACAACTTCCACGCACCTCACACAACACACCACTGCATATCACTAAACTAATCACCACACACACCATCCACACATCACCTACACCACCCAATGGCACGGCAAAGACAGCGGAGGAGGAGCTCAGGGTCATGGTGTAGGAAATCGTCCAGGTAGACCCACAGCTATTTGGATCCCAGGTGCAGCACACCTCAATTGCAAGGAAGATGGAGCTATGGCGAAGAATAGTCGACAGGGTCAACGCAGTGGGACAACACCCATGAAATCGGGAGGACATCAGGAAAAAGTGGAATAACCTATGGGGGAAGGTGCATTCCGTGGTCTCAAGACACCACCAGTGGACTGGCGGCGGACCCCCACCTCCCCACCCACAACTAACAACATGGGAGGAGCAGGTCTTGGCAATTCTGCATCCTGAGGGCCTCGCAGGAGTTTGTGGAGGAATGGACTCTGGTACGTCAAATCTTAACTATTACATCCCCCACCCTACCTGCATGCTATCACATACCCCACCCTCGCCCTCACCCCTATCACTCCAACTCCTCACAAATGTACCAATATCACAAACCACACATCCCAACACCAAGCCCTGCATGCAACAACAACGCATGGACACCCATCACTAAAGCATGCCCACTGCACTTGCCCATACACCCCCCTAAACCATCATCACACAAGCTCACATACAGGAATGCCAGCACTGGGGTACACGGTCACCCACCCATTGCACACCATGCCACACACAGATGTAATAATCATGCCTTTCCACCCCTGCAGGACCCCTACCCAACGTCACCAGACAGGAGGGTCCAGACATGTCCACTCCACCCACAGAAGAGGCCCACAGTGATGACAGCACCTCTGTCCAACTGGATCTAGATGACCAGCCCGGACCATCGGGGGCCTCGGGACAGTTGGTTCCCCTCAAACAGTCACAGGCCACCACAGACCTTCCCCCATCTGGAAACACCAGCACAGCACCCACCCAGCGGGCCCATACCTCAGTCCCCAGGACACATCAATCAGCTGTGTGTCCACCACTACAGGGAACCCACGATAACCCACTGCAGTGGCAGTGGGCACACGGTCCAGGGGACGGAGGCCCAGGAACACAGGGGAACTGGGAGGGTTGCTGTGCGACAGGGGACGGACAGGCCAAAGGAACCCACTCTCCACGAGGCCCTCTCCTCCATCATGAGAGCCTACCACCACTCCCAGGAGACAATGGCAACGGTCCTGGACAAGTTTCAGGAGACCCAGCGGCTGCAGGAGGAACAGTATTTGTGCTTCAGGGAGGAACTCAGAACCATCAGCTCCACCCTGGGCACCATCGTAGGGGTGCTGAAGGAAGTACTCAACACCAGGAGGGACACTGTGGCACTACAAGGGGCCCCTGACACTAGCATGGACGATGAACTGCCCACCACCTCCTCCGGCGCTAGTGGACAGGACGCCCCTGTAAATAAACACACCTAAAGAACAAAAAGATCTGGAGTCTGTCTGTGATTTCGAAATAGTGTATTTGCAATTACAGTGACAAAATGTTCATGAAATAGTAATGTCAACATACCTATGTCACACAGCTCTAGTCCATGAGGAATCTAAGCAAATGACACACATTGGGACCCACACCTGTGAAACCGTAAGGGAAAGTGACAACTCAGTGACCATACACTGGGTGAAAACGACAGACAGGATAGAGGTAGTAGTGTTAAAGTACATGTAGTAGTCAGGAATGCATTCTCAACTGTGTTTCACTGGAAATATTGCTGGATCACAGAGTCCCTGTTCTGCAAGTCTCTTCCTCTGCTTCATCCTCATCACTGTCCACAGGCTCCACAGCTGCCAAAACACCGCCATCTGGACCATCCTCCTGCAGAAAAGGCACCTGTCATCGCAAAGCCAAGTTGTGAAGCATACAGCAGGCCACGATGATCTGGCACACCTTCTTTGGTGAGTAGAATAGGGATCCACTTGTCATATGAAGGCACCTGAACCTGGCCTTCAGGAGGCCGAAGGTCCGCTTGATCACCCTCCTAGTTCATCCATGGGCCTCATTGTAGCGTTTCTCTACCCTGGTCCTGTGATTCCTCACTGGGGTCAGTAGCCATGACAGGTTGGGGTACCCAGAGTCACCTGCAAATGGCGAGGAACAACTGTTAGACACACACTAACCTGTAGGGATAACCCCAGACAACCATTCCCACTGTCTTGCTTCCAGGGGCTCACCTAATAGCCACACACTGTGCCTCTGGAGTTGACCCATCACATAAGGGATGCTGCTATTCCGCAGGATGTAGGCGTCATGCACTGAGCCAGGGAACATGGCATTCACATGGGAGATGTACTGGTCTGCCAAACATACCATCTGTACATTCATGGAATGATAACTCTTCCGGTTTCTGTACACCTGTTCACTCCCGTGGGGGGGGGACCAAAGCCATATGGGTCCCATCAATGGCACCTATGATGTTGGGGATATGTCCAAGGGCATAGAAGTCACCTTTCACTGTAGGCAAATCCTCCACCTGAGGGAAAACGATGTAGCTCCGCATGTGTTTCAGCAGGGCAGACAACCCTCTGGACAATACCTTGGAAAACATAGGCTGGGACATCCCTGATGCCATGGCCACAGTTGTTTGAAAAGACCCACTTGCAAGGAAATGGAGCAATGATAGCACCTGCACTTGAGGGGGGATTCCTGTGGGATGGCGGATTGCTGACATCAGGTCTGGCTACAACTGGGTACACAGTTCCTGGATTGTGGCACGGTCAAACCTGTAGGTGATTATCAAATTTCTTTCCTCCATTGTTGACAGGTCCACCAGCGGTCGGTACACCGGAGGATTCCACCATCTCCTCAAATGTCCCAGCGGACGGTGCCTATGAAGGACAACAGCGACCACAGAGTCAAACAACTCCGAGGTATGTACCCACAGTTTACACAGAACACCAATCATACACAAAATGTGGCCTGTATGTGTGTTGAGACTAGGCCTAGGTATGTGTGACGCAGTTGGAAATTAGGCCATGTGGGCCCCTGAAATGGCGGCTGCCTGACCTCTAAAGTGTGACAATGGGATGTGAGGTAACTGCGCTGGCGTTGTACACCGTCACTGTAGGTGGTCGGAGACCGCGGCGCAATGCTGCATTGGTTAACATTGGACCCTATGGGTCCCAGTAGCCAATGACGATGTACGCCGGGGGTGATGATACACACCGCCGCGGACATGACCGCCGCGGACGTGACCGCCATTTTCTATTTGTTTAATCACTCGATACCTGATCTTCGACAGGAGAGGACCTACACTGCAAGTGCTGCTCTGACCTCGGTCTGGAAGAGACAATGGCTCGTGCGTCTGGGGAAAGGGCCCCTGCCTTCAGATCGGAGGAGTTGGAGAAGCTCGTCGATGGGGTCCTCCCCCAGTACACGCTACTCTACGGTCCTCCAGACAAACAGGTAAGTACACAGGGAGCATGTTGCATGGGCTATGCCTGTGTGGAGAGGGCTGGTTGTAAGAAGAAAGGGGGCAGAGTTCTGCGTGCATGAAAGACGGTGGGTGCATGTGCCACATGGCAAGGGTAGGGATGGGGGCCACTCACTTTGACGGTGCAGTTGGTAATGACTTCTCTTCTTCCCCAGTGCATTTCATGTAGGTCAGGGCCCACCAGAAGAAAGATATTTGGCATGCCATTGCCAAGGACATCCGGACCCTGGGGGTCTACGACAGACAGAGCACCCAATGCCGGAAAAGATGGGAGGACATTCGCCGCTGGAGCAAGAAGACGGTGGAGGCTCAGCTGGGGATGGCCTCCCAACGTGGCAAGTGTGCCCGTCGAACCATGACCCCCCTGATGTTCAGGATCCTGGCGGTGGCTTACCCGGAGTTGGATGGGTGCTTGAGGGCATCACAGCAGACACAAGGGGGTGAGTACACTCTCATTCAGCTGACTTTGTGCGCAGTGGAGTTGTCTGGGTGGGGGAGGAGCGGGTTTCCCTTGGGCGAATTCCGTAGGCTAGGCCCCTCCGTAAGGCATGGCCCTTTGGCCCCCCACCTCTGTAGAGTGCCAAGTACAGCTATTCATGCCCCTGAGTCATCTATGTGTGCAGATGTTGTCCATAGACTTGTAGGCCATTTCCCAGGAATTGCACTGTAGAGCCCAAGAGTGCGGCGTAGTGCAGGGGGCTTCTGTATCTGTCTTGTCCGCCAACTGTAGAGGTAATCCATGCACTCAACATGTCTTTCTTCTGTTCCCCCCCTTTTTTGTGGTCTCCCTGTTCTTGTGTGCATTAGCATCATCAGGCGGAGGAGCAGTGGCACCGGAGCACGAGGGAGCTGCATCCCACATGGCCATGGAGGGCCACACTACGGACTCAGAATTCACCAGTGGGACGGAGGGCGACGGGAGCTCCACCACGGGGATAGGAGCTGACACCAGCGACACGGACTCGTCCTCTGATGGGAGCTCCCTTGTGGTGGTGGCAACATCTGTGCCCCCCGCATCTACAGGTACAGCCGCCACCCCCCCTACCAGCACCGCCCTCCCAGCAGCCTCTCAGCCTTCACCCCATGCCCGCTCACCCAGGAGGGTGGGCATCACCTTCGCCCAAGGCACCTCCGGCCCTGCCCCAGTCACCCCTGCTGCCCTCAGTGAGGAGGCCATTGACCTCCTCAGGTCCCTCACTGTTGGGCAGTCTACCATTTTGAATGCCATCCAGGGTGTAGAAAGGCAGTTGCAACAAACAAATGCATTCCTGGAGGGCATTCATTCTGGTCAGGCGGCCCTTCACCGAGCCTTTCAAACTCTGGCTTCAGCACTGATGGCAGCCATTGTCCCTGTGTCTAGCCTCCCCCTCCCCCCTCCAACTTCCTCCACCCAGACCCAATCCCCTGTACCTCTGCCTATCCCAAACACACTATCAGACCAGCCAGCACACACCTCACCACACAAGGGAAGCTCAGGCAAACATAAGCACCACACATCCCACAGGCACTCACGCAAGCATCACACACATGCAGACACACCAACATCCACTGCCTCCACTGTGTCCCCCTCCTCCTCGTCTCCCTCCTCCCTCCCAGTCTCGTCTACGCACACACCTGCATGCACTACCTCAACAGCCACCACGTCCCTCAACAGCACACCCACCAGCACACCCCGCTCACGGGCATTCACCACCCCCACTACCATTCAGACGTCCCCTGTGTCCTCTCCCAGTGTGTCTTTGACGCCCCCTCCGAAGATTCACAAACGCAGGCACACACCCACCCAACAGCCATCCACCTCACGACAGCCTCCAGCGCATGCACCTGCACCCAAAGTCACCAAACGTACACCTCCCACTACCACCTCCTCTTCCTCCACTCCCAAATCCCCTCCAGCTACCCGTCCCAGTGTGTCCAAAAAACTTTTCCTGTCCAGCCTTGACCTATTTCCACCCGTCCATTTCATAGGTCCCGAACTAGCACCTCAGCCACAACATCTCCGGGACCAGTGGTGCCTGTAGTCACAGGTATGTGGAGTGAACCGGCCACCAGGACAGCCAGTGTGGCACGGAGCCACAGCATAGCCAGTCCCCCCCGTGAAGCACCAGAAGTTGGCCAGTGCCCTGCGGGAGAGGGGGAAGACACGGTCATAAGGTGCCAGCCCTCGATAGGTAGCTGTATGTATAATTTTGCATATATATAGGTATGGCCACTGGGTAGGTATGGGGTTCACAAAACACATTTTCCCATGCCATTTTCAATTGGAAAATTAGACACATGGCTGACTGGAATTACACATAAAGACTGTTTATTGTATTTTTCTGTGTAAATCTGTTCAGTAGCTTTAGAGAAATGCAGGTTCAGAATTCATGTATATTTCACTCCAGGGAAGATCTGGGGAGCCAACAGATCTTAACATGACATCTGGCTCCCAAACCATCAACAAAGATGCATCAGCAGACATCTTATGACTAGGGTACTCAACCCCCTGCCCTGTAAAAAACTATAAAAAAACATAGGGTCATGGTGGAGATACCTTGGCCACATAAGCCTGGTGGGAGGGGGACCTAGATGGACCCCCCCCCAGACTAAAAACTTTAATTTTGTTTTTGAAACTGAACCGCAGATCTGGAGCCAGGATCCTGAGGGTCAGTTCACTGAATTATTTTGGGGAGGAGGTTTGTGGCCCCCTTCCTGAGCCTCTTAGAGGCCCCAGGAACCTTATCCCCTAAGGCAAATGTTCTTAACTAGGTGAGAGGTATGTGTGGCTCCGCTCCCCATGGTGTGGCTCCCTATACCCCAGGGCCAGATGACTGGTGCAGTGTACAGGGGACACCATCCCAGGACATGTAACTGTTCCCTGCCCGGGAGAGTGCAGATAGGGAATTTTAACTTTATTCCCTGCCGACACTCTCCTGGACAGGGAACCCAACTTGAGGTGGGAGCATAGAAAAAAGCTGCACCTGTCTGGGTACGAGCAAAGTAACAGCTGGTTCGTGCCAGTACCCAGAATGAACAGTAGCAAGGAAGTTGGCAGGGGAATGGGGGCCTTGGGGCTTTCCCATAGCCCTCAACAATTTTAGTAGTTGTGAGTGCCCTGGGTGGACAGCAGGACACCTGGGACACCTGGTTGAAAAAATTGCCAGGTTCCTCCAGCACCCGGTATGGGTGCGGCTGGGGTGCCAACTGAGAAGCCGACTGGGAAGCTGTGGTCCCCAATTATTTGGGCAGTTATGGGCACCGCAGGAGGGCATCAAGTAACCACTTAAAAACATAAATTAAAAAAGAATAACAAATGAGCAGCATAAGTTCACTGCTCGTTGCAAGGAGCAGGAGCAGCCATAATGCCCTTCAAGGGCTTTTGAATATTATTTATGGATCCTGGTGGTGTCCCTAGAAGAGGCAAGGGCACCACCAAGCCTTTTTTTCTAATGTTGTGAATGGCTACATGGAGTACAGAAGCCATCCATATGGGCGAGTTGACATTTTATTCAATCACTGCATTCTTCTGAGCAGAGCTTTGGCCACCTGCACTCATTTATTTACAGATTAAGCACTGACCTTAACACAAGGGGGCTAACAGCAAAACACTCATTTTGACAGTGTGGGTATGAAAGAGAAAAGAGTGGGGAGCTTTGCACAAATCATGTGGTAATATGTCAGCTAGTGTCTGACATAACATATGGTTTCAATATGGTTTAGTGTTATGTAAGGTCCAGCTTGGCCTACTGGTATGGCGTATAATGAATATGATCAGAGTGTGAAGAAGAGAATGAGGCCCTAGAGTGAACAAACATTATGGAGGATTGATATAAATAAAGTAAGAGTTTTAAATTGGCTTTTTCTCTTACATTGAGGGGATTACCTAAAAGTGCTCTGCCTTATCCGGTTTTAGAAAGTGGAGGGAGACATGCAGAGAATCTTATAGGTAGCTTAGCACTGAGAAATGGGTTCATGGATGAGCACACAGGATGAGTCCAGTGGATGAGGAGTTGTGTTTGGATATATCTTAGACCCAGCTTTGCAGAGCCATGCCAATAGTCTACAAGTGTAAGTGTGACTAAACCATGGCAAGTTGCCATTACTCAAGTAGAGTGGTCTGCCAAAGGAACTAGGGCAGAACTGGAGAGACCTGGTTATGTCAGGTGCCATTGTAGTCCCCAGGAAACAACCCCAAACATTGTCAAACACTGCCAATTGTTCATTGATGTTGTAAAATATATTCTCACATGGTGCATTGAGAGATGCTCTGCCAACCATTTCACTGCCCTTGGGACAGCCTGACTTCTCCAATTGTGAAGAATAAAGAGTTTTGTCACGGCTTGGGAGCTCTCTAGGCATCTGAATTTAAGACGTGTGAGATCTGGTAAATCAGACATCATTTAGAATACCTAAATGTGCTGACCAAGGTAGAGGTTTCTTTGTTGCTGAGAAACCAAAGCCCAGACATCAACCCAGGAGCGATCCAAGCTAGCCAGCACACAGCATTTGTAATAGATCGTACCTTGGGTAGGCCAGCTCTTATTTTTCTATTGCCCAATGTCAATGATGAAATATCATGAAAAACAGGTGTTTCAGCTTTGTTTCTGCCAAAGACCGCTTGCCAGTATCTTGGTGTCTTAAAGCTTTTTGTTTGAAAAGAGACTTTCCTCAAGGACACTATGGAGTCTAGAGACCACACCCTTGTGGCTGCCACTATTTGTGACCTATTTCCATCAGACTTACCTGTCCCCATTAGTTCCACCAAGAATCTGGGGATTATCTTTGATAATGGCCTGTCTTTTAAGCCACAAGTTTACTCCATCACCAAGACTTGTTTTTGGATTCTCAAAATTCTGAAAAAAGATTTCCCCTATTTACAAGAGGAGCTCAGAATTATATTCTCCCTTGCCCTGGTGATCTCCAAAATAGATTACTGTAATGCTTTAATGTTTAACATTGATAAACTCTCGCTCAGGAAACTTCAATTAATCCAGAATACTGCTTCTCACTTAATACTTAATCTTCCCCATTCAGTGTCGGCCAGTGGCAGCCTGAGACAGTTACATTGGTTACCTGTCAAGAAACGCATTATCTTCAAGATGATATGTCTTACACATAAGTCCTTATACCTGCGCAGCTCTTAATACCTGTCATCAGGGCTTTCCTGGTATGTCCCAAGTCGTCAGCTTAGATCTACAGGATCCTACTTGTTCCGTGTTCCTCGGACTCGTAAGGCCAGATGGAACAATAAAACATTTATAGTGGCTGCTGCTAAACACTGGAACACGCTCCCCGTAACGATTAGGAAGCAACACATTTTCCTGGCTTTTAGAAAGCAGCTAAAAACTTGGCTTTTCCCTCAGTAGCTTTTGTTAATCCTTTTTTCTTTCTTCCTCCTGTCTTTCTGTCACTTCTGGCTGATTCAGCTGAATGACAGATTGCACATGAAGGAATTTAATCCATTCAGCAGATGGCACAGTGAGCCGGCCACCGGAAGTGTGATCACTGGGTCCCTTTCCCAGAGAAAGGCAAGATGTCCCAGGACTCCGCTCTCTCCACACTATTCATCTGTGTCTCTCTGGAAGGCTAACCAGTGCTTCTTGAAAATAGCATAAAAAATACGACCAGAAAAATTATGTGAAATTAATTTATCACTCCTGAGGAATATGTGACAGAACAACTAGGTCCTAAACAACTATAGCCTAAACCACTACTGCTAAACAACTAAAAAGTCTCTACAACTAAGTACTGAACAACTACTGTCTAAACAACAATTGTGCCTGAATAACAATTGCATGAACAACTAATATATAAATATATATTCTAAACAACTAATAAACCATAAAAAAACAAAAAGAAATCCTTACCTTAAAATTAGTTGTTCAGGCAATTGTTATTCAGGCACAATTGTTGTTTAGACAGTAGTTGTTCAGTACTTAGTTGTAGAGACTTTTTAGTTGTTTAGCAGTAGTGGTTCAGAAAAGTAGTGGTTTAGACCTAGTTGTTCAGGATGTTTCCCCTTCTGAGGCTCCAAAGTCAAATTTGTAAGCAAGCATAAAGGCAATCAGAGTAGATGGTTGTCACCTATAACAGGGTCTTTGCCTAATGAAGCAAGTAAATAATGCTCAATGACTATTTGGTGAGAAATACACAAATAAGCTTGTCCACTGTATTTCTCTTGGTTTTGTCTGGTATATCCAATGATGTCTATGTTTGCCAGACTAGTGAGACAGGCAAGTCCCACCGGAGCTTTGGGAGAAAACCATAACAAAAGACTAGGAAAATTAGGATCTAATTTATGGTAGTAAAGAAAGCAGGAATCTGCAAGAATGAGATAAAGGGGCCTGGTGTGTTTTGCAGTGGGTTAAATAGGTATGAAGAGATTCAAGACAATAGCCTTGGTATTGGGCGCACCAACATTTAATTGAACTGGCTACGGGATTCCAAGCAGAGCTTTAGGCACTGGCGCTCATTCTTTTACAAATTAAGCACTGTCCAGATCAGACCGAAAGTAAAATATTTTTTTCTATTCTCAAACTGTACTAATCTGTTATACTTTTATTTTCTTGATTTTCTTGTTGGATCCTTTTGATAATGGTGCTTTCAGGAATTAAATCTGATCCAGCACAGTGTGTAGTGAACCCTGAAGCTGTCCGTAGTCAGATAAATTCAGAATGCCCATGAAACTACCTCCAGAATTAAGGCTCACATCCAGGCCATGTCAACATAGCAAGGATAAGAAACATGAATGTGCTTACCCTAAATACTCAGCTGCATCCAAGAAGATTGAATGAGATCTTGGTATAGTCACAACAAACAAGGTTACGTAGTGAACTCAATACTGACAAACATGATACAATCTGTATTTGGTTAAAAATAGTACAATCTGTCCTGTGGCATGTGCCTTACTACATGTGTTTCGGTGTTGCACTGGTAATCATGTAGTGAAACACTTGCCCAGACAGTATTAATGCATGGACTACACAGAAGAGATAACAACGGGGAGAAATAATGTTATTTCTCCCTGTTGCTTCATTCTTATTCCACCCTGGGAAGACGTAGGAATCTGATTAATGTCCAGACTTGTAAATCTGGGAATGTGTCACATTCCTCCCAGTTCCATGGGTGTTGCGTGGGAACACCCTAAGCAACGCCCATGGAACTCACCTTTCATATAGTGTTATACATGAAATGGGTCTATATTTATAAGGCCATGAAAAGCCAAGCAAGGTGGCTTTGCATGGCCTTGTAAATATGAGGTGGCACACTGTGCCACCAGAGCATAAAAAAAATGATGCACCGGGGGCACAGTTGTTGGCAGGGGCTTGTAACCGAGGCCCTTAAGGGCGTATGCGGCCCCTTGTGCCCCTTGTGCGGCCGGTCTGTCACATTTTCCTGTATAAAAAGTGACCCAAGTGCCAGCCGCTCAAGGGGCCTATAAATAAGCCCCTTAGAGCCACATTTACAAGAAACTGAAGCATCGGTTCTGATGTGACAGATTTCTTGCAGTCCCTAATGATTCTACAACAAGACCATGGGTGCGCTGTATTTACAATACAGAGCTCCGTGGCGCACGTTTTCACAGATGCATCAGAAATTCTGACCATCTATTGGTGCTAACCTGACACATTGCTGGACTAGGGCCGAAAAAATGATGCTACTCCAGCAATGCATGGTAGGCTCCTAAAGGAAAAGGCCCTGTGTGAGTTTTTAATGCCTGCTCTGAGCAGGAGTTACATTTTTGACGCAGTCAAGTCACAGAGATCGACGCAGTGAAATGTTGTACGTTTGACTGCGTCAGATCTATGTGGCTTTTTTCCTAGGAACGCCTACCTTGCATATCATTGCCAGCTGTTGGCGTCCAGGGTTGAAAAGTGATGCTAGAGGCCTTTAAAGTCACTTTGTAGATTTGCAGTTGTTTTTGCACTGCCACAGCGTAAACAAAATGATGCTGCGGTGGCCTTGTAAATAAGCCCCTTAGTGTGCTAAGTATTGTGTTATTGAGATCCTTTAAGGGTGTCTTAGTAATGTCTGGTATATCATAACATAGCCTAACACACCAGACAGCATCCTTTTTGAACCCTCAATGGATTTCAGTTGCTTTCCTACAATATATTATAAAGTGAATGCACAGCATGTATCTAGTAGCATTTCATATTTCTCTTGACTGATTATACATCTATTATCCATAGATAGCACATCCCGATGACTCAGTTTCTTTGAAACATCTCCTTTTCTGTGTACAACACTTTTCTTGAAAGTCTACAGAATCATGCATGATTTATAGGTTGAATTCCTGCTAACTCTTGGTTCTTGGAAAGAACTGCTTGTGTTCTCAGTGCACAAATATTCTATTATTTAAAGCCGTCACCATTTCAATCTGCCACGCTGAAAAGGTGTCAGCCTGATGGAATGTTATTTACCTCTCCTAAAACTCTTATGTCTATAATTTTGCAGTACATTCAATGTACCATGTCCTGCAAATGGATTTGATACCTAGAACATAACAGCACCTAAATGTAGTTTCTGAGAAAGCAATAAATAAGCGGTTATTATAATACAATGTAAAGTAGTACTGATTCAAATGGCTCAGCAAGGATTCACCTTACCAACAATAGTGTGTACGCGGGGTATTGTTGGGAATTCATCTATATTCACTCTTCTGTTCCAATATTGCTTGAAGGCAAGGAAATAATTACTTTATATTGTATCATTGAAAGATTATCTTACAAAAAGAAGAAACAATCATTTTTTTATAAACGTATTTTATTGAGTTTTGACAAAAAAGTAGAACACATGATGTCCCATCCGCTCCATCCCTCCCTTGGGCCTTTTAAGCCCAGGATACTGTTTATAGCAGCCATGCACAGATAAGTCTAGAGATATATTACCTTCTGGGTGAAAGCAGTTTTATAACATAAAAAATTAACATGAAACCACAATTTTAAACAGCCCTTCTAGAGATCCGGGATGCATTGCTTAATGAATCTATGGAGTTGTGGTAGTGTTTTAAAGTATATTAGGTTTCTCCTGTCCGCCCGTGGTGTGTAGTGGATGCTGATTCACTCGACCTGGGCGGTTTGTCACTCATATTCTGGATATCACGTCTGAGCATATGTTCTTATGGCGAGTCCTCATCAGCCCCTCTGTGCTCTATCCTTCGCTGATTCCCTATGTATGGGAAGTTGGCTAGTACCTGATTTCAGGCCTCCACCCAACTCCTGGGACGCAGTCCTCTTTAAACCGCCATTTGCAGTATGACTTCATCAGGTCGCCCACTTGCAGAGATCTTCCAGCCATTCCTGCAGGCTAGGGCCCCCAGAGGTCTTCCAAACCTTAATAATTTAGCATCTGGAGACAATGAGCAACAAGTCTGTGAATTTAGTAGTGGTGGCAGCTAGTGAACAACCCAACGGAATGCCCATGGATTTTTAGCCAGCTGTCACCCATCGCCATAGACACTGCTTCCAACACACTGTTCCCGTAGGAAGTTGAAATCAGACATTCCCAGACCATGTGAATGAATTCAGCACTGCCCTCACTGCACCTCGGGCAGCACACACTCACATCCAGGAGCAAGATTCACTTGTTTAGTTGTAATGTATGACCCATCAAGGTAGTAGTGCTGAATGAGTTTAAATCAGGCATTGAGCAAAAACTTCGGAGTATGCACCAAAATTTGACAAGTCCCAACTCCCAGGTATCCTAGGTCCTATTTTGCGTGATCCAACAGCTCCCTCCAGAGGACCAGAGATATTAAAAATGCACTATAGACCCCTGTGAGTATCAAGATTGGCCAATCCCGTGCACCATCATCAGCACATTACCACAGTCATCATCCCATTGAGCACGAATTGTCACACTGGGACCTCATATTGATCATGCAGACTATCAAAATCTTCTAGCAGAACTTTAGTAAAGAGATCATCTACCCTGGTGAGTCTCAATGTGTGCCAGTCAGGGAGTTTACTCCAATTGCCCCTATGCAGCTAGGGAAGCAGATACTGGAGTCGAAGCTCCGAGGCATGTGGCACCTGAGTCTTTGTACTTTTGGGATCTGGTTCCATGCATATCGGAGGATTGCCACCAAGATTTCTTCCTTGCATGTGCGAGGTGGCTCTACATGGGCCAACAGTGATTATGCCAGTGTGGTTCCCGGTGATGAATCCAGGGTATCTCCTCAGTGTCCTCTCCAACAGTGGTCTCTCCACCAGGCGCCACCAGGCGCCACCAGGCTGCCTATTGCAGCTGAGCCACTAGATTATATAACTCAAAGTCCAGGACCTCCATCCCGCCCTCTGAGATGGAAAGTTTCAACTATGTAAATGCGATCTGTTTTTTTTACCGGCACCCCATATTGTCTGCAAAAGCAAGGCATCTATTGTCAGGAGCACCCTCTTGGAAATCACCATGGGGGAGTGGTAAAGTGATAAAGAAGCCTGCAGAGAACAATAATTTATATTGGAAAATGGCAGTGTTAACCAGAATTTAACTGCTGGGCCCAACAAAGCCACAGCAGCCAGGACATTGGCATCTAAAAGTGAATCTGCCGTGTGGTAAATGCAGATCTCTAGGTATTTATTTGTGGGGGACTCCCGCCGCAGAGAGTCCCCCAGTGCTAGGGTTTTGTCCCTGCTCCAGGGTTTACTAGCAGAAACGTGCAGAACGTCTCCCAGTTGACCCTCAGTCCCAAAAATACTCTAAAGTGCTCTATTGTCCTGATGGTCCCCTGCATGTCACAAGCCACACCATGCTTACACAACGTATTGTCAAAATATAGTAACAAATAAATGGGGGCATTGTTAAGCTGTAATCCATTTGTAGGGGGAGCCCTGATGGAGCACATTGGCCAATGGCTCTAGGGCCATTGCAAACATCAACAGCGATAGGGTACAACCCTTCTAGGTGCCCCTAGTGACTGCAGAGCTGTCCGAGACAATGTGGCCTGTCTTCTCGCGGGCTCCTGGGATTGTAGATAGCAGTTCCATAATGTGAATCAATTACCTAATATTTTGGAAGGTGCTACATCTGGGATAAACCCTGACTGGTCGGGGTGAATGAGCTTCTGAATTTTCGGGGTAACAGTCTGTTAGCCAGTATGTGCCTCAGAATCTTATGATCGATATTCATCAGGGAGAGAGGACAGTACAACCCCACCTCCTCGCTGCTTGTTCCTGGTGTAGGCAATGCCGTTTTCAACACCTCTTGCCAACTGTATGCGAGCTCTCCAATATCTCTAGCCACGTTAAACAGCACTGTCATTCCAGGGAGCAGGTGATCTGCATAGGTTGCGTGAGAGGCCATCCATGCCAGGGACTTTTCCCAGCGCCACAACCTTAATCACTCTCCTAACCTTCTGCTCTGAGCTGGCTTCCTTCAAAGGTGGTATCTGTCCAACTGGAAGGCCCTGAGTGCCCATGACATATTTGTGAATTGCTTGCACCCCACACGTCTCGCCTAACGCAAAGAGGGGTGACTAAAACTCAAGAAGCACTTAATTAATTTCCACCTGCGAGTGAAACATCTTGTTTCACGCATTCCTGATGCTGAGTATTTGTGATTCCATTCATCAGGGTTGGTGTTGTAATGTATTTTCAGCGCGCGAGCTCTTGACGGTTCCGAGGTTCTGTTACCACGGAGATGGCTCCGTGGATTGTGCCAGTTACGAGGAGCCGGCAAATGGGAGGCGCTGATCCTTGGCACTGATAATAAATATTTCAACCATAAATCACGTCTTGGACGATTAACTACAACATTTTGTCGATGACTTGCCGGTTCTAGAAGCCAGTGGCAAGGCATCAGCAGATTTGAACTACCCGTGTGGTAGCTCAGCGACGGCATTGCGCTCACAGTAAAGGTAATGGAGGCTGCGCTTCTTACTTGTGCTAGTTGCTGAGTTGGCCTCGACTGCCTCGACCTTTCTAAAGACGATAACAGATATTAGAGGAAAGTACCTAGCGAAGTACCCCTCTTGTGAAAAGAATGTAAGGACAAAAAAAAAAAACAGAGAGGCATTAGAAGAAAGTACCTAGTGAGGAAACTTGAATGCTTTGGAACATTTTTGTTTTACATATTTACTCATTTCAGTGCTGTTGAATGTACAAATAGTACAGTGAACTAAGTTTAGAATGGATATGCCGACAATCACAGCACCTCCTTCATTCTTGCCAGTACCAGGACAGCCAGCAATAGAATGGGAGGAGTGGCTGGATATTTTTGATAATTACTTAGAAGCTTTGGATGGTCATAGGTTCCGCCCTAGCAGGAAGAAAGCTATTTTATTAAATGCTTTAGGAAAAGAAGGTCAACACATTTATAAGTATCTTCCAGACTTACAAGTTCAGGGTGACAAAGTAGATGTGGATGTATACAGAGATGCCCGGAAAAAAATAGATTTAATATTTGCTAAGACTCAAAATGTGGTGATGAGACAACACAAATTTTATACCCAACCTCAAAGAGATGGAGAATCTATAGATGATTTTATTTCTAGGTTGAGAGAATTAGCGGTCAAGTGTCAATTTGGTCAGATGGAAGATGAAATGATTCGGGATCAACTGATTGTCCAATGTAGAAGCAGGAAAATACAAGAGAGGTATGGGCAGCAAGGAATCCCACTTTGAAGGATGCAATTGATATAGCTAAAGTCGTGGAAGAATCTGACTATTGCATGAGAGCAATGGAGAAACGGGAGACAAATGATGAGGTAGCGGCCATAAGCAAGCGACAGGACAGTTTTGCAAACAAAGTTAAGTTCGGCAACAGTAAACCTATAAGAGAAACAGAGAATAAGAGATGTAACAAATGTGGAAGTTTCAATCACACGTTGGAAGCAAAGTTTTGTTTTGCTATAGGGAAGGAGTGTAGGAAATGTGGGCTCAAGGGTCACTTTGCAAGAATGTGTTGTGGTTTAAGAAAAAATAATAATGTGGCAACACTCTTGCAAGAAGAGGTGGATGATAGCTTGTGTGAGACAAATCTAAGTACAGACAGAATATTGGCTGTTGGAGATGAAGGAATGCAAACATCCAAGGAACAAAGACCAAAGGCGCAATTCGTGATTCGAGGAAAACCAGTTGAATTGATGGTGGATTCCAGATCCTTGTATACCATAATTCCAAGAAGATTGTTCACTTCTGAATGGCCACAAGCAAGATTATTACCTAGAGATATAAGTCCTGGTGGATATCAAGGCGAGAAGATAGATCTCATTGATTATATGATGGCTGATATCAAATTTGGAGGAAGAAGCACTAAAGGGAAAGTATACGTAGTTGAATCAGGTCCACCAATCCTGGGATGTATCTATCAATATGATCTTCATATCATCATCAATCCTCGAGCTAAAACGGAAATATTAGTTATAGAAGAAGTAACGTTACAAGATATTCTCAGAGATGCAAAAGATGTCTTTAGAGAGGAAATGGGGCAACTAAAAGGGTACTGTCACAAGATTAACCTCAAAGATGAAGCAATCCCAGTACGGCATAAAGTCAGGAGAATACCAATATTAGCTAGAGGACAGGTCAAGGACTTCATAAGAGAAATGCTAAGTAGTGGAGTCATTGAGCCTGTCGAGGCATCAAATTGGGTATCTCCAGTTGTGATAACGAGGAAGGCTGATGGCAAACTCCGATTTTGTGTTGATTTGAGAAGCTTGAATCAGAATGTAGTTATGGACAATTTTCCTCTACCTAATATCAATGAGCTTGTTTTGATGCTGAAAGGAGGAAAGTTTTTTTCAAAACTGGACTTAAAGCATGCGTATCATCAAGTAAAGTTACATCCTGAGTCAAAAATCTTAACACCATTTATTACAATGGAAGGCATGTTTCAGTTCACCAGAATGCCTTTTGGTTTGTGTTCAGCTGCAAGTGTCTTTCAAAGAGTGATGAATGACTTACTCAAATAAATTCCGAATGTTATATACTTTCAGGATGACATACTAATTTTTGGAGACACTGTAGAGAATCACAATTTGACTCTGAAGCTGGTTCTAGATAAAATTGTAAAATCAGGTTTAACCCTCAGAAAAGAGAAGTGCATATTCCTAGCCAAGGAAGTGGAATATCTGGGTCACACATTGTTGCAAGATGGGGTGAAGCCGAAGAGAGATCTATTGAGAGCCATCAAATTGGCACCATGTCCTCGGAATAAAGACCAGTTGAAGTCATTTTGGGGTTTAGTGGAGTATTACTCCAAGTTCGTGGAGAATTTTGCATCAAAGACGGAGGTACTTAACAAATTATTGAGAAAAGGTGTGATTTTTGAATGGGGTGCAACACAAGAACGGTGTTTTGAATCAATCAAGAAAGAAATTTGTGAAGCTGACATCCTAGTGCCCTTTGATGTGGGAAAAGAATTGATTGTTACAGTAGATGCTAGTGCCACAGGTGTAGGTGCTATCTTATCACAAAAACATGGTTTAAAGGAAAGAACAATTGCATTTGCGTCACGTTCTTTGACACCGACAGAGAGCAACTACTCTGTAATAGAGAAGGAGGCGTTAGCTGCGACATGGAGCATGGAACATTTCAGAATGTACATTTGGGGAAAACGATTCAAGTTGCGGACTGATCACAAACCTCTGGTAAAGGTGTTGACTCCAGGTGGAGCTGAAAAAGGTTCTTCCAGACTAATTAGACTTGCTGCAAGGTCTCAGGAGTACAACTATACTGTCGAGTATATACCGGGATGGAGAGAAAGAGCCAACAGGATGGTTAAGGGGGCTATACAACAAGCACTGGCTAGTGGTATGGATGTGGAAAGTATGGTTGCGGACGTTGTGTGGGCATACCACACCACTGTTAATGGGGTAACGGGATGTTCACCTTTTTTCATGATGAGGGGTAGAGGACCAAATTCTAAATTGACTTTGTTTTGGTTGAGAGAACTTGCTAGCATTAATGTAGGAGCACCTGAGGGAGAGAATAAATGTGGGGGTTCTGTAGATGGTGGAAAAAATAAGAACAAAATTTGGCCGGGTGATTGGGTGAAAGTTAAGTCTGGGAGAATTGTTAGAGGGATGAATAAATTCAAAGGGCCATTTCAAGTCAAGGAAGTTCATCCTTGGTACGTGATTTTGAGCAATGGTGAGAGATGGAATCTCAGGAGAGTGGCAAAGTGTAATTATACAAAAAACATTATTATAGAAGATGAGATCAGTGATGGATGCAGTGGATTTATGTTTGACGACCTGGAAAGGAAACCTGTTGCACAGCACACTAGATGTACAGGCGATATGCTGCCTGGTTTTATAGAAGATGGTAGTGAGAGACATAAAGAGTTTAGTGAATACAGGAATGAAGTAATGAGGGAGAGATCACAAAGAGTTCAGAAAGCACCAGAGTATCTGGCTGACTATGTAAAGTAAAAAAACAAAAGGTAATCTATTTTACTCTCATGTATGGTTAAGTTATTCATTTTGTTTCTGGGTGTTACATTTTATTTTGTTAATTCTTACAGATACTAATATTCGATATTGTAGTAACTTTGTTTAAACAATGAAAGGAAGAAGATATGTTGTAATGTATTTTCAGCGCGCGAGCTCTTGACGGTTCCGAGGTTCTGTTACCACGGAGATGGCTCCGTGGATTGTGGCAGTTACGAGGAGCCGGCAAGAGGGAGGCGCTGATCCTTGGCACTGATAATAAATATTTGAACCATAAATCACGTCTTGGACGATTAACTACAACAGTTGGCATGTACCCTACAGGCTTTATCAAGCTCGTCATGGGCTTTGGTAAAATAGGGGTGTAATCATAGCCCCTCAAACCCTCTATTAGGGGGCAGTAGAGATTCCCATTCTTCATGCAGCCCAGTTCAGTGGTGGGATGTTCACTTGTCATTTTTTTAACTTGTGGAGTAATTCTTCTTGCTTTAGGATAGCTGCAGGCAATTGTGCCCTGACCCCGCATGTCATTGGAAGCAGTGTCCATATATCACTACTTTGAAAGCTTCAAACTCCCATGACCTAGGGCAGTGGTCTTTAAACGTTTTAACGCTACTCCCCCACTGGGGAAAAAAAATAATTGGGGGGCCCCACCTCCGAATTTTTCACAGTTATCCTATATTAAAATATGTCTACATGTACTTAAACATTGCACTTATATTCTGTTACTGTTTTAAAAATGCAATCAAATACATGATGCCAAACATACTATTTGGGTCAGGCAGGTCTTACTAACGTGTAAAACAGAGTGATTATTAGAAGTGAGGGTGGGTAGTCTAAAGAGTATTTGGAGTCTCTCCCCTTTTGACACATACTTCCAGCTTGGATTTAAATGACAAAACCTGTTAGCGAGGATCCATTGCAAAGCTGTTTAATGCTGCTCATTTTTTCAGGTTAAAACAAAGCCTTGTTTTTAGCAGAATGCTTCTCTTGGCCAGAGCCTGGTACCCACCCCTGGATCAGAAGAGGCCCCTTTAGGGAATAGAGAAAAGAGAGCGTTGTAAAGAAAACGGGCATTGTTTGAATTTTTAGTGAACAAACATCATTGTATGTCAACCAAGGACAGCCTAGTAATACGGTTTTAGGTCATGTAGTGCCCAGCTCATTAATGCCAATGGTAATCTCACATACAAACTGGCCATTTGTGTTTTTACTATAATCTGACATTGAGCTACTTATGAATTATTCTAATCATTTGAATAAAGTGTGGGATGTAGACCAAAAATAAATGGCATAAGGACAGTAATTTGACAAGTGTGGCCATCTTGATTTATTTTACATCAGCCTGTTAGTGGATTATGATAAGAGCATACCCTAAGTATAAAGCTTGTTTTGACCAACCTAAGGCATCTTCTTTTTCATTAGGGCAACTCATACATGTGTTATTTACCAAGTAAAATGGCAGTGACTTCTGCTAAGCAGAGACATTTTGGGATTAGAATTGTACATAAAAACATTATCAGACTAGGTGGTAAAGGTAACTGAGTGGTGAACCTACAGAGTAGTGAGTATAACAATATAGTAGAGTACCCGTTATTCTGAATGATTCTAGATAAAGAGTCATATAGTAGAGTACCCTTCATTCTAAATGATTCCAGATAAAGGGTCACTGTAAGGGGATTTAGAGAGTACCCTGGGTGGGTGCCCTTCTGTACCCTTATGACAGTTGATATGTTCCTTAAATACTAACAGTATAATTTTGACATATAAAGCAGAAAAGTGGGACTGTAGATTTTGATGGATTGATCCTTAGTTCATTGACCTTGCATTATATTTCTACTGCTTCCAGTCGGGCGTAAAGATCCATTTGCATGTGGGAGATAAGAATGGAATTGTTTGCAAACACAGGATTGGAATATGAAATCCAGAGTTCTTCGGAACATCCTGTGAAATTTGGGGATGCCTTCTTACATGTTATTGATGCATATGGTGAGCACCTGTGTGGACAAAAGGCACCCTTGCTTAAATCCACTGGTCACTTTAAATGGGAAGTGGGAGGGCCAGAGCAGGCTGTCTCCATTCCTACTGTAACCTTCGCACTGCTTTTTTTGTCAAGATCCTTAAAGGTACCTACCTATCCTTTCTCTGGTTCTTCCCCAGTGCAGGGCCTTCCCTAAGAAATCATTAAGTGGAAAATGTTGAAGAAGGAGTTACATATATAATTGAATTATGAAGGATGCAGAGGAGGTTTTAAAATATAAAATATATATATTTTAAGAATCAAGGTGCGTGTCTCAAGAAATGTCTGGCCTCACAAGGACTGTGGCGTGCAAGACTAAAGTCAGGAATAATGACTATTACCAGTGAGTAATTGAGTAGTTTCTGCCTCTTTGGATGTACGTTTACTATATCACAAACCGTAATATGATTATGTTTCTCTGTGGTAGCCACAATTGTGGCATGATCAGACACACAGATCAGAGCTCTGTGTGCGGGCTCTGAAGAATTCTACTGAATCCTGCCACCCATGCCCTCCCCCAACCTTGTCATTGATTCTACAGGAGCTGCTGCAGCTGTTGGGGGAGTTGTTCCGGACATCCTTCGTGCCTGGGCTTGACTAGGGTGCACCCCAACTGCTGTGCCTGAGGCGGCAAAGCCATTGTGAGGGGGACTGCGGCCCTGGGGGACGATGAGGCAGCAGAAAGAGAGTGGCAGTGCCCCTAAGCTGTGTTTGGTGGGCTGCACCTCCATGCCTCTGTGTGTCCTGGAGTTGCGAACAGGTGTCCTGGCTGGGACGGCAAGGCAAAACTGCCAGACTGGGTGGATCCACTCACCAGGGGCCTCAGCAGCTCACTGATTGGGTCTTCACACAGCCACTGCCTTTGCACATTCCAAGTGCAGCACTCATTTGTCAGAGAGGAGCAGGTGTGCAAAGTCCTGGCGTGGACCCTCAGCAGCCAGTACTAGAACTGTAGGTTGGGGCTGGTGCCCCTGTAGTGAACCCTGAATTGGTGAAAATGCTCCCGGTGTCTCCCAGGGTATAACATTCGCGCTCCTGGTCTAATCAGGGAAGAGTTCATTGGACCAGGTGGAATGGACCTTAAAAAAAACATACTACTCAGTTTGATCGGATACTTCAGACCATACTGGACACTAAAACTTCCTTAGAAAAAAAACTTGACATGGTTGCTGTTCAGGTCTCCCTATTACTAGTGGACCATCGGAAACTGTTGGAGTGAGTGGATGAAATAGAATTTTCACTGTCAACACTGTGTCCCATTGTAAGAGACTTGCAAGGCCAGCTGCAATGGGTTGTTGTGGAGGCTAAAGAGCGCTAGCTGAGGACGGAAGATGCAGAAGGGTGTTCTCGAGGCAGCAGTATCTAGCTGCAGGGGATATAAAAAAAGTGGAGGTTGCCAACACTGAACTCTGCCTGGAACAATGGCTCACAGAGACTAGGGCCCTCATTATGACATTGGAGGTATGTCCCACTTACCGCCATGCCGACTGCCGCCAACATACCGCGACCGCGGCGGTATACCACTACCCATATTATGACCCACACATAGCAATCCGTCAATATACAGACACAAACACAAGTCCGCCAGCCCAAAGGCCACTGATAAAATGGTGGTAGCAAAACCCACACCGTTACGCCAACAAAACTATGCCCAAAGCATTATGACCCACGAATCACCGCGGTGGACATTCAACTGCGGTAAACCATTGGCGGTACATTCCGACGCACTCAAAATACACATACACACACAAAACAACACCACATTGGACAATTCAAACTACACTCACCTGACACTCATACACACACCACACCCACACATCCCACACTGCTATAAAACACACAACCACACTACCCACAATCCTTTAAAACTAAAATTGACAACAGTGTGAGAGACACACCAAGAGCACCCACAGAACCAGAGCCACAGAACACCCTCACTCATACACAATCCACGCACCTCACAGCACACTTCCTAACACATCACCCCACACACTCTCACACACGCCACACACCACAAAGACACCCCAGGTACTCAGAGGAGGAGCTAAGGGTCATGGTGGAGGAAATCATCCGGGCAGAGCCACAACTATTCGGATCAGAGGTGCAGCAGACATCCATTGCAAGGAAGATGGAGCTATGGTGGAGAATCATGGACAGGGTCAACGCCGTGGGACTGCACTCAAGAACAAGGGATGACATCAGGAAGAGGTGGAATGACCTACGGGGAAAGGTGCGTTCCCTGGTTGCAAGACACCAGATAGCTGTACAGAGGGCTGGCGGTGGACCCCCACCTCCTCCCCCACAACTAAGAACATGGGAGGAGCAAGTCTTGGCAACAGTTTATCCTGAGAGCCTGGCAGGAGTAGCAGGAGGACTAGACTCTGGTAAGTCAACTCTCTATTTCTATCACCCCCCTACCTGCATGCCATCACACAACCCCAACCTCACTACCATCACTCCACCACCTCCCACACACCCCACCATCACAACCCACTCATCCCAGTACCCAGCACTGCATGCACCACCAATGCACGAACACCACTCACAGCCCTGCATGGACACCCATTATCACAGCATGTACACTAGAGAGAATCATCTAGCCCACAAAATAACTACTCACACAAGGCAAAGCTGACAGGGCATTCACAACCACAGAGGCCAACACACCCATGCACAAGATTTCACATGCAGAAACAATAACACTGCATTTAAATCCCCATAGGTCCCCCCTACAATGTCACCAGTGAGAAGGTGCCAGAAACATCCAGGCCCCCCACAGAGGAGGCCCACAGTGATGACCAGTTCTGCTCGCCTGGATCAGGATGACCAACCTGGCCATCAGGGACCTCCGGACAGTCAGATACATAGCCATAGTCCCATACCACCACAGAGCCTCCCCCTCAGGAAACACCAGCACAGCATCCATCCAGCACGCTCATCCCTCTGTCCCGAGGACAGGTCAATCAGCAGTGTGTCCACCACTACAGGGACCCCTTGAAACCCCACAAACACAGGACGATCAGGGAACTGGGGTTAGTGGCAGTGGGTACACGGTTCAGGGGACAGAGGCACAGGACAACAGGGAAGCTGGAAGGACTGCTGTGCAACAGGGGGAGGACAGGCCCAAGGAACCGACTTTCCAGGAGGCACTCACCAACATCCTGGGAGCATACCACCATTCCCAGGAGATGATGGGCCAGATACTGGCCGAGTTGCAGGAGACCCAGTGGCTGCAGGAGAGACAGTACCGGGGGATCAAGGAGGACCTGAGGGACATCCATACCACCCTGATCACCATTGCAGGGGTGCTGGCAGACATGGACAACACCATGAGGGAGGCAGTGGCACACCAACGGGCCCCTGACACTAGCCACACCGATGAACAGCCCTCCACCTCCTCTGATGCTAGTGGACAGGAGGCCCTGCCACAGGAACAACAGGTCACCAGCACCCCTCCCCCTGCAGAAGGAGAACCACCCCACAAACGGTCCCTGCGATCCATGCAGAAGCCAGAGAACATTGCAAAGACCCCCACCAGGAAATAAGACTCTCCTGATTGTCACCTTTGTGTCCCACTCTGTCACCCTGTCCACCTTGAACTGCCATTGCTCCACTTCCTATGCCCCCTTGGACAATGTACCTGTGACACAAAGAGACTGGACTTTATCCTGGACTCTCCTGCACCATCACCCAAGCCCACTGCACATCCCCATTAAATGTTCAGCAATTAAATAAACACCCTTTGAAAAAATACAAATATGTAGTATGTCAAATGATTTAAGTATGTATTCCTATAACAATCTGTAGACATTGCAAGTAGACTGTACAGTAATGTATACATAGGTATGACCTGTATTGTGCTGCAGTCAATACACCAGGAGCCAGAGTAGGACACAAATATCTGTGAACAGACATGTCAAAGGGTACAGTAAGTAGCCATACTAGTGAGGACAGCTGCCTGTCAGTGAAAATTTACACAAAACTGCAATGGAAGGTGATGTTGCAGTGTCTTACCTGTGTGCCACTGGAAGTACTGTTGAATGATAGATGTGCTGTTGTCCACATCCTCATCCTCTGCCTCCTCTTCGTCACTGTCCACAGGCTCCACCGCTGCCACACGCCAATCTCCAGCCTCATCCTCCTGCAGAAAAGGCACCTGGCGTCTCAAGGCAAGGTTGTGCAACATGCAACATGCCACGATGATCTGGCACACTTTTTTGGGTGAGTAGAACAGGGATCCACCTGTTAGATGGAGGCACCGAAACCTGGCCTTCAGCAGGCCAAAGGTTCGCTATATAATTCGTCTTGTTCGTCCATGTACCTCATTGTAATGTTCCTCTGCCCTTGTCCTGGGATTCCTCACTGGGGTCATTAGCCAGGAGAGGTTGGGGTAACCTGAGTCACCTGTAAATATTGAGGGATACCTGTTAGCCAGACACTCACCCTTAGGGCCAACCCCACATCCATAGAACAACATACGCTGGGGGGACAATGCCACACCCTGTTCCTCTGGAGTTGAGCCATCCCATATGGGATGCTGCTATTCCTCAGGATATAGGCATCATGCAAAGACTCAGGATACTTTGCATTCACATGCGAGATGTACTCGTACGCCAGGCACACTATCTGCACATTCATGGAGTGAAAGCTCTTTCGGTTTCTGAACACCTGTTAATTTCTCTGGGGGGAACACAAAGGCAATATTTGTACCTTCAATTGACCCAACAATGTTGGGGATATGTCCCATTGCATAGAAGTCAGCTTTCACTGTGGCCAAATCCTCTACCTGGGAGAAACAATGTAGTTGTGCATGTGTTTCATCAGGGCAGACAACACTCTGGTCAACACGTTTGAGAACATTGGTGGGGACATTCCTGCTGCCATGGCCACTGTCACTTGGAAGAAGCCACTTGCCAAGAAATGGAGCACAGATAGGACTTGCACAAGAGAGGGGAACCCAGTGGGCTGACGGATACCTGAGATCAGGTCTGGCTCCAATTGGACAAACAGCTCTTGGATTGTGGTCCTATCAAGTCTGTAGGTGAGGATAATGTGCCTGTCCTCCATTGTTGCCAACTCCACCAGGGGCCTGTACACGGGGGATGTCTCCATCTCATATTCATCCTCAGCGGTTGCACACTAGGGGCAAAACGATGAGCTTCTGGTCAGTTTTCAACATTTCCTCAATGTACAATGCATTGCATGTTGTAACAGAAACAGTATGTTTATGTTTATTCCCAAAATGTGCTTATGTAGGCTGTGATGCATTTAGGTGTCATGGTCTGCCCCTCCCTTGAAATGGCGGACGCCTGTCCTGTGTGGAGGGACAGGTGGACATGAGGTAATGCCGCTGACGTTGTGTGCTATCGCGGGAGGCGGTCAAGTACCGCCGTGCAGCTCCTCATTGGTTATCATTGGGCCCTATGGTTTACAGTAGCCAATGGTGATATACACTGGCTTTGACGGTACGCACTGCCGCAGACATGACCAACATTTTCTATCTGTTCACTCACTTGCTACCTGACCTTCAACAGAAGAGGACCTACACCACAAGTGCTGCTGTGACCTGTGTCTGGAAGCGACCATGGCTCGAGTCACTGGGGAAAGGGCCCCTGCCTTCACTGCTGCGGAGTTGGAAAAACTGGTAGATGGGGTCCTACCCCAGTACCGATTCCTTTATGGGCCTCCAGATTAACAGGTGAGTACACTGTAGGCACGATGCATGGGGCATGAATGCATGGTGTGATGTGTTTGAAGGCCTCGTGCATGGTGGGGTGGTGGAGGGGTCCTGGGCAGCGTGCAGCATGTATGGTGGGCAATGTATGTGCGTAAGGGGTGGTAGTGATATGGTGGGCCATGGGTGTAACAGGCCGACGGTATGAGTGATCCCTTTTCCCTTTTCATTTTTCTGCAGGTCAGCACCCATCAGAAAAAAGGTATATGGCGTGCCATCGCCAAGAATGTGCGGACCCTGGGTGTCTACGGCAGGCGGAGCACCCACTGTCGCAAACGGTGGGAGGACCTGTGACACTGGGCAAGGAAGATGGCAGAGGCCCAGCAGGGGATGACCTCCCAACGAGGAAGGGGTGCCCGTCGAACCCTGACCCCCCTTATGTTCCGCATACTGGCGGTGGCGTATCCGGAGCTGAATGGGCACTTGAGAGCCTCACAGCAGACACAAGGGGGTGAACACAGTTTCCAAATCTGCGAATTGCGTGTGGTGAGGTGGTCTCTGGGTGGGGGATGTGGGCCTGTGGGTACCCCTAGGCCCATTCCATGTTGGGCAGGGGCTGATGCACTCCACCCCCAAACATGCTGGTGGGCATCTACTACTGTGCAGGGATCTGTGGGTCAAAGGAATGTTGCTATTGGCGTTAGGTATTACTATCCAGGGCCCAATGACTAGCATTGTGAGTGGTAGTGCATCGCCTAGTGCGTAGGACTGTCCCCTGTGTGTTGTTGCTGGCATTCACCAAGTGTATCCTCTGTCTCTTCCCCCCTTTTTGTTTTGTCACCCTGTCCTTATGGGCATTATCATCATCTGGCAGAGGAGCAGAGGCACCGGCGACGGAGGGAGCTGCATCCCACATGGCCCTAGAGGCCAAATCCAGTGACCATGAGGGCACCATTGGGACGGAGGGTGTGGGGAGCACCACGGCGGAGACAGGAGGGGACAGTTCTGACTGTGATTCCTCCCCTGATGGAAGCTCCCTGGTGGTGGCGGACACCTCTGTGGCCACACCAACTACAGGTACAGCTGCCACCGCCGTACCAGCACCGCCCTCCCAGCAGCCCCTCAGCGAGTTTCCTGTGCCCACTCACCCAGGAGGATGGGCATCTCCTTCGACCCAGGCACCTCAGGCCCTGCCCCAGTTAGCCCTGCTGCCCTTAGCGAGGAGGCTATTGACCTCCTGCGATCCATCTCCATGGGGCAGTCAACCATAGTGAATGCCATCCAGGGACTGGCAGGGTATTTGCAATATACAAATGCATTCCTGGAGGGCATTCACTCTGGCGTGGTGGCCCAAATTAGATCATTCCAGGCTCTGGCCTCCTCCCTGATGGCAGTCATTTTTCCTGTCTCTAGCCTCCCCCCTCCAACTTCCTCTACCCAGTCCCATTCCCCTGAACCTCAACCTATCCCAAGCACACAATCAGACCAGCATGCACCCAAGACAACACACAGGAGTGGCTCAGGCAAACACAAGCACCACACATCATCCCACAGGCACTCACACAAACACCACCCAGAAGCAGACACACCAACATCCATTGTCTCAACTGTGTCCCTCTCCTCCTCCTCATCCACCTCCCTCCTACTAGCATCTCCACTCACACCTGCATGAACTACATCCTCATCTACTACCTCCATCACCCTCACGCCTATCACTACACGCCCCTCACTGGCAGTCACCACCCCCAAATCCATGCCCCCTCCTCCCAAAATACACAAACGCAAGCACTCAGACACCCAACAGACATCCACCTCACAACAGCATCCAGCCCATGCCCCTGCACTCAAACACAGCAGACAGACACCTTCTGCAACCACTCCCTCTTCCTCCACTCCCAAACATTCACCCTCTTCCAGTGTCCCTAAGAAGCTTTTCCTCTCCAGCCTTGAGCTCTTCCCTACCCCTCCGTCCTTCACTTCGGGCCAGGGTGGGCAGAACCCAGGCCAGCACCTCAGCCACCCAGCCCACAGCCACTGTGTTTTCAGCAGCTACTGCAGGTGTGAGAGGCTCCAAGGAGACACCCATTAGCACTGGCAGTGTGCCTGCACCAGCTGCCAAGGTCAAGGCCAAGGAACAGCCACCAGCTGCCAAGGGCAAGAAGGGACCACCAGCTGCCAAGGGAAAGGAACAACCACCAGCTGCCAGGGCAAGGAGGCACCACCAGCTGCCAAGGGCAAGGAGGTACCACCAGCTGCCAAGGGCAAGGGCAAAGGGCCTGCCCCTGCAGGCAGGAGGGACAGGAGGCCTGGTGCAGTGACAGGATCTGAGACCCCACCACCAACCATGCTGCTTTAGCCATCCAAGGCTTCAGGGGAAGGGCTGGAGCCTCCCCCCAACACTGGCAGCACCACCTCCAGCACCGCCACCAGCACCACTGGTAGCAGCCCCAGTGGGCAGCCGTCCGAGGCTTCAGGAGAAGGGCGGGAGCCTCCCCCCACCACTGGCAGAAGTGCCACCAGCACCGCCACCAGCACCACTGGCAGCAGCCCCAGTGGGCAGCCGTCCGAGGCTGCAGGGGAAGGGTTGGAGCCTCCTCCACCCCTGGCAGCACCGCCACCAGCACCACTGGCAGCAGCAGCCCCAGAGGGCAGCCGTCCCAGGATGCAGGAGAAGGGCTGGAGCCTCCACCCACCACTGGCAGAACCGCCACCAGCACCGGCATTACCACCACTATGCAGCCGTCGCCGCCGGCGGATGGAGAGTAGTCCTGACTCCATGGAATGTCATGCATCCTGCCTACAGAAAATCTCATGGATCTGACACCCAGGTTAGAGACTGTGACCTTGCACTCCCCAAGTGCTGCATCACAGCGCACAAAGCCCCAGAACCAGTGGAAGAAGGCATCCACTCACCCCCTCCTTTCCAGGATGAAGCACACTAGGCACAAGGCCCCCTTCAGAACCAGTGGAAGAAGGCATCCACTCACTCCCTCCTTGCCAAGATGAAGTACACTGGCACAAGGCCCCCTCCAGAACCAGCGGAAGAAGGCATCCACTCACTCCCTCCTTGACAGGAAGAAGCACACTGGGCACAAAGCCCACTCCAGAACCAGTGGAGAAGCAATCCACTAGAGAGACTGTGGCTTTGCACTCCCCAGGAGCAAGTAGTGGGAAAATCACCCACTAGATAGACTGTGGCCGTGCACTCCCCAGGACCAAGCAGTGGGCAAACCACCCACTTGAGAGACTGTGTCCTTGTACTCCTCAGGACCAAGCAGTGGGCAAACCACCCACTTGAGAAACTGTGGCTTTACACTCCCCAGGACATCCCAGAGGGCATGTAGCCCCCTCCAGTAGCAGTGGTGTTGTACCACCTTCCACTTCCCCCTGAGGTGCCTGTGTATTTTTGACCTGATGCCTCAGGAGTGTTCTCTCCATATTTAGGCAGGAGTCAAGTGGGGCATTGGCCTATGTGATGTGGCCCTGTGGCCCACGGACATTGTGGACTGGGCAGTGTCCCTTTCGTTGTATATCTATAAATACTTTTATGATTTTTGAGAACATATTTCTAGTATTTTATTTTACTACACTCACTTTTTTCAAATCATTTTGTCATTGTATTATTCCTGAGGGGTGGGCGGTGAATATGTAATGTTACTGCATCTGTTTGTGTGTATGTTTTTGAGGGTGGGTGTCAGGAATCCCCATGGTACCTCCTGCGTTATCTGTCAGCATCCCCAGGGATTAGGGTTAAATCATGCCTCTGTTCTTGGTTAAACCTTCATGTTGCTAAGTAAACCTAATGTGCTGTGTTACACAATTGGTTTTTATCAATGCTTGTTTTACCAGGGCTTGTTTGCTAATGTGAGCAGGTGTAGGCATGTACTTCTAATTGGGTGTAGTGACTCATCCACATGTGGAAACTCAACTGCTTTCCTGATTGTCTATAAATAGCAGAGTGAAGAATGTCCCCTTGCTTGGCTTTGTTTTGCTCCCTGATTTCAGCATCTGATTTGGCAGTCCAGCCACTGCTGTCATCCTCATATTCAGGACTTTTGAGGCAATCCTTTTCTTCGTTCCTGAACCAGCTGACACCAGGCATTCCTCCAGTACTCTGGAAAAGACTGCAGCTAAGTGACTAGTATTTTAAAGGGAGTTTGTTCTTTGAGCACCGTGCTTTCCTAGAACAGCTGGTGTATTTCAGACCTTGTATTTTGGCAGAGTGCTTATCTTGAACAGACAAATGTATTTCTGAACATTCTACATTATTATTGTGGTTACTTGCCTAAATGTGCTTCAGGAAATCTGCTTGAGCTCAAGTACTACAGAAAGTGACAGTGCAATTTTAAAAGAGGATTTAAGTGACTTTTGTTTCTCTAATAGCATAACTCTTGGATTTAAATTGTGTCATTCATTCCTGTGTTTCAGGTTTGAGGAATTTGCTTTTGAAGGGTTTTTCAAACACACAGTGAAACCAAATCAAACTGGCCCACCTTAACTGTTTAAACCCATAGTGGACATTTGTATTTCTTGGATTGCTTTAGTTCCTTTTAGTTTAGCCCTATGCATGCAGGAAAGTTATACGTGATATAATTAATGCCCTTGTTTGTCTTTCTTGTGCATGATAAGTGCAACCACAGTTCTCATTGTAGTGTGCAACAGTGAATCTCTGTGAAGCCAGCCCTAGTGTTGCAGTACTCATTGTTATGGTACTCAGTTTGGGTTTTTCGTAATGCAGTATTAGTAATTGTGCCAACAGTTATTATTATCCAAGAAAAGTGCTAGAGCATCCCGGTGTTCTTCTACCGCTCCTGTGCCCATATCAGAAAGAGAGATTCAGTTTCAAGGAAGTTGAGTGCACTAGCTCTACTATCACTCTGTCAACAACGACCTGCCCCCCGAAGATACAGGATGCCTGGCTGAACCGGCAAGACGTGGCAGTGTTTTGTCTCCTTCTCTTCCACTTCCTCTTTCAATTTGGGACACAAGCTGGGGTTTCGGCATCCAGGCGTTGGTATTCCTGGTATAAGAGGAGGTAGACCAGCATGGGGAACACCTGCAGTTCGGGCTCCATGGGGTTGTGGTTCTTCCTTGAGTGTCCAGAGGTGAGTCGTTTCCCTTCTGTGTACTGTTTCCGTCGTGCTTTGATGACGTTGGTACCGCCACGGAAAAGGTGGTGGATAGGCCAGTTATAATATTGTGGGTGGTACATTGTCTTCTACCTGGCTGGTGGAGGTTACCGCTGTGGTGCTTGTTGCTACTGCCATGCCGGTCGGTGTGTCAAATTGTTTCCGTTGTGGTTTTTACCACCGGCCTGTTGGTGTTATTACCGCCACTTTATCACTGACCGCCATGGTTGTAATGAGGGCCTATGTTGGCTGGAAGACCACCTAAGAACTTCTTTACTGAGAGAGCGCACCACACCCGAGTACCCGCCGTGGCAGAGTGGGACATCCTACTCAATTATCATGAGGCTGCTCATTTACAAAGACAGAGACCTGCTCCTCTAGCTCTTCTGTGCTAAGGGACCATGGCAATTTGAGGGAGCCACTGTGTATGCATATCCAGATTATACTGCAAGGGCATGGTTAAGCAGGAACTTGCTCCTCCATGAGAGCAGAGGAGCTTCGCTCCAAAAATGCCCCAGAGCAGCAGAAATATGAAATGGTAATAAAGTTTATTTAGTACCATTTTATTTTTCAGCAACCTGTCCTGAACCTGTCCTGAACCAAGCGTCAGGATGAGTGGCAGTAGGAAGCTGTGCATTATGTTTAAAGTGTGCACGTCCCTTTGGCTTGCCGTCTTGCTATGGCCAGCCAGACATGCATATTTTAAACCTCTCATACCCAGTTGTCTTAAGACAGCTGGGTTAGAGAAAGCACAGACCTCCAGTGCACTTAGGAGCACTGAGAGTGGCCTCTCCCTCCAATCCTGATGCTTCTCTTATGCTGTTTAACAGTGCATTTTCCTTGGGCCCGAGCTTCGAGGTCAGAAAACACAGGAGCGAGAAGGACATACTGGCATGTCAAGAAGATAAGTGCCATTTTTTTATTAAAATATTAATGTTACCCGTATTTTGGCCCCCACCACTCCAACTACTTGGCAGCCACCACTGTGGTTAAGTCAATGTCGTGTGAAGCTGTTAAGCGGGTAGCATTTACAATAAAAGCAGCACCATTCAAGGTATGGACTCACAACCATATTTCTGGGGTTATCCTATTGTGACACAACTGTAAGCTTCCTCTCATTTTTAGATATCTTAAAACTGTTTGGTAGGAAGGTATTTAGCAGTTGCCTCAACTAAATAAACACAGGGTTCCAGCATTTCTCAAGGACCTTTTAGTGCAGTTTGTCCAGCCTGCAACTGCACTTACCTGTAGCTACAAAGATGTTAACATGTGATATGAGATCTCAAGAGAAATTGCATTCACCAAAGAACTAAGACAGGCATCAAACTGTGAGAATTAGCTATTGGTATATGTCTGCACCCTCTCTGCAGAGCACAGGGGATTTACAGAGTAACTAGTATATAGTCACACAGACAACTAGATAAACAAAACACTATATAATTTTTTTAAGTGGCTGGTGGCAGCCATCTCCAGGCCGGCGGTCAGGTAGCATCCCACAACTACATTATGCGGTTGAACACCGCCAGGATTTCGGCGGCGGATCTACCGCTACCAAAAGCCTGGCGGAAATGAACAATATTAAAGGGAACACGCACCTTCAGGAACACAGGCATGTCCGTAGGTGCCATGGCACGGGAATTGCAACTCTTCCCAATGCTCTACCTGGCCATGCAACTCTCAGATCAGCGACGGCGACCAAGATACCAACCGTAAGTAAACCAGCCTAGCAAACACTCGAGGGAACAACGTTGGTACACACACATGAAACACACACGACACAGGAAGCCACACTCACACACTCATGCAAACTAACACCCGTACCAACACACAAACACACATACACACGCATACACACTAATACCCACAATCACCACACCTACATGAGGAAGCCAGGACTAGGTAGGTACCATCGACACCAACGGTGTTGTGACACTTATGAATTATAAATGTAAAAATCTTGAATAAAATTATATACACACAGGCCCAAGGGCCAGTGCAAAAGTCCCACAGTGCCCGGAGTACAATGGGCACAAGCTGACACCCCAAGTTGACTCCTGACTGCAAAGTGCAGGCCTCCATGGGGCAGGGGCATCAATGGGGTATGCAGGGTGTGCGGTGCTTTGGGCTTGGAGGGGGGTCCTTTGGTCTGAACTTGGAAGAGGGTCCTTGGACTTGCCCGGTGGGCATGGGCTTGGGTTTGGCAAGAGGAGCACTGGACGTGACAGGTGCAGAAGTGACAGGTGTTGGAGGGGTAATGCGAGGGGCAGTAGAGGACTGAAAGGTGGAAGGCAGGGCGTAAGAAGGGTAGCAGGGCGCTGGGGGGAACAGGGACTGGGGAAGTGGTTTGAAATAGGAAAAACTGTCTAAGGAAACTTTTTTGGGGACACAAAGGAGATCAAGGTTAGGATGTTTGGGAGTGGGTATGGTTGAGAGGTGTGTGCGTGGGTGGATGAAATGTGTATGCTGGGGGACTGTTGGTTGGGTGACTGCGGGTGTTCAGATGTACTGGGAGGAGGTGGAGAGGAGATGCAGGGAGATGGCTGGGGGGATGTGTGAGTGTATGTTGGGGTGGTGTCTGCAGGTAGGGTGGATGTGCTGCATGTGGGTGTGTTGACAGTCATGGTGTCTGCGCCAGTGCCGACTGCAGATGTGAGTGGTGTACTGACTGAGGGGGGAAGGTGGTGAGGGAGTCAGTGCAGAGTGTGGATGTTGTCATGTCTGCATGTGTCTGTTGAGTGGGTGCATGGCGGTGGTGGCATTTGTGGTGCTTATGTCTGTCCTTGTGTACTGTGTCTGTTGATGTAGATGCATGTGGGTCAGTAGATGTGCCCTGGATGGGTGAGGAGAGAGTCAGTGGGTAAGGGAACAGGTAGCTGGAGGGGGGACGGAAGAAGAAGGGACACTGGCTGCATCAAGGAGGAGGCCAGAGCCTGAAACGATCTCCGTAGGCCAGACAAGGCACAGTGAATGTCTTCCAGGAACGCATTGGTCTGTTGCATCTGTGATGCCAGTCCTTGGATGGCATTCACTATAGTTGTCTGCCCCTCAGAGATGGACCTCAGGAGGTCAATATCCCCCTAATTGAGGACAGCAGGGCTGACTGGGGCAGGGGCAGAGGTGCCTGTGGCAAAGGAGATGCCCACCCTTTTGGGTGAGCAGGCATTGGCAACTGGTTAGGGAGCTACAGGGAGGGGGGTGCTGGTAACGGGGTTGACAGACAAAGATGGTCCTGGGGTGTTCCCAGATGGGCCTGCCACAGCCAGGGAGCCTCCATCTGAAGATGTAGTGGTCAATCTGGTCTCCCCCATGGCACTCCCCTCACCCTCTGTCCCATTGGTCCCCTCTGCTCCACTGGTGTCAGCCTCCTGGGTTCCGTGGGCTGCAGCTTCCCCACTCACCAGTGCCCCTTCTCCATTGCCAGATGATGCTGATGCACACAATGACAGAGGAGGACAGGGAAGGACAGAGAGAGAGAGAGAGAGAGACAAGGTGCAATCGGTCAACGCCAGCATAACAGTAACACAGGGTTATACATCAGCATTTGATGCCATGCCATGATACACTATGCCCTTCCCTGCACATCCTACAACTAGGGAACACCATGGGGGAAACAACAACAATGCACATGTCAACCGCTGATGGTCTGACTGATGCAAACATATACACGAGGAGTGGCATACTCGCCATACCTGTCCAGTACCTGCCCACTACCCATGGCCATTGAGACAGGCATGTGATGGACTGCACACCCAACAGAATCATGCATGGTTAATTGGCAGGCCTACTTGGCTATTGTCAATTAGCACTCTGATCACTTGGTGCACCCTACCCCACTACATGTGCAATGCCTGTCAGCTCATTGAGGTCGCTAGATCACCACTGGCACAGTGTTTGGTAAGGGCTAATCACAATAGCCTGACACCCCAGGTCTAATCATCCTGTTGCCATGAGCTGGCAAGCACATCTAGCTAGTAGGTGGCCAAACTGTTTCAACATTGGAGGTAGCTGCCCCGCTACCACTGACTGCATGGCATGACCAACACCTGTGATGCCAAACCTGCCAAGATGGACACTACCCATAGTGGACATGATTGTACTAAGGACCCACACCACAGCCACCCAATGATGCCCACCCAGAGACACTATGGAAACACATGTAGCAAATGAGAGTGGGTATTTACCCCCTTGTGGCTGCTGTGCTGCCCTCAAGGGCCTATCCACCTCCGGGTAGGCTTCTGCCAATATTCGGGCCATTAGGGGGGTCAAGTACCGACAGGCACCCCCTCTCATTGGGAGGATGTCCCCAGATAGGCTTCTGCTGTCTTCCAGGCCCAGTGTCTCAGATCCTCCCAACACTTTCTGCAGTGGGTGCTCTGCCAGGCATGGACCCCCAGGGTCTGCACTTGCTTGCCGATGGCACGCGAAATCCCCTTCTTCTGATGGGTGCTGACCTGCATGGGTGACACAGACAGAAGGACACAGTCATGTAGAGTGGCATCCCTGGGACAGCAGTGGACAGCACACATCAGACTTCTGCTCCCACATGTTGTCACCCAACGTAGACTTAGCCCCTCACCCCTTGCCCATGCTCCAGACACACTGCCCCCCACCAAGGCCCCATCCCAAGGTGCACAACTCACATACAGGACAATGAGACTAGGCTCACCTGCTGCTCTGGTCAACTATTCCTGGGTGAAGGCTGGGGCCCTGTCTCCTGCAGAATGTGGCATCTTGGATACCAGAGTCAAAACACAGCAGCACACGCAGTGAAGGTCTTCAGTGCATGAGGTTCAGGAGTCAATTGAGCATAAGCACATGAAATGATGGTCATGGCCGTCGCGGACATCACAATCACCGCCAGCGGCGATCACCATTGGCTCCTGCCTCCCATAGGCAACAGTGTTAACCAATGGTGAGTTTCACGGAAGTCTATAGCCTATAGCCAAGACGCGTTAAGCCAGCTGGATGAGCTCACTTCCACCTGTCCCATGCATGCAGGATAAGCCGGCTGCCATTTTACATGTCCAATGTGTGTTGTGGGTGAAATGTCAGTGCATAATGGGTGACATTTGGTGACCTGTGGCCACATCAACACCATCTACAAAGTGCACAACATAATACCCACTCTCTACTGTTCCCAGGTACGATGTAAGATTGAAGATGAGGAATGCACTGGTGTACAGGCCCCTAGTCAACCTTGCCACCCTGGAGAAGCATCATGTCATCCATACCTATTGCCTGAGCCGTGAGACCATCATGGACCTGGTGGCCCAGTAGGAGCCTGATCTGTTACCTGCCATTCACCATCCCAATTTCATCCCTCCCACAGTGCAGGTGTTGTCAGTCCTCCACTACCTTGCCTCAGGCTCCTTCCAGGTACCAGTGGGCCTGGCAGCAGGGATGTCGCAGCCCATGTTTAGCAAGGTCCTGAGGGATGTACTATGTGCCCTGCTCAAACATCTGGGCAGCTGCATCCAGTTCCCCCAATGTGCAGAATTGCACACTGTCAAGACTGTGTTCTACAGTGTGATACATGTCACTTCACTCATGTCATTGGGGTCACTGATGGCCCCCACATTGGCCTGGTGCCACCCAGGAGAAGTGAACAGGTCTATAGGAACCACAAAAACTTTCAGTTAACATGCATGTGGTGTGTCACGCGGACCAATACATCTTCAAGGTGATGGCCAGGTTCCCAGGCTCCATGCATGATTCCTTCATCCTGCGAAACAGCAGCATCCCACACATGATGGCACCACTTACGAGGGACTGGGCCTGGATCATCGCTATGTACCCCTGCATATGTGTGCACCTCAATTCTCTGCACTCTTGTGTGCCTGACCTATCTCACTCCTAGTCTTGACATGCTGCTTACCTATGTGCACACAGGTGACTCTGGCTTTGCCAACCTGCCCTGGCTCCTGACACCCGTGAGGCATCCAACTACAGATGAAGATGACTGTTACAAGGAGACCCTTGGTCATACCAGACGAGGCATCATATTCCATTGCTGAATGCAGAGGAGGTGTAGCTGTACCAGTGGCTGATGAAAGGGCCCTTGGGAGTGATGGAGAGGAGGATGATGAGGATGCAGCTGATTCTAGGGCAGAGCTGATTTGACAGTACTTCGACTGAGATGCAGGTATGTGTCAACTGTCTGGTATGTGTCCTCTATAACTGCCTGCCTTGTGCCTGCTACCACCTGTTGTCTGACTACTGTCGGTATTGGTTTCAGCGTGGCCTCTGGGTGGATTCGGGGGGTGTCACATGTGCCCATGACTTAGGTAGTCACAGTGTACAGGTCAGGCCTACAGTCAGGCAGCTGTTGTGCTGGGGCTTTGTATCAACGTGTATGTATGTATGATGTTCCCTGAGCTGCCAGTTCAAGTGCTATGTGTGTACACACAAGATTGTTGTATCTGTGCAGCATCTATCCTGTGAGTCAACAATGGGTGGCAGTGCTACACTGTTGTTTGTGGCAGTGGGTATGGGCTCAGGTCTGGTGCTGAGTGCTGTGAGGGTGGGACCATTGGGTTAGTATGTGTTGTTTTTGGTACTGGCCCATATGATTGTGAACTTGACTGCCATATCTGCCTTGGATACCTGCTACTACAGTGCATTTGTGTTGAGTTGGCATCTGTGACTCCTACAGTGATTGTTGTCCCTGTCTTACTCTACTTTCAGGACATTGTAGTGGTGTACTCTGATCCCTGCCTGACCTGTTGCCTCCCTTGACACATATCTCCAGCCACTGGCTGCTCCATGATCAACCTCCATGCATTTTGCTACCCCCTCTTTCACCATCCCATGCATGTGCTGGGCAATGGGTTGCCAGCTGCACTTGTATTGGCAGTTCCATTCGTTCGCATGACAAATAAAGATGTAGGCAGTAACTGTGCTCAATGGGCTTTATTTGGGAGGGACAAGTGCAAGGGGTGATGAGTGGGGTCATGGCAGCTAAGGTCATCAGAGTGGTGATGCCAGCTGTGGATAGTCCAGGTCCAGTATGCTGGCCATCGGAAAACGGAGACATGAGAGTGGACAGTGGACAAGGTGTCTCAGTCACACACAAGGAAGAATGTTCAGGAGAGGGCCACTTCCTGGTGCTGGGTGTGGTCTTGGCATCATGTCCGGCTGTATGTCTAGTTGGATGTCCTCGCTTGCGTGAAGCTCCTCAGCCACACGTGTAGGGGTGCTGGAGTCCAGTGGGTCCTATGGCAGGGCCTCCATACCACTGGCTGCTTCTGACATGGAGGGGTCTGATGGGATGTGGCCAGTGGAAGGGGCCTGCTGGTGGGTGGTGGACTCACGCATGATGGTGGTCAGGTCCTTGAGCACCCCTGCTATGGTGGCCATGGTGGCATTGTGGGCCTGCCACTGTTGCATGGCCTCCTGATGGTATTCCCCTCTTGGTCTCCTACATGGTAGCGAGGATCTGGGCCACTGTGTCCTGGGTCTGCTGGTATACACCCAGGACTTGGTTGAGGGCCTCCTGAGCAGTCAGCTGGTGTGGCTACCCTGAGCCCTGGACCACAGTTCCATTGCCACTATCCCTGGACCCTGCGCCTGTGCCCCTGGCACAGTGTGCCCACTCTCAGTAGCAGCAGGGCCTTCATTGTCTGCAGTGTGGGCCCTTGACTCTGGTCCCTGTACTATGGGGCACACCTCTGATTGTGAGGTCCCTGGGGAACAGATTTAGGGTTCAGGGGCTGGTTGTGGTGTTATTGCCACATGGGTGGGGGCGGCCGGTGGGTCCAGGGTGGGTCTGCTGTTGGGTGGACTGTCCAGTGGCCCCAGATTGCCCAAGCAAGTTGTCCCCATCCAGCCATCCAGTGTGGCCTTCATCCTGGGGAGGGCTGTCTGAGCCTGGCATCCTCTGCAGGGTGGCAGTAGCAGGGTTACCTGTGGATGGAAATAATATTCTCCTGCCATTTTATTTCCTTGAGAACTCTTTTGAAGGAATACCTTAACTCTAGTAAGAGTCAAGCTAGTTTTATTAAATAATGTTCTGTTTAGTTTAAAATTGTTTGCAGTTTGTCTCGATCTTATTGTGCATCATTATTGCAGTTTCCACTGCCACAAAGTATCAAGTGCCCTTTGCTGATCAAATATGGCCCTGTGTACTTCTGCTATGAGAGTGTAGCCAGCATGCATGGTTGTATCTTTGTGTTCCTGTGGGAGTATATACTGTTCTGGTTTAGTGGTCAAGAACAATGTCAATATCACTATCAATCATAGTTCGAATAAACTTTAACAGAATTATAATAGTTCCACACTCTCTTGTCTTTTGTTTAATACTTGCAGGTAAGTATTTCATATGGTTCAATAAAGGGTTTCCTTTAAGTATTTATAACACATCACATCAGGGATGCTTTTATGCTTCTTGTCTTGGGCTGGCTATTCTCCATGAACTTATGAGTAAAGCAACACATTCACTTACTGCATGGTTTCCATAAAGAACAGCAATCTTATATTAGGATCCTGAAAATATTTACATGTATAAATGTGTGGTGTTGAGCTTTACTGTACTATATAGTACAGTGTATTCTGTATGAACAGTTAGCATCTGCCATGTGGCATGCATATAAATGTAGGGTGCAGGCAAGTTATGCTATCCTACAGCGTTTGTGTTTTGCTTTGCTTTTGTCGCCCTAAGTGCGCTGGGTATGCCCAGACGTGGGTTCCGGGCTCAACATGCCACTGGATTCAAGCTAGCCTGGCTGATGAGGGCTGAAACCCCGAATCCGGTCCCAGGATGCTTGTTTCTGGTCCAGGGAGAACCTGGCCTGGCAGTTCGGGCTGGACTGTTCCCATGAGGAACAGGGTCAAGACTGATTTGCATATGGCTGGGTTCAAACTGGGGTGGCATGGTGAGCAAAATAATGGATGGATTAAACCCAGATCTGTGACTGGGGGTGAATGTTTGATTGGTTCCGCATTCCGTCCATCCAGTTACGCTATCCCATAGCGTTTGTGTTTTGCTTTGCAGGCAAGTGATGTACCTGGTCCTGCTCTTTGATATGTACCCTACAATTGTCTTCCTCTAGTAGGTTATTCAGATGTGTGAGCGTGTCCTTCCTTGTATTTGTTTTGATCATTTATTTTATAAGGGGTCACACATACAGTTGAAGTGCGACGACTTCCCTACATGCTCCCTTTGGAGTACGCACACTCCCTATAAAACTACACTGGAGTACACCATCTCCCTAATTCTCACAAACATCACAATTCACCTGTGATTTGCTAAAGCATGCAAGCGCAAAATCCTAACTCAATCACAAATCACACTAGGAACGCTGAGAACATCTTCAAACAAGCATTGGCAAAATCAAATTCCATCCAAACAAGCATTGGTAAAACCAAATTTCAAAATGTTTTTACATTTTCAATCAACCATTGGTAAAACCAAATCTCCAAATTTTTCCAACTGACATATATTGAATCTCCTCCTACTGGGACATAGCCAAACCTCTCATTATTGAGACATAACCATCCTCTGTGGCTACCAAATTCTGTAAGCGCATCCTACCTTATATTTGTTTTGATCATCTATTTTATAAGGGGACATGTAAGGGTAAACAACCATCTACCCTCATGAGGGCGAAAACTAATTTGGAAAACATCTATCTATGGCTCTATCAAAAATAGCAGTTGGGTATCTAGAAGAGAAAAACATAAAAACCTGCAAGAAAGACACATGCACAATTTCTGTTATATCTTTCCTTAATGGGTTCAGTAGGCGCAAAGTCTTCAGTGGAGCATCTTCATGGTCATCTTCAGTGGACAGTGACATATATGGGAACAGTTCAGTAATATTTGGCCTTAATGCATCTGAACTAAAAGTGGTACACAGCACAATATTTCACTAGCAAAAACAAAAACACATCTGAACACAGCCAGGAACAGGGAAGAACTGCACTCCAAACAGCAGGGAAGAATTCTGCATAAGACTGATCACAGCAAAGGACAAAGCAAAATCTCCTTAAAGTCTGAGCTTACATCACAGTATTAAAGTCCCCAAAAAAGTAACTAGATACTCTGCCATTGGTTAGACAATATAACCAATTAAAACTAAAGCACATTTCTTCATGTTGCACTTCTTGTATTCGTTTCTCTCTCATTGGTTCAGCTCCTTTCACTGCCGTCACCAGTTTCCGTTGCAGAAGTAAAATGTTTCAAACTACATTAAGCTACTGAAAGCCATTGTTTTCTGTGTAACACTATCTGGCGGGAACTAAACAATTTTTTCAAAGGTTACAGCGCAAGAACATTTCTCTCAGACAATAGATCATCACACAGAATGTTTCAGAACAACAGAAAACTTTCCAAGCATCACATTTAGTTCATTCTGAATTAGCTTAACATAGGCCTGCTTAAAAATGCAGTAAAATATGCAGTGTACGTCATTTTATAAAACTCTATTTATTTTTTCAACGTGTAATTATTTTTTTTCATTACTCTCAGTTGGTAAAACATAAAATACATTAAGACAGTGATTTATTTTCATTTTCAAAATATCTGTGTCAATTATCAGTGTCGGCCTTATTTTCATTTTACCTTGCACTTTCAACGCATGTTTTTCTTTCAGTTAATCATGCAATTTTATTAGTAATTTTCACACTCAAACAGATGACAAGGAGAAACAGACACACAAAGACATCAATCAAACTCCAGAGTCAACCGGAAGTGGACAGCTAGCAGCTCCTGGTTTGGCTACATGTGTGTCCCATACCTGCTAGCAGTACAAACACTAGTACCAGATATATCTGCCTCCTCTCCTGGCAGCAGATAAAGCAGAACCCATAGTTGATGCAGCCCATTCAACAGTCATTAGGTCCAGACAGAACAGAAGAGGACAAGAAGCACTGCTATTTAAATATGGTAGGTGAACCCACAGAGGATCTTACACCTTCTCTGAAGAAGAAGAGGCGAGAAGAATATGTGGAAGAGAAGAGAGAAACAGACACTGGACACAGAAGCTTTTCTGTTTGTGTCAAACATTAACCTGCATTGTGTTTTGTGCTCATACTAAAGACAAGCAACCATATGACTTCTTCAACAAATATATGTGATGCTTAACAAATATGTCATGCTAATTGGACAAGCACAGTTTCAATTTCTTTCACCAGTCTTTTTAGTTGTGAATATAGAAATGAGAGTTTGACAAGACTAGGAATCTAACCCAACATCTGTGAAGACTGGAGAGCCAGACGAGAGACCCAAAAGATAAGTACCCTAATCTCTTGCAGAGGGAGAACTTTAGGGGAACTTGAAGGGAAAACAAAATAAAGGCGTGCCTGGTGCAAAATACAGAGATGTGTAGAGAAGACATAACAACCTTGAAACGTTTCCTCTAAGTATAATGCTGCTACCTCACTCCCCTTTTATCATGCTATGGACAATCCACCTGATATCACCTACCTGTGTTCCAAAGATTCAATAGCCTATGATGGGTTTTCAATTTTGGATGGAGGGACAACTACTGTCATTCAGTGCTGATGAATCCAGCGTGGCTCCTCCAGTTGACATCAAGGACATACGTAGAGAGAACTTCTCCATCATTGGCTGCACAGCCAGCAAAGTATAGGGAAGAGCACAGGGAGGAGGGCTAGAGAATATCCAACTCCTGCCAGAGGACCCAATAGTGAAAATCTTAGCAAAGACAGAAGTAGAAGGGGGTAGCGCATTGTCATATATCATTAAGGTGTACCAAACGTATCCTTTTATAGTTATGTTTATGCAACTTTAATTTCCCATTTGTATGTGCAGTATGTCCTATATCATAAAGAAGTACAGGTTGTAAATTACTTTTTGCTATGTTGGGTTCCACCTGTGAAACCGGAAATCATATGTTAACACATATGGACATGGATATGTGTATTATTTTGATGGCAAAGCAATTACTGGCTATGTCAGTTTGGCAAGCCCACCATTCTGCCAATGGTGACAAGAAAGTAGGAGATCCTCATCTAAATCATTATTATGCATTTCAAGTGGTAGGACCTTCCTGGTTGCAATGCTGTATTACATTCCATACGTGGCGATTATCTTAGAGCATGTTTATAGGTAATACCATATGCCCCTGTACTTTTCGGTAAGTAGCAGCATCTTTTGTAGGTGTGTTTTTTGTGTGAGAAGTTGTATCTGACTTTTCTGGGAATATTGTGGTTCATGAAATGAACCAAATACCATACTTAGATGGCATGTACACTCTCACCTACATGTAAGTGTTGTGCAGTGCCTACTTTGTCCTCATGTATGATGGCACTATTACATTCACTCACCTAAGAAATCACCTATCTCTTAATTCTTGACTTGCAAAATACTCATGTATTTTTCAATGGCAGAACATGACTGCTTCCTGGACAATGGGCCACTAGGTCTGTCTTCATGTGTTTTGCATGGCACACTAGCTAGATGTTGAGGAACTGCTGGCTGTGCCTGAAAATTGCTTAGGGCCTGATTACGCATTGCTCATTAAATTGTGTCTGGTGTGTAAATCCCTGTTAATGCACTGGTTGGAATTAGGAGTTGGTAGTTAATTATCAGATGCATTAAATAACTCTTCCTTCATTAAATTTCAGCAGGTAAAACCTGCCAAGATTAAACTGGGGAATAGCATACAGTATTTGCCGTACCATGTGGATTTTGAGGCGTTAAACAGCGAAATCAACATGATGTTCCCTAGAAACTCATAACAGGTGCTATAAAATGCACCCAATAAATAACGAAGCCCATGTTATCATTATTTACCAGGTGTGATAAATAGCACCTATACTTGTAATCAGGACCTTATTGTCACAAAACCTCAAAGCATATCAATATGTGGGTCTCATCTACACAAAGCATGATTTGTGGAAAATTTGACAAATCATAAAATTAATACTTGTTGTGGAATTTTGCTAGTGTATTTTTAGAGGTAATGCGTTCTCTGGTTGTGACTAGAATTCCATTTAGGAGCTTCGAGGATCTCAGTAACAAACTCTGCAATATACATCCCGCTGCAGTCTACATATTACCTGCACATGGTGAGACGGCTTGTGTTGTGATTGTTTGCCTAAGGTTGGCAGCAGCTAATTGTTGGTCTAGGGTTAACTGTAGATCATTAGATGTCCAATATCCCTTATCTCCTGAGTCTGTACTCCCTGTACAGCTCCTCCTCACACTAACCAGATAGTAATTGTTTGCCCAAGTATTTTCTCCATTTCCCTGTTTTTGCTCTGCTGGGCCCAAAAACAATGGCATTGCCTTATTACAGTATTAGTTACCTCATTACCTTCTAAGTGTAATTTACGTTTGGGGCAAGATAGATGTTTTGAGTTTTGTGTCTTTAGAATCAGAATTTAAAATCACAACTTTTGGTAAATTTGGATTTTAAGTTACAAGTCTGAAACTGCCACGTTTAGAAAGTTGCCATTTTCTTACTTTAACCATTCTGTGCCTCTGCTGTCTCTGAATACACATCTGGATGGGTGACATCTGGGCTCTTGTGCATTCCTTCCAGACAGCCACACACAAAGGGAGTTTGGGTGTGACTGATTGCCCAGCTACATGTTGATGGCCCATCCTGGGCGGAATGGGAGGGAGGAGCTGACATTTGCACTTGAATAGGCTAGGTCCCGAGCCCTCACAACTGGCAGCATAACCCCATATAGTCTGTCTGAAGCCAGGGTAGGAAGAGCAGGGACTTTGTGCACTTCAAAGGTCTCTCTTTGAAGTCCCCCCACTTCAAAAGCTCAACTTGGTATAAGTGTGGACATAAAACACCACCAAATCAGTACACTTCCGGACCTGAGGACATTTTGCTAGGAAGAAGTACTGCTGTGCTGCTAAAGAGACTGTCACTCTGCTGGAACGTTGCTGGACTTTGATGGACTCCTGCTATGCTTTGTTGAATGCTGCCCTCTTTTCCTGGGAGTGTGAAGGATGGGCCTGCACCTTTACATTCCCATAACCAAAGTGACTCCAAGGGCTTGCTGGTTTGGGTCCTCTTGGGAATTCTCAGGGACATCAAATACTTCACCCAGCTCTTCTACAGCTTCTGGACTCTGCCAACTGTGAGTCCTACCCTGCCAAGTGGTGCCAATCCAGTCCTTTGCCCTTGAAAGTAGATTCTGCAGCTGTTTTCCACAGAAAACCATGCATCATCAACACCAGACTTATCTGAACCAATGCATCTCTCCTCAACACTGATGCATCATCGCTGCCACTGAGGAAACAGACATCGCAGCACCAACTGTGTGGCTTGGAACTGGTGCATCGCTCTCAGTCCCAATGGATCACCTTCTCATAGCCAGCTGTACGATTCAATGATGATGCATAGCTTTCATCGTAAAGGGTTTGATGCCGCACCACTGCTTGAGGATCAATGACTGCGTGGCTTGACGACGACCCATCCCTCTACTGCGCTGATTGAAACTGACACATCATCTCCTCTGATCCTCGCATTTGATCTTCAAGATCAGCGCAACCCTCCCCACAAGCTACTGGTTCAGCAGGACTTGGTTGGTCCCTGTAGTCGGCCCACACTCCATCACACTAGGCCTGAACTTTGGATTTACCACAGTTTGAAGCGACGAGAAAAAGCCCCGGTTGGTGCTTTAAGTTTGTGAGCACTACGTTTGAAAATGTTCTTTTAAAAATCACATCTCGACTTCTACTGATTGGATTTTTGCTGTTTTGGTCTTGTTTTGTTCATTAAATTAAGCTCTATGTTTCTAGCCTGGCGGGGGTCCTGCCTGCTGTATGCCAAGCTACCAGAGGGTGAGCACAGGTTAATTTATGTTGTGGCACTGACTTACCCTGACTAGGATTGTGTTGGGGATTGTGGTTCCTACTTGGAGAAGGTGCACACCTCTGCTAACTAGAGACCAGGTTTCTAACACTAGCTGTTACTGCCTCAGAGATCTGCTTCCTTAGTGAGGTACATTGTACAAACATATGCCAAGATTCTTTGGGAATTGCCCATTTCATCTATCCAGCAGAAAGGTAAAAAGAAGATATTGACAACCCCAATTAGAGCACTTCCATAAGACCTTGTTCTGGGACAACCTGCTGATAACGATCCAGCTATAGAGAACCAGGTCGACACTCAACCCCATCTCTAAGTGGCTGCCATCAACAGGCAACTGTAACTGTAACTGCAACGTTAGTTCTCTGATGACCACTGTCAGTGGCAGCATGTATTCAAAAGGATGGGATGCAAAGTCATTATCTGGTGCACTCAGTGCAGACTGTGAGTTTGAGTAGATCCACCCCACATTTACCTGATAAAAACTCTTTTGCAAAGGATCAGTCTGTATCCATATCAGTCATAGTAGCTCCTTCAAGCTATCTTGCAGTAAATGGTGATTGATCCTATCAAAAGTGTCCGACAAGTAGGGTAATGCTCAGACTGATAACCGTCACTAATACCTAACTTAGTAGAACTTTTCTCTGGATCTCAGTCCAGAGGCCTAGAAAAAGCCCACATTGGCTGATGTCAAGAACTCAGTATGCCCTTCAGCTGATTGGGCCAGGCACACACAAACAATGGCCTGGCCTCTACTAATTTGCTAAGAGTGAACCTGAACTTAATCAGCTCCTCACTAGCTTATGTTGGGAACTCTGTACACTGCAGATTGTTCTTCAGCTGATTGGGCCAGACCACACTCATACAATGACCTTGGCCATTATTTGAATGCTAAGGATAAACGTGAAATTAATCAACTCCTCTAAAGGCATTTTTCCATTTTTTAGACTTAATTTACATGTTATGCAAGCAAAGAACAATGCACATCAATATAATTGTGTGACAACTGTGCACAATGTCAAAGTACTGTAGGTTTAGTATATTGTACGTGCAAAAGGACCACTTCAGTTCCTGCCATCTGGATTAGGCCAACACTGACATCAGGCTGGCAAAAGTCTCTGGCAAATTGTTGTAGTAAATCCTATGCTTTTACCAGAAAGAGACTAATGGAACCAAATCCACACCACCATCCAATAGATAAATTTTTCTATCAACCAAAATTCATTCTGTTGGTCTTCAGACTTTATCAGAGATCTTCTGCATATATATAACACAAAGCTAAGCTGGAGTTAGAGATGGATCATTGTTAAAATATAAACATTGTAATAGCATTTTTCACTAGTAAGAGCAGATATCCAAGCATGACCATGCAAGGAGCAGGACGACTGCCGCAGGGTTGCAACACTTTCGATTCTTCACTTCCAATTTGAAACTCCTGTGGCTCATACTACTATATTAAAGGTTGTGAATGAATTTTTTGGACTAATAACCATTCCTACTATTAAAGAGATATGCTTTGTCTGTGAGCAGAAATATGTTAATTGGTTGCCTAAATTAAGTCCTACCTGCATCAGTCTACCTCCCAGAAAAATGGTACCCCAAAATTTAGACACCCCAAAGTTTGCCTCGTCCAGTCTTCCCACCTATTATTGGATTGGAGACCGTGTTTAACTGCAATTTCATGAGGCATTGTGTCACCGCATTAAGGCACCTCACAAAATATCAAAATCAGAAGAGTAATACAATTCATTAAGCAGTGGGGTCCACACAATAACTGAGTCCAAATCAATGAAAAGGTAAAGGGTTTTATTGCAAAAATTCAAAAAGGAGGTACAAAGTAAATGCAATGAAGGCTCCCGATAGAGGCAGCAAAATCAGAAAAGGAACGGTCAGCATTCCTAGTAGAACAGAAAAGTGTTCTCTACAATCTGGCTGACCCCCCCCCCCCCCATCCCTGAGCCAAGGATTTGTTCTACAGAATTCTTGCATAATAACCCAACAGTTCTGTAGTTTCACTGTTGTGTCAGAAAATATGTAATTTCTTCAGCAAATCAGAGCACATAGAAAACAAAACTTCACAAAAGCACTAACCTATTTCAAAAATAATTATTGAACACCCTCTATGTCATCCAGAGATGTTCTACCAAAGTGTAAACCATTAACAGTAAGAGTTTCCTCAAGTGAATATGTCCAGTGAAGAAATGGAGGATGTTGTTACAAGTAATGATTTTGTTACACGCATCAAAGAAAGTTCATCATGAGCAAAACAATACAGCAATGTATATGACCTCATTTTGACTGTGTCCTAACAAGCGTGTGGGGAGAGGATATAAGCAGGGGGATAAAGCATGAGTGAGTGACAGAAATGGCTTCCATCTTGTTCAAAATTACATCTGCTCTAAAACACATTATTAAATACACTACTACATATCATAGGAAATTTCTTTAAAAATCATTTTTGCTATATCAGTCTGTAGTTGTAAAATCATGTGTGAAATTGCATATTCCATATTGTTAAATATATACATAAATATTACTCCTTAAAACAGAATCACAAATAATGCAAGTTAAGTGTGCTGTCCACGCTAAAGTATAAGAAGGTGCCCAGTGCTGAGAACCCGGTGATCATTGCCAAGCACAAGAAATTTACCCCAACCCTCCAAAATATAGGTCTGTATGTTGTAAACAAGCTCTACTCTCAAACAAGACTCAAACGAATACCAGAAGCATTCAGCAAGTCAAGTACGCAATATCTTTATCTCTATGCCTCTCCCAGTTGGTTAATTTGATTTACACACCTCAATAAGTAGAGCTAGAATATTCTGTAGTGCAGTATGCCACACTATATCCATCTCTATGCCAACATTTGGTATGTAAGGCAGGACATGATATTAAAAAAACTGTGAAATAGGCAGGTCATGTATAGTAATACAGCCCCCTTGACAGTCAGCCTCATCTACATTATTCATGCCAGTGGAAGTCCTTACTGTTGATAATATGGTTGTTTAAGAAAGTCACTGTATTAAAACTCCTTTGAATATATCTCATATAACGTGACCAAAGATCAATGTATTGCTCTCATGAATCTAAAAAATTATTAGGACTTAGTTAAACAACCAGCAGAAAAGGGAGGAGGTAATATAATCATGGGCAATGATAAATGCAGTTTAGAGATCCTAAGGCAATTATACAATGAGGAAAATTAAATCCTCCTTAATCATAACCCCTGCAAGATGTTCAAAGAAAAAGTCTGGAAGTGACTAACAAAGCAGAAGAAAGCAGATTCATGACCCATAATGAATTTCTAATTCTTCATAACAAGATGCCCAGAACACAAGTAATTTATATATTACCCAGTATATACTAAGGTATTAACAATCTACTGTGTATTGTGTCTGAATGGAGTTTGGTTTTGGAAATACTGAAACAATTGGAGTTATTTAATAAACTCTCTGGCCCTAAAACTGACTATTAGGAACACTATAGTAGTGGCTATAACAAACAAATTGAAGATTTTGAAATTGCTAAATATGTTTAGTTGGATTAAACCATAAATCCAACTTCACCGTGAAGAAGGCTTTGTAACAGTTGAGAGCCTACTTTACACTCAGACATCCGTTATGCAAGTACCTACATTTTTATATAGCTTTATTAGGCACTGCACTGACTAGAGATATTTTCAATTTGACTACAATTTATATTTGCAAAATAAATGAGCTTTAATGGGAACACGTTTTGCAACTGACTTTGCCTTGCCATGTTATATGTGGATAACTTTGAAATCCAGATGATCCTCACTGGTAAGAATCAATATCTCATGAATATCCATCTTTGGAAACAGTATATTACTGACTTTTTGGCTGGGTGACAAATGTACTATGGTAGAATTTAGAGACTTCCTAAATCAGATCCATGGACATTTAAAATTCACCATCATATTATTTTAACAATTCCTTGTCATTCCTAAACCTCTCTATCCAAATCTTTGAGGATAAATTGAGCACTAGCTCTAGCTCATTCTATAAACTGACTGAATGAATCATCAGAGTAAATACAAAAACGATTATTTTGAAGATGCAAAAGGCCTTCCAAAAAAGTCCTTAAAGAGGCTATCTTCAGTATTTGGTCACACATAGTATGAAGAGGGCTTACTTTTGTCCCACGAAGTCCCACGAAGACCTTGTTACACCAAAATTGAAAAAAAGAAACCAAAAAAATCCTTTTGGCACCACATATACTCCTAGTTCTAATGTGGTCACTAAGATCATTGGAAATTTTACAACGTGTAAGGCTAGTATTTGATCCTAAGTTATTATCCTTTAAGAAGGAAAATACATCCAGGACCACAAAGTAAAAGCCAGTACTTAGACCCCTGAGGCATCTATTACTGGCTATTGGGTTTACTGCCTCTAAAGGAGCAATTTAGATGTGAGAAGTACTTAAACTGTACCCTGATATTCCACACTAAGGAGTTTAAACATGAAATCATACTCAATACATTGAAATGCCACACAAAATGCTATACCACAAATGTTGTTGACACCATTTGATGTCCATGTAATCTAATATACGTCGAAAAAAATCACTCAGAGAATCAAAAAGCAGATTATACAACAGAAAAGTAGAATTAAATGCAAAACAATGCACCACTAATGACACACAACATATCTCAAAATAATAAGACAACTGGCATTAGATCGCAGGTGGTAGAAATGGTAATGACACCAACTAGAGGTGTCAACATCACTCTCCTACTGAATAGATGTGAGAGTAGATGGATGTCATGCTATTATTCTACCACCAAAAGACTGACCGTAATTAGTAGAAGAATATAGCTACAATGCAATTTTTATACTTTACCCCTTTCCAATATGGATTGTTCTCTATACCAGAACACTATTGCACACACTGTAGGCATTTAGTAGTTGATTTGAAATGAATATCTGTTGCTTACTGCATATGCATGTTTGATTATTAATGCCATTAATAGACAATGTGTCTACTTAACTGTTAACATCAAGTAATCTGCAAATTTGGACAGGTTACTAGTGTGCCATACAACAGTGACTTTTTGCGATCTTCACCCCCTTTTTTAAGCATCTATTCCTTGTGTTGACTTTATTGTCTTTGTTATGGTTCATTCTTTATCAAAACGTTTATTTCAGATTCAAGAATCCTTAAAAAACACATATACAGTTGCATAAAAGCATTAACCATAAAATGCAATGGAAATATTAAAATAGCATTAAACAGTGCAGAATATCTAACTAATAAAACAATAACACAAAAATCTTCTAGAATGCAAAGAATTAGCAGCAGTTTATTATGACACCAATAAGTTCACAAGCCTGAATCTTTTTAGGAAAGCATATGGGTACATGAAAAGTAGCGTACCATTGGAAATACTACCTAAAAGTACTTTAAAAGGGGTCAGTATTAGCACCACCAATTAAAGCATAAGTTTGTTGTTTTAGAATATCATACAGTGCAGGTGCTTAGCAACAACTCTTTGATATCACCAATAACAGAGCACACATACATCATTTTGCAAAATCGTAGCTATAATTACTGCAAAGAAGCATTTTGTTAAAGTGTTTAAGGGACATTTCTGATAGTGAAGACCTAGGTCAGCCTCAGCGTGAGGCCTTTCTTGTGATTTGGCCATGCAGAGACCAAGAATTTAGCAAAACTGATATAGTGTTTGATCTCATTATTCTCAATGCATGGTCTATTCTTGCACCTAACATAAGGCACATAGGTTTGATCTGCTTCTTACAAGGGGAGGTATAAGCTTGGCAAAAGAAGAAGAAATGTTGTAAAGAGCCTCCTCAAGACTGAAAGTAGGACATAAAGTGCTGGTGCAATAATTTGAACTCCAATGCATGCAAAAACTATAAATGGTAGCGTGCTATATCTAAATTGTAAACACTGCTGTTTTGCTAAAGTGGAAGTAATCTTATCTAAGAAAGGCTGAAAAGATGGAACTATTTTTGCTACCTAGAAAACCATATGTACAGCTACCTTGATTGCTTTTTCCTATCTCCTTTTCCCAAAAGAAAGGACATAATTGATCTTTTCACATAAATTCATTTGGATTAGTGGAATTTCAAAAAACAGCCTGCTATAGCTTAATGAGCATTTTCCTAATGAATCTTAACCAAGGGATTTTCCGCTAAATGTTTTGACACATAAGATTCACAAGAGGGAACCTATATGGTACCAGTTCTTCTTAAGAACACAGTCAATGCAATAAAGCAAGGGTCAAAAATTGCAAACTAAGGCAATTATAAATATACCCACATCGATCTGCTGTGGGAGATGAGGAGTACTTTGGGGTAAGTTCAGCAATGCCCTTATACATTTTTTTCTGCTACTGACAGACTTTTTAATTTTTCCTGTCCGCAAAGCTCCATGCCACACTCAGCTCGTCCCCTAGCCTTGACATTATTGATAACGCATCCAAACCTTGATAATTTACTTACAAGGTGACTTGTTTTAGGCCAATGAATCTTTTGACCACGTTTGGGGACTTCCCAGAACGAGATATCTATTTAGCATGTCAATCAATAGATCAATAACCTAATCACTATTCACAATAACTAGTCAAACTAATCAATAACATTTAATACAAATAAACACACCATGACCTTTCGGCCATCAATAACCACACAAATCTAGTAAGATTTAGGATATTTATTCCCTAATAGTTACACTCTAGTATCATATATATTAGTCGCAATATCAATAGGCACATCAATACTACTATAATTTGGCAACTCAAATAAGACTTTATTAAAGCATAGGTCATGAACATTAGAACAAAGCACGATGTCAACATGAATCAGCTTTAGCAGAGTATCATTAGTACGTTATTCAACAAAGCAAAGATTCAGTCATTTGTCTATTTGCCCCCGATATTAGTGAACTCCTTAACTAACCTCTAATTAGCATCAGCATGTTGGGCTTCATGCAAATCAATTTAGCAACATGGATTTGGAAAAACATCTAACTATGGCCTCTATCAAAAGAGCAGTTGGTACCTAGAAAGGAAAGGCAAACAGACAATTACAATCCATCGTCAGATAGTTACCACTCCGAATGAGTCAGCATACAGGATCAGTCTTTGTCTTCAGGACATCAGTTGATTCTCCATCAGCCAGGATAGAACAGGTAAGTCTCAGCAGGGCATATCAAGAAAGCTCTTCCCTCATAAGGAGGAGAGGTGCATATCAGGCACGGGGTAAGGCGAGGATGGATTAAAGTATAAGACAAAGTCTCTCAGAAGAGCAAAGTAATGGCTTCAGGAACAATGGCTAAGAATGGCTCGATAATGGCAGAGTAAGAATGGCTGATTTCTCCTTGTGTCACGTCGTTATATCAAAGTTGTCGAACAAGTCTCTATTTTCCCATTGGGCAATATTTGGTGCATCGTTATCTCTGTCCAATAATCCATCACACACCTTACTAGAATCTTCACCTAAGACAGTTCTCATGCAGTTTATTGGCTCCTGTGCTTGACGTCTTCAACGAGTAGAATGTCAGGTAAGAAGAGTTACACTTGTCGCTCCAGTCAGTAGTTCCATTGTCTTCCCTAGTCCAGGTGACCTTGCACCTGTTGCGAATTACACTGTTTCATTCGGCAAGAATGTCTCATTGAGCAAGTCGGGTCTCATGAGTAAGAATTTACTACAGCTACACACATGTATCTAGCTTCTGGAAAAGTACAGCTTTGTGTCCTTCAGGAAAGCAGCACATTGCACGTTTGAAAACACATTTAATATGAGACCAGGCAGCTAGGCCCAGACCCTTGCTAATTGAGGCCTAGTGAGTAACTTAGCAGAACTTTAACACATAACTCTGATTAGGATACGTTAATACAGAACCATACATGAGTACATTGTTAATTCATTTTTAGTCAGTTTCATTAATCATCGTATACATTGGTGGCCACTCCCCATGGGCACATTTCAAACGCGTGCATTAGTATTACATTAACACATTTTAGCGTTTTCATTAGACATTTTATTGCAAGCTTCTCATGTTAATATTGATTATAAAAGTCACACTCCTACATTTTATGTCTCGACTGCTGGAGAGAGTGATCTGGTTATAGTCTTATTTATCATCATGTGGATCACTCTCACCCCTGCTTTCTTATCAATACATTTGTTGCAAATGTTGCATTATCAAAGATGCCATATAAGATCACATCAATGATATAATTTGTGGAGTAATTGGCTGTGCATGGCAAAGGTGCAAGTTTTAGTAACCTTAGGGCGCGAGTTATAGTTACTTAATGAACTCTAACTATAACTGCTGAATTTCTATGGTTTTGTACGAGTAAAATCAGAACCTAACTATAATGTCCCTGTATCCTTTGTTTTTTTCAGTGAATTTCTATTTTTTTTTATAAAGTAAAGCATTTTTATTGACTACATGTTATTCCAACCCATGCCACACCCATCCTTTGGCAGTGCACAGCAGGGGTTGGTCGCAAGGCCTAGCCTTCAGCCAGGCCTTGCAGCCAAGCCCTTTTAACCACCCAACCAAGAAACACACATGTCCATTGGCCATGGACAGTGCAGGTTAGCCTCAGGGTCTGTCCCTTCAGTGGATCTGTGAATGGGTGCATGAGTGTTTGAGTGGGTGTGTGAGTGGGCGCATGAGTCTCTGAGTGCATGTATGAGTGAATGAATTAGTGTATGAATGAGTCTGTGTTTTTCTTTCAAATATTTCCATATTTGTGAATAATTCATATAAATTAATGAATTTTCGTAAGTATTGCACATGGTGACACAAAATTATTTTGAACCCATAATTTTCCCTTATAACACACCTATATCACACCCCTTGGGTCAGGGTTCCTTGACCCCTTATTCCACTTTCAATTTGTATTTTCACCCCTGAGGAACGTGTCCCATTAAATAAAATGGCAGCTGCATCTTTCTAGTCAGGTTGCAGTCAGCCAATTAAAACGCTTCTTTTTGCATGCATCCAGAAAAATTCACAAAATATTTACAAATTAATCGTGGCCAGAGATATACCAATTTAATTTCCCTATTACATCTCAAAAACTACTGAACAGATTTACACCACATAAGCAAAAGCGCGATCTGCGTACCAAAAGCTAGCTTTATGCCACATTTGGTATAATTCCATCCAGCAGTTCGGGCTGCAGATGTGTCTAAAGGTCCTATGGAAATAACACAACTTTTTTCACCCCCTCCCCTTTTTCTCTGTCCCCGCTTGAGTTATCATCCCAAAACTTTCAGTGCGCAAAATAATCACCCTGGCAATGTTGCAAAGATTCATCAAACAGTGCCAAAGGTATAGCCAACTAAAAAAAAAATGTTTTCTATGGAAACATGGTCCTAACTATAACTACCTAATGGCGACTGCCATTACGTTATATATGTATATATACATATATATATATATATAGGCAGGCTGAAATATATATATATATATATTTATATATATATATATAGGCAGGCTGAAATCACTCATGATACTGTGAATCTAAGGCGCAAAAGTAACTTTGTCAATAACCTCTCTGTGGAAAGTTTCAGACCCCCTTTATCCCTGGGAACCACCACCTCCCCGGGGCCATGTTCACATTGGAGGGGGGCTGCAGGCCCCCCTCTAGGAGCCACTTATGGCCTAGGGGACTGCCACCCCCCAAGGGCAATAGCTGTTGCTGTGGCTTGGCTGCAGCTTCCAAGCTGCAGCCAAGCCACAGCAAATACTCTGGTTTCTGACAGCGGGACCTGTAAAGCAGGTCCCACTGTCACAAAGTGGAGTTTTCATTTCTTTTCCCTTCACACAGGTATGTGTGAAGGGAACAGATGTTCTAGAAATGTTCTTAAAAGAGAGGAGGTCTTATTTCAGACCCCCTTGGTCTCAAGTAGAGAAGAACAAAGGAGAAGGCCCCATATGTTTTTTTACTAAATTTACCAACCATTCAATGAAGTTGAGACAGATCTTAAAAAATCCTTGGACCAGATTCTAAAACTTAAAGTGGGGTCAGCCCCCTCAGTAACTTATCAGTGGAATGTTTCCCTTAAAGACATGTTGGAACATAGTCATTTGTACCCATTGAAGACCAATTGGTTGGGACAGGTGAAAAGCTTTTAGAAGTGTGAGCATTGTAAGGCCTGCAAACATAGGGCCTGATTACAACTTTGGTGGAGGGGGTTAATCCGTCCCAAATGTGACGGATATCCCGCCCACTGTATTACGAGTTCCATAGGATATAATGAACTCGTAATACGGCAGGCGGGATATCCGTCACATTTGGGACGGATTAACCCCTTCTGCCAAAGTTGTAATCAGGCCCATAGTGTGAATGTTCAAGAGGTTGATTCAAAAAGAGTGAATAAAAAGTGGAAAATCACAAGATTAATCAGTTGTGGTACTGACTTGTAGTCTATGTTATAACGTGTCCTTCTGAAAAGTGGTACATAGGATCTGCAACCTTCCATACAAAGAAGCGTATATTGAAACATTGGAGAGCCATTACAAATAATCACCATAGCTATGGGACTTCAAGGCATTTTCATGAGGCACATTATGGTGATTGGAGGGCTGCAAGGTATTTTGGCATTGATTCAGTCCCCAAACATTCGAGAGGTGGTAATCGAGTTACTGCATTACGCAGGCTAGAGTCTCGTTACATTTTGCAAGCGGGTAGTGTTATATTGCAGGGGATGAATAGTGAGGAGTTACACTCACACTTATGAAGGAGACTGGAGGCCAATATTTTGTCCTTAATGGTCAGTGCTGAATTTTTTGGATGTATTATAATTCTGTTAGAGGAGATGCTTTGATATGACCCTATTTTTTCATAATTTTCTTTTTCCTTTTCATCCCAATTAAGGACTGAAGTAGAGGAGGCCACATAAACATTAGGATCAATTTTGAGTTGTTCCTTGACATTAATAAATTTAACTAATGTGGTTGTTATAGTTATATTTTTCTAGGATCACTGGGGTGAAGTCAGTGGAAATTGTCAGTGTAGATGTATTTAGACAGTAATGCATCGAGCCGGGAAGAAGATGAACAATGGAGTTTTTCTCGACCGGGGAAGAAAGGGAAATAAAACCAGCTAGGGAGAGAGAAGCAATTGAGCTAAGCAATCTTTTTGAACTTTTATATTAATGTGATATCTTTCTTTATTTGGGGTGAATGTCATAAAGGGTTAGGGTACTATACCCTTGATTATTATTATTATTTTTTTGAGTGCTATATCACTGGAAAGAAAATATTAGCATGTGCTAAGGGGTCAAGCTAATGAATTACAATGTGGGTACAAATCCCATAATAACTTTTTCCAGTGTGCAACTCCGATTGATAGTTATTTCGGAATGGATAGTGTTATGGATTTGAACCACCATCTTATCAGGCAATGTGAATATGTTATCTCAGGTGTTTGAATGACAGTAAAGTTTTTTAATTGCCAAATTCTGAAAACTATACTCATGTTAATTGGACCCCCAGAAGGATGCATGAAAGGCAATTGAACTATTATGTCATAACAGCCACAATCATGAATTGGTAAAGTAAACAGTTTGGAATCTCACGATTGGTAGGAAGGCAATTATGACATTCCGATAAAAATGAATTACTATTGAAGCCATTGAGGAGAATTTAATTATTTTTCTTCTGTTTTTTAAGCACTTTGTAAGTTGAAGTTGGACACAGGACACATGAAGTTTATTTAAAGTAAATTATAATGCCTACATGTTTGACAGTTATATTTGTGTAAATGGTTGAGTGGATGGCAATATCTCCTCTGCTTCCATGGTGGCACCGAGAAAGTCACGCAATTTGTGGGTTTATTATTCTGAAGATTGAGAAAGGTCAATGGATTCAGTGACCAAGACTCCGTGAGACGTCCAAACGCATCTGTACCTTCTACTGTAACTTCTGCATACAACAATGATCATGGACTGTTGTTAACTGGAATGTGGATAGGCTCCTTTCTCCAGCAGGAAAGTCTCATGCATCTCTGATGTACAATTCCTTATCTAATATGACCACATTACCTCTGTATTCCGCAGGCTTTATGATGATGTTAGGATTACCGTGTAATGCTTTGATTGCTTGTCTTTCTTCTATCACTACATTGTCGTTCTAACCATGAGACAACTCAATGATGCAGAGAGTTACGTAAGGCTGCTATACAATCCAACCTTGGCAATCAAACAAGATATTGGTAAACAATAAAAAAGGCTTTCTGATTCACTGATTAATGATGATGAATTGAAACGTTTAATGGTGGACCATCCTATAGTACCAACAATTTACTTTATACCTAAGATTCACAAAAATCTAAAGAATTATCCAGTGCGACCAATAATATAAACATGTGGCTCTTAATTAGAAAACATTGCTAAATATATTGAGTATTATTTATCCCCCATGGTGCAAAATTTAAGGTCATACATCAGAGACACTGGAGATCTACTCAGAATTATTGATGGACTTGCATGGTAAAAGGAATACTTTCTGGTAACCATCAATGTAGTGGCCTTAAATATATTGTTCAGACATGAAGTGGGTGTACAGGTTATTGAATATGTCTTGAAAGAAAGAAAGAAAGAAAGAAAGAAGAGCAGGTGTGTACAAACACTCAAAGATGCTGGTGGACATGATAGACATATGTTCAAAAAATAATGTTTTTATATTTGACAAACAGGTGTACAAACAACAATGTGGAACAGTCATGGGTGTGGTATTTTCTCCCAGTTATGCAAATTTAACGATAGTGGGAGAAAGAGGTGACATGGTGGGAACACCATCAAGAACACATGGACTAGATATATAGATGATTTATTCATTATCTGGAATGGCACAGAAAATAATATAAAAAGTTTTTTTGAGATGTTCAATTCTAATTCTGCAGGTTTTAAATGTACGTACATGATTGATAAGGAAAAAGTAAACTTCTTGGATAACTGTATATGTGGAGAATCATGAGTTGCAAACAACCTTGTTTCAGAAAGAAACTTCGACCAATTCTATCTACATGGGTCTAGCTTTCATCCCCACCATGTGATAAATAATATTCTGTATAGTGAATTCCTCAGAATCAGGAGAAATTGCTTTATAGAGTCTGAATTTGAGAAGCATGTAGCAACAATGGTAAATAGGTTTAGAGTAAGGGCTTATCAGAAAGATCAGATACAGAGAGGTCTGGATAGAGCAAGAAAAGTGGAACGTAGTGGCATATTTGTAACAAACAAGCAGAGAAATATCTCTCAGAGTTTATCACAGACACAATAATTAAGAGTCCTTTTATCATACAGCAAAGAAAGTGGTGCAGATTTGTCAAAAATATTTGCATATTCTAAGAGAATACTCAGACATAATCGAAAGATTAGAACCCACGGTCTCCATTGCTTATGAAAGTGCCCTGTCAATCAAAAATATGCTGATACATAGCCATTTTGAATATAAACAAGACAAATCCTGGTTTCAGGAAATAAGTAGGGGATTCAGAAAGTGTTCTTATTGTAAGGCTTGTATTATTGGAAAAAATGTGAGGTCTGTATGGATGCAAATGGTGTTGAAATGTGGATCAATAAAAAGATTTACTGTGAAACCACCCATGTGGTATACATACTTGAGTGCAAATGTGGACTAAGGTATGTTGGAAGCACTGTTTGTTTGTTGAAAAAAGAATTTTAGAACACATCAGAGCAATAGAGAACAATGACACCACAAATGCAGTAGCAAGACATATAAACAAGGTACATACAGGGTCTACATCAAGAGTTGGAGATAAAGTGTAGGGACTTAGAAGAAAGGAGTTCAGGTGCATAATGATGTTAAAAACAAAAAAAAAGCGAAGCCTGAATTTCGATGAGGAACTTTATGTACATGTTTAAGATTGAAAAATTAACAACTTAGTATAAAAGTAAATATAGGTATTTTATTGAAGGAAGACATTTGGGAGTGTAGTATGGAATAAAAATTGGGAAAGCTCACTGAAAAAGGAAAAATATTCATATATTGAAATTACACGCCATATTTATATGTAGAAGAGAAAACCCCACTCAGGGTAAACTCAGACCACATAAAATTCACACTCTCACTTAAAGTTAATTGAGGTGACTAACAAATATGGGCTGATGAGGACAAAGTTGAATATTTAGGAATTTGGAATGGATTAAGTACTATATTGGAAGAAATACTTAAGTTTATATTCACCAACTACAACAACCAGAATGCTTCTGTGATTACACAGTGTATATAACAGTAATACAATTGATGGACAAATAGTCATGAACAAGACCGTGGAAGTCGAAACATGTCGACTGAAGCATTAAGCAGTATTTTTCTGCTACGGAGTGGGTCCTGGTTTTGTGACAATATAAGTTATTGAGAAGGTCCAACCTCATGGGAGCACTGGTATTGAAGAGTGCACCACTCATGTGGACTGTTTTGATGGCATATTTTCTATATATATATGTATATATCTATATATATATATATATATATATATATATATATATAGATATATATATATATATATATATATATAGATATATATATATATATATATATAGATATATATATATACCAATGTATAACTATTATTTCTGATATATGTGCTAATGCTAACATCTTATTAAAGCTAAATTGTACCCATTGCCAGTGTGTTGCTCCTTATTGTGTGTCCTTATTGATCTGTACCTGTTTGACATTGCTGGAGTTGGTTGCCAGCAGCTAGTCTAGTACACTACCACAACTGATATGGGCTTATTCAATATGATATATTACTGCTTAGCATTCCTTATCATCTGTGTTTCATTCTATTTTATATTTTTTCTACCCGTTTTGATCATTTTTAGGGGAGGTCTGTTCTAAAATTGTCAAAGTTTATATCACCGTTTGGCCCTTTTCTGACAACAGTGACGTGACTGTGCCACTCAAGTGCCTGCAATTCCTATAGACTTCCAGTGTGTAGCCAAGTCTGAATTCACAGTAGTGTAGCAGTAGGATTCAGATATGTCCCAGGGTATAACATGACTACATATTTACTTTATTGTTCATACATCCCACCAGTTTTAATAGCAGAAATTACTATGACATTTATTGGAGATCTTTAATTTATTTTAAGGATTCATTCCTGATTCTAGCACATGTGTCACACCAATTGCACTGGCTCACACTAACATTACTCTTTCTACTTTTTTAAACATCCCCACTTTCTTCTAATTCCACCTACTGCTTTTTGTCTGAAGGTTTTGCTGCTGATGGACCAAGTAAGTGGTTTTTGCCACTGTTTAAATAAGCATCATTTTAACCTCTTGATAACTAGATTAGATATTTTTCAATAATGGTCTTTGGTAACAATACTTCCAATAGTATTTTTAGAGAAGCTTGTGCTCAGGTGCTCAATTCCACTATTATGCTGATGACCTATAAGTAGAGACAGAGTCGAATAGACATCGATGATTACAACACCAAGGAAAAAATCAAACAATTCTTGGGATGTTTGTATATAGGTACATGACTATCTATTGGCTGTTCCATTATCTTTATGAGCCAGGGCCAAGACATGTAGATGCCCTTGCACTCATCCCTCATGCTTCCTAGTTGGGCATGGGCTCCATGAGTTTCACCCAAGTCCCTCTTGTCTGGCAGTTTCCTTTAGTATTTCCGGTTTCATGAATGTAGCCTTTTCCTCATGGAGAAATCTTGCATCCTTCACAGGTCCTGACACTGTCAAGTCAACACTATTCAGTGTGGAGTGACTTCCTTCCTTCCTTCATGTTGAACACCAGTAAAGCTGCATGCAGGAAGGAGAATATATGCCCAGGTATTTTATATTAAGCATTCCCGCACAATATAGATTTTGTTTTCTCACTATTTTTCCTAAGAATTTTCTATTTCAGTGCCATTAGTAAGTAATATATATATTTTCCCAATCCAAGATGGCTGAACCTCTTTCCAAATGACCTCACATTCTGCCCAACACTATAAAAGGGGGGTCCATTTTCAGACCAGTTACATCACAGTTGATCTTCCAAGGACTTAATTTGGAAAACAAATAAGTGCCAGGCCCCTAGTCAGAGGGACACCACAGCTTGCACTGCCTATTGCCACTGCTGGTGCTGCCAAAGACAGTACCCATAGAACTACTAACCATCACACTGGTACAAGTGTGACAATTCAGATTGTTTGAGGCCCCCACAATGTATATTGAATTAATAGTTGTTCTTTCTATCTCTAAATTACACAAACAGCACCACCATGTTGCAGCTATCATAAGCACTGGCGTTGACAAATAAGAGCAAGTGCCAAGCACTGGAAACCACCAGCTCAAATTAAGCCCTGATATTCCTGGCTTGCTCACTCACTTGACTTTGGTGATTCACCAGGTTCTGCAGTTCTTGATTATTTACTCTTGCTTTCATCTGGTTTGTTAGCCTGGCCAGCTGGATGATTTTTTGGTTTCCAGTTTTTTTCATTCCTTCTGGATAATATTTCTGAAGAAATACTAGATTGGCAGTTACAAGCTGGAGTATGGTGTTGTTTCTGGAGACAAGCCTTTCCCACGCATGAAAAAGGCTCGCCAACTGTCACCAAGAAGACCTGCTCTTGACTCAACACTTTCTATACTCTGTAAAATCCTTTCAGAAGTCTTTCACCAATCTTTATTTATCACTTCTAAGCAGCAATTATTTATATCACTTATATCACTTTGCACCATATGTTCACTTTTTTAACCGCGTACCTCTCAATGAATTTTGGATCAATGTACTGCTTTATGTTTATCGGAATCATCTGTAAATGAATACTGTTGCTACTCTTTTATTAACTATTTCCATGGTTTATTACATATTCCATAAATCTAAGAAGAATGTTCCTACTGGTACCTCATTGGAAGATTGTTGTTTTTATATGCATGTGCCATATGACAATGTCAGATCTCACCCATCCAATAGGGACTGGGCAGACAAAAAATTATAGGCCCTCATTACAACCCTGGCGGACGGTGTAATGTTGGCAGTAGGACCTTAAACAGGCTGGCGGTAATTACCGCCACATTATGACATTTGCGGTTTGGCACATGTCAAACTGCCAATGTACCACACCGTCTGCCACGGTGGTAATGACCGCCAGGCTGGCGATAACGGTCTCCAGCCTGGCGGCCGTTACTAGTCTACCTGCGGGATCATGACCCAGCATACCGCCATGGATTTTGTGGTTTTTGAACCGCCACGAAAACCATGGCGGTAGCCACTGTCGGTGCCATGGAACTCCTTCCCTGGCACTGATAGGGGTCTCCCCTTCCCCCTCCCCAGAGTCTACCCCCAACACTCATGACCCCCCTACCACCCACCAAAGGTGGTAGAGCCCCTCCCCTGCCTCCAACCTCCATGGACCCCCCCAGACCTACCCTCCACCCCCCACCCACACACACACACCACTCACACACGCGCACATACTTGCACGCATGCACACATACACACACGTTACATCCCCTCTACACACATCACACCCCGTAAACATACACGCACCCACATGCCCCCTCTAAACACTCACACTCACACCCCTATTCACGCACACACCACACAACACCCTCCACCCCGTCAGACAATCACCTTACCTGCCTCAGTGGACCTCCGAGAGGGAACGGAATCCGTGGGGGCTGCTCCGCTGCCGGCACCCCGTCACCAGAACACCGTCGGTGGGCGGTGTTCTGATGACGTGGCGGTGTCAGAGGAGCAACCTCCACTACACCGCCAGAATGGCTGCTAGCGGCTTTCTGACTAAACAATGGTGGAGGGTCACCACCAGTCATAATACGGTTGGTGGAAGACCGCCAACACTGGCGGTCTTCGGTCTGGTGGGACCTCGGAGGTCTTTCAAAAAGATCGCCGAGGTCAGAATGAGGACCATAGTGCTCTAAGACTCAATTGTAATATATTGAAATAGTAATAATATTTGTGAGAAGACAGCAGTAGTTAGGGAGAGCCACCCTCTTAATTAATTTAATACATCCTGTCATACATAACAGGAGAAAAATCCGATCTATCCACATCCCTTAAACTGTTGCACTTTAGTTTCATTTAATGCTGTTTACAATCTTACTCAACCTGTGCATTTGAACCCCAAAATAGTGAAATAATGAGGCTCGACACTTCAGAAGGAACTCAAGCTCCACATAAGTTGTTACAGATATTCATGGAGACTCATTTGTTCTGAATCGAATGTGAGAAATTTCATTATCTAATAATTTAATAGATAACTGGGTCCCAATGTAAATTCCGGTCTCGGACAAAAAGACAAACATATTTATATAGCAGTAGTGCTTAAGAAACACAAAGTACTTTTAGTAGTGATTTTTGTAACATGTATGCCATAGGTTCTAGTACTGCAGTGAAGAGCAGGAAGGAGCACCCTTGGTGAGTGGTACTGGACATCACAAAGGAATCTGACACTGAACAATTCACTTTTACTTGAGGTAGTGAATCAGTATAAACAACGGCTGCCTGTAAGTTGCAGGGCACATGGAACAGCAGTGTGAAATCATGGTGCATAAATCATTGATGGGGCTGCAACCTGTTTGCCACCACCAAGCCAATTTTATACTTTCTGTGCTTAAATGTGAATAGAAGACACAACCTAGGTTTCAATATTCTGAGACTTCAAAAAATTAACATTAACCACCTTCTGGGGTGTAAGGAGAAGGAGACAGTAAAAGGATATGGAATCAGGCAATGACAGTATTGTTGTAGAAGCTGGTGGAGAACTCATCAGAGCCTGGCAACTTCCTACACACAATACCTTGTACCTCTATCTTGGTCTCTTGAGTGGATGAAATAAGGGCTTGAAGCCATTTATGCAAGCAGAGTGATTTGATTAAATTGGGCTGTCATAGTTACCATTGTGACAACCTTTTTCAATGGTGCAAGAAGTACCCAGAGAATGCATTTCAAATGAGAGCCATGTTGTGACATTTGTCCTCTTTTATCGGCTATCAGCAGGAGTCGTTCAGATGACTTAGAGGTGTCAGCTATAAGCCAGAATTATTTAAGGGCCTCTCACACTCACAATATTTTCTAGCCATGCAAGTTTACTAGGACATTTAGGGCCTTATTTACAAGAAATGAGGCAATGCGACTGCAGAACAGCGTTGAGTCAAACATCTTACTGCCAGTTAACAACAGATCCTAACGCCACACTTGCTCTGTATTTACAAAACAGCGATACATGGTGTTATGATTGGAGCAACATAAAAAAACGCTAACCTGAGCTCAGGGTTGCACAACAAAATGAAACTAGTGCTGCAAAAATGATGCGAGCCTGATTTTCGGCATGTAATCTGACACTAGCCAGCCTACTGTCACTTTTGCACCTATAAATGTAAAAAAATAACCTGCACAGCACTGTTTCATACAAAGCCACAACAGGAAACATTGAAGAACCAGAAATGGAAACCCCTGAAGACCAACATCCCAGGACAACCCCAACAACCCAAGTACAAGCCAGGATGTCCAGACAGACTCCCAGGAGAATTTGAAGAGGAAGTTAAGTGCAGGTTCTGTGAGGAGGAGAACAACATCTTGATCCATGAGGTGACGCAGAATCAACAATAGCTATTTGTCACCTCCAAATTGCTGTTAGGGAGGAAAGAGGCCATATGGCATGAACCACCCAACATCCAACAAGCAACACCTGCCAGCTCAACAAGAGCCCTGGGCTCCCAGGACCCAGCACTTACATTTAAAAAAACAATAGCAGGAGTCCAGTGGGAGATGGCAGATACAGTATGGGTGGGAATGGAAAGTGTGGTGGGTACTCTGGAGGCAGTCCTGAGGTGCCTCAGTCCAAATGAGGACATCTTGTCATCCATATGAGGCATCAACTCTCTGCTTCCTGGCCTCCAGCTTGCCCTGGCTGACATTGCTGGTGTCATGAGGCTGAGGCATGAGCAAATGCCCAGCCCAAGTGCCACCACCAATATTGCCAACAGGCTGGGGGCAATCCAAAATGTCCTGGAGTCCATAGAGCGGAAGCAGGACTCCCTAAATGCCACCTTCGGTGCCCTTTACCGTGACATTGCTGCAGTGCTGCAGACTCAGTAGGTCCTCCTTGCTGCCATGCTGCCTCATGTGTGCCTACAGATGAGAGCTGCCGTGGACACAGCATCCACATCTTCAGCCCCTGATATGTGTGTGTCTCCCTCTACTGCAGCATCTACAATATTCCAGTCATGGGGGCACCAAAAACATCAGAGGGTGAAGATATGGAAAGAACATCTTTCACCAGGAAAACTACCCAGTAGTTTTACTCTGTGGCACATGATCCCTTTCTCCTTTGCTCTGTGCTAAAGATCATGCCAGAGTCAAAACACCTTGCACTGTCCTCAAATGGGATCTCCCACTGTTGACCTCTCAAGTATGTGGACTCTATTTGTAGCCAATCTTCCCTAATTGCAATGTGGTCCTCCTCTTCACCAAATCACTCCTCTTCTACACATTTCCTATTACATGTTCACCCCATTAACTCTGTCATCCAATGGCTCAAGACATCTGTTGGGGTTGTTGCCTCTTGGCATGTACATCAGTACTGCATGTATATCAACACATATAAATAAAGTATGTCTGAAGCAGGAACAACAAGAACGTGTTAGATTGTTTGAAGCTAATCCACTGACTGCTCAACAAAGGGAAATCTGTGGATTGCAATCTGAGTTAAAACCACAGACTGAGTGTACATACTGCAGGATGTAATGTGTATGTTGTTGAAAACTTTGTATGGTGCTCCTAACCATGTAATGTAACTGATACCATGCAGTCATTGTGACAGCTGATGTAACTCACACTTCAAGTGGCTGGTCAAAGCAAGGTCAGTAGCAAAACTCTCACATTGATGTAACCACCAAATGTTGGTAGTTCAAGTCAGTGAGGGTCAGCCATAAATGAGTGGGTGATAAATACCTGATTTAAGGTGAGTGCAATGACAACAACATTCCACAAATGTATGTTCCATGACTTTCCAAAACAGAGCAAATACACATGAACATCTTTTATGGGATGTGTATCCTTTCACATGCAGATTGTCACTCACATTGCTAAATTATGTTTGTAGATAGCTATTGGGATCCCATTGCCATCCTCACATGTACATGGCCATAAGGAAAACACCTTGGCAAGGTTTTTTAAATACTGCACACAAATCCATGAGTGTGTACCAATCATAACCTGTATATGCATACTTAATCCTAGACATTAAGGCCCTGTTGGACTTTTTTCCTTACGCAGGGTCATCCCCAGTCTTTTTGGTGACCAGTGCTAAAGTGCAGGTTCTCTCCCATCTAAGGTTAGTATGATTGGCTTATACCTAGTTGCCATATTTAATTTACCTATAAGTCCCTTGTACAGTGGTATCTCCATACCCAGGGCTTGTAAATTAAATACTATTAGTGGGCCTGCAGTGCTGCTTGCGCCACCCACTGAAGTAGACTTTCAAATCTGTCTCAGGCCTGCTAGAGCAGGGCCTGGGTGCGCAGTTTTCTGCCACAGGGACCTGGCATCTAAATTTACTTGCCAGGCCCAGAACTCCCCTTTTACTACATGTAAGTCACCCCTAAGGTACACCCTAATTAGCCCTACGGGCAGGGTACCATGTATGTAGAAGGCAGGACATGTGCCAGGTTGCATGGCCTGTCCTGGTAGTGACAAATAGCCTAACTTGGTGTCTCACTGCTGTGAGTGCTGCCTTCCCATAGGATTGCATTAGAATTGACCTGCCTTATGTGTAAGAGGTATTTTCTTATTTATGAGGGGTAGCATAGGAGTGTTTGGCATGGTTGTGATGGTGATAATAAATACTGCTTACTGATTTAGATGTATTTTTTATTACTATCACAGAAATGCCACTTCTAGAAAGTGCGCAATTATCTGTGCTTATGACTCTGGTGTTTTGCATCTTGACTCCAATCCACGTCTGGGCAGAGTGACAGTTGGGGCGTTGTGCATACTTTTCAGACACCCTGAACACAGGGATGGTGGAGGTGTCACAGAGGTGCATCTGCATACCGAATAGTCTTCCTGCGCTGAGAGAAGGGAGAGGTGGGGCACACCTACATTTGTAAAGGCTGTACCTTAGCCTCACACAATAGGGTCGTTAACCCCCCTCTGGTGTTTGGAGCATGTGCTGAAGGAGAGATGGGGAACTCCCAGAACCAGTTGTAACTGGCTGGAACCTCCTCTCCCTGCCATTGCAAAACATCGTAAGGACTGAGAATAAATACAGGGGAATTTTCCCCACACTTTGGAGACTCTTGAAACATCCTGGAACTAGACACAGAAACGCTGGAAGGACTCACCAGGGACCGCCATGGACTGCTGCTGCTGTGCTAACCTGTGACCTGCTGGTCACTGTGAAGGACTTGCCACTTGCTGCATTTTTCTTTGTGCTGGCCTGTTGCTTGGGCCCTCCACCTGTGGGCCTTTTCTTTGGACTCTGTCACCCAGGAGCAGGGTGCTGTGGCCCCTGTCACCTTGTGAAGCACGAAGGAGTGCTTCAATCCTTGCCAAAATTAACGCTTGAGAACGCTCTCCATCTTTAAATCTTTAAAGCATTGTGAGCTCACTCCTTTGTGCCCAAAAAGACACCACCACGATCCAGATTCTTCTAAAAGGAATAAAGCGCTTTGTGAAGCGATTTTGCTGCCGTGGTAATCACCGCGCGACCGGGGCGCTAATTATTTCCTTTGCGCCGAGGACGCACTGCTCCTTGTTCCCCCGGGGCACCAACAAAACCGAAGATGGTAAATCTGGAGCAAGTGTGCTCCTAGCAGTGCCCCCGGGGCAGGGATCGCTCCAAGGAGCACCCCCGGGGCACCAGAAGGCCCTTGTCTGGGCCCGGAATGATGCCGGAGATTGGCAGGAGAGGAGGAAGCCTCTCCCTGCCCTGCCGAGCCCAGAAGGGCTCTCTGTTGGATTGCGGGTGGGGCAGAAGCCTCATTGGAGGCTCCCCCAGGGCCTCCGGTCTGTGGTTTGGCCCTCGTGTGGGCCAGTGTTGATCTTGGGTCCCCCCCTTTTTGTGGAGGGCCAGTTAAGGCCCGGGTGGCCCTACAACGATCACGGGTCCCAGGGGATCCCAGGGGGGCCCACCCTTGAAGTAGAGGGGGTGCATGGCGCCCCCCTCCTCCTTGCATTTCTTCCTGGATTGTGGCCCCCCCTCGTGAGGGCTGGTGGAGGCCCGAGGGGACCCCAGTGATTGCGGGCCCCTGGTGGGGCCTGTTAAGAGTACAGAGGGGGTCCGTGCCACCCCCCCTCTCACCCACAATTGTCAGGGAGGCCCCAATGTTGCGTAGAGGAGCGCCGGGGGCCCCTTCTTTGTTCTTCTAGGCACTGGAGGTGCCGGCTTCATCAAACCAGGTACTTTTGAAGGACCAATATATTTATAATCCAAGTTCTCTCTAAAGACTTTTGCTGATTGATATATTGCCTGCCTGTTTGAAGATGTTTTTACATGTGGGTGCAAATGTTCCTTTTATAGACATGACTTGCTGATATGTATTTTTATGACTTGCCATATGTTTTCTAATGTTCCTATTATGGGCGTTTTATGATATACTTATGACAAATGCTTTGGTGTAATATTGTGTTTTGTGACTACTGCTTATGTTGCAGAATACTGAGTAACCTGTGTGGTATATGTGACTACTGCTAGTTTGCAGGGTAACTAATGTGTAACATTCTGACAACTGCTAAGGTAGCAGGATAGTACTGATATGTGATGTTTGGTCTAATAATTGCGCTGTGTACAATACAGTATATTTTCATATAATCTGGTGTTGTGTTTCCTTTGTGGTGGGGATATTGCATCATGTGTGTTGTGTGTGTTGTGCAAACACTTTACACATTGTCTCTGGGATAGGCCTGACTGCTCTTGCCAAGCTACCAATGGGGTAGGCAGGGGTTATCTTGGACGTGTAACTTCCTTGCCCTGACTAGAGTCGGTAGGTTCTGCCTGGTTGAGGTGCATACCCTAGCCAACCAGAAACCCCATTTCTAACAGGCCCTCATTACAACCCTGGCGGTAAATGCCACCTATCGCCGTGCTGACAGCCGCCAACATACTGTGACCGCAGTGGTATTCCGCCACAGGTATTATAACCCACACTGAGAAATCCGCCACTATAAAGACACACACACAAGTCCCCCACACCAAAGGTCAGAGATAAACTGGCGATATCCAAACCCCACTGTTACGCCAATAAGAATACGCCCACAATATCACAACCCATGAATCACTGCGGCGGTCTTTCAACCGCGGTAAACCATTGGCGGTACACACCGCCGCGCTCAAAATATACACACCTCTACAAAACACCATCACATTGGACAATTCAAACTACACACACCTGAGACACATACACACCACACCCACACACCCAATCCAATATAAAACACACACCCACATTACCTACAACCCCTTGCACTACTTAAAAAAAATATTGCTAACTGAGAGAGACACAAGGCAGGGGGCACCCACTCAATCAGAAGCACAGAACACCATCACCCATACACCATCCACGCACCTCACACGACACACCCCAACACATCACCCCACACACCCTCACACATATACTCACACCACAACCATGGCACCCCAAAGACATCCCAGGTTTTCATAGGAGGAGCAAAGGGTCATGGTAGAGGAAATCATCCGGGTAGAGCCACAGCTATTCGGATCACAGGTGCAGCAGACGTCCATTGCGAGGAAGATGGAGCTATGGCGGAGAATCGTGGACAGGGTCAACGCCATGGGACAGCACCCAAGAACAAGGGATGACATCAGCAAGAGGTGGAACGACCTACGGGGGAAGGTGCATTCCGTGGTTGCTAGTCACCAGATAGCTGTACAGAGGACTGGCAGTGGACCCCCACCTCCTCCCCCACAACCAACAACATGGGAGGAGAAAGTCTTGGCAATAATGCATCCTGAGGGCCTCACAGGAGTAGCAGGAGGGCTGGACTCTGGTAGATCAAATCTTTACTACTTTATCCCCCCACCCTACCTGCATGCCATCACAAACTCCTACCCCTACCCTCACCCCCATCACCCCACCACCTAACATATTCCCCACTATCAAAACCCACCCATCCCAAAACCAAGCCCTGCATGTTACACCAATGCATGGACACCCATCACAGACCTGCATGGACACTCATTACCACAGCATTCCCATCACAGAGAATCACCCATCCCACAAAACCACCATGAACACAAGGCCAAGCTGACAGTGAAATCACAACCATACAGGGAAACACACCCATGCACAAGATGGCACACGCAGATACATTAACAATGCATTTCCATCCCCACAGGACCCCTACTCAACGTCAACGGAGAGGAGGTGCCAGCTACATCCAGTCCCCCCCTGAAGAGGCCCACAGTGATGACAGAAGCTCTGCATGCCTGGATCAGGATGACCAACCTGGCCCATCAGGGACCTCTGGACAGTCGGTTCCCCTGCCACAGTCCCAAACCACCACAGAGCCTCCCCCCTCAGGAAACACCAGCACAGCACCCACCCAGCGGGCCCATCCCTCTGTCCCCAGGACACGTCAATCAGTAGTGTGTCCACCACTACAGGGACCCCAGGTAAACCCACAAACACAGGACGATCAGGGACCTGGGGTCAGTGGCAGTGTGCAGGGGACAGAGACACAGGACAACAGGGAAGCTAGGAGGACTGCTGTGCGACAGGGGGAGGACAGGTCCAGGGAACCCACTCTCCACAAGGCACTCTCCAACATCCTGGGAGCATACAACCATTCCCATGAGGCCATGGGCCAGATACTGGCCAAGCTGCAAGAGACCTAGCGGCTGCAGGAGGAACAGTACCTTGGGATCAAGGATGACCTAACAAACATCTACACCATCCTGGTCACCATTGCAGGGGTGCTGGCTGACATGGCCAAGACCATGAGGGAGGCAGTGGCACAACATAGGGCACCTGACACTAGCCAAACCGATGAACAGCCTTCCACCTCTGCCGGCACTAGTGGACAGGAGGCACCGCCACAGGAACAACAGGCCACCAGCACCCCACCCCCTGCAGAAGGAGAACCACCCCGCAAACGGTCCCTGCAATCCAGGCACTAAGCCAGAGAACATTGCCAAGTCCCCGCCAGAAAATAAGACTCTCCTGATTGTCACCCTTCTGTCCCACTCTGTCACCCTGTTCACCTTTAACTGCCATTGCTCCACTCCCCATGAACCCTTGGACAATGCACCTGTGATACCAAGAGACTGGACTCTAACTTGACCTTCCTTCACCATCACCCCAGCCCATTGCACATCCCCCTCCACTTATGAGTACCTAAATAAACACCCTTTGAACAAATACAAATCTGAAGTCTGTCAAATGATTTACAAATGTATTAGTAAAACATAATCAAAGCATAGCAACTCAAATGTACAGTGAAATATACTTTTGAATGACCTTTGGATGGGCAGCAGTACACATAGCAGGAGCCAGAGTGTGGCACAGGGATCTGAAAATAAAGATGGCAAAGGGTATAGTCAGTGGCCAGAGACATAGGGCAAGAGGCTGCCTTGTACAATGTCCAACAGTCAACTGAAATGTAAATAGAACGTACAATGTCTTACCTGTGTGTCACTGGACGTATTGCTGAATAATGTTGCTCCTGTTGTCAACATCTTATTCCTCTACTTCCTCTTCCTCACTGTCCACAGGCTCCACCGCTGCCACAAGACCATCTCTAGGCTCATCCTCCTGCAGAAAAGGCACCTGGCGTCTCAAGGCCAGGTTGCGCAACATGCAACATGCAACATGCAACGATGATCTGGCACACCTTCTTGGGAGAGTAGTACAGGGATCCACCTGTCAGATGGAGGCACTAGAATCTGGCCTTCAGGAGGCCGAAGGTCCTTTCTATAATCCGCCTTGTATGCCCATGTGCCTCATTGTAACGTTCCTCTGCCCTTGTCCTGGTATTCCTCACTGGGTTCAGTAGCCATAAGAGGTTGGGGTAACCAGAGTCACCTGCAAATATCGAGGGATACCTGTTAGACACACACGCACCCTTAGGAACAACCCCATACCCATATAGCAATATATATTGGGTGGGGACCTTGGGCTCACCTATTAGCCACACCTGGTGCCTCTGGAGTTGAGCCATCACATATGGGATGCTGCTATTCCTCAAGATAAAAGCGTCATGCACAGAGCAAGGGTATTTGACATTCACATGGGAGATGTACTGGTCCGCCAAACACACCATCTGCATAATCATAGAGTGATAGCTTTTCCTATTTGTGAAAACGTGCTCATTTCTGTTGGGGGGGACAAATGCCACATGTGTACCATCAATGGCACCTATGATGTTGGGATATGTCCCAGGGCATAAAAGTCAGCTTTCACTGTGGCCAAATCCTCCACCTGGGGGAACACGATGTAGCTGCACATGAGTTTCATCAGGGCTGACAACACTCTGGTCAACACGTTAGAGAACATTGGCTGAGACATCCCTGATGCCATAGCCACTGTTGTTTGGAAGGAACCACTTGCCAGGAAATGGAGCACTGAGAGGACTTGCACTAGAGGGGGGATACCAGTGCTCTGCTGGATACGTGACATCAGGTCTAGCTCCAATTAGGAACACAGTTCCTGGATTGTGGCACGATCAAGTCTGTACGTAATGATAATGTGTCTGTCCTCCATTGTTGCAAGGTCCACCAGGAGTTTGTACACAGAAGGATGCAGCCATCTCATATTCTGCCTCAGCGGTTGAAGCCTATGGAAGAGAACGGTGAGCAGAGGGTCTTATTCCCACATCTATTGCACTAATGCTGATTTATTCACTTTACAGAAACACAACGTGAATCCGAAAATCAGTTGCTGTGCCAATGTCTGCTGTGACGCAGTTAGGTGCGAGGCCCTGTGGCCCTGTGAAATGGTGGTTGTCTGACCTGTGAGGAGTGACAAGTGAAAATTAGGTAATTGCGCTGGCATTGTGCGCCGTCGCAGTAGGCGGTCGATGACCACCGCGCAATTTCGCATTGGTTATCATTGGGCCCTATGGGTTCCAGGAGCCAATGGAGATGTACGCCGGCAGTGACGGTATGCACCACCGTGGACGTCATCACCATTTTCTATCTATCCACTCACTTGCTACCTGGCTGTCAACAGGAGAGGACCTACACTTCAAGTTCTGCTGTGACCTGTGTCAGGAAGCGACAATGGTTCATGTATCTGGGGAAAGGGCCCCTGCCTTCACTGCGGAGGAGTTGGAGAAACTGGTGGATGGGGTCCTACCCCAGTACACGTTACTCTAGTGTCCTCCAGACAAACAGCTGACTACACTATGAGCATGATGCGTGGGCCATGAATGTCTGGAGTGCTGTGTGTGTAAGCCACATGTAGGGGGGAGAGGCATACTGGCCAGAGTGCTGCATGTAAGGTGGTCAATGTATGTGCATCAGGGGATGGGAGGGATCTTGTGGTCCATGAGTGTGATGGATTCCCTTATCTGCTGTCTTTTCCCTGCAGGTCAGCACCCACCAGAAAAAGGGTATTTGGCGTGCCATCACCAAGGAGGTGTGGACCCTGGGGGGTCTTTGGCAGGCAGAGCACCCACTGTCGCAAGAGGTGGGAGGATCTGCACCAGCTCGCAAGAGGTGGGAGGAACTGCACCGCTGGGCAAAGAAGATGGCAGAGGCCCAGCTGGGGCTGGCCTCTCAACGAGGAAAGGGTGCCCATCGCACCATGACCCCTCTGATTTTTCACATCCTGGCGGTGGCTTATCCGGAGTTGGATGGGCGCTTGAAGGCATCACAGCATCCACAAGAGGGTGAGTACAGAATTTGACTTCTGCTGTGCACGCATGAAGGGTTACCTGGGTGGGGGAGCTATGGGTGCCACTCGGCCATGATGAAGATGGCAGGGTAGGTCACTTGTTGGGCAGGCTCTGAATCACACCTACCCCAATAGTGTTAGTGGGCATCTATTACTGGGCAGGGTCCTTTGGGTTTCTGGGGTGCAGCAGATGGCATCAGGCATTGTACCCCATGGGCTGGTGACTATCTCAGTAACTGGTTGGGTGTGGCCTAGTGCATAGGGCTGCTCCCTGTGTGTTGTGTACGCCAATGGTAGTGGTGTTGCTGGAATTGACCAAGTGTATCCTCTGTCTCTCCCCCCCTTTTTGTTTTGTCACCCTGTCCTTGTGTGCATTAGCATCATCTGGCGGAGGAGCAAAGGCACCGGCGACGGAGGACGCTGCATCCCACATGGGCCTGGAGGCCGAATCCTCCAAGGGTGAGGGCACCAGTGGGGTGGAGGGTGAGGGGAGCACCATGACGGGGACAGGAGGGGAGACCACAGACAGCGACTCTTCATTCAATGGAAGCTCCCTGGGGGTGGTGGACACCTCTGTGCCTACCCCATCAACAGATACAGCCACTATCCCCCTTACCAGCACCGCCCTCCCAGCAGCCCCTCAGCGTGTTTCCCGTGCCCGCTCACGCAGGTCCCTTACCAGCACCGCCAGCAGCCCCGCCACAGGCACCACCACCTGCACCGCCGCTGCCACCATGACTATCAGCAGCAGCATCCCTAGTGGGCAGCTGTCCGAGGCTGCAGGAGAAGGGCTGGAGCCTCCCTCCACCACTGGCAGCACCGGCACATGCACCACAGGCAGCACCGCCAGCAGCCCCGCCGCAAGTACCACCACCTGCACCGCTGACAGTAGGAGCACTTCCAGCAGCAGCAGCCCCAGTGGGTGGCCGTCTGAGGTTGCAGGAGACAGGCTGGAGCCTACCACCACCACCACTGGCAGCACCCCCACCAGCACCGCCACTAACACCACTTAGCAGCCTTAGCCGCCACTGGATGGAGTCTAGCCCTGCCTCCATGAACTATCATGCTACCTGTTCCCTGCAAATCTTGTGCCTCAGACACCCAGGTGAGGGAATGTGTACTGGCACACCCCAAGTAGTGCATCACTGAGCACCAATTCCCCCTCCAGAACCAGTGGAGATATGCATCCACCCACCCTATCCTTGGCAGGATGAAGCACTCTGAGCACCAAGCCCCCTCCAGAACCAGAGGAGATATGCATCTACTCACCTTATCCTTGGCAGGATGAAGCACTCTGGGCACCAAGCCCCCTCCAGAGCCAGTGGACATGCATCCACTCACCCTATCCTTGGCAGGATGAAGCACTCTAGGCACAATGCCCCCTCCAGAACCAGTCGAGATATGCATCCACTCACCTCATCCTTGGCAGGATGAAGCACTCTAGGCACAATGCCCCCTCCAGAACCACTGGGGATATGCATCCATCCACCCTATCCTTGGCAGGATAAGGCACTCTGGGCACCAAGCCCCCTCCAGAACCAGTGGAGATGCATCCACTCACCCTAGCCTTGGCAGGATGAAGCACTCTAGGAACAATGCCCCCTCCAGAACCAGTCGAGATATGCATCCACTCACCTTATCCTTGGCAGGATGAAGCACTCTCGGCACCAAGCCCCCTCCAGAGCCAGTGGAGATGCATCCACTCACCCTATCCTTGGCAGGATGAAGCACTCTAGGAACAATGCCCCCTCCAGAACCAGTCGAGATATGCATCCACTCACCTTATCCTTGGCAGGATGAAGCACTCTCGGCACAAATGTCCCCTCCAGAACCAGTGGAGATATGCATCCACTCACCCTATCCTTGGCAGGATGAAGGACTCTGGGCACCAAGCCCTCTCCAGAACCAGTCGAGATATGCATCCACTCACCCTATCCTTGGCAGGATGAAGCACTCTGGGCACAATGCCCCCTCCAGAACCAGTGGAGATATGCATTCACTCATCATATCCTTGGCAGGATGAAGCACTCTGGGCACCAAGCCCTCTCCAGAACCAGTGGAGATATGCATCCACTCAACCTATCCTTGGCAGGATGAAGCACTCTGGGCACAATACCCCCTCAAGAACCAGCGGAAGAAGCTATCCACTTGAGAAACTGTGGCCTTGCACTCCGTAGGAGCAAGCAGTGGGAAAACCACCCACTTGAGGGACTTGAGAGACTGTGGCTTTGCACTCCCCAGGACCAAGCAGTGGGCAAACCACCCACTTGAGAGACTGTGGCTTTGCACTCCCCAGGACCAAGCAGTGGGTAAATCACCCACTTGAGAGACTGTGGCTTTGCACTCCGCAGGACCAAGCAGTGGGCAAACCACCCACTTGAGAGACTGTGGCCTTGCACTCCCCAGGACATCGCTTTGGGCATGGAGCTCCTTCGAAGAGCAGTGGCGTTCTTCCATCTTCCGGCTGAGGTGCCCCCCCTTCCACGTCCCCCTGAGGTGCCTGTGTGTTTTCAACCTGATGCCCCTGCAGTGTTCTCTCCATATTGAGGCAGGAGTCAAGTGTGGGCTTGGCCCATGATTTTTGGCCCAGTGGCCCACGAACATTTGTGAAGGACAATGTACCGACTTCTGTACATATTGTATATTTGTGTAAATACTATTTTTCAAAATCTATAGTATATCTGCCTATTTCGTAAATATCACTGGTTTGACTCAATTCCTGTTGTCCTTGCTTTCTTCCAGGGGGTTACGGGGTTTAAATGTGATGTTGTTGGATCAGTTTGTGTGCATGATATTTTGGGTGAGAGTGGGGGTGGGGGTGTTGCGTGTGTGTGTCACTCTATTTTTCCACTCCCTCTTCCCCCCTCCCCTGTGTACTAGGTGCAGTACTCACAGTCATCGTCGCCGCTGTCTTTGGTGTTCCTGGAAGATGAGGAGGTAGACCAGCATCGGCAGGACCTTCAGCTCGGGCTCCATGGTGTCCTGGTTCTTCGTTGAGTGTCGAGCAGTGAGTGGTTTCCCTGCCAAACACTTTTTCCCTGTGCTTTTAATGGCATTGGTACTGCCGCAGAAAAGCTGGCGGATTGGGGGGTTGTAATGGGGTGGGCGGTACATTGTCTTCCGCCTGTCAGTTGGCGGTGACCGCAGCGGTGATTGTTGCTACCGCCATGGCGGTCAGAGTGTTAAAGTGGGTGTCTGTGTTGGTGGTTTCTGCCGTGGTCATGATCACATTTATTTTACCGCCGGCCTGTTGGCGGTATTACCGCCACTTTAACACCAAACGCCAGGGTTGTAATGAGGGCCTAAATCATAATGGAGACCCTAATGTATGAAACAAAAAAGTTATATAAACTATAAATCATACAGTAATAACTACCTAAACAACCTATCTATACCTAACCTTTGCCACCTTAAAAAACTTACCAACTACAACTATCTTAAGTTATCTTAAATTATCCTATACGCTTAATGCCACATATTAGCCATCAAACCCCCCCACCTCCGTAAAAACAAATTTCTAAACAAGGACAACAGTAGCTACAACTAAACCTAAACACATAGCCGAAAAACGATCATATATTTTGTTGTATTTTTCAAAAAAGTCTATTTTTGTTTTGGATTATTTATAAGAACACACATACCCAAAACATCACCCACTGCCCTAGAAACACCATAGTAAATGAGAAACCCAAAAAGCCACCCCACTAAGAAAAAAAACAATATGTACTAAAAAATAAACTACAGTATGCTAACTAATCTAACCCTAACTATCTAAATACCCAACTATGTAAAAAACTATTTACAAGGGGAAGGGAAGTAGTGGCTATCAGGCCCATTGTTATCCTTGGTGCCTGGTCAATGGTGACTTAATGGCTCTAAGCAAAACCAACGTCAGGTCTGTCTTATGTTCCAGTCTTGGAATCCTATATTTCATGCCTGCTATCTCTGTTAGCAATTAGTGCACAAAGTGTGGCACAATGACTGAAGGTACAGTCTTGGAAGAAGATGGAAGACTTGTTGTGACAACTTATGTTGATGGGCCAGCACTTGTAGACCCAGCCCTGTTGGTGGCCCAAGACTTGCCTGATGTGTGGGTGCTGGAGGTGGGTGGTCCCTTGGGTAAACCCCCTTGTAGAAAGGCCCTTTAGGAGCCTGATACTCACTCCCTTTCATACAGTTTGCCCCAGCCTCTGTACCTCACTGATGTGACGGTAGTGTTCCACCCTCTTCTCAAACTCCTGCTTCTGGAATAGAATCATGTTGGCAGCTGAATTATGAATGAGACATGTCATCTGAATGTATATTAGGCAAATGAACAATACAAATGCAATGTAGTCACCGTCTGCAGACATCACATGTTGGCCAGCACAGATCACAATGGCATCTTGGAGGACAAGGTTAACACACATCTGCACAACAACCTTCATCTCCTTCTTGCTCATGTCCAAGGTATCAAGGCTAGCGAGTGTTGCACAATACCATTGATTTATCATGGAACACCTTCAACGACTACGACACCATTGACTATGCTTATCATAAACATCAGTTATGTGACCATTGTAGGTCAAACTTGTCATGTCGAATTGCTCGTTAATGTCTCTTCTGTATACGCCAGCACCCTTAGATCTGTTGGCATGTACCAAACTCATCTCAGTAAGGACTGCGAGTTAAATGCAGTCTCACAACAGTTTGTGCCTAATATAGCAATGGCAGGTGTCTGGACATGCTGCTACATTGAATATAGATGTGACAGGTATCATATGTGAGAGCATGAAACTACTCCCAAATCTACTCAGGTCACTACATGGTAGACTGTGCCATGACTTCATGCATAGTCCCAGAGTAACTTGATGTGTCCCAATATGCTGCACATCTCCTGTATATGTGTTTGAAAATCTGGTCAGCATGTTGGACAACAGCACTCAGCATCGCCATCTCATATATGGGTGCATGCATGCCCTACATCCTATCTAGACGGGGATCTTGGAACAGCACTGGCTAGTGCTGTTAATTGTGTGAAGCTATTTGCATGACATCACGGGCACTATCAGGACCAGCACGATCTGAAGATTTTTTGAGTAATGGCATGTCATTAGAAAAAATTTTATGGACATCCTTTAGGTCAAACACACATGTCAAGATCTGTGAGGATAACATGGGTTGGCAATGTTACTACATACAACAAAGACCATGGGACATTACACCACATGGGTGGGCAATTCAACTGCATTTTCAATGTGGTATGTTGACCACTGTCTTGCTATTCTTAAGGACCTGTTCTTATGGTAATTTATCCTAACATTACCTGAGTTACTGTGTGCTATGTGTGGCACACAGAGCAGTAACATGTTTGTGTACAACATATTGCCAGCTCGCTTACATGTGTAGGACCCTGTACTTCTGGCACATGTCCTTACTGCCAACAATGTGTTTGGCCTAGTACACCTTGTGTGGGTTTACTTGTGCTTAATAATCTATGTAGCCAAATGTTTTTGTATTATTTCGTAAGTTGTTTTTTATGTTTTATTGATGATATTCTTTTGTATGACAATGAGATTTTATATTCCGAGATGTCAATAAAATTAGAATTTGATTTGACTCATACACCATTTCTAACACTTATAAGGCCCTTGCAGCACACATTGCTACCTGTGCATCATTTTTGTGGGATGCACATTCTGGACACAACAATACTGTCTACATCCATGTATAGCATATGGTGTCTGCATTAGCATACATGCACTTGGTACATGGCATTGCACACAGCATACAACATCACACACAATCCTTGCACTACATATTACACATATAGGATGACACTCACTGGTAGCATCGGGGTCTGCAAAGCTTGCCACCTATCCAATGGTATTTGGCTCGGGTCCACCTGCAAGACATAACATGAGACATAGCACTGTGAATGTTGAACAATGAACACTATGGACAACTATTGCACATTACACATGATTTGCGAGTGAACATAGATGACTTAGGTTAGTGAGTATTGAAATAGGCCATTAGACATGTCTCAGTGACATACATTGGTAGGCCAGGCTCACATGTACACATATTTGCTGGAAACATGCATACATGTCTCAGCTACACTGTTCATGTTTCGCAGATTTCTATCTACTGAAACATTCTTGTTGTAATGGCACTCTGCACCTACATGACTCACAGGACACACTCAGCCATGACTCCCTTTACTCCTGAGTCACTTTTATCATCACATGCACATGACTATGCAACATGCAACAGTAGTCAGACCTTTATTGAACATGTACACTTGTCCCTGGTAACCATGTACCCATGCACCATGACACAAGTGTTTTGGGGATTGGTGCACATCTGAATGTTATGGCTAAGCACAGGGGACAGGGACAGGAACATGCCATTTGTGTTTTTGATGGTGCGCTTGTACTCTTGTGATTGATGCTGGTTGGCGCAGACCCACTACTCGCAGCCTGGCACTTTGTCATAACTTGGTAAAGGAGGCCCTATTGCCAATTGACATGTAATTGCAAAAGCAAAACAGTATCCAGCCACATAGATGGTGTACATACCCATGGCGCCACTGACCTTGATTCCCAGGTGGTCTATAATGTCCCATTCTCGGGCAATGAGTTCAGCCCAGTGATGTTTTAACTGGGGGCCTGTGCGCTCAACCTTAAATTTGCGCATCATGTGATACAGGAACTTCCCCCAACGCATATTCTGGGCCTCCGTCTTATACCCCAGGATGACTCAGCCTCCCCCTCTGCCTCCTTATTAGGGAGGTAGTGTTTCACCAGCCAGACAAATTCCCCCAACTCATCTGAACTTAGATGATGGGCCCTTCCCTTCCCTGAAATGTCTCAACCTAAACCCACGGTATCACTGACAAAAAAAAAAAAAAAAAAACTATCCCCAACTACCCCACAAACAATGCCACAGACAGACACCTGACAGTACACATTGAAATACAACACAAAATGACCATAAACACAACAAAAAAGACTTTAGAGACACAGGACAGACAGCACACAGCACAAAAGACCATGGGTATATTTTTAATGGAAGGCTGACAAGGCACATTGTTGTAATTGTGACACGTGGGTAAGATGCATCATTTTTTGACTTACACAATGGCTGACAATGACCGACTGTGTCTTTTTTTTACACAAGGAGTGAAATGGGTGTCTTACTGTAAGTTGTTATGTGGGATGCATGGAAGGAGTCATGGATTGTATTTGTGCATGCGAATGGTTGAGTTTACCACCTTCCTGTCTTCCTATATACACAATGTGTGTTTGGTGAGTGTGTATATGTGAGGGTAACTGCATTAGTGGGTTCACACTAGGCAGATGGCACATTTCCTCTGTTTGTTCAACCACTTAGCTTAGGGTAGCTGCCCCATGTGAAAAACATGTTTTTGCACATAATACCCTTGCTACATAAACATCCAAGGATGCTGGTGACTTGACCTGGAATGTGGTCAGCTCACCCACCCCTATGACTGTGCATGTGTGTGACAATCTATGGTGTGTCCTAAGGGCCGACATGAGGCTGCCATGCAACATGGGTAACACAGTTCCCCATGCAGGCAAGTGTTGGATGTGTTGGACAGACATGTGTCATGGATGTGTTTTGTTTGACATGAAAGTGACTGGCATGTGTTCTTCATGTGTAATTTGTTTAACTTACTACAGTGGCGTGTTTTGGGATATCACTTCAACAATCTTTTGAGTTCTTTCATGACTCATAGTTCTCCTTCTGAGCAATGTATTTGTTTATATCAGTGATTTACAAGTTACCCTATGTAGGTACATTTTTACAGAATCTAAATGTTTAAAGGTGGAGTTTTCCAAACACCTGGTACAATGATGCATCTTTGAATTTATCCCTGCTCAAAGGTATGGCCCACACAAACCCCAGGGCACCTAGAAGGGCAGTAAGGATGAAATCTGAGTTAATTTTCTTTGAGCCTACACTTTGTATGTACGATTCTTCACCATTTAGTTGGCACAGATTTCACATTTAGCACACAGTCTACATGTCAGGACTGATATCAGACAGGGATGGCAGCCAACATAGCATTCCACAGTCAAGTGCAAGAAACCTACTGTATTTCTAAACTCCCTTGCCTCATTATCTATTAGGGACTTACAGATTGCTTATGTCAGCCTTGCCCTAACATCTACTAGGGACTTACAGGTTGTTTATGTCAGCCTTGCCCTATTATCTACTAGGGACTTAGATGTATTTTGATTCAACCTTGCCCTATTATCTACTAGGGGCTTGCAGGAGTCTGTCATTGGGTATTGTGTTTGTGCCAATGTAGCATATGCCTTTATTCTGAGTAGTGGTCCTAGGGCTGGTTAGCAGCCAGGATCATTCAACACCATTTTCTGTTACTCACATTTTGTAGTGTATGCAAATTGGATTACTTTCTTACACTGTGAGCAGACAGTCAATTTGGCTCAACACTGATTGTGATGCAGTGTATTATCTTACATATGTACACTCTTTGCTGTTCTCATGCTCTTCTAACATTGTGTGAGTCACGCACACATGCACCACATACATGACTAGTTTTTGTAACCTCAGCGACGTTGATGCCATTGATGTTACACTTTTGTGCTTGCTCCCCATCTTCCACATACTCATCGTCCAGCTCTTCCTGCTCATCATTGTCATTGGCCATGAGAGATTATGGCCTGCACATGTGTTCTGCAATGTGCAACACAGTACTATTGTTTTAATTCCTATTTGTGGGGAGTATGTTAAATCTCAGCAAAACCGATACTGACTCCAGGAGTGATACTGGTGTACTCTGGTGTCCTGTCTCGGCCATGATTTTGACTCTACTGGGCTCCCATGTGGGTGTGTTTGTGAGGAGTAGTGATCCACAGCTACAGACTATGGCCCTCATTACAACCCTGGCGGTCGGTGATAAAGTGGCGGTAATACTGCCAAAAGGGTGGTGGTAAATATCGGCAAATTATGACTATGGCGGAAAGAGCTCAGACAGACAGCCACTTTACCACACCGACCGCCAGGGCGGAATCAACAGCCACCACTGCGGTAGCCACCTACAGCCAGGCGGATGTCAATGTTCTGCCCACTGTATTAAGATACAGGAAACCGACACCTTTTCTGGGGCAGTAACAATGACAGCAAAAGCCTGGCGGAAACAATGCACAGAAGGGAAACAACTCACCTGTGGAGACTCAGGGAAGAACCACGCCACCATGGAGCATAAACTGCATATATTTCCAATGCTTTTCTACTTTCTGCTCCACCACGAACACCAACGACAGCGAAGACGACTACGTTGAGTACAGCCGCCTAGCACACAAGGAAGGGGGGGGAAGAGAGTGACACACACTCACGCAACACACAACACCCCCACCCCCAAAACCATACACCATACACACAAGAAGATGTAGAAATAAAACATATTTACCCCGTACCCCTCAGGAATAATGCAGGGAAACACAAATACATGAAAGTGATTTAATAAGATAAATACAGTTGTAATACATGCATCCAATCTAAAAGTATATACATATTTACAAATCAGGGACACTGACCAGCTCTCAATGTTCGTGTGCCACAGGGCCACATTACAAAGTCCAAGGCCCCACTTGACTCCTGCAACAACATGGAGAGAACACTGCAGGGGCATCTGTTCGAAAAGAGGCAGGCACCTCAGGGGTATGGGGAACGGGGGCACCTCAGCCGGCAGATGGAACAACACCACTGGTCCTGGAGAGGGCAACATGCCACTGCCTGGTCCTGGGGAGTGCAAGACCACAGTCTCTCAAGTGAGTGACTTGCCCACTGCTTGGTCCTGGGGAGTGCAAGGCCACAGTCTCTCAAGTGGGTGATTTGCCCACAGCTTTGTCCTGGGGAGTGCAAGGCCACAGTTTCTCAAGTGGGTGACTTGCCCACTGGTTCTGGAGGGGGCAACATGCCCTGTGCTTGGTCCTAGGGAGTGATAGGCCACAGTCTCTCAAGTGGGTGATTTGTCCACTGCTTGGTCCTGGGGAGTGCAAGACCACAGTCTCTCAAGTGAGTGACTTGCCCACTGCTTGGTCCTGGGGAGTGCAAGGCCACCGTCTCTCAAGTGGGTGATTTGCCCACCTTGGTCCTGGGTAGTGCAAAGCCACAGTCTCTCAAGTGGGTGACTTGCCCACTGGTTCTGGAGGGGGCATCGTGTCCTGTGATCTTCTACTGGAGAGGATGGGGTAAGTGGGTGGCTTCCCCACTGGTTCTGGAGGGGGCATTGTGCCCTGTGATCTTCATGCAGGAGAGAATGGGGTGAGTGGGTGCCATACCCACTGGTTCAGGAGGGGGCATCGTGCCCTGTGATGCAGGTCTTGGGGAGTGCAAGATCACAGTCTCTCAGGTGGGTGTTATACCCACAGGATTTGCAGAGGGCAGGCCTCACAGTAGCCCACGGACGCAGGACTACACACTGTCCGCCAGCAATGACAGCTGCTCAGTGGTAGTGATGCTGATGTTGCCGCTGGTGGTGGGGGGAAACTCCAGCCCATCTTCTGCAGCCTCGGATGGCTGCCCACTGGTGCTGCTGCTGCTGGTGGTGGTGCTACTGCTGCTGCCGCTGCTGGTGGTGGTGGGGGGAGGCTCCAGCCCATCCCCTGCAACCTCGGATGGCTCTCCACTGGTGCTGCTGCTGCTGGTGGTGGTGATGGTGGTGTTGGTGGTGCTGCTGCTGGTGATGGTGGGGGGAGGTCCCAGCCCATCCCCTGCAGCCTCGGTCAGCTGCACCACCATGGTTTGTGGTGGGGGCTCTGACTGAGTCCCAGCACCAGGCCCCTTGTCCTTTCTGCCTGCTGGTGCAGGCCCCTTGCCCTTCCTGGCAGCAGTTGGGGGGGCTCCTTGCCCCTCTTGGCAGCAGCTGGGGATGACTACTTGCTCCTCTTGGCAGCAGCTGGGGATGGCTCCTTGCTCTTCTTTGCAGCAGCTGGGGGTGGCACCTTGACCTTCCTGGCAGCACTTGGGGTAGGCATCCTTTCCGTGTGGCTGCTTGGTGCCCGGGATCCTTCTCCACCACTAGTTGCTGTGGACACTACTGGGCCCGTGGACTGGGTGGCTGAGATGCTTGCCTGGGTTTTACACACCCATGCCAGATGTGAAGGACGTGGGAGAGGCGGAGGGAAGAGGTCAATGGTGACGAGGAAAAGCTGCATAGGAACATTGGGGCGGGGAGAGGGGAGAGGGAGAAGGTTTGGGAGTGGAGGAAGAGGGAGCGGTTATAGGAGGTGTCTGTCTGCTGTGTTTGGGTGCAGGTGCATGGGCTGGATGCTGTTGTGAGGCGGATGGCTGTTGGGTGTCTGAGTTGCGTTTGTGTACCTTGGATGTTGGGGTGATGACTGCCTGTGACGTGTGTGCTCTAATAGGTGTGCTGGTGATGGAGGTAGTGAATGAGGATGTAGTGCATGCAGGTGTGAGTGTAGGTGCAACTGGGAGGGATGTGGAGGAGAAGGAGGAGGGGGACACAGTGGAGGTAGTGGATGTTGGTATGTCTGCTTCTAGATGGTGTTTGTGTGAGTGCCTGTGGGATGAAGTGTGGTGCCTGTGTTTGCCTGTGCCACTCTTGTGTGTTGTCCTGTGTGCATGCTCATCTGCCTGTGTGCTTGGGATAGGTTGGGGTTGAGGAGAATAGGATTGAGTAGAGGAAGTTCGAGGGGGAATGGAGGACACAGGACAATGACTGCCATCAGAGAGGAGGCCTGAGCCTGGATTGATCTCTGTTGGGCCCCCAAGCCAGTGTGAATGCTCTCCAGAAATGCATTGGTCTGTTGCATTTGGGCTGCCAGCCCCTGGATGGCATTCACAATGGTTGACTGCCCTACAGAGATGGTTCGCAGGAGGTCAATAGCCTCCTCAGTCAGGGCAGCAGGTCTAACTGGGGCAGGGCCTGAGGTGCCTGGGGCGAAGGAGATGCCCACCCTCCTGGGTGAGCGGGCACGGGCAACTCGATGAGGGGGTGCTGGGAGGGGGGTGCTGGTATGGAGGTGGCGGCTGTACCTGTAGCTTGGGTGGGCAAAGAGGTGTCCGCCACTATCAGGGAGCTTCCATCGGAGGAGGTATCCATGTCCGAACTGTCTCCTCCAGTCTCCGCCGTGTGGCTCCCCTTGCCCTCCATCCCACTGGTGCCCTCTGCGTTGGTGGACTCTGCCTCCTGGGTCCTGTGGGATGCAGCTCCTTCTGTCACTGGTGCCTCTGCTCCTGCTCCGCCAGATGATGCTAATGCACATAAGGACATGATGACAAACTAAAGGGGGGAGACAAAGGATACACTTGGTCAATGGCTGCACCAACACCACCATTGGCGTACACAGCACCCTTACAGACAGGGAACAGCCCTACGCACTATGCAATGCACTACCAGTAACAATGCTAGTCACCAGGCCCTGGAGAGGGACACATACCACCAACTACAACATACCTGGGACCCACACACCCCTGCCCAGTAGTGGATGCCTACTAGCTTGGTAGGGGGTGGTGTTCATCAGCCCCTGCCCAACATGGTACCTACCCTGCAATGTCCGGCCTGGCCTAGGGGCACCACAGGCCCACATCCCCCACCCGGAGACTACCCCACCACGCGCAAGTAGTATATTGGAAAACTGTATTCAATCCCTTGTGACTGCTGTGATGCCTCCAAGCGCCCATCTAGCTCCGGATAGGTCACCGCCAGTATGCAGACCATTGGGGGGGTCAGGGTTCGACGGGCACCCCTTCCTCGTTGGGAGGCCATCCCCAGATGGGCCTTCCCCATCTTCCTTGCCCACCGTCTCAGGTCCTCCCTCCGTTTGCTCCCTCTGCCGTAGACCTTGGCGATGGCACGCCATATACCCATTTTCTGATGGGCGCTAACCTGCAGAAAAAGAAACATAGAAAAAGGTATCAGTCATACCGTCCGGCTTGTTACACTCATGGCCCATCACAGCCCTCACATCCCCTTACGCACAGACAGTGCCCACCTAAAATGCAGCACGCTGCCCAGAACCCTTCCACCAACCTCCCGTACATGAGGCCCTCACACATCACTCCATGCATCCATGCCCCTTGCATTGTGCTCACAGTGTACTCACCTGTTGGTCTGGAGGCCCATACAGCATTCGGTACTGGGGTAGGACCCCATCCACCAGTCTCTCTAACTCTTCAGCGGTGAAGGGAGGGGCCCTTTCCCCAGTGACACGAGCCATGATCGGTTCCAGACACAGGTCACAGCAGCACTTGCAGTGTAGGTCCTCTCCTGTAGAAGGTCAGGTAGCAAATGAGTAAACAGATAGAAAATGGCAGTCACGTCCACAGCGGTGTATACCGTCATAGCCAGCGTACATCACGATTGGCTACTGTAACCCATAGGGTCTAATGACAGCCAATGAGGAGTTTCACGGCGGTACTCGACCGCCTCCCGCAACGGTGCACATCAGCGGAATTACCTCATTTCCATCCACACAGGACAGGCGGATGCCATTTCAGGGGGTCAGGCCATGACACCTAACTGCATCACAGTACACCTAGGCACCATTTGCGCCTATCCAACAACATACTGTTACAGTGACAACATGCAATGTAATGTGGTGTTTGGAAATGTGGAATACTGACCAGCTGCTCACCGTTTTGCCCCCTAGATTACAACCGCTGCGGATGAATAGGAGATGGAGACATCCCTCCGTGTACTGACTCCTTGTGGACTTGGCAACAATGGAGGACAGGCACATTATCCTCACCTATAGACTGGACAGATCCACAATCACAGAGCTGCGTGCCTAATTGGAGCCAGACCTGATGTCTGTTATCCATCAGCCCACTGGGATCCCCCCCCTTGTGCAAGTCCTATCTGTGCTCCATTTCTTGGCAACTGGCTCCTTCCAAGTGACAGTGGGCTTGGCAGCAGGAATGTGTCAGCCAATGTTCTCAAACGTGCTGACCAGAGTGTCATCTGCCATGATTAAACACATGCGCAGCTACATTGTTTTCCCCCAGGTGGAGGATTTAGCTACAGTGAAATCTGACTTCTATGCAATGGGACATATCCCCGACATTATTAGGGCTATTGATGGGACACATATTTCAATTGTCCCCCCCGAGATATGAACAGGTCTTAAAAAATCGAAAGATGCTTCACTCGATGAATGTGCAGATAGTGTGCCTGGCGGACCAGTACATCTCCCATGTCACTGCAAAGTATCCTGGGTCTGTGCATGATGCCTATATCCTGAGAAATAGCAGGATCCCATATGTGATGGCTCAACTCCAGAGGCACCAGGTGTGGCTAATAGGTGAGCCCATGGTTCCCACCAAGTATATGTTGGTGTATGGGTTTGGTATTGGCCATAAGGGTTAGTGTTTGGCTAACAGGTATCCCGCGATATTTGCAGGTGACTCTGGTTACCACAACCTCTCATGGCTACTGACCCCTGCGAGGAATCCCAGGACAAGGGCAGAGGAATGTTACAATGAGGCACATGGGTGAACAAGAAGAAGAATAGAGAGGACATTCGGCCTCCTGAATGCCAGGTTTCGTTGCCTCCATCGAACTTGTGGATCCCTGCATGACTCACCCAAGAAGGTCTGCCAGATAATCGTGGCATGCTGCATGTTGCATAACCTTGCCTTGAGACGCCAGGTGCCTTTTTTGTAGGAGGGTGAGGCTGGAGATGGGCGTGTGGCAGTAGTGGACCCTGGGGACAGAATAGATGAGGAGCCAGAGGATGAGGATGAGGACAACAGTACAGCTATTATACAACAGTACTTCCAGTGACACATAGGTAAGACATTACTTCACTTTGCATTGACAGTTTTGTAGTTGACATTGTACATGGCAGTCAGATTCCGCCAATTCTATGGCCACTTACTGTACCCTTTTGCATCTCTATTTTCAGATATCTGTGCCCCACCCTGGCACCTGGTGTGTTGACTGCAGCCACCTACAGGTCATTCCTATGTATACATTACTGTACAGTTGTGTTGCAGTGTTTAAACTTTGTTAAACAAATACATAGTTAAATAATTTGACATCTTCCATACTTGTATTTTTTCAAAGGATGTTTATTTAAGTGCTAATAAGTAGAGGGGTATGTGCAATGGGCTGGGGTGATGGTGGCCGAAAGTCCAGGGTAGAGTCCAGTCTATTTGTATCACAGGTGCATTGTCCAAAGGGGCATAGGAAGTGGAGCAATGGCAGTTCAAGGTGGACATGATGGCAGAGTGGGACACAAGGGTGACAATCAGGGGAGTTTTATTTCCTGGCGGGGGTCTTGGCAATAGTCTCTGCCTTCTGTCTGGATCGCAGGGAAAGTTTGTGGGGTGGTTCTCCTTCTGCTGAGGGAGGGGTGTTGGTAGCCTGTTGTTCTTGTGGCAGGGCCTCCTGTCCACTAGCAGCAGCAGAGGTGGAGGGCTGTTCATCGGTGTGGCTAGTGTCAGGGGCCCGGTGGTGTGCCACTGCCTCCCTCATGGTGTTGGCCATGTCTGCCAGCACCCCTGCAATGGTAGCTTGGGTGGTGTGGCTGTCCTTCAGGTCCTCCCTGATCCCCAGGTACTGTTCCTCCTGCAGCCGCTGGGTTTCCTGCAACTTGTCCAGTATCTGGCCCATTGTCTCCTGGGAATGGTGGTATGCTCCCAGGATGTTGCCGAGTGCCTCGTGGAGTGTCGGTTCCCTGGGCCTGTCCTCCCCCTGTCGCACAGCAGTCCTCCCAGCTTCACTGTTGTCCTGTGCCTCTGTCTCCTGGACCGTGTGCCCAACGCCACTGACCCCAGGTTCCTGGTCGTCCTGTGTTTATGGGGGTGCCTGGGGTCACTCTAGTGGTGAACACACTGCTGATTGACGTGTCCTGGGGACAGAGGGATGGGCCTGCTGCGTGGGTACTGTGCTGGTATTTCCTGAGGGGGGAGGCTCTGTGGTGGTATGGGACTGTGGCTGGGTAACCGACTGTCCGGAGATCCCTGATGGGCCAGGTTGGTCATCCAGATCCAGGTGTCCAGAGCTGTTGTCATCACTGTGGGCCTCTTCTGGGGGGGACTGGATGTTGCTGGCACCTCCTCTCCGGTGACTTTGGGTGGGGGACCTGTGGGGATGTAAATGCAGTGTTATTGTTTCTGCGTGTGACATCTTGTGCATGGGTGTGTTGCCCTGTATGGCTGTGATTGCCCTGTTTGCTTTGCCTTGTGTGAATAGCGATGTTGTGGGCTAGGTGATTCTCTCTATGTACATGCTTTAGTGATGGGTGTCCAAGCAGGGCTGTGAGTGATTTCCATGCATTGGTGGTGCATGCAGGGCTTGGTATTGTGATGGGTGGGTTGTGATGGTGGGGTGTATGTGAGGTGGTGGGGTGATGGGGTGAGGGTAGGAGTGGGGGTATGTGATGGCATGAAAGTGGGGGGGGTGAAAGTAGTAAAGAGTTGACTTACCAGAGTCCAGTCCTCCTGCTACTCCTGCCAGGCCATCTGGATGCAGTATTGCCAAGACTTGCTCCTCCCATGTTGTTAGTTGTGGGGGAGGAGGTTGGGGTCCACCACCAGTCTTCTGTACAGCTATCTGGTATCTTGCAACCACAGAACGTACCTTCCCCCGTAGGTCGTGCCACCTCTTCCTGATGTCATCCGTTGTTCTGGGGCGCTGCCCCACAGCGTTAACTCTGTCCACGATCCTCCGCCATAGCTCCACCTTCCTAGCAATGGATGTCTGCTGCACCTGTGATCCGAATAGATGTGGCTCCACCCGGATGATTTCCTCCACCATGACCTTTAGCTCCTCCTCAGAGAACCTGGGGTGTCTTTGTGGTGCCATGGGTGTGGTGTGTGTGGTGTGTGTGAGGGTGTGTGGGGTGATATATTGGTGTGTGTTGTAAGGTGCATGGATGGTGTATGGGTGATGGTGTTCTGGGGCTCTGGTTCTGTGGGTGCTCTTGGTGTCTCTCTCTCTCTGTTGTCAATTATTTTTAGATGTATAGGGTTGCGGGTAATGTGCATGTGTGGGTGTAGTGTGTGTATGTGTGTCATGTGTGTGTAGTTTGAATTGTCCAATGTAGTGTTGTTTTGTTTGTGTTTGTGTATTCTGAGCGTGGCGGTATGCACCGCCAATGGTTTACTGCAGTTGAATGTCCGCCACAGTGATTCGTGGGTCATAATGCTGTGGGCGTTGTTCTGTTGGCATAACGGTGTGGGTTTTGATACCGCCAGTTTATCACTGACCTTTGGGCTGGCAGACTTGTGCGTGTGGCTGTATAGTGAAGGATTGCTATGTGTGGGTCATATTATGGGTAGCGGTAAACTGCTGCAGCGGCGGTATGTTGGCAGCAGTCGGCATGGCGGTAAGCGGGACTTACCGCCAATGTCATGAGGGCCTAAGTGTTGCACAGCATGGGAAGTGGCACTTTCTAAACATGGCAATATAATTATTTGCCTAGTTGGCCCAAAATAGTGTCTACAAAAATTAGGCTAATGTGGTGCAAGGAGTTTCCAGGGCCTTGTAACTTTGGTTCCCTGGCTCAAATATAGAGAACACCACACACATTTGGCATGGGTGAACTGTCAGACAAAATTACAATTGCAATCACCATGTACCTAAGCCACAACCCATGATCTGAAAGTGGACCACCACAGACCAATGCAACCATACATCCAAACAGGTACACACACAATACCAGATGTTAGTCTGATACACCATTCCACTCAAAACAAATATGGGCCATGGCACCTAGCAGTTGACTAATGTTCATGATTTATACATGTTCTCACATTCCTTTCCAGCTGACCAAGGTTACAGCATCCACCCATGGGTAATGACGCCAATTGGAAATCCTACAACGGATTTACAGTGGACCTATAATGAAGCCCATATAAGGACGAGAAATGTTGTGGAGCAGACATTTTGCATTCTCAAATCTAGATTCAGGTGCCTACATCTTAATGGAGGAAGACAGTTATATATACCAGCCCTTGTCTGCAAATCATCCATGTGTGGGCCATTTTGCACAACATTTGTGTATGTACACATGTCCCCTGCGATGACCAAGTAGATATACCCAATGAAGAGGATGACAGCAATGGTGTACAACTGGAGGAGGGGGAACAACAAAATACTGCTGCTTGAGTACTCAGAAGAGAACTAATACTGCAAAACGTTTTCACGTAGAACTGTACTCCAAGAATCAACATGTATATAATGAAATAAAATCACAGAAACTCAGAATGTACATGGCATACTCTTTTACACCATCACATCCTGATTGCAACTTGCATATCTCTTAGAGAGCATGACTACCTCAAAACAGTTGTAAACAACTTTGGGACATAGGCCCTGATTTAGGAGGGCCTAGTGCATCCTTGTGAACATTAGTGTCAAACATCTCACGCTACTGTGGCCCATCAATGTAAATATCTAAGCAGCAGAAACTCATAGTGGTGCAAGTCAGGCATTGTGCTACTTTGTAACACCTTGTGCCACAAAATGGCTGTGACAGGTATTTAGTACACAAGGGGGGTTACAGTTGGTGGGTGGGAACCAAAATGGTGCAGTGGAATTTAACAAAAACAACTATGCCAAATATTGCTGCTACTTTTGACGCTTGCTCAGAGCAGCTGTTTAAAGGGGGCACACCATTGGTCCAATTTGGACCCTGAATACTGTTCATGGTAAGGACCTAAATCTTAGCTCAGAGCCTGAACAGTACATCAATTGCATCAAATACCTCACATGCCATTGCCCGCTACCCTGTCCCATGGTGTGGATACTGTAAAATATGTTGCACACATGGTTGTGGTAGGGGGTTTCTAAGGGTGGAAAGAAAAGTGGCCCTGCACTGGCTTCTGCACCATTTTACTTTAATCTGCCCCATAGTCAGGAACAATAAACATCTCCTAAATAATTTGCTATCACATGAATGCGTTGGTGGAATGTAGGTCTTGTCTCTAGCTAATACAATTCACATTGTCATGCACGTATCACACAAGTGGGTTGGCTTGACATATATGCCTATTGCATTCCGTGAAAGGTACCTGAAGACTGAAAAGGAATACAGTGGCAGGTGTGTTCTCAGTGCCACTCACATGTAGCAGCAAGAGAGTGATATACAGGGACCAGTGCACATAGATGTCTAGGTGTATTACACCCAATCAACTCAGAGTGTGTATGTAAGTCAACCAATGTACTAATAAGTCACAGACCCATGCCAACTTGCATGTGTGAAGAATGACATAGAAAGCTTGATTGTGTCATTCCCTTTACTCATATCTGACATGAGCAATCACTGTACTAAAATACACTCATTCGGAATGCTACATAGGTTGTGGAAAGCAAATGTGAGCAGGTGGCCATGTCTGAAAAATGATGTGAACCCAAAGTAGAACAGTTGTGAGAGACGTTGGAAGACTTAGAGGGCTGGTCCTGCTGAAATGATCTATGGATACTAGTGGTACCTCAAAATACCAAGAGTCTAGCCATGGACCTGTTTGTGGACGATCACATCCTGAAACAGATGCAAACACATTGACTCCCAAAAATCCTATAGGTGGAGGGAGCCCACCGCATCCCAGGTGTACCATGAAATCCTGGAGCACACCCTTGGCTTATAGCAAGACTCATAAACGTCCGATACCGGGATGTTAGTCACTAAGCAGCTTGCTGTGCCCTTCATTGCATATGGGTAAAGCTTGGGTTACCTTCATCCACAATAACCGTCTTTGGGTCCCCAGGCTGCAGCACAGTGTCCTCTAGGTGAAGAAGGCTCTGAGGGAACTGGATCACAAGTACAAGACTTTTCCTGCATAGCTTTCATTAGTTGCAGCATGCAAACCTCACTTTTAGCAAGCCCAGAAGCTTGTTGTGATTGACTGGATTGAATGTCAGCCTGCAGGAGGGTCAAGACACTGCAACCGCCCTAACAGGTGCTAGGGTGGCGGCATGGCAAAGGAGTATAGTGAAACACTTGAATTGGAGGTGCGGGTCCAAAGATGTAATGCCTAGCCTGGGGCATCATCCAGGCCACCCAAATGGATTTTGGGACCCATGGGGAGATGAGAGAGGCTTGTGGGATCGTAAATATGGCACTGGATATGCACCAAAGCATCTTGTGGGTGGGCTGGGAGTAGGATGCAATGGTCCTAAATTGAAAATTGGCAGCAAGATTGAGACAGAGGATAAGAGACACCCGCTTGGTAAAGACATTCCAGTAAGGGGCAGTTTGAGGGCCAGAAGGCAGTAGTGATGCTTACTAGTTAGCAGTATGTTTGTTTGGGCCAACAGGCATTATGCACAGTTGGGGAGGTGGGCAGGTAGGGATCTGCAGCGCAGTGTAGCAGGGAGGGGAGAGTGATGATTGCAGAGGGTTAATTGGATAGGTGTAGTTGATGTTCAAGCAAGATACATACGGGCACTCAAAATAGCTGAGGCACACAGTATAATCACTGTCACAGTCTGAACCACAAACAGCTTAGGACCGGCACCCCCGTTTCGGGTCCTTTAACCATACAGTGAGATGTCCAAAGTTAGTATGTTAACCCTAAGGATAGTATTCTGGAACATCAGTGGCCTACTCGACAAAGTCAAACGGGGAGTGGTGCCCCAGCACATCATACCAGATTCTCCTGAGATGGTTCTCCTACAAGAGACCCACCTCCTAGGCAATAGGTGTGATGCCGTTCACTATTGGGGAAATGATAAGGCTGCTAATGTGGGCCATACCACCTCCTCTAGAGGAGTAATAATATTTGAGAGGCGAACGCTGACCCTGGTCTATTGGCAAATATGGTCTGATCTGCTGGGTCACTATGTGGTGCCCTTTGGTACCTGGGAGGGGGACATCTTAAACATACCTCTAGTCGATATCACAACAGTACTTCACACTTCCGTCCTATCAGCCCTGACCACTCTGCTACACAGTCTTACAGATGGGGAAATGATCATATGAGGGGACCTCAATGCAGCACTTTGTGACAGCATACACCTACATCCCCCACGGCCCCTGGACTCAGTCAGGCAACCATTAGCAGACTTCCTCTCTGCCTAGAGACTGGCATATATATGGTGTACCATTAACCTAGCAAGCGAGCACTTCACCCTTTTACTTGGGGGTGCATGATAGTCTTTCCTGAATTGATCACTTTCTCATGCTGGCTCACCAGCTGTTAAAAGTCAGTGAGGCTACTAACTTAATCAGGAGTATTTCTGACTATTCTCCCCTGTGGCTGGTATAGGGTGGGCCTGAGAGGACAAACACTACCTGCATCATATTGAGGCATTGGTACATTAAAGAGGCAAAAATTTGAGAATGGATGCTAGATGCAAATGACCATTATTTGATGATCTGATTATTACATTAGTCGAGTCGCCACTCACGTTGTGGTTGGCAATGAGGCAGTAGTCAAGGGGCTTGGTCTCACCATCATGGCGCAAGGGAACCAAATAAAAAGTGACAAATCGAAGGCTCTTGAATGTGAGTTTTTGTCCCTTGAGGCCGGCATACCTGATGAGGAGGGATCAGAGGGAGCCCACATCCTAGCCCTTAAGCAAAATCAAAACTGAGACATGTCCAGGAAGCTGCAAATATGCACAATAGGACAACACAGCACAACATCAATGTAATAGAGAACACAACAGGAAAAATATTGGCCTGACTGGACAGGTATGAGGCAGCGGATAGATGGGTACATGGGATCAAGAAGGAGTCAGGGGAACTTGCTAGTAGTGGACAAACCATAGCCCAAATTTCTGGCCACTACTGTGAGACAATCAGTTATGCAAGGTATTTTTCCACAAAAAAAAGCAGGTGAGCTCCTGGGTGACATGCCCTACCCAAGCCTCAATATAGTGGATAAGCAAGCCTTAGGAGACACACTTTTCCTGTAGGAAATTGTAAGAAGCATCAGGGATGGGAAGCCTATCAAAGCATCAGGGCCTAACTGGGTAACAAATGAACCAAAAAGGTTGACAGCCACTTAGCTTGCCTCACATTAGAAGCAGATGTATGAGAAGAGCCAGAAGGATTGAGTACTCCCATTAGACCGGTGCCAGGCTTCCATAGTGGTCATCCACAAAGAAGGGAAGCCCAGGGAGGACAGTATCTCTGCCCTGGGTCTACAGACAAGACACAGTTCAAAAAATATATATCAATGACCTGACCAAGCATCCAAGGAATAACCACACCAATTCTTGACAAATCATGTGAAGCAATGGGAACTGATGAGACATGTCCTTCACAAACAAGTTGCCATTCCCGAGTACATGATAGGGCAATCCTGACATCAAGTCCCTCAAAGGCAACTACACATGGGATCACAAATGTGCAGGTGTATGTCTTCAGGGGACTGTGCATTGCAGTGCAGATGAACCATCATGAAGATAGGAGATCACAACCAACGCCCCTTCAAAATACTGAGTAGGCCACATTGCTCTTTGACCCAGTCAGGGGCCTGCTGATTGCACACAGTGAACTGAGCTGAGGTGATCACAGTCAACCGGTGTTCATACATGGAACAATAGCCCTGCATGGCCATTCAAATTGTAAATTGATGACTAGGGTGCCATCACTGCATGAGAGCGCCCCTGCCATACAGAATATATTCAATTTAATCAATCTGCCAATAACATATAGGTTTGAGTAATTGAACTTAGAAAATGTATGTTGTTAACACAACATACCTAAATGTATTCATATGTGTCCCAGCTAGGTGGACCATACTTGTAGCTGTCAATTTGTGGATGGACAAATGTGTACAAATTACATCTTAAATGTGCATGTGTCACATAATTACTTACAACTGATCATGACCAGTACAAATGTCTCCCATTGTAAAACATGTGTGACACAGATATGAGTACATAGCTTTGGAACAATGGCCTACATATTAGATAGCTGTATTTGAGATTTGGTATGTGTCCAATCCCTAAAAACACTACTCTATTGCACAGTATTTATCAGACATGATACATATATCATCACACAAAATACATGTCACATATATTGCTACAATCACATGTCAGCACACCACCTCCAACATTTTGCATGCATGGGGAATTATATATTACATGTATTGCCCTGCATCATTAACTCTGCTCCTTACAACACACCTGAGTGTGCACATATGTTCACTCACATTGAAATGGTTGACAGGATCTTGTGCCGGCCTTAGTCAACAGCATCCTTTGCAAAAGATTTGTCAAGGGTATGATATGCCAGCACATGTATTGCACATGGGCCTTCCAATATTATGTTGGATAAAGTAACGTACAGTTGGAATTCTAACATTACAATGTAGTAGACCCACAGCATGAGTAGCATCCCATATGTACACTCAGTACACATGTGTAAACATGTATGTGGCTAAGAGTCTTCATACAGAGCCACATTTGCAAACTGTATCTGTCGTCACATGCATCACACCCACATACACACATATGGTAACACATTCCTATGTTACGGGTACAAAATAAAATGCACATGCACACACATGTAGCAATATCATACAAAATACATAGATGATTAGCCCCTGTAACAAGGAATGTGAATGTGGGTGCACTGTTAGCCTTTCCACCTAAGTCCACGCATGGATGTTATGCATAAAAAATGTTGACGCATATGGAACATCTCCATACAGCGCAAATAACTAAAATGATGCCTGGCACAATGTGCATCTGAACCATCTTCATGTCTTTGGCTTCCCTCAAAAATCCAGGCATGCCCCGTGTGCATCAAAAGTTTTGACTCATACCATTGTCCTACATACATCGCTAATTCCAAAAATGATGTCTGGCCTCTGCACTTCAATTGCAATTCGACAGGCCTTGTCAGCCTTCATGGTAAAAATCCACACATGTCCGCATTGCATCAAAAAAACCAATGCATATCAGGAAACGTGACACATACGCCCAGGAAGTGATGTAACAGGACTTCCTTGCTGCACACATGGTAAAGTGAATTTACTTTCACTTTTACTTTACAGTCTATTCTATCTTTGGTTGAGAGAGGTTGTGTGGAGCAGGTTGAGGAGCGGTGGTTGGTGAGAGTTTTGTGCTGAGTCCTGTTGCTGTTCAGTCCTTTTTGTTGTATTTGTGAGTTTTGTGTAGTGTTTTTGTCCAGTCATTGTATTAGTATTGTTGGGTGTTCGCCTTGGGGTAGTGTAGTTTGTTTGGGTATTTGAGGATGGGTGGGCTTAGTTTATCTTTTCTTTTTGGGTCATTGGTTGCTGTGGAGTTAGACAGCAGGATGTCTGGGAAGGCAAGGGCCCAACACATGAGTCCAGATGAACTTGGGGGTTCATTTGGTTAGTATGCCACTACCTCCCCAACCTGTTGAGAATGAGTGGCTGTGTGATCATGGTCTACCCTACTGAGGCCAGGAAGCTGTGTTGGGGGAAAGTCCTGTTCCAGCTGCTTAGGATCTTCAAGGTGGACCGCACAGACCACCAGATCAAGCACCTGTGGGCAGACCTCATTGCCAAGGAAGACGATCTCCCGCATCACCTGGTGGTTCGGGTTGACGGACATGTTGGTAAGTAAACCTGTAACATTGCTACATCCTCATTTGCATGTGAATGACAGTAAAGCATTAGGGATATAATAGCATCTCATGAGAAAGGTGAGGACATCAAGAGGCAGATGTAAGGAAAATGTTGTTGCACGCAGTGCAGCAACACTTTCCTTGCACCTCTTAGCACCCCCCTATTGCGATCATGTGTGTGCTGTATCTAAGATATGGCACACACATGGTGGCAGTAGGGGGGTGCTAAGGGATGCAAGGAAAGTGCCACTGCACTGAGTGCAGTGACACTTTCCTTACATTTGCCCCCAAGCTTTGTAAAATTAACAGTGTCCTGTCCCCCAGTAAGAGTAATGTATGAATCAGAGACATATATGTATGGGTAAGTCACATTGCTATATATGTTTTAGGGTGCTACTTATGTCTGTGTGACTGACATGTTGTAGATGGCAATGGGTCATTTCGAACACTAAGTTGACTAGGTCACACAGCTAAAAAAGTGCAATGTGTAACAGTTGTACATGCCCATCTTTGTTAACAAATCATTAAGCTATGTTTTCCTGTCGTGTCTTGCAGGTGGACCTCCAAACTACACCATATGAGAGGTTTCTATTTTTGAATACCAGGATGCAACCAGTAAATGTCACCTTGTATGCCCCATATGTACATACAGTGTTGTGTCTGAGAGGGTTTGATGTGTATTAAGCTATGTACAAATATCATGTGAGTCAATTTCGACACCATCGTCTATCCTTGGGTATCTACATCATGTCTGATGGTATGCTGAGGATGTGGAATTTATACAATGTTTCACAGGTGCCAGCGTGTGCTGCCGTGGATTAGTGGGTCTCAGGAAATGTTTTCTATGGCCAAAAACCTCTCATGTCAGTCACAATGTGTGTCAGGGGGGACTGGCTCTCTGCAATGCATGGATGTAGCAAACATGTTTTCACAGCAACTGTTCCAGCACTGTGTGCCACACGTTGCACAAATTTAGTCAAGACAGGGTACAATATATGTACCTGTGTATAGCTCTCCATGGGCCTTTTGCAAGGAGACACTTGCACCCCCGGTGTGTCACTGCTCTTCATTATTGAGGTAAGGCACCAGACATACAAGGAGCTCTGTTGAGAAAGACTACAGTCACTTGAGTACACATTGAGATTTGCGCTCTTCACCAGATGGATGTGGGACAGGTCCATGGATTGTAGAGAATAAGATGTGTGCAGATGAAAGAACAGGTTTTAGCCATCATGACAGTTGTGAGTAGGCATGATCACATCAAAATTGTATGAAATGCAAATGGTGATTGTGTACCTGGTAGTTAGGAGGTGTATCAAGTTTGTGCACAGATAGGGGCAGACACAGGTAAACAGGCGCTGCACCCAGTGTTGTACCACTTCTCTTGCCGTCCTTAGCTCCTCCCTATCCGCCACCATGTGTGTGCCATATATGATGTACTGCGCACCATGGCACTGGGTATGTGCCAAATGTCATTAACATTTTGATGTACATGAGTTGCCAAACATGGTTGGTGCAAGAGAATGTAATGCTAACCCTGGACTGTACATAGGGGCCCATTGTGACCAATGGTGTGTCCCCTTTTAGTTCCAGCTCTGAGCTAGCATTAAAACTAGGAATAAAAAAATGAGGCAGCTGAATCTTTTAGATTGCAGTGCGCCTCTTCGGCAGTCTCCCTACCGGGGGAACGCAAACCATGCATACATCATGCCTGGAATAGTACTAATGTGGGGCAATGGGTGACAAAGTGGCACAATACAGGTATTGCACCACTTTGTTGTGATTCTGCTGACCATTTGGCCTTGTTGTGCCTTATTTGTGTCATATTGCGTATGAAGCTAATGTGGTGGAAAGAGGTCCTAGACCCTCTCACATCTTGGCCCTAATGTGCAACTTTGGAGAGCCATTATCCCGTGACATATACCAAATACTGTAGAAGTGTGCTAGGCAGATTTGTATGGACTTGGGTGTTGCCTTTATTGTTGGCTTACTGCTTGTCAACATGTGTCATCATAAAATGCTGTTTACTATGCATGCTTGTTTTTCCTCTATCCAATGCAGTTACTGATGACATGTTCACCTCCTGTTTTAGCTGCCACAATGACTCCATTGCAAAAACATTATGGGGCATATTTATACTCCGTTTGCGCCGGAATTGCGTCGTTTTTTTTTACGCAATTTCGACGCAAAACTAACTCCATATTTATACTTTGGCGTTAGACGCGTCTAGCGCCAAAGTCCATGGAGTTTGCGTCATTTTTTAGCGTGGACACCTACTTTGCGTTAATTATATGCAAGGTAGGCGTTCCCGTCAAAAAATCGACTCCGAGGCATGTGCGTCGGATTTATACTCCCGGGCAAAATTCACGCCCGGGAATGGGCGGGTCAAAAAAAATGACGTACGGCCGCTTTTGCGCAGTTTTTTAGCGCCTGCAAAAGGCAGGCGTTAAGGGACCTGTGGGATCTGAAGGAGCCCAGAGGTGCCCTCCCATGCCCCCAGGGACCACCCCTGTCACCCTTGCCCACCCCAGGAGGACACCCAAGGCTGGAGGTACCCATCCCAGGGACATTAAGGTAAGTTCATGTAAGTTTTTTTTTTTTTTTTTGTGTGGCATAGGGGGGCCTGATTTGTGCCCCCCTACATGCCACTATGCCCAATGACCATGCCCAGGGGACAGAAGTCCCCTGGGCATGGCCATTGGGCAAGGGGGCATGACTCCTGTCTTTGCTAAGACAGGAGTCATTTCTATGGGGGTTGGGAGTGAAAAAAAATGTTGCAAATCGAGTTGAGGCGAAAAAATTGCCTCAACCTGACTTGCCCCATTTCTTGACGCCCAAGCCCCATATCCCCCTACGCCGGCGCTGCCTGGTGTACGTCGTTTTTTTTTAACCCACACCAGACGGCGCCGGCGGCTAACGCCGGCTAACGTCATTCAATAAATACGGCGCCCGCATGGTGCTTCAGAATGGCGTTAGCCGGCCCTAATTTTTTTGACGCAAGACTGCGTTAGCGCAGTTTTGCGTCAAAAAGTATAAATATGGGCCCAGATCACTAAACGTATGGAAAGTTTCACCACATTTGCAAGGTCCAGGCTAGTTACAGAAAGATGGCAAGGAGATACCACATGGAAAGGTTGTCTGAGGCATGAAAAGCCTTCCCTAATGGTGGACCAGCCACCCATCCTAAACCCACCTCAACTACAGGAGTGTCCTCAGTTCCCAGAGTCCATTTTGCTACTTCAGGTCTGACACCCTCAACATCAGCGGCACATCAGGCCATGCTCCCAAAGTACTGCACAACACTGAACCAGAATACCTCAACAGACGGCTCTCCTTCTACACCCCGACCCGACAGCTTCGCTCCGCCGACCTTGCCCTCGCCACCATTCCACGCATCCAGAGAATGACTGCAGGGGGAAGATCATTCTCCCACCTCGCCGCCAAGACATGGAACACTCTTCCCACCCACCTGCGTCAGACACAGGACCTACTTACCTTCAGGAGATATCTCAAGACATGGCTGTTCGAGCAGTAGTAGTCTCCCCCTCAGCGCCTTGAGACCCTCAAGGGGGAGTAGTGCGCTTTACAAATACTCTGGTTGATTGATTGATCAGGCAGCACCAGCACCTCAACAGCCACCACCATCACCTACTGAGACCAGCTTTGAGATAGAAATGCGAAAAGACATGGCCGAGCTGAAGGATGGGTTGGCCAGACTGGAGGCAGACAATGTCCGAAATTATAAAACTGCTGAAGTTAATTAAGAGAAAGCTCAAAAAGCTGTAGGTGTGGCCACTCACCACTTTCAACGACCTTCACTTCCCCAGTGTGCATCGTTCAAAGATTTAGGCCCTCATTCTGACCTTGGCGGGCGGCGGAGGCCGCCCGCCAAAGTCCCGCCGTCAGGTTACCGTTCCGCGGTCGAAAGACCGCGGCGGTAATTCTGACTTTCCCGCTGGGCTGGCGGGCGGTCTCCTTCAGACCGCCAGCCAGCCCAGCGGGAAAGAGGCTTCCACGATGAAGCCGGCTCGGAATCGAGCCGGCGGAGTGGAAGCTGTGCGACGGGTGCAGTTGCACCCGTCGCGTATTTCACTGTCTGCGCAGCAGACAGTGAAATACATTTAGGGGCCCTCTTACGGGGGCCCCTGCAATGCCCATGCCAGTGGCATGGGCACTGCAGGGGCCCCCAGGGGCCCCGCGACCCCCCCTACCGCCATCCGGATCTCGGCGGTCCGACCGCCGGGATCTGGATGGCGGTAGGGGGGGTCAGAATCCCCGCGGCGGTGCAGCAAGCTGCGCCGCCGCGGAGGATTCAATGGGGCCGCGGTACACTGGCGGGACCCCGCCAGTGGTGCCGGTCCGACCGCGGCTTTACCGCCGCGGTCGGAATCCCCATTGAAGCACCGCCGGCTTGTCGGCGGTGCTCCCGCGGTCCTCCGCCCTGGCGGTCAAAGACCGCCAGGGTCAGAATGAGGGCCTTAGTGTTTTTTTTGTGGGTTATACGTAGGTTAGGTAGGATAGTGTAGGTTAGTTGTAGAATATAGTTAGTGTAGTTGGGGGGTGGGATTTAGGCATTGTTGTTGTTTTGGGGGAGTCGTTGAGTGGGGGTTATGTTTAGGGGCATATGTTCAAAATCTTGAAAAAACAAAACAAACTTGAAAAAAAAAATGCAAATATACATTTGTTTAAAACATAGGATTAGTTAGCATGTGTGTAATTTAGTTCATGTTGTCCTACATGTGTATAGTCTCATAAAGGGGGTGGGGGACAATGTTTATTGAGTGGCGTCATATGTATAAGTTAAGTTTAGAATAGGATAGATAGATAGCTGTCGAGTAAAGTTAAGAAATAGGTTAGCTTAGTGTAGGTTAGTGAGTAGGTTAGGTTTTTGACAGCTTGTGTTTTAGGTACCAATCTATCCTATCATATTTCGGACAATTAGGTGCCCATGATGATTGACTGTCTGGGTGTTCTCATGTCTGCACTGTCCAAGTTGGGGAAATGCCTTAGGTTCTACATTCAGTATTGAATTTACATGTAGGACTATGTGTATCCCCATAGTCCAAGGAGCTGTCTGATTGGCAGCGCTATGACATCAGCTACTCAAGACAGTTTTCAGCGCAGTTCCTGACACTCTTATTGTGTTTGGATACAACATATTTGACATGTAATGATGCTACATTAATTGTCATTGCTAAGATCAGTCACAGTCTTTTTAGAACAGTTTTACACATTATACTCCACCTTATTTGGGATATAGGTGCGGCAAACTGACAGGTGCCTGTCACAGTTTTAAATATGGTTTCAGTTCCTCACATATTTGTTGTATTGGTTCATTCATCAGGGACATTTTCTGACGAAATCTGAACCATTCATGCTATATGTCACCATGAATGGAAATATGTTCAATACATGCTTCTGAGGCTCAGTAAGGTGTTTGTAGTCCACAATACTATCAGTCACCTTTATCATGTTTGAGTCCTAGTGTGTTCCTTTGTGTCTGAGAGTAAGCCACACATGTCATTTGGTTCTGTTCACATTGACATTGCTTTACACATTGCAGACATTTATACGAGTTGATTAAACACTGAAGAAAGTGCATGATATATGTGATTATGGTGGTTTATTTACATGTGCAAGTTTATATTCAAATGCAGTACAATGTCCAGTTCACTGACCCCATGAGAGATGCTGAGCCATTTGATGTACATTCAGAGTCCAAGGGTAAGGGACATGTCATAAGACATGGGTAGGAGAAGTATGCATTAGTGGGGAGGTGTCCAAATTGACAATAGGTAGGAATTGAGACAATGACAGTACATAGCAGATAAGTCAACAGTGGTGAGTGAAGAGGGCTCATTGCCAGCTGACACAACACTGGCATGATCTTAAACACAGAACTAAGGAGATTCTGCCCATGTGGCACAGACGTGTGAATGTTGTTCCTACCACATCTTCATCCTCTGATATGTGTGGTGCCTCCTGTGCCATGGGTGGTGCTGCTGTTAAAGCTGAGGGTGCCACACACACACCAGGGGATCTAGATGTGGAATCAAAGGTCCAGACAGCTGCCATTTGTGGGAACAACAAAACAGCTACATCATGGTGGTAGGCAGCCATGTTTTTCCTGAGGAAGGCCTTTTCTCGATGTATGGACTCCAGGACATTTTTTATCACCCCCAGCCTGTTATCTATCATGCTGCCACCAGTTTAGGATGGAAATTGTTCAAATCTCTGCCTTATCAGCTATGTTAGTCAGGGACTGCTGAAGTTCACATAGCGGGGAGTGGGTGCCTCTGATGGCAGTTGAGTTGTCCTTATTTGGACTGAGGCACCTCTGCACACACTCCCTCTAGGCTGCCTGCCATGGCCGCCAGCCCCACCCGCACCTGCCACTGTCCTCTGAAAGGTGATGTCTGGGTCCTCAGAATCCAGAGCTGTATCAGAACTGGTTAGTGCTGTCTTTTGGTGGTTGCGTAGTTCATGTGGAGACCCCGCAATGCTGTGTGTCCTCCCTGCAACTGGAGGTGGTGTCTGGAAGGAATCTAGGACATCCTGGAGAGTCTCTCCATTGATGGCCGGCAGCTGGTCATCCATGCCATCTGTAAAATCCAGGACAGGCAGGACAGCAGGAGGTAAGGCATCATCCTCTGCAATGGGATATAAAATGTCAATCTTTGACTGTGGTGGCTGTTGACATGGCTCATCATTTACTTGCTACTGGTGACTCAGTGACATGTTACAAACCCCAAGTTGTAGTTGTTCATTATGTGTTGCATTGTGCATCACACATGGGGCAACCTTTCAAGGTATTTTGTGCATTGATCCCACACCACCATATTCCTTGCAGGCCCTTGCCCCAGCCACTGACACCATGGTAGAATGTCATTTACAGTCCTATTTACCATGGGGGACATTCCCACAGTAGTGTAATGAGTGTTGTCAGTATTTTGGTGCTTTAATGCATTGGCAACATAAATGATGGCATTAGTGCAGCAAAGCACAGGGAAGTCCATTGCTCACAATATTTGCGCAACTTTGTCATCTGCCATTAGCAGGCCCCACACGTGCTAATTGGATGGCACAGTGCAAGCTTTATGGATTGTCAGCCCCATTTGTTTGTCTCTCCCTACTTTAGGGACATTTCTTTGCATACAGCATATCTGCATAGGCATATGTTGAGGTAAGAATGTACAATGTGGCTCAATGCATGCATTTTATGAGTTTGTTATGTGGCCCGAGGGGAATGGGCAGCTTGGATCCAGATTGGCAAATATTTGTATGATGGTACTGTTGCATTATGGGCTAGTGGCATTGTGCCCATAGTGCAACACTGATGTCACTTGTGCCTTTTCTTACATATGAAAGTGTCCCTTTAAGCACAATGCCAACCATTCCCACAACACAGGGAACCTTGTTACATGGTGAAATTGAAGCTACTTGTACAGTAGCAGAAATAATGATCACAGACATGCCCCATATGTTGTATATGTTCACTTTTGTGTCCATTCCCAAATGGTGCATTGAAATGTGTGAGAGTTGTTGGCCCACCCTGTGCGAGTAATGTAGGACATGTTGCACACTGAGGCCTTGATTTTTTCTAAAGTGGAGCAGGTCGGTTCAGCGGCAAAAATAACTGCACCACTCTGCGCCACTTTTGAAATGCAGGGATGCCACATATTTACAAGAATATGGTCCACCCCTGCATTTCCCACTGAGCAAATTTGAGCTCCCTGGACCAACGCAGGCATCCTTGCACCATTGTGCAAGCGTGCCTTTGTTGAGGGGATAGATTGTTTATGTGCAGGAAGGTGTCCCTTCCTGCACATGAACAATCTATTAGGGCGATTTGGCCTTTCTATGTGTGCTGCAGGATGCAGCACACATAAGAAGGGCAATGACAGGAGGATGAAGGAAAGCATTTTGTCTTGTTGCGCCATCCTAACACCACCCCTGTGGTGGTGGTGAATTTAGTCACAGCCTCAGGTTAACATGTACTCTTGGATCTGGGGCAACAACAATATGCAATGGGTGTTGTTGTGGCACAGCCACACTGATTGCACGCCCCTTCCAGGCAAAGTGCTGCATGTGTAGGGGCCATATTTACAAGGTGGTGTTAAGCCACAGTAAGTGGCTTAAGACCACATCGTGTATATGTAGGAGTGCATAGCGCCACCAGAGCGTCACTGAAAGTGAGGCTCCGGCGGCAATGGGGCCTTTTGATTCTGGCCCTATATGTCCAGATGCAACCCTTTTGCATGCATTAAGTGTGTCCTATGTGCCTTCCCCTTCTGTCATTTGTCAAATTCCAGACTGTCCCCCCTTGCAACTTACCATGCATTTGTGGTAATTCTTGGTAGTCTGCGCTGCCCTGTCCTGCGGTTCCAGTGACCAGCTCCAGGATGGTTGCTGCTACCATCTCCCCCAGCTCATCCCGGTCCTTCTGGGGTGCAGGACTTCCACCTCCAGTCCGCAGTGCTGCCTTTCGGTTCCTGGACAGTTTCTCCTTAGTTCTGCCCTTGCAATAGTGCCAGCACTTCTTACAATCAGTGACAGTCCTCTTCACCTCCCCCACTCTGTTGACTTTATTTACTATTGCTTACCATATAGCCTCTCTCTCCGTTGCCTCTCTGACCAAGATGTCATTCTTCTCCTCATTAAAGCAACATTTTTGCTTCCTCTTCTTCTTCTCCTGGGACTTTGCTGGTCCCTCCTGGCTGGTACTGGGCTGACTGGAATCTCTCTTGGTTCTCTCCTGATTTGCATTCTCTACCTTGTCTCCATATTTTTTTTTCTTGCTCGCACGTTTTTTTTTTACACTAATGCTGTTATGTATGGCACTAAAATGTTTAGCGTAAAAAAATGTGCCACATAAAAGTTGTAACACCACTTTTACAGCATTAGCCTCTTTTTTCTTTCCGGCATGTCACAATTAATAGCGTTTTTTTTTTTTACGCTAACCTTTCCTTAGCACCCTGGTGCGTCGTTTTTTAAATATGGAGCATGGATGGAGCTATGGAATGGAGTTAGTCTGTGGTAAAAAAAAATGCGCACAACTTCTTTTGGCACAGTTGTGCGTCATTTTTCTTAAATCGGGGCCATAGTGTCTTTATTTACTGGCCCTCACAGGGATAACAACACAGCACATTCACTGCCAGTGAAAGAACCTACCTACTTCTCTAATGGCCAGGATGGAAAGCTTCTGTATATCCATAAAGCAGGAGTTAATTTGAGCCAATGGGTGCTGGAGGGCCCTACGGCACTGATTCCTTGGACCCGGTCCGGTCAGTTCATTAGCTAAAAAGAAACAAAAGAGCAACCATACCTCTGTATAGGCCTGCTGCTTCTTCTGCCCTTTGCCTGGCAGCCTGAACTACCCACCTAGGTCCAGTCATTTGCATGGGGCGAGTCACCCCCGCCATGATCACCTTGCTTCACACCTGCACAGTTAACTCTTAAGTACTCCCGTACCATGCCATTTTTATCATCATCTGGTTCCTCGAACATCAAATAAGCCAGTCCACCAGTACTGGAGCGCCAGAGCTGCATAGCGACATACTTGTTTATATTCTGCTACCAAAAAGAGAATGGATTAATCATGTTTCAAAAGTAGTTACAACGCAAATGGAACACACTGTACAATACAAAACTAGGGCCCTGAGTAACTTTTCTTCTGTCCCGTAGTACCCCCCCTTATGCCACCATGTGTGCTTAGGGGAACTAGAGTCAAAATTTAATACACTAGTTCGGAGCTTTGCTGGATTAGCATCAGAAATGTTTATTCTTATCCTGCAAAGCCCATTGAGGCCCATTGAAAATAATTGCATGCCTCTTTTAATGCCTGCTCTAAGCAGGCATTAAAAGTTCCAAAATAAATTAAATCTTTTAGATTTCTTTGTGCCATTTTTTCGGCCACCCTACCGGGGGTGGGGCACCTTTGCATTCATTATGCCTGGCACATATAATGTAGCGCATTGCGTCACTTCGTACACTTGGTGCAGCGCGTTTGGCCTCATTGGGTCACATTAGCGCATTGCACCACTTTGTACATTTGGCGCAGCCACATTAGCGTTGCAAAAAAATTATGCTAATGTTTTGCAAGGAGGGCTAGGGGCTCTTAAATCAGCCCCTAATTGTCAAGCATTTTGGGAAAAAGCATTCCAGTGATATTTCATGGTACTGAGTGCAGGAACTTCAGAGCTGGCAACACAGAATGCGGCTCATTTTAGCAATATCATTTCGCTCATTCACCCTTTGCCCATCACCTCTAAATGTGTTCTTCGAAGTAACGTATTCAAGCTACTCATTTTGGAATACAAAGCGTGCGTTTTCAGCACTCCCAGTCCATTTGGTGAAGGTCCACAAGGAGAGCCCTTGGATGGCGTTCCCCCCAGTCTGTGTCGTAAAACCGACACTGGCAGAGTGCAGAATGTGCTGAATTTGTACCCCTAATTGGTTAACCATGGAAGAAGCATACAGGTATTTGTACCTTCGGAGTATGGAGCTTGGGTACAGAGCTAGAGAATTATTTACCACATCATCTGTGTGCCCCAACCTATCCACCGCAAGGTACCACTAACTGCTCGGGGTGGATGGGTTATGGGTGTCTGGATTCAGTGATAAATCACTGTACATCACTGCATCCAGACACCCAGACCCCATTGACCGAAGACACCACTGCCTACCTAATTGGGAGAGTTGGGGTATTGGGGTTTGTATGCAGTGTTTACCACGCCCAAGGTATCTTTACCACTGCATCCAGACACCCGTATCCCACGGTACCATTACCTGCTTGGGATGGTTGGAGTGTGAGTGTTTGGATGCAGTGGTAAACCACTTTTTAGCTCTTCAGCCAAAAGTCACATCTCCGTCCATCCTAAAATAGCCCTACCTCAAGATGTATGCAGGTAGTGGTACCATGGAATGGATGAGGTTTTGATGCAGTTGTAAACTTTTACCACCTCATACAGAAAACTAAACCCCATCCAATTCTGGAATGTAAGTCAGGTATTAAATCCCGCTTTGGTGGTACTGCGAGTGGATGAGGGCAGCTCCAATGGTGAAAGTCGGCAGCGGCATCTTAAGAAACAAAGAACATATCATTTGTCCTTCCTTTTCCAATTGTAAGTTAAAAACTAAATCATGCATTTTTTGTTATGTGCTACATGAGGACTAGCCTCAAGAGACCGTTTACGGATAGTTCACGCTCTGGAAACGCCATGATTCATTAATTTATTACTTTTATTTTCACACTCATGGTCTAGCACCCTATCCTTATGTAGCACAAATTTTAGAATTTACACTAGCATCAACATTCTGTGCAAGCACATGAATGCGCCCCCCATTAAGTAGTCTCAATAAATACATATTCGGCTCTGAATCATTTTTCATCCCATACATCTAAATCTTTTTCAAAGGCAATTAACACAAATTCACAGTGATGTGTGAAACATATGTGACAAAGAAATGCACAGTTGTTTAAGAAAGCCAATAACATATGTTAATTTCCATGTTTACATCACTAATGCCTGCGAGTTCTCAAAACACTTTCCCACAGGTTTAGTTTCATGCTTGCACTTTCTCTCCCTTTTCAATGCCTTTGTTATTTTCTGTTTCATGAAATCTCAATTGACTAACTGGAGGAAACGCGTTGTAAGGGTTTGGCATCTAAACAGCTGTTTGATTCTCTTCACATGGCACTTAGGGAGAGTCATATTCTGTAACATTAAGGACTACAACAGTTAACCCTGTTACTGAAATATAAGCATTGTGAAATTAGAAACGTAATGTAATTGAACACTTCATTATTCGAAAGTTCCCATTTTACATATCCTAGTCCAGCTGCAAGACACCATCTCTGCCCCAGTCAAGTAACTCTGCAACATCATATATCTGCTTTGATGCTCCTTTTTCACAAGATGTGTACCCCGTTTGTATTTAACATTCTCATTTCATTTTCAGGAGGTATGTATTTTTATATAATCAAAAACAATAGAAATACTTGTTCGGATTTACTACATGAAAATGACCATTTTCAATTATTTAAATCTTCCTCTTATGACAAAATTACCTCTTGGGGCACTACGGAAAGTGAGATTTCCAAAATGAAAGGATTCAAATGTACCACTGGGCCTATATTAAAAGGTTCACGATAGTGAAACTAGATATTCGCTGTAGTGAACATGCAGTCATTGCACACAAGCAGCCTGGCTCTGTAATGCAGTTACTTGCTATCAAAATAGGGTGTGCACATTTTGAGATGCAACTGTGTTCCCATGGCTGTAGGTGAAGCTAATGAGCACACTGACAATGCAGGAAGGACGTTTGTGATTTGCATTTCATCACACAGTGAAAAGAAAGGGCATAGCTAAACTCAAACTTCGAGTGAGTGGGTGGATAATGGGAGCAGCATGCTAAGCTGTGATGGGACAGGTAGAGACATCATTATAGCATGTCAAAATTATTTGTGGGTGGCTTCCTTCGCTGTTTTGGGGCCATGTATAATGTGAGTCATGTTAACCGATTAGATGCTGAAAATGAGTAGGAAAAATGGGCATTTGTGACAATACATTCATCTGTAGGTTTTTGTCATGATGGCCGATTGACAAAAGCATTATACCATTATGTCTGCTAGACCCTTCTTGTTGCATGTATAGATAGGGTTTGTAGGTTCTCCAAGAACCGAAGGGGCCCTGAGCCAACAACTTAGCTGCACTTTACAATGGGTTTTCTTTGAGTACAGAGCATAGCCCAATTCGTATAGCGAAATAGGCAGAGTGAAAAATGGGTAGCAAGGAAACTTATGAATTTCAGAAATGGACACAAAATATAGAGTTTAGGAGCAGTAATTATTTCTACATTTCTGAATTTGTGGGTACCCGTAATCGCATATGATTTGGATGGTATTTTTTTTTTAATGTCATCTTTCTGATACAAGGGCTTACATTTGAAAGGCACAAATGCAGCACAATCCAGTGGTAATAACAAATGTTCTACTTTGCTATGCTCCCACAATTATCCCAATAAATATGGTACCTCATTTGTGTGGGTAGGCCTAGTGCCTGCAACAGGAACTGCCCCAAAATGAAACATGGACACATTGCATTTTTCCACTGAAAACAAACTCTTTTTTCCAATGTGGGTAGCTCTAGATTTTGGACCCTAGTTCAGTTGCCACCTATGGAAACCTAGCCAACCTGTACACTTTTGAAAACCGTAACTCCCAGGGGTATCCAGGGTGGACTGACTTGCATAGCTCTTACCACATTTTTCTATCCAGAATCCCTTGCAAACCTCAAACCTTGACTAAAAAAACATTTTACTCATATTTCTGTGATGGAAAGTTCTAGAATCTGCATGGAGCCACAAACTTCCATCCGGATTCTCCCCAAGAAACCCAATAAAAATGGTACTTCACTTGTGAGAGATAGCACCCCCACAGAAAACGACATAAAATGCAACATGGATGCAGTGCATTTTTCCACCGTTTTTCCAATGTGGGTAGCTCACGATTTTGGACATAAGACTTTCATATTGCCGGCCACGGGCCCAATCCAAAAGATCAGTGCATTTACATCAACTTACTGTGGCCATGCAGGGGCCCATCACATTCATACACCACAGGACGGAATAAGTTTGATTACATTTTACCACTTGTCAAGTAACCACCTCCTTATTTCTGAACATTGCTGAATGCGTGCCTAATTAACCTTTACAAATGGCGCCCATGACACCCACATGAGGCTGAGGCAGACATGTCTTTCAGGAGCTTTTACTACACTCAGTGGCATATTTATACTTGTTTTGCCCTGAAATTGTGTCAATTTTTTTACGCAAATTTAGTGCAAAACTAACTCTATATTTATACTTTGGCGCTAGACCCGTCTACTGCCAAATTTATGGAGTTAAAGTCATTTATTGGACGTGGAAATCTACCTCAGATTAATGAGATGGAAGGTAGGCGTTCTTGTGCAAAAAATGACTCTATGGCCTTAGCGGCATATTTATCCCCTCATGCAAAAATCAGGCATGGGGGAGGAGGAGTCAAATAATGGTGCAAAGCAAGCTTATTTAACACCTGGGTCAGGGCATGCGTTAGGGGACCTGTAGGCCTATTTCCATGGTGGAACACAATGGAATACGCCCAGAGGTGCCCTTCCCAGGCCCAAGGGACACCCCAATCCACACCAGAGGGACGGCGGAAGATGGGAAACCCCAACCCAGGCAAGTATAGGTAAGTACAGGTACTTGGCTAAATCCAACTCCTTCCAGTTTGTGGATGGAAGTTGGGGGTGTCTGAGAATCCACCTGAGACATAATTTCTCTAAATGAATGAGCATATTTACGTTTGAAACTAAGGCAAACATGTTTGAGCATTTTTTTAAGTTCCTTAAAGAGAACATCATGAACCATGAAAAACTAGTTTTTGACTCACAATGTAGACTGTGAGAATGTAGCATATTATCCATCCACAATTATGTACAGTGCGGTGACTGCACTTGTCCTACATCATATTGAACATCTATTAAGCACTGATGAAGGATGAACTTCGCAAGCAGGTCAAGTTTACCCATACGTGTCATGGTAATTCAGTATCGGGGCGAATGCAACACCAATAAGTTTGAATCAATAGGTGAATATATAGTCATGGCATGTGTTTCTGTACTACCTTTGCTATCTGCCTTCTTCCTATGCAATATCCCTGGGAAAGCACACCTGCTGTAAGCTTTTCTTACCCGTTCATGTCTCTGTCCTCATCAGAGTCCTGACTAATCCTGCTTAATTGCCCAGCTAACTTTTATTTTTGCATTCTATCCCTAGCTAATTGAAGCTCAAGAAAATGTGTCTTTCATGCGCCATGAGTGCGCTTACTGTGCTAAATCCAACTCCGTCCAGTTTGTGGATGCAAGTAAGGGGTGTCCGAGTCTGCCCCGGAAACATCATTTCTCAATCTGAGCGAGCATATCTACCACTGAAAGTAAGGCAAACATGCTGAGAAATACTGCCTAAGTTCCCTAAATTAATAAGTCAAACAAATGTCCTGTGGGACTTATTCACCAACACTTTTATTTTTGCTTTGGCAGTGTGAAACATGTATATTACTCAATGTTATTGAAGAAGGGTACAGGACACAATATCTTGTATGATGATTGCTTTTACATCTCATACTAAAGATGTGAAAACAATCATCATACAAGATATTGGTGGTCATTACAACCCTGGCGGATGGTGTTAAAGCGGCGGTAAGACCGCCAACAGGCCGGCTGTAAAAAAATTGGAATTACGACCGTGGTGGAAACCGCCAACAAAGACAGCCACTTTAACACTCCGACCGCCACGGCGGTACAAACAAACAGCTTGGCGGTTACCGCCAACAGACAGGCGGAGGACAATGTACCGCCCACACTATTATGACAGGCCAATCCGACACCTTTTCCGGGACGGATTCACCGCGGATAAAAACACGGCAGAATCAGGAATTTCGAAGGGAAAACGCTCTCCTCTACACACTCCACGAGGAACGAGGACACCATGGACCCGGAACTCCAAATCCTACCTGCGATAGTCTTCCTGCTCCTGTACCAGGAGCACCAACGCCGGTGGCGAAGACCACGGTGAGTACTGCACCTACGACACAAGGGAGGGGGGAGGCAAAAAACAGGGACACACACACGCAACACCCCCACCCACACCCTCACCCACTACAACACACACACTAATACATATCTATACATTATAGTAACATCCCCCAACCCCCCAGAAGAATGCAAAGACAAAAGGAAATGAGTGTAACCATTGTAATATATCAAAATGCAGTACGCAAAAATATACATATATACACTATTAACAAAATATACACCAAGAAAAGTAGTCCAGGTATTGCACCATTTATAGTCCGTGGACCACTGGGCCCAAAATGCATGGGCAATGCCCACACTCGATACCAGATCAAAACAGAGAGAACACTGCAGGGGCATCAGATAGAAATACAACAGGCACCTCAGGCGGAAGGGAAGGGGGGGCACCTCAGCCAGATGAGTGCACGACGCCAGATCCATGAGGGGGCTCCATGCCCATTGATGTATACTGGGGAGTGCAAAGCCACAGTCTCTCAAGTCTATACGGTGGGTGGTTTGCCCACTGTTCAATCCTGGGGAGTGCAAAGCCACAGTCTCTCAAGTCCCTCCAGTGGGTGGTTTGCCCACTGTTCAATCCTGGGTAGTGCAAAGCCACAGTCTCTCAAGTCCCTCCAGTGGGTGTTTGGCCACTGTTCAATCCTGGGGAGTGCAAAGTCACAGTCTCTCAAGTCTATACAGTGGGTGGGTTGCCCACTGCATTATCCTGGGGAGTGCAAAGCCACAGTCTCTCAAGTCTATACAGTGGGTGGTTTGCCCACTGTTCAATCCTTGGGAGTGCAAAATCAAAGTCTCTCAAGTCCCTCCAGTGGGTGGTTTGCACACTGCATCATCCTGGGGAGTGCAAAGCCACAGTCTCTCAAGTGGTTACCAGTCTCCACTGGTTCTGGAGGGGCACTGGTGCCCAGAGTGCTTCATCCTGTGAAGGACAGAGGTAGTGGATGTAACTCTCCACTGGTTCTGGATGGAGACTGGTGCCCATAGTGCTTCATCCTTTGAAGGACAGAGGTAGTGGAAGCATGTCTCCACTGGTTCTGGAGGGGGACTGGTGCCCAGAGTGCTTCATGCTGTGAAGGACTGAGGTAGTGGATGCATGTCTCCACTGGTTCTGGAGGGGGACTGGTGCCCAGAGTGCTTCATCCTGAGAAGGACAGAGGTAATGGATGCAACTCTCCACTGGTTCTGGAGGGGGACTGGTGCCCAGAGTGCTTCATCCTGTGAAGGACAGAGGTAGTGATGCATGTCTTCACTGGTTCTGGAGGGGGACTGGTGCCCAGAGTGCTTCATCCTGTGAAGGACAGAGGTAGTGGATGCCTGTCTCCACTGGTTCTGGAGGGTGACTGGTGCCCAGAGTGCTTCAGCCTGCGAAGGACAGAGGTAGTGGATGTAACTCTCCACTGGTTCTGGAGGGAGACTGGTGCCCAGAGTGCATCACGCACCCGTGACGGTCCCAGTTGCGTCAGTGCCCCTGCCGCTCATGGGCTAGTGGTGCTTGATTTGGCAGTGCCCTGTTCAGCGGTGTTTGAGTTGGCGGTGCCCTGTTCAGCGGTGCTTGAGTTGGCGGTCCTTCATTGCCCAGCTAGGCTGGGGCTGGCGGTCCTTCATTGGGCAGCTGGGCTGTGGCTGGCGGGGCCCTCCTGGGCAGCTGGACTGTGGCTAGTGGGGCCCTCCTGGGCAGCTGGGCTGTGGCTGGCGGGCCCTCCTGGGCAGCTGGGCTGTGGTGGGCGAGGTCCACCTGGGCAGCTGGGCTACGGCTGGCGGTGGCCTTCTGGCCGGCGAGGATGGGGCTGGCGGTGGCCTCCTGGGCAGCGAGGATGGGGCTGGCGGTGGTCTCCTGGGCCGCGAGGATGGGGCTGGCGGTGGCCTCCTGTGCAGCGAGGATGGGGCTTGCGGTGGCCTCCCGGCCGGCGAGGATGTGGATGGCGGTGGCCTCCCGGGCAGCGAGGATGGGGCTGGCGGGGCCCTCCTGGGCAGCGGGGATGATGGCGGTCTTCTCCACTGTGCTGCTCCTCCCAGACTTGCCTGGTTTCTTGTGGCCCTTCCCACCTTGGGAGGTGTCACAGCTGAGTCCACACTCCCACCGGGACCCATGGGAGCGGCTTGGGTGGCTGGAGTCTTCCCCCTCTCCTGCCGGGCACTGGCCAACTTCTGGTGCTTCACAGCGGGGGGACTGGCTGTGCTGTGGCTCGGTGCCACACTGGCTGTCCTGGTGGCCGGTGCACTCCACATACCTGTGACTACAGGCACCACTGGTCCCGGAGATGTTGTGGCTGAGGTGCTAGTTCGGGACCTATGAGTTGGACGGGGGGAAATAGGTCAAGGCTGGACAGGAAAAGTTTTTGGGACACACTGGGACGGGTAGCTGGAGGGGGTTTGGGAGTGGAGGAAGAGGCGGTGGTAGTAGGAGGTGTACGTTTGGTGACTTTGGGTGCAGGTGCATGCGCTGGAGGCTGTCGTGAGGTGGATGGCTGTTGGGTGGGTGGGTGCCTGCGTTTGTGTATCTTCGGAGGGGGCGTCACAGACACACTGGGAGAGGACACAGGGGACGTGTGTATGGTAGTGGGGGTGGTGACTGCACGTGAGTGGGGTGTGCTGGTGGGTGTGCTGGTGAGGGACGTAGTGGCTGTAGAGGTAGTGCATGCAGGTGTGAGTGTAGACGAGACTGGGAGGGAGGAGGGAGACGATGAGGAGGGGGACACAGTGGATGTTGGTGTGTCTGCATGTGTGTGATGCTTGCATGAGTGCCTGTGGGATGTGTGGTGCTTATGTTTGCCTGAGCTTCCCTTGTGTAGTGAGGTGTGTGCAGGTTTGTCTGATGGTGTGCTTGGGATAGGCAGAGGTACAGGGGATTGGGTCTGGGTGGAGGAAGTTGGAGGGGGGAGGCTAGACACAGGGACAATGGCTGACATCAGTGCTGAGGCCACAGTTTGAAAGGCTCGGGAAGGGCCGCTTGACCAGAATGAATGCCCTCCAGGAAGGCATTTGTTTGTTGCAACTGCCTTTCTACACCCTGGATGGCATTCAAAATGGTAGACTGTCCAACAGTGAGGGACCTGAGGAGGTCAATGGCCTCCTCATTGAGGGCAGCAGGGGTGACTGGGGCAGGGCCTGAGGTGCCTGGGGCGAAGGTGATGCCAACCCTCCTAGGTGAGTGGGCACGGGGTGATGGCTGAGGGGCTGCTGGGAGGGCGGTGCTGGTAGGGGGGGTGGCAGCTGTACCTGTAGATGCGGGGGCACAGATGTTGCCGCCACCACAAGGGAGCTGCCATCAGAGGACGAGTCCGTGTCGCTGGTGTCAGCTCCTGTCCCCGCCGTGGTGCTCCCCTCACCCTCCGTCCCACTGGTGAATTCTGAGTCCGTAATGTGGCCCTCCATGGCCATGTGGGATGCAGGTCCCTCATGCTCCGGTGCCACTGCTCCTCTGCCTGATGATGCTAATGCACACAAGAACAGGGAGACCACAAAAAAGGGGAGGGGAACAGAAGAAAGACATGTTGAGTACATGGATTACAGCTACTGTTGGCGGACAAGACAGACACAGAAGCCCCCTGCACTACGTCGCGCTCTTGGGCTCTACAGTGCAATTCCTGGGAAATAGCCTACAAGGCTATGGACGACATCTGCACACATAGATGACACAGGTGCATGAATAGCTGTACTTGGCACTCTACAAAGGTGGGGTGGGGGGCCACAGGGCCATGCCTTACGGAGGGGCCAAGCCTACGGAACTCACCCTGGCCTAGGGAAACTCACAGCCCTCCTCCCCCACCCAGACACCTCCACTGCGCGCAAAGTCAGCTGAATGAGAGTCTACTCACCCCCTTGTGTCTGCTGTGATGCCCTCAAGCGCCCATCCAACTCGGGGTAGGCCACTGCCAGGATCCTGAACATCAGGGGGTCATGGTTCGACGGGCACCCCTCCCACGTTGGGAGGCCATCCCCAGCTGAGTCTCCGCCATCTTCTTGCTCCAGCGGCGAATGTCCTCCCATCTTTTCCGGCAGTGGTTCTCCGTCTGTGGTAGACCCCCAGGGTCCGGATGTCCTTGGCGATGGCACGCCAAATATCTTTCGTCTGGTGGGCACTGACCTACATGAAATGTACAGGGGAAGAAGACAAGTCATTACCAACTGCGCCGTCAAAGTGAGTGGCCCCCATCCCTACCCTTGCCATGTGGCACATGCACCCACCGTCTTTCATGCACGCAGAACTCTGCCCCCTTCCTTCTTACAACCAGACCTCTCCACACAGGCATAGCCCATACAAAATGCTCCCTGTGTACTTACCTGTTGGTCTGGAGGACCGTAGAGTAGCGTATACTGGGGGAGGACCCCATCGACGAGCTTCTCCAACTCCTCCAATGTGAAGGCAGGGGCCCTTTCCTCAGACGCACAAGCCATTGTCTCTTCCGGACCGAGATCACAGCAGCACTTGCAGTGCAGGTCCTCTCCTGTCGAAGATCAGGTATCGAGTGATTATACAGATAGAAAATGGCGGTCACATCCACGGCGTTCACGTCCGCAGCGGTGGGTACCATCACTGCCGGCGTACATCGTCATTGGCTCCTGGGACCCATAGGGTCCAATGTTAACCAATGCAGCATTGCGCCGCTGTCTTTGACCGCCTACCGCGACGGTGTACAACGCCAGCGCAGTTACCTCACATCCCATTGTCCCACTTTAGAGGTCAGGCAGCCGCCATTTCAGGGGCCCACATGGCCTAATTTCCAACTGCGTCACACATACCTAGGCCTAGTCTCAACACACATACAGGCCACATTTTGTGTATGATTGGTATTCTGTGTAGACTGTGGGTACATACCTCTGAGTTGTTTGACTCTGTGCTCGCTGTTGTCCTTAATAGGCACCGTCCGCTGGGACATGTGAGGAGATTGCAGAATCCTCCGGTGTACCGACTGCTGGTGGACCTGTCGACAATGGAGGAAAGAAATTTTATAATCACCTACAGGTTTGACCGTGCCACAATCCAGGAACTGTGTACCCAGTTGGAGCCTGACCTGATGTCACCAATCTGCCATCCCACAGGAATCCCCCTCAATTGCAGGTGCCATCAGTGCTCCATTTCCTTGCAAGTGGGTCCTTTCAAACAACTGTGGCCATGGCATCAGGGATGTCCCAGCCTATGTTTTCCAACGTGTTGTCCAGAGTGTTGTCTGCCCTGCTGAAACACATGCGGAGCTACATCGTTTTCCCTCAGGTGGAGGATTTGCCTACAGTGAAAGGTGACTTCTATGCCATGGGACATATCCCCAACATCATGGGTGCCATTGATGGGACCCATTTGGCTTTGCCCCCCCACCCCACAGGAGTGAACAGGTGTACAGAAACCAGAAGAGTTATCATTCCATGAATGCACAGATGGTATGTTTGCCCGACCAGTACATCTCCCATGTGAATGCCATGTTCCCTGGCTCAGTGCATGACGCCTACATCCTGCGGAATAGCAGCATCCCTTATGTGATGGGTCAACTCCAGAGGCACCGTGTGTGGCTATTTGGTGAGCCCCTGGAAGCAAGACAGTGGGAATGGTTGTCTGGGGTTATCCCTACAGGTTAGTGTGACAGTGGTCCCTCGCCATTTGCAGGTGACTCTGGGTACCCCAACCTGTCATGGCTACTGACCCCAGTGAGGAATCCCAGGACCAGGGCAGAGGAACGCTACAATGAGGCCCATGGGCAAACTAGGAGGGTGATCGAGCGGACCTTTGGCCTCCTGAAGGCCAGGTTCAGGTGTCTGCATATGACAGGTGGATCCCTATTCTACTCACCAAAGAAGGTGTGCCAGATCATCGTGGCCTGCTGTATGCTTCACAACTTGGCTTTGGGACGCCAGGTGCCTTTTCTGCAGGAGGATGGTCCAGATGGCGGTGTTGTTGCAGCTGTGGAGCCTGTGGACAGTGATGAGGATGAAGCAGAGGAAGAAGACATGCAGAACAGGGACTCAGTGATCCAGCAATATTTCCAGTGAAACACAGGTGAGAATACATTCCTGCCTACTACATGTACTTTTACACTACTACCTCTATCCTGTCTGTTGTTTTCACCCAGTGTACGGTCACTGAGTTGTCACTTTCCCTTACGGTTTCACAGGTGTGGGTCCCAACGTGTGTCATCTGCTTAGATTCCTCATGGACTAGAGCTGTGTGACATAGGTATGTTGACATTACTATTTCAAGAACATTTTGTCACTGTAATTGCAAATACACTATTTTGAAATCACAGACAGACTCCAGATCTTTTGGTGCTTTAGGTGTAGACCTTTTTTCCTTCCAGGGCCCCAGGATGGGGTCCGGGGCCCCCCTACTCCATATTCACAGAGAGCACAAAACCTCTCCTGATCTTTCTCTTCTGTGGGGCCCTGGATGGGGTCCGGGGCCCTCTCTTGGATTTCACGGAGGTTGCGGCGGTGACCCCCGGCTTCACTTCTGTTTTGGGGGCAGCCCCCAGGCCCTAGCCCACACCGGGGGCAACGACCAGAGCAGCGGCAGAGCCTCATGCGCTTCACCGCTCGCTCTGAAATAGGTCAAAGGTCATAGACCACCTTCTTTGGATATCTCAGGCCCCCAGGGCCGATTTGGGTGGTTCTGGTGTCGTTTCACTCCTGGTGATGACCCATTGCCAACAGGAACACTCTCCTTAGGCATTTTGGCCTGGAAGGGACTCAGATGATAGGGGGCCAGTCAGACTGACTCCCTGTACCAGCCTTTCCTCTGGGTGCCCTCCTTTCCTTCTTGGCAGCGCGCTCTCTTTGCGCCAGCCCAGTCTTTCCAACAACTAGTCCTAAGGGAGTAAAAGGGGGCCATCTTACTTTGCCCTGGCATGCGCTTCACTGGGCCTGAAGTCCTTCAGGGGCAGAGTCCCTGCCCCAGGGGGCAGTCAGGGGTTTTTTCTTTCCAGTTGTCCATGACGCCCATCTGCAGTCCAGTGTCCAGCAGTAAAGCACAGCCAAGAGTGAGAGCTCTCCCCTGTGCAGGACCTTTTAAGTGGGGGCAGAAGTGTCCAGCAGACCTGCACCTCTGGCCAATCCAGATGTGCCACATCTCTTCCTTGGCCCGTTCCCCTCCTTCCTGCACAGTCTTCTCAGATAGCTCCAAAATGGCGTTGTCCAGGAGCTTGGGCCACATGTGCTCTGAAACTCAGCCCCTCCTTCTTAGCATTTCTTTCAGGGCTACTCTGCCCATTTCCTGGCAGGGTCTGACAGCTGGCTGACTGAGTCAAGGCCTTGCTCAGGCAGCTAAACAGAGCAGTAATTTACCCTAGTCCTGAGCTGAGTCAGAGAAAGATGACATTCTTGGATGATCCATAAATTGTACAACTATGCTTTTGTAACCTACTGCATCATTCTTTTCATTTAGGTTACAATGTACATTGGTGCGACTCTGGTCCCCTAGGGGACCTGAGTTATGGCTTAGGCCACTCTTTCCTATTGACATTGAATGGAGTGTCCCTACAGTGAAAAGACAGTAAGCACACTGATGTTGAGATGTACTGGAGTGTCCCTACAGTAAAAATACAGTAAGCACACTGACTATCCCTCCCCTGTTACACCCATCTCATGAGGCCTACTCCAGGGCACCACCCCTCTGCATAGTTTCTTCTGCGCCAGGCTCCCTAAGCACAGTTCTTGTGCTGCGCACCCCAGGATCCTTCCCCACGCAACCCTTAAATGGGTGCACATGTGTGTGCACACATGATCCCGTGTAGCCCACCCGAGGCTTCCTACTCTTGCTGCGCCAAAGCAGCCTTTCTTTAGCAAGGTGGCACCGGGGGTTACATGCGCAGTCCATATTACCATAAGCTTACTGTGGGGGAGTCCCTGACTAGGAGGCTACCTCACAGTAAAAAGTGCAAAAACAGGCGGTCAGAAAGCGAAAAAAATTAGGGCAGACAAGATGGTCTGAACCATCTTCTCACACCCCGTAAATCAGCATGTTCTCCAAAGACACAAAAAAGCCAAAAAAGAAACAGTATTACTTCATCTTGCCAAATACCCATCATCACGTGAATTCATGCTGCAGTCATGCTTTCAAATAAGGAAGAGAATTCTTTCCGTAATACATATTCAGACCTGTGATCACTCTGTGAGTCACACAGAGGTAAATATTTAAAAAGCATACATGTTGAGGTCATACATCTAAATCTTTTGAGCCTAAAAACAGTCATGTTGAAGCATCATGTGTATTGTGTATTGTGTTATTTATATAGGGTGATCAGGCCGTAGCATCGAAGCGCTAGGGAGGAAAGAAATGAGAGACAGGGGGAACCAGTTTGCGAATCGAGGCAGGGGGTCACTAAGTAAAAGTGGGAGACCTACTGCCTAATGTGAAAACAGCCAGGTTTTAAGCTGTTTCCTAAAACGGAAGTATGTCTCCTCCAACCTTATGTGGGATAGAAGAGTATTCCATATTTTAGCAGCTACTACAGAAAAGGCTTTGTCACCCCATCGTGCTCAGTTACAGTGAGGTACAGAGATCAGCTGCGCATGTGCCGATCTAAGCTGACAGCGAAGCAGATAGGGCTGTAAGACAGAGCTCAGATAGAAGCAGCCCTCCTGGTGATAAGCTTTATAGTTAAGACATAGGCCCTCATTACAACCCTGGCGGTAAAACCCACTTACAGCCGTGCAGAAGACCGCCAACATACTGTCGCAGCTGCAGAATTCCACTACAGGTATTACGACTCACAGCTCGGAATCCGCCACAATACAGTCACCCACTCAAGTCTGCCACACCAAAGGTCAGTGATAAACTGGCGATACCAAAACCCACACCGTCACGACAACAAGAATACGCCCACAGAATCACAACCCACGTATCAACGCGGCGGTCTTTCAACCGCGGTAATCCATTGGCGGTACACACCGCTGCGCTCAAAATACACACACATATGCAAAACACAACCACATTGGACAATTCGAAATACACACACCTGATACACATACACACACCACACCCACACACCCAATCCAATATAAAGCACACACCCACATCACCCACAAACCCTTACAACCAAAAATTTGAAAGAAGGCCTGAAAGAGAGATCAGCTAACGCAAGACCGGCATCCACAGACACACAACACCATAACTTATGCAACATCCACGCTCCTCAAACATCACACACCAACACATGCCCTCACACATCACAACAGACGGCACCTCACACATCACCCACACCACATCATGGCACCTCAAAGACACCCCAGGTTATTTGAGGAGGAGATCAGGGTCATGGTGGAGGAAATCATCCGCGTAGAGCCACAGCTATTCGGATCACAGGTGCAGCAGACATCCATTGTGAGGAAGACAGAGCTATGGCGGAGAATCGTCGACAGGGTTAACGCAGTGGGACAGCATCGAAGAACATGGGATGACATCAGGAAGAGGTGGAACGACCTATGGGGGAAGGTACATTCCATGGTATTTAGAAACCAGATTGCTGTACAGAGGACTGGCGGTGGACCCCCACCTCCTCCCCCACAACTAACAACATGGGAGGAGCAAGTCTTGGCGATCATGCATCCTGAGGGCCTCACAGGAGTAGCAGGAGGACTGGACTCTGGTAAGTCATATCTTAACTACCATATCCCCCCTCACCCCACCTGCATGCCATCACATACTCCCACCCTCACACCCATCACCCCAACACCCCATAGATACCCCACTACCACAACCCACACATCCCAAAATCAAGCCCTGCATGTAACACCAATGTATGGACACCCCTCACCAAAGCATGTCCAGTAGAGAGACAAACTCATGCCCCATAGTCACCAATCACACAAGGGCTACAGCAATATTGCAAGCACAGGAGTGGAGGTTAACTCACCCATTTCACAAGATGGCACACACAGATACTAAGATTATGCATTCACACCCCAACAGGACCCCTACCCAACGTCACCGGACAGGAGGTGCCAGACATATCCAGTCCCCCCCACAGAAGAGGCCCACAGTGATGACAGCAGCTCTGCACGCCTGGATCAAGATGACCAGCCCGGCCCATCAGGGACCTCGGGACAGTCGGTTCCCCTGACACAGTCACAAACCACCACTGAACCTCCCCCCTCAGGAAACACCACCACAGCACCCACCCAGCGAGCCATCCCTCTGTCCCCAGGACACGTCAATCAGCAGTGTGTCCACCACTACAGGCAAACCAACTAACACAGGACGATCAGGGACCTGAGGGCAGTGGCAGTGGGCACACGGTTCAGGGGACAGAGGCACAGGATAACAGGGAAGCTGGGAGAACTGCTGTGCGACAGGGGGAGTACAGGCCCAGGGAACCCACTCTCCACTAGGCACTCTCCAATATCATGGGAGCTTACCACCATTCCCAGGAGACCATGGGCACGGTACTGGCCAAGTTTCAGGAGACCAGCGGCTGCAGGAGGAACACTACCTAGGGATCAGGGAAGACTTGAAGTCCATCAACAACACCCTGGTCACCATTGCAGGGATGCTGGCAGACCTTGTCAACACCAGGAGAGACGCAGTGGCACACCAACGGGCCCCTGACACTAGCCTGGATGATGAACAGCCCTCCACCTCCGCCGGCGCTAGTGGACAGGAGGCACCGCCACAGGAACACCAGGCCACCAGCACCCCACCCCCTGCAGAAGGAGAACCACCCCGCAAACGGTCCCTGAGATCCAGGAATAAGTCAGAGAACATTGCCAAGACCCCCGCCAGGAAATAAGACTCCCCTGAATGTCACCCTTCTGTCCCTCTTTGACACCCTGTCCACCTTAAACTGCCATTGCTCCACTTCCTATGCCCCATTGGACAATGCACCTGTGAAACAAATAGACCGGACTCTGCCATGGACATTCCTCCACCATCACCCCAGCCCATTTTACAACCCCCTCCACTTGTCTGAATAGAAATAAACACCCTTGAATCACAAAACAATCTGGAGTCAGTCTGTGCTTTCACAAATGTGTAATTGCAAAATCTCTGGAATATAGCAAAGTCAATGTCCTTGTTCACATACCAATGTTACACAGCTGTAGGCCACCAGTAAACATAGCAGAGGGCACAAAGTGGGACCCAGATCTGTGAAATGGAAAGGCAAAGTAACAAGTCAGGGTCCATACACTGAGTGAAAATGACAGACCTATGCTAGCTCCAACAATAGTATTAGATGTGGGAAGCAGTTACATCTTCTTACCTGTGTCTCACTGGAAGCATTGAATGATGATGTCAATTCAGTTGTCGACATCATCTTCTTCTACCTCCTCTTCTTCACTGTCCACAGGCTCCACAGCTGCCACAAGACCACCATCTGGCCCATCCTCCTGCAGAAAAGGCACCTAGTGTTGTAAAGCCAGGTTGTGCAACATACAGCAGGCCACAATGATCTGGCAAACCTTCATCAGTGAGTAGTATAGTAGTATAGTACCTGTAAGATGGAGGCACTGGAATCTGGCCGTCAGGAGGCCGAAGGTGCGTTCTATAATCTTCCTAGTTCACCCATGTGCCTCATTGTATCATTCTTCTGCCCTTGTCCTGGGATTCCTCACTGGGGTCAGTAGCCATGACAGGTTGGGGTAACCAGTGTCACCTACAAATGTTGAGGGACAACTGTTAGACAGACACTAACCCTTAGGGACAACCCCATACCCAGACACCAATGTCAACTGTATTTGGACCTTGGGCTCACCTATTAGCCACACCCAGTGCCTCTGGAGTTTCCCCATCACATAAGGGATGCTGCAGTTCCTCAAAATGTAAGCGTCATGCACAGAGTCAGGATACTTGGCATTCACATGGGAGATGTACTGGTCTGCCAAACACACCATCTGCACATTCATAGAATGGTATCTTTTCCGGTATCAGCACACCTTTTCATTCCTGCGGAGGGGACAAATGCCACATGTGTACCATCAATGGCACCAATGATGTTGGGGATATGTCCCAGGGCATAAAAGTCACCTTTCACTGTGGGCAAATCCTCCACTTGAGGGAAAACGATGTAGCTGCGCATGTGTTTCAGAAGGGCAGATAACACTCTTGATAACATGTTAGAGAACATTGGCTGGGACATCCCTGATGCCATGGCCACTGTTGTTTGAAAAGACCCACTGGCCAGGTAATGGAGTACAGACAGAAACTGCACTAGAGGGGGGATTCCTGTGGGATGTCGGATAGCTGACATCAGGTCTGGCTCCAACTGGGAACACAGTTCCAGGATTGTTGCACGATCAAGTCTGTAGGTGATAATAATGTGTCTCTCTTCCATTGGCGACAGGTCCACCAGGGGTCTGTACACCGGAGGATGCCGCCATATCATCACCTGCCCCAGCAGACATGCCTTATGGAGGAGAACAGCGAGCAGAGGGTCATCCAACACTTAGGTATCACATTGTGTTATTTTTTTAAAAGTTGCAAATTTGCAATGTGCCTTTGTCCATATTCCAGACCTAAATAGGTGTGACGCAGTTTTTTTCCATGCAATGTGGACCGTTGAAATAGTGGCTGCCTGACCTGTAAGGTGGGACAAGCGGAAATTAGGTAACTGCACTGGCGTTGTATATCGTCGCGGTAGGTGGTCGAAGACCGCGGCGCAATTCAGCATTGGTTAACATTGGGCCCTATGGGTCCCAGGAGCCAATGACGATGTACACCGGTGGTGACGGTACACACCGCCGCGGACGTGGCCGCCATTTTCTTACTGTTCCCTCACTTGATACCTGACCTTCTACAGGAGAGGACCTACACTGCAAGTGCTGCTGTGACCTGTGTCTGGAAGTGACGATGGCTACAGTGTCTGGGGAAAGGGCCCCTGCCTTCACTTCGGAGGAGTTGGAGAAACTGGTGGATGGGGTCCTCCCTCAGTACACGCAACTGTACGGTCCTCCAGACAAACAGGTGAGTACACTGTGAGCATGGTGGATGGCACATGAGTGTATGGAGTGGCGTCGATGGAAGAGGGTGGGGAGGGGTACAGGCCAGCATGTCAGGATTGTGTGTGTATGTATGTCTGGGCCAGGGTGGGAGGTGTTTGGCAATGCATGAGATGAAACGTACGGGATAGAAACATCCATTTTTACTTCACTTTTCCTCTAGGTCAGCGCCCACCAGAAGAAGGGTATTTGGCATGCCATAACCAAGGACGTCTGGACCCTGGAGGTCTACCATAGACGGAGCACCCACTGCCGTAAAAGATGGGAGGACCTGCGCCGCTGGAGCAAGAAGACGGCGGAGGACCAGCTGGGGATGGCCTCCCAACATGGAAGGGGTGCCCGTCGTAACATGACCCCCCTGATGTACCGGATCTTGGCGGTGACCTATCCGGAGTTGGATGGGCACTTGAGGGAATCACAGCAGCCGCAAGGGGGTGAGTACACTCTCCTTCAGCTGACTCTGCATGTGTTACGAGGTGTCTGGGTGGTCGAAGTGGGCTCTGGGTTCCCCTAGGCCAGGGCGAACTTGGTAGGTTCCTTGTTAGGCAGCCTCTGTGACATCCCAACCCCACTACTGGTAATAGCCAGCTACACCTAGTCAGGCTCCTGTGACTTCCAGGTGTGCAGCAATTGCACCTAGGCCTCGTCCCCCAAGTCCATGTGAATTTTCTAGGAACTGTTAGTGCATGGCTTAGTGCATAGGGCTGCTCCCTGTGTGTTGTGTCCGCCAACGGTAGTGGTGTTGCATGCACCGAACATGTGTTTCTTATGTTTCCTCCCCCACTTTTTGTTTTGTTTCCCTGTTCTTGCGTGCATTAGCATCATCTGGCAGAGGAGCATTGGCACCGGAGCAGGAGGGAGCTGCAACCACATGGCCCTGGAGGGTGAAACGCCAGAGTATGAAGCCACCAGTGGGACGGAGGACGAGGGGAGCTCCACAACGGGGCCAGGAGCATACACCAGCGACAACAACTCCTCCTGTGATGGGAGCTCCCTTGGGGTGACGGGCACCTCTGTGCCCACCACATCAGCAGGTACAGCTGCCACCCCCCCACCAGCACCGCCCTCCCAGCAGCCCCTCAGCGTGTGTCCCGTGCCCACTCACCCAGGAGGGTGGGCATCTCCTTCACTCCAGGCACCTCAGCCCCTGCCACAGTCAGCCCTACTGCCCTCAGTGAGGAGGCTATTGACCTCCTGAGATACCTCACTGTTGGGCAATCTACCATTTTGAATGCCATCCAGGGTGTTGAGAGGCATTTGCAATAAACAAATGCATACCTGGAGGGCATTCATTCTGGGCAGGCGGCCCAACAGACAGCATTTCAGGCTCTGGCCTCAGCACTGATGGCAGCCATTGTCCCTGTGTCCAGCCTTCCCCCCTCAAATTCCTCCACCCCAACCCAATCCCCTGTACCTCAGCCTATCCCAAACACACCATTAGACCAGCATGCACACTCATCAACACACAAGAGTGGACATGGCAAACATAAGCACCACACATCCCACAAGCACCATATCCATGCAGACACAGCAACATCCACTGCTTCCACTGTGTCCCCCTCCTCCACGACCTCCTCCTCCCCCCTGCCTCGTCTCCACTCACACCTGCATGCACTACATCCTCAGCCACTACCTCCATCACCAGCACGCCCATCACCACACACTGCTCATGTGCAATCACCACCCCCACTACCATACACACATCCCCAGTGTCCAATCCTAGTGTGTCAGTGAGCCCTCCACCCAACAGCCATCCACCTCACAACAGCTTCCAGTCCATGCACCTTCACCCAAATTCAGCAAACGTACACCTCCTACAACCACTACCTCTTCCTCCTCTCCCATACCCCCTCCATCTTCCCATCCCAGTGTGTCTAAAAAACCTTTCCTGGCTAACTTTGACCTCTTCCCTTCACCTCCCCCCAGGCCTTCCCCTAGGGCCAGGCTTTCCAGGTCCCAGGACAGCATCTCAGCCACCAAATCCCCAGGCACAGTGGTGCCAGCAACTGCGGGGTCATTGAGTGTGCCACCCATCAGTGCTGCTAGTGTGCCACGTAGCGAGGCCAAGGACATTCTGCCACCTGCCAAGGTGAAGAAGGTGCCCACATCCCAGAGGGAGAAGCCGCACCTATCAGCCACCAAGGGCTCATCCAAAACAAAAGGGGACAGTGACAAGACACCTGCGGCACCATCAAAGGTGAGGAAGGGACACAAGCCGAAGAGCAGGTCACGACAGGGCACGGTGGCTCCGGCTGAGGGACTTGAGTCACCACTTCTGTCAACCACTACACCAACCTGTACGGCTGTGAACACCGCCACCAGCATTGCTACCTGCACCGCCACCAGCACCGCCACCAGCACCTCCACCTAAACCACCACCAGCACAGCCACCTGCATGTCTGCAGCCTCAGCAATAGTCCCCAGCATCTTACCCAGTGGGCAGCCATCCGAGGCTGCAGGAGACATCCTGTTGTGTCCCTCAACAGGTGCTGACACATGCACCACCGCCAGCACCTCCGCCACAGACATGGCTGCAAGCACCGCCACCAGCCCCGAGACATGCTCGGACAGTGGCACCACCGCTGACATGGCTACCATCCCCAGTGGGCAGCCGTCCGAGGCTGGAGGAGACTTCTTGGACCCTGCCCAGCTTCCATGAGACTTGACTCTCATCACTGTTTGCACCTGCAGGTGGAAGACGAAGCCGCAGCAGGGTGGGGTATGTCTCTGCCTCCATGGTGTATCATGCTACCTGTTCCTAGGCAATCTCGTGGCACACACACCCATGTGAGGTAATGGGACCAGCCACACTGCATGTGGAGCACTCTGGGCACAAAGCCCCCTCCAGAAAAAGTGGAGAAAGACATGCACTACCTCAGTCCTTGGCAGGATGAAGCACTCTGGGCACAAAGCCCCCTTCAGAACCAGTGGAGAAAGACATCCACTACCTCAGTCCTTGGCAGGATGAAGCACTCTGGGCACAAAGTCCCTCCAGAACCAGTGAAGAATGTTATCCACTTGAGAGACTGTAGCTTTGCACTCCCAAGGATAAAGCAGTGGGCAAACCACCCACTGAAAAGACTTGTGAGACTGTGGCTTTGCACTCCCCAGGATAAAGCAGTGGGCAAACCACCCACTGGAAAGACTTGTGAGACTGTGGCGTTACACTCCCCAGGATAAAGCAGTGGGCAAACCACCCACTAGAAAGACTTGAGAGACTCTGGCTTTGCACTCCCCAGGATACAGCAGTGGGCATGGAACCCCCTCATGTAGCAGTGGCGTCGTACGTTTATCCGGCTGAGGTGCCCCCCTCCCCTTCCCCCTGAGGTGCCTGTTTAATTTCGATCTGGTGCACCAGCAGTGTTCTCTCCGTTTCGTGTCAGGTATCTTGTGTGGGCTTCGCCCATGCATTTTGGGACCACTGGTCCACGGACAATGATTGGTACACTATCAGGACATGTGTAGTTGGTGTACATATTTGTATATACTGAATTATGAACTTTCACTATCTGATTTTTCATGATTACACTCATTACAATCATTTCCTTTTGTCCTTGCGTTCTTCCAGGGGGTGAGGGGTGTATATGTAATGTTGCTGCATGTATTGGTGTGTATGGTGTTGTGGGTGAGGTGGGGGTGTTGTGTGTTGCGTGTGTGTGCCACTCTCTTTTCCCTCCCCTCCCCTGTGTTGTAGGTGCAGTACTCACCGTGGTCGTCTATGGCGTCTGTCCTGCTCCTGATAGAGCAGGAGGAAGACCAGCATGGGCAGTACGTGTAACTCAGGCTCCATGGCGTCCTGGTTCCTCGTTAGGTGTCGAGAGGTGAGTGGTTTCCCTTCTGTGTACTGTTTCCACCGTGCTTTTAATAGCGTTGGTTACGCCCCGGAAAAGGTGGCAGATAGGCGTGCTGGAATACAGTGGGCGATACTTTGTCTTCCGCCTGTCCGTTGGCAGTTACCGCCGCGGTGTTTCTTTCTACCGCTGTGGCGGTCAGAGTGTTAAAGTGGCTATCTGTGTTGGCGGTTTCCGCCATGGTCGTGATTCCATTTTTTCTGCCGACGGCCTGTTGGCGGTATTACCGCCGCTTTAACACAGACCCCCAGGGTTGTAATGAGGGCCATAGTGTTTTGAATTTGATCCGTTTTTCGACAGGAAGCCAGTGGAGCCGCTTAAGGCTCCCACTGGCAGAAGCCATGCAAGGAAGATCCAAGACCAGGCGAGCTGCTGCATTCTGAATGAGTTGAAGTTTGTGAAGGGCAGACTTGCTCATGTTCAGCAAGAGAGCGTTACAATAATCCAGTTTAGAAATAACCAGGGCTAAAATAACCGTGGGTTTAAGCTCTTCTTAGAGAAAAGGAAATATTTTCTTTAGCATTTTCATAGACCAATAACATGATCTAACCGTCTGGTTGACTTGTTGCTCAAAAGAGAGAGTGTTGTCAAAAGTGATACCTAGATTCTTAACTGACGAGCTTGGGGCTGGGCAGTCATTGCAGGATGAAGGCCACCATCGTGAACTCCAAGGACTAGCATCTGTGCCAAAAAATAACATTTCCGTCTTATCACCGTTCATCTTGAGCCAGTTGTGGTTCATCCAGCTTTTGATCCTACTCATACAGTCATGGAATCTGACTGCGACCTCATCCCAGTTTTGGTTAACCAGAATGATTAACTGAGTATCGTCTGCATAGGATACCACATGAAAGCCAAATGAATGGACAAGTTTAGACAGTGGGGCAACATAGAGACTGAATAGAGTAGGGCTGAGTGACGACTCTTGGGGGACCCCACAGGGAAGTTGGAAAGGTGTGGCCTTGACCTCATTGCAGCTCACCGTAATGGATCTGTCCGTTAAAAAAAAATTCAAAATATCAAGCGCCTTGCCTTTATCTCCTGCCTGAAAGAGCTGTTAAAGCAGAAGCTGGGGTGATATGGTGTCAAACGCAGCGGAGATCCAATAGGACAAGAATGGCTCCTTCTCCCATATCTCCTTTCCTCCGGATAATGTCTGCCGTAGAGAGCAAGGCAGACTCTGTACTGTGAGCTTGGCGAAACCCATGTTGAGATGGATCAAGGGAGCCACTTGCCTGAAGAAAAGTGGCCAATTCAATATTGAGATGTTTTTCAAGTATCTTGGCTGTAGTGGGTATCAGGGAGATGGGGCGTAGGTTTGTTAAGTCATTGGGTTCTCCGCTGGGTTTCTTAATGAGAGGGATCACAATGGATTCCTTCCAGATGGGCGGGAATGGCCCTTCCCTTAAGATATCAAGATAGACCGGTTCCAAGGCAGCAGAGACCAAATTGGATACTAGTTTAAGTATCCTCGGAGGACAAGGATCATTCGGTGAACCAGATTTTAGCCCATCCAATAATTCAGCAATTCTGTTGGCAGATAGTGGAGAGAACTCAGATAGTGTCGTACTAGAATCATAGGAAAGGGCGCTGTCCACATCGCCTCCGTTGCCATCCGAAGGGAGGCTGACAAAGGACAAATGTAGCTGTAAAATTTTGTTCTAAAAAAATTGGCAACTCTCTGGCAGAAAGTGGAAGAGTACTCCAGCTTGAGGAGGCCGGCGGGTGGGTCAAATTAAGAATCACTTTAAAAAGTTCCTTGGCTCCATTTTGCGCTTCCCTAATTCTGCTGGAGAAATATTCAGTTTGAGCCTTTTTAATGGCCAATTTGTAATTCTTAAGAACAGCCCTGGCCTTAACTCTTTCCCCTGCTGTTTTATAGGCCTTCCAACTGCGTTCCTGCTGCCGGTAGTGTGTCTGAAGATTCTTAAGTTTTTCAGAGTACCGGGGGAAGGAAGGGGATTGACCCACTGTAGGGTTAAGCTTAACCAGTGTGTACGTTAAGTAATCATTCCTAGCCTCAAAGGTTTCTCCAGTCACCTTAAATGGGGACGAAGGGACACGTCCCTTTAGTCAGACTTTAGTTAGAAGCAAATCGAAGTAGGTTAGTAATGTCCATTCTCACCTACCCGCCTGTTTCTCAAATACACCAAGGAAAGAAAAAGATGATAGAAAAAAAATTCTCCTTTTAATTCCAAAGGTTGCATGTCGCTGGCCTGCTAACTTTTCACCAAATTCATCCGTGTCAGTAACCAGATGGTGCAGATCCAGAGTACTTAAAGGAGGATCATCCTTCCCCCGTTACCGGTGCTTCCGGACGGGCCATATATAAACTGGGCATGGAGAAGCGCAAGCATCATGGTGCCCTTAGGTACGCTGAGGTGCCCTTAGGGATGCTGTCCCAATGTTCCCATATTTTATGAGGATCACCCTCCCTCCATAACCAGCAGATGTGGAAAAGGTCACCTACATGGTCGGGCAAAATGACGCACTAACATCGGGCCGCCCTTTGGGATGCTGGGAACCATGGTTCCCAATCCTGCTATATCTCTGGGTGTGCCAGACAGATCTCTGTTTCCACGTAGTGAGGGTCTTAAAAATGTTCTGGGTTGAATTGACCTTTGCTAATATGTTCCACTGCATTTCTTTTTCATTATGGAATTGGACAAGAAATAATTGGTCATGCAGGCTGTATTCCTACATGACCTGATGGTGTTGCTCTGTTCTATTATCCTGAGTCTTACTCTTGTGGTCATGCCAAGGTATTCTAGATCACATAGGCAGAGGATCAGTTAAACCACATTGTTCGGGTTACTATCCATTTGGTTTCTTTGTTCCCAAGGAAAATCGAGGCCTAGATATAAAGTCTTGGTATGCGTTGTGATGGAGCCATACTGTACATTGGCCGCAGAGAAAGTGTCCTTTGACTGGCGGGAGGCTCTAAAGTGTGTTCTGCTCTCCTAGTATATTCTTTATCAGTCTGGTATGTACCATTATATTTCTTACGCTTGTGTTTCTTTTAAAGGAAAAGAGGGTTTTTTCCAGTGTAAGAATATTGTTATCCAGGAAGACCTAATGTTTGTTAATAATCTTCTTCATTTTATTGGAAACATTAGTGTATGTAGTTACACATGCTACCCGTGTGCTGTCCTCCCTTCCTTTGTCTATCAATAGGTTGTTCCAATTGCTGTATCTGGCTCGTTTCTCCACTTTTTATACCAAATGTGAGGGATAGTGTCTATTTTCTAAATTCTCAATCAAGGGTTATGCCTTTAACTTAAAATCTTTGAGGTCAGAACAATTCCTTCTAATGCATAGGAACTTTTCGATCAGGAGGCTTTTCCTTAGTGCTCATGGGTGTGCACTGTCAAAACTCAAGAGGCTATTTTTGTCCATCGGTTTTGTGTAGACCTTAGTGGTTAATGTCCCTGTTGCAGCTGTAATAAATACATCCAAAAAGGCAAGCTCATGCCATCCAATCTAGGAATATCTTAGCTCTTTCTGATGTCCCCTCCCAATGAAAAGAACGTAATCTATCTATCATCGCCAAAGTTTAATCTCATTGTGGAACGGGTTATTATCCCAAATGTGGTTAATTTCGTGAACACAGAGACTCGCTATGCTAGGAGTGAAGGCTTCTCATTGAAGTATTGTGTGTCTGTTCGAATAAAGTACCCTCAAATTCAAAGTAATTCATTTTCAGGGCTAATGTGGCTAATGAGATGATGAAATCCATGACTGCCACCCACTCCATGTTTGTTGTCTTAATAATCTCTCAATAGGTCTGAGGCTTGCATCTAGGGGCATGTTGGTATAGAGGGCTTCCACATCTAGTCCTATGATCAATTCAGTGTTTGGGTTGTAGCTAAACTCTTTGAGGATATTGAGTAGATGTTTTGTATCCTTTATGTAGGAGGGCATTTCCATCACAAGGGGTCTTAAGAACCAATCCACAAAAATGGAGAGCGGTTCCAAGACTGATCCTTCTCTTGGCTTTGCTTCAAGTTAGGTTGATCTGCAATATTACTGCAATATAACAGCACCCATTTGGACATATTTCTCCACATCAAAATGTCTCTCCAAAGGCCAAACTATAACTATGCACAACAGTGGTATCTATATGTGTTAGTGACTACATTTCTCACACATCTTTGCTTCACTCCACACTTAAGGGCAGCTACATATATTATGCCTTATGACACAAGTAGCCAACAGATCTCCTGGGCTGACAGCAATAGTCTTTCCACCCAGATTACCCTCCAAGCCCTCATCCTTCCAGCAAAGCACAACCATTGGAGTTGCTTGGTACCCATCCACCAAGGAAAGCTTCAGGGCCTCATCAGCGGTATAACAATATGTAATAAAGGAATCACACCACAATGCAATACATTTGTTACATTTCAAACTGGGTCTAATTGAATGTGGATTTTCTTTAATAACTGTGCATTCAAAAAAGCAAATGAGAATTCATTATAAACAATGAACATTTGAACAAAATAGATCCAAACCTATGGATGTACAATTGCACATAAGAATATGTATTTATGAATGTACTTTCACATAATGTGCATTCTTACAATACTGGCACAGCATCACATTTTCTTCAGGTAATTAAACATGCATGAAGTAACCAATCAAACAGCCATGGTAATTCGAGAAAATCAACATTGTAACTACATATCCACTCCTAAACAAACAACGAAAAGGACACATATTCATTCTACACAGTCAACGTAGGTTTTGATTATGAATCACCCTGGAGGAAAATGCCTCCTCCTACCTTATAAATATTTGACACCTCAAAGATCTGAATTTGATGGGTGCAATAAATAACATCAACTATGAGTTTTGTCCAAGAAATTTGGCATGACATGCAGATTTTGTTGGTTTCTACACAAAATCCACATTTTTATCTTGGTAAAATTCAACAGGCTTCCATGCTGAAATATACCTATAGAAAACTGTGAGACTGTGGTGCTTGCAGCAAAACCTGTAATTCTGATATGTGCCATAACAGGAGTTACTGTGCATATTTGAATTAACTGGGTAAATTGTAATTAGGGCCATAGTCACTGAAATTCACTTATTGTGAAACTTTAAACCAGAGTTGAGGGGATAATAATGTAGACTATCCCACTTATGTATTGTAAGCATTTTGAAGTGCACTAATTTAGATGCTTTTGAAAGAAAAAACACAGAACACTTACTAATTCCAAAGGACCACCATTGCTCCACAGCACATGAAATAACCATATTCATTACTTGGGAAGCATTGAGATAGTTATAAAGGACTTTGATTTTCAAAAGTAATTTAACTGAGACTTTAATTCAAAGGTATTCTAGTAGACAGCCCTAGAGCTTTGGGAATTTGCGCTGACATTGCACATTTTCAGCAAAATAAAAAAAGGGTGGTCTCCCGCACTTGTTCTAATAAAGCCCCTTGGTGGGTCAGATCCTGGGGGCATGTAAACAAGAAAGAAGGGGACGCACGGTGCTCTCCTCCTGGGCTTATTTATGCACCGGGGACACCACCTTCCTGGGGCTTCAATTAAATAGTCATCTGGGGTCGCACAATCCGCCTGTGCTTTGGGGACTACCACGTCCACGAGGCAAAAGGACAATTATAGTAGGACCACCACCTCACCACCACCACCACCTCCCCAGGGCAAAATGTTTTAAATATAGTAGGGGGGTCCTGTGGAGCCCCCCCGAGTCCTGGGGACTGCCACCTCCCTGGAGTTAGCATCCTATTGCATGCAGGGCAGTTTCTAGCAACTAAAGGGGGGTGTGCATGCCCTCAATGCCCTGGGGACTGCCACCACCCTGGGGCTGAAATCAAAGAAGATAGGGGGTCTGTTGTAGACCGCCCGGTGACTACCACTTCCTCTGGGCAAATTCAAACATTGTAGAGGGGCTGTGCGGCCCCCTTCTTGGAACCATACATGGCCATGGGGACCACCACTCCCCAGGGCCCACTCCTGCTATGTCCTGGAATGCCCACCCACCAAGTCACAGCAAACATTCCGGCTTCAGCCATCAAGAGCTGTCAAACAGCTCTTACTTGCCGGAAGCAGAGGCTCACACAGAGAGGGAGTTGCAAGTTTAGCAGCTCCCTGTCTGTGATGGCAGTGCAGGAAAGGAAGTGGGATTGATAAAAGGAGTAGAACCAGTTAAAGTTCAAGTGAATCCAAATGCAGTGTTTCCCCAGGTGCCACAGTACCATATGGCACAAGATGTCCTTATTCAGGTGTCGCAAATAATTGCGGACTTTGTAAAGCAAGGAGTCTTGAAGGAGGTATTGAGCAGCCCATGTAATTCACCAATAATGGGTCTGAAAAAGCCTTGTGGGAAGGTTCGAATTGTACAGGATTTGAGAAAAATAAACGAGATTGTGGTGAAGTGTTGCCCCATAGTGCCAAACCCAGCAGTGATCATGTTTCAGGTTCCGTGTGATGCTGAATGGTTCACGGTTGTAGATTTGTCACAAGCCTTCTTTTCGGTGCCTCTTCATGAGGACAGCCAGTTTTTATTCAGTTTCAAATTCCTGGACAAGGTGTACAGTTGGTGCAGAATTCCTCAATGGTTTTCTGAGTCACCGTCCATCTTCAATTAGATATTGAAAAAGGACTTAGAATCTTTAATACTGCCTTTCAGTTCGACTCTAGTGCAGTATATTGACGACTTGCTGATTGCGTCCAGGACAAAAGACGACTGTAGGTATGACACAATTGCCTTACTGAATCACTTAGGAAAGAACGGACATAAAGTTTTGCCAAAGAAGCTACAGTACTGTCAGAAAGAAGTAAAGTACTTAGGACACTTGATTGAGAGAGGGTCCAGGAGAATATCAAAGGAAAGGGTGACAGCTATTTTGCAGATGAACCCCCCGACAACAAAGAGAGAGGTCAGGATGTTTTTGTGAATGGTGGGCTACTGTCGCCAGTGGATACCCAACTTTTTGATTATCTCAAAACCATTGATAAAGCTGACAGGCAAAGAGATTAAGGATGAACTGTATACCATAGCCTTATCCAAAGAAGAGCTTGAGTCATTTATGGAATTGAGAGAGTGCATGTGCAGGGCACCAGCTTTGGGTGTGCCTGATTACACGAAACCTTTTCTACTGTTTTGTCATGAACGTGATGCTTGTTCTTTGTCTGTCTCAACACAGGTCCATGGAGGTGCAAACCGCCCTGTAGCATATTTTTCAGCTACCTTGGACCCCGTCGCAGCAGCCTTACCGGGTTGTTTGCGCCCAGTTGCATCAGTTGGTCAAAGCCTCACGCAGTGTGAAGGCATAGTGATGGGACATCCCTTGACAGTAATGGTTCCACATTCAGTTGAAATTCTGTTGACTCAAACTAAAACCCAGCATATGACAAATGCCCGACTTACCCGATATGAGACAATCATTTTGGGGTCGCCTAATGTCTCACTGAAGCGATGTACTGTATTGAACCCGGCAACTCTACTTCCTGTTGAGAGTACCAAGATCAATAATGAAGAGGAAGTGGAGCATCATTGTCTTGAGGTAACAGAACTATGTACCAAGCCCCGACCTGATATTGAAGAAACGCAGTAAAAGGAAAAGGACTGCATTATGTTTGTTGACGGATCCTGTTTGAGAGACTCAGTCGGAATGCTGAGAGCTGGTTATGCTGTATGTATCATAGCTGGTATCATTGAAGCTGCCTGGCTCAAGAGAGTGTATTTCGCACAAGTTGCAGAGCTAATTGCCCTTACTAAGGCATGCCATGCAGCTGAAAATCTGAGAGTCACTATCTATACTGAAAGCAGATATGGATTTGGAATTGTACATGATTTTGGCCAATTGTGATCACAGAGAGGTTTCATGACCTCTTCTAGTTCACCTGTGAAAAATGGTGAACAAATTAAGGATTTGTTACATGCGATTCAGTTACCTCTTGAAATTGCCGTGGTAAAATGCAATGCTCATGTCAAGTCACAAGACTTCGTGTCCATGGGAAACGGTTATGCAGATCAAGTCGCAAGGTTCTGTGCATTGAACTGTATATCATTCAAGGATCAGTGGGAGTTGTTACCGCAAACTGAAAATGACACATGCTTGAACTTTGCGTTAAGGGTGGTTGATTCACTAGATGAGCTAAAAACACTACAGGGTCATGCTAGCAGAGAGGAGAAACGCTCTTGGCAGAGAATGCAATGTGTACAAAGAGCTGACGACTTATGGGTCTCAGAGGAGGGGAAATTGGTTTTGCCAAACAGTCTTTTGTCACAATTTGCAAGGCTTTATCATGGACAAGCACATCTTGGGAGAGATGCAATGATCAGGTCATTTAAGATTGACTGGTTTAACCCGAAATTCAGACACGCCGCAGAGGTTACTTGTCACAGATGCATCATCTGTCAACAGATGAATGCAGGAAAAGGGACTGTGGTAACTTTGAGCCACATAGGGAGAGCTGGTGGTCCATTTAGCAAGATGCAAATGGATTTCATTGAAATGCCTGTTTGTGGAGGATTGAAGTACGTGTTGGTGATTGTGTGTGTTTTCAGCCATTGGATTGAAGCTTACCCTACACGTAGAAATGACTGTCTCACGGTTGCAAAGCTGCTGCTTAGGGAACTAATCCCCAGGTTCAGGGTTCCGGGTTCTATAGAATCAGAGAGGGGAAGACACTTCGACAATGAGGTGATTAAGCTCTTGTGTGCTGCATTAGACATTGAACAGAAGCTCCATTGTAGATACCGTCCTGAAGCATCAGGACTAGTAGAACAAATGATATGTACCTGGAAGTCGAGAATGGCAATGATGTGCGCAGCTACCAATATGAAATGGCCAGATGCATTACCCTTAGTGCTGATGTTGATGAGGAACACCCCTGATAAGAAGACAGGGCTATCACCCCACGAGATCCTTATGGGCAGAGCTATGAGGTTAGCTGCAGTACCTGCAAATGCTCTTGTGAATATCACGGATGATATGGTGTTGGACTACTGCAAAGGTTTGGCTGATGTGGTTTGCTTTTTTTCTCACCAGGTAGAAGCCACCGATCAGTGATCCAGGTCACACCCTGCAAGCCGGTGACTGGCTGGTTGTCAAGAAGCACGTGAGAAAGTCCTGTTTGGACCCGCGCTGGAAGGGGCCATATCAAGTAATACTGACAACAACCACTGCTGTGAAATGTGCAGGCGTTCCAAACTGGATACATGCCAGTCACACAAAGAAGGTAACGTGTCCAACTGATGAGGAACTTGAAGCATCCGACTCAGCAAGTCCAGAGAAGGAAGTCTCAGGGCCTGAAAATAGCAAAGGGGAAACTGAGACTGTAGGAGAGCCCACTGAGAACAGCCTAGTCCCTCAAACAGTAAATGAGTTCGAGAGAGGTGAAAGTGCGCCTATCTCAGTAGAGGCAGCAGGAGAACTAAAAAAAGGAGAGGTTCTCCCAGAAGTAGACGGATACGGGCTAGAGCTTGAACCTGTCACAGATCCAGAAGAAGAAGAAGGGGGAATAGTCGAGAGAGATCAAAGCACACCAGCATCCCCTGAGCCAGTTGCAGGTCCATCAAGAGAAAACACCATAGCACAAGAGGAGGGTGCTGTTCCGTGTCCTGAAAGGACAAGCAGGAAGAAGACGCACAAAGGTGATAACTGGCCAGAGAAACAGGCTGCTAAAGAAAGGTTCATACCAGGTGAAACAATAACAGAAGAAACTGATACATCCCGAATAGAGGATCTAAGTGAAGGGCAAGGCGAACGCAGATTGAAAAGAAAAAGAACCGCAAATAGAAGGTACGCAGGTCCTGAATGGGCATATGCAACAACATCTGAATGGCAACAAGAATTCTCAGCATTCTGTTTTGATCGAGAAGTACCAGGCCAATACTACGGTACCTGAAATCAATCAAAGAAAGAGACTTTGTTAAAACTAAAATTTTAAATTGAAAACTGAAAAGCTAAGAAAAGAGACTTATAAACTACCGGATGCAACACTGATAACCTGAATTGACTTTGAAAAACCCGATTATGACAAGCTGCTAACCTGATTTGACAAAAGGGTCCTGGAGTGAGTGAAACGCTGTAAATACATGCAGAGAGAAAGAGACTTTTGCATTAAGAAAAAAAAATAAAAGTTTTATATCGTCCTCAAATTGATTGTTGTTCTGCTATATGATTCTTTACAGACATGGCTTATAATAGAGGTAGTAACAAAAAGGGTAAGATGTGTGGTTGGTTAAGTCTTATATCAGGTATTGTGTGTGCGATAATAATTGTGGGAGTGATTGTGGGAATGCCGTTGGTGGATAAGAAAGCAACTAACAATGCTTCAAAATCTGAGACTACAACACTAACACAGTGGGAAAGGTTTGAGCAGGATACAAAACACTTGCATGAGGAAACTAACTCAAAGGGGGAACTTTCCACTAATGTCTTCTATCGCTTGCTGAATGAGTATGTTGAGACCATGGATGCAAAAAATTGATATGTGTGCACAAAGATTCCTTCATCAGTGCAAGAAGGGGTCACCTATCATAGTCTTCCTTTAACATACGGGATAAGTTGTAGCTTGCTATTAACAAGATTCTATAACGAGGAGCATGTGCAATATTTTTATTCAAATCTGGATGTGGTGTTTTCCTTTGTGCCAGTGATTGAGTTCCTGAACAAATTGGCTAAGGAGCATAGTATAAAATTAGTTAGAGGTTTCTTTGAACCAACGCTTACATTTGGGACAGCTTATGCACACCGCAATAATCTGACTTGCTTATTGACACCTGTAGAGTAAAGCTTCTTAGATCACACTGATGATAGACGCAAGGCATTAAAAGAAAGATTAGAAAAGGGGCTAGAGAAATGCACATATGAAAAGGATTATGCTTACACTGCAATAAAGGCGCAAGGCAAATTAGCTATAGGTGCATTACATGTAGGGAGGCTTTGTACATATAGGCCGAAATCTGAACATGACACTTTATTTGTGGGAATGAGTGAATGCAGGCATGTGTTTTTGTTTCAGAGTAATTGGACATTCATGATAAATGGACAGGATCCAGCGATCCCTGAGATTTATTATATCTGTGGACTTAATGCTTATTACCGTCTCCCTAAGGGATGGTATGGGACATGTTATTTGGGAATAGTTTTCCCAAAGATTTACCAGATTGATGACTTAAAGCAAATACCTAAAACGTCTGAATTACAACATGTTAGACAAAAACGAGAGACAGCAGCTGCTGTCGTTGGTGCCATATTTGGAGCCATAATTCCTTCAGTAGGGGTTATCTTAAACTCCATAAAGATTCAAAAGTTGTCTACTATTGTGGATAACATGCTGACAAATTTTACAGGGGCTATACTCCTGATGGATACTGAACTTGCTACGGAAAGAGCTATGACTCTTCAAAATCGGCTTGCTTTAGACATTCTTTTAGCAAAGAGCGGCAGAGTCTGCAAGATGCTCAACAAGCGTCATTGTTGCTCATATATACCTGACAATAGTAAAAAGATTAGAGGTATGCTTACTAACCTAACTAGAGATAGTGCAGATTTGAAGGATTTGAAGGAACCTGGAGCATGGGAGAAATTTGGGAAAGGAATTGCCAGAGTAGGGAGATGGTTTAGCAATATTTGGAATGGAGTTCTTGCAAAAATATTAGGGGGTCTATTAATTGTTCTGGCCTGTTTATTAGGTTTATGGGGAGCATGCAAAATTAATGATAAAATTAAAAGAAATTGGACAAAGAGGAGTAAAAAGAATGAAGAAAGTGAAAGGGAGAAAATGTTTAATGAAATTTGGGAAAGTTCACACAAAGGACAAGATGTTGAAATGCGCATTATGCGCAAGGTGAAAAATTAAAGTGAAAGGTCAAAGGGAAAGGTTTGTATGATGATGAACGTCATCAGAGGAGGGACTGAGAGAGCGTAGCTTATATATATATTCTATATTAACATAAAATGTTTATGAATAAATGTGTGATAATGCCGCATAGAAACTATAATAATAATTTTGTTTAAACGTGCACCTGAAATGTGACCACGGGGAGTGGCCGCCAATGGATACATAGACTAATAATGATGACTAAAATGTTTATATTATGTTTAAATAAGTTTGTACTAATGATTGCGTTATTGAATCTGTGCTGAAATCCTTATAGGCCTTAAGTTAGCATGAGCCGAAGCTTAGCTGCTTGGCTCTCGTATTAAATGTATTTTTCTATCTTGCAGTGTGCTGACTCACCAGAGGACATGACCCCGTTTGTTTTTTTCTTCAAACTAAAAGATGAATGTAACCATGCTAGATCCGTTTCCCATGGATTTTTCACTACTTGTAGAATAATGTTAAAAACAAAATGAAAAAGTGTAGATTAATGTAATGTACAAGGTCATTCAAACCGGTGAAGACAATGGAGCTACTGACCAAAAGATGTGCAAAGAATTACAGAAAGATGAAATCATACCGGACGTGCCACCTCTGAAGACGTCAATTATGGAGACCAATAAAATGTCTGTAAAATAATATGGGGTGAAGAGTTAGGTGACTTAGGGGGTTATTACAACTTTGGAGGAGGTGTTAATCCGTCCCAAATTTGACGGATATACCACCAGCCGTATTACGAGTTCCATAGGATATAATGGACTCGTAATATGGCTGGTGGTATATCCGTCACTTTTGGGACGGATTAACACCTCCTCCAAAGTTGTAATAACCCCCATAATGTGTTTTCTGATAGGCTAAAGATAGTGGGGTATAACAAATGTCCAATAGAATTTTAGGGGAATGTACAACGGAAAAGGAATAAAAACCCATGACACAGGAAACCATTTAGAATTAGGTAGGGAATGCTGTTGATTTTATCCAGAAACTTTGTCACTCTGTTCGGTGACTTACTTGGTTTTACTTAAACCATCCTTGTCCTTAGATTGCCCATTTACACTTTACCTCCTTATGAGGGAAGTGCCCTTTTTGCCCCAGAGCTGAGTTCTGACAGACGGCGATTTGACTGATGTCCTGAAGACGAAGACTGAACCTGTGCGCTGACCTAAACTTTGGAGGGTAATTATGACAATGCATTTGTGATTTGTCTGTTTCCTTTCTAGGTACCAACTGCTTACTTTTGACAGAGAACATAGTTAGATGTTTTCCAAATTGGTGTTCTAAATTATTTTGCCTGAAGCCCAACATGTGAATGCTAATCAGTGGTTAGGACAGGTGTTCACTAAACTGACGCAAATAGACAAACAACCGAAACTATGCTTTGTTGAACTGACGCTTTATTGACACTCTGCTAAATTGATCTATGTTCACGCCGTGTTATGTTCTGATGTTTGTGATTCTCGCCTTAATGAAATTTTATCAGAATTGCCATATAGTGACTATGCTATTACGTTTCTTGGTTTCAAGATTGACGTATTTGCTTCTAGAACTGGAATCAATAGGGAATAAAACTTCATAAAATTCTACTAAACTGGTGTGGTTATTCATGACTGCAAGGTCATGGTAGTGGCTTTGAATTGATTAATGACTTTGACTAAAGTAAAATACATTGTTGTGATAAATATTGATGATATTATTGACGTATTGATTGACATATTGATCAGCTATCTCGTCCTAAGGTGTCTCTCAACTGGGTCAAAAGATTCATTGGCCTAAAACGAGTCCTGATGTGTAATACATTATCATAAAGGGATGCGTTAGCAACGTTATAGTTAGGTTCTGAATTTACTGACACAAAATCATACAAACTCAGCATTTATAGTTATGGTTAGGTAAGTAGCTATAAAATGCCCTAAGGTACCTATTATTAATGCGCTCACCATGAACTGCTAATTACCCCACATGTCACAACACCCTTAACATCTTTGATGACATCATTGATTATATCAATGTTAAATTGCCAGAAAAGTTATTGAGGAGAAAACTGTGCATGGGGGGGCATGAGTTATAGTTACCTTAGGGCATGAGTTATAGTTACTTCAGCTAACCATAACTATAGCTGCTAAATTTCTATGGTTTTGTGTGAGTAAATTCAGAACCTCACTATAACTTTCCTCTAACCTTAGTTTTGCTTTTTGAGTGAATATATTGATTATGTATATTATTATGATGTTTATGTAATCTCAGAGATCAAAAGAAGACTGATGGAATAATGTATTTTAAGTTTTTTTCTAACGTTAGTGACATCATTATGTTGTACTAATTACTCTATATTTAAGTAAGGGGTTACACTTTAAAAAACGGGTGAGATGAACTCGGCATGTCATGTGATCAAGGCCTGCTTTGGGCCAAAACACACAATGGCGGACAAGAAGTAAACAGTGTTACAATATTTTCAACATTGGAGGGTCTGTGCCTGATTTTTGAATTATCACATTCAGGCGAGGGGAGCAAAAGCCAGTGGGTGGTTATAGTTAAAACCAACTTTCCACATAGACAAAGTGGTGCATCAGCTGTGATGCACCACATTTCTTGCACCCCTCTATCACCACCTAACAACACCACGGTAGCACCATATTTATAATACAGTGCACTGTGGTGCACCATGGTGCACATTAGGACAATAGCATCATAAGTTATGCCACTGTTGTGGTACTTTGCAGGATTAGCACCATAAATAATGGTGATAATCCTGCAAAGTAAAGGGAGGCCTATTGAAAGTAATGGGTGTTAAAAATTATGCTAAAAATGGTGCAGTGAAATGTTGTAAATTTCACTGCACCATTTTTATGGGTCTCCCACTGCCAGAATGTCCCCCTTGTATACGTTATGCCTTGCACAGACATTATGTGGCACAGGGAGTCGCAAAGTAGCACAATGTGCCACTTTGCAAATAGCATTAGCATACAAAAAAATGATGCTAGTGTGGTGTTAAGAGGCACTAGGGCCTTGCAAATCTGGCCCAAAGTGGTTTTGTTTTGCTGATATCTTTGGCGCGGTTTGACACATTTTGACAACATTTTCTAAACTAGCTAGTTCAGCTGCAGTCTGGAAAGTTTCAAGGTGATTCATCTAGAGAGGGACAAGAAAAAGAGGGGGTCCCAAAATGCTTTATCCGCATGCTGTGTCTATGGGGACTTTTCATTTTTTTAACACAACTACAGCCTAAACCACTCTACACACTTAAACCAAGTTTGCAGAAAGCTAGGACTTGGTCCAGAAATTTCTCTTTTTGTTATTTGATGTAAATCTGTTCAGTAGTGTTGGAGCTATTAAACAAATAAAAATATAGATATCTAGGGATGCGGATCCTTAATGGATCTGTGGCTACCCGCGGTACCTGCAAAGGATCCACAGGTATCTGAGGAACTCCACAGATCTGAGCAAAAAGAAAGGCCCTGATTGGCTGACCGCAACCTGAAAGGAAAGTTGTGGTGGCTCTTTTCTTTCTTGGCTGGGGCCCCCAGGGAGAAAACATATATAAAAACACACATTTGGAGCCAGGATAGAGGTATCCTGACCTCACAGAATGCATGGAGGAGTCTCTGAGGGCCCCCTCATGGGCAAAAAATTTACCAATTTTTTTATTGGCTGGATCCATCGTGGCACCCAGCGTGACCCACAGTGTTCATACACAATAGACCTGTGGTTTAAAATCCCAATGGAACAAAAAAAAGACTGACACACCATACTCCTGCTGTGCATGGCCAAAATCTGTGCCCAGTTGGGGTTGGGTGCATGCGGGGGTTGGCCACGGGGCCTGCAGCAGGCCACCCCTGCAGCCAAATCCCACTGTGCAAAGTGAAAGGCAGTGTGTGATGGTGGTTGTATTAATAACCAGTAATTATATATTACTTTACTTTAAAATAAAAATAATAGAAATTCACTGAGAAAAACAAAGGTTACAGGGATGTTATAGTTAGGGTTACGTTTTACCTGCACAAAACCATAGAAATTTAGCAGGTACAGTTATACTTAAAATTATCTGAAGAAACTATAAGTTGTACCATTAAGTATCTTTAGGCTGTGAATTATAGAATCTTAACATAAGTATAACTATAACTTCTTAATTTCTATGATTTTGTGTGGACACAACATGAACCTACCTATAACATTCCTGTAACCTTTGGTTCTTTCAGTGAAACAAAATGTATATATATAACATTTATATTCTACATAGCACTTGCTACAGGATATTTTAGTTTTGTAGGCCTATAAATGTTAGTAGTGTCACTGATTACATCAGTCCCTGAGGAATGAAAAGCAGAGATGCCCCTGTTGGAATTAGAGATGGAGTTTTAGGTTCATATAAAAGGCACATATGCAATGTAAAGATTGATATTTTTGAATGTTTTGCAATCGAAATAATACAGACCTTCAAAATCAATATGTCAGGATTCTATATTTATTTTTCCACTTATGTACTACTGTCTGTCATAAGTGGTTAAGTCCCAACAAAAAATCAAAAAAACTTCTAATACTTGTGTTTTAATGTCATGTACTGTTCTGATTTTAATAATTTCTTCTTTGAAAACCAAAATCCGTCAGGCATAATAGTCTCTGTGTTTTCTTATCCCTGTGATGAGGTGTTTTGTCTTTTGTTGCCCCAGAAATGTTACAGAGGACTATCTATTTGTGGTTCGGGGGAGATCTGATTACAACAGCTTTATCTCCTGCTGCTGCTTTCACACATGTACCCTGGACACATTTTTTTTAATGGAAGTGGTTAGGCAGAGCACATCATGCATCTTAAATGATTAAAACGAAAATCAAGCAGCTTAAGTGGCAAGCAGACCACTTTAGCATGACTGACCTAGCCTAGCCAAACTGGCAGCCCCCGCGCAGCCAATGGCAACTGATTGGGGGAAAGGGAGGAGCTAAAAATCTTTCAGCCCAATGAGTGCTGCACACCTGATCTCGCCACATGGAACTGACCCCATTGCAAGTATTGTGTGACTCTGGGTTATTGGTGGCATGCTTAAGCATTGTGGGCCTTATGACTGATAGGGTGCAAACAGAGAAAATTATTTCCTTCTTACAATAAGGAGTGATCCTAAGAATGAGGACTGGAGCCAATATATAGCAGTACACATGCATTGCAATGGTGCACACTGCATGACCATCAAACATGGACCTGGGATGCAGAATGTGGACACTGATAATGGGATTTGCTAGAATTTGAAGTTAAAGGGACAGCATTTTCCAGAACAGTGTTTACTGGCCAATCAATTTCCTGAAGTGACTATAAGATTTATGAAGCCATTTATCAGTCACAAACCCTGCAAGTCATAGGATTTGCCTCTAGTAAATAGTTTTCCAGTATTTTCTAAATCCTGTTTTGTGACAGGGTAAGTTCTTACCGCAATGCATAATGGGTTTAGAAATGGATAATGAATTGCAATTTTGAGGAGGCATGTTTAGGGCATGAATATCAAATTGCGATTTGGAATGCTATGTATCCGTGGTTGGAAACCGTAGTTTTGGTCACAAATCACTGATAAGTTACCAGCTCCTCAAAGGTGGTGGTGAATTAAAATGTAAAAAAAATGTTTTGGAGTAGGCAATGGCCCTGGGACCGCTGCCAAAACGAACTTGAAAAAAAAGTATCTTTTAGGTCATCATCACTGTGATGACATTCAATCATAGTAAGTAGCAATGTGCAACCTACCTCATGAATAGTAATGAAGTCAGTCGAATTGTGACCCACTCCAAATAATGACTTTGAAACCAACCTAATAATACATAGGTTAGTTTGGAAAATCAGAATGGATTTGCTTAAAGTTGGTGCGCAATTTGTGACTACTTTTGTGAATGGATTCCAAGTGCATTTGGCTCTTAGTTATATAATTTGGTCTTTATTTGTCTTAAAATACACTGTATTGTATACATTCTATGCATGAATTCACACATTTTTTCACTGCGCCATCGGCACTTGCTTTGAAATGTATTTATGACTCAGGAAATAGGTACATAGTTTGATATGTATAATTTCTGCCTTGCTACTTTGAATTATCCTAAGCCTTGAGCGAATTCTAATTGTATGTGGTTTGGGTATTTTCAGTGACTGTCAATGGGCACACGTGGCATATTCATTTGATAGGTGAATACAGTTCCCTCACAGAGTATTTAGATCATGTAAGAGCTGCAGACTTGTCACTATACAATGTAAGGTATGTCCTTGAAATACATGAATACAATAAAACACAATGCTACTTTATGGTGTTTTATATGTCATCACAGTCATGGAATGTTATATGTTTTTTGTTTGCAAATGTCTCGGTTCATTGCAGGCAGGTCAGTTGCTGACTGGGGCTGCTTGAGAATGTTGCAGAGAGACGCCAGTGCTGACTTCTTTGTATCGTAATAAAACAGAACCTTAACATACTACGAGAGTGGACATCACCCTTTTTGATCTCATACAACATAAATTGGCGACCAGGGTCCTAGAGAAGTCAGCAGGTTGAGCCCATTAGATGCGTGCAACAATATTCATTGTTATTTTGCAAGAACTGTGTTTTGATCCATATGCAGCAAGTTTGGGCTGGTGCATTTGAAGCATACTCTCAGACTGAACAAGTCGCATTTCAAATGACACTTCTTTTATTCACGCTTTAGCATTTTGCCAAGTATATACGCACTGTGGCACGTTCAAGAGACTTGGTGTACAGTACAAGCAGTATACAACATATATGGGGAAAGCTGAGTGCAACATTGAGTTACAAAATTAAAAGGTCACAACCAGTGCGCCAAAGGTGGTGAATCTCGCTCGAGCCAATGGAATCAAGAAGAACTGATGCATGAGTGAAGCACGAGCAGCCTGTTACTCGTGCTAAACGGAGTGCGAGCAAGACTGCCATTCTGAAACTGCACTAAGAATTGGACAGATTTTTTAAATACAACACAGCGTGAGCAGAACGGCTGCTTGTGTGAGCCAGCAGTGTTATGGAGCAAGCTTTGAGTGTGTATCCTTTTAAGTCAGGCATAAGTTGGTAATTGTTTTTTTATGCACATCTTCACGCTGCATAAGGATGTGCTTTAAGAACATTGTGACAAATTGCTATGAATTTCAAGAAATCTTACCTGCTTATCAGTTAATTCTGAGAGTACAGCACAAACTCAAGCACAACAGCACAAGCGAAAGTATGATTCAACCTGATTGGTTCAACCCCTTGCTGGCTATTGGCTGATCTTATTTATCAGATTTTTGGCCAGCAGTTGGGATCGGAAAAACTATGCTGAATCTAATTCAACATTTACTTTGGTATTGACATATTGACAGTTTTTAAAAGCAGTGTTTGACTCTTTAGTTTATTATTATCAACTGTTAGTTCAGACTTGATAACACACAGATGGCTAACTTACCTGTAGCATTTTTACCTGAACCTGGAGCACCAAAGGTCAAATGGCATCAGTGGTATAAATCATTTGATAGCTACTTAGTAGCCATTGATGGGATAGAATGTTCTCCTACAAGAAAAAAAGCCATCCTATATAATTGTCTCGGGTGGAGGGTCAAAGAATTTTTGATAATTTACACTAACTATGCCCTCCCGGTCAGTAAAATGGGATGTTTTTAATGAAGTGGTGGAAAGATTTTAAAATCATTTTAAAGGGGATGCAAGTGTTATTGTTGAAAGACATAAGCTTTTTACGCGCAAACAATTTCAACATGAGACAATAGACAATTTTTTGGCACAATTGAGAATTCTGGCTTCAGCCTGTGAGTTTTGAGGACCTCTGGATTAATACTTAAGAGACCAAATGGTTGAAAATTGTTATGATAGTAGAATGCAAGAAAGAATTGTATGTTGTATTAATGCTAGTTTAGCGGAAACATTAGAAATAGCTAGAGGCACTGAGAGATTGGTATTAGCTACCAAAGAATTAGCTAAATATAGGGTAAATTCTTGTAAGCATATGAAAGCAATTTTGCATAAATCAAAACCTTCCACCAACAGCAACTTTCTTTCACCTCCTGACATATGCACAATAGCATTCAGTGGGCATGAAATTGACTTGGCAACCTATTTTCTTGAGGATATTAAATACAAAAACAGAATGATTCACTCTAAGAAACAGTTTTCTCAGAAAGGATACAATATAGTAGGATTGTGTGACCAGGATCAGCTTGGTATGATTTTGAGACTGGTTATGGAAAATCCTATTTTATTGGTTGAGGAGGTGGCAATGGAAGTTAAATTACTGGAGGATGTGTTGAATAAACATCACACCATATTTAGGGATAAACTGGGAGTAGTCAAGGGTTTTGAACATAAAATCATTTTGAAACCTGATGCCATCCCGGTGGTCCACAGAGTTAGCAATGTACCATTGAGTTTCAGAGGCAAATTGAAGCAACATTTGGATAATTTATGTTCTGAAGGCAAGGAGTAAATGAGCCAGTGGACTCATCACTTTGTGTACCCCACATTGTGGTGGCTATAAAAAAATCTAATGAGTTTAGGCTCTGTATTGATCTAAAATCACGTAATAAAAATATCCAAGTGGATTGGTTTCCTTTACCAAAGATACAAGACATGCTGGCACAACTGGGTGGGTCAAAGTATTTTTCAACCATTGATTTAAAAGCTGCACACCATCAGGTGGAATTGAGTAAAGACATGAGGAACCACATGACAATCATTAACTTATTTGGGGCTTTCTGTTTTATTTAGGAATACTACTCTGTTTTGCCTCAGCGGTATTTCAGAAATTAATGTACCAGCTGTTGAGAAAGGAAGAAAAAGTTTTAGCCTACCAAGATGATATATTAATATATTCAGACTCAGAACAAGAACATTTGAACAAGGTTGATAAAGTTGTGAGTATATTGGAAAGTAATGCTATAAATGTGAAAGAACACAAAATGCTAATTTTTGATGCAAGTTGTGGAATATTTGGGGGCACACAATTTCAGCAAAAGGGATCGAACCTAGAGAGTACCTTCTTGTGGCTATTAGAAAATGTTCCACACCTGTCTCCAAAGATCAGTTGAGATCATTTTTAGGTCTCTGCGAATATAATTCACGCTTTGTGCAAAATGTTACATTGCAGATGGAGCCTCTAAGGAAACTATTAGGGAATGGGGTTAAGTTTGTGTGGGAGCAGGAACAAATGTAGGCATTCAATGTTCTGAAATCATTAATCATCAATGCACCTGCTTTGCACCCTTCAGAGATGCTGGACAGAATGTTGTAACTGTGGATGCCAGTGGTTCAGAGTTATGTGTTGTTTTCAGCCAGTTAGTGGGAGGCAAGGAAAACACAGTGACCTTTGCATTGCATATCTTATCTGAGGCTGAGAAGAACTACAGTACAATTGAGAGGGAGGCCTTAACCTGTTTGGGGTGTAAGGCATTTTAAAACATATTTGTGGGGTAAGGATGTAATATTAGTCACAGATCACAAACCGTTGATGTGTATGTGGAACAACAAAGGTGTGGGTAATGCCAGTCCCAGGTAGGTGAGATTATTTTCTAAACTATTTGAGTTTAATATCCGGATGAAGCATATTCCCATAGGGAAGAATAACAGAGCTGGTTTTCTTTCAAGATGCCTATTATACCAATGTGTCGAGGAGGATTTGGCTAAGGAGAGAGACATGATCATTGGGGTAGTAGATGGTATAATGATTTCTGAGGGAGTAGTGTCATACGACAGTTGAATTGAAAAGGCAAGGCTGGATAAAGAATTGTGTGCCATAAGGTAATATATAACACAAGGGTGGCCAAGAAAAGTACAAGTCATGGGAGAGTTGAAATCTTTAAAAAAAGTAAAAGATGAGTTGAACATTGAACAAGTCATGATTCTAAGAGGTACCAGATTGATTCTGCCAGGGGACTTAAGGGTGAACTTCAATAATGTGGCCCACAGAGGAAATCTAGCACCTGTAAAAGACTGTGTTTATATTATTGGTGGAGAAGTATGGATAGCGAAGTGGAGGTAATGGTGGGAAGATGTGTGGAGTGTAGAATGGCTGATAAATCGGTGCACACCTGAAACACACTGTTCTGCCCAGTAGAGTATACTGAGAGTCTATGGGAAAAGTTAAGAATGGACTTTATTGGTCCTATTGGTGGATTCAATGATGGTAAGAGATTCATTTTAGTGGTAGGTTACTGCCAGTCCAAGTGGCATTCCTATTGATTCATGAGAAAATCCAATAGAGCCACATTTTGAGGCAATTGTTCAGGTTGGAGGGAGTACCAGCATTTTTGATGACTGATACTGGGATATAGTTTGTTTCACACCAGATGGTTGAATTTTTAGAAAAAAAGTTGGAGCTAAACAGCCCCATATAGTCCGCAAGGTAATGGTGTGATGGAGAGAGCAAATAGTATGTTGAAGTAGGTGGTGCAGTTGGCAAATTCTACAGGTCAAAATGTTTGAGAAATAGTGGCTGAAAGAATGTGGTGTTACCACAACAACCCTCACTCTACTCTGGGCTTTCCCCTTTTGTGCTGTTGAAAGGAAGATATTTGTGATGAAGGAAGCTAAGATGCATGGACAGATCCATTTGCAAGAATAAGTAAGACCTAAAGTGGGGAGGTTACAAAATAACAGAGGAATGAAATATGATGAGTTAGAAGTAGTAGTAAAGTAGAATTTTGAGTGGGGGGTCTACTGAGGGTAAAGAGACCAAAAAATAAGCAAGCTTCAAAGTTTTTTCCAGAAACCAAGGTTATTCAAGTTTCCAAACATTCTATCAAGATGGTTGGTGGGAAATTGTGGAGTAAAAGAAGTGTGGCAAAAGTACGTAAGAGTCAATGATGTGGTTGGAGGTCAATGTGGAAGGACTGGATATAATGGTGGAAAACCTGAGTGGAACAGTTTTTTTTTTATGGCAGGTAGGTTTGAGGTTGGCAGGAATACAATCATAGAAGAACCTGTCAAGGCTATGGATAATGAGGTCAGAGAAGTTGATAGAGTACATAATAGACATTATCAGAAAAACATGAACGCTGAGCATATTAGGTCAAAAAGATAATGTAGGAAACCCAAGTATCTCAATGATTATGTAGAATGAAGTAGATTGTAACATACTTCTACGGAACAGGATGGATGAAATATTTTCAAGCGGTACAGAAAAGTGGGACACTTTTTATTCAACAATTTTTTTTAAACAATGTTTTATTTGTTTTTCATAACCTCATACAATCTTTCACAAATACATATCTTCTCATCACATTGTGCACTTTTTTAGATTTTCTCCATTTGCAAATACAGATTAAATTAATCATTTATTGTGAGGATTGCAAACGGGCATACATTAAAGCCCAATGAACAGCATTCTGGCTTTGTTCTTCCAGTACTATCCTCCAAGGCAGTCATTATCTCTGTCCAGTGTTCTCGTACTTCCAGAGAGCCCCTCAAAACTTGCAAGATATCAGCTCCACCTGCCCTACGCCTAGGGTAATTGGCGTTAGGTAGCCGTGTATTTTACAGAGTTTGTTAGGGAAAGGGAAATTCTGTGAAGTATATTGTAGTGTAGCAACTTAAACCTGCTGATTCTAGATACCTTAAGTGCATAGAACATCATCAGGATCCAATGTGTAACTTCGAGTTCAATGCCTAAGTCTTGGGACCATTTTTCTCTTGAAGAATTTGTCAGTTTTTGCTTCTGACTGGAGTGCTTTGTACAGTGTTCATACTAAATGTCGACCCCTCCTATCACCCTAGCTTTTTCAGTTCAGGGAAGATCTTAGGTTCTTCCTCCTGATTGTTGATGAGTTTTTTAAGGAGTCTACAGCATTAGCCTATGTCAACAATTGGTGTCTGGGAATTTTTCATTTTGGGATAGCTTAGAAAATCAATTATCACTTCATTAGGGTACAAGTTCCTCATCTTTCTAACTCCCACATACTCCCAAGTTAGTAGCCTGCACCCCCATTGTAGACCTCTCAGGAACGGAAGACATATCTGGGAGATCAAAGGAGTTTAAATTCTCCTCTAGTGATCCATCTTGTCAAAGAGTAGAAGGTTAATCCAACACACTCTATATATTCCTATATAGATCTCCGTCCCTAGGTGCCATCTTTCTAGCTTTTCAATTGAGAGGCCCGCTAAATGCACCTTTGCGTCATGGGCCTTTGGATCTGAGCATCATATTGAGAACCATTGCAGTTGGACTGCACAATAATATGCCGCAAAGTATGCCACTACGTTTTTCCTTACTCCACTCTGTGGCAATCTACTCTCTGGTACTCCACTGTATGTCACTCCACTCTATGATATTACACTGTATCCCACTCCACTGCAACACACTCCAATTTAACCCACTAGACCATATACCACTCCACTGTATGCTATTCCACTGTAAACTGTACAACATTCCAGTCTACACCACTCCACTGTACACTACACATACAATAATACACTTACACTTCTCCATGGTACTCAACTCCACTGTACAACACTCCACTCTACGCTACTCTACTCTATGCCTCTCCACTTTATGCCACTCAATAATACAATATTCCACTGTATTCCACTCCGCTAAATGCCACTCTACTCTACCCAACTCCAGTCCATGACACTCCAGTCTATGTCACTGCATTGTAGGCCAATCCAATATATGCCACTTCACTTTACTACAAACCAATGTATGTTATTCCACTATATACCCCTCCACTCTACATTACTACACTGTGCGCCATTAACATTTAACGCTATTCCACTCAACACAACTTCATTATATACTACTCCAATGTATGCCAGTCCACTCTACACCATTATACTCTGCCCTATTCCACTGTATACCACCCAAGAGCACTCCACTCTATGGTACTCTGCAGTGCGCTACTACACTGTACACCACTACAGTTGACCCCACTACACTCTGCCCCCTCTACTCTACAACACTCCACTGTATTGTATTCTATTCTACAACACATCACTCTAGCCCACTCCACTGTACGCCACTACATTCTACACTATTCCACTGTACCACACTGTGCTCTAACACACTTTACTGTATGACACTGCTTTGTATGCCAATACAATGTGAGCCAAATAACTCTACATTTTTCTGCTGTATGCAACTCCACTGTACAGCACTCCATTCTATGCTATTTCACTCTATGCCATTTGACTGTAAACCACTCTAATATATAGTATTTCACTGCATACCACTCCACTCCATGCCACTGCACTCTATACCACTCTATGCCACACCACTCTACTCTATATCACTCCACTTTATGCCACTCCAGTCTATGTCACTGAAATTCAATTACAAAACCAAAGATTGAACTTTTATAATGGTTCGGAATACTTTTTTTATTCTTTCCATACAAACCAGATTTAAAATACACAAAGATTAGAAATTCCTCAGTTATAGTTATACAATACATTTATCATTTATGCACCACCATTAAATGTGTATCAATGTATTTATTCTTTAGCCACAAAGAAAAGTTAAAGTACATAAAAATGTAAATTTCTAAACTTATATCATTTCTAATTTATGCAACACCTTCAAATTATTATAACTTGTGTACCTCCATACACAGTGTATTTAACTCCGTAGTCCCCCATATTAACTATACCTTGTCACTGTATCACGCACTCTGTTCTCACAAAAGAGATGATTTGTAATGTCATAAGTATTATTGTAAATAATATTATTTCAGGTTGCATAACTGTTATAATAGAAAACGGTATATGCAGTGTATGGAGGAGAGGTAAGTTATTATTAATGTAGTATGGCTGTCAATACATTGTGTATGGAGGTGCATGAGTAATAATAATTTGAAGGTGTTGCTTAAATTATAAACTGAAGCTATAAGTAGAAATTTAGAAATGTATTTTTTGTGCACTTTAACATTCCCTTGTAGCTAAACACGAAATAAAGTTTAAGCGTGGTAGCTAAATTATAATTGTAATGTATAACTATAGTGGACAAATTTGTAATTTTGTGTATTTTAAGTTTTTTTGTGTAGAAAATATAAATAAAGGTTTCCTAACTATAATAAATGTTTTTTCATTGAAAATATATATACATATATTAGAGAGCGAGAGAGAGAGACATTTTACATAGTGGTAGCTGCGACTGTGAAGTTATACTTAGGTCAGAGTTTCAATAGGAATAGCTGTCTTTGGCTATTAACTTTGGTGCTATTTGACAACTCTTCACACAAAATTCTAAAAACATATGTTATCATACTCAGCTCTCTCCTGGGAAGCTTTGAGGAGATCCATCAAGTACAGCTGAGAAAAACAGGGTCCCAAAATGCTTTACCCCAAGCGTTTTTTGGGGGGTAAATTAGACAACAATACTGAAAAAACAGCTGAAAAGAATTACACCAAATTTGGCAGAAAGTTTGATCTTTACCCAGAAAGCATGCTTTTTGTGAATTGGGGTAAATCTTTTCAGCCATTCATAAAATAGTGATATCTAGTGCAGTGGGAATCCCACAGTTAAAACAGAAATGTGAAGCATTCTGATTTACTGGGCCCTCAGGAACAAGACCAGTCCCTCAAGACCAATAACTGTTATTGGATGGATACAGTATGAAGAAAATTGTGAAGTAGTCATTACAGGACTCTGGGTCCAGATCTCCAAGTCCTAAAAGTGAGTTTAAAAAACATATATGGGAGTATGGTAAGGATACCCTCACCCCCTAGCCAAGATGAGTGGGAGGGGGTCAGATTGGGACTCTCCCAAAGGTATACAATTAACTTAGCTGGGTCATTATGGTCCTACAGGTCTCTGTGCAGCCCTTTTGCACTCTTGTGGGAGTTGTGAGAACAGAAATCATTGTTGAAAAGGCTAATGTGGGATAGGGACCTGTAGGATGTTGTCTGCCCAGGGTGGTTGACCAACCACAAGAGATTGGACACAGGCACTACAGCCAACCCAACAAAGGGGTTGGAAGCCACAGGGAGGCAAAGCCCTGAGGCCAACCCCACAGGACCCTTTGGCCATGCACTGTGGACAGTTGACTTCAGGGGGTTGGATGATGGACCTGGCCAGGCTTAGCCCACATAGCTTGCAGGCCATGCATGGTTGGGGGTTTTCCATTGGCCCCATTGGCCCTGTGGCTAACCCTACACTGTGCACAACTTTGGACCGTGCAAGGCTGGTGCTGGCTTCTCGTGGGTGAAGATTAAAGTGATGGTATTGTGAGCTATGCTAATAAGTAGGGGTAGGGCAGGAGCTCTGCTCCTCTGGCAGAGCTAATGACGTTTTTGGCACTCCACGGACTGCTGGGAGTGCAGAGTTTGCCCAAAACTCTGCTAGTCAGTCCAAAAGGCTGCACTTGAATGTGTAGCCCATAACTCGGCTGCAGTGAGCACCTGCGAGGGATCCAGAGAGGGCCAGGCCTCCCGCTGCCAGCAGCGGAGCAGGGGGCAGAGGGAGGCAGAGAGCTAGGCCGCTAGGCAAAGGATGACGAGGACTAAGATAAGTCCTCGTCTCTTAGTATTTCCTTTCTTCCCATTGTTTGTGCACACTGGTGCACAAACAAGGAATGAAATGGCAGCTTTTGCTGCCTACAGCCCTGGCCTGAATTCAGGCCAGGGCCATAAGCAATGGAAGCTGCTGTTTCAGGCCTCTTCTACACCAGCCTTCCCCGTGTGCAGTGCACACAGAACAGGTCAGTGCACAGAGGCCTGAAATGGCCATTTCCTGAATGCGCCCAATCTTGGAAGCGCTAAGCAGGGTCAGGCCTGGCTAACCAGGCCCAACCCTGCTTAATGCTTCCAAGATTGGGCGCATTCAGGACTCCGCGGGACACGGAACTCCACCTCTGTAGAATTCCATGGACTTTTTAATCTTCTCCGTGAACTCCACCCAGGCCAACTAATAAGATGTTCCTTCACATAAGAAAAAAAAAGAAATTCACTGAAACACCCAAAGGTTATAGTGATGTTAAAGTTGGCATGGTACTTTACATTAGCAAACAAAAAACTGAAATCCACATAAAAAACACAGGACCTGATTTAAGAAAAGTGGCGCTGCACACAGTGCAGCACCACTTTGCTTGCATCCCTTATTGCCTCCCTAATGCATCATGTGTGTGCCATATCTAAGATATGGTTCTCCATGGTGGTAGTTAGGGAACTAGCATTAAAAGTGTTGATGCTACTTCTGAGCTTTGCAGAATTAGCGGCAAAACTTTTTACGCTCAATCTGCAACCCGTTGTAAACAATGGTGTGCCTCCTTTGAATGCCTTCTGTGAGCAGGCATTAATAGTGGCAAAAAAATGAACAAAGAAATATCTTAGATCTTTGCACCACTCTCCCCCCCAATGGGGGAACGCCCCCTTTGCATACATGATGCCTGGCACAGGCATCATGTAGCGCAAAGGGTTACAAAGTGGCACAATGCATGCATTGCACCACTTTGTAAATTTGGTGCAGTGATTTTGGCCTTGTTGAGCCATAATAGCATTAAAAAAATTACCCTAATGTGGCGCAAGAAGGTGTTAAGGGATCTTAAAACTGCCCCACACAGTTTGAATTTTTTTTATAATTATTTGTGGTAAAAATATCAAAAATTGCGTTAAAAAAAAAAAAAAAAGGAAATTCAATAAAAGGCGACGTTTAACGTGAATTTACAATAAGAGAAAAGTGCTAGTCTTAACGTCACACTTTAAGTGCAAAGAAACTGAAATTCACCTGTTAACGTTTATTGCGCTAACAATAACATGTGCCCCCTGCCATGCCCAGCTTATTACCTCACATATCACATTACACGTGACATGCTCAACGACATCATTGTTGACATCATTGATGTCATGCTGAATTACCAGCTGGTGTCTTGTTGACTGTCTCCAAGAGGTCGGCTATGTGCAAAAGCTTTGCTACAGGGTAAAGGCTTTCATAGTAGGTGCTTACTCTCCTAAGTGGCTTTGAGTGTCTTGAGGGAGTGGTCTCTGCATGAAAAGTTGCACATAGCAGGGATGAGTGTATCTGTAAAGTGTTTGGCACAGGATGAAAGCTGTTCGTTTTTGACACAGGATGACAGCTGTGCTTTCACCACCTATGGGGCACTGGGCATGTCAAGGGAATGGGCTCTCCATGGGGCAATTCTGCACACTACGAAAACTGCTGGCAATAGATACTTTAACATCCATGCATGATTGGTTGCCCACTAGACGCCAGCTTTCCACAGAGGATTCAGTAAGAGACAAAGGTTGAGCATAGAAGAGGCTCAGCCACCTACTGGGGCATGCGTGTCTAAGACAGCATTAAAGTGGCATTTACCCTGCGCCATGCTTACAAAGTGGCGCAATGCATGCATTACGCCACTTTGTAAACCCTTGCACCACATTATGCCTGCATTAGGAATAATGTATGCAAGGGGGGCATTCCCCCAAGAGGGGACCAAAAAAATGGCACAAGGAAATCTAAGAGATTTCTTTTTGCCATTTTTTTGGCACTTTTAACACCTGTTCAGAGCAGGTGTTAAAAGGGGGCATACCATTATTTATAATGGGCCTCTATGTACTCTGTAGGACGCTACTCCTGCAGAGTATATCAATAGCATTAAAAAATGACACCATTGTCCGCTACTATGCGCCATGGTGCGCTGTATTTTAAATACAGCACACACACACATGGTGGCGGTGGGGGGGGGTGCGCTAAGGAGTGCAAGGACCGTGGCGCTGCACCAGGTGGAGTGGCATAAGTCACATCTGCAAGTACACCTCTATGTCATGAGAGCTGAGTTGTGTGAGGCCATAACCAGGGCATTGCAAGGTATAACTAGCTCAGCCAACTATAACTGGTGAATTTCAGTGTTATTTGTGTTTAAAACATGAAACGTTGTGTCTGACTGACATTTTCACCTAACTATATTGTCTCTTTACCCTTTTTTGTAAGATATATAGGAATAGAGGTTTTGTTTATGTTATGAGAGACTCAATCATATTATCAAGGTAACTACTTTTCAGTAGCTTTCTAATCATCACTCTTCGCCAGCAGACTGCTTTTGTTGTAGCACAAGAGCCTGGGCAGAGCGCGGTTACCATGAAAAGTAGAGGTGGCATTTGAAAGTGTTGTTGGATTCGCTGTGTATTTTCAAAACACCCTAATCAACATGTGACATATTTAAACCATTGAAAAAAAAATGTTTCCCAATTTTTTCCCGTGACCTGTAATGGTGCCAAGCTGTTAAATCTGTATGAAGATTCTTTCAAGAACTCCTATATTTTCATCATTATTTGGAGGTAATGTTTTTTTCTGTTCGCAGGTGACATCCCTGAAACCTTGATAAATGTTATATTTTCTTTCATTTCAATTTAAAAACAATGAACGCAGAAAGAATTCTGGATTATTTTTGTTTGGAACGAATGGTGGAGTATTATAAGGTTATTGCCTGCAATCGACACCTTAAGGCCCAATGTAGCGAGATCTTCCTTGAAGTTTGTTGAATTTTTTGGGCTATGCTATGACGAACTGATGCTAATGACAGTTGTAACATAATCCATGACTTCTGTTTATCTTTGTTCGTTAGAAGTATATTTCCTTGAAATGTTATGTTTTATAGATCGGCCTGTCAAGAAAACATTAGTAGTGCAGAAAGCAGATAATTTTTTTTTTTATGTAGGACCAGATCTTTCTTTAGAGGTATGAGTAATTAGTGTTTGCCCTTACATCTCTGGGAATTAATCGACTGTCTAGTGTTATATATCTACTCACTACTGTGTCTTAGTTGCTGATCAGTGTCTCATTCCCTTCTCCCCGGGAGAATCATTCACACTAATTATTAGTTACTTTGAGTTTCAGTAGGAAGTGGAGTGAAATATCTATGGTAGCCCTTTTACAACGTCAGTGGAGTATAGGTGTTTAATTAAATCATGATACTAAACGCATGAAGTCTCTGGAAAGTTCCTGGTACTGCTCTAGGCACTGCTTTCAGTACAGATCTAACAATAGTGAAATGTGCATTTTCTCATAATGTAATTTGATTCTCTAAATTTCAGAATCATAATTCATTCTTTCATATTCGCTTCCCCATGGAGTGGACATTATTTTTTTTACATGACAACATATACTTTTTGATCCACTTTCGTTTTAGCCAGGTAAGGCTTAATATAATTAGTCTTTGAATAATAGCTACTTGTTAATCAGTTTATTTCCACAATATTTCAAATGAGTTACCGCATTATCCACGCCTGAGACTTTCACAAATGCTGTAACACTTTTTCACGTTTCTTGCTACTTTATAAGTACAGCAATTGCATTAACTGTTGTTTCTAAAGCCCATAATACTAAGTTAAGATATATAAAAAATATTTTTCCCATCTTTAGGGGCTACCACCACATCTTTAGCATTGTTCGAAATGGGTTTTCTGGTTGGCTAGGGTATGCAGCTCAGCGAGGAAGAACCCACCATACTAGTCAAGGCAAGTAAGTTACACACCAAAGATAACCTGTGCTAACCCTCTTGTAACTTGGTGCAGAGCAGTCAGGCTTTTTATCAGAGGCAATATGTAAAGCATTTGTGCAACACACACGCAGCTACACAATGAATACACCACAAAACAGACTCTACACAGGATTATATATAAATACATATAATACATTGTACATAAAACTAGACCAAAACCACATGAATCATAAATACTGTGCATTCATTATCGTTACTCAGATAGTACTTGTTATCCTGGACAATGCTTGGCCAAATAAAATGACAATATCAGTAAATACTTAGGGCATGTATCACAACAGAAAAGCACATCAGTAAATGCTTTGCAAATGATGCAGGAATAAAATGTCACCTTAGATGCAGTGGCTAACCATTACATAAACATTACTTTGCATGCATGTGACAGGTACTCTCAAAAGGAATGCAATATCTCTTTAAAGGCAGACGCCTATTTGCAGGAACAGCACATAGATGACACAATACGACAAAAAACACACAGGGCACAGCGCACCTGCACTCCTACTTCCTGGTTTAGTGTATTTCGGCCAGTTCCCAAATGTGGCAAAGTGTGGGGCCTCCTTCAAGAAATCACCCCTGCAGACTACAGCGATCCATTGCCTCCAAGCTACGCCCAATGGACACACACACACACACACACACTGTAGACAAAAGTGGGGAGACTTTACTTGGTCTCCTGCATGCTAGATTGGAAAGGGCATCTTCCTGCGATTACCTGGTTCAGCTGCAGGTGAAACAGGTGGCCCACAGTACCTTGCCTGTGTTCCACAGAAAAGGAACTACAACGAGCAGCAGAGCTATCCGCAAAGGAGTGCAGGATGGTGGGGTTTTCTCTGCAACCACTACAGTATCCTTTAGTGCCCAGCACTGTACAGAGAGCCTCTGACACAGCTCTCCTCAGCGGTGTCTACTCCTTGGTACTGCAGCTTGCGAGCCCTGCTCTCTGCATCTCTCGTGGCAGAGGGGCATCGATAGGGGGTTCTTCACAGCCAGCGATGTCACTTCCCAGCAGGGAGATGGTGGCATGAGACAGCACTTCTCTCTCCTTGTTGTATGTCACGGTCCACTAGCTGGGGGGGCAAAAGACATGCTGCTCTCCTGAGAAAGTAATATGTGCTCGCCACTAGCTCCTTGAAACCGGGCAAATCAATCTCCAAGTGCTGACTCTGATTCAAACTCCCGCTCTTCAGCGTATAAAAACCGGCATGTAAACTGAAATCTGACACTGTCCTCAATCCCCGGCCGCACCAGCAGACAACCAGGAAAGCTCCCACAGAGAGGAGTACTGGCTCTTGAAAACCGGTACGGTGACCAGGATTCAGGCAGGTCACAAGAACTTTGGTGTCCCTGAGACCATGAGAAGAACCGGGGGCAATCCAAGAAGCCCCTGGAAAATACTGAGGGCACAAAGAGCAGGGAGGTGGGCAGCAGGCCAGCACATAAGACAAGATGCACAGTGGTAGTTCCTCCTTCAGCTCAGCAAGCAGCAGACCAACACAACAAAGTAGGTGGTCCAAATGGTGGTTCCTCCTGGCAGCACATCAGTCCTCTTTCAATGTGTGGATTGTAGAGCCAGCAGTGTCCAACACAGTGCCAAAAAACATGGGGTCAGCGCCCCTTTATTTATACTCAAAAGTGTCTTTGATAAAGGGGTGACTTCGAAGGAACCCTATAAATTTCACAATAATTCCTTTCAGCCTGGTCCTGGCTCCAGATGATCAGTTGGGGGTAAATCAGCCATTCGTGTGAGGGCAGGACACAAACGTTTGACATGGAAGTGTCAAACACCTCTTCCTCTTCCAGCCCAGGAAGACTATCAGAATGCAGATGAATGCAGATGTATCCCCTCTCACACCCACTCCTTCCTGTGTTGTGACTGTCTAAAAATTATGCACAAACTGTAGCTGTCACCCAGGCCAGATGTGTATTGAAGACAGGCTGTAAAGCACACAGAGGTATAAGCACCATGAAATGCTCACTTTCTAAAAGTGTAATTTTTAAAACAGTAATGTGAAATCCAACTTCACCAGTAAGTAGGATTTAGTACTATCATTTTAAACATACCAAACATGACATAGCTACTCCTTTCTGATTATGAATGGACACTTAAAAAGGTATAAAGGAATTTACAATGTTAACCTATGAGATGACCATGCCTCCCAGTAGTGAAAATGAAATAGGCTGTTTGTCACTACTAGGACGTGCAAAATGTAAAATTGCTAGCTCTTACTTTCACTGCACCCTGTCCATAGGACTACCTTAGGCCACATTAGGGATGACATGTGTAATGAAAGGAGAGTTTAAGGCTTGTCAAACAGTTTTAAATGCCAAGTTGAAGTAGCAGTAAATTGCACAACAGGCAGTGCAGTTGCAAGCCTGAGAAACATTTGAAAGGCTACTTCTGTGTGTGGCTTAAGCAGTGCTGCAGGCCCACTTGTAGCATTTAATTTACAGGTCCTGGCTATGTGGTATACCACTTAACAAGTGACTTATAAGTAAATCAAACATGCCAAACAGATGTAAAGCAATTACACCATGTTTAGAGGAGTGAGCACATGCACTCTATAACTGATTGGCAAAGGTAAAGTGCTAAGAGTCCTAAAGCCAACAAAAAGAAAGTCAGAAACCTAGGAGGAGGAAGGCAAAAGGGTTGGGGTAACCTTCCAAAAAGGGCCAGTTCTAACAAGCACAATGACACATCATAGAGTCTGAAAAAGTTAATTTGGTATGTTCTTTTGTGTAGTTCATAACTATCATTTCCCAAAGAACAATTTAAAATGTTTTAAATATCTAATTGATATGTTCTGGGAGACTTTCTATGAAACCACTAGCTAATGGGACAACAATATGACATACACATCTCCATACATTTGCAAAAAGACCTGCTGTAATAACAGGAAGCAGGTAAAATACAATAGTGTAGGGTGAGAGACAACTGAAGGACAACCCAAGAATATATACAGAACTGATAGGTCATTTACACAGTCAGACCACAGCATAGCACATTCCAAGCATATTTAGTAACAAATATTCACTCCTCTCCATGACATGTACGATGCTGTAAAAATAGCCAGTTGATGCGCTGACAGGAAAGCTATACTAGATGAGTCTCATTGCCACAGTCAATGTAGGGCATTTTGCACTATTAACAAATGCAACACTGAACAGCCATAAACACCAGAGAACAGGTAGGTATGAGATGAGATGATTAATAAATACAAACTGCCTGATAGATCTTAGTGGATGGGTTTCTCTGTCACAAATGTGACGGATATCCTGTTTTCCGTATTATATCCTATATCCAATATCTAATATCACTTGTAATGAGGCAGACAAGATGTCCATCAGGTTTGTGATGGAGTAACCCGTCCTCCAAGATGTAAAGCAGGCCAATAACCCAGATTCAGCAATGCACATTTATATAGCTGGCCCAAGTACCAACACACATTATTATCGCAAAGGAAGTGGCTATTTACCCGGATGCCATCCAAATTGTACATATCTCTACTAAATACCCAGTGACAGGCAAAATAGTACATGATCTCTGCTGTTTAACTTGCCAGAGGCTAAATAGTAGAGATGATGTACAATTTGACTGGCGGTCCTATGAATAGTGTGAAGGTAGTCTTTATTTTGCAGGAAATATAGAAAAAAAGGGACTTAAGGCAATGGAAGGGTGGTGGACATTCTGTAATGGGGACACGACAGGTGTGAAGCATTTGAAAATAAGTGCATTTTCAAATATACTATAGTTTGCACCAAGGTAAGTGCATACATTAAGCTAAGCTGTCTACAAATGAAAAAAGAGTAACATTAGTTTTGAATAAAAACATTTATGTTATTTTAATATTCAAATTCAAAATGCAGGAATCAAACAGAAGCTTCTATATTTGGCACACAGATCCATTGTGCTGCAGGCTATGAGTATTTGGTTGTCTGCAAAGAATATTGAGTATGGTTTTCAAGCATGTTGCATAAATACTTTATTTGCTAATGAGAATGCATTGCTTTTTTAAAGGTAATGTTCCTCATTTTGATGATTTCTGAAGTCTGGGCTCTTTTTGGGCTTCTTATAGAAGTCCCTGTTCTTGATTCGGGCTTCTTTTTAAAGGGGAGGTTGTTCAGCAGTTAACAAGATGAAGCAAACAGGGAATACGGACAGAGGTGGTATGTGGGCTGCTGAAGGAGGGGCATGTACAGTAGACAATGGGTGCTTGGGGTTACAGTGCGCTGGGTACTTGCTACTTGCAGGAGGTAAATTGAGTGAGACCCAGTAATGAGGCTTCTGTGGAATAGGGAATTGAAAGCAGAAAACAGGTAAGTAATGCATATGGGTAATTCACAACAGAAGTTCACCATGCTGCCTGTGGATAAACAAACCTTTTCATAATAGAAGCTTATTGGTCCTGTGGCATGGGTGGCCCCTTTAGCCACATTGACATTTTAGTGACTTGCACAATGCATCTTGGGAATGGTAGTTTTGATTTCTAGCATACTAAGCAGTTGTTTAAGTGGGCAAGATACTGTCACTACTGAGCCCTTGTTTCTGTCTTTGACAGTGCCGTCTCAGCATAAGAAACATGGAAGCCAAAAACAAAATGTTCAAAAATCTGTGTGATAGGCTTGAAGGCTATACCCAAACAAATGTATTGTAGATAGCTGGCCGTAGATGGAAGAAGTAGAACCAATAGAAGTAGGAGAAAAAGGGCCATGAGGTGAACCATAAGAACGGCTAGGACTAGAGCTTGGAGGACCAGGACAAGAAGAAACAGGCACAGGGAGACCTAATCTATGAGGACAAGCCAGGGGGGACCAGGAACAAATAAACTATGATGTACAGGAAAAGGAAAAACAGGACTATGTGGTACTGAGATTCAGGTGAGAAGGATGAGGAGGATGTGGAACAGGGGGATCTGGACCAACTGGATAAGGGGTTGATGGAACAGAAGGACCAGGGAGGATGGAACAGAAGTCCCTGGACCATAAGGACAATAAGGGCTAGGAGAGCCCAAGCACATTGACCAGGACCAGAGGGAAGAGAATGAGCAGTGCCAGGAGTAGCAGATCCATGTAGACAGATCAAGGAGGATCATTACCAAGATATCAATAGAAAGGTGGACCAGAGACAGGAGGGTCAAGACCACAGAGATCAGACCAAGGAGGGCCAAGGGGACAGAAATGAATGGACCAGGGCTGGGAGGACCAAAACATTAAAGGACAAGGGCTAGCAGGACCTGGAGATACTAGGTTGTAATGACGAGGGAGGTATCAAGGAACAGGAAGTCTAGGAAATGTGGGAGTAGGATCAGAAGATCCATGTGGGTCATACTCAGGAGGATCCTAAACTAGGGTGACAAGGAGTACATTAACTGGGGTGATCCATAACATGGGAACTAGTAGGACCAGTGCCAGATGGATGAGGAAGACCAGAGCTAGGAGGACCATTACTAAAAGTATCATGAAAGAGGGCAATATGGTCAGATGGATAAGAACAAGGTAGAACAGGCAGACCCAGAAACCAGGAGTTCTAGGATAGGGCATGAGGGTGGGGAGACTAGGAGGGCTAGAGGAATCAAGGCCAGAGTGACCAGCACCAGAAGACCTGATACATAAGGACCAGACAGAGGACTATCAGAACTAAGACCAGGACTACGTGGACCAGGAGAACTAGGACAGAGGGATTTGGCATAGGCAGTCAAGGGGACTATATAAACAAGGGAAGCAGGGCCAGAAGGACTGATGGATAGGTTTTAGGGTGAGGGGGATGAAAGGGTCCAGATCAATCATTGCAGGTAGCAGGGCCAGGAAAATGAGAATGAGACGTAAGAAGGACAACCTGAATCTAGAAAACCAAGGGGACAGAATAATGATGGCCACGATGACCAGGACCAAAATGACTAAGCTCAGGAGGACCCAACCAAGGAGAACCTAGATAAAGCAGGCCAAGATCAATGGCTGCAGTACTAGTAGCACTAAGAGGACAATGACCAGGTCCAAAAGGACCGGGACAACCCAAACCAGGAGAACAAGGACTAAGAGGGCCAAGACTCAAGAGGCCAAATGAACCAAGACTGTGGTATCAGGGCTAGATGTTGCAGGGAGAGGAATACCAAGACAACTTGACCAGAGCCAAGAGAACAAAAACGAACACAGCCAGATGGGCCAGAACCTGGGAAGTCAAGAAGGGGTTGTATGGTTAACATGCAGGGTTTATGATAACAAGCACAATAACACAAGAAGGACCAAGACAACCAGGCCCGAAGGAGATCAAGGCTATTTTGGTTGGTGAACAAGGTCCATGAAAACTAGACCCAGGAGAAACCAATCTATAAGGGCCAGGATCAAAAGGATCAAGGGCTATTGCACATAGGCCCTCATTATGACCTTGGCGGTAAAAAACTAATACCACTGTGTTGACTTGCCACCAGCATACCGCCGCTGAGGTGGACATCCGTCCACCACATAATGTCAAATACATTCAAAACTGACAGAAAACAGCCACAACCACAAATCCACCAGACCCACTGAACGTGATAAACTGTTGGTACTACCACCCATACCGTTACACCACCAACACTACACCCTCAAAATAATGACCCACCAATCACTACGGCGGACATTCAACGGCGGTAAGCCATTGGCGGTGCACACCGCTGCGGCGGATAAGGCCACCCAAAGACAAAACAAGACAACATTGGCCAGAACAAAAAACCCACACCTGACACAAATACACACACCCCACACACCCACCAACAGCACTATAAAACACAAACCCACATCATCCACAATCCTTTGCTAACATGAAAAGACCGCAATAGCTAGCCAGGCAATTCACAGAGACAGCTACACACACACACCACAACCACCCATTCATCTGTCACGCACTACACACCCCACACCCTATCACATTACTCCATACACTCTGCACAACACACACCACACAACACCCATATCCCTACAAAGGCACACCTGTTTCACCGATGAGGAGTTGCGGGTCATGGTTAAGGAAATATTTAGAGGGCAGCCACAGCTGTTTGGAGTACAGTTCCAGCATATAACCATTGCCAGGAAGATGGAGCTATGGCGGAGGATCGTGGACCGGGTGGACGCCATGGGACAGCATCCACAAACAAGGAACGACATCAGAAAGAGGTGGAACGACCTATTGGGGAAGGTACGTCCTTAGCAGCAGCAAGACACCAGCTCTCCATCCAGGCCTGGCGGTAGAGCCCTGCCTCCTCCCCCACAGCTGACAGCATGGGAAGAGCAGGTCTTGGCAATTCTGCATCCTGAGGGACTCACTGGAGTCGCTGGAGGACTGGACACTGGTGAGTCAATTCTACTACTTATCCCCCCATACCTGCATGCCACCACCACACCACCACACCTCACCCTGAATCCCATCACTCCACTCCATCCCCCACAGTTACAACCATAGTTAATTAACCTAAATGCCAAGCCCTACATGCCATACCCACTGCATGCACATCCCTTCAAGCCCGCATGTACACCCACCACCAATGCATGCACAGCGAAGAGAACTAACAATCCCACAATACATCACTAAACACAAACAAAGGTGGCAGGGCTACAGCAATAATATAGGGGAAGCTAGGGATGTAGATTATGTCACAGCGGCGAGGTGGTGCCACGGCTACCCAGTCCCCCACCAGAAGATGCTCCCAGCGATGACAGCAACTCTGGAGTTCTGGATCTGGATGAACTCCCGGGCCCATCAGGGACCACTGGTCAGTCGGATACCCCAGCCCACACCCAGTCCACCAAGGGCATCCTCCTCAGTATCCAACACCACAGCAGCCACCCAACATCCCCAGGACACGTCAATCAGCAGTGTGCCCACCTCTATAGGGACCCACACCTCACAGGCAAGGCAATGAGGGTCCTGGGGTCAGTGGCAGTGGGCACACTATTCAGGGGACACAGGCACAGGGGGGCCAGGAACACTCAGAGGACAGCTGTGTGCCAGGAGGAGGGCAGGCCCAGGGAACTGACTGTCCAGGAGGCACTCCCTAATGTCCTGGGGGCTTACCAACAATCTCAGGACAAGATGGGTCAGGTGATAGACATCATGCAGGAGAACCAACGGCTGCAGGAGGAACACCACCAGGAGATTAGGAGAGAATTGCAGGCCCTGAACACCACTATGGTCTCCATAGCAGGGGTGCTCGGTGATATGGCCAACATCATGAGGGAGTACACATCACACCAGCGGGCCCCTTCCACTAGCCATTCAACTGAACAGCCCTCCACATCTGCTGCAGCTGGTGGACAGGAGGCCCTGCCTTGGGACCCACAGTCCAGCAACACCCCTCCCCCTGCAGAGGGTGAAAGCACCCCGCAAACGTTCCCTGAGACCTAGACAGACACCAGAGACAGTTGCCAAGACCAAGACAACTGCCAGGAAATGAGCCCCTCCTGAATGTCCTCCTTGGATTCCACTGTGTCACCTTGTCCACTTTGAACTGCCATTGCTCCTCTTCCTATGGCCCCTTGCACAATGGACCTGTGCTACATACAGACTGGACCACTACCCTGAACTATTCCCAACCATCACCCCACTCTATTGCACTTCCCATTGTAGAACTATTTTCGATAAACAGCCTTGGACACAACTTGAGTAATAGTGATTTATCTACAGGTAATGTACAATGTAACGAAGTGTAATGAACTGCATGATCCTGTGTAAATGTCCAGTAACATGTTGACCCATCCAACAAATGTGTCTTAGCAGTCTGCACACATCACAGCAGTACACTGTTGGAACTACACCAACAACTGCAATAAGGGAAGATATAGGTGACAGTCAGGTGGGATGCAAAGGGAATGACTGGCATCATGCTGCAGTCACACAGTACAACACTAAAATGTAGTCTTGCTCAGTTCAACAGACATACCTGAGTGTCATTGAAAGTGCTGCTGGATTAAATGTGAACTGTTGTCCACATCCTCCTCCTCATTCTCCTCCTCACTGTTCTCAGTGTCCACTGCTGCCACAGCTGCATTGTCACCCCCCTCCTCCTGCAGACAGGGTACATGCCGTCTGAGGGCCAAATTGTGCAACATGCAGCACAATTTGCAACAATGATTCTGCAGACCTCAGCGGAGTAGCATAGGGATCCACCTGTCAGATGTAGGCACTTGAACCTAGCCTTCAGGAGACCGAAGGTCCTTTCTACAATCCTCTTGGTATGCCCATGGGCATCATTGTACCTATTTTTAGGCCCTGATCTCGGATTCCTAACAGTGGTCATGAGCCATGACAGGTTTGGGTAGCCGGAATCAACTGCATGAAGTAAGGGACACACATTAGTCCTGCGCAATGGAATGGGCCATGACTCTTGAAGGCAAACACTCACAAACGTCATGTGGGGACACAGGCTCACCTATTAGCCACAAGCTCTGCCTCTGTAGTTGTGCCATCAGCTGTAGGAAACTGCTGTTCCTCAGGACAAAGGCATCATGCACCAACCCTGAATACTTGGCAGTGACGTGGGAGATGTACTGGTCAGCCAGGCACACCATCTGGATATTGAGTGAGTGGAGACTCTTCTGATTCCTGTACACTTGTTCATTGGCCCTGGGGGGGACAAAGGCAATATGGGTCCCATTGATGGCCCCAATAACATGTGGTATATGTCCCTTTTCATAGAATCCAGCCTTCACAGTGGGTAAATCATCTACCTGGGGGAATATGATGTAGCTGCACATGTATTTGAGCAAGACAGACAAAACCCTAGCAAGCACAATAGAGAACATTGGATGTGACATCCCTGCAGCCAGGCCCACTGTCACCTGGAAGGACCCTGTTGCCAGGAAATGGAGCACTGAGAGTTCCTGCACAAGAGGGGTTATTGCTGTGGTGCTACGGATAGCAGGTAGCAGATCAGGCTCCAATTGTGCACACAGCTCTGTGATTGTGGCCCTGTGCAGCCTATAGGTGAGTATGATGTGCTGGTCCTCCAGTGTAGCTAAGTCCACAATGGGTTTGTACATGGGTGCTTGCCTCCTCCTATTCCTCTGCAGTAGTTGGTACCTAAGGGACCCAAATGTAGAAACAGAGGCCCATATTTATACTTTTTTAGCGCCGCATTTGTGCCGCTTTTTGATGCAACATCGGCGCAAACTTACAAAATACAATTGTATTTTGTAATTTTGCGCCTCTTTTGCGTCACATAATGATGCAAATGCGGTGCTAAAAAAGTATAAATATGGGCCAGAATGTCAACAGAAACCATGAACACACTACTGCAGTGTACACAGAGCATGTTTGTATGTTGGGCACTGGAACTGTGTAGATAAGTACATTTGACTACAATGACGCACTTATTAATCTGTACATGTGTACCAGCATTAGAAAATGGCACCAGGGACAGGTGGAAGTGACCTCACACCGCTGGCATTGGCTTCATGGCGGAAGGTGGTCCACACCACCGTATAATTCCTCATTGGCTAACATGGCTCTCTACGGAGTATGGGAACTAATGATTATCAACGCCGGTGGTGACGGTGTTCACTGCGGCGGACGTGACCACCATTTCCTATCTAACACTTCAGTTGATTCCTGACTTTCCACAGAATGACACCTCCACTGCGTTTGCTGCTTTGACCTGTGTCTGGAACCTGCCATGGCTCGTGCTACAGGGGAAAGGGCCCCAGCGTTCACGTCAGAGGATTTGGAGTGCCTCATGGATGGGGTCCTACCCAAGTGTGGCCATTTGTATGGGCTTCCAGACCAACAGGTGAGTACACTATGGGTACGTTGCATGTGCCATGACTGCATGGAGATGTGTGTGTGTGCTGGTAGTGTGGCAGGTGGGGGGTGTGTGGCTAGTGGCAGCATCAATGCAGGGGTATGGGTCATGTGTGGGCCTGATAAGGGGAAATGCTTTTTGTGGGCCATATGTGTGACACACTGGATTGTCAGGTTCATGGTGTACCGCCTTCTGTGTTTCCTTTGAACAAGGGATTGTGGTGTGCCATCGCCAAGGACGTGCAGACCCTGGGGGTCTATAGCAGGCAGAGCACCTACTGCAGGAATTTGTGGGAGGGCCTGAGATGCTGGGCCCGGAAGACCGCGGAGGCCCAGCTGGGAATGGCCTCCCAACGAGGGAGGTGTGCCTTTCTGAAGGCCCGCATACTGATGGTGGCCTACCCAGAGCTGAATGGGTGTTTGAGGTCATCACAGCAGCCACAAGGGGGTGAGTATAGTTTGTATGTCAACCATTTCTGTTGGCTGGCATTGGATATGAGTGCAGGGTACTAGTCAGTTGATGCCCCAATATGCCAAATCAGATATTGCTGCTTGGTCCAGCTCAGGATGATGGGTGTAAAACATGTATTAGATAGGTAGGTGGCTTCCCATGTCAGGCAGGGCTTAGCTGGTCCTAGTTGGTGTGTAGCTGGCAGTGTTTGTGGTACTTAGTCAATGGTGTGCCAGTGTGGCCCATACTGCCCATTCTCTGTCTCACTGTGTCACAGTGAAGTGCTGTTGGTGCTGAGATTGACCCTGTGCTCCCTTTCTCTCTCTCCCTCTCCTTTTCTCATCCTGTTCATGTGTGCATTAGCATCATCTGGTGAAGGAGCAGGGGCACCGGCGAGTGAGGGAGCTACAGCCCACGGGACCCAGGAGGCAGAGTCTACCAATGCTGAGGGGACCAGTGGGACAGAGGGCGAGGGGAGCACCACGGTGGGGACAGGAGGTGACACCACTGACTTTGATTCATCCTCCAATGGAAGCTCCCTGGTGGTGGCGGACCCCTCTGGAACCACCCCAGCTACAGGCTCTACCACCACCCCCCATACCAGCACCGCCCTCCCAGTAGCTCTCCACCGAGTTTCTCGTGCCCGCTCACTCAGGAGGGTGGGCATCTCCTTCGCCCCAGGAACCTCAGTCCCTGCCCCAGTGAGATCCATCTCTGTAGGGCAGTCAACCATTCCAGGGGCTGGCATCCCAAATGCAGCAATGGAATGCCTTCCTGGAGGGCATCCACAGTGGGTTGGCAGCCCTACGAGATCGTTTCAATCTCGGGCCTCTTCATTGACCACAGCCAGTGTCTCTGTGTCATCCGTCCCTCCTCCAACTACCACTACCCAGTCTGAGTCTCCTCACCCCCAACCCAACCTACACACACATTCAGACAAGCATGCACCCAAAACAACACACAAGACTCGCACAAACAAACACAAGCAGCACACTTCAGTCCACGATCACTCCCACAGCCAACACACAGATGCACGCACATCATCCACTGCCTCCACCGTCTCCCCTTCTCCTCATCTCTCACAGTCACATCCACACTCACACCCTCATGCACTGCATCAACAGTCCCAGATCCTGCCACCTGCACAGCCTTGCCCACAGTCACTACAACAGCAGACCCGCAGACATGCACCCCACACTCCACATGCGCAGTCACCACAATTACCGCCACCACCACATGCAGCACACCCAACTCACTTGCAGACAGCATCCATCCATGTCTTGTTTGTCCTTCCCACCTTGTCTGCCCTCCTCCAGTAACACACACACGCTCGCACTCAGAACCCCGACAGCCATCCACCTCACACACGCACACTGTCCATGCACCTGCACCTAAGTCCAGCACACCTCCTCCTCCAACAACCACTCCCTCTACCTCCAATCCCATCTCTCCTCCCACATCCTTCCCCATTGTCCCTAAGAAGCTTTTTCTTGCCTTCTTCCCTCTCTCTCCCCCCGTCCTGCCCATAAAAGGAAGGTCACACCACCCCAGGCGAGTACCTCAAGCACCCAGTCTGACACAGCTCCACCCCCAAAGTCTCTAGCTGCCACTATGAGGCACATGAGTGTAAAACCGGACCCCCACAACATGGACACCCCTCCCCACCACAAACAGAGGGCTAACGTGCCGCTCCTTCCCAAACAGACAGGCAAGACTATGGGACCACCTCCACAACCCAGGGCCAAGGAGGCCCCAATGAAGTCCCTGCCTAAGGAGGCCCCAGACATCCACGGCCAAGGAGTACCCCCAGAAATCAAAGGCCAGGGAGGTCCCCCAGGAGGCCCCGCAGACACTCAAGGCCAAGGAGGCCCCCAGACATCAAAGACCAAGGAGGCCCTTCAGACATCCAAGGCTAACGAGGGCCCTCAGAAATCAAAGGCCAAGGAGGCCCCCAGAAATCCAAGGCCAAGGAAGCCTCCCTGACATAAAAGGCCAATGAGGCCCCCCAGAAATCAAATGTCAAGGAGCCCCCCCTGAAATCCCTGGACCAGTAGGCCCACAATATATTGGCCATGGAGCGGCATCCGGAACCAGAGGCCAAGGAGCAACATCATGGATCAGAGGCCAAGGGGCACCATCAATAACCAGTGGGCAGCCAGCCCCCTCATCCTGTGGGCAGGAAGCCCCCTCCAGAACCAGTGGGCCGCCACCTCCCTCCTCAACCTGTGGACAGGAATCCCCCTACTTATCCTGTAGGCAAGAAGCCCCCTCCGGAACCAGTGGGCAGCAAGCACCCTCCTCATCCTGTGGGCAGTAAGCCCCCTTCAGAACCAGTGGGCAGCCAGCCCACTCCTCGACCTGTGGGCAGGAAGCCCCTCATCATCCTGTGGGCAGGGAGTCCCCTCCAGAACCAATGGGCAGTCAGCCCCCTCCTCAATCTGTGGGCAGCCAGCCCCCTCCTGATCCTGTGGGCAGGAGCCCCCATCCAGAATCAGTAGGATAGGAGCCCCCTCACAATGAGTTGCAAACAACACCCACTCCCTACCCCCTGAGGTGCCGGCCCATTTCCAACATGATGCCCCTGAACAGTGGAGTCCCAATGTTGTCAGGAGTCAAGTTGGGGCTTGGACTTTGCCCTGTGGGCATTAGTGACTTTGGATTGGTCTTTGAGCCTGAATTTATTTATTACTGAAGTTGCGCATGTTTTTGCATTTTACATTTTCATACAAAAGGAATACAGTGGTTGGAACTGTGTATGTGCCCTGCTTTTATTTACTCTAGGGTTCTGTTGCTGTTTATTCCTGTGCATGTGTTTCTGGGTGTATGGTGTGTGTTGTCCATGTGTGTGTGTCACTCTCCCCCCCCCTCACCCTTGTGTGCTAGGCAGCTCTACTCACTGTTGTCGTCCTCATCGGCGTTGGTGCTCCAGGACAGCCATGGTGTGGTACAGCATCGAGAATACTTTCAGTTCTAGTTCCTTAGCGACCGCTGACTCCTGTGTGTGTCCCTGGAGGTGAGTGGCTCCTTTTAAGTGAAGTGTTTCCACCAGGCTTTTGGTGTTGTTGCTAGACTCAAAAAATACCTCTCTGCAAGACACTTCTGCAACCTGGCCTCTGGAAACTGCTGCTGGTCCGCTTATGAACTGAAACAAGACTGTATCTAGTGGGAGGGCTCCTACTGCAACATTGTTTTCCCAGCTTCAGAAAGAATTCTGCAACATTCGTAGCTGTGCATCCTCCAGGGTCATAAACACTCTGCCTGAATCAGGAAGCAAGAACAAATCTCCCTTGGAGTGAAGTAGTCACTCCCCTGCATCTGCAGGCTGGTGGATCCTGCTGTCCCACTGACATCAAAAGGCTCTGCAACACAATTGTTGGTTCTGTGGCCCTCTCACTGTCCAACTTGGGAGATAGTGACCCTTGCTGTTGCCAACGGAATGGAACCCCTCTGCACCATGTCTGTTGCTGTTACCAAGGCTTAGTGACTTTTCTTCCCGAAGATTTTCCAGCACCAAGAAGCCCCAGCCTCCAGCACTCTGCAAATCCAAGAACAGTGACCTCCCTGCAACTCCTGCGGTGTAGGACCATTCTTTATTGTGCTGCTGAGGCCTTCTTGCGACTCACAGTGCCTGCTGCCAGTGGGTCTTTGTAGGGGCTCCAATGATTCCTGCTGGCTCTCCTGCTTGCTGAGGGCTGGCCTAACTCCCCTCCAAAGGTTGAGTTATTTGGACCTTGCTGGTCTTCAAAATCCTGCAAACTTCCCTGCAGCTTCTTCCTGCTTTTGCCAAGGCTTGTTAGTGGTTCTGCTGATCACTGACCCCTCTCCAATCTGGCACCCAAAGTGGGACAGCTCGTGGGTGACTCCAAAGATCTTCCTGCATCACCTGGACTCCTCAGCTGTGCTCCTTCCTTCACCATCCTGAAGGAACTTCTACCCAAGAAGGGTGGGCATTTTCTACCTGCACCACCTGGACATCTCCCAAGTGGTCTGGACTCTGTCCCCTTGTTTTTCAGGTTCTTGTTGTCTAGAATCCACCCTTGGGTTCCATTAATATGGTCCATGGATTGCAACAGCAGCTGGGCAATAGTGGCCTCCTTTAACTCCAACAAAGGTTTCTGACTTCATTTCACCCCAAGCGCACCCCGGCTCCCTGCTGTAGGTACTTCAGTTTTCCTGGGTATCCACAGGTGGGGCACTATAGAACCTTCCTTGTGCCAATTGGTTTCCTCTGGAAGGGTCCTGAATCCTAAAACTTCCAACTACGATGAGTGGCACCCGGCTAAATAACATCTCTGCACACGGGCACCCTGGGAATTTCTACTACTTACCTTGGATACTTTAGTACTTCCCTAGCCCCTGGGATCCTAACACACTTACCTTGGTTGGACACCTCTATTCTTATACCATTTTATTAATATATGGCCTGCCCCACCCCCACAAGGTAACATGTGTTTCTATGCTTTTCCTGCTTGTTACTAAGTATATTTGTTGTGTGTAGATATCTCTGAGTGGAGACATACCAAAGTTAGGTTAATACTAGTGTTATAAAAAATAATACCTTCTTTTTGTAACACTTGATGTGGTTCTTTCTTCACATCACTTACTGACTATTGTGGTATTGCAAGTGCTTTACACCTCTCCATGATAAGCTGATCTTCTCTCCACAGCTATCCCTAGAGTGCTTTGGTGATCTAGGCAGCAAAACAATATCTCCAAAGGTTGCCTTGTCTTAGTATAGGGTGCCACACCATAGCTGTACACGATAAGCTGAGCCAGCCTCCTACAATGCCCATTAGTTCAGTATCACTGGACCCAGGGATATGAGGAAGTCAGTGAGATCATTGTAACTCGGCATACGGTGTGGTTTAAAGCCAGAACTCAGGGCAAACTAGGGCAGTAAAATGGGCATTAGGCCTGGTCAAAGAGCAGGCTTCATGCATAATCTCACTGAATAAGGACACAGTCCACATTGAGTTGGTGGTGAATGCAGAATGACAGAGCACACGGTCTTTTCAAAGCCCAGATATGTGTCTATGCCCAGTGGTCAATACTGGCAGAGGTCCTGTCACTAGGTATGGCTGAAGGCCAAGCAATGTGTCCACTAGACCCTGGGGCCCATATACAGTTCAGGGCTGAAAGCCATGACCAGTGGGCCCTGCAGGCAGATACTGAGTATCTCATAATAAATGGAAGGAACTCACTGGAAGAATTTTTAACAGCATACCACATTTGCTGAAAAACATACAGTAAAATGCAATGAAAATATAGGCCCTCATTATGACAGCCTACTGACATGGCGATGGCAGCCAAAAGACTATTGCTGTGGCTATCAACCGACCGCCATATTATTACCATAGCCGGAGTTACACCAATATTCCGACTACAGTCATGGCGGCAGACAACGGTAAGGTGCTTTTGCTGCCAGCAGCAGCGCCACGCCAGTAGACTGCCGCAGACCGTATCATGACCCATGATACGGCCTGGCAGTGTTCTGCTGGAGGACGCTGCTGTTGGCAGCAGCGCCCCGTCCCATCTCCTGCTGGAGGAACCCCCTGCAATCAGGTAAGTCAGGTGCTCCGACAGGGGAGGTGAGTGGGGGTGTTATGTATGTGTGTGGGGTGTGTGTGTATGGCTGTGTGAATGTGAGTGTGCATTGCGTGTGGTATGTGTATGCATGTGTGGATGTGTGAGTGCGTGTATTGTGTGTTGTGTGAATGCGTGGGTGCTTGTATGTATGTAAGGGTGTGTGGATGTGTGAGTGAATGGATGTATGCATCCGTGGGTGAATGTGGGTATGGGGGTGTGTATGCATATGTATGATGGTGCGTGAATGTGCGTGTCTGTCATGGGACAGGTCTGGAGTGGGAGGGTGGGGAAGGACTCTGGGGAGGGGGAGGCAGACGGAGGAGACCCCTATCAATGACAGGAAAGGGATTCCCTGTCACTTATAGTACCTACCACCATGGTTTTCGTAAGGAAGCCACGAAAACCATGGTGGTAGGCGGGGTCATAATCCTGCGGGTGGGATAGTGACAGCCACCTGGCTGGAGACGGCGGCTGTTACTTCCCTGGTGGAGGGAGTTTTACATTGGCAATTTGGCTTGAGCCAAACTGCCAATGTCATATTTTGGGGAATGATACTACCAGCCTGTTGGCAGTACTTTTCTCCAAAATACCGCCATCCGCCAGGGTTGTAATGAGGGTCATAATGTCTTTAAAAATATTCAATTGAAGGTATGGTGCAGTTGCAATAATAATTTGTTTCTCATGTGCGATTACTTAAAATCATTACATTTATTAACAGTTCATAAAGCTGCAAACAAATGTGTACAATTAATTTTAAACCATCTGTTTAAAAGCCATTAGTAGCTTTCTAACAATTATAAACATACTGTTCATATATGGAAAAAGTATGAAATATGGGTAAAACAACCTTCTAACAGCGCATATCAAAAATGTCACTTCATTCCCCAGTGCCTCTTGTACATAACTGAAAAGGAGTATTATAACAATCCCATCCAGCACTGCAACCCTATTAGACCCATGAGGAGCAGCCCTTAGCAAAACTAGACACACAATGGGTTAACAGGAATACGTCTAGGCGGTGTTGTGCCAAAGCTGCAAGAACATCTCCTCAAAGTCTCTGTAAGAAAGTGAGTTGTTGGTTGGCTGGAGTGTGAGCCCTGGTCAAGCAGCATTCACAATCCTTGTCGGGGTAAGGCACAAGAAAACCCCAAATTAACCTGTGTTCAACCCCCTAGAAGCTTGTCACAGAGCAGTCAGGCTAAACGTAGAGGCAATGTGTAAAGTATTCGTGCAACACTTCAGACAGTAACACAGTGACAATACTCTACCAAAAGAGCACACAACAGAGTTGGTAAAATAGGCTAGTTTTCAATAAATAAAACAAGACCAAAACAACAAAAATCAAATTAGTAGAACCAGAAATATTGGATTTTAATGTTTTAAGTAAAACTACAGCTAAGATGTGCTATTGGGGTTAACTGGTCACGCTGGACCATGACAAAGTCAAAAGTTCAGGTCGACTGCGATAGAGCATGGCCTGGCTACAAGGACCCAGTTATGCCTGCTGAGCAAAGTACTTTGAATCCTGGTTGCGGAATGATGTGAGAATCCGTTTCAAAGATGCGTCACACAGTTGAGGCGATGCATCGGTTCTGAGATGCAGCGAGGAACGCATCAACAGGGCTTGCAATGTGAACGGCAGTCTCAGGAATGCATTGCACAGTCAAGGTGATGCATCAGTTCCAAGGTGTTGCGAAGCTGCGATTTGGAGCATGTGGTGTAAAGACTGCCATTGACAAAAGAGGTGGAGAACTGCTCCATAAAAGTGTCACACAGCGACAGTTCCAAATGCCATGCATTGAACCTAAGATAAAGGATGCGGCGGTGATCCCTGCCTTTTGCAATGGGTCCTATCCACGCAGCAGTGGCGATGAGTCGGTTCAGCTCGAGGATGCACCACTCAGCAGAGAGGATGCATCGGCTCCACTGGCAATCACCTTAGGCCCACTTCCAAGGGTCCAGGAGTGGGGTGTAACCAATTGGTAAGGTAGGCTCGCATATAGCAGAGTCCATATGCAGAAGCAGGGTGGTTGGAAGTCCTTTATTGCCCTGAGACTTGGAATCAGGAGGCTAGCACACTAACCCTTGGAGTCACTCTGGGTTCAAAAGTTCACCCCTTCTTTCCCAAGCAAGAGGGCAGCAGGTCAGCACAGCAAAGCAGGAGTCCAGCAGAGTGGTAGTCCTTCAGCAGTCTTTCAGCAACACTGCGGTATTTCTTGCCAACAGAGTATCGACAGGTCCAGAAGTGTACTGAAGTGGCGGTGTCTGAGTTCCAGTTGTTATACCAAGTGGTGCCTTTGAGGTGGGGTGGGACTTCAAAGACATGCTTTTGAGGCACACTGATGTCCCCCCGCCCTTGTCCTGGCTGTCCTGGCTTTTAACTAACTACAATGGTATGCAGCTCTTAGTGAGGGGACAGGACACAACATGTTCAGGTGCGAGTGAGGCTGTGGTCAGCTTCTTCCCCCCACCCTGACAGAATGGCACATTAAGTCACACCTCAGCTACTATTTTGTGTGTCTGTCTTGGGGAATACACAAAACCCAACTGCCAAATACACCCAATCGTGTGACCAGAGACAGGCTGCAGGCACCAAGTGGCTAAGGCAGGAAAATGCTAACTTTCCAAAAGTGGTTATTTCAGAATTGCAATTTAAGAAACTGACCTCACCACAAGTTAGGATTTTAAATTGTGATTCTTAAGACATCAAACTTTAAGAAATGATCTCCTCCGATTTTGATGTTATACTTATAAAGTGTAATAGGGCAGCTTCAATGTTATCCTAAAGGTGAGATAGGCCTTGCAGTAGTGAAAAACAAACTTAAGAGTTTTTCACTACCAGGAAGCGTAGAACTAAAATGTTCATGTCCAACTTTTTAAATACGTTACACACTGTCTTCTGGGCTGTCCATGGCTTACATTAGGGGCGATCTATAGGCATTAAAAATAAAGGTTTGGGCCTGGCAAAAGGTTTACTTTTACAGGTCGAAATGACAGTCTAAAGCTCCATACACAGGCTCTGCAACAGCAGGACTGAGACATTTTTAAAGATACTTAAGTGGGTGGCGCAATCATTGCTGCAAGCCCAATAGTAGCATTTAATTTACAGGCCCTGGGCACATCTAGTGCACTTTACTAGGGACCTATGAGTAGGGCCCCCGATTTTATGGTATTTTTTTAACATTTCCATCTTTATTTATCCATTTTTATTTTGTGGCCATTTCATTAGTGTTGGACCTGGCTTTTTGACAGGGACATCCCCAAACTTTTTGCCTCCTTCCTCCTATTTTTTCTGACCTGTTGTTGTTGGCTTTTGACCTCTGGGCACTTTACCACTGCTAACCAGTGCTAAAGTGCATATGCTCTCTGGGTAAATTGTACTACTGATTGGTTTATCCATGATTGACTATTTAATTTACTTGTAAGTCCCTGGTAGAGTGCACTACATGTGCCTAGGGCAGGTAGATTGAATGCTACTAGTGGGCCTGCAGCACTGGTTGTGCCACCCACCTCAGTAGCCCCTTAACCCTGTCTCAGGCCTGCCATTGCAAGGCCTGTGTGTGCAGTTTCACTGCCACTTCGACTTGGCATTTAAAAGTACTTGCCAAGCCTAGAACTCCCCTTTTACTACATATAAGTCATCCCTAATGTGTGCCCTAGGTAACCCCTAGAGCAGGGTGCGGTGTAGGTAAAAGGCAGGACATGTACCTGTGTAGTTATATGTCCTGGTAGTGTGAAACTCCTAAATTCGTTTTTACACTACTGTGAGGCCTGCTCCTTTCATAGGCTAACATTGGGGCTGCCCTCATACTACATATTTAGTATGGCCAGAATGGTAATACCAAATCCTGCTGACTGGTGAAGTCGGATTTAATATTACTATTCTAGAAATGCCACTTTTAGAAAGTGAGCATTTCTTTGCACTAAAATCTTGTTGTGCCCTTCAATCCACGTCTGGCTAGGTTTAGTTGACAGCTCCTTGTGCATTCACTCAGACACACCCCAAACACAGGGTACTCAGCCTCACTTGCATACATCTGCATTTTGAATGGGTCTTCCTGGGCTGGGAGGGTGGAGGGCCTGCCCTCACACAAAGGACTGCCACACCCCCTACTGGGACTCTGGCAGACAGGATTGAGCTGAAAGGGAACTTGGTGCATTTCTTAGAGACTCTTTGAAGTCACCCCCACTTCAAAGGCACAACTTAGTATAAAACAGGGCCTCTGCCCTACCTCATCAGACACTTGCTGGAGAAGAAACCTGAACCAGAAACTACATCCTGCCAAGAAGAACTGCCTGGCTGCTCAAAGGACTCACCTGTCTGCTTTCTACAAAGGACTGCTGTCTTGCTGTTGCCCTGCTGCCTTGTTGAACTCTTGTCTGGCTGTAAAAGTGCTCTCCAAGGGCTTGGATAGAGCTTGCCTCCTGTTCCTTGAAGTCTCAGGACCAAAAAGACTTCTTCCTTTCACTTGGACGCTCCGTGCGCCGAAAATTTCGACGCACAGCTTGTTTCGCGGCGAGAAAAACGCCGCATATCGACGCTGATCGACGCGACGCCCTCGTGACGATCGAGACTTCGACGCACAACCTCGCAAGGACAAAGCCGCCCGACTTTCCAGGAGAAATCGATGCGACGCCTACCGTGAGTGCGAAACTTTGACGCACGGCCTCGCAAGGACAACGCCGCCCGACTTCCAAGGAGAAATCGACGCAACGCCTGCCGTGAGACCAAAATTTCGACGCACGGCCTCGCAAGGACAACGCCGCCCGACTTCCAAGGAGGAATCGACGCGACGCCTACCGTGAGATCGAAACTTCGACGCGCAGCCCCGCAGAACGACGCGCAGCCGGAAAATAAGCAGGAGAATCCACGCACAGACCCGGGACATCTGGTAATCCCCGCGATCCACAAAAAGAGACTGTCTGCGCGCCGGAAAACGACGCCCGACTTCCCCGCGTGGAAAAGAACGACGCGAGTCTGTGTGTGCTGAGAGGAAATCGACGCACACACCCCTTTTTCCACGCATCTCTTCTCCTGTGGCCCTCTGAGGAGATTTCCCACCAGAAACCAGGTACTCTGTGCTTGAAAGACACGTTATTGCTTTTTAAAGACTTAAAGACACTTAATATCACTTCTCAGTGATATCTTTACAAATTCGTATTGCAACTTTGATCGTTTTGACCTACAAGTATCCAGATAAATATTCTATATTTTTCTAAACCCTGTGTGGTGTATTTTTGTGGTGTTATACTATGGTGTTGTATGATTTATTGCACAAATGCTTTACACATTGCCTTCTAAGTTAAGCCTGACTGCTCGTGCCAAGCTACCGGAGGGTGAGCACAGGCTGATTTTGGATTGTGTGTGACTTACCCTGACTAGAGTGAGGGTCCTTGCTTGGACAGAGGGCAACCTGACTGCCAACCAAAAACCCCATTTCTAACAATTAGTATTTGTCCATATTTATTTTGTGGTTTGCGAATAAGTGGAGTCAAAAATGGTACATTTCCTCATTTATTTAACTGATAAACATACACTCATACTTTGGTGCCTGTCATAGTTTAGCAAATTCCACAGCCAAATATAGCAATACAATACACCCACTGTTAAATATTTGCAATTTACAACAAATATATTTTAACATGCCTCTATGTAATGATATTTTAATCTATTTCAGCTCCCCCTGCTGTGTATCTGCTCATATGTTGTCTTGGAATTCACAACAAACAACATGGAAAATCACTCATTGGAAGCTCAATTTTCAGTATTTCTTTGCTTTTCAAAATAAATACAGACAGGAAACACATTGTTTTCTGTCAGTGTTCATCTGTAAAAATCAGTAAAAACTGGGAGCCTTACCTATAAGTAAATTAAATATGCCAATTGGGGATATGTCAATATTACCATGTTTAGAGGAGAGGGCACAAGCACGTTAGCACTGCTTAGCCAAGGTAAAGTGTGCAGACTCATAATACCAGCACACATGAGGTCAGAAAAAAGGAGGAGGAAGGCAAAAATTTGGGGAGAGGACCACCCTAAGGCTGAAAGATCTAACAGCCTCAAGACACCAAGCTGGCTGAATAGGCCATTGTCACAAGGATTAAACTAACTGATTACTGGGATTTTTACACCACTAATTACAATACAAAAATAACCATAAAGGAATATGTAATTTCAGTCCAAATACCATTTTACTGACAAGTAGCCAGATGTCTATATGTTAGCCACATATGGTCTTTCTCATGGCCCAGTGACAGTAGAGGAGCAGGAACGAGTTTTTTTCTATTATTTTTTCTGTCACTGTGCCGATGAATTTAACCAACTGGGTATTTTGCACAATGTTCTCGGGATGCAAGGCCTCTATACCCGCGTGTCTGCATGAATGGATTCTTGGGTGGTTAAAATGACTCTACGGCAGGACTTTTCTTTCCTTCAGTAGGGCAGGGCAGATGCAGACAATGTGGATTACTGATTCACTTTAATTCCCACAAAGTCTGCAGATGGATTCTTCATACAATCTCAGCCACTTAGGGGTATTTTATGGTTTAGGAATTTTCCCAGACCTCAGTACCATAAACGTGTTTTTTGTGCAAATCGAAAAAGTGCTTGATAAGTAGTCTCAGGGTTTTCGGTCATCATAGGGGTTTATTACCATCCAGGCATTGTATCGCCGTGTCAGTGCGGATTTATCTTTTAGGCAGGACAAGAGCGTTTGCCATTTGTTAATAAACATTTTGAACACATAATGTGAAACAGGAAGTTTCCAGACTTTATGTACTAAAAGTGCATTTAAGGCCTCCTCTTGGTAATGCCCATGAGCTGAAGCATTTCCTGTGGTATTTATTTCACCGCAGACTAGGTGATGCAGGTTATACTTACTAGAAGATCTTGACTTGTGGCACAATTTGAGATAGGAGCCCCGCAAGACTTCGGCCTCGAGATTCTTTCTCTAGGCCGAATTCAAACCACACTTGGGCTTAGAATGGTTGATTTGGTTAGCCTGAATAATGTTTTGTATATTTTTGCGAGCCGTATGTCCTACAATAAAGAATGTTTGTCAAGTAGCAACACTTCGTTCCAATATGTGATTGTTGGAATAAATTTTGCTCTCATTACTTTGAGCAGAGAATACTGGATGGGACCCTAGAGCAATTTTGTTGCCTATAAAAATAAGGGCAAAAGGGTGGAGGTTTTGATTTTACTGCCTCCTTTTGTATGTGCCTCTTGAGTCCATTCAAACATCGAGATATTTATACTCTTGTTTCCTTGAAAGATGTTGCCTCTGATGCGCCACTTCCAGAAGTTGATTTTTCCACCAAATATTACTATTTTGTTCTTACTTAGTTTGATCCCCAATTTGTTTTGCACAGTATAATCATGTAGTTTATCGTTAATTCTTTGTAAACCAAGCTTTGTTTTGCTAAATAACACTAAGCTGTAAAATAAATTTGAAATTTGGGCTCTTCCTGGTTTGGGAGAGAGTGCATTAATGCTGTCTAGCACTTACAAGTCAGCAATGTACGGGCTGAAAAAGGTGGGTGCTAGCATGCAACCCTGCTTCAAGCCGTTTGGGATAACAATCTCTCCGGGGAGGTGGGTCCCATTATTGGTGTATAATAATTAAATGAATCGTAATTGCATCTGAAAAACCAGAACCACTCATTTTCCTTAGTTTTTACAAACATATGTCTTGTCCTTCAAGTGCATTGCTTCAAGCTTCTCACAAGGCACTGCATTCTATCGAATATATCACTGATGAAACTGCATATGACCAACCTCATCATCACCAGAACCCTACATGCATCATATATGCATTTGGAAGATTACTGTTCCTTTGATAGTTGATAGATACCAAAAGGAACACACCTTCACAGCTAAGGGATTCGACACAGAGCCCTAGACTGGATCTCCTCCTTCCTCACCGACAGAACCTAAAAAGGCCGCCTCCCACCCTTCCAATCCACTGCCACCAAAATCATCTGCGGAGTCCCCCAAGGATCCTCCCTCAGCCCCACACTCTTCAACATCTACATGACCCCATTAGTAAACATCCTCCAACCACACAGCATCACCATCCTCTCCTACGCAGACGACACCCAACTCATCTTCTCCCTCACCCGCAACCCTACTACCACCAAAAACAACCTCCACACTGCACTCTTTGACACCTCCACCTGGATGACAGCTAACCACCTCAAGCTCAACTCCACCAAACCGAGATCATCATTTTCAGCCCCCACAAATCCATATGGGAAACCTCCTGGTGGCCCATCACCCTAGGCCCCTCACCTACCCCAGCAACCCACGCATGCAACCTTGGCATCATCCTCGACCCCTCCCTCTCTATGACCCAGCAAATCAACGACGTCACCTCCTCCTGTTTCAACACACTACGCATGCTGAAAAAACCTTCAAATGGATTCCCACAGAGACCAGAAAGACCGCCACTGACGCACTAATCAGCAGCAGGCTAGACTACGGCAACGCCCTATACGCTGGCACCACACTCAAAATCAAGCGCAAACTCCAAAGAATCCAGAACACAGCTGCACGCCTCATTCTGGACCTCCCTCGCCATGAACACATCTCACCACACCTCAAATCCCTTCACTGGCTCCCCATAGACAAAAGGATCACCTTCAAAATCCTCGTCCACGCACACATATCCCTCCACAACACCGGACCATCCTACCTCAACGATAGAATAAACTTCCACACCCCCACCCACCACCTCCGATCAGCCAACCTCGCACTCGCCACAGTCCCCCGCATCCAACACACCACTACAGGGGGCAGATCCTTCTCATATCTCGCCCCAAAGGCCTGGAACTCCCTCCCCGCCAACCTCCGCAAGACCCAAGACCTCCTGCTCTTCAGACAAAACCTCAAGACATGGCGAACAGTGATCGATTAACCCCACCCCCCCACCCAACCCCACCAGCACCTTGAAACCCTCACGGGTGAGTAGCACGCTATACAAAAAAAAATTGATTGATACCGACACAGAGAATATTTAGAGATGAAAGGCTGCCATATCTTTGATCAATAGGAGATGTTTCTCCCAGTTAGTAGATGCAAAAACAATGTGGAATTAGCTAGACACTAGCCACTAGGTGGCCTATGTTGTATTTGTTTGTTACTAATCTTAATTGTGATCATAAATAATATAACCCCTCCTCTTGTGTGCTTTTCTGCCATCAATTCTGCGCCATGTATTTTGTAACACTTTCAGCAAGCTATGAATGTTTTAACCACACTCACTTTGCATGCTGAGACTTCCAAGTCCACGTTTATAGCAAAAAACAGAAAACTACAAAAAAGTACCAGGCAGCAAAGTGCTTTTAGACATAGCCTTGATTCGTTAAAACTCTCACTTAGCCGGTGTGAACCATTAACTGTTAAGATAAAGATACAGCCTGGTGAATTATAACGCAGAAAGAATCCAAGTTATTCAATGACTACCTGTTTCTGTATTGATCCCAAGATGGTCAGTTTTGTTCTGCGGTGGAGCACACCTTCATTGAGTGTATCTAGTACAGACACGGAGCATGCAGCCCATTACAGCAAAAATTGTGCTCTACCCAGGGCGGCCTTGAATTCCACTGAGAACAGAAAACATGAAAGAATGATCTGCAGTTTCAAACTGCTGTATCGTGTCTCACAGACCAGCCTGTCTTTGAGGGGGCACAACCATGGACATCGTTAAGGGGATCCAGGCGTCGCAGCTGCGACCCCTGGCTTGCCCCTTTCAACCCCTGGCCTCAGAGGTGGCAAAGTGGATGCCTAGAGGAAGCTCGTCCTCATGGACCTCGGTGAGTGGCCACTTTCTTGGTTTTATGTCGATTTTTACTACCCAAATAGTGAATATTATTATTCACTATTTTTGTAATAAAAAATGGAGTACTGTTAGCTGGAATATGACCATATCTGACAGCTAACGTAAGTAAAAACTGCTTTTAAATTTATGTTGTGTGCATGTTTGTGGGTGAGAGTGTGTGAAAATGTGTATATGTGTAAGCATGTGTGTGATTCAAAGTAAAAGTCAAATGGTGTGGCGTGTGGTGTCACTTCCGGCGCCCCTGGCTTTTTAGTGAATTGACGCCCTCATTTCATATGGAATGCAGTTGTTGACAGTCCTCCTCGGGGGTTTTGTCACATTTCCTTAGTTGGTGCACTGTTACTACACCTCCCAAGAGCCTCCTTGCTTAGGCAGCTGCATCGCATCGTAATATGGTGAGGGCGCATGGGCAAAGGCCTTTACTCATTTGCACGTGAGCACATCCCCATATAAACGAGGAGATGATCACAGGCGTAGAACGTGCACCCGCTCAATGAGAAGTACAGAAGTACACATGCGTGAAAGTGAGCCCTTTGTTACAGGGAGTTGACAGGGAGGTACCACAAACGCTGATGTAACCCATGGATATATAGATAATCCGGCCCTTGCAGTAGCTCAATTATTGACACAATAAAAGAAGTCAAAGGCAGCTGTATACTTGAAATATGGCTCTAGAAAATAAAGACGCATACAGCTTTACAATGCCTAGATGTTACGAATGCATTATCCATTAACACAGCGAGGAAATGGCTTTTGAAAGTTTACCAGGCTTCTAATTCTCTGGGTCATGACCAGGGTCACCAATTCTTACGAAGTAATTTAACCAGCCTGAAACAACATGTAATTTAAATGAAACTCAAGTGAACCCAATGTTAATTGGCAATGATGCAAATGTTAACAGCTGTGTTCTGAGCATATCTCACACCTGTCATAGTTCTGGGAACACTGCTTCAGAACTGTGCGTTTTCAGTTAATTTCCTAGGAAAAAACCGAGCTATGCAGGGTAAAGTTATACAATGTCCCTCAGAACAAACACACTGAAATTAAAAACAAAACACTGGCATTTCGTTAGAAAAACAACTTCTATTGACGCTTTTCATGCCAACGCTGCATGTATTCTAAAAGATCAAAGAAAACACGTTGTGGACTAAACCCTGTTGAACTAAAACGTACACGAAGGTCGGTTACCAAATTACAACTCTACTCACCACAACCAGGGATTTGTTTTTTATTTTGCCTTTTGTCGTGTTCTACGTATGCTTACGCATGAATTGTGCAGACGGCGTAGGTATACTTAGCAGAAATATATTTTACCATTCGGATACAAACATTTTCCAAACATTTTCTAGTCCGAAAATGTTCTGAAATACCGTATTCTGCTTATTTACTGTACAGCACAACAAAAACATTCGAGATATACACTAAAACAGTGTCGAAATATATAAAACATATTTTTAAGCACTTGTGCAATTTATGTTACCAGCTGGGTACTGTTACAGTGTTGGGAAACCCTGACCACTGAGAACCTTATCAAATTCATTCTTGTAGATAGATGTTTGGAGATGTATTTGCATGGGAAGCCAGCTAGTCCTGCCCACTATGAAAAATCACTGCACGGACTGTTTACCACCTTGCACATCTGCAGCCAGGCACATTTAGCACCAATGTGATTTGTATTGCACAACACACAATCAGCTGCAGCCCCTTTTGTAATATTAAAGGGCTTTGGGGCAAGAAAGAATATGCACCTGTTCATTGGGCCCAGGGCACTTTCAATGATACAGCGTCTGGTGTTCCTATGAAGCTATGAAGCATGAGGGAGATCTGTGTAGGTGGGAAGGAAATTGGTCATTGTAGGGATGGGAAGGATGTAATCCTAGCTAATACCGCTCCACCAAGGGATTACTCATCAGCGCTGCATTACTACTCTGTTCATAAACATTCAAAATCCCGTTTGAACAGGTGGACTGTGTTATAACCTGAGGGCCGCTGATTTTTAAGTTGCATATTTCACTCACATGACTCTCCTGTCATTGTTTTACTCTCATGAGCACAGTTTAAGAGAGAAAAAAATCATCAGGGCGACATACACGACATAAGATGTAAAGGGCTGGCTTCACTAGAGGGATGTGAAGCACCACCAAGTGAGATAGATATCTCTCTTCATGAGATGCCACTTGGAACTATTGTGGGCAGCACCCAGCTATTAAGGTCACATGATGTTCTATTAAGGTCACATGATGGACAAATAATTTGCTGGTTAAGTATCTAGTGGGGTGCTGTGTGTCGATAATGATGAGGGTCATAAACCCTTGTTGAAAGATGGATGAAGACCACATTGATCTTGAAGATTATATTCTTGTGCCAGTAACTCTACCAGCCTTATGGTATTGACTGACCTTAGAGGTAGAAAGATTAGTTGGTGAGTTAACACCACAGAGAAATCCTCTGCGGTGTTCCCAATTGCAGGGAAAAAATGATGGGTCTTTAATGCTCTTTGGAAAGGCACAACTTCTTTTTGTGCTCTCCAGACCATTCAGGAGGGAGTTTGTGATAGTGAAGCTTTCCCCATCTAGAAATCTCTCTCAGAACCTCTTCGGTAGGCGAATGGAGAAAATGTTAAGTGTAGTGTACTAAATGCAGATGTTTTGATTACATTGCTAGGGAGTGCCTTAAATGAGGGCATAATATGGTAATTAAGGTGGAAACTGAATATGAACCTCAATGGATCAGACATATGGTTTAGACTTTATTGATTGTACACAGTGGTGTAAAAGTGAGTTTAGTGCAGTACAACAGCCAGGACAACCCTCTCAGAATCAAAGCTATGGTATGAATAACCTATAAGACTGGAAGAACTCCAAATAACAGACTTAAATGGAGGCATTTTTGAGCACTGGGTGCTTCTTGGAAAAGAGGCTGTGAGAGAAGAAATCCCCATGTTTTATTGCTTTTTTAGATAGGCATTGTTATTGGTTGGGGAAAGAGCTATGGATTTTACAGGGACCAGCTATCTGAAAGCATTTGTTGAGAGGAATGTTCATTACATTAAAACTTGGGGCCAGTTTTAAGGAAAGTGGCGCTGCACCCTGTGTAGAGCCACATTTGTGGCACCACTTAGCGCCCCCTAATGCCATCATGTGTGCACTGTATCTAAGCCCCTATGAGGCAGGTGATCACAGACACAGCCATTAATCTGGACATGGTGTCTGTTCTGTTGGGGTCATCTTCAGGTTCAGGCGCCTTCCAAACCAGGCATTGAATGAGTGACAAACCTGGCACTGAATATAGTAATGGTTACTGCAATGTGTCTATCTTAATGACCTTGTTATATTTTCAAGTTGATGGATGTCTACAAACATTTTTTAAATATATTGTTTATGGTGCACATAATTTGCATGAACTCGCAATACTGTATAGTATTTAATATGGTGTAGTGGGTATATAAAAAGATGCTCGTATTTGTCACAATGTGCTTCATTTCTTTACTGTGAGAAGTATCTTTAAATTAAATTGTTTCTTTCCACAGGTTTACATCCACAAATATGTAGTACAAATTCTCAACCTGTTGTATTCCCTTAAACTCCTGCATGAAAAACTGACCTTCCAATCACTTATGCTTTTTAAATCGACCTCTGCTTCTTTCTACCTATCTTCTGTGTCCCTCATCGGTTTACAAGTTACTCTAAAAATCTCATGCCTATCTGCCTTAAAGCTATTTTGAACCCATAACAATATTAATTCCAGCTAGTAATTGTCTCATGTAGCCGCTCTAATTATCACATCAAATGAAACAAACCCCCACACAGCATGCAAACTCACCCCAATAACCAATTGACTAACCACTAACTAAGCTCTGAGTAGCATGCTACTCACTGTAAATCGCTTTGGCGCCTCATCAGGGATTGTAAGCGCTACACAAATGCAACATATATATGTATATAACAGTAGCGTTAGTTAGGCAACTGGGATCCGAATTTTTTAAGCTAGTTTGGAGCTTTGCAGGATTAGCATACACATTTTTTACATTAATCCTGCAAAGCCCATTGAGGCCCATTGTAAACAATGGTGTGCCTCTTTTAACGCCTGCTCTGAACAGGCATTAAAAGTGCCCCCAAAAAAATGATACAAATGAATCTCTTAGATTTCTTTGCACCATTTGTTCGCCCCCCCTAATGGGGGATCGCCCCTTTGCCAACATTATGCCTGGCACAGGCATAATGTATCTCAAAGGGTTACAAAGTGGCGCAATGCATGCATTGCGCTACTTTGTAAATTTGGTGCAGCAATTTTGGCCTTGTTGGGCCACATTAGCGTGAAAAAAATGACGCTAATGTGGCACAAGGAGGCGCTAGGGACTCAAAAAGCCCCCCCATGGTCTTTCTGTCTATCTAGATATTAAGGTACCTAACACACTTGATAGCTCCTATCTTGACTTCAACCATGTGTAGCACTCAATCTTTTCAGAGCTATATTGTTTGTTCGCAGGCTTGGGTTATCCTGTGAGTAGCAAAGGAGCTCAGTGTTTGTAGACCATTGAAATGGGCGCTTGTTCTCCCAGAATACCAGGGTGACACGAGTGTCTTCTTTGACCTTTTCACTTTTTCTGAAGTTTACATTAGTAGGTAGATGATAGTAAAGCTTTACGATTCAGATCTTGAGAAAGGTGTTCGAAATGATTGTTTGTAATGTCAGATTTTTGTTAATGAAGGTTGAGTATACAACTGATATGCCTTAGGCAGACATGTATTGCCAGTGAGTGAAGTGTGACTGGAAATAATAGCTCGAAGGTCAAAGATTCAAAGTGCACTTCGAGTCGCCAGTTTCCCCACTGTGTAATTGTTAATATTAATCTGTTTACCCTTAGTGTTTTGTGACTAGAAATGTCACGCATTTGAATCTCTGACCTTCAAGCTAGCCTTTCAAGTCACACTTTACGCGTTTTATGAGGCTATGCGTGGATGGGCACATAGTTTTTCTCTTTAACATTTAAGTGAATGCGTGAGATATTTTCTGGAGGCGAGAAACAAGCTAGTCTGTCATCTCAATGTACAGTGTAATATTGAAGCCTCTTTCTGTTAGTAACAGTGCCAAAGTTACATCATTGCTAATCAGGTTCCAATACTCCCACCAGAGCATGCGTAGCATATTTGTCACTGATGGAATATGCTTAACCCTTCCACGGTCAGACAAGAGACGAACACTAGGGTGGGTAATACCACATGTGGTATTTCAGAGCCATAACTTCCTATGTTGAAGAGCAAGGTTGTATTCGCTTGCTTCAAATGCCCCCGGAGTCCTCCAAGCCCTCACCTCTTTGATGCCAAAACATAACCCCTCTCTATAAAACACTGATGATGTCTGCCTTTTAGGATCACTACAGAAGTTTATGAAAGATCTTAACAGGAACTCACGTCACAGCATTTTGTGCCCAAGTTATGTTGGGTGAATTAAATAAAGTGAGTAAGGCCCATATTTATACTTTTTTTTTTAGATCCATTTGCGTAATTGTTTTACGCAAAAGTGGCGCAAACTTACAAAATACAATTAAGGCCCATATTTATACTTTTTTAGCACCGCATTTGGATTGTTTTTTAACACAAAATCGGCGCAAACGTACAAAATACAATGGTATTTTGTAAGTTTGCGCTGATTTTGCATCAAAAAAATTACGCAAATGCAGTGCTATATGTTGTAAGTTTGCTCCGCTTTTGCGTCAAAACAATAACCCAAACGTGGTGCAAAAAATGGGTAACATGTTGTTCCCTGCCCCTTCTATGTATTTACATTTGCAGCTACTTCATCCAGCAAGCCATCCTTTCAGCCTAACAGGCCCCAAACTCCCCATTCTAAACTGGCAGTGTCATGCTCCCTGTGCCCTTCAGGCCCTGCTCTCTGCGCTTTAGCAACATAGTCCTGCTCCCTCGGCTTGACAACCTCCTCTGCCACAGCTGCAGCAGACGCAGCTGCCTGCACTGTCCAGACGAAAAAGCAGTTGGCACTCCCTGGCCATACCCAATCCTTACCAGTGTAGCCACTCCTGACCCCAGTCCAGTTAATTCCATGCTCTTTGGAAGGGTAAAATGCCATGCTCCCTCGACGCGATTAAGGCGTCTGTATCTTCCAAGTGGCCCAATGCTCTACAGCTGTACTGTGCCTCTTGCTGACAAAGGCCTCATTTCCGTAGGAGGCTCATAGAACCTAGACCAAAGTTGGGATGTAAGCCAGAAGGACAGCACACACAGGGAGGACAGGAGAGGAAAACTCATGCCATTCCACTCACATAGCCAATCCCCACAGGGTCGAGAAGCGAGATACAGCAATCTACCAATGAGGAGGGATGGAGTCTGAAAAAGAGATGTTCCCAATAACCCAGGAGTCTTTGTTCTTTACTTCCTCACGGGTAAACAAACTAGAATGAACCAACTTCAGGCTGGCTGCATAACACCATGTCATATTTCACGGCCTCACTAATGCGGGGGTGATTTTATTTTCCTGTTTGGGGCACACAATGGTTACAGAAAGAAAGATTTTTATTATTGGGTCAGCTTTCTGGCTGTGGATGCTAATACTAATCATTTACATGAATACACTAATATTGCAACACCTAATGCATACATAGCATATGCACTCTTAGAGATACAACTTACAAATTGGGAACATACTAATTGGTTCTGAAGTGCCCTAGAACAACCATAGAATATTAACTATGTGTTTACCACATGGGATGGTACCCCGGATAATGGACTATAACACATGGGGAACAGATCACGGTACACCGTCTTTGGCAGTGTTACTGGATGCACTGAAGCAAGTGCAGGACAAGTATGGGGCCAGCCAAGCCCTTGATTTAAGTATGAAATTAATGGGACATTTTCCTGTTGTTTAGTTGTGAGGTTATTTTAGCATTTACACAAGCACATTATTTAGCACTGGACCTGAGGTCTGTGCCCTCTCACTTAGTTACATTTCACTTTTATTCCTTTTCTTATTTTAGCAAAGCTTCATTTTAGTGAGGATTTTTTCATTCTTTTTTCAGTTGCCCTTCCACGCAGAATTTATTATTCATTTCTTTGCGTGACATTTTCATCTTGTGCTCACCCCTAGGCTGTACATGATATTTACCAGGTATTGCTGGTCCAAAGAGTACATTGTCTACCCTACACATAAAAACACATGTTGTCACATCAGGGCAGTTCTTAGAATAACAGATATATTATTATAAAACATTACACTGCCCACAGCATCTCAGAGGGGACATTCCAGTCAGCTTGCCATCTCATGCTGCACTTCATCGCAGTTTCTGCTCAAACCTTTTGGTTTCTCTTCATCGATGTGGATAGGATTTCCAGTGGACTAACACACCACTTCTTCACCTCTGAGCACAGGTGTAGGGGTTGGGCTACCTTCCCGGGAACAGAAGGGTGGATTAGAGCTACCACTGCTACTTGCTCTCAAGTAGCAACTTAGTAGTATAGGTAGGGATGTGAGAGACATTATTGTGACACGATGGTGGGACTCTTCTTATGTTTCACTTTCCTGGACACTGCTATAATATTGCTGTGTTTCATTATCCTCATAATCGCAATTCATGCCTTTTTACTTAGAGTGCAGTTGCTTCTAGTGTGTGAAAAAATAACTGTTAAGAAGGAATTTGTCCCTTCATATCGAGCACTGGTTCCAGTCCTGGAAATACACAGTACCGGAATTGTCATTCTACCACTGCTGCTTCGTTCCAAAGAAAACCATTTTGTTTCAATTTACAATGTGGAGTTACACCATGTGGCCAGTCCTACACAGTAGACCACGAGGAGCCTTGAGCAGTTCCTGAATCCCTCTCACTACTTATCAGTATGTGCCTCTCCAAAATTTTACTTACAATGACAAGACTTCCCCGAGCTTGGGGAGGGTGGAAAATGAACTTTCATTAGTACCTGTCTCTACATCTATGGCAAGAAATGTCCAAAGTTCTGAGCAATATTACTCAAATTCAGCAAAATATGGATGGAATCGTTTACCAACACCGGCTCCAGTGTTTGCACAAACTGCTACTGGATATTTTGCTGACATCAACAATTCATTTTTAAACTCTTCAGCATCTTCAACTGTGCCTGTATCAAGAGCACGTAAGCTATTCAGTTGACTTCAACCTAACTATCTGATTCGTCCATGGAATTATCTATGGGTACTGTTAACTGTGCTTGCCTTCCTTCTTTGGATTGGTTTAGTCATTGTTTTCTTTCTACTGATAGATGGTCATTATCTTCCTGAATACTCTGCTGTTGAACTGGTGGATGAGGTTTTGAAGTCTCATCTCTCCTCACACAAGGTCCACAGAGACTTGTCCTATTGAACATTTCAGCTATACTGACTCCTGATGGGATTGTTTGGGATAAAGTATCATTTGATATATTTAGACCAATGGAAATGATTCAAATTCCATATGCATTTAAAGATTCTGTGAATGATATAATAACACCTGGGTGGTTTCTGATGATCGGGATGTGAAAACTGTTGATTCTATTCTTTTGGAGCTTGAATATACTGTATTTCAAAGTGAAGATGTTTATCAAACAACAACAAATTATGGGGAAATGTTCTGTTTCCATCATTACAGACACCATTTTATACATAAAGTCAGCACTCCGAGAAATGTCTACAATTACGCACAATAGGAACATTGTCCAACTCCACCAGTGGGGAGTTCCAAAATGTATGCAGAAACATTTGAATATTTATCTGGGCATGATGTCACAAATGCTGAGTCTTATTATTTTAAGTTGCCTCCTATGAAATTTCAGAATGTCCTGTTAACAGATACCAAAGTAATCTATTCTGACTCCTTTGTTTCCCAGTTGGCAATTGAATGCTATAAATATTGGTTGAAGTCGATTGACTTAAAATGTGTGTGGGAACTATAAATGGACAAATACAGGGGTGGGAAGCTTTGTTTAGAGCATGCCTTATTCTGTTGCAAAATATATTCTTAAATAAAGTTGTACAACAAAACTTGTTTAGGCTTAGCAAAAATTAGGGAATTGAATACACCCAAGCCCATATTTATACTTTTTTAGCACCGCATTTGTGCAATTTTTTGATGCAAAAACGGCGCAAACTTGAAAAAATAAAATTTTATTTTGTAAGTTTGCGCCATATTTGCGTCAAAAAGCAGCGCAAATGCGGCGCTAAAAAAGTATAAATATGGGCCCCAGTGTTTTGTCACCAGCTAAATTTAACAAATGGCAAAAGATTTCAACTTTCACTGAAGACCAGCTCGATGGTTGGATCCAAAATGGGACATTTAACTCAACACTTTCAGGCCCAAACAGGTGGTTATTGTGGCCAGCAGATAATAATATTTGTCATGCTCATTTTGTAAGCTCCACAGGGGATTTTATAGCGAGCCGACCTGACCCTCAATACATATCATCAGAACACTCTGATGTTTTCACCACAATATAGCTTGGGCAAATTATGTAAAAATTGGTTGAAATATTCCACATTAACTGCTGTAAAAGAACACCTTAGTCGTCTGTCAGAAAACAAAGACTTACAAGATTTCTTGTTAGGTCCCAGAAAATCCTGCACAAAGCACTTCTTATATGCAGTGTGTAACACAATATGGAAACTTTCACAAAAAGAAGATGCTCCCCGATTAAGACATGTAGATCAGGAAAACATACAGAAAGCTCTAGCCGGTGTATAATGGTATGACCACTTTATCCAACTGCATTTACACCATAAATCACATTGTTTCATCTGCAATTGACATCATACAAATGGCATGTCATTTTTACAACGTGGACAGAGTCAGCTTAGGTCCATGATGCAGTTAGGTTGGACGTTGCAAGTTCTGAAAAGTGGTTGCATGCTCTGGCAACACGTCAGCTCCAGGAAATTATTTGCCTCATTTAATCTGACACAAGAACAACAAATAATAGCTAAGAAAGAGGCAACATACATTTTAATAAGCGTCAAAAAGTTCGAAAAGTTGCCTTTCACTGGGGCGAAAATAGCATCTGCAGTTTGGTTAATTCACAGGGTTATTAATCTACCCATTTCATCACTTCAGTTCACCTAGTGTTTGAAACACATTCCTGTTGGCAGATTTGAATAGATAGGAGATAGCTTTATCCATGAGGTGCGGGAGCTACCCTTTACATACAAATGTTTCAATGCGTGAAGGAGGCCTTTCTCAGCGGAAGCGAATGTGAGACTTGTGTAAGTCATTCGATGATTTGTAAACAGCTGTCCTTGCATTGAGCATGTAATTCTTCAGCTGCAAATTTGGCCTGTTATCTGAAGAGGGTCCCTGTCCCTTTGATTCATCCAGCATTCCTGGTGCTCTCGAATGGAAGTTGCTGAATGAAATCAGCTGTTGTAGTATGTGAACCAGAATTGCGTATGTAGTTTCAGTCTCCCAAATTGTTACATGTGGCAGAAATGTGCTTTTTCTCCCCATGCGAGAGATAAAAGTTGTAGGAATTTGACCTCATATTGCTACTTTAAATGTATATTTTGACAAGCTGAGCAGGCTAAAGGCTCTTTTGTTTCAAAAACTAGTGGCACTTTCATCTGCCAGCAAGATCTATGCTCTCCAAGTGGCGAGGTCATCCACAGAGATACAGTCCCTTTTAAATACAAACTTCCCAAGACATTTCAGTGTACTGATAGGTTACATTTGTAACATGTCTAACACTGCTGGGATTGCACACTTCTTTAAGGCTGTGGATTCTAGCTTTGTCAGCACTTTTTCCTTTATATTTGGCATAACACCTTCAACCATACAGTTTATTTTTTGGAATGTCTTTGGGGGTTTTCCTGTTACTTTGGTTTTAAATGCAGCATTTTGCTCTTGATACTTTTTATTCACAATGGCTGCCTGTTTTTGATATACATTGGAACATGCACTGGAAGTGTGTCTTACTATGCAGAGCATACATTCTTTGGTCTTTTGAATTTCTCAATGAGGGTTCATTACCAGACATGCACATTGAGATTGCGATTGCTACGGGAAGCTTCCTATGAGCCTCCCTTTGGCCAGAGAGATGGCTGAGGCAATGGAACATGAGTGTCCCATCTCTTTCTGTGTCAAGGAACTGTTTACTTTACCATCTGCCGAAGTCGGCTCTTTCCTGGAGTCCATAAAAATTAATGAGATTGGCAAATTTTGAAAAGATCATGATTATTGTTGATTTTTTGACCTTTGATCTTAACTGATGTTCAAGTTTTAGAAATTCCAAATTGACTTGTTAATTTGGCTCAGATTTGGACGGTTGTGCATGTGGACGAGGACATTTTATCTCATTCAATATATTTTAGCTTGCTTTTTAGTGATCAAGGTAGGAAAGATGATTTTAGTATTATGTTTTATTATAGACCTCTGAACCTTTGAACCAACAATGGGGAGGGTGTCATGAGGTTATTTTAGCATTTACACAGGTACATTATTTAGCCCTTGGCCTGGGGCCTGTGCCCTCACACCAAGTTACATTTGGCTTGTATTCCTTTTATTATTTTAACAGAGATTTATTTTAGCTGAGATGATTTTCATTATTTTAACAGTTGCTCTTCCATGCAGAATTTGTTATTAATTTCTTTGTACAACACTATCATCCTGTGCTCAAACTAAAGTTGTAGACAATATTTACTGGGTATTGTTGGTCCAAAGAGTACATTGTCTACCCGACAAAGAAAAATGTGTGTTGTCACATCAGGGCAGTTCTTAAAATAACAGATGTTATTATAAAACATCACACTGCCACACCATCTTAGAGGGGACTTTCCAGCCAGTTTGCCATCTCATGCTGCACGTCATTGCAGTTTCTGCTGAAACCTTTTAGTTCATCTTCGTCTATGTCAAAGGACTCCCAGCAGACTTTCCCTCTGAACACAGGTGTTGGGGCTGGGCTACCTTTCCAGGACCAGAAGGGTGGATTAGGACTACCACTGCTACCTGCTTTCATGTAGAAACTTAGTAATGTAAGTAGGGATGTTAGAAATGCTATTATGACAATATGGTGGGACTCTTCTTGTGTTTCACTTTCATGGTCACTGCTGTAATTATTCTGTGCTTCATTATCCTCATAATTGCAATCCATGCATTTTTACATAGAACTCAGTTGTTTTAATAAAATATATATTGAACCAAAATCATTCTGTTTATCTTTGCATGTATGTGACTTGTATAACTGAGAGAAAATTTCCCTGGGGAGCCTGAGTGTCATGCGATAGACTTCCACAGATCATTCATACCATTAGTAATGGTCAAGTGCTGCTAGCTAGCTGGAAGGGTTACGAAAACAGCTGTCACACAGTTTGGGATCAGACTCAGTCACCCATACTTGGTGGTGCTGCCACCCAAAATCCAACAGTTTTGTTACTATAACAAATGTTGCTTTTGTTAGAGGCAGCCATTCAATTTAGAAATGTAAACCTAAAATAGATGCTTGCTCCAAAATTCCCAGGAATAGGACTTAAAGGTGATTAGCATATGTCAAGGTATAACGTGACCAGGCCATTTAAAAACGTTTTTAAATAGACAGAAGACAAGCAATGCAAACCTAAAACAGATGTAGCCCTAAAAGTTCCCAGGCCTGGGTTCAAAGGTGTTCAGCATATGTCAAAGTATAAAGTGACCAGGCAATTTAAAAACATTTTGAAATAGACAGAAGGCAAGCAATGCAAACCTAAAACAGATGTCGATTTCAGGGCCTAATCTCTACAAAACCTCTGCATAATTAGCACAAAGAGGCTGGTATAAAAGCACCCCCACATTCACAGGTCTCTTTTTCTGAACTATGTATTTGAAGTTTGTGGAGAGCCTGGGCTTCCAGAACCATCAAGGAGGAAAACATCAAGTGCAGAGCACAGACTGGTGATGCTACCCCTCTTCTCCTTAAGGTAAGTAACTAAGGCCTGTTTGCATATAATGTGTTGTAGTTTCAACCTGCCAATGTCTCCAGCCCCTCGCCCCATGTCACCCTGAGTGTAATGTGTTTGCAAAAATACTTTGAGTATTATTATCTAGGACCTTTCTTTTAAGCTATGTGCAAACACTGTTTAATTTGCTAAAAAGGTGTGATGGGTGGTAAAGGGTGAAAAGCATTTTAAAAGGTTGAGATGTGCCCATCCCTGTCCTTATGGTATATTTTGTAATGGAGGACAGAGCCCCGAGTCGTGAGCTGGTTCATGGTCCTGTCCGCCACTATATACATTATGTTGGGACAGGCCTGGGAACTCAGACCTGTCCTTATTGTACATTTGTAATGGAGGACAGGGCCCCAGAGCCCCGCTTGTGACTCAGGGCCCTTTCTGCCACTATATACATCTTTTTAGGACAGGCCAGTGACTCGGGCCAGTCCTTATGACCCCATTTGTAATGGGGGGCAGGGTCCCAAGTTGTGCATGGTTCGGGACCCTGCCCACCACTATATACATGTTGTTAGGACAGGCCGGGGACTCTGGCCTGTCCTTACTGCCTCATTTGTAATGGCGGATAGGGCCCGAGTCGATCGCAACTCCGTACCCTCCCCCACCATTACAAGTATGTTATTAGGATGGGCCGGGGACTCTGGCATCCGTCCTTACGGCCTGTAATGTAGGGGCAGGGTCCTGAGTCGCGGTCGGCTCAGGACCTTGCCCTGCCATTCTATACATGTTGTGAGGGATGGTGCAGAAGTTCCCGGCCCTCCCCGTCCTTAAGTCCCATGTAATGCCAGCTGGGTCCCAAGTTGCGGACAGATTGGGATCCCGCCCCTAGTCCCCCGGCCACCATTATATAGATAATATTAGGGCAGGGCCGGACTCCCCAACCCTGTCCTTAAGCCCGCATGTAATGGCGGGGGCCAGAACAGCGTGGCCCCCCACCCCCTTACATTAGGGGCCCATGACCCCCAACCCAATGGGGCCCCAACAGATACTCAGACGCCCCAGAGTATGGGGCTAAAGAAAATTTTACACCATAGAAAGGGGGTTTGAGGGGCTCTGGATGCACAGCGCTGGTCGTGTTGGTTGCATTTTTCACAAGGTTTAATATTTTACACCATAGGGGTCTTTCAGGGTTGGGGGGCATGGGCTGCGTCACTACCTGGGCTGCGGCGTTGATGTGTGATAAACGTAGGGCCCCTTAGTGATCTCCATGGTTGGGGAGGCCTGTACATCTGGCTTGAGGAGTGGGAGGCTCAGCTCATAGCCTTCCAGGCAAGGCAGGCCCATAACTCCACCCCCCACATGTCTGAGGGCATGGGGAGTGAGGACAAAAACCTGGAATCCTAGGATCAGGCAGCCATTCCATTGTACAGATATATATATATATATATATATATATATATATATATATATATATATTTATATATATATAATTAACTGTATTTCAATTGTGATTGTTTAAAATGTAATTCTGTGGTAGTACAAAGACTGTAAATGATACAATAATGTGTGTAAATAATGCTGCAAAGGTTCTGGAGCCATAAAATAAGGTCCTATTGAGAGATTCCTAGATCTTATGTTATGCATCAGCGCCATCATGAGGCCTTTTCCATAAACAGCTCATAGTGGTCGAGAAATATGAACAATAGTTTTTTACTGTATTGTACTTTCAGAACCTATGTATGGATTGGTAGGATACTTAACAGCTAGCCTCATGAGAGAGCATGCTTAAAATGAATTTTATTTTTATTTGTATATGTGAAAATGTATTTTGAAATACAACATGTATTAGTATATACCTCTAAAAGTATGTGGAATGTTTATTCAAACTATATGCTTGTAATTCTAAACAAAGAGTGTAAAAGTCATCTATAATTAGACCGTTATGTTTATTTTATGTGTTTTACTCACCTGCGGTGTCTCTAGGGTTGGTTACTTTTATTGGATGTTGAGTTATGGTTTCATCAGTATATTATAGGACTCGTATAAAATTTATAATGAGTGGCTGTCAGGTATTTATGAATGTAGCATAAAAAGCATTAGGGGCTAAAAGTCCTTTTTGTATCTTCTGTACGTGGAATCCCCAAGAGCTGAAGCTGTCCCCAGAAGAAATGGATGCAATGCAGCAAGATATATGTATCTAGAGATTTATAGTTCAGAGAAAATTGTCCGTATCCATCCTAAACAAACCTCTCTTGATTGTTATTTTTTTTATTTTTTATTAATGGTTTCCTATGTTTGTGTGCTTTTACAGGCTATGATACTGAACTACAGCTGGCGGTTGGTGCTCTACAACAAATCCTCGGTGCTCAAGATGGCCCAGGTACACTGGTCAGGATGCAGCTTTAGCGGGTAAATAAAATGAATCCTTGTGTAAATGCTATGAAAAGCTAAAGAACTCCATAAAAACCCTGTAGAAGGCACCCCTCACTAAGCATGTATAGTCAGTGCATTATATTGTAAACGTGACACTTTATTTATTTTTATTTATTTATTTTTTCTCTCCAGACCCACAGGCGGTACCAGTGGACCATATGCCTGTGATGCAGAATGTGGTAGGGGTCGTTAAAAAGACATTCCACAAAAGGAAGTCCCCATCGCCTAAAGATGGCCCACCAATAAAAAAAGGCCCCTCACATTGTAACACAGCAGGTGCATTTTAAAAACTGTGGAGGCAGATGAATTCAATCCTGATTGTCTCTTAAACCTGTTTTACCTCTAGGATATCACTGCTATAGCAATACCTAATATGTATTTTGTTATCTTTACATCTTAGAGTCAGCACAAAAGAGCTCTGGAGGAGGCAGCCATAAGGCCAAGCAGGCAGCATCGCCTTTAAAGGACAACACTGTGACCCTTCAAAACACAAAAACTTCAGCAGCATCCATGATCAACATAGGGCACCAGGACAAACCATGCAGCGGCTCTACAGACAGCTGTCATAGACCAGGTAAACTACACTACACCATCAGTAATAAAGGCTATGGCCAGAACCCTGAGCCCTTCTACAGCAACTACCTATGTGCAAGGGTTTGGAAAATCTGACAGCGTTGCGCTTACAGCCTCAGGCACACAACATTCTGTACCATGTAGAACCTATGGTTGGGACCCTAGTCAGTGCAACAAGCCTAAAATAAATCGGTTGTCCTTAAAGAACCACAAGAAGAAGCTGTAGCCCCCTGAGCTACAAGCCTTGCCCTGCCTTTAGACCTGTCTTTTAAAATGTTGTTAAGGCTCAGACTGTTCCACCTAGCCCCCGTGTTCTATATGCTTAACGTTTGAGGAGTCTAATATATCGGGGCCTGTCAACGACCTAGTACCAGCAGCCTGTATAACTAGCCCTCCTAGTCTACATGGCACACACATGGAAACAGATAGCCCCATAGAGAATATTTATTCTGGGTGTATAGGACTTCTCAAAGCACTAGAAGGTTTGGTAGAGAGGTCTGAAGCCACAGCCGCAACAACGCCCTGTGACCTTTCTAGCGCACCCACCGAAGGGTTGCAATCACCGGGGTCTCAATCAGCCACACACAGCCACAGCGCTTCCTATGCATGAGAGGCCTTGAGTTATTATGACCAACATTTAACTTCCCATATCTGATGTCACCAATTACATCCCCGAGGGCGTAAGACCCCACCAGCCTCAACATACCCGAACATCAGTACAGGCAGTAGAGTATTGGAACCCCGTCTAGAGAGGATCAGACCTCCGAAACACCAGGGTGTTCACATTGGGGCCTTGTTTTTTTTTACACTTCCCGACCCTCCCATTCAAAAAGGGTTTATTGAGGTTAACAATGATCATGCCATAGGGGTGGCCAGGAATAATATGCACCACACAGCTAATGACACACATAGCGGATCAAAATATGGTACAATGGCTCCCAACAGGGTTTTAGAAACATATCTGAAAGAAATACAGTAGGCTTTTAGGAAACTAAAATCACTTCTGAACCTCAAGACCTTAAAACTGGGGAAAGCGGGGGTCGATACTGGGTCCTCCAGACCCTCCCAGAGAAAGTTAATCCTGCGGCTACCAAGGTGTAGCGGTAGACATAGACAATATACCAACATGACTAGGCAATTGGGTCCCCTTAAGGAGCGTAAGAGCCACTTTTTGTAATAAGGTTGTCCAGAGTTCTAAATATAAAAACAAGACTCTAGACATACTCGCTAAGGCTCTACAACTCTTACACACACTCAAAAGCAGAAGGCCGATGGAACTAATCCTTAAAAGCCCCAAAATCCAAAACCTTGACATATAAAATTATCCCTGCTAGGCCTCAAGACCTAAAGTCCAGAGGGAACAGCCCGTACATCGGTTGTTTTAGGACCTCAAGGGCCAGTGTTCAGAGCCCTGTAGTACCACAGCACCCTGATGGGTCCTCAGCAGAGGTTGCCGTTGGTAAAGTTGCTGGCACACAGCCTGTAAATAGAACACCTGATGTTCAAATAGGCTATGGACCAAGCAAGTGGTCTTGTAATAAACAGAAGTGGGCTAGTAGCACTAGACAGCGTAGGTATCTAGTAAGGAAATTAAAGAAGGCCAAACTATGTGTTACAAGGAGGGCTAAAAATACTCCAACACAGAGCATTAATCCCTTACCCCAGAATGACACTCAAGATGCCACACCTGCTAGTAGTGATCCTCAAGCTGAGGATTCAGAACCTGTGTTTTTAGAAAATGTTAGAAAGTACAGTCATACTATAGAACAGTTTAGTGCTACAGAACAATATGAGGAATTCTGGTTTGTTAACCTACACCGTATAAATTCCTCCGATCATGGTGTTTGGCGTTTTGACCATCCACCAAGCTACACAAACACTAAAAGAAAGGTTATTACATGATGTGAGTCCTAATGATTACTTCCAACTGCGTTTCCAGGGGCAGGGTATTGACAGTCCTTTGTTCACACGTAGAACTCCCAGGGATGTGTAATTTCTATAGAATCTTTGTAACCCTGTTGCTGAAAGGCTGAACTAGTAGCATACAGTACCTTTAGAGTTATAGCCATCATTGTCCTGGGCCACGAGGGTGGTGTTTCCAGACCTTTAAAGAGTATCTTGTATATCTAGGTCATTGATAAGAAACAACAATGGTTGCTCAATTTGAACACAGACTCAACCAGCACCTGCCGTGCCAGCCAGCATTGTGGGGTTACTGCTGGACTGACCTATGTCCGATGCTCTTATTATGTCAATAGCTGTTGAAACCCGCAGGGCTCTTGAAATTCCACACAACAGAATGGTCGGTTTCAGGGACCTAGAGCTTTTTGAGAACTATTTAGCTCTTACGGTGAAAGTCCTTTAACACAATGGTTCCTGGAAGTACTTCACAACAGGGGAGCATGCAAAAAACTAGACCGTTTATGTTCTCCATCATAAAAACCACTTTTATGATATTTTTAACCTGAAGGGTTTTCTAGGAGCCAAGTACGTATGCCCCCACTGCGACCATATCTACAACACACAGACAACTCATTAGTGTGAAATGCACTGTAAAATTTGTCAGAGGGATGGTTGAATTGACGTTGCTGAGCAGAAGCTCCAGTGTCCCTCGTGTAATCTGTTTTGTCACTTGCAAAACTGCTTGAGCATTCACACCATACTTGCACATTGCTTACCTAAAATAGACTGCAGGGCTTGCGGGCCTTATGCCCTCTATGAGCATAAATGTAAGGGCATGAAATGTCCCAGGTGTAAGGTGTATTTTCAGGCTGGGACAGAGCGTTACATGGTTAAAAGGCTCCCTCAGACCAAAACTGAAGACTACATAGTGTTTGATATAGAGTATATACAGGAGACAGGCGTACACCAGCCTAATTATATTTATGCTTATCATCAAACTTCCGATGACAACTGGGAGTTTGAAGGGCGCACGTGCATGAGAGACTTCCTCACCACATTCATGCAGCCTAAATTCAAAGGGTATTCTATGCTGGCTCATAACTCTAAAGCGAACAACTTCTTCTTTATGTTACAGACCATGATTGGGGAAAAGATGGCTGTAGAGCTCATAACCCAGGGCTCTAAATTGATGCTGTTAACGGTGGTGCACTTTTCAAATAAGGTTCATTGGTACCCTAAATTGTCTACCCATGAAATTGAGTAAATTACCCAAAGCCTTTGGTTTCACAGGTTGCAAAGGTTTTTTCCCCCAGTTTTTCAACACATGGGCCAACCAGAATTATGAGGGTCTCATGCCCCCACCCTCCAGCTACGGTGCTGAGTATATGATGGCTGCTGAGAAAGAGAGCTTTCTACAATGGTACAGTGAAAACCGTAAAAATACCTTTCATTTTCAAATCGAGTTGAAAGCGTACTGTCAGGCAGATGTAATAATTTAGCAAAAAGCCTGCAGCCTTTTCAGAGATGTAGTGGTGGAGATGACCAAAAAGGTGAAGGTTATGAAGCCCAACACGCCCCAAATGACAAAGACTGTAAAATACATAGACACCTTCCAGAATAACACACTGGTTTCCATGTGTATGTCTATCTACCAACATATGTTTTTGAAACCGTACAGCATAGCCCTAGTACCGCCAAACCTGTATAATGGTAAACAGATGCACTATTCAACCCCCTCGATCCAGTGGCTCAGGTATATCTCGAACATAGAAAACATAGCCATTCAACCCGCTTTATAGGGTGGTGAATACCACTTGGGGCCTTATTATCTTGACGGTTATGTCATAATTAATGGTGTGCCAACTGCCTTTGAATACAACAGGTGTTTTTACCACGGTTGTCCTCATTGTTACAAACCCCGCAAGTTTAACAGGCTGTTGGGCACCAAGTTTGAGCACCTACACCGTCGCACTCTGATGAAGGTGCAATATGTTAAACACTGTGGCTTTGTCATGAGAACCTTTTGGGAGCATGAATGGTTAGATATGTTAACAACAAATGTTGAGCTCATGTCTTTCATTAAGAGTCGCCAGTTACCAGAGCCTATGGAATCCTGCGAAGCCTTATTTGGTGGGGCGTACAAATGATATACAGCTGTACAGGGCTGTGGATGCTATTGAGAAAATACACTATTACGATTTCAGAAGTCTGTATCTGTATGTGAACAAGCAGAAGTTACACCCTGTAGGTCACCCAACAATCATATACAGGGACTTTAAGCCCATCAGAGAATACTGTAGGCTCATTAAGTGCCAAATCTACCCACCCCGCTGTCTTTATTTCCCGGTACTACTGTACAGAGTCGACGATAAGCTGATGTTCCCACTATGCCGCACATGCACTGAAAGTAAAGAGACTAGTGTGTGTGGTCACAGTGAAGAGCAAAGGATGCTGATCGGTATGTGGTGTAGCATTGAGGTACAAAAGGTTCTAGAGAAAGCATACAGGCTTGGTAAAATAGTGGAAATATGGCACTTTGAAAGGACAACATTGTGACTCTTCTAACTATATCAACCAGTTTCTAAGAGACAAACAGGAGGCTTTGGGGTTTCCAGAGTGGTGTGTTGATGAGGCCTCTAAACAAAAGTACATAGATGACTACTGCACTCACAAAGGTATACGCTTGAGACCGGAATTGATCGAGGTCAACCCTGCCCGCCGCCAGTTAGCCAAACTATGCCTAAACTCCTTATGGGGGACTTTCAGACAGGGTACAAACTTGTCAAAGACGACCATAATAACAGATCCTAACAAGTTGTTTAAGTACCTTTTTGCCCCCAGTTATGAGGTGTCCAGTTGTGAGTTTATCGATGATGAGACAGCTGCTCTGTGTTGGAAGTACACTAAAGAGTACCCCACAACGTGTAACCATATAAACATATTCATAGCATGTCTCACAACCGCTCATGCCCATTTAGAGCTTTACAGAGTTTTAGATAAACTGCAGGACAGGTGTCTGTATCATGAAATAGACTCTGTTAAATTGGTAAGTAAAGTAGGTGATTATCTAGAGGATTTGACCAGTGAACTACAAAAGGGCAAACACATAGTGGAGTTCACCTCATCAGGTCCTAAAACCTATTCGTATAAAACCTCAAACAATACTGTGGCCCTCATTATGAACTCGGCAGGATTTCCCACAGAGTTCTGAGCTGGCGGTCTAAATAATCAATCAAGAGATTTATAAAGCACGCTACTCACCCTTCAGGGTCTCAAGGCACGGGGGAAGCTACTGATTGAATAGCCATGTTTTGAGGCGTATCCTGAATGTCAGGAGGTCCTGGGTCTGGTAGGTGGATCGACAGGGAGTTTCAGGTCTTGGCGGCGAGGTGAGAGAAGGATCTTCCTCCAGCATTGGTGCAGCGGATGCGGGGGACGGAGGCGAGGACGAGGCTGGCGGAGCGGAGATGGCGGGTGGGAGTGTGGAAGATGAGTCTGTCATTGAGGTAGGCCGGACCAGTGTTGTGAAGGGCTTTGTGTACGTGGGTGAGGAGTTTGAAGGTGATCCTCTTCATTACGGGTAGCCAGTGTAGGTCTCTGAGGTGGGCTGAGATGTGGTCGCGGCGTGGGACGTCAAGAATGAGGCGGGCGGATGCGTTTTGGATTCGTTGCATTTCCGTTTGGAGTTTGGCCGTAGTTCCTGCGTAGAGTGCGTTTCCATAGTCTAATCGGCTGCTGACAAGAGTGTGAGTGACTGTTTTTCTGGTTTCAACGGGAATCCATTTGAAAATCTTGCAGAGCATGCGAAGGGTGTTGTAGCAGGAAAAGGAGACTGCGTTGACCTGTTGAGTCATGCTGAGTGCTTTGTCCAGGATGAATCCTAGGTTGTGTGCTTGAGTGGTGGGTGTGGGTGCGGTTCCTAGGGAGGTAGGCCACCAGGAGTCGTTCCAAGCTGAGAGGTCGGTGCCAAAGATGAGGATCTCTGTTTTGTCAGTGTTTAACTTGAGGCGGCTTGATTCCATCCAGTTGGCGATGGCGTGAAGTCCATTGTTGAGGTTGTTTTTTGCGGTTGTAGGGTCTTTCGTGAAGGAGAGGATCAGCTGGCTGTCGTGTGCGTAGGATACTATGTTGATGTGGTGGGTTCGAGCAATGTTGGCGAGTGCGGGCATGTAGACGTTGATGAGCGTTGGGCTGAGGGAGGATCCTTGGGGGACGCCACAGATGGTCTTGGTGGCTTCGGACAGAAAAGGCGGAAGGCGGACTCTCTGGGTTCTGCCGGAGAGGAATGAAGAGATCCAGTCGAGAGCCTTGCCGCGGATCCCAGCATTGTGGAGGCGTGTGCGGAGGGTGTGGTGGGAAATGGTGTCGAAGGCTGAAGAAAGGTCCAGGAGGTTAAGCGCTGCGGTTTCACCTTCGTCAAGTATGGTCCTGATGTCATCCGTAGCAGCGATGAGTGCGGTCTCACTGCTGGGGTTCTTGCGGAATCCGGATTGGGAGGTGTCTTCCAGGAAGCGGGATAGTTGGCTGTTCACAATTTTCTCGATGACCTTGCTGGGAAGGGGAGGAGTGAGATGGGCCGGTAATTCTTGGGGTCATCTGGGTCCGCCTTGGGTTTCTTCAACAGGGCGTTGACATCGGCATGTTTCCAGCTCTCCGCGAAGGTGGCTGTCTCAAAGGAGCTGTTGATGATGGCGCGGAGGTAGGGGGATGATGATATTGCTGGCTTTAATGAAGATATGGTGTGGGCAAGGGTCCGAGGGGGAGCCCGAGTAGATGGAGGCCATGGTGTTGTCGGTGTCTTTATTGTTGACGTGGGTCCAGGTGCATAGGAGGTTGCTGTTGCTTGGTGCGTTGGAGTTGTGGGTGTCTGTGGTTGGCTGGTGGGTCTGGGGGTTGAAGCTGTTGTGGATGTCTTTGATCTTTTGACGGAAATAGGTGGCAAGGGAGTTGCAGAGCTCTTTGCTGTTGTGAGCATTGGTGTTTATACAGCTTAGGTAATAGGTTCTTTTGGTGGTGCGGATCAGCTGGTGATGTTTGCGGATGGCAGTCTTGAGGGTGATGTGGTTGGATTCGGTAGGTTTGTGGCGCTAGTTTTTTTTCCATTCTTCAGCATTCCTGTTTGGAGGCCTGTAGGTCGGGGGGAACCAGCTAGCTTTGGTGCTGTAGTGGGTGTCTAAGGGTTGTTTGGGCGGCGAGAGGGTGTTGGCGCAGTCGTCTATCCATTGATGCAGGTTGGCGGCGGCTGTGTTGGGGTCCCGGGTCCCAGGAGGTGGGGCGTGGGCGAGGGTGGAGACCTGTTGTTCTGTTGAGATTTTGCTCCAGTAGCGGCAGGGGTGTTGTGTAGGGTGGTGGTGAGTTACTGGCTTCTGGAAGGAGAAGTGAATGCAGCGATGGCCGGTCCAGTGGAGTTCGGTGGTTTGGCTGAAGGAGATGTGGCTGCTGGCTGAGAAGATGGGGTTGAGTGTGTGGCCTGTGGTGTGAGTGGGTGACGAGACAGCTTGTTAAGGTCGAGGTTAGCGAGGTTGTCAAACAGGTTGGTGGTGTTGCTATCGTTGGTGTTTTCTAAGTGAAAGTTCAGGTCGCCGAGGAGGACGTAGTCTGTTGAGGCGAGGGCTTGGGCACTGATGATGTCGGCAATGGCGTCGCAGAAGTGAGGACAGGGGTCCGGGGGTCTGTAGACCAGTGTTCCTCTGAGGGTGGTGTTGGTGTTGACGTGCATTTTGAAATGGAGGTGCTCGGCGGGGTTGAGGGTGTCGTGGGTACTGGTTGAGACTCCGATGGTGCTTTTGTGGACTATGGCGATTCCTCCTCCTGGTTTGTTGGTGCGGTCTCTTCCTGTGATTTTGTATCCTTGAGGGATGGCTATGGGTATGTCGGGATCCAAGGCCGAGTTCATCCAGGTTTCGGTAAGGAATGCAACGTCAGGTGATGATGAGGTCAGTAGGTCCCAGAGTTCGATTGCGTGTTTGTGGATGGAGCGGATGTTGAGGAGAATGCAGCTGAGATGGTTGTCGGCGGGTCTGTTGCGGTGCTTGATACTTAGGGTGCAGGTGAAGCTGTAGGCTCTGCAGGAGAAGGGTCCCTTGGTGTGCTTTGGAGTGGACTGGAAGCAGCGGCGGAGCGTCCAAGATTGAGGGCATGGAGGTCACTGGCTGTGTAGCGGTGTCTGGTGGTGCGGTGGCCCAGTGGGCCAGGGGGACTGGTGCTGGGCGAGGTCCATGCGCGGATGGGCGCAGATGCTGCGCAGCCACCATTAAGAAGGGGAGGTGGGAGGGAGGAGCAGCTGGGAGGCGGGAGGGAAGAGCGAATGGGGGTGCGAGGGGGGCGGGCCGCAGGGACGCAGCGACGGGAGGCAGAGAGGCAGAAGCGGCTCAGGAGAGCCGAAAACGGAGCGCAAGGGGCACAGAGCACAAGGGGCAAAAACCAGCACAGATGAAGTACAAGCAAAGGAAATAAGGCACAAAAAAGTAAAAGCACAGAAAATAAGGCACAATTCTAGGAACGCTTACCAGAGCAGCCCACTAGGCCCCAGGGATGAGGCGCAGGCGGGTGCCTGCGGGTGGTGGAGGGCCGCGAACATGCGACAGCTGCGTGGGCGGGGTGAAGGACACGAGCACAACTTGGTGGAGCTGCGCACATGGGAAGCGAGCTCTAGACCCTAAAAGCAAGTCAGAGGTCACTCACTGCGACGAACAGCGGGCGCCATTAAGAAGGGGAGGTGGGAGGGAAGAGCAGCTGGGAGGCAGGAGGGAAGAGCGAATGGGGGTGTGAGGGCGCGAGGGGGGTGGTCCACAGGGCCGCAGCAGCGGGAGGAAGAGAGGCAGAAACAGCTCAGGAGAGCCAAAAACAGAGCGCAAGGGGCACAGAGCACAAGGGGCAAAAAACGGCACAGATAAAGTACAAGCAAAGGAAATAAGGCACAATAAAGTAAAAGCACATAAAATAAGGCACAATTCTAGGAATGCTTACCAGAGCAGCGCACTAGACCCCAGGGATAAGGCGCAGGTGGGTGCCTGCGGGTGGTGGAGGGCCTCGAACACGTGACAGCAGCGTGGGAGGGGTGAAGGACACGGGCACAACTTGTTGGAGCTGCACGCATGGAGAGCGAGCTCTAGACCCTAAAAACAGGTCAGAGGTCACACACACAGACCGCTAGCCCGTCGAGGACCCGCAGGCCCAATAAACAACATTCTGCTGGGCCGACAGGGAGAAACAGTGTTTCCCCCAGTGGAATGCTGGGCTTGGACATTGTCAATGTAGCAGTGCGGCAGGTGCAGCAGCACCCATCGCACATATCACTGCCCGTAAATCGGGCAGTGACATGCGCAACGGGCAGTGCACGGGCCCCCAGAGGGGCCCAGGGCACCCATTTCGGGCACCCATTTCGGGCACCCATTTCACCAGCCTTTCCCTGGCAGTTCCCCCAGGCTGGGGAAACACAGGTCCTTTATCCGACGGCCAGCGCTGCTTGCAGCGCTGCTCTGTCGGATAAGGAACTCTGCCATTGTCAGGCTGCCTGGTGGTGGTAGACTGGCAGTGGCGGAGTTACGCCTGTGGCAATCTCCCTGTGTTCAGAATATGGCAGAATTTCCACCACTGCCGGCATGGCGGTCCAGACCGCCATGTTCATAATGAGGGCATGTATGTATGAAAGTCAAAGGTATCACCTTAAATGTTAACAATACAGTAAAGATCAATTTTGACAGTCTTATGGACCTAGTGAACAAATACGCTATGTCCGACACCCATGAAAATGATAAACAATTGTTGTACATCAGCCTAGCACAGTGCGGTCCAAAAAGCAGTGGAAAATCACAACCCAGCCTTTACATAAAACCTTACGTGTAGTGTTTGATAAAAGGGTCCTGACTAAGGACTACAAAACCCTACCGTATGGTTATTAAAAGGACATTAAAGTCTCGAATCCCCACGGCTATGGACACTCTTTTGCAACATTCGTTCTCCTGCATTCTAGCAGGTCCCTCAAATTGCAGTAAAAATTATTTTATAAAGAAGAAGAAAATGCACCCCGTGTTCTATTCCAAAACCCAAACAATATTGTATGGCTTTATTCATGCTGGCAAGATCTTTATACAGAAACTACCCCCATTGTTACTGCACATCAAATTTATAGAAGGCATACCTGGTAATCTCAATGATGATGCACTGTTACCTACACACCTCATAAACATGGTGATTGTAGACGATCTCATGCATGAGGGTGGGGATCATCCAGAGATAGAAAAAGCTTTTACCCAATATTCACACCATCGTACCCCTAGCATATGCTACATTGTGCAGACCTTGTTTTACAAGGGTAAGAGCAGTCATTCTAGAACATTGAATGCCTCATACCTTGTTTTATTAAAAAACCCTAGGGACAAACAACAAATATCGATCATCGCTAAGCAGATGTACCCAGGAAACACTGTTTTTTTAGAAGCCTTTAACAACGCCATCGCAAAACCTCACGGATACCTATTGGTAGATTTAAAACCCAAGACTCTCGAAGACTGCAGGCTACGTGCTGATATTTTTCCAACAGATCTCCCTGTAGCTTGCACCCCTAAAACCAGACCCAAGGCGTATAAAAATAAATCGCTAAAAAGAATTTTGTAACATTTACTTTCTAAACCTTATAATATCATGTGTTGAACATGTCTGCTCGTGTACGCCATAATTTAGCACTCCTAAAAATGCTGGTCACAGCTAGCCCCCAACAAAGAAAGGCCATCCTTTGCTGAGCTTCAGATGACTTAGTGACTGCTATTTCAGAAATCGCCCTAAACACCCTAAAAGGTAATGTCCCTATATTAGAGACACAGTTCCGGGTGCTGAAGAAGAAGCGTAACCTCATGAAAAAGCTTAGTAATAAAAGGGCCTCCCTCGTTTCTAAAAAAAAACTTGTAAAACTTCTGGGCATAGCGATTCCTTTAATTACAAACCTCCTAACCGGGAACTAATGGATCACGCCCAAAAGATGTACTTGGAACCGCGTCAACAACTGGAATAGTTGCGCCCTTCTACGAGCGACACTTGAGATATACAAAAAAATGAAACACCGCGCCTAGAAGCCGAAATTAAAAACATTTTAAACCAGACTGATTTAAAACCTCACAAGAAAGCCAATCTTTACTCCAGAGTTCTTCAAAACTTTCTACTTTATTATAAGCAATGGCAGTTAGAAAAAAACATGCTTACTCTATATACCCTCAACTCTGATCCACCACCACCAGCCCTCGCCGCACCTCAGGCTCAACAGACCCCACAGCCGTTGGTCCCATCACCACTGCCCACAGACGTCTTTGCTCAAGAACTTAAAAAAATTGTAAGTCAGAGGTACAGAGGTGCAGCGCAAATGTTACCAAGCACCATGGCTGCTTCTAAAGATCTAACCTCTTGGAATGAATGGGGTGAATTCCTCTACAAAGGGCAAACAGGTTGTTGGGTCTCATATGTACGACCTCATCAAAGGTTTCACACACCCCAAAGCCCTACCACTCTAGAAAGTGCCTAGAATTTGGGACCAGTTTCTACAGGCTGCTGCAGAACTCAACGTTCCTTCCACGCTTGTTGTTAATACCGAACACCGTAGGCTGCTGTGATCCTACTTACAGCCCGCCAAGTACACCATCAGCGTTTGTTTTGAAACCTCCATCTACCCTCCAGCTATCCCCCTCTTGGAACACAGTCCCTGTACCTTTGGCGGCTAAACCGTGGTTAAATGTGTGATACTTGTGATCCTATGTATTTTGTTTTACAATGTTTGTGTGTATAGTTTTACAGCAGTTAATATATTGATTGCTTTTCTTTTTATAATTTTCTTTTCTTTACTATGTTGGGATACTTAATGCTTGTAGTAAACAATTGTGTAATAAACACTTTTTAACCGTTTCATTACTCTTATGTCATATTATAACATTTGGAAAAAAATGTTGTCTCTTGCCGGCTGAATGAAAATGCATAGTCTGATTTTGAGCTTAAATTATTTTATTGTAAACATCTAACATCACATCCATTACAAGGCCTTACACTTTTGACAAAGGGCGTATTCTGTTTGAACAGAGTTTGACATAGACCTAGTGCTTTCTTTTACATATTTCGCAACAATACTATCATTGTTTACTACATCACTCGAATACAGATTTGGAAAATGTCTAAACGTCATACCCGCAGACATTTTACTAATAAAATATATACAGTGCTCCCCACATATGATGGCTACAGGATCCTGCATCCGCATCTTGTTATACTCAATCCGTCGCTTGGGAAAACATCTAAAAAGTATTTCTTTGCATATTTATGATGTCTTAAGAACTCCTGTGTCTGTACAGGGTCCATTGTACAAGGTTTTAAAGATAGTCAAACATAATCTGGCGGGCATAGTTGACCTGAATGATGCTGTCAAACACCGCAAATACAAAGTTCACATTGGTAGTCAAGGGTTGACTAAAATGTATTTCAGCTTTTAGATTTCAGTTTTTCATCAGATTATAGTGATCCCCGTCTTCCATGTCGGGCGTCAGATAAAAAGCAAAAAGGATGTAGCCTGCCTCATATCCTTCTCTTGATATGATGACTCCTGAGTCCCTCAGATGTTTACCTGTTATCTACACCAGGCCGAGATATTCCCTGATAAAATTAGATGTTCCAAAACTTGGCGTGTATGGTTTTGCAGGAATCACAGCACCCTTGTGTACCAATGCCACGTAGTTGATGTCATAGTGTTTGAAATTGAACAGGTTTGAGGTATACAGCCCCTTAAAAGCGGTGTTGTCCACAAAACCTATGATAATACGTTTCAGTAGCTGACCCAGAAATACATTTTGCTGTTGGGTTAATCGGGTACCGGTGGGTATGCTAAATATCTTCAGAGCCACTCTTTCCATGGCGTACTTGGCGTTTGATAGCTGTAGGGCCTCTGCATGAGCCAGTCTGATGCTTGATGGCAATTTCACTCTCTTTACAAACTAGCCCACAGTATCACAAGTGTATACTGTTCTGCATCCCCACTGATGAGACAGAATGAGTCCTTGTTGCGGGTTAGTTTGATCTTAAGATTGATACCACTGACGAGCAGTTTATCTTGGTAGAAAAGGTCTGAATGTATGCGGCCTAGGAGGTCAACCTGTCTATTGCCTGAGGCAGTTTGCTCTTTTTATAAACCCCTGATTGTGACCATCCAATGGCGTAGCTTCGAAATGCCCATAAGTATCTTTGTAGAAGAGTACGACTGATAGCTGAGTGTCCAGGTCATCACGGCTGTAATTCATAATACTCTCAATGTATGTCCTCCACTCGTACATGTTATCACTCTGCGTGATAAGATGATCCCCGAGGGTGATGTCTACCTGATTAAACATGGTTGCTACGGGATAAGCGATAGTTGCCACTTTAGCATCTTTTTCTATGTTGGAACCATCCACTTTCATACTTTTACAGATGAGGTGCAGCAGCGTATTGTTGAGATCCTGATGCATATCCATGGATCCTGACATATAAAACTCTATCGGCGCTAACAGCATTAAATCGGCTAGCGGCGATACCTCCATGAAAAAAACTGTTATCGATGCTAGCCTGTGTGGGTTTTAGAGAAAATAGGTCGATTTAGCGCATTCACCCGATGCACAATGTACAAAGGCCATGTTGCAGTGTTCAGTATTATTATTATTATTTTTTATATTTACGTTAGCACCCCTTCATTTCCTCTTCTCTATAGCGCTCTTCCGACTTACGGATCTTTATTTGTGAGTGCTTTTTGAAGATCAGCGTCTTTTTTTATAGGGCACAGGTGGGCTCCTGTGCTTTGAAGCACCATGCTTCATTTTAGGACATGTGCGTGACTTGTACACCAACCCCGCTCCTTCCTGGGGTTGTTTTCTCATATGTTAAACAACCGCAGATGTCACAGAACCCACAACGTCCTGCGCAATGTTCATAGCAGCCTTTTTGATGTGTGGTTTTGCAAATTCATAGCCTCTTCTCCAGAATGGCATAGTTCTTCTAAACAAACTACAGAAGAAACCTCCCAACCCTGTCCCGTACATAACCGGGGACCCTTGAAAGTATGGCGGCGGGGCTCCAGATCCAGCCTGGTTTCTTTAATAATCCCTATACACAGAAGGGTCGCTGTATGTTTTCATAATCACCATGATGACTTGTTAATAGTCGCTCTTGCGTTGTGGTCTTAAATAAAGCTTAACAATAACTTTCCCGTATTTAAAGGACACCGGCTCACCCTGATCGTCATAGATCATGATCGTTATGTGTCAAAATGTTTTTTAGAAACTGATAATTAGTCTGGTTTGTTGTATTGGATATTAACCATTGTCTTATTTTCACCCTTTACCTGGACCCATCTCAGAAATGGTGAATAACTATCCCCTATCCTCTGGGAATCTACAACATCGCTATACACATAAAGTATATAGAAACCGTCATTAATATCGGGCATGAATGGTTCAGTTCTACATGACTTCTGATATGCTGCACTGTTCCTAAAACCTTTTTAATTTACCCGAACAGTTAAACACTGTCTCGCTATTTGGAGCTTCAAGAAACACCTTCAGTGTAACGTTATCTAACACTAACTGCATATTCACACACAACTCAATGTTGGCTATGGTTTAGTTGATGGCTGCGACCACCGATGCCACAGTTGGGTAATAGTCGTGAGGAAACACCATATGTATGGTCAAAGCTTCCTGAGCATGCTTTATATTAAATACGGCGTCGTACGTTGAAAACGTATTCCACGTTTTGGGGTATTGGATTGCTCTTAGGGCTACCTCCCAATCATCTTTCAGGTCTACGCGTTTAGCCAATTTCACTGTATAATTAGAAATCCTATTGTCAGGAAACTTGTCCTTTGAGGCGTTGGACGGCAGCGTGATATAAAATGGAGCTGTATCCATCGATGTGTCTACAACGATCCCCCGTCATACTCACATAACCTGCATGGAAGTGGCCAGTACCCAAATATTAAATTTCTCGGGCCACCCACGCCATTTGACAAAAACCTGTTGGTTCACACCTCTACCTTTCCTTTTGTGAGTCTTTTTAACCCTGTACACCATGTGCAGATCATTAGGTACCTTATATAGCTCCTCCTTGTAAAAGACACCCGACACCTTTTCCCCGTCATAGTCCTTTATCCTATGAATACTGTATATACATCCTCTTCAAGTTCCACACTGTCCACTTTGAACATCTTGTCAATAAAAGTGTGTTGGTAGCCCTTTGTAAAGACCCCTTTCAGTTTTGAAACGCTAACACGATCACATTCTTTGAAAAGTGGCTTCTTTACATCTGCAACTACCTGACTCCTGTACACAGTTCGTCACACCGTTAATGAGTTATCCGCTATTACATTTCCGGACGAAGTTTTTATGGTTCTGTGGTATGTGGTGTTATAAACATCTTTAAAAGCCTATAGAACATCCACGTAGTATTAATTGTTATAGGTGTGAAATATCTCCACATCTTAGACTTTAAGGTTCTGTTAAAATGCTCTATAACAGCAGCTTTTACCTCAGTGTGCGTTACAAAATGTTTAACATTGTGCTGTTTTAGTAATTTCTGAAATGTACGGTTTAAAAACTCTTTTCCAGCATCTGTTTGTAGTTTCTGAGGTGATCGTCCTATCCTGAAGATGGCTTTAAAGGCATCGGTCACACTGCTCCCACTTTTATCAAATAAGGCGCCTGTGTATGCATACTTAGGTAAGCCATTGATGACCGCTAATATATGTCGAGCACCGTTATTGTGTTTTGTAAATCTTGAAGACTGCTTATGTCCGCCTGCCATTGATAATCTACATGAGCGTTAACAATTGTAGGTCTTCTCTTAAACCATTTACGAGTGGGTTTATGGAATGACTACACCTCTTCCCCTGATAACCACTTCTTCACCTGGGCTCTGTTTACTGGCTCATTTTCAACTAGAGCCCTTCTAAGCAGTGCTTCGGTACCCCCGAAGCTACCAACACCACTTGCATTGTAATAAAGCTTCCTTAAGTCTCCATCACTGGACAGGTTATCAGCTGTTACGATCCTTAAAATGAAAGACGTGTGCTTTGTGTGAGGCCATTTTATTGAAAATAAAGAATATTAGCACAGCATAAACACAGCATACTTTACAGTTTCTAGCTATTGGTCTTATGGAAGGCATTGCCGTACAATATGCTGACTTTTCACTAGGCGTACACAGTATGACACATGTTACATACATTACTAGGATCCCACCGCTACTCGGGTCTCAGCGTCACCAGTTTTGCTATTTTTATAGATATACACTTGATAGCTCTAGACACGACTTCCCTCTCAACCCGCATATAACTTTGTACACTCAGGATACTAACAGCATTCATAAGCTCGTACAGTTCTAGGCCTGACAATACAAAACCCTTATTTGTGAAATAATCATCAGTCAGAAGCTCTAAAGCTGTGTGTAACGCGGTAGTCGGCAAAAGGCTTAACTCACGCCTACACCCTTTGTACACGCTCCAGTATTTATCCTCTTTAGGCATCCAGACGTTGATACACCATCTGTTTATACATTCAGGAATGTCCCACAGCCCCGTAGTTGATTGGTCAGAAATGTTCTGATACTGCAGTTACAGGGTGCATTTCAGCTATTCTTTCTTTAAGCAGCACATATACTATTCTGGCAATGCATATGTATCCAGGGTGTAACTCATAGACTTCTTGCACCGCATCATTCTGATTCTCATCCTAAAAGTGAGTAAGTATATAGCATTAAATAACACAGTTTTGGCCCACTACTCTCGATCTTTGTATTTTTTAAAACACCCTTCATGGGGCTAAATACCCAATTCTTCTATTTTTATAATAAATCTCACACATTCATGTTTCTATGACCCTTTCTATCAATCTTCTGTAAAAATAGGTACACATCCCTTGCATACGTTCGAGTTTTGTGCATCGTTTGCCTGCATATCGGATCTCATTGACCCAGCTGCAAAGACCTTAATCATATCAACATGGACATATTTCTTCACAGTGGACAATCCGTACACAACCCTTAACAACTTATACCTTGTGCGGGTCTAACCTGCTATATATGTGTCGAATTGTTCTTGCTGTGTACGACTCGTACACACACTCGTGAGCCCGCTGTTGTGCTTCATTAATTTTATGCCCATAACATAGGTTATAATACTCATGTTTAACACATGTATTCACAACTGTCGCCGCAAAAACTTTAACGGGCCATGTGATGTCACAGGGTACACCCGGAGTTTCCTTTTCAAAATCTGTGTTATTGTAGATGCAAATACATTTCTTATGCGGCTCTTTGTTCTGGCTTGTAATACTTTCAGCCTGTGTGGAACATAATAAGCAGTAAAAACTTGCAATGTTAACTTTTGATGCTGACCCCTCTAGCGCATCTCTTTTTGCGGGTGTTTTCTACCGTTCAAACAGAAAGAAAAGACAAACTATTAGTTAAAAGTATAATATTAACGTATACATGACAAGTGTCTACAGAGTTTTTTTTTTACTAACCTCAGCATTTTTGCTACAGTCAGTGGTGGCTCTGAAATCTTGCAAGTCACATAGGTCCATTGGTGCATAAGTGGTGTCGGAGTTTACAATTGCTGGCTGTACGACATCTCTTCCAAGACAAGCGAATTTGGCGATGCTATACCTTCTTCATCATCTTCAGTGTTGATGAAGTTGATTCCAACATTTATTTCATCTTTCGAGGCTTCACTGTCACTGCTGTCAAACTTAATAGGGGATTTCATTTGCGGCAAATTCTTGGGGCTGCGTTTATCAAGCCAATGGCAGAGTTCCTCTTGAAAGCTGGTAACATTGGAACCTCCATCTTTAGGGTCAGCCGGCTGTGCATTCTCATCCATCACTAAAGGATTTAGGGTACGATAATATCTATTGATAGTGTTCAAGGCCCCTGAGGAGATGTCTTTTCTGGTTAGAGGGTTATATTTCTTCACAATGCCAGGACAATCTATTTCAGCTGTGGCTCACGGTTTGACATGCGTCTCTAACAGGCTCCTTATATGTATTCTACGGGACAAAAAAGGGGCATACTCCTCTACAACACATGGCGGTCTCATGCTCTTCTTGATGATACGTAACGTAACATTAAGCAAGTGTCATGACCCTTTGCATCATTTGAACTAGGCCCCCGGCACATGATCAACACGTGACCCCATGCTGTCACAACCCATGTGACACCCCCTACACATACATCAGTTCTGGGGCGGGCTCTCAGGGGGACCGGAAGTTCCAGTAACAGATGTGACATCATTTCCGAGGTGGCAGGACAACTGTCCCTTTCTAGTTTGATGCAGGAAGGTATCCCCCTATTCTACTCACACAGATTAAAACCCCAGAGAGATATCAGACACTGATATCTGGTCCTTGTCATTCCTTTCAGGTCTCGTGTGACAGAAAGTACGAGAGAAGAGGAAGGTATGATCTCAGACAGGAGGAGCATGTGAAACTGAGAAATCACAACGCTCATCTGACGATCAAACAGGAGTAAAAAACCTCCAACAAACCTCCTTTTCAACGGAAAAAGGTTGCAGCTATAACCACGACACATGCCTCAAATCCTGAGAACACTTCTACTGAACGGGACATGGGCAGTGACTCTCTTTGACAGTGTGGCATACAGTGGCATAACAAATGCCCCCGCAGTTCCCATGGTGCAGGGGGCCTGAGCTCCAGGGGGCCTTCTCTGCACTGTACACTGTGCAGGGCAGAAGGCCCCTGACTGCGTCAATGGGGGAGGGGGCCCTCTACAGTTACTCTGGTGGGTGGAACCCTTAAGTTTCATTACCCCACTGGTGCCAGAGGTCACCATAGTCCATCGGACTCTCCAGGAGTTTCTGACAGTGAAAGCAACTGCTCAATCTGTGACAGTTGAAACCACAGATAGGCAAGTTTCCCCTCCTGATCAAGTCTATATTTTTGACAATCAAATTGAGGGTGACATTCTATAAACTATTTGTGTTATTGTTTGGGGCAATTTAACATTATCCTGTGAAATTCTCTGAGTGGACGTCAATTGGCCTCCACAGCTTGTCCTCTCTTCCTTGTGAGGTGAAGTAGTAATCCTTCCTTCATTTTCTGCCATTATCCCTGAGGAAATCAAACAAGCTTTTGAAGTGAAATAAGCTCTTGCTGAAGCCCCAGCATTATACCACAATCTTGTGGGCTGCCATAAGGACTCTACTTATATAATACCCTTAAGGTCCAGGGATATCCTATCTCAGTTAGAGAACCAGGGAGTGATTGAAAACTGCACCACGTTGGACAATTCAAACTACACACACCTGGCACATATACACACACCACACCCACAAACCTAATCCAATATAAAACACACACCCACATTACCCACAACCCTTTACAACAAAAAGAAATATTGCCAACTGAGAGAGAGGCAAGCCAGGAGCACCCACTGAATCTGAGCCACATAACACCATCACCCATACACAATCCACGCACCTCACAGCACACACCAAAACACATCACCCCGTACACACGCACACATGCCACTCACACTATACCCATGGCACCACAAAGACACCCCAGATTCTCAGAGGAGGAGCTAAGGGTCCTGGTGGAGGAAATCATGCGGGTAGAGCCACAGCTATTCAGATTACAGGTGCAGTAGACGTCTATTGCTAGTAAGATGAAGCTATGTCGGAGAGTCGTGGACAGGGTCAACACTGTGGGACAGCACCCCAGAACAAGGGACGACATCAGGAAGAGGTGGAACGACCTACGGGGGAAGGTGCATTCTGTGGTTACAAGATGCCAGGTAGCTGTACAGAGGACTGGCAGTGGACCCACACCTCCTCCCCCACAACTAACAACATGGGAGGAGCAAGTCTTGGTGATCATGCATCCTGAGGGCCTCGCAGGAGTAGCAGGAGGACTGGTCTCTGCTAAGTCAAATCTTTACTACTATATCCCCCACCCTACCTGCATGCCATCACAAACTCCTACCCCTACCCTCATCCCATCACTCCGCCACCTCACATATACCCCACTATCACAACCCACCCATCCCAATACCAAGCCCTGCATGCAACACCAATGCATGGACATCCATCACAGACCTGCGTGGACACCTATCACCATAGCATGCACACTAATGACAATCACTTACCCAAATCAAGCACAACTCACACAAGACAAAGCTGCCTTGCTAATACCAACCATAGAGGGAAACATATCCATGCACAAGATGGCACACACAGATACAATAACACTGCATTTAGATCCCCACAGGACCCCCACTCACTGTCACCGGAGAGGAGGTGCCACCAACATCCAGTCCCCCCCCCCAGAAGAGGCCCACAGCGATGACAGCAGCTCTTCACGCCTGGATCACAATGACCAACCTGGCCCATCAGGGACCTCTGGACAGTCGGTTACCCTGCCACAGTCCCAACCCACCACAGGGCCTCCCTCCTCAGAAAACACCAGCACATTACCCACCCAGCGGGCCCACCTCTATCCCCAGTACACATCAATTAGCAATGTGTCCACCACTACAGGGCCCCCAGGCAACCCCACAAACCCAAGACAATCAGAGAACTGGGGTCAGTGACAGTGAGCACATGGTTCAGGGGACAGAGGCACAGGACAACAGGGAAGCTGGGAGGACTGCTGTGCGACAGGGGGAGGAAAGGCCCAGGGAACTAACGAGGCACTTGCAGGGATCCTGGGAGCATACCACCATTCCCAGGAGACCATGGGTTAGATACTGTACAAGTTGCAGGAGAACAAGCAGCTGCAGGAGGGACAGTACCTGGGGACCAGGGAGGACCTGAAAGACATCCACACCACCCAGGTCACCATTGCAGGGGTGCTGGCAGACATGACCAACACCATGAGGGAGGCAGTGGCACACCAACGGGCCCCTGACACTACCCACACCGAAGAACAGCCCTCCACCTCCGCCGGCGCTAGTGGACAGGAGGCCCCGCCACAGGACCAACAGGCCACCAGCACCCCACCCCCTGCAGAAGTAGAACCACCCCAAAAACCGTCCCTGTGATCCAGGCAGAAGGCAGAGAACATTGCCAAGACCCCCACCAGGAAATGAGACTCTCCTGATTGTCACCCTTCTGTCCCACTCTGTCACCCTGTCTACCTTGAACTGCCATTGCTCCCCATCCTATGCCCCCTTGGACAATGCACCTGTGATACAAAGAGGCTGGACTCTACCCTGGACCTTTCTCCATCAGCAACCCAGCCCATTGCAATACCCCCTCCACTTATTAGCACACAAATAAACATATTTTGAACCAAATAGTGGGCAGCAGTAAACACACTAGGAGCCAGAGTGGGGCACAGAGATCTGAAAATAGAGATGCCAAAGGGTACAGTAAGTGGCCATAGACATAGGGAAATCAGGCTGCCATGTTCAATGTCAAACACAAATCTGCAATGGAAGGTGAAGCTACAGTGTCTTACCTGTGTGTCACTGGAAGTACTGTTGAATGAGTGTTCTTCTCTTGTCCACATCTTCTTCCTCTGCCTCCTCTTCGACACTGTCCACAGGCTCCACCACTGCCACAAGACCATCTTCCTGCTCATCCTCCTGCAGATAAGGCATCTGGCGTCTTAAGGGCAGGTTGTGCAACATGCAACATGCAACGATGATCTGGCACACCTTCTTGGGTGAGTAGTACAGGGATCCACCTGTCAGATGGAGGCACCGGAATCTGTCCTTCAGGAGGCCAAAGGTTCTTTCAATTATCCTCCTCATTCACCCATGTGCCTCATTGTAACGTTCCTCTGCCCTTGTCCTGGCATTCCTCACTGGGGTCAGTAGCTATGAGAGGTTGGGGTAACCAGAGTCACCTGTAAATATCGAGGGATACCTGTTAGCCACACACTCACCCTTAGGGCCAAACCCACACCCATATACCTACATCAACTGGGTGGGGACCATGGGCTCACCTATTAGCCACACCCGGTGCCTCTGGAGTTGAGACACCACATATGGAATGCTGCTAGTCCTCAAGATAAAGGCATCATGCACAGAGTCAGGATACTTGGCATTCACATGGGAGATGTACTGGTCCGCCGAACACACCATCTGCACCTTCAGAGAGTGAAAGCTTTTTCTATTCCTGAACACTTGTTCCTTTCTCCGGGGGATGAGGGGGACAAATGCTATATGTGTACCATCAATGGCACCAATAATGTTGGGGATCTGTCCCAGGGCATAATAGGCAACTTCGCATTGGTTATCATTGGGCCCAATGGATTCTGGGATCTAATAGCAACGTACGCTGGCAGTAACGGTACGCACCGCAGCAGACGTGACCACCATTTTCTATCTGTTCACTCACTTGCTACCTGACCTTCAACAGGAAAGGACCTATACTGCAATTGCTGCTGTGACCTGTGTCTGGATGCAACAATGGCTCGAGTGTCTGGGGAAAGTGCCCCTTCCTTCACTTCGGAGGAGTTTGGGAGACTGGTGGATGGGGTCCTACCCCAGTACACTTTACTCCATGGTCCTCCAGACAAACCAGTGAGTACACTGTGAGCATGATGCGTGGGACATGAATGTATGGATTGCTGTGTGTGTAAGCCTCGTGTGGGGGGGGCTGAGGGGTCCTGGGCAGAGTGCTGCATGTCTGGTGGTCAATGTCTGTGAGTAAAGGGATGGGAGGGATATTGTGGGCCATGAGTGTAACAGTCCTGACAGTAGACTAATCCATTTTTTCAGTGCATATTTTCCTGCAAGTCAGCGCCCATCAGAAAAAGGGTATTTGGCGTGCCATCACCAAAGAGGTGCGGACCCTGGGGGTCTTTGACAGGCGGAGCACCCACTGCCGCAAATGGTGGGAGGATCTGCGCCGCTGGCCATGGAAGACGGTGGAGGCCCAGCTTGCAGAGGCCTCCCAACGAGGAAGGGGTGCCCGTCGTACCCTGACCCCGCTGATGTTCCGTATCCTGGTGGTGGCCTATCCGGGGTTGGATGGGCGCTTGAAGGCATCACAGCAGCCACAAGGGGGTGAGTACAGATTCAGAATCATGACTTTGCACGCGTTAAGGTATTACCTGGGTGGGGGATGTGGGCTGTGTGTGCCCCTAGGCCAGGGCAAACTGGCAGGGTAGGTCTCTTGTCGGGCAGGCTCTGAAGCACTCCAACCCCAATAGTGTTAGTGGGCATCTACAACTGGGCATGGTCCTGTTGGTTTCAGGTGTGCAGCTAATGGCATTAGGCAATGTACCCCATGGGCTGGTGACTAGCTTTGTAACTGGTAGTGCATGGCCTAGTGCATAGGGCAGCTCCCTGTGTGTTGTGTACGCCAACGGTAGTGTTGTTGCTGGCATTGACCAAGTGTAACCTCTGTCACTCCCACCCTTTTTGTTTTGTCACCCTGTCCTTGTGTGCATTAGCATCATGTGGCAGAGGAGCTGAAGCACAGTCAATGGAGGGAGCTGCATCCCACATGGGCCTGAAGGCCGAATCCACCGACGGTAAGGGCACCAGTGGGGTGGAGGGCGAGGGGAGCACCACGACAGAGACAGGAGGGGACACTACCGACAGTGACTCCTCCTCAGATGGAAGCTCCCTGGTGGAGGCTATTGACCTCCTGAGATCCCTCACTGTTGGCAGTCAACCATACTGAATGCCATCCAGGGTGTCGAAAGGCATTTGCAACAAACAAATGCATACCTGGAGGGCATTCACTCTGGTGTGGCGGCCCAACAGAGAGCATTCCAGGCTCTGGCCTCCGCACTGATGGGAGCCATTGTCCCTGTCTCAATCTTACCCCCCCACTTCGGCAGTCTCAGGCTGCAGGTGAAGGCCTGGAGGCTACCACCACAACTGTCAGTATCGCCACCTGCACCGCGGCCAGCAACGCCCCCTCCAGAACCAGTGGAAGAAGGCATCCACTTATCCCCATCTTGCCAGGATGAAGCACACTGGGAAATCAAAAAGGAGGGAACAGGGAGATTGTGGTCCAGTGTACACTCTCCCTAATATAATCAGTAATAACTAAAAAAGTACACTGTTCCAAAGAGACACAACTACTCTACAAGAAGGCGAGATTAGTCAGGAGCAGAACAGCCCTCCCACATCCAATAGGATGTCAAGCTTCATCACTGGGCGAGCTCCTCATCAGACCGGCACTGCAATGTCTGACGGGCCAACCGCTTCTAAGCTGGTGGTGGCTCTTAGCCGGAGGATGTGCTCTTCATTGTGAATATTCCCATAATGAACACAAGCTGAAAATATAAGTAGGAGAGAGAAAAAAGTGTGAAACATAAAATTGGCTCTGATCCATCACCATCATAATTTAATAATTCAGAGAATGGTCCAGGCCAAGATTAAAAACCTGGGGAGTGCATTTGGAGGTAATGCTTGGCCGCACTCACACACAAAAAGTGTCAGGAAAATGAACAATCTCCAAATTCCTATAAAACTACATTGACATGTTTTGCGTCTAAATGGCCAAAAAAGTATCCGTTGATGCTTCCTCAGGACCAAATAAAAATAACTGACCTCTCCTAATAGTAGTGTATGGACCCACTTTAGGATACAGTAGAATAAACAAATAGCTGATCACTTACTCATGCCAACTGCTCGTCAAAATAAGTCACGGTCAGCAAGTCGCCCTGTAGAATATAAAAATCAGTAATACACATGCTGATAAACATGTTGTGTCATACAGAGGTGATTAAAAATAACATATGGCTCAGGCAGGTAACCTCTGTGCTTGTGAAAAGTGCAAACATTCAAGGAAAAAGCATGCTTACCATCCCCAATTAGAGCATGGGCTTCATAGGAATCCACGTCCCTGAAACAGGTATGCACGACTAGACAAAGAGAATTATTTGAAAAGTATCAAGTTGCAGAGCCCAAATATCACAAACGGAGGAGTTATGACAAAATATGGGCCATAGCTCACTCATGTTGGCCAAAACAAACATATTGAACCATGTAAATTATGTGTAAAAACTTAAATTCAATAGGGCTCATTCAAAATCACAACGAGTACTAAAATTGTCACCATGATCAGTCAAAGAAAGTTGTAATGAAAGTCTGATGCTGACCCTAGTGGTTCACAAAGTGAATAACCCATCGCAAATGTTGAGCAAATAAATGAAGATCAAAGAAGTATTGCAAACGAAAATGAAGACACTCATGAAAGCTACCTAGGTGCAGATCATCAAAAATGAAAACGTAAGTGACCCGCTACTCACATTCTGTGTACCTGCTGCCAGCCGGAAACCTACCCGGGGACGGGTTCCTGCAGACAATAGTGGAACGTGACCCGTGCGAATTTATTACACCGAGCAGGTCCGGTCGCCCAAGGAACCCGGAAGTGCACCCGGCGTTCCAATTGGTGAAAAAAACAGTTCATGTGACCTGAAACATGCTAAAAATAGATGACGGACAAATGCCCCAAACGGAGATCAGCTTCGGGAAAGTAACCACACCAGGATAGGTTCACTTGAGTCATGTGGGCCAAGTTTATACAAAAGGAAACACAGGCTGATGTACTTGGAAAAGAATGCCGAATACCGTCATATGCAAAAAAACACACAAAAAATTGCCCGGGGATACAGAGTTGTCACCTCATGGAAAATAACTGATAACTTATAATAGGTATTTGAAAGTCTCAGACGTGGCTCCTGAAGAATAGCTTGTCAAAATAGAAAGAGTATAGTTAATCTCGCAGCATTATCTATGAAATAGAAAATTATGGTAGAAAAAGTCACTTTATGTGAACAAAAGTCAAATACAGCCCCAGTCCATGCTTGTAGTGAGGGCAGGTGCAAAGTCGATTGTCACAGAGGTCATTCCTTGGGGCAGCATACTCCTATGATTTGACATATTTACTTGGAATATTAATATATATCTTTGCTGACCTCCAACAAACCTTTTTGGGTGCATTTATTTGGACCATGCAGGTCCTCTTAATTCTGATGATTTTTTATTTATCCTTTTTGCAGTTGATTCTTGCTCTAGATTCCTCTGGGTGTGACAACAATGTTCAGCTGACCCTCAAACTGTCATTAAAGAGCAGCAAGTCTTTGTCAGGACATATTCATGCAGTATTTTCCACTAGGGCCAGGGCCCTGCTTTTGCCTTCAAAGCTTACAGGGACTCCATAGCTTTGGGGTACAGGTGCATTATTCTTCACCATACAGCCTGAAGGCACCTCTGTGGTGGAAAAAATGAACCGAGACTTAAAGCAGTCCTTGACTTGACAACTCAGGTTTTCGGCTCAGAATGTAGTTGGATCATGTGGCTGATACTGAATGGTAGGCCACGGGGAGTCCTTGGTAGTCCCATAACTCCTCTCACTACCATTCAGGAAGTTCCTCAACAGCATGTGAGCACCACTAAAGCTGTTTCTCCCCAGCTTGGGGCGGTCCCTGGAATCACATTTGTTACTTCCAATTTCCTGTGCAAATACCCACCATAATACAGTCATGAGTACCTTTCTTCCTGCAACATCTTATGCTAATAATTTGGTTTCTACAGATCCACCCCGCAGTGACTCTACTGGATCTGTGATGCCATCAATGGCTCCTAATATTCGACAGAGTAGTCCTGGTAATTTTTTCGGTATGGATGACTTTTAAGAGCTAGCATTAAGCATACAATTTTAAATTATACACAGTGGGACTAGTCCAACTCCCCCACAGGGCGGTTCTCAAACATACAAGGCTACATTTATATATTTTTCCAGTCACAATAACTGACCCAACATCCTTCTAATTTAAATTAGTCATAAAAAAAGCAAGGGAATACATATTGACACAATCCAAACTGATATATAGAGACTCCTTTGTTTAAACACTAGCTGTACAGGGGTATGACCATTAGAAAGAAACCATGGATATTAAATCATTTGGGGAACCAAACCTTGGCAGATTCAGGGAACAGACACTTTGTTTAGAGCCTGTTGAATTCCTACACAAATGATTTTTCTGAATGATTCAGTTCAACAGAGTATATGTCTGGGATTCCCAAAAATTAAGGAGATGAACAGCCCCAATATTCCCTATATTGCCCATTTCAACAATTGGCAGAATATATTAAATTACACTTAAGAACAGCTTAATGATGTGGTCCAGCTCTGCACATTTAACACTACACTTGCAAGTACAAACAGGTGGTTATTGTGGCCAAGGGATACAAATGGTTGTCATACTAATTTTATTAATTCCTCACAGGTATTCAAAACAAGCAGGCCAGACCCACGTTATTCTCAACATTCAGATGTACTTACCCCATATTCAGAGGGGAAGTTATGTCAACAAACATTCCACACTGTCTGCAGTAAAACAAAATCTTTATCTCCTATCAGAGGACATGAACCTCTCGGATTTCTTGTTGGGATATAAATCTCCACGTTCAAAAAGATTTATTTTTGTAACATATAGAAATTTGGAAATTGTCGCAAATGGAAGTTGCTGCACGTTTAGGACAAATTAGGGGGGATTGTGGCTGTGTGGAGGGGGGCTTGGGGAGTCATATACTGGCAACAGGAATGTAGATTACTGTTGCCAGTAGTCTTTCAGCCAGGGATTTCCTTCCGGTGATGCCACCAGGGAATCCCTGGTGGAAAGGAGGCTCCTAATACCATCAGCAGCTTATGATGGACTGCTGGGGCGAAGGTGGTCCACCTTCACCCCGGCAGTCCAACCACTCTGGTGGTACAGGTGGTGAACTGGCTGCTTTGCAGCCTGTTCACCTCCGTGGTCATAATCTGGCAGTCCAGCACCGCCACGCCATCGGCGGTATTACCACCAGCGTGTTAGACCTGGACCGCCAATGTTGTGATGAGGGCCTTAGTGTTTATCTCTAGAGAGGAAGATTCTAGCAGAGCTGACCCGTCTGTGGAACAGATGCACTTTGGGGCATGCAGCCTGTGTAAACTGGGTTTATACTTCCCTATGAGCCCCACTTCACTACCCAAACAGAGGTATGGGGTTCGTTGCTCCCAGAGATGACTAATAACAATAATAATAGTCCTCCTGCACATAACATAAGAGGATAGGCTTAGGCCACTAGATTTGCATTATGGTGGCACTATTTATGTGATATTGTTTTCTAATTGTTATTCTGATTTTTAAAATTATTGTCAGTATTGTAATTGCATCTAATTTGCTTCATAATAGACTATGTTGGTTGCAATAAATATATTGTGTACTTTTTACTGTTGCTATGGATATGTATGACCGAGATAATGTACAAAAAGGACCGACCTGTTGTTTCACCACAGTTCACTGAAAGGTGGCTAGAGAATTGTACTTTTTGAGTGGCCACAATTGCTTGCCACTCTGTGAGGTTAAGAATGTAAGTAAGGTACTGTGAGTAAGCTATGGCGGTCATTGCAACATTGGCAGTAAAAGCCGCTTACCGCCGTGCAGAAGACCGCCAACACACCGCTGCGGCCGCGGAAAACCGACACAGCTATTATGACCCACATTTCGGAATCCGCCAAAATTCAGACACCCACACAAGTCCGCCACACCAAAGGTCAGTGATAAAATGGCGAAAGCAAAACCGACACCGTCACGCCAACAGAAACACGCCCACACTATCACGACACACGAATCCACGTGGCGGTCTTTCTACCGTGGTATTCCATTGGCGGTACACACCGCCGAGCTCAAAGTACACACACATTTACAAAACACTACCACATTGGACAGTTCCAAATACACACACCTGATACACATACACACACCCATCACTAAAGCATGCTCACTGCACATACCCATACAACCCCCTAAACCACCATCACACAAGCTCCCACACAGGAATGCAAGAACTGGGGTACACGGCCACCCATCCATTGCACACCATGACACATACAGATGTAAGAACCATCCTTTTATACCCCTGCAGAACCCCTACCCAACGTCACCGGACAGGAGGGTCCACACATGTCCACACCACCAACAGAAGAGGCCCACAGTGATGACAGCACCTCTGTCCAACTGGATCTAGATGACCAGCCCGGCCCATCGGGGACCTCGGGACAGTCGGTTCCCCTCACAATGGCACAGGCCATCACAGACCTTCCCCCCTCTGGAAACACCAGCACAGCACCCACCCAGCGGGCCCATACCTCCGTCCCCAGGACACGTCAATCAGCTGTGTGTCCACCACTACAAGGAACCCGGGATAACCCACCACCCCAACAACAACAGGGACCTGGGGGCAGTGGCAGTGGGCACACGGTCCAGGGGACGGAGGCCCAGGAACACAGGGGAACTGGGAGGGCTGCTGTGCGACAGGGGGTGGACAGGCCAAGGGAACCCACTCTGCACGAGGCCCTCTCCTCCATCATGGGAGCCTACCACCACTCCCAGGAGACAATGGCAACAGTACTGGCCAAGTTTCAGGAGACCAAGCGCCTGCAGGAGGAACAGCATATGGGCCTCAGGGAGGAACTCATAACCATCAGCTCCACCCTGGGCACCACTGTAGGGGTGCTGAAGGAAGAACTCAACACCAGGAGGGACACTGTGGCACTACAAGGGGCCCCTGACACTAGCATGAACGATGAACTGCCCACCACCTCCGCCGGCGCTAATGGACAGGAGGCACCACCACAGGACCACCACACCAGCACCCCACCCCCTGCAGAGGGAGAACCACCCCGCAAACAGTCCCTGAGATCCAGGACAAAGACAGAGCACAATGCCAAGACCCCCGCCAAGAAATGAGACCACCTTGATTGTCATCCTACTGTCCCACTTTGTCACCCTGTCCATACTGAAACTGCTCCAGCTCCACTTCCTATGTCCATTTGGGAAATGCACCTGTGAGACTAATAGACTGGACTCTGCCATGGACATTCCCCACCATCACTCCTCACCATTTCACCACCCCCTCCAATATTGAGCACTTAAATAAATACACTTAAAACACAAAAGAATCTGCAGTCTGTCTGTGATTTTGAAATAGTGTATTAGCAATTACAGTGACAAAATGCTCTTTCAATAGTAATGTCAACATACCTATGTCACACAGCTCAAGTCCATGAGGAATCAAAGCAGATGTCACACAGTGGGACCCACATCTGTGAAATCATAAGGGAAAGTGACAACTCAGTGACCATACACTGGGTGAAAAGGACAGACAGTAGAGAGGTATCAGTGTTTAAGTACATGTAGTAGGCAGGTCTGTACTCTTACCTGTGTCTCACTGGAAATATTGCTGGATCACTGAGTTGTTCATGTCTTCTTCCTCTGCTTCCTCGTCTTCACTATCCACAGGCTCCACAGCTGCAACAACACCGCCATCTGGACCATCCTCCTGCAGAAATGGCACCTGTCGTTGAAATGCCAAGTTATGAAGCATACAGCAGGCCACAATGATCTGGCACACCTTCTTTGGGATCCACCTGTCATATGGAGGCACCGGAACCTGGCCTTCAGTAGGCCGAAGGTCCGCTCGATCACCCTCCTAGTTCACCCATGTGCCTCATTGTAGCGTTCCTCTGCCCGTGACCTGGGATTCCTCACTGGGGTCAGTAGCCATGACAGGTTGGGGTAACCAGAGTCACCTGCAAATGGTGAGGGACAAGTATTAGACACACACTAACCTGTAGGGTAACCCCAGACCCAGACAACAATTCCCACTGTCTTGCTTCCAGGTGCTCACCTAATAGCCACACACGGTGCCTCTGGAGTTGACCCATCACATAAGGGATGCTGCTATTCCGCAGGATGTAGGCGTCATGCACTGAGCCAGGGAACTTAGCATTCACATGGGAGATGTACTGGTCTGCCAAACATACCATCTGTACATTAATCAAATTATAACTCTTCCGGTTTCAGTATACCTGTTCACTCCTACGGGGGGGGCAACCTATGATGTTGGGGATATGTCCCAGGGCATAGAAATCTCCTTTCACTTTAGGCAAATCCTCCACCTGAGGCAAAACGATGTAGCTCCGCATGTGTTTCAGAAGAGCAGACAACACTCTGAACAATACGTTGGAAAACGTAGGCTGGGACATCCCTGATGCTATGGCCACTGTTGTTTGAAATGAGCCACTTGCAAGGAAATGGAGCACTGACAGCACCTGCACTTGAAGGGGGATTCCAGTGGGATGGCGGATTGCTGACATCAGGTCTGGCTCCAACTGGGTACACAGTTCCTGGATTATGGCACGGTCAAGCCTGTATGTGATTATGACATGTCCCTCCTCCATTGTCGACAGGTCCACCAGCGGTCTGTATGCCGCCATCTCCTCACATGTCCCAGCGGACGGTGCCTATGAATTACAACAGCGAGCACAGAGTCAAACAACTCAGAGGTACGTATCCACAGTTTACACAGAACACCAATCATACACAAAAGGTGGCCTGTATTTGTGTTGAGTCTAGGCCTAGGTATGTGTGACGCAGTTGGAAATGAAGCCATGTGGGCCCCTGAAATGGCGCCTGCCTGACCTCTAAAGTGGGACAATGGGATGTGAGGTAACTGCGCTGGCATTGTACACCGTCGCTGTAGGTGGTCAAAGACCGTGGTGCATTGCTGCATTGGTTAACATTGGACCCTATGGGGCCCAGGAGCCAATGACGATGTGCGCCAGCGGTGACGGTACGCACCGCCGCAGACATGACCGCCATTTTCTATCAGTTCAATCACTCAATACCTGATCTTTGACAGGAGAGGACCTACACTGCAAGTGCTGCTGTGACCTCAGTCTGGAAGAGACAATGGCCCTAGTGTCTGGGGAAAGGGCCCCTGCCTTCACATTAGAGGAGTTGGAGAAGCTCGTGGATGGGGTCCTCCCCCAGTACACGCTACTCTACGGTCCTCCAGACAAACAGGTATGTATACAGGGAGCATGTTGTATGGCCTATTCCTGTGTGGAGAGGGCTGGATGTAAGACGGATGGGGGGAGAGTGCTGCGTGCATGAAAGACGGTGAATGCATGTGCCACAGGGCAAGGGTAGGGATGGGGGCCAATCACTTTGACGGTGCAGTTGGTAATAACTTCTCTTTTTCCCCTGTACATTTCATGTAGGTCAGCGCCCACCAGAAAAAAGATATTTGGCGTGCCATCGCCAAGGACGTCCGGACCCTGGGGGTCTACCACAGACGGAGCACCCACTGCCGGAAAAGATGGGAGGACATTCGCCGCTGGAGCAAGAAGACGGCGGAGGCTCAGCTGGGGATGGCCTCCCAATGTGGGAGGGGTGCCCGTCACACCATGACCCCCGGATGTTCCGGATCCTGGTGGTGGCCTACCCGGAGTTGGATGGGCGCTTGAGGGCATCACAGCAGCCACAAGGGGGTGTCTGGGTGGGGGAAGTGGGCTGTGGGTTTCCCTAGGCCAGGGCGAGTTCTGTAGGCAAGGCTCCTCCGTAAGGCAGGCCATGTGGCACCCCAGCCCACCTCTGTCGAGTGCCAAGTACACCTACTCATGCCCCTGTGTCATCTATGCGTGCAGATGTCGTCCATAGCCTTGTAGGGCATTTCCTAGGAATTGAACAGTGGAGCCCCAGAGCGCGGCGTCGTGCAGGAGGCTTCTGTGTCTGTCGTGTCTGCCAATGGTAGCGGTAATGCATGCACTCAACATGTCTCTCTCCTGTCTCGCCCCCCCTTTTTGTGGTCTCCCTGTTCTTGTGTGCATTAGCATCATCAGGCGGAGGAGCAGTGGCACCGGAGAACGAGAGAGCTGCATCCCACATGGCCCTGGAGGGCAACACTACGGAGTCTGAATTCACCAGTGGGACGGAGGGCGATGGGGAGCTCCACGGCGGGGACAGGAGCTGAGACCAGCGACACGGACTCGTCCGCTGATGGGAGCTCCATTGTAGTGGCAGCAACATCTGTGCCCCCCACATCTACAGGTACAGCCGCCACCCCCTCTACCAGCACTGCCCTCCCCGCAGCCCCTCAGCCTTTGCCCCGTGCCCGCTCACCCAGGAGGGTGGGCATCACCTTTGCCCCAGGCACCTCAGGCCCTGCCCCAGTCACCCCTGCTGCCCTCAGTGAGGAGGACATTGGCCTCCTCAGGTCCCTCACTGTTGGGCAGTCTACCATTTTGAATGCCATCCAGGGTGTAGAGAGGCAGCTGCAGCAAACAAATGCATTCCTGGAGGGCATTCATTCCGGTCAGGTGGCCCTTCAGTGAGCTTTTCAGACTCTGGCCTCAGCACTGATGGCAGCCATTGTCCCCGTCTCTAGCCTCCCCCCTCCAACTTCCTCCACCCCGACCCAATCCCCTGTACCTCAGCCTATCCCAAGCACACCTACAGACCAACATGCACACACCTCAACACCCAAGGGTAGCTCAGGCAAACATAAGCACCACACATCCCACAGGCATTCACGCAAGCATCACACACATGCAGACACACCAACATCCACTGCCTCCACTGTCTCCCCCTCCTCCTCATCTCCCTCCTCCCTCACAGTGACGTCTACACTCACACCTGCATGCACTACATCTACAGCCACTACGTTCCTCTTCAGCACACCCACCACCTTACCCTGCTCACGTGCAGTCACCACCCCCACTACCATTCACACGTGTCCTCTCCCAGTGTGTCTGTGACGCTCCCTCCCAAGATACACAAACGCAGGCACACACCCACCCAACAGCCATCCACCTCACGACAGCCTCCAGCGCATGCACCTTCACCCAAAGTCACCAAACGTACACCTCCTACAACCACCAACTCTTCCTCCACTCCCAAACCCCCTCCAGCTACCCGTCCCAGTGTTTCTAAGAAACTTTTCCTGGCCAGCCTTCACCTCTTTCCCTCACCTCCCCCACCCCGTCCGTCTCATAGGTCCCGAACTAGCACCTCAGCCACAACCTCCCTGGGACCATTGGTGCCTGTAGTCACCGGAATCTGGAGTGCACCAGCCACCAGGGCAGCAAGTGTGGCACGGAGCCACAGCACAGACAGTACCCCACCTGTGAAGCATCAGAAGTTGGCCAGTGCCCGGCGGTAAGGGGGAAGACTCCAGCCACCAAAGCCGCTCCCAGGGGTCCTGGTGGGAGTGTGGAGTCAGCTGTGACACCTTCCAAGGTGGGGAAGGGCCACAAGAAACCCGGCAAGTCTGGGAAGAGCAGCACAGCGGAGAAGACCACCATCATTCCCGCTGCCCAGGAGGCCACCGCCAGCACCAGCCCAGCTGCCCAGGAGGGCACCCGACAGCACCAGCCCAGCTGCCCAGGAGGCCACCTACAGCACCAGCCCAGCTGCCCAGGAGGCCACCGCCAGCACCAGCCCAGCTGCCCAGGACAAGACGGCCAGCACAAGCCCCGTTGGGCCATGAAGGATCGCCAGCAAAGGCCCCGTTGGGCCATGAAGGACCGCCAGGAAAAGCCCTGTTGGGCCATGAAGGACCGCCAGCACAAGCCCCATTGGGCCATAAAGGACCGCCAGCAAAGGCCTTGTTGGGCCATGAAGGACCGCCAGCAAAAGCCCCGTTGAGCCATGAAGGACCGCCAGCAGTTGAGACCCTGCAATGGAGACTGCCATCTCAAGCACGGCTGCACAGGGCACCGCCATCTCGCTGCACAGGGCACCGCCATCTCAAGCACCGCTGCACAGGGCACCGCCATCTCAAGCACCGCTGGCCCATGAACGGCAAGGGCACTGACGCAACTGAGTCCGTCACGGGGTGAATGAAGCACTCTGGGCACAAAGCCCCCTTCCACTCCCTCTGTCCTTAGCAGGATGAAGCACTCTGGGCACAAAGCCCTCTCCAGAACCAGTGGAGAGATACATCCACTCCCTCTGTCCTTAGCAGGATGAAGCACCCTGGGCACAAAGCCCCCTCCAGAACCAGTGGAGAAAGGCATCCACTCCCTTTGTCCTTAGCAGGATGAAGCACTCTGGGCACAAAGCCCCCTCCAGAACCAGTGGAGAGATACATCCACTCCCTCTGTCCTTAGCAGGATGAAGCACTCTGGGCACAAAGCCCCCTCCAGAACCAGTGGAGAAAGGCATCCACTCCCTCAGTCCTTAGCAGGATGAAGCACTCTGGGCACAAAGCCCCCTCCAGAACCAGTGGAGAGATACATCCACTCCCTCTGTCCTTAGCAGGATGAAGCACTCTGGGCACAAAGCCCCCTCCAGAACCAGTGGAGAAATGCATCCACTCCCTATGTCCTTAGCAGGATGAAGCACTCTGGGCACAAAGCCCCCTCCAGAACCAGTGGAGAAGGCATCCACTTGAGAAGCTGTGGCTTTGCACTCCCCAGGATGGAACAGTGGGCAACCCACCCACTGTAGAGACTTGAGAGACTGTGGCTTTGCACTCCCCTGGATGGAACAGTGGACCAACCACCCACTGTAGAGACTTGAGAGACTGTGGCTTTGCACTCCCCAGGATGTAACAGTGGGCAACTCACCCACTGTAGAGACTTGAGAGTCTGTGGCTTTGCACTCCCCAGGATGTAATAGTGGGCAAACCACCCACTGTAGAGACTTGAGAGACTGTGGCTTTGCACTCCCCAGGATGGAACAGTGGGCAAACCACCCACTGTAGAGACTTGAGAGACTGTGGCTTTGCACTCCCTAGGATGGAACAGTGGGCAAACCACCCACTGTAGAGACTTGAGAGACTGTGGCTTTGCACTCCCCAGGATGGAACAGTGGGCAATCCACCCACTGTAGAGACTTGAGAGACTGTGGCTTTGCACTCCCCAGGATGGAACAGTGGGCAACCCACCCACTGTAGAGACTTGAGAGACTGTGGCTTTGCACTCCCCAGGATGGAACAGTGGGCAAACCACCCACTGTAGAGACTTGAGAGACTGTGGCTTTGCACTCCCCAGGATGTAATAGTGGGCAACCCACCCACTGTAGAGACTTGAGAGACTGTGGCTTTGCACTCCCCAGGATGGAACAGTGGGCAAACCACCCACTGTAGAGACTTGAGAGACTGTGGCTTTGCACTCCCCAGGATGTAACAGTGGGCAATCCACCCACTGTAGAGACTTGAGAGACTGTGGCTTTGCACTCCCCAGGATTGAACAGTGGGCATGTGGCCCCCTCGTGGATTTGGCGTTGTGCACTCATCCGGCTGAGGTGCCCCCCCTTTCCCTTCCCCTGAGGTGCCTGTTTAGTTGCTGTCTGATGCCCCTGCAGTGTTCTCTCCGTCATGGTCGGGGATCTTGTGTGGGCCTTGCCCATACCGTGTGGTCCCAGTGTTCCACGGACTTTCTTAGAACACTACCTGGACTACTATGCTTGGTATATATTATGTACATGGTGTATATATCTATTTCTGCCTACTTGCTTTTAATATATTACAATGGTTACAATAATTTTCTATTGTCTTTGCATTCTTCCAGGGGGTTTGGGGGGGTGTAACTGTGATGTATTGATATGCATTGTTTGTGTGTTGTTGTGGGTGAGGGTTGGGGTGTTGCGTGTGTGTATCCCTGTTTTTTGCCTCCCCCCTCCCCTGTGTCGTAGGTGCAGTACTCACCGTGGTCTTCGCCGCCGGCGTTCGTGCTCCTGGTAGAAGAGCAAGAAGATAAAGGCTGGGAAAATGTGGAGCTCTGGTTCCATGTCGTCCTCGTTCCTCGTGGAGTGTGTAGAGGTGAGTGTTTTCCCTTCGGGATTCCCGTTTCCGCTGTGTTTTTATCCGTGGTGAATCCGCCCCAGAAAAGGTGGCGGATTGGCCTGTCATAATAGTGTTGGCGGTAAATTGTCTTCCACCTGTCTGTTGGTGGTGACCGCCGCGCCGTTTGTTTGTACCGGCGTGGCGGTCAGAGTGTTAAAGTGGCTGTCTTTGTTGGCGGTTTCCGCCACGGTCCTAATTGCACATTTTTTACCGCCGGCCTGTTGGCGATCTTACTGCCGCTTTAACACCGACCGCCAAGGTTGTAATGACCACCTATGTGTTTTGGTATGACAGTACTGATTTGGCAGAAGTGGAAAAGCCCCTGCATTACGATGTTTTGTTGTCCCATGGCACAGTTTTGCAAAGCAGAATCCCTGCAATAGTCATCACCCCAAATCCAAAAACAGAAATGGTAGACCAGAGACATCTCCAGCAGCCATAGTACTGACCACAACGACTCCCAGCTGGGGTGTGGAGATGGCACCACCCCTTGGCCATTCCAAGCTGTTACATTGGGTGTCATGTTTGATTTTTCTTTGTTTTTGTCACATGTTACTATGGATTCATGCTCCTAAATGACCTGTTTGCCTCAAGACCCTGCCTATGTTGCTCCCACCACATGCATTCGCTTGCCATCATTGATTCTGATCTTCTCACCTAGAATGTAAATTGTCTACTAGACCATATCAAACACACCACTATACTCAAATTCCTTCAGCGCGTCTGCCCCGGTGTAGCTTTACTGCAGGAGACTCAGTTTCTGGGCACTCGCTGCCCCTTCCTATGCAGATTCGGCTACAACCATACTTTTCACTCCATCTTTGCCAGAGGCTCAATTGTTATGGCAATCCTTCTCCACAAGTCCTTTCAAGACTTAACCCAACTGATTGTGGCAATGCCACACAGTGCGTTATTCCTGGGGGGAGACTTTAATGCAGTAGCTGACCTGACTCTAGATATATCTGGTCCTGTCACCAGGACCACTGGACTCACTTCCACTCCCATAATCTCTGGATGTCTTTCCTTGGGCTCTGTGATGCGTAGAGAGTCTGGAGATCCAAGAATATTGCTTATACCCACACATCAGTATCTAACCGTACTATGTCCGACATAGAGTATATCTTCCTCTCAGTGGCTGATCTCTACGCCACAACAGGAGCTTCTGTGCTCCCTCAGGGCATATCAGACCACTCTCCACAGATTATCTGACTCGGCTCACCGGCTCCCCATAAACATCCTATGTGGTGCCTTAATGTGTGGTTTCGCACTGTTTAAGGATTGCGAGGTGAGGAGGTACCTCGGACACAAGGAAAGGGAGAGGCAATGTGACATTGTTGACCTCAAGGCCTGCATACTTAATGACAAAACTACACTCACACTCTGCGTGATGGAAGCGCTGGCTCAGCAACTTGGCACAGATAGAATGAAGCTCCTCCACTTGGTCTCCCACAAGGCCCGCCAGTGTTGGCACAAAACCATCCAATTGTGTATGAGCATGGTGATAAAAGTAGTGTCCTCTTATACCAATTGGCAACCAGAAGCCACAAATCACGCTTTATTCCTGCTGTGTAAGCTACATCGGGAGCCCGGGTCACCTCAGCTGAGGACATTGTAGCTGCTTTCGCTGCATATTATAAAGAACTTTATGCTCGCCATCTACATCCTTCGATGGAAAATACCCTCCCAACCCTAACAAAAGAGCAGAAAAAGAACCCAGATGAACATCTCATGAATGAGGAAATCCAATTGACCATGCGGGACTTGAAGCCTGGGAAGACTCCAGGACCAGATGGATTCCCTCTTGAATACTATTCTAATTTCTGTCACATTATAACCCACCACTTGCTCCAGTTCAATAGAGAAGCAATACAAATGGGGTTCTTCCCACAAAAGCTTGATCTGGCGATTATACTTATCATCCCCCAAAATGAACAGCCTTCGATAGACTATGGGGCGTGTCATCCTATTTCTCTGATCAAAACTGATATTAAAATCTATGCCAAAATTCTGGCATCTAGGATCCAGACAGGTATCAGCTTTCTAGTCCACCTGGATCTATGTGGCTTCATACTGATAAGTAGTTCGAGACACTGCATACAGAACCTACACGTTTCCCTTGCTCATATGGGTGGACTCCACAATGACGTGGCCCTACTATCAAACGATTTTGAAAAAGCATTCAATATAGTCAAATGGGACTATCTGAAAGCAGTGTAAAGATGAATAGGATTTGGTCCCAATTTCTGGGCAATGACTCTCTTCTTTACTCTTATCGAACTGCTCAGGTCATGATCAATGGGGTATTATCTGGTCTGTTTCTGATTTGGCGAGCACTCATCAAGGTTGTGCCCCTTCCCTTTCACCCTCGCCATCAAGCCACTGGCGCGATTGATCAGATGTGATGCACAGATGAGGGGCTGGCAGTGGGAGGGGGCCCTTGAAGACAAAATTGCACTGTATGTGGATGGTGTCCTTCTGTACCTTGCAGACCTGGCGGCCTCCATTCCACATGCCCTTGAGGTCCTTCAGCTTCTTGCGGAGCCTCTGGCCTTCATCTAAATAAAGAGAAGTCCTTACTTGTCCCACTGCAGGGAGACAGTGCATCAAGTGCTAGACGGGGCAAACCATTGGTTGTCTTAGCTTTAAATACCTCAGGATTCATATCACAAAGCTACCAAAACATGGCCATACATTTAAACTAATGTCACTCTTGAAGACCACCAAGAACTGCCTAGCAGTGTGGCATAACCTCCCTCTCAATTTCCTAGGTGCGGTTGTCCCAATAAAAATGATGATATTATTGCCCCAATACTTATACACCTTGCATATCTTCCCACTTTACATCCCTGACACTTGGTTTTGCGTAGTAGCGGCATTGTTACAATCCTTTCTTTGGCGCGGTCGCCCTCCCTGGATCGCACATGCTAAATGCTGCCACTTGCTTTAAGACAGAGGAATTGCTGCGCGGTTAAAAGTGGAAGTAGTGCACTGTGAGTAAGCTAGGTGCTTAGATATGGCAGTACTGACATTTGCCTCTACTACTGGGCATCCCACCTGCTGATCCTATATGATTGGTTGAAGGGAGGTTGGATCAATCCAGCTTTTTGGCTGGATCTCTGTGAACTGGGTATTGATGGGGTGATGAGTTACCTGTGTGGCTGACCAATCCCTCTCAAGATTCCAGAAGTCACCAGTGTGATATTCTTGTTATGGAGGGGGATCCCTTTTTTGACACCTAACCGTCCAGACCCCCCTTTGTGGGAGGGGTCAAGAGTTGGGACACTCATTACGCTGGCCGATGACTGGCACAGGTCTACCATGTACTCATTTGCCAAACTCAGACCCATTTCTCACACTCTATTCTATTCTATTCTCTGGGTTTCCTAAAGTGCATGACTACCCAAAAGGGCTTTGAGCACTAAGACCAACCACAGGTTTGTGCCTAGCAACAGGCTCAATCAAGCAGCCTAGTTTTTAAAAAATGTCTAAATATTAGTTCTGATTCTTTTTGCCTTAACTGTAGCCCAAGCAAATTCCAAAGCTCGGGGTGAGATAGGCAAATGTGCAACCCCCAGATCTGACTTTTTTTTGGGAGGGGAGACCTCTAGTAACTGCTGGTCAGTACAACATAAACACCTTCCTGGGTTGTAGGATGTAAGAAGCCCCTGAATTAGTTTGGATTATCTCATACTCAATTTCACAAACATTTACAGATCTGTCATGCTCTTGGTTGCTATAGCCACGCCTTCAGAATCTCCCAGAAATTAGCCTCTTGAAACTAAGGGAAAATGGAGTGTGGGAGCACTTCCCACTGCACCATACCCTGGTAAACAATGCACCGGAGACACTGGAGTGGCTTCGCCAGAGGTAGGAGGAGTGGATTGGAGAGATGGAGGAGCCTGAGTGGTGTCACACATGCATGGCTCCCTGAGAACTAGTGATCTCAGCCCGCCTGTATCTGATACCATTGCACTATGCATACCAGACCTACATGAGCCCCCCCTCCAGAGAATGACCACAGCAGATATCCTCTCAGACCCTGGTTGTACACGCTGTGATTCTGCCACAAACAACTTCTTTCATTTGGTGTGACAGTGCCCAGAGATCACCCAATATTGGTCCAGGATCACTGACACCCTCTCATCCATTCTAGGAATTCTGCTCCATTCAACTTCAAAGATGGCGATGTTGGATATGATGGATGATCTTGGGGGTTCTTGAGGTGACAGGACTCTGGTTAGACTAGTCACTTTGGTGGCCAATCCTGGAAACACCCTTATCCCCAAAAGTTGAAAGAGTGGTGCACTTGAATGAATTGATGTGCCAGGCAGGTGAAACCAATCTACAAAGCCTGAGGTTCTCCTAAAAAATTCTCAAAATTTGGGAGAAATAGGGATTATCTTCTACACTGAATGACATGTCCAGTACTGGAAAGTGAACTGATGGGGGTGGGCGGGGGAGGTGCAGAGTCAGGGATTGTGATTGAACACATGGAGCCCTTAATTTACTTAAATTCTACTGAATGGTATTAATTATTTGCACTTTTAATGCAAAAACCAATAAAACCTGTCTATAAAAAAAAATCTTTGTTTCCATCACACTTCAAAATCACAAAAAAGTTTTTGTACCCCAACAAGATTGTCACATATTCTACTTTACTTTTCTTTCTCTGACTGCAAAGTGAGATGCATTTCTCAGCACCAATCCCATTTTAAAAAAGCAGTAATTTTTCACAATATATAGCCTAATATTAGACCTCTGTTGTGAATCGCATTAAATGTGACAAGATAGACACATAATTTAAAGGCATTTTTATCATTGCTGCAACTTTCGAGATCCATGAAAAATTGGCTTGCAACCCAACAGTGTTTTGTGACCCACAGTTTGGGAAACACTGAACTAGAGAATTACCACTTCTTAGTTAAAAAAAATTCCTCTGCGGTGAAGGTCCAGGGGGCCTAACTCATCCCAAGGGGGAACCAGTGTAACTGGTATAGTAGACTAACATCACACATTTCAGGAATTTCCCATGATGGGCCAATATTAGTATGTGAAAGTACACACTCTGCAAGTTTACTGAGCACAGCTAGACATCCATGTGAGTGTCTTTAGGATATACTAGAGTCATCATTTTGAATGTCATGTTCTGAGTGAATGAGTGAAAATATCTTTATTGCTCAATTAATAAAAACCATTGCAATATAAAACATTATAAAACATAATAAAATGACCAGGTGCTAGAGTCAAAGGTTAAATTCTTAAAAATGCTTGAAGGCAATAAGGGCTAGAGTTTTAACAATGGTTACATAGAGTCAATGGGAGCCCTGCCTATTCGTTACAGTCATTGAAGGGGCTGCTTTTTTGGGCTAGAAAGAAAAAAACTAGCCACAATCATCATGAAGAAAATACTGAGCAAAAAAAAAATGCAATGAAATATATAAACTAACATTTAGAAATATATGGGCAAGGCACTCTACTTTTGTAAACATTTGCCTGATCTGAGCCGGAGCAGAAACATTTGTGTGCAGTGCAATCATGAATCGTAGGTGAGGATTAAAAGTAAGTTCTTAAGATGGAGAGACTTGCGATGAGTTGTGTGTATCAACAGTTATCCCAAATCGGCCATGGTCCATTTCTTTTGAAGGAGTTGTAAACCCTTTACCCAACTGCATCAGAATGGAATTGAATCGTCCCTGAGCCAAACTATCGCTGCCGGTCTACAGGAACAGATATTATGAGTTAAAAAGTCAGGTTTTGGCACCTTCCTTCTTTCTGGGCCTAGAGCTGGGCAGGTACAAGAGGCATGCAGCAATGATTCCTGATTGTAGATACAGAGGCGGCAGTTGTGGTCAAGATATTGCTCTTTCCAAGGTGGACGAGCGTCTTTGGTATCAAAGAATCCCATGCGATAAAGCAAGAATTGTTGTTTTGTTTGAGTGGGAAAGTGATCTGCTAAGTAACCTTGAGGAGACAGAGTAGAATAATACCCTAAAAACTGCACAAGCATGCCATCTTTTGGCTAAGGAGGTCTTGTCTGTGATAATTGAAAGAGAGCGGACGGAGATATTAACTAATCAATTAAATTCGGACTTCCCCAATCTGCATTTTCATTCTTCCTCCATACCCCGGCTAATGATGACTTGGTTTAAATAGCTTCTCCAAGATCCAATTCTATTACTGGTTTGTTGTGTCTGCACTTCTTTCCAGCAGGAGTGGAGTATAGAGGAATTCTCTGCAAGCCGTAGCCTCATGATGCTTTGAGAAAGGGTCCCTGTTGCTGAAAAATCCTATTTTTTAAGCCCACCTTCATTCTGACCTGGGATGGGGAGGTGCTTTTTGGAATGTTAAAGATGGCCTTGTATGTTATAACTTGGCTGATATGTAATAATAGAATCTCCCGGCCCTACGTTGCTTCGGTCCCATAAGAAATACCTGGAAGCAACTGGGCTGACATGATTTTTAAGAAGTGAGACCAATTTGGACAATCCAGCTTCCTCTTGAGCAACTTGAAACTGTAAGTTAGTGAGTGGGCCTTTGCTTGGAACGACAACAGGTGGCATTTCCATTTCAAACGTGGTTTGAGATGGACTCCTAAATACTTATATGACTGCACCACCTCCACTTTTATTTTCTCCTAGGAACCAAATGAATGATTTATGAATCGCCGTGAGGAGCCTCATCAGTTTTGTTTTTGGCCAGGTTTATTTCTATACCTTTCTGGTCCAATAACGTTTTAAGCACTGACATACTCTGTTGCAGGCCTCATGGGGTGTGACTCAGTAATAAGATGTCGGTGGCGTATTGTAGGCACCTGACTTTCTCTGGACCTAGAGCCGGGGGGAGGCTAATTACCTGTGTCAGCGCACTGACGAGGTCTACCAGATATAACTTGTAAAGGAATGGGGCCAGAACACAGCCTTGCTTTTAAGCCTGACTTTGTGGGAATTCTATTTGTAAGTCTAATGCCATCTCTGATTTTGACCTGACCCCAGATGTCGGTATACATGTCTATAAGGGCCCTTAATAGGTTGTACGGTATACCCCATTTGGCCAATTTAGGACAAAGTCTTTCCCTGGGACCCAGTCAAAGGCCGACTTAAGATCAACAAAACAAGCATAAATGCTCAACTTCCTATTGCTGTCCTTTTCCACAATAAGGGAGAGGGTGACATTCCCATGCCTGCCCTGAAGCCTGTTTGAAATCTCGGGAGGAGCAAATTATCATCTGCCCAAGGAGCCATATAGCTTAGCTTCTACATCAATAAGAGCTATTATTCTATAGTTCAAGTGTAAGGCCGGGTCTCTGCTTTTAAAGATATTATGTATAATGCTGCCTCTCCACGATTCTGGGATCCAATTAGTATAGGCAGTGGTGTTAAAGAGTGGCTAGAAGTACTGCGTCCAGTATTCAGGATCGTATTTAAAAATTGTGTTTGGCAACCCATTAAGTCCAGCTGCCCCTTCGGACTTCATCTTCCTGATCAGACCAGCTATTTGTTCCGGGTCCCAATCTAGATCCCAATGTTCCTTCTCGGGGATAGTCAAAAGCGTTACCTCTGCTTGCTGACTTGATGGGTGGTTCTTGCTCAGGGGGAATTGCACCCCATCAGTTTGAGTGGGGGATTGGCTGATATTGCTCCACCATCTGTCAGCCCGTACAGACTGCAAATATGACTCTCCAAAGTGGCTGGATCAATCCCGAAGCTATGATGTCTATTTTTTCCTATTGCCAGTTCATTCACCAGGCCCTAAAAGTGCTTGCTGTATGCCTTTTGGTTGCCCAAAGCAATTTGGTCAATGAATGTTCTTCAAAAAATTTCTTTGTGGACCAACAGTCGGAGCGATACTTTATCCTCATGGCACACAAGGTAAATTTATCTCTGCCCTCTCCCCGACTGAACCCTTTTACCAGTTTCCTAGCCTGCTGCGCAATTTGTGATTTCTGTATGTGCAAGGCTTTGTTGAACCAGGGCTGTCTGACTTGAACCCTTTTTGAGTCAAGAGCCAAACGCTGAAGAGTTTCTTTGGAGGTAGCTGGACATTTTTAATGCAGGCCACAACTATGCTCTGCCAAATCTTCATTCCAATTCTCTTTGAAAGTGAGCTCCTTTTGTTGCATGACTACTATGTTTATTCTCTCTTCTAGGAACCCTGCCCTTTGATACACCTCATTCATCACGGCCGCTATCCCTTTTTGATGCCATTTTAATCTCTTAAGGTTAAACATCGCTGGAGTTGTGATTAAATCATTTGAGGTTTGCAACTTCTCGGGCTTGTGTGCCAGTTCCAGTGTTTGTGGGACATTATCACTCTCATCTCTACATTTTATTTGAAAATTCCACACCAGGGATGCCGCGGAGTTGTTTATCAAGGTGTAATCGATAGTTGAGCTTGTTTTTCCACTTACAAAGGTTATGGATAATGGGTAGTCCTTCTCAATGTTCCCATTTAATAATATTAGACCTAAATGTTCCAGGTGTTTCCTGTGGGTATTTTCCATTCTGTTCTTCATGGTTCCTCCTTTTGTGGAGAGCAGGTTAAGATTAAAATAGCCAGCGTTTCCACTCTCCCCCCCTTTGAGATTTTTTTGGGATGGATATACACATTTATAAGGATTAACTCTATTTGACTGCTGTGCGGCCTTCCAAGTGTGACCTTGGTTTCCTGAATCCAGTTTGACTCTATGACAATGGAGACTTTGTGCCCTTTGAGAGCCGAGGAGACCTAGGTTGCCAGGCATCCCTTTGCGTGACCACATTTCCTAGAACTCTTTGCTGGGTTGTGGAAGATGGCATACCCAGACACCACAATCGGCTCTAAGCTCCAGGTTTCTTGAAGTAGAATGATGTCATACTTCTGGGTCTTCTAATGTTGATTCAATGCCACGGACATTCCATGAGCAGATGTTGATGTATGGCCTGAGTGAGCCTAGGTCCACGCCCTTTTGACTGTTATCAGGGACAATTTTGTGATGTAGGGTGCTGGAGCTCTTTGGAGGCTCAACGAATATGGCCTATGCCTGTTTTGCCAATGTGCTTCACAACCATTAGATTTTCCATGGCTGATGCAATTGTGTCTGCTCCTGTTGCCCCTTTTAGTACTAATTTGTTACGGTACGTGGGAGGCCTCAGCGGGCGTGGGAATCGAGGATGATCAACTTGTCACAGTTCAATGCCCCATAAATGAAAGATGTCAGAAAATTAGACTAGTTGATGTACTAGGCCTGCCATGTTCTAAAGGGATTGGTTAAAATGTTGGTGTTCTGGGATTTGATTTCCAGCTACAAGAACCTAGAATAAAACTTTGGGTTCAGCTCTTCGTGGACTACTCTCTTGTGCTGTATGCAAAACAATTCCTTCCAAAAATGTGGCATGCAAAACTGTAGGCTTAGACCTGTAAGCGTAGGGCAGTCTTCCCCTAAACATTTTGCCTTTGCCCTCCTACTTTAGCTGAAATTTATTTTTGATGGCTGAGGACTCTGTGCAGTTTACCACTGCTAACCAGTGTTATAGAGTTGAGCTGTCTTCTCTAAACATGGTAAGACTGGCTTTCACTCGAATGACATAATTAATTTATTTATAAGTCCTTTTTAGAGTGGTATGCCACATATCCAAGGCCTGTAATTTAACTGCTACTGGTGGGCCTGCAACACATTGTGCCACCAACTTAGGTAGCACCTTAAAACACATTCCAGGTCTACCATTGCAGTCTGAATGCAGTTTTATACTACCAGTTTGACTGGGCAATGTATGCTCTTGCCAAGCCTAAAACTGCTTGCATTGCATATGTCACCCCTAAGTTAGGCCCTAGGTAGCCCACAGGGCAGGGTGCATTGTAATTAAAAGGCTGGACATGTACCTTGGAGTTTTACATGTCCCAGTAGTGAAAAACTCCTCAATTCATTTTTCACTACTGTGAGGCCTACCCTCGCCCATAGCATAACATTGGTTTGCCTTATTACATTTAATAAATGCTAATGCTTGATTAGGAATGGGTGAACATTTCATATTTGGTATCTGAGAAATTGTAATTTAAAACCCTCTTCAATTATAAAGTTGAATTTTAAGTTACTATTTTGAAAATTACACTTTTTGAAAGTTTGTGTTTTCCTGCATTATTTGTGCCTGCAACTTATTCATGGGTCACATGACTGGGTGCAGTTGGCAGTTGGCCTTGCTTATTTCTCCCAGCCACACAAAAGAGGAATTAGGTGTGCCTGGACAGGCCATCACTGACAGGATGGGTGGAGGAGGCGGAGCTGGGCCCAGCCCCACTGGTAATTGAATAGGCTGTGCTCTGCCTTCACACAAGACTTGTCACCCCTGCATTGTTCATGCACACAGCCAGGAGTCAGGGCAGAGGAAGCAGGAAACTTCAAAGGATAATCTCTAGAAACTTCTCCTACTTCAAAGAAGGTACCTACTATAAATATAGGACCCTGATACCCCCTTTTCAGTTCACTTTCTAAACCTGCAGAAGGGCTCTCAGGGGACTGTCTGTTGCTGTGGCCCACTGTGGCCTGCTGTGCACTCCACAGGACTGTTTTGCTGCCTGGAGTCTCCCTTGAATCCTCAGAGACCTGCCCTGCTGCTGGAGCCCTGTTCCATTGCCTGACCCCAGACTACCAAAGGGACTCCAAGGGCTAGTTGGCTGGCATCCTGATCAGAGCCTTGAGGGCAGAAAAGCCTCCAACTATCTTGAACCCACACTTGGACACAGCCTGAGTGAGTCCTAACCCCCCAAGTGGTGCCCCTTCACTCCTGGACCCTTAGTGGGGGGCGCAAAAGGTGCCCAGATAGTCAAAAGTCAAAACTTGGTACTTGGGAAATGCTTGGCTAAATACTGCTCTGAGAAATGGGAGGAAGCCGGGACCAACCTCCTCATCTATATTTCCAAGTGCATCGCTGATTGGCTCAGTTTTTCTCTGCAGCAGCATCTCTTGATCAGCGGTTCTTCACCAGAGGGGTGCCTGGCCTTGTGGATCTCTTGACAGCTACAGCCTCCAGCCCCATCTTGCAGGAAATGTTTGACTTCCAAAATAAGACAAAGTCTGAACGAGGAAATCCTCACTGTGACTTCATCTAGTGACTCCCTGACGACGTCTCCTCCTCCTTGGGCACCACCTGCAACCTTACTCCACCGAATTTTACCTTCACAAAGTCTTTTTTTGTAATTTCTTCTAAATTCAAAGGTAAGTGTGAACTGGGCTCAATCCACTCTTTGCAGCCGACTTGTGCTCAGTTGCTGTCAGCCATATTTTTTACTTGACCCAGTCTCGTGCAACTAGATGTCTGTGCTTGGTGCTTGAATTTGTTAGGTGCTAATATTGACTTTGAACTTTCAAAATTCATAACTCCGGTTCTATTGATTGCATTTTTGTTGTTTTGGTGTCAATGAATTATTATTAAAATGTATTCTATTTTTCTAAATTCGTGTTGGATTTTTCTTGTGCTGTATTTATTCTTTATTACTGTTTGTGTGCTGCAGAAATACTTTACACATTACCACTAAGTTAAGCCTCACTGCTTTTGTGCTAAGCTATCAGAGGGTTAAGCACAACGTAGTGACTTTTGTGGTTCATCCTGACAGGGATTGTGACTGTTGCATGAGCAGAGTTAACACCACACTCAACCAACAGTCTGACTTCTCACATATAGACATACGAGTGTGACTAAAACAACCTAGATTATATTTAGTTTTATGAATACACTAGAATGTGGTAAAACAGTCAAAATTTAGAAATAAACTGTGGTACCTATTTTCTATTGTGTAACCCTAACAGATTCCCTTTTCAGTGCTTGTGTTGGCTTTGTTTCACCAGATATAAGCCTCCCACGGTGAAACATCCTTCACTGCATGCAGCTCAAAACACCCACCTTGCAACATGTGGGATTGGTAGTTCTTCACAGTGGGTACATTGTACCCTTTCCCTCCTTACTTTCACAGGGGTAATCTCCTGAGCCCTCTTTACAGCACCCCGTACCCAAGCGTGTAATGCCCTAGCATCAGTAGGCAGTAGTTGACTGTTGAACCCTAACTATTTTGTAAGAAGCAGCAACAGACTATTCTTTTTAGGTCTGGATTATCCCAAGATCCTTTGATTTTCACAATTTCTTTTTTTTTTCTAAAGCAGAAATATATAAATACATACGTTGAGGGGTTTCTGTAAATGATGAATTCTTCTTCATCCATTTGTCCGTTTAAGGGTTATACATTTGTTGCTTCCACCGACCACAGCGTGCAGTATGGGCATTGGGTAAGCCACTGTGAGTGAATGGCATTTTACTCTTGCACATGTGCATACCCACTGAAAAGGTAGGCCACTTCGGAGCCAGGGGTTTGTGGGCAGCCTGTCTTTAAAGTCATCCGGAAGTGGTAGGCTCTGAAATGCAAATCAGTTTGCATCCGTTCATAGGCTGCCACGTTCCTGGCTCCTGCTCTGTCCTGTCATTTTTGTTGTTCCTTAGGTGTTTGTAAGAAGCATCTGAGGCTTAGTCCCCGTGATTACCTTCATCAGGTTTGCAGGAACTAAACCATTTCTTGTAGATCGGCTTCTATGTAGGGTTTCTCATTGAAGCATCCATTTAGTCCTCACTATGTCCTGCTGCTGCTAGCTCCTTCCGTTTCACAGAGGCTGCTGTAGTTAGATGGCTCTAAAATAATCCTTTCCTGCGGACCGCTGTGGAGCGAGGGCACGGCATACTCGTTTGCCACTGCATCCAACAAGTAAGGGCAAGTTATAATTCCAGGTCAGCTTCCCAAATGTGCACTTGTAAAAATATCCATTTCACTAACTATGCTACTTCCTAATGTTCAGTCGTAAAATGGCATTCTTTGCTTCGGTCTTATGTTATGCTAATGCATCTGAAATGAGCCATCTTCATCTAGGTGAACATTAGCAAAAGTTGCAACAGAAGAGGATTTTCCAGCAAAGTAGATTTTGCAGCAAAAGTGAACTGAAAAAGTTGAGGTTTTTCGAAACGACGTGTAGATGTCAAATATGCTGATTTAATTACATGAAAAAGTATGTTTCAATCAGTTGGGATCCATTTACAGGGGCATATTTATACTCTGTTTGCCCGAATTAGCATAATTTTTCTTTACTCTAATTCGGTGCAAAACTAACTTCATATTTATACTTTGGTGCTAGACCCGTCTAGCGCCAAATTTACGGAGTTAAAGTCATTTTTTGGAAGTGGAAACCTACCTTGCCTTAATGAGATGCAAGGTAGGCGTTCCCATGCAAAAAATTACTCTATGGCCTTAACGCCATATTTACAGTCCCGTGCAAAAATGGTGTACGGGAGGGAGGAGGGGTAAAAAAATGATGCAAAGCTTGCTTTGCCCCGTTTTTTAACTCCTGGGTCAGGGCAGGCATTAGGGGACCTGTGGGCCTATTTCCATGGTGGAACACCATAGAATAAGCCCATAGGTGCCCGCCCAAGGGGCACCCCCACCCACACCAGAGGAACTGCAGAGGATGGGGCACCCCCTCCCAGCTAAGTACAGATAAGTACAGGTAAGTATTGCATTTTATTTTTTAAAGTGCCATAGGAGAACCTCAAATGGGCAGGGTGCAATGGCCATGCCCAGGGGACCCTTTTCCCCTGAGCTGGCCATTGGGGTGGTGGGCATGACTCCTGCCTTTTCTAAGGCAGGAGTCATGTGGCTGGTAGGTTTAGCACCATAAAATGACGCTAATCTGGTTAGAGTCCTTTTTTTAAATCTAACCTGCCTAAAGTCATTTTTTGGTGCTGAACCCCCTTCTTCTATACCGCCAGCCCCACCCGACTAAAGTCATTTTTTTTTACTCTAGCCTAGCCTTTGCACCGGCTTGCACCATTCCATAAATATGGTGCCCAGCTGGTGCACAGAAATGGTGCAAGCCGGTGCTAAACATTTTGGTCCAAAACTGCGTTAGTGCAGTTTTGCACCAAAAAGTGTAAGTAAGGACCACAGTGTTTTCAGTCATTATACAGGAACTGATGTGAATGATTCACCAGCCAAAAGAGCACACCCACAAATCGCCTAAACCAGTGCTTCTTGAACTGGGGTCCAAAAATACCTGGGTGTCCACAAAACCTACTGAGGGGGTCCTCGACTGATTAGAAAATACATTATTATTAACATATTAATAAAGTGCATGTCAATAAAGAAGCAAAATGCAATACTGAAAAAAATGTGAACTTTCATTAAATAGGGAGGAAGTTGAAATTGGAGAGTAAAAACTAACCTAGCATCCTTAGATTGATGTGTGGAAGTAGTGTAGCAAATAGAATATAGTATGGACAGTGAATGGCCTTAGAAGAATTTAGAAAGCCTCCAAATTTCCAATTACCATTTTGATTTTTTTTATCTTTGTGAATTAAATTAAAAAAATGTATTTGTTTGATGAATGCTTGTTCAAGGTCGGGTCCCTGGATTCCAGTAATGACTCAGTGGAGGGTTCCTGAATTCCAATAATGATTCAGTGGCGGTCTCCGGGTACCAGTAAGGATTAATTGGGGGTGCACAGTAGTTAAAAGGTTAAGTACCACAGTTCTAAGTTAAAGCAAGGCATCATCATTATAGATGTGTGCATTGATTCAAGTTTCTGTCTTCTTTCATCCTTCAGCATGTTCAATATGTCTCTCTCACAGGACATGGAATACACCTGCACGAGTGGGCGCTTTACGTTGTTTGCAATTCATGTTTTGATTTCACCGGCCTTCCTCACCCACAATCACAATCCTTCCCATTTCTTTGCTGTAGACATTTGCTACTTCAAGCAACTCTGGAAGTGAATCACAGCATGTCAAATTATCTGTTTTTTTTAATTTTGGCTTATTTTGAGTTTGGAAAAAATCTGCTGCATTAATTCAACAAATCGCTACAACCTGAAGACAAATTGCACAGTAAAGATTATGAGCTGCGTGTAGTGACCACATACCCTTCTGCTTGCCCGGGAACCTAGTTCAGCATAAAACAAAATAGTGGCTTTTTCTCAGTCACAGTAAACTCACAAGTAAATATTTTGCCTCTCATTTGTTCTTGATTTAGTGTACACAAATCTTTTGGGGGTAAAAATGTGCACACATTAGACTGAGGTAATTCAATATTGTTTTAATGCTGAAGCATAGTTTATTTTTAGTTCGAGCATTCAAGACCTTTTGTATATACTTTAGTATATACTTCTATACTTCTTTGTGGGGTTTCTACTTTTTCACTGGTTTGTTTCAGTGTCCTTAGAAAATCCTTGCTTGCTAGTGGTCAATCCTTGCTCTTTGTCCCACCTTTTCCACAGTTGTACACTCCCCTGGAGCATTGCCCTAGTACTTGTACCTTTCCACTTGTGCTTATGTAGCATGTGCTTAGGGATTACTTTTTTCTTAGGCTAATAGCATTTGACAAGAGCGCTGGATGTTTCAGTGGATCTGGTCTGTTTGTGTTCACAGGGCTCAAGTCTATTACTTATTTTCATCTGCAGTCATGTGTAACTTTGTTTATTCCATTCCTTACTCTCCCTCGCACATTTTCTGTTCTTGCATTGCAACTGCTTGTTCCTTTTGTCTGTCTCTGCGAGCTCACGGCAGCTCTTTGCACTGGCCCTTATGTCAACTGTTTTACTTTTTATTTTCAGTTTGTGTGGCAAGAAAACGCTAATAACTCTAACTCGAGCGAATTTTACACCTGTTGCAGTTCAAATGCTTGTTATTTATGACATAATTACTTTGTCAATGTGTTGGCTTAGTATCCGTGACCTCTCTTAGCTTGACTTCCTTTGTCTGTCCTGTTGTGCCCCCATCATTTCCGCTTCTTCGTCTGCGGGCGGTCAGCAGCGCCACACATGCAAGCATCTGAACTGGAAAGCACCGCTATTCATACATTAAGACTATCAGAACATGATTACAATGGAGTGCTTTTAATGTCACGGCCGGTCAACCCCTTAATAGGAAGACGCCACCTCCCTCCTGTGAGGCACGGCGACAAGAAAACCTGCAGTCACAGTAATACACTGTAGACGTCCATAACTAGAAACAACCACAAGAACTGGTCTTTCTTCTCAGACGTCTCCCACACTGGATGCTGCCCACCCCTCCCTGAATGATGGGCTGCCATGGAGGATGGCAGACTAGCTGCACTGCCAGCAGGAGCGTCTCATACAGCTGTACACATTCCTCAACAGAGATAGCGCACAGCTCGCATTGAAGATAGTCATTAAAATATCATCCTGTTAAAAATAGAATTCCCTAACTGCTGGTTTGTTCCGCTGCACAATCATCCCATCTTCCCTCACCCGGTCTAGACAGAGGCTTGAAGAGCAGGGGTATGTGGCGCTGGGTCACTGTGGAATCATCACCTGTCAGTGTGTGTTTATTTTATTTAATGGATTGGATGCAGTGCGTTGCCGTAGAAAGACAAGCATTTTTAATGCAATGGGTCTCACTTTTGCACGAGTTATAGCTATTAGCGTTGTAAGGAAAAAAAACACAGCAAGATCGCACTATGTAAAATGCAGCGCGACCGCGCGCTTGGAAAATAACAGATAAAGTAGTCCAGACACCAGGCTGAAAACATCGAGCCTTGTATGGTTTTAGTAGTTTACCGGTGCTGTGTACGTGGGCTAAACACCATAAAAGGCATGACATATACATGCCTTTCACAAATGAAAGCAAGTGGAGTTAGAAGGCAAGCCCACAAACCAATGTAAGTGACTGACGTGACATGGATGTGGTTTGAAGCCCAAAGAGACATTACAGAATGGACGGAGCGCTTTGCGCTCACCCATAAAAAGGATGCGGAAACTGGACAGTATCATTCACTGAATGATTCATAGCACTTCTTTCCGGATGCACATCATTATTCCAAACACAGGGATGATGTATCTGTGGTACAATTTTACTATACATAACTGCACAACATCATCCATAGATGTGGAGCTAAGCATAGTAACTATATACTTATGTATATGCACCCAACTTCATGATAAGTTGGTCATCGATTTTTAGCCCTCTACATTTTCCCTTAATATTTTGACATACAGCCCTAATAGTTGAGGGTGATCTGGAATTCTAAAGCTCAGAGAGCATGTTTTAAGAACATCTGATTCACAATGAATCCCATTTGGAATAGTATCATCCTCCACTTCCTTCCCACAAGGTGAAGTGACTAGGAAGAGGAGATGGCGCATCTATGAGTTTAAATAAAGCAAATATTCTAAGTACATCATCCTGCCGACAAGAAGCAGTATCCACAAAGGTGAAAGAGTAATGCTTTGTGTGCTTAGTTCCCTCCCAGGCAATTTCACTAAGTGAACATTTTTGTTGGCCATCACACTATGTCACTCTTTCTCCTGTTACAGTGTGTGATGGCCCCTCCTCCGGTTTCGGTTTGCCTTTCATCCCAGCCAAGATCCTTTCTAGACATTCATGTAGGGAGCCAATAACTCTTGCGCTCACGCTCATGGCGGCCGTAGAGCTTTGAATTGACTTGCTTATGTAAACTGTTTTACTTTTCATTTTCAATTTATGTGGCAAGAAAAGTCCAGTTAGAAATTTACAACTCTGTCATCTTTCTACTTCGCTTTCTATTTGGACATCCCAGAAGCTTTTTTTTATTTAAGGATCGCCATGAACATTCAAGGTCATAATTCACACTACTGACTTTAAAGCTACTGAGGCTCGATAGCCTTTTGTCATAAAGTAAAGTTAGTCTTCATATTTATATGCATAAAAAAATGTCAACACTTGTGAATCTGAAGGTTGTTAAATGCATGTAAGAATTGACTTTGAAACTATGCCTTGCATTAGTCTCTGGAAGAAACTGTTAAAATTGCAACCTTGGACCCCTAGGAACGCTGATGTTTATGCTAATCATGAATGTGAAGTGCGATGTGTACAGTGATAGACTGCCAAGGCTTCAAGGTGCTTGAATGATCCACTGATGCTACCAACAGCACCCCCCCACCCTCGCAAAATCACACTTTTCAGAAGTGCTCTCACACCCCTCACAGATTAAAATTCTTGAACTATTAATAATATTTGCGCAGCTCAATATCAGTCACACACAACTGACAGCACTTTCAAAGCCATTGCAGGTTATAAATCTCAAACTATTAACACGTGTTCACACCCTTTACATAATAGCAGTCCCAAACTACCAGAAGGATTCTTACATTCCTCAAACGACAAAAAACAGCATCAACAACACTATGGATTCCCAGAAAGCAGCCTTCACACATTACTGATACCACTTACACCCTTCCGAGAGCAGCAGTCTCATACTACCAACAGCACTCTCTCACCCCTCACTGAACGTGCGCTAGCAGAAGTGACTGTTGTATGACGCTCCCGGACGTACTTGCCCCCCTATATTCTCAGATCCTCCAACTTTATACTATTGGGAGATTTGTACATCCATCTTGCTCCTCTGGCCAAATCTTAATTGACAATCTCAGAGCTATGAACCTGCAGCTGAACAATTCAGCACCCAAGCATAAAGCAGGGCATCTATTATATCCAATCTTCACCAACATCAAATCATTGGAAGTGACTCTGCCTATGCCACTATTGTGGTCAGACCATTATGCAGTACCTTTCTTGGTCCGGACACGTCCTGCCCCAAACAGAGGAAGGACTTAACCACAGCTTAAGACCAGGACTCAGTCAAGATTAGATATTTCTGGCCTCAATCACATCTTGAAGAACATGTTGCCCAGCTTATTGCAAGTGACTGAGGTAGACCAGCCTACAATTGATGACTGGCTGCGAGACACATTGAGTTGGTTCTGCCAGCTAAAATCTGTCACCTAGTCTGATCCCACCATCCAGCATCTTGGTTCACTGAGGCACTACTGATGGAGAAATCAAGATGCATGGCCCGTGAGATGTCCCGTCAGACTCGCTTATGATGAGCAATGCAAGCTTGTATATAAAACAGCACCAAAAAACTATCAAGGTCCCTGCAGAGTGGCCCAAGCAGCCTTTTATTTGGATAAAATCGCTGGTGCCCAAAATTGCCCAAATGTACTTTTCAGGGTGGTCAAGGAATTATCTGAACCAACCGGATTTCACCAGCGTCTGAATTGTCTCAGCTGTAGCATGAGGAACTCGCACAGTTCTTTGTTAACAATATGCTGAATATCCAGCTCTCTCCAAAGACAGATGGAAAGGCCATCCCCCCTGCCAAATTATATCCAAGGACCTCTAGTCTCCAAGGACAGGTCTAGTGCTGTCTGAATACATCATTGCCAGAAACTGAATTTGAGGGACTTGCTTGATTTTCATGCGTTTCTGTCTTTGTTGACTCCAGGAGACTCTCTTCCCCCAGCCTAGATAAGTGCTTTAGACCTGTCATCCTGCAGCTTATGGTGGAACTTTTCAATTCATCCGTAAGGAAGGGGCATGTTCTACAGGCTTGGAAACACACCATGGTCTTTCCCCTAAAAAAAAAACCTAATTTGGACCCTGATAATTAGTTTACTTGTAGACCGATTTCTATTCTTCCCATCATGGCTAAAATTATGGAGAAATGGGAATTGACAACTCTTCAACTTCATTGAGGTCCAGGATGTCTTACACTCCTCTCAATCTGGGCTTAAGGAGGAACTCAGTACCAAATCTACCCTTTCAGGAGTCAAGGAACAGCCTAGATGGCTCTTGGATGAGAGCAAGAAGCTGGATTGACTTTACTCAATCTCAGTGCAGCGTTTGATACTGTGTCTTATGTCATTCTCTTACAGAGGCTGGCCAATCTATGACTCCAGTGAACAGCCCTGGCCTGTATGACATCTTTCCTAAAGGATCACTCCTTTCAGATGTTCTCAGCCAGTGCCACTTCCGAACACCATGCCCTTACTTCTGGAGTTCCCCAAGGATCAGTCAATAGTCAACACTATTTTATATTTATATGCATCCATTAGCTGTCTTTGTGGTAAACTGTGGCCTTACCTTACGCTCATATGCAGAGGACATGCAAATCATCTTTTTGTTGTCATCTGCTCAGAAGTATAACTCTGAGGACTTAAACCCATACTTGGGCTTGGTCACAGCATGGATAAATAACCAGTCTCTTAAGCTCAACGGTGACAAGACCGAAGTGCTGGTGCTGGGCAACAACCGGTCTCTTTGGGGTCCCCAACATTGTCCTGAAATCTTGGGGCCTTTGCTGGTGCCAGCCCCCAAGATCAAGTACCTGGATTACAAGCTGACCATGAAGGCTCAGGTGGAGAAGGTGGCAACCATTTGTGTTGCCATCCTGAAATGGCTGAGGAAAATCATCTAGCTTTTGCCTTTCCCAGCCCGAAGGACAGTTATTCAGGCACTTAGTATGCCTAGATTGGATTATGGCAATGTGCGTTACCTGGGGACGGATAAATCTTCCATTAGACAGCAGCAAGTGATCTAGAACTCAGTAGCCAGGATGCTCTACAGACTTCTGAAAAGTGCCTTAGTATCTCATCTCCTTTCAGCGCTTCACTGGCTTGCAGTAGAGAAGCAAATTAATTTTAAAAACCTTGCATTATGTGTACAGAGCTAGGACGAGGGCTGGCCTGTGATATATGAATGAATTTGCCAGATCTCATTAAACCATCCTGTTCTTTGCTTAAGTTAACTCTTCTTATGTAGGGTTCCTAGAATTAAACACACTCTAATGGGTGGTCACAGTTTTGCTTTCCTGAGCTCCAAGCTATGGAACAACCTCCCAGAACCATTGAGGAGCTGTCTCTCGCTCACAATGTTGTGAAGACAACTGAAGACCTGAGTGTTTCTAAGTTAGCGAGACATGGACAGACCCCGCCTGTCGTTGCTAGCGTTGGGAAATCCCATGTGGGTAGCTGAGGGCTCTATAAAACTCTTAAATAATTATACAAATTTTTAAACCTATCAAAGACTAGAGTTCACACACTACTGGAAGCACTCTCCCTACCCCACCACAGACCTCAGCATGGAATAAGAGGTTGGCCTATGTCATCTATTGGCTGTTTTCATTCTAACTGATACATTTTGTTAGAGCACAACATGCCCATCCACCTAAAAGTGGATTCACTGCCAGGGCTGGTTGGCCAGTGTGTCATTGTTTTTAAACCATACGTTTTTTCTTTGTCTAATTTCATTTTTTTCCTTGTTAAACGGTCTGGCAGCATTTCACTCACTGATACCTGACAACTTTCCGTCATTGGTGGCTATGTGAGACTGGCATTTCCCCTTCATTATTATTAACACATGTTTCCAGTTAAAAGTTTAGTGCTCACTTAAAAAGCAATTTTTTTCTGTTAAATGTAATAAAATTCCAGTCAGCAATGGGTAACCAGTCCAATGTTAAAGCTGACCATGTCAGCTGCTTCAGTATACAAATCAAGGAGCAGATGTACAAAGATGGTAAGAATCATTGTCCTCTTTACAGAACTGTTGGTTACCTTTGCGGGTGCTTTACTTTTCAGAATCCACTCTGGTGCCTAGCTGTATGATATATTAACAGCCATTGCCACACCACAAATCTTTCAGAAATATAAGACTTAGGTGAACTAAGAGGTACCAAATATGGGAGTTCATCCCTTTTTCCATTTGTAGTCCCTTGGCAGCCTTTGCAGTTTATTAGCTGGAGCTGGAGAAGACAATGGTAAATTTCCCTTTGTATGCTTTTACATCATGAGCTGGCATAAAGATGATGAGACAGCTAAAGGCACAGCTTCCTGCACACTAGAGAGTTCATGTTTGTCACCCCAGAGAGCAAGGTGCCTTGACTGACTGTAGTTTTCAGTAAGATATGTTCATGCATGCATTACACCTCATCCCAGGCCGTAGTGACGTTGGTCTGCCATCTTTATCAGTGTGATAAAGTTAATTAACAAATTTGGAATATCTATGACTTTTGTAATCAGGCTGGGGGGCCACGCACTACACTGCCCAGCAGCCTGTGCGGCAAGAAAGCTACATCCTGTCATTTTCCACGCCTAAGGCGCATTTTAGGAACTCTGTTATCCCACTGCACGGGATGCACCCAGGTGCATGCCCAGGCAAGGACCAGCCCACAGCGGACCCATCTGTACATTTCTGCAGCCGTACAAAGCTGGGTCAGGCCCCCGCTCCTGGATTGTGGATTTGGGTGCCTTTTTTGTATGGTAAGAATCATTGCATACAGTGCTTGTCATTATGGGGAAAAGAAAGCAGACTCAAAATGGAATTAGCACTGATACTAAACTTTCCAACACTGCTAATGCAATCACAAACTACCTTGCTGATGCAATGGTTAGGCTAAATAAGGAAATTCTTATTGCTGAAGTGAGACTTGTGGCCACAAAAATTGCTTTGCATGGGGATATTGAAGAAACAAGTGCTGCGGCTGTCAATTTGACTAACTAAATAGAACTATCATATGATGATACCTATGGTACAGATTTCAATTTAATTTCACAATCAATGACAAATATAGATCCATCAGGGAGAATAGAACCTTCCTCTAGTGGCAATGACTTAACTCCACTCCCCCCCCCCAAGAAAAAGTAGACAGTGAAATCCAATTTAGTAAACTCACCAAAGCCTCCAATCTAAGAAAAGGGAAGACAACAACAGGAGAAAACGGAAGAAAGTCATTGGATTTGCCAACTGCCCGGGAACTTTTAGTCCTGAAAAGCATGGCATTTTTGTTGACGTTACATATAAATTAGACAAAATTGAATCTAAAATACTTACAGAAGTTAAGGAAATAAAAGAATGCATAGGATTAAAAAAATCTGTTAATACTGTGATAGGTATAAATAATTCTACCAATATGGATCACAGCTTTGAGTGAGAATTTAACAAGTATAAGTGCTTCTAATATCACAATGGCTGGGAACATAGACTCCAATCCAAAAAAGTCTATTAGAGCTGGTAACGGAAATGATTGGATAGTGCAGAGGGAACCATCTCAACCTACCCTATTAACAAGCGACCAGGAAACACATCTTGACTCAAACCATAGATGTGCGAGTGCGAATAGAATGATGCCCTGATGGACACTTTGCACTTGCCTCCAGAAGTGACTCCAAATGCAATTGTATTAAAAATGTACCCAAATTAAGACCAGACACTTTGGAGCCTTGGCTAGATTTACATAACAAAGTTGTACATTGGTTATCAGAGAAAATATGTATACCTAACGGTCTGTATCAGGAGATTCTACTGGTGAGACGTGTTCAATGGGTGATCTGTACGAGGAAAGAAGATAGTATTGTGGTCAACTTCCATAATCCTTTTTTGTAAAAAATCTCCTTTCAGATTTACACAAAAGGTAGCAAAACTGTCTAGTTATGAAGGGAGAGATTACGGCCATTCCCCTGGGATTCTTTTACAGACCAATGAGCAGAGGTGACATGTGGCAACTGGGTGGTATAGGTGGACTAGCTAGAAATCAAGTTGGTTTTGACAACCTAAAATGTTTTAACAGATATCCCCCCTTAGTGGTAATGAGGAATTGGATTGATAATATGGGCACATGAAGGGGGACAGGGTGTCCATTCTAAAGCCAACAGCCACCATCACTGTAAGATCGATAATCAACAATCATGCTTATGTTAGCCTAGTAGATAGCTCCCTGAGGGCCCCAATAGGTGATTCAATCACTTTTATGTCATGGAATGTAGCTGAGATAAAACATAAACTAGCAAGCAATGAACGGCATTCAATACTAGCCTCTTCACATATCTGCTTACAAGAAACATGGCATACAGGGTCTTTTTATGTTAGAGGAAATTCCTCAATTGTTACACCAGACTCTCCATCCCCTAGTGGGAGAGCAGAAGGGGGGGCAGCTCTGTTGATTACAAACGTAATACCATTTACTTTGATAAAACAATTTACTCATTCCCATTAGTTTTAACTTTTATATTTCTGGTTAAAGGATAAGACAGAAATAGTATTCATTAATCACCACAATAATAGGTTTGACAGCACTAAAAATATGGTGGTATCCACCCTCCAGGAAGAGTTACACGTGTTCTTTGGTGCTATTGTACCACTGTATAGCTTGATGTGGGTAGGAGATTTTAATATTGGTGCATGTCAGATAACTATTGAGAAAGTTTGTGGATATATGGATGATTGGGGGAATAACCAACTCCATTTTTTGCATGATAGTTATAGAGCTGCTCTGAATGAAATGATGTTTAGATATGAGTTGGCATTGATGGAACAAGAGGGAGTCCCGGAAAAGGTGGTGATTCAAACATTCTGGGGGGGAGAACATTTATCAACTATCAATCACATATTAATCTCTAAGAACAGCGTTTCCATGTTTGATTTACTCAGGATCGTGCCTACTATTTTTAGTGAACATCACCCTCTGCTTATTGTATTTAATCTAGGAGTATCATGTAAACCAGGTGAACGGCTAGCAACAAATTTAGAAAAAAAAAGAAGAAATGGAATTAGCTTAAGGTGTGTGGAGATAAATGAAGAGGACTTGATGAGGAAAATAGTTATAGGAAACAAAAAGGAAATTCTAGAATGCACTGATCTGAACCAATGCCCACAGGAAATTTCTATCAGCCTTTTATAAGCTCAGTAAGGCCATATCAGGAAGCTTAAATTGAGATTTGGAAATATAGGGAAAAAAACAGGGCTGGTTTGATCATAACTGTTCACAAGCTAGTCAAGAACTTAATCGAGGCTTAAAAAACCCACCCTATAAATAATGGACAAGGAATCATTAAACATTCTAATTATAAACTTGCATTGGTGAAAAGGAAAGCCCAACTGAGGGTTAAGGCATGGTAAGATCTTAAACAAGCAGCTGTATTGAGGAATAATACCATATTTTGGAAAACTATAAACCAACCATTTCAGAGAGATATAACCATTCACGAAATTGTTACGCACATTCAATCATCCAATTGGTTTAACCATTTTGGTATGATTTTTAATCCAGATAACTTGGTTGTGTACTCCTCAAATGTAAAAATATTTGAGATTAGGCCACCCTTTTTAGATGCTGTTACCGTAGATGAAGTAAGAGCTGCCCTTGAGAAATGTGCAAAAGGGAAGACACCTGGTCCAGATGGGGTTCTAGTAGATGCTTTCAAGTCATATATTGATTTATGGGGTCCTATTTTGACCCAAGTATGTGTGGTAACCGCAAAAGGATACATATTAACTTCTTGGACTGGAAGTATAATTGTCAGCATTTTTCAAAAAGGGAAATAGGGGAGACCTTAAATGTTATGGACCAATCTCCCTTTTGGATTCCTTGGTTAAATTATTAGGTAAAATCTACACCATAGCAAAAAAGGGCCACGTATTCCTGTTTTGTGGATCTTAGTAGCACCTTCAATCTAGTCAAGCATGCAAAACTGTTGAAAACTCTGGTAAATCGAGACGCACCTTTTGGTATAGTTGGCTTTTTAGCACAACTATAAAGTCATCTAACTGGAGAGGTACGGTACAGGACAAATAGAGAGTGTAACCCTGCATTAGTATAGGGAGATGTATTCACCAGAGGTGCGTACTAGCACCACTCCTATTTTCTCTTCAAATCAATGGGGTGGATGCCTATTTATGAAAACTGGCAGTTGACGCATCAAAAATAGGCAATCTTCCGGCCCCTGTCCTCCTGTATGCAGTTGATGCATTTTATTATCACAGACTGCTTATGGCCTCTCCCAATTGATTGAAGGTTTTGTGGAATTTATAGAGAAAAGAGATACAGGCCTGAATCTGGATAAAACTGTTGTAATGACCTGTCGGCCAGGAATGGCTAGCAAGAGAACCTTTACAATTAGAGGTAAAAAATGTGCAGAGGTGAATAGCTTTACTTAGGTCGACATTTCTCTAATTTGGGTTCTTGGAACTGGCATTTAGAAATTTAGAAAATGAAATATGTAAGAACAACAGAGGGTATTTTTAGATTTTCAAACAAAATAGGAAATACGCCCATTAGTGACATTTTACAAATGTATAGAAGTAAACTATCAGTAGTTTCATGTATGTTTCTGCATTATGAGGCTCATCAAATACTCAATTGTTACAAGTGATGGAGAAGATATTTTTATGTAGATTACTTGCTGTGTCAAGCACAACCTCGTCGTATATGGTGCACACGGAATTAGGATATCCTTTTTTTTTAAAGTTCCTTTCCTATAAGGGCATTATTAACTTAGGATGGATTTTGGCCTAAAGCAGGGACAAAGTACACAAAAGAGGTCTTTAGAGATTGTCTAGCCTTAGAGCATTGAGATAAAATCCAATGATTTGCACAATTGAAGAACTTGTTGAAAAGTATAGATTTGAACCCTGACCTGGACAATGCATTGGGTATTCTCTATTATAGCAAAGTAGGGTTGAAGAAGCTGTTAATGGGACAGAGAGATATTGAAAGGGAAGTTAGAGAAGGAAGGAAACATACAGTTGTGAGATATATGAGTGGTTATATAGGCACTACTGTTCAAAGTTACATGTTAGTAGCATGAAATATTCAAGATAGGTTTTACCTAACCTGATTGCATTTTAGGACCTTGCACCTTGTAGCGGTATTCCCAAAAATGGGGAAATGGACGAAGAACCTACCGAATTGCACTTGTGATGGCCAATTTGCACAATCCACACACCACTTCATGTTGTCCTGTGAGTTTTATCATGATATTAGGAAGCCCTTTTAAAACCATTGTTCACTGCTAACAGACTGTATTATTTTAATGAAGCTTTTATTTATTTATGTAAATTGCATACTGTAGAAATCCGCTTTGCTGTTACAATATTTATTGCTGTGCAATACAAGGTAGGAAAACATATACATATTTGGAAGACTTACGCTATGAGAATGAGTAGCATGATGATAATTGGCAATAGGATGAATTTATGGAACACAAATGGTTCTATTTGGCTGTTTTTATAGATTTGTATTGACATTATATATATATGAATTTTAAATATTGTTCTTTTTAATTGTACATCTTTTATGGATTCATATGCATAAAGTTTGATTTTATTTGATTTGACTTAATTTTGTAGTTGTGTGAACAAGTCTTAAAAAGTGCATGGGAAATACATGTGCATGTGTTTCTTTCTCTGTAAAATAAAAATTATTGCAAATTAGTTGGACCTGACTGGCTGCTCTACTGTTTCTTTTCATTACTAACAGAATGTACATTACAATGGCCGACATCTGTAGCCTGTTTTGACAGAAGTGCAAATATTCTCATATTGTTATGTATTTCGATGGAGTATGTGCAAGAAAAAATATTATTCAAAGGAACAACGTAATGCAGCAAATTTGTAGCTTGTTTTATTTCTGGTAGAAAGAATATATCAGTGCAATGAATACTTGCACAGAACATTTGTGTATTTGTATTTGTATTTTAAGTAGTAGAAAATGCTTTTATTTACATCTAGCATATTGGTTCTTGTTGTTGACAGAATGTTATGTATTCAATGTGCCACAATTAGTTCTGCATACATTAATTGCTTGTAGTGTTCAAAACCCAATGAGAATACACAAATGTATTGAAATTTAGCTCATTTTTAGAGAGCTCATTTTAATAGCACCACAAATTAGCCTAAAGCACGTTTGAGCTAATTTTTAGAATGCTTATTTTATGGGCACAGTTTTGATGGAAGTGTATTTTAGTTAACACTACCGACTTTAAAATTACTAGAGGCTAGATCACATTTTGTCAACTTCATAAATTGAAGACCTTTTTTGGTGCAAGTGTGCTTTGCAGTGCCCTGTTTTTGTTTGTTACTTTTTACTTTTTAGTCCACTTTGCTTCCCTCGTGGGTCAGGGTTGCGCACTAAGGGGCAGGTTTAAGAAAATTGGTGCTGCACTGAGTGCAGCGCCACTTCCTTTGCACCCCTTAGCACCCTCTACCATCAGCATCTGTGCGCCGTATCTAAAATACAGGGCACAATGGCGCAGGGTAGGGGGCGATAGCATAATTCTTTTTGACGCTATGGATGTACTGTTCAGGGTTAGTGCTAAAATGTTAGCACTAACCCTGAACATTACATAGGGGCCCATTGTAACCAATGGTGCCCCCTTTTAACCCCTCCTCCGAGCAGGCATTAAAAATGATGAATAAAATGGTGCAAAGAAATCTTTTAGATTCCTTTGTGCCATTTTTTTGCCACCCCTCAACAGGGGAACACCCTCCTTGCATGCATTATGCCTGGCACAGGTATGTGGTGCAATGGATTACAAAGTGGCTCAATGCATGCATTGCGCAACTTTGTAACTCTGGCACAGCAATTTTGGCCTCGTTGGGCCACATTAGCATTAAAAAAATGGCGCTAATGTGGTGCTAGAAGGTGCTACGCCCTCTTAAATCTGGGCCTAAGTCCCTTTAGTAGTGAACTTAAGGACAACAGTGAATTGAGACAACTATGCAAAATTAGCATTACATGGCATCTTATTTAACCCCTTGTTTGCCACGGATGTATTGGTTACGTCTGTGGCTGCGCCTCTCAAGCGCCACGGATGTAACCATTACGTCCGTGTACTGGCCCCCGGGGGAAGTGCTAGCACTCTCACGAGGGCCACCACCTCAACCCCCACCACACGATTTCCGCCAGTGACGTCTGATGACATCAGCATGCAATCGCGTGCTGACCTCATCAGAGGTCACCTCCCATCGCGCTGGAAGCATGCTTCCAGCGCGATTCGGAAGAGAAATGCAAAAACATTTTTCTGCTGCTAGGATGAGGGGACTGGCAGAGTCATGAAAGGAAAGGAAAGGCCTTTCCTTTCCTTTCCTTTCATGTCTCTGCAAGCATTTCTGTTGCCTGATCGTGATGCGATCGGGCAGCAGAAATGCCCACTAGACACCAGGGAATTTTTTTGTTTGTGGAATGGACATGAGGGGAGTGGCCCCTTGGCTCCCCAGATGGCCATATTATTTTTAGGCTATTTCTGTCCCCCTTGGGGCCTTATAATTAGGCCGATCTAAAACCCCTAGACAACTGGGATATTTTTTTTTCTTTTCTTTTATGTGTGGGGAGCAACCCCTTAGGCAAGGGTCGCTCCGGGGGGGGGGGGAATTATTTTTAGGCCATTTCTGCTCCCCCGGGGGCAGATCTGCCTAATATAAGTAGGCTGATCTGTCCCCAGGGGGGGGGCAGAAATCACTAGACACCAGGGAATTTTGTTTTCATACTTATGCATAAGGGGAGCGGCCCCTTGGGCAAGGGCCACTCCCCAGGGGGCCAAATTATTTTTAGCCCATTTCTGGCCCCCGGGGTCAAATCAGCCTATATAATTAGGCCGATCTGCCCCCAGGGGAGCAGAAAACCCCTAGACACCAGGGATATTATGTTTTATATGTGGGGAGTGACCCCTTAGGCATGCGTCTCTCCCAGGGGGGCAAATTATTTTTAGGCCCTTTCTTCCCCCCCTGGAGGCAGAGCGGCCTAATATAATTAGGCCACTCTGCCCCCAAGAAGAGGCAGAATCCACTAGACACCAGGGATTTTGTTTCCTTCATACTAACGAATAAGGAGAATGGCCCATTGGGCAAGGGCCGCTCCCCGGGGGGGCAAAATTTTATTAGGCCATTTCTGCCCCCGGGGGCGGGCTGAAAACCCCTAAACACCAGGGATATTTTTATTTTTTTATTTTTTTATATGTGGGGAGCGACGCCTTGGGCAAGGATCGCTCCCCAAGGGGCCAAATTATTTTTAGGCCATTTCAGCACCCATGGGGGCAGATCGGCCTAATATAAATAGGCCACTCCACCCCCTCGGGGGACAGATGCCACTAGACACCAGGGAATTTTTATTTTTTACACTTACACATAAGAGGAGCCACCCCTTTAGCAAGGGCCGCTCCCCAGGGGGACAAAATATTTTTAGGCCATTTTTGCCCCCCCCCGGGCAGATCAGCCTAATATAATTAGGCCAATCTGCCCCCGGGGGGGCAGAAAACCCCTAGACACCAGGGATAAAAAATTTTTTTTTTTTTTTTTTTTTATGTGTGGGGAGCGACCCCTTAGGCAAGGGGCCATTATTAGTGGGGTGAGGCTACCAACCAGTATGAGCCTGGTTATGCCCCCCCAGCTGAAAGGGGTAACAGTCTTTTGGCTCTTACCCCGCACACTAAAGCATCTTATCTCACGGCAAGCAAGAGGACATTTGATTATTTTGGGTTTTGGTTTTACATTTGGGCCATGAGAGCTTGGTAACTCTCAAAATTGTCCCACTTGAAATAGGGGCTGCACTTTTTGGATTTTGGGATGCTGCCATGTAGAAAAATCCACAAGGCCTAGACACATCTGAAAACTAAACATCTGGTTGATTCCAGGGTGGTGTGCTTCACATGCACCCCGCACCATTTTCTTACCCACAATGCCCTGCAAACCTCCAACTTTACTGGAAACCACACATTTTTCCCAAATTTTTGCGATGGAACCTTCCGGAATCTGAAGGAATCCACACAATTCCTACCACCCAACATTGTCTCATCTATAACGATAAAAATTCTACTGGACCTGTCAGCCTAAAAATGATTTTTTCCAAACTGCCCTCTTGGACCCGCTTTGGTTCCCCCTCAATTTCAAAATGTTTTTAGCTCTTCCCTGTCACAGGCACTTGGCCCACCTACACAAGTGAGGTATCATTTTTACCCAGGAGACTGAGGGGAATGTTGGGTGGTAGGAAAGTTGTCCTGGGGCAGTGATCCCACACAGAAATGTGGGAAAAAATTGATTTTTTATTTAAATTTTAGGTTTGCTGAGGATTCTGGATAAGAAAACATTTGGGGATCCACACAAGTCACTCCTCCCTGGGCTCCCTCTGGTGTATAGCTTACAGAATTGTCTAGGTTTGGTTGGTTTCCCTAGATGGCTGCTGAGCCCAGGACCAAAAACGCAGGTGCCCCCGCAAAAACAGGTAGTTTTGTATTTGATAATTTTGATTTATTCAGATAGTGTTTTGGGGCATTTCCTGTCGCAAACATTAGGCCTACCCATACAAGTGAGGTACCATTTTTATCAGGAGACTTAGGGGAATGCTGGGTGGAAAGACATTTGTGGCTCCTCTCAGATTCTAGAACTTTCTATCACCGAAATGTGAGGGAAAAGTGTTTTTTTGCCAAATTGTGAGGTTTGCAAAGGATTCTGGGTAACAGAACCTGCTGAGAGCCCCAAAGTCTCCCCATGTTGGATTTCCCCAGGTGTATAGTCTTAAAAAATGCACAGGTTTGGTAGGTTTCCCTAGGTGTCGGCTGAGCTAGAGGCCAAAATCTATAGCTAGGCACTTTGAAAAAACATGTCAGATTTCAATGTAAAAATGTGATGTGTCCATGTTGCGTTTCCTGTCGCGAGTATTAGTCCTACCCACGGAAGTGAGGTACCATTTTTATCAGGAGAATGGGAGGAACACAGAATAGCAAAACAAGTGTTATTGCTCCTTCTCTTTCTCTGTATTTTTTCCTTCCAAATGTAAGACAGTGTGTAAAAAAAGATGTCTATTTGAACGATGCCCTGTAATTCACATGCTAGTATGGGGACCCCGGTATTCAGAGATGTGCAAATAACCATCGCTTCTCAACACCTTATCTTGTGCCCATTTTGGAAATACAAAGGTTTTCTCGATACCTATTTTTCACTCCTTATATTTCAGCAAATGAATTGCTGTATACCTGGTATGGAATGAAAACCCATTGCAAGGTGCAGCTCATTTATTGGCTCTGCGTACCTAGGGATCTTGATGAACCTACAAGCCCTGTATATCTGCGCAACCAGAATAGTCCACCAGACATAACAAGGTTGTGCATTCAAAAATCAGACATCGCAGGAAAATGTTACAGAGTAAAACATGTAAATAAATGGCTGTTTTTTTCACATCAGTTTCAATATTTTATTATTTCAGCTGTTTTTTTCTGTAGGAAACCCTACACAAATTACCCCTTGCTGAATTCAAAATTGTGTCTATTTTTGATAAATGTTTAGCTTTCTGGGATCCAGCATTGGTTTCACACCCATTTCTGTCACTAACTGGAAGGAGGCTGATAGCACAAAAAAAAGTAAAAATGGGGTATGTCTTAGTAAAATGCCAACATTGTGTTGAAAAATGGGGCTTTCTGATTTAAGTATGCCTGTTCCTGAAAGCTGGGAAGATGGTGATTTTAGCACCATAACCCCTTTGTTGATGCTATTGCAGCCCCTTTTTTTCCCATTTGTTTAAAAAAAACGAACTTTTCGCTGTATTTGGCTAATTTCTTGGTCTCCTTCAGGGGAACCCAAAAAGTCTGGGTACCTCTAGAATCCCTTGGATGTTGGAAAAAAAGGACACAAATTTGGCGTGGACAGCTTATGTGGACAAAAAGTTATGAGGGCCTAAGCGCGAACTGCCCCAAACAGCCAAAAAAAGGCCTGGCACCTGAGGGGAAAAATGCCTGTCAGGGAAGGGGACAAAAGCACAGAAGTTCACTTTTCCACAAACACATTAGCCCTCACAAACAGACTGTCCGTTTGCCATCTGCATAACAGGAAGTGGAGCTGTTTTGTCCAACTTAGTGACTGTGAGTATGTTTGCCTAGGGCAGCTTCTTTGAGTGTCTTATTTTGATGCACCCGATGATAAAGAGGCCATGCTGTCACTTGTAAAATGTATGCAGCACATGCAGTTATTTTCTTCTTTTGCGGTCTGAAACGTGTAGTCCTGCAATGATAACTGTCAAAACTACAAATACCAGAGTATGAAGATTAAAGTGGGAACTGCTCAGGGCACACATTTATTTGGCAATTTGTTCCAGTTCACATATTTGACACGGAGTAACTTGAGAGCACATTTTGATTTATCACAAAGAGGGTTTATTTCTATTAGAGAATTTTTAGTTCTGATATATCGACTAAAGGATTGGTAAATCGGTGATGTTGTGTCCAAGTCACTATTAATGTTACAGCAGATTGAGCGCATCATCGGCGACTTCAAAATTACACAGGCTGGCTCCAAAGCAAGTCACATACCCATTATTTCTTCTGTGTTCACAACAGAAGAATTCTATCCTTGCTATCCTTGCAGATCATCAATTGCTAATAGAAAACGCAATTGCAATTTGTATATGTAAAATGAAGTTTCAAAGTCATTTTTTACATAAGCAGAATTGTCTAGTGATCCTGTACCATACTTCACCTCTAGTCAGTCCTAGAATTCTAGTCAGCTGCATTTTGTTTTCTTGTTTTCTCTCCTGCTTGCCAAAGATCTCACCAGCGAGATCCTTCGTCCCTTTCTGATACTCCTGTACCCTCCTGTACCCTAACAAGCCTTCGGCCAGCAAATGGTGCTCTGACATCACTATGGTACAGGCGATGTTACTGTAGGGCACAGACATAACCGCAGATCATGGTGATTCCGCAGAACAAACTGACATCCCTGCAGCACATAATGACTCTGATATAGGATGAACATGTTATTATTCAACATAACATCAGAGAGCAGACTGACATGAACATAGACCAAGACGACTTCAGCATAAGGCGGACTGGCATTACCAAGATGGTCACATCACACTGTTGTGCCCTTGTCCAAGGCATCAAGCTATAACTTCAGTGTAACTGATCTACACACATCCATGCACTGATTCATTTAACAATGTATCCAGTCTTCCATCCATGGATGCGCTGATTCATTCAGTCATGCACTCACTCATTCATCCATTCTTGCACTCACTCACTAGTGTGACCAGAATTTGGAAAGCAAAAACCAGGACATTCCACAGAAATGGACGTAGTACTACAATTTTGAATCCACCTTGGTTTACAGAATGATTTAATTGTCACCACTCACCAAAGTGAACTACACAGACAATTAATTATTAAGAAGAATGATATTCAAAATTTACATATAGTATCATCTTTATTAATACGTTGATTTCTGCTAGGGAATGTTAACTAATTCTGCACTTAAATACATTGCAATTTGTCTTGTTCTGATTTCAGTCGACCCTCTGAAACAGGGCATGTACTAAACTTACTGAAATTAGCCAGAACAGATGGTGAAAAATTGTGACTGTTCCGGCAAACCTGGGGTGCCTGTTCACACTGTCTCTCACCCGTCCAACTGCTGATATAACTGACACTTATCCTGCTTCACAGCCACGTATAAACTCTCCAATACAGAAGTTTTTGTACTTATAAATTAGCCTCCCTTACTGGCTTTAGCAGAGCTTGATTTGTAATGTCGCCATGTAGGTTCAGTGAAATATACACGTCAATTCGTACCTCAGAAGATGTGTGTAGTGAGGGGCGGCATGGCGCCCAAAGATGTCATTGGTGAGAAAAAGAACAAAACTAAAAAGGGCATGTGCATAATATGTTGCATATCATTCAAATTAGGAGGGTTACAAAAATGTACAAAAATCACCTTTGATGTGCATAGCCGAAATGTATTGAGGAAATGTCTCTAAACTTTCAAAAAACTGCTTCTCATTTTTACCACTGCCTATGTGAATCAAAACTACTAATGTCCAAGGGTCATTTATTTTCAAATTGAAGAGCTGAAATCAAATTATGTTAGGTGTTACTAGCAGAAATGAGCACCTGTTTTATGCTTATGCACGGTGTAAAGTAGATTCATATAATGCAATATTTCTCCCAGTTAGTGATTTATTTCAGACAGAACAGCTCAGAAACAAGAAGCAAACCTTGCCCACTTTTTCCCAGCTGTGCAATCTGAAAATAAAGCAGTAATTTATAGAAAGAACAGGGTTAAAATAATTCACTTCAAGACCTTGCAGGAACATAAAACAGGTACTCTGCTCTGTGCTGCATTGGAAAAGCCCATCTGATACAGCCTCTGAACATCCAACCAGTGCTCTAAATGGAAAAAGCAGTGGTGGCTGCCGCAAATTTCAAGGGGAAGGGAGGGCAGGAGGGGGGAGGGACTGTATCAGGGGGAGGAGGGTAATAAAAAAAAAGACTTCTTCCTGTTGCTGCCGTCTCCTGCCGCCTCGCTCGTCGCTCCTCTTCTTCTGGTGTCCCAGCATTCAGTAGGACCCAAGCAAGGGCTCCCCAGCTGTCATGGTGCTGCTTCCATGCTAAAGCTAGCATGAAAGTAGCATCAGAATTGGTCTGAGCAGCTTGGACTGCCACTCAGACATAACCCTGGGGTCTGAGCAGTTTCTCCAGCCCCACTTTTAAGACGGCTGGCCAAACACACATGCGCACTTAGGTGCACACTCTCTCCTGCTCCCCTCTCCCCCTCCGGTGGCATCAACCCCACATCCCTCTGAACTTGCAGCTGTCTGAGCCAGAAGTTGAAAGATAAAACAATAATCAAATACTGTTTTATCTTTCAGTTCATGGCTTAGCCAGGGGGAAGACGCTCCTTCAGCATTGCGATGGAGCTGCCCCTGGGAAAAAGAAAAGTTCTGATACTCACCACATTGATTGGGGTGGTCTGGAGGAGTTCTTGGGGGCTGTCCATGAGGCAGGTATTTACGATATCATTTTTTTCTTCTTCAGCGTATAGCACCCTAGTGTCCTTCAGCCAAGTTCGGCTTATATGTGAAAGGCTAGTTGGTACGTTTTTTGCAGAATTATGTGGTGGGAACTTGGCCCGAGGGTATTAAAGCACTTGACACAAGAAACAGAAGTTTTACACAAAAGCATACTGTTCCAAACGGGGTTTCTGGTTAGCTAGGGTATGCCCTTTAGCCAGGCAGAACCCACCACTCTAGTCAGGGCAAATAAGTTACACGCCAAAGATAACCTGTGCTCACCCCATGTAGCTTGGCATAGAGCAGTCAGACTTATCCTCAGAGGCAATGTGTAAAACATTTGCACAACACACACACTAATCACACAATAAATACACCACAAAAGGGACTCCACACGTAATTATGTAAAAATGTTTCCTGTATTATATACATCTTAGACCAATGGCCCTATAATCATAAGTAGGGCACATATTAAGCAATTACTGAAATAGAACTTGTTACCCTGGTAGGGCCAGTGGCACAAACGGTAAACAACATTCTCTCTGGGCCTGAGATGTCACAGTAAAACACATGCATTGCTAGAAGTCACCAGAAACACCTTAAGCCTGATGGTTGTGCACTGCATTCCGGTTTTGCATCTTTCCTCATTGTATTGATACTATTAGAAGCATCACAATACACATCACAACACATTGGTGCTTGGCATGATACACATCACAACACATTAGTGCTTGGAGTGCAGCAGTTAGGCCACAGCAGAGCATGTAACCTCCCCAGGTATCACATAGAAATGCAGAAAACATGTAATTTCCCCTAGGGCATCAGGCCTGATGAGCTCATGTGGACACAGGGAGCGTTGCACTCCTATAAGCAGAATTACAGTAATTTAGTGTTAGGCACATTGGGACAACTCCTCACTTCTTCAGAGGGTGCTGCCCAGCGATTCCAAGAAGGAGTGCCCCCCCGAGGTAAGGTAGAGTAGAGGAGGGGACACAAAACATCTTCCACAGAAAGGGACTCTTCCTGGGTTTTTCACGGGTGAAGGAGTCACAAGGCTTCTAGCTTCTCGGTGAATCACTGGCCGCACCTCTCAGGCCTGTAGGAGAGAGAACAGGGCTGCCAGCTAAGGTTGGGAGAGGCAGAAAAGCATCCCATCAGGCAGCACCAGCCTTGTACTCACCACACCTGGTTTGGGCCAGCTATGACTGTGACCAACGTCCAAGCTATGCACCTTCTTGACAGCATGTCAGGAGCTCTCCATGGCTCAGGGAAGCATGGTCCAGCATCCTGCCTGACCCGGCTTGCTCCTACGTCGACATTGGTGCGGCAGTCTCCTGGGACTGGCGGAAGGACCGTGGAGCTCTTTCTTGGGGGTCATGCGGTGAAAACACACAATCAGGTGCCTGTTTGTCCACTGGGAGCACCACTGAGCGCACACCTCAACTGCTAAGAATGGCAGCCTGAACCACACTCCTCCTATTCCTCAGACTCTCAGTAATTCAAAAACCGATCTCCTCAGAGCAGGCACGGAGTCCTTGGGGGCTGCACCCTCCTCACCAGGGATTGGCTACGTGGTATCTCGGGTCAGTCCTCTAAACATGGGGAAGCAGGAAAGGACAAAGCACACCACCGGTACTGTACTTCTCTAGAGTGAGAAAAAACCTCTTTGGGCAAAAATAATAAAAGCCCTCTTCACACGCTGGGAAGACACAAACCAAGGAGCAGAGAACGGCGCTTCCTCCTGCTCTAAACTCCTTGGATGGGGCACAACAGGTGCAAGAAGGCTAGCTCACGTGAACTGGAGATTGTAGCGGCGGTTCCCCCTGGCAGTCCTTGGAATGCAGCCAAAGTCAGTGGGGCGGGTGGCAGGAGAGCAAAATACAGAGAAGCAATCCAGATGTGTCCCTTTGCCTACCCAGCAGACACCAAGCAGCAGGACAACAAAAGAAGAGCAGCCTAAATTAGTCCTTTGTGTAGTCCAGCAGGTCCTCTGGCAGAGGTTCGGTCCCAGTTGCCAAGTGCTCTAATATCAGGGAGCCGGAGCCCTTCTACTTATACTCAAAAATGCCTTTGTTCTGGGGCTAACTTCTAAGGAGTCCTTTCATGTCAAGCATAATACCCTTTTAACCCAGCCTTGTCTCCAGACATCAGTTCATTGTTCATTGTGTAAGGGCACAGCCCATTCACATGTAAGTTTTGAACGACCCTCCCTCTACCCTGCCCAGGAATACTATCAGTATGCAGATGCCTCTTCTGATATGCTCAGCCCCTCCTGGGTGATGGACGTCTGGAAAGTATGCACCAAATGGACCTGTCACTCTGCCCCAGACGTGGATTGGAATCAGGCTGCAAAAGCGCTAGAGTTATAAGCAAAGAGAAGTGCCCATTTTCTTAAAGTGGCATTTCAACCATGGTAATAAAAAAAACACCTACACCAATAAGCAGGATTTCTCACTACCATTCCAAAATAGTAAACATTCCCATGCTATTCCTCATGGATCAGAAGATACAGCTTACACATATGCCAAGGCATTTCCGATGCAACCCTATGAGAGGAGCAGCACTCACAGTAGTGAGAAACTAAATAGGGTGTTTGTCACTACTAGGACATGTAGTACATAAAGACATATGTCCTACTTTTTACATACACAGTACCCTACCCATAGGACTATCTATGGCCTATTTTAGAGGTGATTTAGGTGTAGTAAGAAGGGGGTTTATGCCTTGGCAAGAGGTTTTACTCACCAAGCCAGGGTAGCAGTAAACTGCACACACAGGCTCTGAAGTGGCAGGCCTGATACAGGTTTGAAAGGCTACTTCTATGGGTGGCGCAAGCTGCCCTGCAGGCCCACTAGTATCATTTCATTTACAAGCCCTGGGTATAGGGGATACCATGGTACAAGGGACTTACATTTAAATTAAATGTGCCAATCAGTTATAACTCAATCATGGCAAGTTTATAAGGGTGAGAACGTGCACTATAGCACCGATCAACAGTGATAAAGTGTTCAGAGTCCTAAAGCCAACAAAAAGAGGTCAGAAAAATAGGAGGAGGAAGGCAAAAAGTTTGGGGATGACCCTGCAAAAAGGGCCAGGTCCAACACATACTTTTCTTGTTTTTATAGCATGGGGACATTAAGGCCCTGATTTAAGAAAAGTGGCTATCCACCCAGTGCAGCGCCACTTTTCTTGCGCCCCATAGCACCCCCCTAACGCCACCATGTCAACACTGTATTTAAGATACAGCACACCATCACAGTAGTTAGGGGAACTAGCGTCAACATTTTTGACGCTAGTTTGGAGCTTTGCAGGATTAGCGTCAACACTTTTGACGCTATTCCCGCAAAGCCCATTGAGACCCCTTGAAAACCACGGCATGCCTCCTTTTAACACCTGCTCTAAGCAGGTTTTAAAATTGCCAAAAAAAAGACACATTTTTTCTCCTCCGCCTCTAACAGGGGAACTCCCCCTTTCCATACATTATGCCTGGCGCAGGCATAATGCAATGCAAAGTGTTACAAAGTGGCACAATGCATGCATTGCACCACTTTGTAAATTTGGCACCACTTTGTAAATTTGGCATTGCGTTTTTGGCCTCGTTAAGCCACATTAGCGTACAAAAAAAATGCTAATGTGGCTCAAGGAGGCGCTAGGGGCTCTTCAATCAGCCCATAAGTGATTTACCCAGAATCACAGAATGCTGGCTTAATGTTGAGATTTGACCAACCCATGGCAAAAAAAAAAAATGCTTTCAACTTGTGCTTCTCATGTAAAGCGCTTTAATGCCATTGGGTTAAATTTACGCTATATAAAACTGAAAAAAGGAAATAAGTTCTAATTATGTGCTTCACATATGACTCTAACTTGGCTGAAGGGCATTGAACCCTCGGACAGACTATAATAGTGTATTCTAGCATTGGGATGCAGCTGCAGCCTTACACTCTGACAGTGCGACAGTTTCAATGTCTGGAGCTCTTGCTGTTAAACCACATTTCCACATTCCAGCTGCACTGCTAATGAGAATGTAAGACTGCAGCAGCAATCTTGTACCTAATACTCTGACTATTGACAGAGAGACTCATAGACATGATTCACTTGGATGGCCTTGTTTTCAGCAGCACTTGTGCTGCATCTGCAGAGCTTAAGCCCAGCTGCCACTAGGAGTACTGGTACTCTCCTAACAGAAGGAGATGTTCCAGTACTCATGGGGAGAACACTGAGAAGTGCTGGTACTCAGTACCAGTGAGCCCCAGCCAGTTTAAACCACTGCATCCAACACTGTTGAGGAGCACAATCGTTGGATCACAGTTTTAAAATATGCAACCTTGTTGAGTGAGATGGCAACACCACCACCAGCAACTCCCTACCAGCGACAACCAAATATACAAACCAACTTGCCCCATCATGGCTTGAGCACTTTCCCCTAAATGTCCCCCATCCCAATCCCCCTTCAACCTAGTGTTGGAGGGAGGGACAAAAACTATCTATGGACCTAACCGCAACCATTGTGCACTCTTGCCCAATCAAAAGATAAGATTAACTGTCACTACTCTAACACTTAACCCCCTTAATTCCACCCCCTGGCATCACCTCAACCAATACTATCTTTGTAGTCACTTGGACTGCACCACTGCCCCATGCAACTGCTGAAGTAGGTGTCTTAATTAGAAATTATTAATGAGTGTCTATGTATTTTGAATAATGAATTCTGTAGAAAACAAATAACGTAGAGAAATTATTGTACACATTTGAAATTGTGACCTCGAAGAATGGCCACCAGTTTTAACGAAATGTGCTAATTTATGATTAATACTTACGGAATATTGAAAATTTATTAGATTAATGTAGTAATAATTCATATTAAGGGTTATGAATTATTTTCTTGCTTATTAATTGTAAGCCTTAACTTAGCGAGTGTCTTGGCCTAGTTTTGCTAGGCCTCATGCAGAAGCTGTATTTCTTAGCATTTAATGAAAAGTGCTGACAGAACGAACTAACTGTGAAACGCTCAATGTTTGAATAAAATGCTTAGAAGAAGCTTTCTATGGGAACCAACGGACAGGAGATGAGGTATCTCGTAAAGTAACAAATTGTGTGTAAAATGTGCAAAGGGTCCTTTCCCAGGAAGCGAACAATGAAGACACTGACTGGAGACGAAGATGCAACAAATTCGATACCTGACGAGCCGGATGATGAGAGCATCGTAAAGTGTACCAATCAACGACGTGTGAAGTGTGAAATATTAGAATTCATAGATTTGGTGTATGGACACTGTTGGACAGAGTAATAACATTCGATTAATTGACCAGTTGGAAATTAGGGGATAGTTTTGGTGACTTTGATATAACAACATGACAGAGGAGACGAGATTCAGATTTGAAGGGAATTTTAGGCAGATCTTACTCCGTTATGAGATGCAATATTGAGAAGAAGAGACTCGAGTTTCTGTCATTGGGCTCATACTCTTTCACTAGGAGCCTAATGTGTTGCTGATCGATTGATGACCTAAGGACAAAGACTGATTATGTTTGCTGACTCATACCATGCATAGGTAGATATGACAATATGAATGAATAGTATTTTTATGCCTTTTCTTTCTAGGTACCAACTGCGCTGTCTTATTAGTTTCCTTAGGTAGATGTTTTCTAAATGTTTGTTCTAACTTGTTTTGCATTAAGCCCCACATGCTGATGCTAATCTGGACTAGTTGAGGGTTATCTACATCTTCATTTAGAGATTACTGCAGCCACACTGGGACTAGCAGTAAAATCTGCATGCTCAAGTGTACTGCGAACACGAGCAGCAATGCTGAACAAATGTGCAATAATTCCATGCATGCGCATATGATCATCTACATAGCAAGGTGATTAAGTAGTGTGACTTCTTCCTTGGCCGGCTTGTTGGCAGTTGCCCAGAGACCATGCACAAAAACATGGGAGAACCTTTCAGACAACATCACTGCCATTGTTCAAAAAGTGACAGATGATCACTACATGACTACTGACAAATTACAGGGACAGAGGGTTGACGGATGACTTTGTTGAATTTTATGGACTACGTACCTTTATTAAAGTTAACCTTGCTAATGATTTGCACTGATGCTTTGGAATGTATTGTGATTCAAGCTTCAATTAGGTTGTGTTGCTGGTGTGTACTTAGTTAATAAATCTTGTTCTTATATACATTTTGATTTGACATTGAGATTAATCTACATGACTTAGCATTGTTAATATGAGGGAAGTAAAATTACTAAACTTTTAACAAGGTGTGGTTATTCATAACCTTTCAGTCATGGTGTGTGAATTTTACTGACTCCATTGATTAGACTAATGATTATTGATTATTGGGCATTGATCATTGTGTTTCTGCTCTGGAACTATGGTCAAAAGGCTTATCGACCTATACGTGTCCCCTTGTAAGTTTACTTATTAAGGACCTACGCGCTAACACAATCTAGAGGGAAGACTTCCAAAATTGGCTGCCCCTCAAAACTCATTTTTTCGTAATGTAATAACTATATGGAGTGTGGGGTATTTCGATTTTAATTTTTGTCTTCTAACAGGAATACATTTCGCTCTTGAAATTGTAAAAGGAATCTTGATGAACAAACATACTGAAGACATGAACACCAAATCCAGCAAGCACTTACAAAGCAATGCCCACATTTGTTTTAATGCTACGTATTTAATTCTCTACTCATATACCATCATAGATAGTTTCTAAGATTCCGTTGCCGTTAGCGAGTGACAGATAAAGCATCCAATTTTGACAACATTCTGCAAAGTGCTCCATTTTGCATTGGCGCCAAGTTCTGCCCTGAATTCTGGCTCGTGCCGTCTTCCTTCTTGTAAGAATGAGAACAGATCTGCTGGGGCACCAGATACTGTAAGGCTTAATGAATTATGTAAGTAGCCCAATGTTCCAGACTTCTAAGAGGAAAACGTATATATACGCATCCTGATGTTTTGTAATGTGAATGAAATGCAGAATGATGGCTCTTTTAAATAATTAATGGCTGAATGTATTAAAAGTGTTGGTGTTTCCTTGTCAGCATTTTACTGACGGCAGTTCTGACACTTATGATGAAAACAACTGTACTATTATGAGGACTGAAGCATATTGCTGCAATACATATAGTTCAAACACTACGAGCTCTATTTCATCGTGTGTAACAGACAACTATAAATAAACTGCATTATGGAATGTATTTCTTTCTCACCCTTTACAGTTGAGTATATTGTTGACTGCTTAAATGAGGCATTCGCTAGAGTACCTCTGGGCTAACGCTCTGTAAAATCAGTAATGCATGTGACCTCTTTTCTGTTTACGCTTCATTTAGAGATTACTGCAGCCACACAGGGACTGGCAGTAAAATCTGCATGCACAAGTGTACCGTGAACACGAGCAGCAATGTTGAACAAATGTGCAATAATTCCATGCATGCGCATATGGCCCTCTACGTAGCGAGGTGATTAAGTAGCGTGACCTCTTCCTTGGCAGGCTTGTTGGCAGTGCCCCAGATACCACGCACAAAAACATGGGAGAACCTTTCAGACAACATCACTGCCATTGTTCAAAAAGTGACAGATGCTGAAGTGCAGAATATTTTCTGTGATTGTTGGGTGGCTGAGCCTAGTTGATCTCCCTCTTCTTCAACCAAGATATACAACTTGATGACAAGGGTAAATAGTGCACTCTAATGAAGTACTTTGCCATAAATATTTAGGCCCTGATTTAAGGGGGACTAGCTGCACTTCAGCACCGCTTTAGTGTTCTCTTTTTACGCTAGAGCGGCTCTATGGTGGCCGTTTCCCTGCGCTATGTTTACAAAGTGGTGCGATGCATGCATTGCATCACTTTGTAACCCTTTTTGCTACATTCGGCATGTGCGAAGCATAATGTATGCAAGGAGAGCATTCCCCCGTTAGGGGGGCAAATAATGGCACTTTTTTCAGAGTAATTTTTTTCAGCACTTTTAATGCCTACTCAGATTAGGCATTGAAAGGAGGCACATCATTGTTTACAATGGGCCTCAATGGGTTTTGCAGGATTAACGTTAACATTTTTTATGCTAATCCTGCAAAGCTCCGAACTGACGTAAAAAATGTTGATGCTAATTCCCTAACTACCGCCGTGGAACGCCGGATCTTAGATACGGCATGCACCTGGTGGCGTTAGGCGGGAGGAGAGCAAGAAAAGAGCGCTGCACTGGGTGCAGAGCCTCTTTTCTTAAATCTGGCCCTTAGATCTTCTCAGAGTCGCCATTTTATGTATCCCCAACAGAACTGGTCTTGCACATATCACATGCATGTTCAGTTGTATTTTTCACAATCATTTTTTGTGATAATGTCACAGGTGGATTACACTTTGTGTACTGATATGAATATTTTATTTATTATAATGGTTCTCTTGTGCTGTATACTTTAATCTCAACTACCAGCGCTTTCTTAATCAATGCATTACAGTCATAACATAGTAGAGCTCGTATTGAGTTTGATTTGCAAAACAAAGGTCCTTTCAAAAGTAAATTAATGCAATCACACAATGAATTTCAGCACAAAATGTATGATTCCATGTCTGGATTCAGGCTCTTTCTCCAATGTATTTTGAGAAACATGTAGATGTTTGCATTAAATCACACAATTTACAATAAAAACAGTTTCATATAGGGCTCAATATGCAATAAGGAGCATACAGCTGCAATTAATGAAGAATAACGAATGATCATACCTATACGTTTTCAGCTACTGTGATAATCAATGTAATAAATTATCATTAAGCATTGTTGCTGAACCCTGTAAATAAAATATAAATACTTAGTCAATATTTCTATAACGACAAGCTATGCTACTCTAACCCCCTCAAGCAAAAACTGATGCCTACGTTGTTGCCGTATATCATAATTTCCGCTCCAGGGTTTTCAATATTATCAGAAAAGCCGTCATTGATTGGGAGTCAGGCGAAACACTATCTCCGAATGAGATAGCACCCTGTCCGATCACGACTGACCCGGTGTTCCAGTACTCACATTTCCAAGATGCTGGAACACTGGGCCAGATTTTACTGGCCAGTAATTCTAGACTGTCAGTGTCCCTACTTGAGCATGTTTTAAACAAATGGAAAGCCACTAAACCTCTTTCTCGTTCCTTTTCCTATTCCCCTAAATCATAAAATATACAAACGAATAAATATTAACCAACCATCATCCTATAGAAATAAGAGTTAATTTTGTGCATCTGTAGTTCTAACTGTATATAGCTCCTCGAACTTTTCATTTTAAAATAGACTTGTAATTATCAGCAGCATATTTCGTACAGGATGGCTTGTTATTTTTTAATATTGGCACTTGCATTATCTGAAAAAGCCCTTATTTTAAATGAAAAATTATTCTAGGCAAACATCATAAGATCTAATATACCTCCATGAAGATAGAAGTATCAGCACATTTATACTTCCTAATAACAACCTTGCTTGATGTCCACAATGCCCTGTGCATGTGTTTCATTTGACAAATTAGATAGCTTTAGCCATCCGACCTAAACATTACATGTGCCCATCAAAACATTAGAATTAAATTCCACATAACATTATGACAAGAAAAGAAATCAAAATCTGATTTTTGATTTGTGTGTTGCATACTCCCTAATCTTTCATCTCGTTCACCTCCATCAGACGTGAGATAATTTGTTAAAAACTAGTTATTGGGTTGTTGGACTTTTTTTCCTTTGCAGGGTCATCTCCAGTCTTTTTGCCTCCTATTTATTTTGACCTGTTGTGTTGGCTTTAGCACTTTGGGCACTTTACCACTGCTAACCAGTGCTAAAATGCATATGCTCTCTGTATAAATTGTATTGTGATTGGTTTATCAATGATTGGCATATTTAATTTACTGGTAAGTCCCTGGTGAAGTGCACTATAGGTGCCCAGGGCATACAAATCAGATACTACTAGTGGGCCAGCATCACTGGTTATGCCACCCACATTTGTAGCCCTATAAACACGGCTCAGACCTGCCACTGCGGTGTCTGTGTGTGCAGTTTCAAACTGCTAATTCGACTTGGCAAGTGTACCCACTTGCAAGACCTAAACCTTCCCTTTTTTTAGATGTAAGACACCCCTAAGGTAGGCCCTAGGTAGCCCCATGGCCAGGGTGCAGTGTATGTTTAAGGTAGGACATATACTAACGTGTTTTATATGTCCTGGCAATTAAATACTGCCAAATTTGGTTTTCACTGTGGCAAGGCCTATCTCTCTCATAGGTTAACATGGGGGCAGCCTTTCAACATTATTAAAGTGCAGATTCCCCTTGGGAGCAGATAGATAGGGAGTTTGGGGTCTCTGAACTCACAATTTAAAAATACTTATTTTAGTGAAGTTCGTTTTTAGATTGTGTGTTTGAAAATGGCACTTTTAGAAAGTAGGCATTTTCTTGCTTAATCCATTCTGTGACTCTGCTTGTTTGTGGTTTCCCTGTCTGGGTCAGTTTGACAATTGGGGCTGTTTGCATCTCTCTCGAGACAGTGACACAAAGGGACTTGGCGTGTAGCCTGCATAACCTGATAAGCCATCTGTGCTGGGGGGGGGGGAGTGGTCACTTACACCTGAAAGGGCTGTGCCTGCCCTCACACAATGCAGTCTCTAACCCCCTGGTGTGTGTCTGGGACCTGGCCTGGGCAACACAGGATCTTACAAACAAGAGAGACTTTTCTTTGGAGTAGGCCTACTTCAAAGGCAGAAAGGGGTCTAAGAAGAGCAACCAAGACCCCTGAAAATCAAATAACTTCTGGAGCCAAGAGGAACCTCTGCCAAGAAGAAGAGCTGGAGAAGCTGGAGGAGGAGTACTGCCCCTTTGGCTGTGACTGTGCTTAGCTGGGTTGGCCTGCAGTAGCTGCTTCTACCCAAGAGAGGACAAAGACTGACTTGAGTGTAACTTCCCACTTGAGAATAATCTCCAAGGGCTTGAAACTGAGCATGACTCCTGTTGTTGAAGTCTCAGGGACAGCAAAGACTTCTCTCTGCCAGCACTTGGGTTTTCTGCTGAGAGGCCAGTGGTGCCCTAACCTGTCTCTGGGCCCTTGAAAGGTGCAGCTGGTGGAAAAGGAAAGAAATCCACGCAAAAACCACCATGCAGGAAAACTTTTGACACACCACCCACTTTGACGCTGAAAAACGATGCACTGCTGGCCTCACAGCTAAAATTGATGCTCCACCTGCATCGCAGCTGGGAGATCGATGCAACGTGGCTGGAGAAACAATGTGCAACATCCACAGCGGCTGCTGTTAATGACACAGGTCCCCCGGCAGTGTGGTTTCTTGACACTGTGCGTCCGGATTTCGATGCTACATTGCTGGGGGTGGAAAATCAAGGCAAAGCCTGCCCTAACCCAAGATGTTCATCCGGATTGACACATCTCTCTCTCTTGCGGGAGAGAAGAAATGACGCACGCCGACCTGACCGGAGGGGGAACGAAGCACACTCTTGCTTGCGAGTGAGAAATCAACATATCGCTTGCCTTTTTCGATGCACACTAGCCCGTGAGGCTTTATTTTGATGCTACCCAGGTACTTTTGTACAGTAACAACATTCTCACTGTTTTCTAAAGGATTTAAGACTCTTTTGCTTTTTAAATTCATATCTTGACTTGTGTACGTTAGATTTTTGTCATTTTGGTCTTGTTTTGTTTAGATAAATATGATCTATTTGTCTAAACCTGTGTTGTATTATTTTGTAGTGTTTTCATTGAGTTACTGTGTGTGTTGGTACACATACTTTACACCTTGCTTCTGAAGTTAAGCCTGCCTGCTCGTGTCAAGCTACCAAGGGGATGAGTGGTGCTTAACTGAGGGTGATTCTCCATCACCCTGACTAGAGTGAAGGTCCTTGCTTGGCCAGGGTGATGTAAGAAATTGGGGTATTAGTTGAGGCAGGTAAGTAAACATCTCCCTTAATAACCATAACCTTTGTCAGGGTGACCCCTTAAAGTCACTAGAGTAACCTGAGTTCAGTCCTTTGGTAGCTATGGCACATAGCAGACAGGAGTATGTTAGAGTCAGTGTGTTACATACATATGCAATAATAACACTAATGAATTCAAGACAGAAAACAAGAAAAATACCAAACAAACTTAGAAAGAAATTAGAAAAGCACTAATCACCAACTACAGTCAAGAGGTTGCACTTGACTGGTACCTAGGTGAAAGTTAATTATTTCTGAGATAAAGTGTGGGTCAGATACAGAAACCAGGTGTGACCTTGTCAGAAGTTTTACCTTTGGTTTTAGTCTTTGAAATGGAAGTCACAAATCCTAAGCAGTATAGGGCAGTAGGCTGTGATCAAAGAGGGCTCTGCATCATCGGATAGCCGCTGGATGAGGTCTCAGTGATGCTGTTAGCTTTTGACAAAAGGTTCTAAGAGGGAGAAATTTGAATTCCATGCCCAGAAAAGGTTCTTCGCTAGTTGCATACTTTGTACAACTTCACCCGGTGAAGATTTCTATCGTCGGACTTAGTCACTTTTTTGGATCTTAGATTCTTTCAGCAGGGCAAGTATTTAGCCAAAGAGAGCTCCATGAGGACAGATACCTTCTACATGAGGTTCAGCTAAATCAGATTTGCTGCTGTGGAAAAGCTCGGAGTGGGAGCAGCCTTAATGTTTGGCTGAGTGCTAATGCAGTTTTGTTGTATTGACTTGGCAGGTTGGTCCCAGTCCTCTGGAGATCCTGGAAGCGAAAAAGCTTCTAAGTCCCAGGTTTCAGGTTCTGTAAGTATTTAGAGAAGGGTACTGTGAGTACCACCTTCATGCCTGGTACCAGCTTGTGGGTGGGGGTGACTCATGGCCAGTTGTATGACACAACGACCCTTGCCTTTCCACGCATGTCTTTATCATGCAGTCTTTACCATTCATGCATTTACCATGCATACATTTACCACAAGCATACATAGCATTTCATTAAGGTTACCATTACCACACATAGCTTTAGAATGCACACATTTATTATGAAAAACCTCTACCATGTATTTCTTAGTTTAATATTGAAATAAATATGTAAACAAAATGTAAATTATTTTGACATACTCAATTAAGCCATAGTATATGCTATTATATATTTTCTAACATTGTTACATAAAAGTGTGTTGCACTGCACATTTGCATGCAGCACAACACAATGCAAGCTATCACAACACTACCAAGAATTTTTAACATCATTTTATCACAATGCAAAATACAAACGGCAACCACTTGTTTTACTACACAACCTGTGACTTTGTCCCCAACCAAGATGGCAGACAAACATTCTGAGCAAGGTCAGAAAAATTACAAACAAATCACTGACAACATAGTTTTAGGTTTAGTCATGCTTTTTTCACAGGAAAACACAGATTACCCCAGTCATTTTACAAAGCATTATGGTCAACCCTTAAAAATTACTTAAAAAACAGGTGTCAACCATTTTGTGTCAGTGGTACACTGTCTTCTGAAGTGAACACATGCATCAAAAAGAAGAGGAGTTTTTCAAATACATTGTTTGAAACACTGCCATCTATCTGTTACAGTAAGTATGGCTAGAAATAGCAAAATTAATTAAAACAACTGAAATTCAATACAATTGTTCCAACATTTGCAGGCATTTATTGTGCAGAATATCATAGTTCCCAGATCAATACCATTTGCCAACTCTGACAAATCTGCTAGAAATGAAAATTAACATACATGTTTTGTTAAAAATTTTAATGCCAAATCTAGATAATTGTGGAACATAAACTAATTTTTTTTTTACCATTCTTTCAGAGAAGTTTCTGGACAGTGATTGAAGGAGCAGGTGCCTAGTCAGGGAAGGCAATGAATAGTTTCTGGAGGGGGACATATTTACTAAGCTAACTTGGCCAAGTGCCTAGTCAGGGCTGGTGCCGGACAGTGAGTGGAAGTTAGATTTACTATTCTAACTCCACCAAGATGCTGGATAGTGACTGGGGGCAGATTCCTATTCTAACTGCGGCAAGTACCTCATCAGGGTCTGGACAGTAACTGGAGAGGGCACATTTCCTATTCTAACTTCCCGAAGCTCCAATTTGAGAAATGTTCTAGAGAGTGACTTGGGAGCAGATTTTAAAAACATATTTCTATTTTTAAACTTTTTTTCCATTCCTACCTGTAGATGTCTTCTTTCTTCAACTCTTGATGCTATTTTAGGATCCTTTCAGCAAGACTGTAAATCCAAAAATCCTTTAAGGTTACAACTGAACCAAACCCAAACAAAGAAAACCACAATCCAATTTTCAGTTTACCTTCTTTAAAACTCCAGAAATGTCTCAAAACAATAACCATGTTGCCCCAAAAATTTAAATTGTTCACAAATAAAAAACGAAAACTATCTTAACACAATTTTAAGTTAGAAAAATCAAGAGATCCTGTTTTTTTATTCCAAAGTGATGACCACTTACAAAATTGACCCTGTAAACAACCATATCGCTTAAATATAAAATGTTTTATATTCAAATAGGTTTTAAAAGAAATATAAACATTAATTTTGTTTTAGTTTTTAAACATATATTGTAAAAAAACAGCTCTCCCACGGTGAGCATGCAAAAACACCCTCATGTGGATGTAAATCAGGCCAAAACAGAAAATACATGCATGTTTTTATTAACATATATCTCCTTTCATCTCTCCTTACGTTAAATTGAATACTAAATATGTTCTAAAAAGGAAATTATATTGTTCTTACCCGACCTCCAGGTCCTATATATATATATATATATATATATATATATAAATATATATATATGTATATTCACACAAAGCGGTCCCGTTGCAGTGCACTTTTAATAGCTGGTGCTAGCGTTAGAGATGGACCTCATTTAAACAAACCATGAGCAAAACTCGGTAGTCGAAATGCGTCGCTGGTGGTATAGGTGATCAACTATTTCTGATATAAAACTGTATAAACTTTCCTGGAGTGCAGCATATGAGCAATCTTTGTTTGGATTTAATGAATTAATGAAGCATACATTTGACTATTTTTCGGTGATTGTTTTTGACAAAGACAATAGGTGTGCATTATATATGTTGATATGCTGACCCCTTCATGAAGTCAGTAGGCCTACCTTTTATATTTTTGTGTGGTACACCTGTCAGCCTTAAGATGGTTGCAGCCAACCTTTTTGCCTACTTACCTTCATTTGTGTGCTGGAATTTGATTTTATTGGACTTAGGACACTGCACATTTTGCCATTGCTAACCAGTGCTAAAGTGGTTGTGCTCAATCCCCTAAACATGGCTTGATTAGCTTACACCTGATTGGTATATTGAATTTACTTATTAACATATAAGTCAATTGTAGAGTGGTATTCCACATACCCAAGGCCTGTAAATTAAATGCTTTGGGTGGCCCTGCAGCACTTATTGTGCCACCCACTTAAGTAGCACCTTAAAACACGACCCCAGACCTGGCACTCCAACCTCAATGCAGCTTTAAACTGACACGTCGACTTGGCATTAAAACCTCCTTGCCCAGCCTTAAATTTCCCTTTTATTACATATAAATCACCCTTAAGATAGGACTTAGGTATCCCACAGGGCAGGGTGCTGTCTAATTAAAGGGTTGGACATGTACCTTTATGTTTCACATGTTCTGATAATGAAAAACAACTAGGTTTGTTTTTCACTACTGTGATGCCTACCCCTCCCATTTAATACAACTGTGGATTCGCTACTATATTTAAAGAGCTATCATTCGAATTGGGAGCAGGTAGCTATGTCATGTTTGGTTTCAAAATCATAACGATAAACCCTCTTTAATGGTAAAGTCAGATTTTTCATTACAATTTTGAAAATGCCATTTCGAGAAAGATGGCATTTTCTTGCCTTTAGCCCCTTTGTGTATGTAGACTTTCTTGGTCACATGGCTGGATGTAGCTGACAAAGTTTGTGAATTCCTACCAGACAGTCATACAATAGAAGGATTAAGTGTGCCTCAATTGGCCATTTGCTGGAAGAATCGGGTAGTGAAGCTGAGCTTAGCTCCTCTTGTAACTGAATAGGGTGTGCTCTGCCTTTATTCAAAGAACCTAATGAAACCCCATTGTCACTGGAGCCAGGGGAAGGGAGTCAGGAAATTCTTCACAATTCAAAGTAACTTTCTAGGTTTTGGTGCTGAAGTTGATGTTGTGGCAGGTATTTTATGGAACAACAACACACAGCCTTAACCCCTTAACTGCTGTGCCCTTTTTGGTTATTAGGGGTGCTGTACGTTTAGACCTCCCTGCAATTGTTTCAACATAAAGTCTACACACTAAATGTGTGCCTTTTTACCAACATCTAGGGGATTCTAAAGGTACCCAGGGTTTGTAAGTTCCCCTGAATGGAACCGAAAATATAGCCATCAAATCATATCATAAAATGTTTTGTTTCTTGGGAAAGATAGGAAAAAAGTTGGGTTTTTGTCACTAAAAATGGCATAAACAAAAGGTGTATTGTGACCATCACCATCTTCACAGCTTTCTTGAACACCCAGAGCTAAATCAATAAAGCAATTTTTTTCCACAGTTTTGGCATTTTTTAAAGAGGTAGCCCATCTTTGCTAATTTTAGTACTTTCAACCTACTTCCATTGTGCAGAGCAGACCAGCATGAAACCCATAGGTGATCTGAGAAAGCTGTGGATTAATGAAAAGTAGACAACATTTTGAATTCAGCAAGGGGCCATTTGTGCAGATTGTGCACAGTAGTCTCATAGAAACTAACCTTTGAAATAAAAAAAATATTGAAAATCAGTAGCAAAAACAGCCATTGTGATATGATTCAGTGGGCATTTTTCAAATACTCTTCTTTCTTACACACTAGATTACATTTGGAAGGTACAAATGCAGAGAAATCCAATTGGTAATAACATATATTCAAATATTCTGAGTTCTCATGTGTCTCCCGATAGAAAAAATACCTGACTTTTGTGAGCAAGCCTAGTGCTCTACAAATCACATTTTTCCACTGAAAGCTGTCCCTTTTTTCACTGTGGGTAGTTGTGAATTTTGGGTCCTGGCTCAGCTGGTACTTCGGAAAACCTAGAAACCCAGCACATTTTCGAAAACTAGACACCCTGAGTTCCCAGAGGACTCATAAGAGCAAGGGTTTCTGAGTGAAAGTACATGGTGAGAGCCGTTCAAGTCACACATCCCTGGACTCCACTTGTTGACTCATTTTACAAAATGGGTGGATTTGATAGGTTTTTTTGGGTGGTGGCACAGACAGGCCCTAAAATCCACAGTTTCCCACATTGCGAAAATGGTGATTTTCAGTGGAAAAATGTTATGTGTTTTTTGCACTTTCTACAGTCAGTCACAAAAATTGGGTAACATTTTTATTTGTAGACATGTAGGAATGCTGAGTGGTTGTGCAGTTTATGGATCAGAACAGATCTCTAAAATATCCTTCGCAAAATGTAAATAGCAAGGTGATCTTAGCTATTTACGCAAATGGTCAAGTTTTGCAGATCATTATGAGAAAGAGAGTGGGGTCCAAAACATGAGGGGTTGTTACTCAATTTTCTCAGTCAAAATAAAACTTATACAAGTTGGTTTTGGCACCTCCACAAGGTTAAAAAAACAAATGTTAGTCAGAATACTTAAACCAAGCTTAATGAACATGAGACATAAAGCTTAGTCGGGGACCAACCGCTTTATGGAACATTCAAACACCAATTATGTACTTCACACAAGACTTTCATACAAACAGCTACAGGCCCAATCCAAAACATCAGGGAGCACACATCAACATACCGCCACCATTCAAGGACCCATCCCATTCATACACCACAGATCGTAATCTTCAGTCAAACTACCTCTCAACCAGTGATCAAACATCTTGCATATAAACATACTACCGGCTAACCTCTAAAAGAACAATTTGGGTGGACATGTTTATGGTTGGTACTTCAACAACCTTCACAAATGAAAAGAAAATTTGACTACATTTTTACTATCTGTCAACTATTTGCCTCAGTTGACATTCTGAGTATTAGTGAACCTTTACCTTTATGAGAGCCGCATGAGGCTCAAGAAGATGTGTCTTTCATGCACCTTAGTGCATTCACTTTCCTAAATTCATCTCCGTCCAGTTTGTGGATTCAAGTTGGGGGTTGTCCAAAAGTGCCTTCCAAGGCCCTCATTCCTTGAACTCAGTGAGAATATCCACCTGGAAACTAAGATGAACAGGGTGGGGAAGACCATCTTAAGTTCCCTAAAGAGCACGTCCTAAACTATGAAGAATGTTAGTTTTTGACACACAGGGTATTCATTGAGAACGTGGTAAATGTCTCATCCACTCTTATGTGTAGTGCTGTGACTTTATTGCACTTGTTATATGACAAACTGAATATCTGCTATGTTCTGACAGAGTATGGACATGGCAAGCTGCACAAAAATGACTCATACATGTTCCACTTGGTGCATTGTTTTCTGTAATGTTTTATAAAGCACACTATCACCTGGGAGGATATCCTACCACTGGTGCAGGAGCTGTCAGGGCTGATCTATGGACTCACCTTGCTGAGGAGCCAAGGCTTCAACTTCATGCAGAATGCAATAATTTTAGAGGTGGGGCTGATGTGGAGGAGCAGCTCATTCCAGCCTTTCGGAGCAAGGTAGAAGAAGTCACTACTTCCAGTTCTGGTGCTACACAAGCTTCAGTGTGTACATGTATGAGTCTGGCTGAGCAAAGGTGTCTGGAATTTTTCTAAAATCTGAGTTACTGGGCTGGTGTTGTGTAATCAGTTGAAAATGTGAGTCAGGAGTTTGAAGAGAGCTGTGGATGGGAAACCTGTGAAATTCATAGAGATAGAGTGTGTGTTTGTGGTGGGAGGTTGGGGGGCTGCTGCTGCCTTCTCTATGGTTTGGAGTCATCTGCTTAGTTGACTGAGTGACTAATTAGGTATGGAGTGAGTGTGGCACTGATAGGGTGAGTCCTTTAGTGAAGATGAAGTGAAGGCATGTGCTTCTCTACTACCTTTACTATCTGCCATCTATCTATACATTATTACAGTGAAAGCACACCTAAACTAAGCTTTTCCTACCTATTCATGTCTCTGTCCCCTATAAAGTACTGACTAATCCTGTATATTTGCCAAGTGAACCTTTACAAATACCTTCCATTGCTATCCATGTGAAGCTTCGGAAAACATGTTAGCTTCAGCTTAATTTCCTTTCAGTTTATGGACGCAAGTTGGGAATGTTGAAGACTGCCTTCCCAGGCCCAAATTCCTTGAACTGAGCGAGCATACTTACCTTTGAAACTAAGTCAAACATGCTCAGAACAACTGCTTAAGTTCCTTTAGAAGCACTTCAAAAACTACTAAAGACTTCATAATTCTGCCACACAGGGTACTTCGTGACAAAGTTGCTCATGTTCCATCCACTATGATATGCAGTGTGGTGACTGAAATGCAATTATTATATGGCAAACAGAACACTCCCTACATTCTGATTATAAAGGTGTTGAGCAAAACATAAGCAAGTCCAAGATTTCCTTAAGTAGGGAATAATTTGTAAGTCTGCTGGCTCAGTGAAGTAATGTCCCATGAAAGGTATTTACATATGCAAAGCCATTGAAAGGTATATGTTGGGACTGTTTCATCTCAATCATTTCCCCAATGCTTCACTTTTTTATGACACCACATAAAGCAAGTTGGAAAGCATAGGGCTGGCTGAGTTGGGCACTGGGGACAGTAACAGTGAGTCTCCTACCTCTTTCCTTGCTTAGAGCAGGCTCTGCAATTTGACATGGTTTAGTCTTTTCAGCTGCTGCAGTAATGCAATCAGCAAATTGTTGATCCTGAAGCATTGTCCCATCCTTCACTGCAGATAAGGTGGAGGCAGCTGCATCTGTAGCAGTAAGACTTATAGTCAAATGAAAGTCAAGGAAGACATTGGTTTTCCCCTGGTGTTCAGATGCTAATTAACATGCACATTGTATGTTGTCATCCGGATCAAGTGTGTAAAGCTTCCTACACAAAGTGTATGGTTACACTCACATTGTATGGTTGAGGAACCTGGTCATTCCTATCCATTCTATCCATTCTGCACATGTCCGATGGAACCTTTGTGGTGATTTCAAACTGTACCACATGTACAGTGCCAGCTTTGTACAGCTCACTGAAGTTGCCCAAATAAAGGTTATAACTTTTATGAAGGAATGGTTGGACAAGCTCCCATACAATTTTGCTGTGGCTCCTAGCATTAAAGGGCAACATACAGGGCTTAGAGAGGAGTCCTTTCCTGTATATACTCTAAAGTTGCATTTATAGCCAGTGAAGCTACCACACAGCATGTGCAACTTGATGTTGTTTTGCTTGACATGTATTTCCTGAACAGCAGTCCCCTTTGAACAGGATCAAGGACTCATTAATTGGTATCAGGAATATAAATCTCTGAAAACCTGGCTGAAAAATGTTCCATGACAGGCTGAATATTTAACAATGAGTCATGGTCTGGATGATCCTGGGACAATGAAGCAGAATTATCAATGAAATCCAGCATACGTTGCATTAGCAAAAAACAATCTCTGTCCTTGTATGGTACAAAGTTGGGTGTCCCCCAAACTATGTGAGTACACCAGTAGGAATGTAAGCTTGGTGTGTGCATTATCTGCATTTTGAACTCAAGCCCCCAAAACTCAAGTCAAGTGGGAATCCACTGGTATATCCTAGAATGAGGCCCTAGTGTTCCACCATGCTCCCTCAGAAATTGTCCGTACCTAAATGTGTTTGTTGATCAAGGAAGCCAACATTCAAAAGAGATGGACAAAGTCAATCAGCAAAAAAAATTGCAGTATCAACTTTACATCCAGTGTTTGCAGTGAACTAGGGCATTAAGGACTACACTACAATGGGGGGTTGGCCAAGAGAGCACTTTGCCTGCTCTCTGGGCTGGTGTACCATACAATGGTCACTCCACTGCACAGACTGTGCTTGCAAAGAAACATCAAAATGACTGTGATCATGTTCTTTAGTATCGTTGGAAGACAAGTCATTGATGAAACTTTGACAACTGAAAAAATGCTTCCAGATTCTGCGCCATTTTCCTCTTCTTCAGATGCTGTCTCAGTATCTAATCCTGCCTCAGAACTGTCATCAATTACTTGAGTCAGAAACTGGGCAGCTGTCATCCACTGAAATGCCATATCTGTGCACTGTGTAAAACCTTCTTTCTAAGACTCTTTCCTATGTAGAAGGCAGAAGTATGGTGCGAAATCAGTCTGTGTGTAAGTGCTTCTTTGAGATGTGTGCAAAAGTAAAAATAAAAAAAAATAAAAAAACACTTACCTTATACGATGGCAGCTGCAGGTAAAAATACCCCCAAAAAAGACAAATAGTGGTCAAAGTATTACTTCACCTTGCCGCATACCCAATATCACAGCATACTCTTTTCATGGCTTATGCAAAACTTTATTGTTGCTGGTGCTGTTGGGCTACTGCAAAAATCTACCTTTGAACGCAAAAGCACATATTAACATAGTAACCCCTGCTACTTTGTATGAAGGCATGCGACTGCACCCCAGCCAGTAAAAAAAACATTTTTTTATACATTGCCCCTGGAGGGTGGGTGGCGTTCAGCACAAGGGCTGACCCCCCCCACCTCATCGGTGGCCTGGTGGGTTTCCTGGTTGTGGATTGTGGCACAAGCACTAGAGTAGCCTTTGAATGCCTCCCCAGTGTCCGCAAACGGGCAACAGATGCCCTGGAGAGGTAGTGTGGGAATCGGCCATTCACCAACACCAGCACTTATTGAGTTAAAGGGTGAAAAATATGTATCAATATATAATTGTATCAAAACATCAAGCTCAGATTTGACTACATTGCAAAATACATTGTAAAACACATGGCATGATTTAAGAAAAGTGGTGCTGCACCCAGTGCCTTGACACTTTTTTTGCACCCCTTAGAGCACCCCTAACACCACCATGTGTACGGCGTATCGAAGATTTGCGCCATATCTAAGATACGACGCACCATGGTGGTAGCTAGGGAACTATTGTCAAAATGTCTGATGCTAGTTTGGAGCTTTGAAAGATTCGCATCAAAAATGTTGGCGCTAATCCTGCAAAGACCATTGATGCCCATTGCAAACAATTGTGTGCCTCCTTTTAACGCCTGCTCTGAGCAGGTGTTAAAAGTGCTGAAAAAATTTGCACAAAGAAATCTCTTAGATCTTTTTGCACCATTTTTGGCCCCCCTAACGGAAGAAAGCCCCCTTTTCATACATTATTCCTGGCATGGGCATAATGTAGTGCAAAGGGTTACAAAGTGCATGCATTGCACCACTTTTTAAATTTGGGGGCAGAATTATACTTTTTGACACAAAACTGTGCTACCGCGATTTCACGTCAAAAAGTTTAGCGCTGTCTAGCGCCATTTCTTAACACCACCCGTGCATCATATTTATACTTTGACGCCGGGTGGCGCTAAGAAGAGGTTAGAGTCATTTTTCCTGATGCTAACCATTGCGCCTTGTCGTAAGGCAAAATGACATTAACGCAGGGAAAATGACTCTATTCCAGTTTCTGACATGTAAACATGTTGCAAAACGGATATGTGCCATTTTTTCCCCACAATAGTGTCAAAAGTGATGCAAACAGAGCAAACGGTGCAAAGTAGCCTCAATATGGATCCCAGAAGCCAAGACCCAGACAACCAGAAACATGCCAGGAGGACACTGACAAGAATCAGGGGAAAGACAAGAAGAAGAGTGTCGCTTCAGCACAGAGGAGCATGACATACTAGTGAGAGAGGTGACAAAGCACCAGCATCAACTCTTCATCACCTCTAAATTGCCAATTGGAAGGAGAGAGGCAATTTGGCAACAGATTGTGGACAAAATTAACTGTGTGGCAGAGGTCAGGAGAACTGTCACTGAGTGCAAGAAATGCTGGCATGACTGCAAGTGGAGGATAAAGGAAAAAATGGCAGGGAACAGGAAGACAGCACTGCAGACCGGATGTGGGAGTCCAACACTGAAAGAGGACTTGGACGAGATGGAGGAGATGGTTGCAGCTGTCATCTCAGAAGAAATCGTCACTAGTATCGCAGGACAGGACAGCGCAGACTACCAGGAATCAACACATATGCATGGTAAGTTGTATGGGGGACCAAAATGCCTAAATGTCAAGTGCAAGAAGGGGGAAGCACATACCTACTACACAATGCATGTCAGCCCAGCAAAACAGGCAGTGGAAAGAGCAAAGAGGCATGGCATGGGAGTCCCTGCACTGCCCATGCCAGGTGCCTGGGCTGTGCAGGGGCATCCAGGGGCACAGTACAACACAACACCAACAACCTTTGCATGGGGATACACGGCCATGCCAAGGCTGCTGGAAATGCTGAAGCAGACTAGGAGGGTAGTGTAGAACGTAAAATTGGTCTGGTGTCATAGGACAGCTGGTATTGCCAGAATGTAAACTAGAGGACAATGCCCAGTCTCAGGTCTTTGGCTCAAGCGGCATACCCCATTGACAACATTTGCCACAACTACCTGTGCTGTGTGTGCTGGTCAATTAGAAAATGCCAGTTAGGTGCCCATAGAAAAAACACACTCGAAATGAGGGTTCAGTATGCCTACGTGATCAATCCCCATCAATACCTTTCCGAGTGCAACTCCTGTCAACTGGTCATGTCCATAGATTCAATAACCATCAGGCACTGTCACATACATAATGATGTACGCAGCAGTAATCTCATACCCATGCTGCCCATCCCTAGGTTTACCCCTATGTCTGTGTCACAATAGCTGCAATGGCACCATGCAACATCTCAGGTATCATAGTGCTAAGACAACTGCATTGAGGGGGAGGACATATGTGTGTAGGAAGGCAAACACACCAGCACAGTCCCAAGAGTAAATGGAACTCTGCCAGGTCCGTCAGTGCAATGCAATGTAGCACACATACGCAAACATCAACATGAGAAACTACCAATGGCAATGCGTGCATTGTCTCATGGAAATGCCATGCATGGTGTAGTGCTAGGTTTCAGTAGCGCATAGGTGTATGTGAAAAATGATGGACTGGGACAGGGCCATATTGTTATGTGTGGTGCTGTGGCATCAACACACCAACAATCATTGCAAGGCCTCACCATGCAATGGAAGCAGAGGAAGGGTTGATGAGGCAAGAAGGTGGCAAGCCGCTATTTGGACAGAACCCACACCTAGAAGATGTGATGCAGACAATTGCCCAAACTGCCCACACTATATGAAAATGCAGGTGGGGCATAGGGCTGAGAGACTGCAAACATTAATGACAGGAACAATGCATGGGAACCAAGATGACAATGTACCACCAATAGGAAGTCAGTGATGTCACATTACAACTGGCACAACACAGACACACTAATTGTACAATATTTCATTGCAGAGGACGGTGGCTCTCCTGTGGTTCTGCCTGTCCTGGACCACCCTGATGACCTGGATGACCAGCTGACAACCATCAGCCAGTAAACCCTCCAAGATGTCCTGGGAACCCTCCAGATACCACCTCCAGTCACAAGGAGGAGCTTTCATGTAGCAGGAACCCCAGAGGTCCCACCCACCACCCAATAGTACGACCTGCCAGCTGAAACACAGCTGAGGGCTCTGATGGCACAGTGACCGCCTTTGAGAGGACTGTAGTGGTAGCACAGAGGGAGCTGGCCAAGGAGGTGTGGGTGGGGATGCAAACTATGTCAGACAGCCTTGAGGGAATGCGCATGGGCATGATGAGATCCGCAGAACAGACAGCAGCCAAATAAGTCACTACTGCATGGAGTCCAACAGTGTGTGAGGAACCTAACCACTGCCGTGTGGGGGTTGCCACAGCACCTGCCCTCCCAATCTTGCTGCTGCATGCATGACAACAAGCAGGACTCCATGCACTGGCAACAGGCCTCCCTCAGGGCAGACATGGCTGCCTACTCAATAATCAGCAGCTCCTCCTTGCTGCAGTGATGTCATATGTAGTTCCACAGATGGCAGCTGCTGGGAATTTGGTGTCCACTTCTCCAACTACTGAAGTGTGTGTGGTCCCTTCAAACCCACCACCATCAAGGGAAGAGGAGACGACACACACATCAGAAGATTAAGATGTTGAACACATCATCTTCACCCGTAGGAGTGCACGGTAGCACCAGCCCACACCACATGGGCAGTGATTTCCCTTTGTCCTGTGCTTGACAACATTGCAGTGTTGCTACAGTTGGTGACATGCACTATTCACCGACACACTGTTAACCTTTACACTATGGACTGCAATTGTCTCTCACTACTCAATTGGCAATTCATGTTCCCCTGCACTGAACAACACTTCACCTCAGCATATCTAATGACATGTTCCTCAACCTTGCACTTGTGTTGCATCACAATAGAATGCTTTACACTAATGGGGTCACAGACCTGGACTATGTAAATATTGCACTACAGCACTTTAAAATAAACAGCACCTACACACCCACTTTGTCTCTGTGTAATGTGACACATCTACTTTGCTCGAGATATGTGATGTGTGTAACATGTCTATGGTCACAGAGTGTCAATACCAGAGTGCAGAAATAATGTGGGCAGATATCTACACACAAGGTATCTACAAGATGAATGTCAATGCTGGCCACATCCCCTACAAGCATGTCACTGTGTATGTGACATTTGCTTTAAAACATACATACCTCACCCACAACATACAGCATGAATGGCAGTGTAAGAGTGCTCGACTAGTAATGTCAGCTGAGAGTACAAGTAAAACACATTGGCGTAAAATTTGTATACTTGACCTTATCTGAAATCGGCAGTTTAGCAGTGTTGACATGAACTCCAGGCTGCAGGCAGATGTCCCACAGTGCCCAACATCACGACACATGTTCAAAACAATTACAGCTTAAAAAGCACACCTACCTGTCTAATACATGTGAACCATAGTCACGTTGAGTGGTGGGTACAATGGATGGAAGATGCATTGAGATTTAGATTTGTTTTAGCTGCCAATGTGACAGGTCAGTTGGAAGCGGGAATTATCATGTCAAGAGAGGGATGTGGATGCAGGATGGAATTCACAGGACAACAGACAATTGGCACTGTACACTCATGCCAAGACCCTGAGCCCCAAGCATATGACACATGTAGTAAGGGAGTACCTTAATTTGTATTATCTATATAAGGAACAGAACTTAAAACTATGTAACACACCTATACTAACCTAATCTATCCTAACTATACATTACCCACAACTGGCCCTAACTACGCTATGCTAAGCTTACTTACCCCATTCATAAACACACTCTAAACATTTGCCCACCACCCCCCTTATATGACAAGACACATGCAGGACAACATATACTATCCTAAACATATACTACCTAATACTAAACAAATATATATATATATATATATATAAAGAGAGAGAGAGATTTTTTTTTCTTTTCTTTTTTTTAAATACACAAAAGCCCCAATATTAACTCCCACTCACCCACAAATTCACATGTAATAATATGAAAAACCACCCCCCAAACCTACTTATCCCATCTAAACAACTAAACAACTACCCTACTCTAACCTATCCCTAAACCCCTTAAGCCCATTACAAAACAGGATGAGGAATGAGGAGGGAGGGGTCTGAACTAGAGATGAGGGGAGGCAAGAGTTCACAAGTTGGCCCTTCGTTGTGTCTTTTTGATGGCTTTCAGTCTCCTTGTGTTTTGTCCATATCCTTCTGAATCCTGTCCAGCTTTTTGAGGACCTTCTTCATGTCCCTCTGGACCTCCCCTATTGCGGACATGTCCATTGCAGCAGGTGTGCTGATCTGTGGTGCAGAGGTTCATGGTGTAGCAGGTGTGGTGGTCTGTGGTGCAGAGGTTCATGGTGCAGCAGGTGGGGCAGATGTGACGGTGGCAGCTGTGGTACTCTGTGTAGTTTTGGTGGTGGCTATAACCTTTGTGGCCAATGCTGGTCCCCCTTGGCTGAAAGCCCACCATTTCCCTGTGACTCGCTCTCTTTGATAACGTCATGCCATCTTTCGGTACTCAGACTCAACTTCCAAGATGTCTCAGTATTGCACTGCCCGCTTTTGGAAAGTCCTGATTTCCGCAACCTCCATGTTGGCAGCTTTAAAAATGAGACAGGCAACCATCAGTGTCATCATTGTGTGATGCATGTACAGATGATAATCCAACACTCTGCCTCGATTTGCACATGCAGTCCAAATCACAGTCCAGATAATACAATGTCCCTGATGAATGTAATGGCAACGCTACCTACCCATCATGTCTTTTACACCACAGCAAAGCACAACAAGAGTTGGAACAAATAAAGTGATCTGTGAATTGCTGTAGTGCAATGTGTCACAATGCAAAGGCAGCAACTACTTCACATGGGCCAGGCCAACTAAACTTTATCATCGGAGTCAACTTCAAAGCACACAAGACCAGTTACTTGTAGATGTAATTGGCAGGATGGTATGCAGTTGCTAATCATAAGGGGTCAGTGTTGTTTGGGACACATGCCTGCTTGATTGAGATGACTGTCATCTACACTGTGACCATCACATCTACCTACATATATGTTGTTCCCCTACCCCTGTGCCTCAGGGGTGCTCGGTATGCAATACATCATCATTGAGGACAACCACGAAGGCATACCCACTTTTACATGGATTTAGTGAGTGGAACCCATGTGAGGAGGGCTGCCAACTAGGAATAAGGTATCCATAGGTCATTCACATCTTCATTCATGTGTCCAGTTGTGGACAACCATCAACACCTGATATGCCAACACAATTCCTAAAACACCCACATTGATGCCAGCAGTCTCTGGCCTTGACCTGCATGCACGCCTATTACATACCACATAGGTGTTACGTAAATGGAGTACAACTTATGGGGCCAGATGCTGGGGGACAGTTACCCATACAGTCCTACATGTACATTACAATACAGGGATGCACAAAGTTGTGTGGAAAACTGATGTATCACTGTGTTGTGAGAATGAGGGTATGACCCTGTGCTAATATACTGACACTGGTGCTCTTCCAAGTCACATGTGGGCCTACATGTGGCTAGTAATCACCTTGTTCACATGCTGCTGCCTATTGCGCACCACAAGACTCCCAAGATATGACTCTCTGCCTGTGAATGTGTAACCTTTGCATGGAACACTATGTCAACATCCAGACGAATAATTTATCAGATCACGTGCCAGTTCATCATATCTTCAATGAGTGAAACACACAAGAGTCACTCACACAACAGCTGCAATCACTACATGGGACAGACATTATCACACTTACTGGATATGTCTGGGTCCTGAAATAGAGCCACTTCCCCGATGGTATAAGGTGCAGGTCCACCTGTAAGACATGGAAAGGAAATATATGCTCAATGTCAGTTCACTGTACAAACGTCTTGACAACATATCACAGTGTGTAATATTTTACATGAGTTAGCTGGTGATCCTGCATGTAGACAGTAGAACAGACATAACACTGCTAACTCATATTGACACTCCAGTGAGTGACAGCCACACATCTGCACACATGCGCTGATCCTAACAATCATGTGGTGCTAAACCCTACTACAACAATATGTGGCTAATCCATTTCAGTTGGTGTTCCGTGGCATGATTTGTACTTTGGTGACAATTTCGATGGCACTTCCCTGGGGCACTGCAATACAAGTGACTCAGGTATTGTGGCTTGTGCATCAAGGGACAATGAGTTACTGTGTGATGGACATGTGGCTCAATTTTCAGTCTGCAATTATCATGCTTTCAGTGGTCCATGACAGATGTGGCACAGTTGTATGGAGGTAACAAATGTTCCTTGGCAGTATCCTCTAAGCCGTGTATGCCCCCTTTGCCAACATAATGGCAGGGATCACGTGAGTAATTATGACAATGTAGCGCTAAATATGGATTGCTGTAGGAGGCTGGCCTGGTTTGTAGTTGGTACCAAGGGGTACTTCCACTCTGCACCAGGTCCAGGTATCCCTTATTAGTGTAGAAGAGGTGTCTAGCAGCTTTGGCTGATAGAAAAGGTAGCTTAGCAGAGCAGCTTAGGCTGAACTAGGAGACATGCAAAGCTCCCACTATACCACTGGTGTCATATGCACAATATCATAAGAAAACACAATACACAGATATACTAAAAATAAAGGTACTTTATTTTTATGACAATATGCCAAAAGTATCTCAGTGAGTACCCTCAGTATGAGGATAGCAAATATACACAAGATATATGTACACAATACCAAAAATATGCAGTAATAGCAATAGAAAGCAATGCAAGCAATGTACAGTCACAATAGATTGCAATGAGAGCACATAGGTATAGGGGCAACACAAACCATATACTCCAAAAGTGGAATGCAAACCACGAATGGACCCCAAACCTATGTGAGCTTGTAGAGGGCCGCTGGCACTGTAAGAGAACAGTGAGGGTTAGAAAAATAGCCCACCCCAAGACCCTGAAAAGTAGGTGTAAAGTGCACCTAAGTTCCCCAGAGAGCACAGAAGTCGTGATAGGGGAATTTTTCAAGGAAGACCAACACCAGAAATGCAACAACGATGGATTTCCAGACGAGAGCACCTGTGGAACAAGGGGACCAAGTTCAAGAGTCACACTCAAGTCGGGAGTGGGCAGATGCCCAGGAAATGCCAGCTGAGGGTGCAAAGAAGCTGCCACTGGATGGTAGAAGCTGTGGATTCTGCAAGAACAAAGAGGACTAGAATCTTCCCCTTTGGAGGATGGGTGTCCCACGTCATGAAGAAGCTTGCAGAGGTGTTCCCACGCAGAAAGACCGCAAACAAGCCTTGCTAGCTGCAAGGATCGCCGTTGGGTTTTTTGGATGCTGCTGTGGCCCAGGAGGGACCAGGATGTCGCCAATTGCGTGAGGAGACAGAGGGGGCGCCCACCAAGACAAGGAGCCCTCTCAGAAGTGCTGGAACAGGCACTACGAAGAAGAGTGAACCGGAGCTCACCCAAAGTCACAAAAGAAGGTCCCACAACACCGGAGGACAACTCAGGAGCTCGTGCACTGCAGGTTAGAGTGTCGGGGACCCAGGCTTGGCTGTGCACAAAGGAAATCCTGGAAGAGTGCACAGGAGCAGCTGCAAATCACGCGGTACTCAGCAATGCAGTCTAGCGTGGGGAGGCAAGGACTAACCTCCACCAAACTTGGACTGAAGAGTCACTGGACTGTGGGAGTCACTTGGACAGAGTTGCTGAGTTCCAGGGACCATGCTCGTCGTGCTGAGGGGGGACCCAGAGGACCGGTGATGCAGTCTTTTGGTGCCTGCGTTTGCAGGGGGAAGATTCCGTCGACCCACTGGAGATTTCTTCGGAGCTTCTAGTGCAGAGAGGAGGCAGACTACCCCCACAGCATGCACCACCAGGAAAGCAGACGAGAAGGTGGCTGGATCAGCGATACACGGTTGCAGTAGTTGTCTTTGCTACTTTGTTGCGGTTTTGCAGGCGTCCAGAGCAGTCAGCAGTCGATTCCTTGGCAGAAGGTGAAGAGAGAGATGCAGAGGAACTCTGATGAGCTCTTGCATTCGTTATCTAAAGAATTCCCCAAAGCAGAGACCCTAAATAGCCAGAAAAGGAGGTTTGGCTACCTAGGAAGGAGGATAGGCTAGCAACTCAGGTAAGAGCCTATCAGAAGGAGTCTCTGACGTCACCTGCTGGCCCTGGACACTCAGAGCAGTCCAGTGTGCCAGCAGCACCTCTGTTTCCAAGATGGCAGAGGTCTGGAGCACACTGAAGGAGCTCTGGGCACCACCCAGGGGAGGTGCAGGTCAGGGGAGTGGTCACTCCCCTTTCCTTTGTCCAGTTTCGCGCCAGAGCAGAGCTGGGGGATCCCTGAACCGGTGTAGACTGGCTTATGCAGAGATGGGCACCATCTGTGCCCATCAAAGCATTTCCAGAGGCTGGGGGAGGCTACTCCTCCCCAGCCCTGACACCTTTTTCCAAAGGGAGAGGGTGTAATATCCTCTCTCTGAGGAAGTCCTTTGTTCTGCCTTCCTGGGCCAAGCCTGGCTGGACCCCAGGAGGGCCGAAACCTGTCTGAGGGGTTGGCAGCAGCAGCAGTTGCAGTGAAACCCCGGGAAAGGTAGTTTGGCAATACCCGGGTCTGTGCTAGAGACTCCGGGGATCATGGACAATTCCATGATCTTAGACATGTTACATGGCCATGTTCGGAGTTACCATTGTGACGCTGTACATAGGTAGTGACCTATGTACAGTGCACGCGTGTAATGGTGTCCCCGCACTCACAAAGTCTGGGGAATTTGCCCTGAACAATGTGGGGGCACCTTGGCTAGTGCCAGGGTGCCCACACACTAAGTAACTTAGCACCCAACCTTTACCAGGTAAAGGTTAGACATATCTGTGACTTATAAGTTACTTAAGTGCAGTGGTAAATGGCTGTGAAATAACGTGGACGTTATTTCACTCAGGCTGCAGTGGCAGGCCTGTGTAAGAATTGTCAGAGCTCCCTATGGGTGGCAAAAGAAATGCTGCAGCCCATAGGGATCTCCTGGAACCCCAGTACCCTGGGTACCTCAGTACCATATACTAGGGAATTATAAGGGTGTTTCAGTATGCCAATGTGAATTGGTGAAATTGGTCACTAGCCTGTTAGTGACAATTTGGAAAGTAATGAGAGAGCATAACCACTGAGGTTCTGGTTAGCAGAGCCTCAGTGAGACAGTTAGTCATCACACAGGGAACACATACAGGGCACACTTATGAGCACTGGGGCCCTGGCTGGCAGGGTCCCAGTGACACATACAACTAAAACAACATATATACAGTGAAATATGGTGGTAACATGCCAGGCGATGGTACTTTCCTACACAAACCCCCCCCCCAAACAAAGGACAATAAGACTAGCCATGACCTGATAAGCCTTCATTGTCTAAGTGGAAATATCTGGAGAGTCCATCTGCATTGGAGTGGGTACTCCCAGGTCTATGTTCCACTGTATAGTCCATTCCCTGTAGAGATATGGACCACCTCAACAATTTAGGGTTTTCACCTTTCATTTGTTTTAGCCAAAGTAGAGGTTTGTGGTCTATCTGAACAATGAAGTGAGTGCCAAACAGGTATGGCCTCAACTTCTTCAGTGCCCAGACCACAGCAAAGGCCTCCCTCTCTATGGCAGACCAACGCTTTTCTCTAGGGGTTAACCTCCTGCTGATAAAAGCAACAGGTTGATCCTGGCCCTCAGAATTGAGTTGTGATAAGACTGCCCCTACCCCTAAGTCAGATGCATCAGTTTGAACAATGAATTTCTTGGAGTAACAAGGGCTTTTTAGGACAGGTGCAGAACACATGGCCTGTTTCAGCTCCTCAAAAGCTTTCTGACAGCTAGCTGTCCACAATACCTTTTTAGGCATTTTCTTAGATGTGAGGTCATTAAGAGGGGCTGCAATGGAGCCATAGTTCTTTATGAACCTCCTGTAATACCCAGTGAGGCCTAAGAAGGCTCTCACCTGGGTCTGAGTTGTAGGGGGAACCCAATCTATATTAGTTTGGATTTTCCCCTGTAGTGGTGCAATCTGTTTTCCACCTACCAGGTGTCCCAGATAAACCACTTTTCCCTGCCCTATCTGGCACTTTGAAGCCTTGATAGTGAGGCCTGCCTTCTGCAGGGCCTGCAAAACTTTCCACAGGTGGACCAGGTGATCATCCCAGGTGGAGCTAAAGACAGCTATATCATCTAGATATGCTGCATTAAAAGCCTCCAATCCTTGCAGGACTGTATTCACCAACCTCTGAAAAGTGTCAGGTGCATTTCTCAAACCAAAGGGCATTACTGTGAATTGGTAGTACCTTCCAATAGTTGAAAATGCAGTTTTTGCTTTAGCATCCTCTGATAACTTGATCTGCCAATACCCTGCAGTCAAATCAAAGGTGTTTAGATACTTGACAGATGCCAGTGTATCTATTAGCTCATCTGCCCTGGGTATAGGGTGAGCATCAGTTTTAGTTACCTGGTTGAGACGTCTGTAATCCACACAAAATCTCATTTCCTTCTTTCCATCTTTGGAATGAGGTTTTGGTACAAGTACCACAGGAGAGGCCCATGGACTTTCAGAGTGCTCAACCACTCCTAGTTCAAGCATTTTCTGAAACTCTTGTTTTATGCAGTCCCTGACATGGTCACCAGGAAAGCAGACGAGAAGGCGGCTGGATCAGCGATACAAGGTTGCAGTAGTTGTCTCTGCTACTTTGTTGCGGTTTTGCAGGCGTCCAGAGCAGTCAGCGGTCGATTCCTTGGCAGAAGGTGAAGAGAGAGATGCAGAGGAACTCTGATGAGCTCTTACATTTGTTATCTAAAGAATTCCCCAAAGCAGAGACCCTAAATAGCCAGAAAAGGAGGTTTGGCTACCTAGGAAGGAGGATAGGCTAGCAACACAGGTAAGAGCCTATCAGAAGGAGTCTCTGACGTCACCTGCTGGCCCTGGCCACTCAGAGCAGTCCAGTGTGCCAGCAGCACCTCTGTTTCCAAGATGGCAGAGGTCTGGAGCACACTGGAGGAGCTCTGGGCACCTCCCAGGGGAGGTGCAGGTCAGGGGAGTGGTCACTCCCCTTTCCATTGTCCAGTTTCACGCCAGAGCAGAGCTGGGGGATCCCTGAACCAGTGTAGACTGGCTTATGCAGAGATGGGCACCATCTGTGCCCATCAAAGCATTTCCAGAGGCTGGGGGAGGCTACTCCTCCCCAGCCCTGACACCTTTTTCCAAAGGGAGAGGGTGTAACACCCTCTCTCTGAGGAAGTCCTTTGTTCTGCCTTCCTGGACCAAGCCTGGCTGGACCCCAGGAGGGCAGAAACCTGTCTGAGGGGTTGGCAGCAGCAGCAGTTTCAGTGAAACCCCGGGAAAGGTAGTTTGGCAGTACCCGGGTCTGTGCTAGAGACTCTGGGGATCATGGAATTGTCTCCCCAATGCCAGAATGGCATTGGGGTGACAATTCCATGATCTTAGACATGTTACATGGCCATGTTCGGAGTTACCATTGTGACGCTGTACATAGGTAGTGACCTATGTACAGTGCACGAGTGTAATGGTGTCCCCGCACTCACAAAGTCCTGGGAATTTGCCCTGAACAATGTGGGGGCACCTTGGCTAGTGCCAGGGTGCCCACACACTAAGTAACTTAGCACTCAACCTTTACCAGGTAATGGTTAGACATATAGGTGACTTATAAGTTACTTAAGTGCAGTGGTAAATGGCTGTGAAATAACGTGGACGTTATTTCACTCAGGCTGCAGTGGCAGGCCTGTGTAAGAATTGTCAGAGCTCCCTATGGGTGGCAATAGAAATGCTGCAGCCCATAGGGATCTCCTGGAACCCCAATACCCTGGTACCTCAGTACCATATACTAGGGAATTATAAGGGTGTTCCAGTATGCCAATGTGAATTGGTGAAATTGGTCACAAGCCTTTTAGTGACAATTTGGAAAGTAATGAGAGAGCATAACCACTGAGGTTCTGGTTAGCAGAGTCTCAGTAAGACAGTTAGTCATCACACAGGGAACACATACAGGGCACACTTATGAGCACTAGGGCCCTGGCTGGCAGGGTCCCAGTGACACATACAACTAAAACAACATATATACAGTGAAATATGGGGGTAACATGCCAGGCAAGATGGTACTTTCCTACAATTGCCCACTTTCCTGTCCTTATAAAGTGAAATGTGATATGCTGACAGTGTCTTACCTGATCATCACTGACAGAATGCATGTGCGCAAGTGTTGCCATTGCACTTCAAATGTATGACTAAGGTCCACATGAACGAAGATCAGGTTTTATGAGTCGCACATTGCGAGACTTAGCAACTCGCAATTTGCAAGTAGGATAATCTGATGTACAACACTGTCAATGACACTGTTTGCAAATCACAAATGGGGTAGCAAATGACCTACCTCATGAATATTAATGATGTAGGTCTCATTTTGCAAACCGCTTGGGAATGGCAGCACTCACAGGGATGGTGGTCTGCTGGGCTCAGCAGACCACCATGTCTGTGACTGCTTTCAAATAAAGATGCATTTTCTTTTTTTAAATGCAGCCTTATTTCATTAAGGGTAAAAAGAAAGCGTGTCAAAAACAATTATTATAACTTTTACTTTTTATTTAAGCAGACAGTGGTCTTTGGGACCACTGCCTGCTCTGAAACAATTTTGGCATCCCATGGAGACCCCTTCCCTTTTGCAAATAGGTTAGCACCAACTTGAAACTGGTGGTAACTGCAATTGTTTTGTGACAACATTTGCGGTCACCATACAATTAGCGGACTGCGACTCACAAATAGGAAGGCAACTCCCCTTCCTAAATGCCACTACCAAGCCCTGTTTTGTGATACGGCATTGTGATTGCAGAATGGCAACATTGGGTATGTGCATTGGAATGAACATTTTTTTCTTGATGTAAACACACAAATTAACAAAACTAGGCCGTTTGTGACAGTTAAAAATAGCTTCATACGTGTGGCCCATAAGTGATAGTCGTACCTGACTCAACAAACCTCAGGCCTGCATTGTTAACATGAATAGACATGTGGACTTCATCTCAATACGGGGACACTAACAATGTTTTCTGCTTACATTCAACATGGCAACAAACATTGCAAGCAGCACATCAAGACATCTGCTACTGTCACTCAGAAGCATTCTACTGCACACATTTGTCAATGTGATACTCACCAACAGGGCCACCGATCACCACACCCAGGTGGTCCAGCAGATCCTGCTCTCTGCCCACCAGGTCATCCCAGCGATGCTTTAGCGGGTGCTTATTCCTGCTTGTATGGTAGACTCTCTTGAGGTGGTAGATCAGCTTGCCCCACCGCAGCCACCTCGCCTCTGTGTGATAACCCTGTATCACCCGCCCACCGATCTCCAGCATCAAGGGAATGAAGTGTCACACCAGCCACACAAAGCCCCCAAGCTCCTCCTCCCCCATGCGGGTCAGCCTCGCCCTTCCTGGCATGTCCCTGAACAACAAATCCAAACTGAGAATGTGTGAAAAAAAAGGAAACTTACAGCCCAAACCTAAGAAACCCAACTAACCCAACTAATCTAACCCCCAGACACCCAACAGAACAAATACAATCTGAAAGACACTAAATTACACAAAATCACATACACATGTACAATAAACATACATAATTCACAAAAGACACAAGAGAGACACCACAAGATACAATGAATGCAATTGAGACACCAGCAACACCAAAACACAGCCACACAGACAAGAGATAGCACAGACTGTAAAGTGAAAGTACACCCACTGTACCATGCCTGTAAACAGGACTTCCTATTAGATCACTTCCTGCCCCCTTTGCCGCCTGTTTTCTGTCATGTGTGTATTTTTTTTACGCATACGATGTTTGCATGCATATTTTGGACACATAACCTACATGTGCGGAAAAATACCACACATTACCTGTAACCTTCAATTTCAATGGATATCCGCATGCGTGTGGTGCACAGGTGTAATTCACGCTAAGGGCCCATGTATGGTTAGTTCACGTTTGCGTGATTTTTCTACACAATCTGTGATTGCATGATTTTCTAATATTTAACATGCATGCACCCTGTCTCAACATGAAGGTAGGATGGTATGGCCTACAGAGTGTGCTATAGTAGTTGGCCACATGTGGTAGAACATGCAACTGTGTGTTTTGGGTGTGAATGATCTGTAACAACAATGTGTGTGTTTCTGAAGGAATGGCATGCAATACATTGGATGTCAGGCAAATGTATGAATGTGTTCCAAATGGGTATCTACATCTGATGGCAATCAGTGATCTACAACAGTCATGATATGCGTTTGTAGGATGTGTTGACTCATGGGGTGTATGTAGTTGTTTGACTTTGGGGACATTACATTTCACATGACAAACAAAACTCTGGTATCATTGAGGATGGCTGATGAGTGCTATGTAGGAAATGTCATCAATTGTTGGTCACGACTTCATGGTCACTTGTATGTGGACTACACAAATGTCTGACATGTGTACATGTTTGGTACGTACTGTGTTTGAGACACTGTACCTTATTTCCACCCATAAAATGTTTGTTACACGTCAGTTTGACTAATTACAATTACCTATGTTAATTGTGTTGCTGTGGTGGACCTGCTGCCCTGGATGCATGTATTCACATATTTTCAGATGTGCATTCCACAGAATTGTCCAGTTCAAGTGTGTAGGCATGTGTATCCTGTGTCAGGATTGGGCTCCATGGTGTCACGGTTTCGGGCGGGTCTAGTCAGGACTCTGTTAGGGGCACCCCTTGAGTTCACAGAGTATCTCGCAAGGAGGTATAGTACCAAAGCAGAAGAGCAGCTAAAGCCATTCAAGGGGAAAGGCCAGCTATGGTAAGGCAGGGAAAACAGAAAGGTGAAGTGAGAGCAACCTTAGTATGAACAAATATGGGTCAGTAATGGACAAACACGCTGGGGTTATCATTAAGGTTGTACACAGGGTAGGGCTCAGAACTTTCCACAGCAAAGGGAAAGTCAGTGCCTCTAAGCAGATTAATCTTACAGATAGTCACCACGCAAGCCCCATAGAAAGGAGGCAGCAGCAGTGATTCTGTGTCTGGACCCTTGTGGGCACAAATTAGGATTGTACTTACAAACACGAGACTAGCCCTTATGGGTCCGGCTGGAGACACGATGGCAATTCCTGGAATACAGCCATAGCACATTGTCACTGTTAGGCACTAAAGACTACATGCAACACTAGACAAAGGATGGGGGCTGGATTTGCTTCCTGGAAACCAGGTGCCAACCCAAGTACAAAGGAAAACACTTCTACACAGGTGAGGACTGATAGGACACTTACCAGACACAATAACCCAAGAGGAAAGAGAAAGTAAAGGAACCAACTAGAAGGCAAAGCCAGGAACAGAAAACGGGCTCAGGCTGACGCAAAGGCTTGAACAGGTCTGGGAAACAGAAGCAGGCTCTGGCAGAAACAAACATGAACAAGGCTGAAAAACAGGGAGCAGACTCTGACTGGAACAAGCAGGAACAGGACTGGGTATACAGAGAGCAGGTACAGGCTGAATCAGGACTGTAACACAATCCAAAAAGGGGTCTGGAATCGTTCTCCAATGCACGACGAGGAGCTTCAAGGAATAGCAGCTTATAAGCAGTTCCAGGCAGCTGCAAGGCCAGGGCTGAGTCACATGGCTGGACTGAACAAGGGAGGTCACAGGTGTGTGCAGCTTCAGTCTCTCACAAGTTCTGGAGGAGAGAATCCAGTATAAAGGGACAACCAGACTTTTCCTATGGGAAGCAATGGACAAGAGATTACAGGTCTTACCGACTACCAGGCAGTGCATTATGGGACCTGAAGTCCATGCAAGCTAATGTAGTTCTTCTATAGCATGCCATATGGAAAAGGTACACAAACAGGAGTCAGAAAGGGACTCTGGGTGAATGTTAATGATGATTCCCGGGGTGCAGATACTCTGTTTACCGCACCCTATAGAGATGGGAGGGCAGAGATGTAACACATGGCAGTGGCAGGATTTTTTTCCAGGGTTGGACTGCAAAGGGCATGTGTTGTGAACATTGCTTGTCATACCTGGGACACTCATGCTATACATTTCCACAAATGATGCCCCCCTTGTCACACAAGCTCCTTGCAGATATTGTAAATGTCACACTTACTAATGTAATGAGTCTGTTCATACATTCCTGTTTCCGCTGATATTTCACATCCACTGCCTCATGTATGCGTCGCTTATTTACCTTATGATTCGAGATGTCATAGTTGTGTGTTGTGCTACAGTGGACAATGTTGGCAACGTGAATGTGAGTCATATGCTGTGGTCCATTGATTTTGTCCTTCATATGTGAAATTCAGGAGATTAGTATTTTCTATATGTGTGTGATGTTGCATCAGAAGTAGTCAGATTTGTCTTTGTAACATGGTCCATGAGGTAATACTCACATTCCTAAGGAACATGTGATGGAGAATGAAGAAACCAGAGCAGGACTGTCTGATCAAGTAAGGTGTTCATTTACATATCTTAACAAGGTGCGTAGAGTGATTATTGAGTGAAAACGTTTTGTGGCACATTCCTGCCGCTGTGTTCTGCTGTTTCCCCTCATTTTCCCTACCACCATCATCCTCCTCCTCAGGCAGTTCTTGCTCTGGCTCATATAAAAGGATGTTCCTCCTCACACAAATGTTGTGCAGGATAGCACAGGTAAGTTTAATTTTGCACACAATGTGTGGGGAATATAGGATGCTGCCTCCTGTGATGTCCAGGCACCTGAATCTGGACTTCAGGATGCCAAAGGTCCTTTCCACAATGGTGTGTGTTCTCCGATGTGGCTCATTATAGGCACGCTCTGCTGCTGTGCTTGGGTTGGGGAATGGGGTCATGATCCATGGCTGGGTCCCGTAACCCTGATCCGCTGCAAAAGATAATAGGAGTGAGTATTTTGTTAGTGCTTGCAACAGGAATGTCATGTAGCATGGCAGTTGATATCTTGTGTCGTCTGTGACTCATATGTGTTTGTGGTATTGTATGAGATCCTGGTCTTCTGTGAGGTTTTTTCTGCAGTGGGTTGTTTGACTGACAACTTGCGTTTGGCTCACTGACCTGGGATCTATGATTTATTTTTCCAAACAGTTGGTCAGTGTTAGAAATGGGGTTTCTGGTTGGCTAGGGTATGCACCTCAGCCAGGCAGAACTTACCCACTCTAGTCAGGGCAAGGGAGTTACACGTCCAAGATAACCCCTGCTCACCCCCTTGGTAGCTTGGCACGAGCAGTCAGGCTTAACCCGGAGGCAATGCGTAAAGCGTTTGCACAACACACACATACATGTGACGCAATATCCCCACCACAAAGGAAACACAACACCAGATTATATGAAAATATACTGTATTGCACACAACGTAATTATTAGACCAACATCACATAACAGTACTATCCTGCTACCTTAGCAGTTGTCAGAACGTTACACATTAGTTACTCCGCAAACTAGCAGTAGTCACACCTAACACACAGGTTACTCAGTATTCTGCAACATAAGCAGTAGTCAGGACACACGTTATCACATTTAGCACACTTGTCACCAGAATATCATAAAATGCCCATAATAGGAACATTAGAAAATCTATGGCAAGTTTAAGCAAACATATTAGCAAGTCATGCCCATAAAAGGAACATGTGCACACATATGTAAAAGCATCATAGTACAGGCAGGTAATATAACACAATTAAGAAAGTCTGTAGAAAGAACTTTAAATCATGATTATATTTGTCCATTAAAAAGTACCTGTTCTGATGCAGAGGCACTTCTAGTGCCTAAAACGAATAAATGGGGCCCCCGGCGCTCTTCTGCGCAAAACGGGGGCCTCCCTGATTTCTTGTGGTCAGGGGAGGGCGGCACGCACCTCCTTGATACCAAAAATGGGCCCCTCCGGGGACCGTAAATATTGGGGACGCCCCTAGGGCTCCACCGGCCCTCTCGAGGGGGGGGCCCAGGTCAGGGAAACCTTTGCGGTGGGGAGGGGGGCGCCACGCACCCCCTCCGGTTGAGAAACGGGCCCCTCCGGGGACCCGCAAACTCCTGGGGTCTCCCGGGGCCTCCGTCGGCCCTTTCATCAAGGGAGACCCCTTTAATGAAAGGTTGGCCCTCGCAGGGGCCCTGAGGAGTCCGGGGGCGCAGCGAGCCTTCGAGGAGGCTGCTGCCCGCTCCCAAGACAACTGAAGCCGCCCGAGGCTTCTCCAGGGGAGGGAGAGGCGTCCTCCTCTCCTCTCGCCCTCCGACGGCAACCGGTGACCGAAGCCTTCCGAGGCTTCTCCAGGGGAGGGAGAGGCGTCCTCCTCTCCTCTCGCCCTCCGACTGCAACCGGCCCCAGGCAGGGCCCTCTGGTGCCCCGGGGGCGTTCCTCGGAGCGATCCCTACCCCGGGGGCACTGCTAGGAGCAGGTTTGCTCCTGATTATTTGTTTGTGGATTTTCTCGTGCCCCGGGGGCACAGAGCTGAGTGCGATCCTCGCGCTCTGAAATAATAAAATAACCCGGCTGCGGCAGTGATCCGGGGGCTCCAAATAGAGCGCTTTTCACAGCGCTAGGAAAATTCTGCAGCCAGGGCTGCGGCGGTGATTCTTCCTTGGGCCAAAGAAAAGCGCTTTTCAAAGCGCTAGGAACCATTTAAAGCCTGGTGATTTCTCTGGGCAAAAGAAAAGATCGTTGCAGGGGTCAGGGGCCACAGCACCCTGCCCCTGGGAACAATAATCAAGGAAAAGGTACAGGGCTGGTGGGTCCAGCTACAGGCCAGCACAAGGGGTGCAGTTGGTGGCAGTTCCCTTTTAGTGACCAGGCAGGTCACAGGTCAGCACAGCAGCAGCAGTCCATGGCGGTTTCCTTGTGAGTCCATTCATCAGCGTCCTGTGTCCAGTTTCAAGTTCCAAGAATGTTCAAATTGTGTGGAAAATTCCCCTGTACTTATAGTCCTTTTTTACAGTGTTTTACAATGATAGGGAGAGGAGGTTCCAGCCAGTTACAACTGGTTCTTGGAGTGCCCCCTCTCTCCTTTCAGTACAGGCTCCAAACATCAGTGGGGGGTTAACGACCCTATTGTGTGAGGCCAGGGCACAGCCTTTACAAATGTAGGTGTGCCCCGCATCTCCCTTCTCTCAGCCCAGGAAGACTATTCAGCATGCAGATGCACCTAGGTGACACCTCCACCCTCCCTGTGTACAGGCTGTCTGAAAAGTATGCACAAAGCCCCAACTGTCACTCTGCCCAGACGTGGATTGGAGTCAAGCTGCAAAACACCAGAATTATAAGCACAGATAAATGCGCACTTTCTAGAAGTGCCATTTCTGTGATAGTAATAAAAAATACACCCACACCAGCAAGCAGTATTTATTATCACCATCACAACCATACCAAACACGCCTACGCTACCCCTCATAAATCAGACAATACCCTTTACACATAAAGCAGGGCATTTCTAATGCAATCCTATGAGAAGGCAGCACTCACAGCAGTGAGACACCAAGTTAGGCTGTTTGTCACTACCAGGACAGGCCATACAATATGGCACATGTCCTGCCTTTCTACATACATGGCACCCTGCCCATAGGGCTAGCTAGGGCGTACTTAAGGGGTGACTTACATGTAGTAAAAGGGGAGTTCTGGGCCTGGCAAGTAAATTTAGATGCCAGGTCCCTGTGGCAGAAAACTGCGAACACAGGCCCTGCGCTAGCAGGCCTGAGACAGGTTTGAAAGTCTACTTCAGTGGGTGGCGCAAGCAGCGCTGCAGGCCCACTAGTAGTATTTAATTTACAGGCCCTGGGTATAGAGATACCACTGTACAAGGGACTTATAGGTAAATTAAATATGCCAATTAGGTATAAGCCAATCATACCAACTTTAGATGGGAAAGCACCTGTACTTTAGCACTGGTCAGCAGTGATAAAGTGCTCAGAGTCCTAGAGCCAACAGCGAAAGGTCAGAAAAACCAGGAGGAAGGAGGCAAAAAGACTAGGGATGACCATGCGTATGGCCAAAAGTCCAACAGTCAGTATGTATGTACCATGCATTGCGTAATGTCCAACATGTTTTAGTGTGCTTTCACTGATACATGATACTTTCACACACACAATAGATTCATATGTGGTGGTAACATGGTTGCACCACATGGGCTGGACATCCCATCCAATTAAACATATGTCATTGCAGATGAAATGCAACAGTGAGGATCTTTGATTTGGCTAGGTGACAATGCACAACACATCTCCATAAGTTGGCAGCACTGAGGTGTTCAGTATTGACAATGCACAATTGTCCCATGTGTTACTTGGTTCTAGGCAAATCTTTGCTATTCTCTCAGCCAGTAGCTCATCTGCAACCGTGCACCTACACTCCCGAACTTGCTCCAGGGAACCTGGCTAACTGCCTTGTGGAGGTGGATGTATCTGTGTAGGGAGGGCCATCTCTGCACATATGCTATTTTGATGGACAATTGGCTCTTTCAGTGTGTGCAGTAGTGTGCAGTTTGCATTTGTGCCACATCAATATGTGTTCGTAGCACAGTCCATTTCCTTATTGCAACCTGGAAATGGCAACCCAGGAGTGATGTATGATGTTGGGACTGCCTCAGTATTTCCGTGTTATCTACATGTGAGTCAGCATCATCATGCTATGTGACTCTTGGTGTTAGACCTGCTGCAACACACATTGCACACCCCTTCCATGCTACATACTGCTTGGGAGGATGTCCGATTCACTATGTGGCCTAATGTAATTGTAAATGGTTCCTCTTCCAAGTTGTACTTCCAGGGTAGGCCATGTCATTGTCACTGTGGGCTTTGACATTGGTCCCTTGTTGCTCTAGAGTTGCAGCTAATGTTTGTTGCAGCCGTCATTTGTCCAGAAGTGTGTATCCAATTGTGTCATGGTGTACAACATAACTACCAGTGTCACACCTCATTGTCAGCCTGCCCACGTGTCAATGTAGTGGTGCATGTTTTGTGTGCGCCCACAGGGTTGTTTTGCTATGTGTATATTGCTAGGTTTATTGACTTTACCGACAAGAAGGCCATTGCCATATTGTCCGTCCTGGAAGTGCTGATTGATCCTGCTGTGGCAGAATATGAATGAATCGTGGACACTCCCAGGGTACTTGGCCAAGATGTTCATGAATAATCCCTGGTGGTCAACTATGGCCTGCACATTGATTGTATGAGTGTGCCTTCTGTTCCAGAATAGGTGCTCTGTTGCTGCAGGTGGGATGATACGGACATGTGTGCAGTCAATTGCACCGAGCACAAGCAGGAAGCCATGGATCTGGTAGAAGCACTGTTTTATCTCCTGCTGCTTTTTCTGGGTGTTGGGGAAGCTGATGTGGCAGGATGTGAGGGAGATTATGGCATCTAACACCTTGGGCAGGAAGGCCGGGAATGAGAGCTGTGATACCCTAGCGACCAGGGCACCCGTTATCTGGAATGAGCCACTTGCCAAAATATGCAAGGCAGATAGCTGCTTGGTCACCGGTGGTATGTTGTGTGGTGTCTGCAGGTTCGCTCTTAGTTTGTGGCTCAATATGGCGCAGCAGCTGCTGAATGGTTAGCCAGCTGAGTTGATACCTCTGGATGATGTCCTGTTCCCTGAGGCCATGGAGCGTTGTCCTGTTCCTCAAGACCCTCTCCTGTCTTTTGTGTTGCCTTTGTGGGCTGTGTTGGAATGGTGGTGGTTGCTGCTATTGGTCCTGTGCTCAGCATTGTCTTGCAAGCTGAATCAGTAGCACCTCCATGCTGTCCTGTTGGTCTGTAATGTTGCTTGTGTGTGTTTTCCTTAAGTAGTGGTGTGTTTGCCTCATTTAACACCTGCCCTGACCCATGGGTTAAATTTTGACACAAATTGAGTTTAGCGTCATTTATTGGGTCGACCTCCAACCTGTGTGTCATTTTTGCCCTGTTTGATAAATATGGCGCTAGGGTGTTTGAGACATTTTTTTGGACAGGAACGCCAACCTTGCATCTCATTGACGCAAGGTGGTCTCACACATCCTTAAAATGACGCTTACTCCTTATTTTTGATGCTAGACGGGTCAAAATATAAATATGGAGTTAAGTTTGCGCTTGATTTGCGAAAAAAATTATGCAAATCCAGCCCAAACAGAGTATAAATATGGGCCTAGTTGTGTCGATTTTTACCTTGTCAGGCCACATTAGAGTAAAAAAAAAAATGACGTTAATGTGGCACAAGGAGGCGCTAGGGTCTCTTTAATCTGCCTCATAGACCTAACGTCTGACAAAGCAAGTGATGGACATTCCTTAAAGTGTGTTGTTGACATTGAAAACATAAGGACATACCTGTGTGTGTAGCTGGGTTGCATTGCAAGATCTGCTCCTCATGTTGCCCGATGCACTGGCATTGACTCCTGCCCTAGGCGAAACGATGCAATTTCATGAGCCCTATGCACCATCTCCTTGTATAGTGTTATTTACGTACAAGCATTTTTTGTTTTTTTCGATAATAACTGCACAACCTGTTATCATCTATATGTGAATTTCTAGCGCTATTTTTGCCTGACTAGTGTTTCACTATCGTTAACTGTGGTTAATGTCCATATAAGAGCAGCTCAAATCATTTATAGATATGTGTGCCGTGAACTGGTCAACTACTCTCATTATTCATTTATGATCCGCTTCTATAAAGCATTAAGCTATGACGAGCTCCATAAGGTAACATTTTTTATTAAAATATGGAGCATCACAGTACAATGTTAACGCCACGTTAAAAGAAATCCTCGGTCAAAAAGTCAGTCAGCAAGATCTATTTTAATTGCCGAACTTGGAAATGTGTTGTATTAATGCGGCTCAACTTGAAACACATAACAAGAATAAAAAACACAATGGATGTCCAGCACTTTGTTGTGCTGATAGGTTTTCAAGCTGGCAGTGCCAACAGCTCTGCAAGGCTTAGCCCCAGCTTTAATCCCTTTTAGCGAAAGCTTCTTTAGCTCGAGGCTCAGCTGCCAGCACTTTGTCAGCCCAGCTATTTCTCAAGTCAGCTGGTGATGAGCAATTACTGGCACATTAATCCGGCAGTACTCCCTCAAAATCCTGACCTTTGGAGAAGTTTCAAAAGAATTACATTTGCTACATCTAACATCATTGAGCAGTCTCTGAAGGAAAAATGCATAGAAGGATGCTCGACAATGCAAAAGGAAAAGTGGCCTTCTCTGTCAGTCTTTGCTATGATAAAGAGACTTCCCTTTGTTAAATTGTGAAGCATATTTCAGCAACACAAGGGATGAGTCACAAAAAATTAATTAAATGAGGAACATTTTGTCTTTGGGTAGCATTACTCATTTTTAACAGCGACTTGAAAATAATGTTTCACCCAACTTCCTAATGGACTGAAGTGAAAAGCCCACAGTCTTGGCACGAGCATCAGTTTATAAATGCGTAGTTTTTCCCTTTTTTCTCAGCGTGGAAAAAGTTTTCCATGTAGAGAAGCTTTTATCCACACCCGCCCAAGACTTGAAGGTGTCCTTTCTTGCCCTCGCTTCATCATTTCCTGTTCTGCCTATGTCTATGTGAACGTAGGGTGTTAGAAGCATCGCAATGTTAAGGTGTAATTTTAACAATCGCACTTTGCAACGGGAAGCATTTCCATTGTAAAATATCAATGTTCCTTCTCAAGCCACATGTACAGCAAACACTTGGGCCCAGATTTACCAAGACTCACGCAGCGCTGCATTGTGCCACTTTCGTGCATCATGGATGAACTGTATTTACTATATGCTCCATGGCGCAGGGCCTAGAGATGTGTCACAGCGTGATGGATGGCTGTATTTTCTGCGCACCGTAACGCACCTGCTACCTGCACGACAGAAAGCTGGTTTGCGTGCTACAAGACACCTTCACATGCTGCAAGTCAGATTTGGGTCACAGAGGTGGCATGAACCTTCAAAAAGCCACACAGCTCGAAGCAGTTGTTTGTGCCAACACTCTAGCACCATTTTGGTATGTGGAAGGAGCTTCAGGATGGCTTGAGGGCGCCAACCCTGAGGATGGTTCAGAAATACAGAGCAAAAGAAGTGAAAGCTTCATTTCACAGGCGAAAGCTAAATATTGATAACTCAGGTGACAAAAAATGAGAAACCTTTGTTTGTCGCCTGTAAATTAACATGCGCCAAGAAGGGGTTCTTTATGGCAAGCAATAGTGGACAAAATCAACTGCTCGGCACCAACAAAAAGGACTGTAGAAGTATGCAAAAAAAGGTGCCATGATTGCAAACCTAGAACAAAATACAAACTGGCCAGGAACCTTAAGGCTGCAATGAGGACCAGGTGTCCAGGAGGAGTTGAAGGCATTGGAGGAGTAGGTGGCATCATTTATTCCTTCCAACTGAGCTGTTTGCATGAGTTGAGGGCAAGGTGACATAGAGGACCAACTAGATGAACAGGGCGAGTGAAACCATAATGCTTTCAAGAAATATATTTAAATTGGCAACATAATCGCTTATATGCATTAAGGCACCCTTAGACAATAGTGCAAGGCTGTCTCTCTTACAGGCAGTATTGTTTATGTGCAGGAAGAGACACCTTCTTGCACAAAACAATCCTTAGAGGCATTGTCTTCTTTCATGTGGAAAGAGCAAAGGGCAAGGAGAAATAGACAAATATATGTCCTCAGTACACCTCACGTGGGAAAGCATAGCCTTTTGAAGAATTCCCAGGGTTACAAGAACCCCCTTGCACTACCCATGAAACACCTTTCCAAGTTGAAATGTAACATAATGTATTGCCACACAAGAGCATGCACGTCAGGCCTTGTGTGGTTTTGTAAATATTACTGAAGCCTTTGAGCTGCCCCTGTGTCACTTTGCGTGATGCAAGGACAACACAAAGGAATTTTAAATATGGCTCATAGTCAAATAACCCTCAAAACTATTTTGGGGTGCAGCAGAGGGGGCCTTAGGCCCACAGCACCCTGGGGTTTTGCATTTCCAAAATTGAGATTTCCAGTTGAGAAATCGCAATTTTGGAAATGCAAAAAATTTGCAGATATGGGCCTACAGGCCCATAGGTGCGAATGGGGCCGGTATAGCAATTTGCGATTCGGTAATAGCCTTTGCGATTTTTAAGAAATCACTATTACCGAATCGCAAATGTGATACATTGCATTTTGCGAATCAGAAATAGCGATTTCTTAAAAATCGCTATTTCCGAATCGCAAAAGGCATTCTTGGTACATCTGGCCCCAGGACATCTGTTAAGCACACAAATCTTTTTTCACACAAACATAAGGACTTTGTACTAAATTGCTCAGCAAAGTAGACCAGCAAGTACACCTGGAGTGGTGAGCACTTAGAAAGGGAGGAGCACAATTACTAATGATCGGCATAATGTAGGAGAACAAGACAACTTGCTGTACTGAGTCAAATTGAGAGGGAATCAATGTGCCATAAGTACTAAGATTTCAGGCATTCCTGCTCTCCCTATGCATTGGTGCACCAGTGGCAGCCAATACACACACACACTTGCAAGAGTGCCTGCATTACAGCCAAGATTGCTTTATGCAGGAAGGGACACCTTCCTGTACAAAAACAATCCTGAGGGTTTTTCTTCTTTATACATGTGCTGCAGAATGCAGCACACATAGACAGTGTAAAAACAAGGATAAATAAAGACATGTCTCAATTTTGATGCATTCCCAGGCTTACTAGTGTTAGTAAATCCTGGAATGCCCCAAAAATCCTAGGTGAATTCATTGGAACACCTCCGCTTCACCCATGAAATTCCCAACCAGGGAAGAATAACTCAGGGCAACTACTTGCCCTGCCTTGCGTCACTCCAGATTTACTATGCCACGAGGTGGCTCTGCTTGGCATATTAAATCTCACTTAAGGGCTTGCCTTCACCTTGTGTCACCTTACGTGACACAACGGCAATGCACACCCTTGATAAATGTGGCTCACGATATATAGTACAATATCAAAATCTATGCTACATGCCCACAATCCAAATACCTGTTAACTGTTGTGCATTGTATGCTGAATAGTTACACATCTTACATACCTCCTGGAAATTGGGAAGGTCCCTACACTGCAGGTTGTACATGTGTGCTGGATTGTGTTATAACTTAACAAATAACTCATGTATAAAACAGGTCACAGAGGTCATGATAGTAAGATCCGATGGATGGTATGGCTTATCCTTATTCATGACACAAAATACTTCAGTACCTTCATGTGTGTCACACATCTACAATGGCAGATGAAACATACTGGTTGACATGTTTGTGATCAAAATGTTATGTAATAGGCATTAATAGGAAGTGAGGTATTTCTCAGTGACAATGATGACAGAAAAATATTACATGTTGATGTACAAGTGCTAATCAATGTTATACTAGAGTTAAGGCACAAATTAATTTGGATACTCTACAAATGTAATTTTTTTGCATCAGGTGAACATGGTCAGAACAGGGATGTACTATCTATTTACTAATTCTAATCCTAGAAACGGCAAGGAATACACAGTTTGTCTAACAATGTCCACAATCAATAAAAATAGCTGCAAATTTGAATATTTGTTTTCCATTTAATCTCTACAGTTCTTGTCATGGAAGGTTATCATGTCTGGACATCCACCTATCTGCTGAAGAGTATGCATACCTACTATGTGTGTCAACATGGTACGTTGTTACACTTACATATCAGCTATGCTACAGAACAAAATGAGGGTGTGGAACCCTAACAGAGGTGCATACATGTGACTTTGGCCTACACTGCAATATGGACATATTGACATGTTGGTATGTTTAGTTGTGATAGTCCTGTGTAGGAGGAAGTGTAATAAATGGCTGTCTAAAATTATCTCCATCAAATATGACCTCAAAGGATGCTAACATATTCCACTTTTTTTCCAGAGGAAAGAACTACCTCTCCTGTACAACAGTCTGACCATGATGCCCAATCTGTCCTTGACTTCCCCCTTCCCTCCATGGATAAAGACCCCTTACCTCCAACTCCTTGACAAAATTGATACTTCTTCTCTAATCTTGCTCAGGGAAGAAGACATTGTTAGGTCTCCAAGTAAACCAATGAAGTTGTTCATCAAACATCAATTCACCATATAGCCAGTGAGGACTCTGATGACACCCCAAGTCAACTTTCTATGGAGAGTGGTACGGGTTCAGAAAAGTATAGTAAAAGAAGTCAACGTTTGGATGGGGACATTAGCTGGCACTCTTGAAGGAGTTTGAAGGTGTCTCAGCCCAAATGAGGTAGTAAGAAAGAGCCATTCTTGACTTCCTGGAATTGATGTTTCTTTAGAGGACATTGTTGGTGTCATGATTCTGAGAGGCGAACAAGAACAGCCGAGACCATCAAACATGACTGATACTTTCAACCACCTCGGAGCCACCAATTCCTCTCTCCATGCTTTGGAATAAGAACTGGGGACCTTGGAAAATCAATGGGAGGCCAAGATTAACTCAGTCATGGCAGCAACTAGTGACTCCAGAACAACGTTGCTGTGCTCCATACTCAGCAAGCGCTTGTTATGGAATACCGTGCAGCCTTGGTGGCATTCACTAATGTTTTTTTGGGATAATGGGCCATTCATCTTCACCCTCTGATTTTTGTGCATTGGTGCCACCTAACATCACTCCTCATCCTCCTATTGCACCTCAACAACAGGAAAAGAAGGTTGAACATTCATCAGAGGATAAAGATGTACAGTTCTCAAGTTTGAGTACTATAATTTCCTCATGAATATTAGTGAGTGTGTTCTGGCCAATTTCTCTATCTGTCATGTGTTAGCCATTATGCCACCCTATTTTCAAACTACTGCAGTCTTCAACTGGTGAAATGCAGTTGATCTTGTTCATCTGCTCTTGGAGCACTCAGTGTTTCTCAATTTGGAAATGTGTTTCTGTTGTACGAGTGAAATATATTCATGATGTTTGGCTTTCCTACTCTACTACCGGTTTTTATTAAATCAATCTCCCCTTTGAAAAATGTGAGCTGCAGCAGCCTTCATAGAAAATGGCTTTATCCTAAAATGGCCATAGTGTTTGTGTCTAATTTATGTTGTGTAATTAGTTAATTCAGTTTGAATGAGATGATGCTGTGATGTGTTTGCAAATTGGAGACTGCGCACTAACATGGTACCCATGATTCAGCCACATGAAACCAGATTGAACACATATCTTAGGTGTAAGTATTACTTCTTTCTTAGGACCAATGTCATGAATGATCATACAAATGTCAACCTAACTAATGTAAAAATGGAAGTATTGGGAAATTATTTATTAGTGTAGACTTTCTACTCATCATTCAATAGCCTGTGTACTGGGAACATACAAATCGGTCTGTAGTTGCCACTTGCTAGACCAATAATATGAAACATGTGTACTTTCAACCGCATACTTCTACTGTCTCAAATAAGGCCAACACATAACAAATAGGTTTTCCATTATCTCCAATTATATGAAATGTCATTGTGACCTTGCTACATCCACACACGTCAAAGGTAGGATTAAATAGATCATTTAGGACCATGTCACATGTGGATTACAGTATGTGATGGTGCTCATGTGCTCATAGCATTTCAGTTACATTCCTTGTTCAAGTTGTGTAGCATGATGTAACCTTTCTACTTGCTACAACTTGATGGATTCTGCATGGCACCTCACAATATATGTCCTAAGTGAATCTGATAATATTGTTGTAGATTAATAGTGTACTACAATTTAAGTCACAACATTCACAATGTGGGCAAATACAGCTCCGTACTTCCAGGATTTACTCTCATCTTAGTAGACATAAGTAGTATTGGTCAACACGCATTCATAGCAGATACCTATTCATACCAAATGTATCGGACAGGAATAGAGCTATACTGCACTAGCCTAGAAAATCTCAGTATATTAACACTACCAACAAATACAAACAACAAATGTTTGTTTTATCACTAGACAACTCACTGTGTAACACTGCTATAACGGTTAAAAAAAATGCACCTCTCTAACATTGTAATATTAAGCTATCTACTCAGGCATAATGTATGCAAGGGGGGGTTCCCCCATTAGTATTTCTTGGCACCATTTTTAACGCCTGCACAGAACAGATGTTAATAGGAGACACACCATTATTTATAATGGGCCTCAATGTGCTTTGCAGGATTAGCCCGCAAAGCTCCAAACTAGCGTAAAAAAGTTTGATGCTAATTCCCTAACTACCGCCATGGTGCACCTTATCTTAAATATGGCACACAAATGGTGGCGTTAGGGGGGTTCTAAGGAGTGGAAGAAAAGTGGCACTGCAGTGGATGCAGAGCTAAATTTCTTAAATCAGGCCCTTAACATCTTTGTGACTTGGTTGATGGGACCTAAGTGGCCATACCATTAATGATAATCACCTTTACATATATGTGTACTGAAATATTGCACATAAAATGCATTGTGCATGTGGGTGGTCTATTAGGCCAAGTAGGCCCAATACCATTTTCAATGGTCAATCAACATTTACTGCATCCACTGCCATTCTCGTTTATTTGGGGGGACACTCATAGATACACCAAATGATGTGTACATTTGTGTTTGAACTGGAGAATGGCATCAAGGATCTTATGAACAAAGAAAGTGTTCTATACAGGCCATGAATTCAAGTTACATGTATGTACTGTATCACAGCAAAATGCCATAAATGGTAACTAATTAAACATATATGCACCTTTTTCTCCCTGTCCGTGCATATGCTTACTGTGTGCAGCCTTGCACCAATGCTGGCACCCTTACACCATGCTCTAATGGTGCCTGCATCACAGACAGTATGATGATTTTCGGGGAAGAAAGAGACACCTTCCTATTTAAATTAAATGCTACTAGTTGACCTGCAGCACTGATTGGGCCCCCCACATAAGTGCCCCAATAACCATGTCTCAGCCTGCCATTGCAAGGCCTGTGTGTGCAGTTTCGCTGCCACTTCGAATTGGCATATAAAAGCACTTGCCAAGCCTTAAACTCCCCTTTTTGTACATATAAGTCACCCCTAAGGTAGGCCCTACGTAACGCATAGGGCAGGGTGCTATGCAGGTGAAAGGCAGGACATATACATGTGTGTTTTATATGTCCTGGCAGTAGAAAACTCCTAAATTCCTTTTCCACTACTGTGAGGCCTGCTCCTTTCATAGGCTAACATTAGGGCTAGCCTCATATACTGTTTGAGTGGTAGATTCTGATCTGAAAGGGGTGAACAGGTAATGTTTAGTATGGCCAGAATGGCAATAGAAAATCCTGCTTAGTGGTGAGGTTGGATTTTATATTACTATTTTTGAAATGCCACTTTTAGAAAGTGAGCATTTCTCTGCACTTAAAATCCTTCTGTACACTACAGCCTGTCTCCAATCAACGTCTGGGCTGGGCTGGTTGACAGCTCCCTTGTGCATTTCACCCAGACAACCACCAACACAGGATACTCAGTCACACCTGCACTCATCTGAATACTGAATGGGTCTTCCTGGGCTGGAAGGGTGGAGGGCCTGACACTTACATTTCAAAGGCTAGTGGCCTGCCCTCACACAATGGACTGCCTAACCCCCTACTGGGACCCTGGCAGACATAACTGTACTGAAAGTGGAACTTATGCACTTCAAAACCACTCTTTGAATTCTCCCCCACTTCAGAGGCATTTTTGGGTACATAAACTGGGTTCCTGACCCCACCAAATCAGACACTTCTGGACCAGAACCTGCAACCTGTCAAGAGGAACTGCCTCTCTGTCCAAAGGGCTCACCTGGATTGCTTTGCTGTAAAGGACTGCTGCCTTGATGTTGCCCTGCTCCCTTGCTGGCTTCTGACTTTGCTGAGAAGTGCTCTCAAGGGCATGGATTGAGCTTCCCTCCTGTTTTCCGTAGTCTCAGGGCCAAAAAGACTTCATTTCTTCAAGGAAATTTCTTGTGTGCTGAAAATCGAAGCATAGCTTGTCGGAAACGATGCACAGCCTGCCCTGCAACAAGAAAATCTCCACACAGCTGAACTGGAACATCGCAGCCCACCTTCCTGAGTGAAGATCGATGCAGCGCCTGCATTGCAACCTGAAATTCAACCTACAGCCCTACCAGATCAACGCACAGCCGAACCGGAATGAGGCAGCCAAACTTCCTTAATGAAGAATCTACGCAGCACCTGCCATGCGACAGAAAAGTTGATGCAACGTCTACAGGATCGACGCAACGCCTGTGACTTCATCCTGCATGCCCTAGATTTACCACACATTGTTCTTGGACGTAAAAAAAAAACCTGCAATGCAGTGAGGACCCAAGACTTTGCGCCGGACATCGAAGCAAAGCCCCTTGCAGCGTGGAGAGAATTGACGCATCAGCTGTGCTGCGTCAGAAAATCCAATGCACACCTCATTTTTACATGCATCTCCTCCTCTGCAGTCTCCATGCATGTAATTTTGACTCAAACCACGTACTTTGTGCACACAAGAGACAACTGTTGTTTTTTAAGATCTAATACTCTTTTTAATCTTGCAAAGGAGATATTTTAACTTGTGCTTATTAAATCTTTATCATTTTGACCTTAATTTAACTAGATAAAGATCATATATTTTTTTAACCTGTGTGGTGTCTTTTTGGTGGTGTTTTCACTGTGTTATTGCATGGTTTATTGCACAAATACTTTACACATTGCCTTCTAAGTTAAGCGTGACTGCTCAGTGCCAAGCTACCAGAGGGTGGGCACAGGATAATTTGTGTGTGTCTTACCCTGACTAGGATTGTAGTCCCTATTTGGACAAAGGTGTATGCCTCTGTCAACTAGAGACCCCATTTCTAACAATGACGTTGTCAGGGTAGAGCCTCACCTGTTCGGAGCACTGGTTCAGCAAACATTAATAACCAGATAAATTGAGTTTCAGGAAAGAATAGTCAACACGATCAATGCGGTATGTACCTATCCGCGCACAAGGTAGGGTATCAGAAAGAGGTGGAAAGACATCCGGGGTAAGGTGTGTTCCATGGCATACAGGAAACAGCTGGCAGTCCTCAAGACTGGGGGTGGGGCCCCCACGACCAGTTCCCCTACTTTCATATCTTGGGAGGAGAAGGTCTAGGACATACTGCATCCTGGGGGCCTGACAGGAATACCTTGGGGAGTGGAGTTAGGTAAGTCCCCACCACATTCATGTACCCCGACTGTATGCTCCTGCAGGTTCCCTCACCACCTTATCCCACCTCAATTAACAAACCACCCACAACCCCTCAGTCCTAATGTGATAATACCTCTCACTGGCATCACACTTGTCCACTAAATTCATCTGGCACCAAAGACCTTGGAAATGGTATGTGAAGTACTGGGAACTGATAGCACTACAACTCCCAGGAGGTAATCTCCCTCCATAATGGAAACCTTAACAGCGCACCAAAAGTGAGTTGTCATGCATGTGAACCTAACTACCGATCTAACCCATCTTGAATGTCCAACTGGGAAACAGTTAATGGCAATAACAACAGTGCCAAGGCCCACTCCCACAATCAATACATGCAAAACACAGCTACTGCTGAGTGCCCCATCAAACTGCCCTTAAAACAAATATATCTAAGATAGAAATATACTTACCAGGGCTGGAAATCTAGATGCCAAAGTGGATGCACATGCAGTACATCCAGATAGAGGTCAAGGTCTATGCTTACTCCCATACTGTGTCCCTACTCTGACACTATTGTGCAGTGTTCAGCTTTTCATTTTGTGCCATGTATCATGGCAGGCACTTCACTAGACAACAAAGGTGCACACCCATGTCAATAGTCAGACAACATAAGATGGTATCAGCAGTCTAATGACTACCAACATAGTTTAACATCTTTAAGCATAGTGTATGGTATTGAAATGACAGAGTCTCATGTTGCACTAAGTACATTTTTGGAGCTGTATTTGTCATTTCAGGGGATCATGTCAAGACACTGTGTGAATCTCACACAACATTACAGTTAGAAATGGGGTCTTTGGTTGGCAGTCAGGTTACCCCCCTGTCCAAGCAAGGACCCCTAACTCTAGTCAGGTTAAAGGAGAATCACCCGCAGTTAACCCCCACTCACCCCTTTGGAAGAATGGCATGAGCAGGCAGACTTAACTTCTGAAGCAATGTGTAAGGTATTTGTATCAACACACACAGTAATACAGTGAACCACTACAAAATGACGCAACACATGTTTCGAAAAATAGTTCATATTTATCCAAACAAAACAAGGCCAAAACAACAAAAATCCAGCATACACAAGCCACAATATGAATTTTAAAACGAATAAGAGTCTTAGGCCCTCATTACGACCCTGGCGTCGGTGATAAAGTGGCGGTAATACCGCCAACAGGCCGGTAGTACCTACTGCCAAATTATGACCATGGCAGAAAAAACTCCAAAAGACAGCCAATGTACTACACCGACCGCCAGGGTGGAAACAACAGGCACCACAGCGGTAGCCGTCTACAGCCAGGCAGAAGCCAAAGTTCCGCCCACCATATTATGACAAGACAATCTGCCACCTTTTCCGGGTCGGTAACAACAACATCAAAAGCCTGGCAGAAACAGAGCTCAGAAGTGAAAGGACTTACCATTGGAAACACAGGGAAGAACCACACCGCCATGGAACCCGAACTGCATGTATTTCCGATGATATTCTACGTTCTGCTCCACCACGAACACCAACGCCGGTGAAGACGATGACGGTGAGTACAGCCACCTAGCACGCAAGGGGGGGAGGAAAACGAGAGTGACACACACCACACACACCCCATACACACATACCATTCACACAACCAGAGGCACAAGAAAACAAATGAATTCCCCTAAATCGGCTGAATAATGCAAGAACAACACAAATTTACTAAAGTGATTGTATTAAGATCAGCACAGTAGAAAAATAATTTAGCCAATGGAACAGATATTTACAAATTAACAGAAAAAGGGACACTGCCCAGTCCTTAGTGTGCGTGGGCCACATGGCCACAGGGCAAAGTCCAAGGCCTCACTTGTCACCTGCATCAATATGGAGAGAACACTGCAGGGGCATCAGTTGGCAAACTGTGCTTGGTCCTGGAGAGTGATAGGCCACAGTCTCTTGAGTGGGTGTCTTCCCCACTGGTTCTGGAGGGGACAACATGCCCTGGGCTTGGTCCTAGGGAGTGCAAGGCCACAGTCTCTTGAGTGGGTGTCTTCCCCACTGGTTCTGGAGGAGGCAACATGCCCTGTGCTTAGACCTGGGGAGTGATTGGACACAGTCTCTCGAGTGGGTGTCTTGACCACGGGTTCTGGAGTGGACAGGCCGCACAGCAGCTGATGGAGGCAGGATCACTTTGCGTCCACCGGCGGTGATGTTTGCACTGTGGTGGTGCTGGTGGTGGTGGTGGGAGGCTCCTGCACAGTCCCTGCACCCTCGAATGGCTGTACCACCACGGTTGGTGGTGGGGGCTCCGTGACAGCTACTGGTGCAGGCTCCTTGCCTTTCTTGTCTGCTGGTGCAGGCTCCTTGCCCTTCTTGCCTGTTGGTGCAGGCTCCTTGCCCTTCTTGCATGCTAGTGCAGGCTCCTTGCCCTTCTTGCCTGCTAGTGCAGGCTCCTTCCCCTACTGGGTGGCAGGTGCAGGCTCCTTCCCCCTCTTGCCTGCTGTTGCAGGCTCCTTCCCCTTCTTGACTGCTGGTGCAGACTCCTTTTCCTTTCAGCTGGTTGGTGCAGGCTCCTTGCCCTTCTTGCCTGCTAGTGCAGGCTCCTTGCCCTTCTTGCCTGCTAGTGCAGGCTCCTTCCCCTACTGAGTGGCAAGTGCAGGCTCCTTCCCCTTCCTGCCTGCTGTTGCATGCTCCTTCCCCTTTTTTTTTGTATGTTTATTTATTGATTTTCGTATTGTTAAATTCAGGTAATACAGTACAGCATGATATTACGTTGTTACAAACTTCTTGACATGTGTAGAAAGAGGGACCATAAATACACATATTGTAGTTACACATTCCCTATTTGGTAGTAACCGTTCTGAGTGTATAAACATACATATTTTATAATAGCAAATCTACAAACGGTGTCAACAAATCGAGAACAATTTATAATATGATAAATGAAAAAAACAAATTAACAAATAACAAGTAACTAACAACAATAACCATGCATGCACATAAGTATATGGTGTTGTGAGATGTCATATATATAGGAAGGTTCAGGTCGTAGCGTGTGTAGCGAGTGGTGGGAGCCAGGCTCAAGTCCAGTGTCATGCTGGGATCTGGTTGTGTGTATAAGCATGTAATGGCTATGTATAAATGCCAGGGAGGACTCCTCAGTTCACGGTGGATGAAGTTCGTTTTTAGCTTCCACCTTCAGAACCAATGACTCCCAATATTCCATTCCTGTGTTAGTCATGCCCTGTGTCCGGAGCCACTGTAAATGATAAGCTTCCGCCTCAGACCATATCAAAAGGTCTTTCAGCCATAACGACATGGACGGGGGGGGTTGGAGTTTTCCAGGTCATGTTTATCCTGCGTTTGAAAAGCACAAATGCTAAATCTATAAACCTATGAAGGTATTTGTCTCTTTTTGTTTTGGTTCGAATGCTTAACAGGAAAGAGGTCGGTGACACAGGTAATGTATAGTCCGTTATGTCCGTAATCGTTTCAGTGATTTTGTGCCAGACAACCCTCAAAGTTGGGCATTCCCATACCATATGATAAAATCCCACTGGGGATGTAGCGCACCTAGGGCAAACTGGTTCGTGCATTGGGTACATACGATGGAGGTGTTGGGGGTCTAAATATGCTTGGTGTATGTCGTTGAATTGAGTGAAACTAAATCTGGCATTGCGGGAAACCTCCTTTACTGAGCGCAATGCTGAATTCAACTCTGGTAACGTCAATGAATTCGATAGTGCTGTGTTCCATTTTTCGTATGTTGTTTGCAGTGGAGTGTTGGTAAGTGCACGGAGTGCCGTGTATAGAGTGGTAACAATGCGTTTAGTGGTCGTAGCCGACAATATGGCGTGCAAGACATGAGAAGTCGGTGCCTCAGTATTCCCTGGACCCCATGTACGACGCATGCCCTTTATTATAGTGTAATAAGTGATGAATTGCCCTGGTGCAATGTCATATTCAGCAATCAGATTTGAAAAGATTTAAGCACACCGTCTGAGAAGAAGTGTTCCATTCGTGTGATGCCCTTATCCACCCATAGTGCTCGTTCCTGGGGTGGTATATTCTGTGGTATTCCAGGAATATCCCACAGTGTTATCACTGGAGAGTATGGAGTAGGTGATTGTTTGGGATATAGATAACGATGCCAGGATGTATGTGCTACTCTCAACAGTGGATTCATTGTGGAACCACCTACCATAGTGCTGGACAACCAAGTATATAGTGCTGTATCACCCAGTTGGGCTAATACATCACGTGTCTCCGGGTGCATTGGGGATGTCAGCCATGCGGTGGGCCACTGCAATTGCGCTGCTGCGTAATAGGACTCAATGTGTGTTGCTCCCAAGCCGCCCTCAGTACAGAGAGAGCTACTCTGCGGCATTTGTCTCCCCATATCAAGTCCAGTAATAAACTATTCAGCGCCTTAAAGAAGGCGCGTGGCACTTGAACGGGCAGAGCTGAGAAATAATACAGCAGCCGAGGTAGAATCAACATCTTAGATATCGCCACCCTATCCATTGGGGACAAGGGCAGTGATTGCCAGAAAGTGAGGGATGTGCGAGCTTTCGTTAGCACTCTAGTGAGATTACCATCTAGGAGGTTTTTAGGTGAATGATAGATATATATTCCTAAATATTTGAGGGTGTCATATTGCCACTGCAATCGTGTTTCATGCGTAGCAAGATGTTTAGCGGGAGGGTATAACGCTGGTGGAAACACACATGATTTAGGCCAATTAACCTGGAGTCCCGGTGCTGTCCCAAAGAATGAGAGTAAGTGTTACAGTTCCGGGAGCATGGAGTGCACATCTCTGATGTATATAAGAGCATCATCTGCATAGAAGGACACCACATGGAATCTCTGGGAGTCCCATATTCCCCAGGCCTCAGCTTTGGTGCATAGGTAACATGACAGGGGTTCCATGGCCAAAGCAAATAACAGCGGCGACACCAGGCAGCCCTGTCGTGTGCCGCGTTGAACATTGAAGCAACTCGATATCACTCTGCGTGTCTTCACTCTTGCCAATGGTTCCCCATATAGCGTCCTAACCCATCAGAAGGGGCGACGGCCAAATCCCATTCTTGCCAGGCAAGCAAATAAGAAGTCCCATCCCAGCGTGTCAAAGGCCTTCTCTATATCTAAGGAGACCGCCACGCGACATGTGTCATCTTGCGGCGTATTGTGTATTAGATGCAGGAGGCGTCTGATATTTAGATACGTGGTGCGATCTGATATGAAGCCTGACTGATCGTGGTGCACAAAAGAGTGCATTACAGGTATCAGGCGGTTAGCTAGTATCTTACCTAGGATTTTGCAATCTAGGTTAAGTAGTGATAAAGGGCGGGAAGATCTTACATCAGCCATATCGCGCACTGGTTTAGGTAGCACTACAATAAGAGCTTCACGCAATGAGCGTGGTAGGGAGCCCTGATTAAATGCTTCCTGATAGTCCTCTAATAGACGTGGGAAGAGGATAGTGGGATACGTGGCATAATATTCAATGGGCAAGCCATCAGTGCCCGGTGTCTTGCCATGCACCAACTGTTTGACTGCGGTAACGATTTCGTCTAATTGTATAAGCTTTTCTATGAGATCGCGTTGTATATCTATTAGTTTAGGAAGGGATACCTTGTTCAGAAAACTACATGCTCTCTCTACAGTCAAATCCTCCGGCCGTTCATAGAGTCATTGGTAGTAGGCACGAAAAGCGTCATTAATTGCGAGCTGTGACGTGGCCATATGACCATCTGGCAGCAGGATGGACATTGCTGGTGTACTGTGGTTTACCTCGTGGAGGAGCCAGGCGAGCACCTTACCTGATCGATCTCCCTGAGCATGTTGTAAGGCCATACGTGTGCGATAATCATAATGGCTTAAAGTGGATTCTGCTTCATGTCTACTGCATCTAAGTTGTCGTAGTTGAGCTCCTTCCCCTTCTTGACTGCTGGTGCAGACTCCTTCCCCTTTCGGCTGGCTGGTGAAGGCACCTTACCATTCAGTACATGTGGCCTGGAATCCTTTCCACCACGAGTAGGTGCGAATGGAAATGGGCCCATGGACTGTGTTGCTGAGGTGACTGGCTGGGTTCGTGATACCCTGGCCATACGTGCTGGACAGAGGGGGGTATGGGTAGAGAAGAGGTCAATGGTGGAAAGCAAATGTTTCTTAGGGACATTGGGGCAGGAAGAGGGAGAAGTAATGGTAGTGGAGGATGAGGCAGTGGTTGTTGGAGATGTTTGTCTGCTGGATTTGGGTGCATGTGCATGGGCTGTATGCTGTTGTGAGATGGATGGCTGTTGGGTGTCTGAGTGCTTGCGTTTGTGTACTTTAGGAGGGGGGACAGACACAGTGGGAGAGGACAGAGGGGACGTGTGCATGGATGTTGTGGAAGTGTCTGCCATTGAGGTGTGTGTTTTGCTTGGTGTTGTGATGATGCAGGTAGTGGATGATGATATATTGCATGCAAGTGTGAGTGTGGATGTAACTGAGTGGGAGGTGGAGGATGCGGAAGAGGGGGAGACAGTGGAAATAGTGGATGTTGTTGTGTGTGCAACTGGATGGTGTTTGTGTGAGTGCCTGTGGGATGAAGTGTTCAGCTTGTGTTTGCCTGTGACACTCTTGGGTGTTGTCCTGTGTGCATGCTCGTCTAGCTGTGTGCTTGGGACGGGTTGGGGTTGAGGGGAATGGGACTGGGAAGTGGTAGTTCAAGGGGCCACGGTAGAAACAGGGACAATAGCTGCCATCAGAGAGGAGGCCAGAGCCTGGATCGATCTCTGCTGGGCTGCCAATCCACTGTGAATGCCCTCCAGGAATGCATTAGGTTGTTGCATCTGGGCTGCCAGCTTCTGGATGACATTCAGAATGGCTGACTGCCCTACAGAGATGGGTCTCATGAGGTCAATAGCCTTCTCACTCAGGGCAGCAGGGCTCACTGGGGCGTGGCCTGAGGTGCCTGGGGTGAAGGAGATGCCCACCCTACTGGGTGAGTGGGCAGGGGCAACTCACTGAGGGGCTGCTGGGAGGGTGGTGCTGGTACTGGGGGTGGAGGCTGTACCTGTAGCTGGGGTGGTCACAGAAGTGTCTGCCACCACCAGGGAGCTTCTTTCAGAGGAGGTATCTGAGTCTGAATTGTCCCCTCCAGTCTCCGCCATGGTGCTCCCCTCACCCTCTGTCCTACTGGTGCCCTCAACGTTGGTGGACTCTGCCTCCTGGGTCCTGTGAATGCAGCTCCCTCCATCGCCAGTGTCTCTGCTCCTCCGCCAGAAGGACAGAATGACAAAACAAGAAAGGTGGAGAGAGAGACAAAAGATACACTGGGTCAATGGCTGCACAAACACCACCGTTGGCGTATACAGCACTCTCACTTACAGGGAACTGGCATACGCACTATGCATTGCACCACCACTGATATCGTTAGCCACCAAGGCATGAGGAGGGGTACACACCACCAACTGCAGGACACCTGGGACCCATGCAGCCCTGACCAGAAGTGGATGCTTACAAGCTAGGTAGTCAGGATTATCCCTTCAGAACCACAGCCACCAGAGGATCTACGCTGCTATGTCAGGCCTGACCTAGGGGCACCCACTAACACATCCACCACTTGGATACCACCCCACCAGCCGGAAGTTGTAATGATAACCACTGTACTCACCCCCTTGTGGCTGCTCTGATGCCCTCAAGGGCCCATCCAGCTCTGGATAGGCCACTGCCAGTATGTGGGCTATCAGGGGGTGTCAGGGTTCGACGGGCACACCTTTCTCATTAGGAGGCCATCCCCAGTTGGGCCTCCACCGTCTTCCATGCCCAGCATCTCAGGTCCTCCCACCGTTTGCAACAGTTGGTGCTCCGCCTGCCATAGAACCCCAGGGTCCGCACCTCCTTGGTGATGGCACACCATATACCCTTCTTTTGATGGGCGCTGATCTGCAGAGGCAATGCACACAGGAAAACACTATTAGGCAAACAGTCCAGCCAGTTACACATATGGCCCACCGTACTTGTTTCCATCACCATTGGCACACATATAGCCCCGCACACAACGTGTACACTTCAAAGAGGACATCTACCCACCCCCTTACACAAGGCCTTCACACACACAACTCCATGCATTCATGCCACATGCTTCGTGCCCACAGTGTACTCACCTGTTGGTCTGGAGGCCAATTCAGCAGTCTGTACTGGGGTAGGACCCCATCCACCAGTCTCTCCAACTCCTTCAAAGGCTGGGGCCCTTTCCTCAGTCACACGGGCCACAGTAGGTTCCAGACACAGGTCACTGCAGCACATGCAGGATAGATCCTCTCCTATGGAAGGTCAGGTAGAAGTGAGGAATCAGATAGAAAATGGCGGTCACGTCCGTGGCGGTGCATACCGTCAGCACCAGCAGAGATCATCATTGGCCACTGTAACCCATAGGGCACAATATTAACCAATGAGGAGTTGCACAGTGGTTCCCGACCGCCTCCCGCCACTGCGCACAACATCAGCGGAGTTACCTCACTTCTACCTGTCCCTCCACACAGGACAGGCGGGCGCCATTTCATGGGGGGAAGCCCTATGGGTTCTTGCTGCGTCACAGGAGAAATAGGCACATACTGGACAAATGACACTGACCCATTACAAGTTTACAGATTGCAAACTCCTGTTGTGGCTCCAATGTTCACTTTGTGACAGTCTCCTCACTCTTGTGTCCCTTAGATACCTACCGCTGCAGATGAATTGGAGATAGAGACATACCACTGTGTACAGACACCTGGTTGACTTGGCAGCACTGGAGTACAGGCACATTATCGTCACCTATAGACTTGACAGGGCCACAATCACAAAGCTGTGTGCCCAATTGGAGCCTGACCTGACATCTTCTATCCGTCACCCCACTGGGTTCCCCCCTCTTGTGCAGGTACTATCTGTACTCTATTTTCTGGCAACTGTTTTTTTTCAAGTAACAATGAGCTTGGCAGCAGGAATGTCACAGCCAATGTTCTCAATAGTGCTGACAAGAGTGTTGTCTGCCCTGATAAAACACATGTGCAGCTACATAGCATTCCCCCAGGTTGAGGATTTGGCTACAGTGGAGGCCGGGTTTTATGCAATGGGACATATCCCCAACATAATTGGGGTGATTTATGGTACACATATTGCATTTGTCCCCCACCCCCTGGCAGAATGAACATGCATTCAGGAATCGTTAGAGTTTCCACTCCATGAATGTTCAGATGGTGTGCTTGGCGGACCAGTACATCTCCCACATCAATGCTAAGTATCCTGGGTCAGTGCATGATGCCTTTGTCCTGAGAAATAGCAGCATCCCAAATGTGATGGGCCAACTACTGAGGCACAGGGTGTGGCTAATAGGTTAGCCCTGGTTCCCACCCAGTACATTTTGGTGTATGGGCATGGAGTGGGCCACATAGGATAGTGTGTGGCTAAATATTGTCCCTCAATATTTGCAGGGTCCTCTGGTTACCCAAACCTATCATGGCTGCTGACCCCTGTGAGGAATGCCAGGACAAGGGCGGAAGGACGTTATAATGAGGCACATGGGCGAACCAAAAGGATCATTGAAAGGACCTTTGGCCTCCTGAAGGCCAGCTTCTGGTGTCTCCATGTAAGAGGTGGATCCCTGTGCTACTCTCCCAAGAAGGTCTGCCAGATACTAGTGGCATGCTGCATGTTGCACAACCTGGCCCTCAGACACCATGTACCTTTTCTGCAGGAGGAGGAGACTGGCAATGCCCTTGTGGCAGCAGTATACCCTGTGGAAAATGAGGATGAGGAGGCAGAGGATGAGGACAATAGAACATCAGTTATACAACAATACTTCCAGTGACAAACAGGTAGGACAGTGTAACTTTACAGCATTTATCTCACGGGCCTGTTGTATATTTGCTCACAACCTACGGGCTGGGAAGATTATTGGCATATATCTTGCAAACTTACGGGAGTAATGCTTGTTGGGTGTGGCCCACTCGTTTGGACATATAGACACGCTAGTATGCTTTTTAATGTTTTATGTCACCGTATACCAGGGTATTCAGGCGTAGACAAATGGCAGGGGATATATGTAATTTTTTAGCACAATTTTTCTTGAGATCACCATATTTTTTATTATCTCTGCAGCTCCTGGGCTACATATCAGTTTTTGGGACCCTATGAAGGGTAGTTTTCTTTGAGAACTATAAGTGGTTAAGTAGATCCACTATAGATATGGAGAATTTTTTTGATGTATATAAATTGTTCGGTTTGGGGGTGCACTAAATGTGTGGACCATAAAATGACTTGGAAATATTATCCTCTTTCCTTGGTTATACGTATACATATACATTGCACTTTTGTTGTTTTTTTGCGCTAGATATTCCTCCCGCTCTGCTTTTTGTTTTCTTGTGTCCGGTCTGTGGTGGGCTCCGCTCATGGGTGTTTTTGTTCCATTACTGTTCTGTCTTACAGGTGTTTGGGCTTATCAGGGCCCCGCAACACACCATTCTTAAGACTTCGGATGGTTGGTATATACAGTCCTCTCATCATATAGGACGCCCGCTTCCTGCTCATTAAGAGACATCACTGGACATATTAATTTAAGCCATCTATATGGTATGCCTGAGACAGTTTCTCTCTTTTCACACAAAATAATTTTTTAGTATGTTTTGTACAACATACCTGATATACACTGTGGGGTTTTGTGTTTGTTTAATCTTTGGGGGACCATCCTTTGATTCTGCTATATGCCTTTCTGTACACATACTATGTTCATGGTGTTTTTCGATGCCTTTTGGGTATTATGGTGGGGCCTTTCCGCATACTCAATATTCTAAAAGGTTTTTTTAACAACGTATTATACTTTCGGTGTTAACTCAATTAAGATTTACTCTTCACTCTTCCCTACGTGAACTGGTATGCATCTGGTGATCCTTAGGCTCTTACCAACTAGTCCACTTTTCTCTTACTTTTCACCTGCACTCTTTGGGGTAATCCATAATACTCTAATAGTACAACCCAGCATGAGAGTATCTCATTTTCAGATTTCTCTGAGCCCTCTATGGTTTTGCATCCTTGGAATATATTCCTTTTAGTTTTACTTTTAATAAACCATCTTGTGTTTGATGAATGTTTCACTCACCATATGTTGGTTTTTGTTATATATAAGAGATACTATCTTTCCCTTGTTTCAGCCTTGAAAAAGTGCTGCTGGACAAAACAAATGTTGGCTGTCTCTGAACATTGATGTGTTTATGTTTCTCAACATAAGGAAATAAATAATTCTGTATTTTTCTTCACTGTGGACTCATTACTCGGTGTGCCCTGGTTTTGTTTGCTTTCATAACTTTACATTTCAATGACTTTGGTTGTAATCTGCGTGGCAATGGCATGCTGATATTTCCCACTTCTATGCCCACTTACTGTTCCCTCTGGCAATTAATTTTTCAGATGTTAGTGACTTGACATATACTCCTGGTGTGATCACTACAGCCAGCTGCAGGTCGTTAATCTATGCTCATTCTATGTACAGTTGAATTGTAATGTTTGTACCTGTTTCAAAGAATACATATTTGATATACATGACATACTCTAAATGGATTTTTTTCAAAAGGTGTTTATTGAAGTGCTAACATACAGGGGGAAAGTGCAATGGGAGGGGGTGATGATGGAGGAAAGTCCAGGTTATTGTTCCAGTCTGGTTGTAGCACTGGTGCATTGTCCAAGGGGACATAGGAAGGGGAGCAATGGCAGTTCAAGGTGGACCGGGTGACTGAGTGGGACACAAGAGGGACAATCAGGAGAGTCTCATTTCTTAGTGGGGGTCTTGGAAAGTGTCTCTGGCTTCTGTCTGGATAGCAGGGAACGTTTGTGGGGTGGTTCACCTGCTGCAGGGGGAGGGGTGCTGGTGGCTGGTGGCCTCCTGGCCACTAGCGGAAGTGGAAGGCTGTTCAGGTGTCTGGCTAGTGGCAGGGGCCTGCTGGTGTGAGACTGCCTCCCTCATAATGTTGGCCATGTCTGCCAGCACCGCTGCTTTGGAGATCAGGGTGTTGTTGATGGCCTGCAAGTCCTCCCTAATCCTCCGGTACTGTCCCTCATGCAGCCACCTGTTCTCCTGCATGTTGTCCAGGATCTGGCCCATCGTGTCCTGGGAATGTTGGTAGACTCCCAGGATCTTGGAGAGTGCCTCCTGGAAAGTTGATTCCCTGGGCCTGTCCTCCCACTGGTGCACAGCACTCCTCCCAGATTCCTTGTTGGCCTGTGCCTCTGTCCCCTGAACTGTGTGCCCACTGCCACTGGCCCCAGGTCCCTGATTGTCTTGGGGCGAGGTGTGGCCAGGGGTCCCTGTAGAGGTGGACACACTGCTGATTGACATGTCCTGGGGACAGAGGTGTGGGTACTCTGGGTGGGTGCTGTGGTGGTGTTTCCAGATGGGGAAAGGTCTGTGGTGGTGAGTGACTGGGCTTGGGTAACCGGCTGTTCAGTGGTCCCTGATGGGCTAGGTAGATCGTCAAGAACCTGAAGACCAGAGTTACTGTCATCACTGTGGGCCTCTTCTGTTGGAGGACTGGATAGTGCTGGTACCTCCTCTCTGCTGACATTGGCTGGGGTACCTGTGGCAATGTAAATGATGTGTTATGGTTTATGTGTCTGACATATTGTACATCCCTGGCTTCCCCTCTATGGTTGGATTTGCCCTGCCAGCTTTCATTTGTGTATTTTAGTATATGGTAGGATTGTTAGTTCTGTATGCTGTGCATGCTTTAGTGATGAGAGTCCAGGCAGGGCTGTGAGGGGTGTCCGTGCATTGGTACAGCATGTAGGGCTTGGCATTGGGATAAGTGAGTTGTGATGGTGGAACGTGTGGGATGTAGTGGAGTGATGGGAGTGAGGGTGAGGGTGAGGGTATGTGATAACATGCAGGTATGGGGGTGATAATAGTAGAGAGTTGACTTACCAGAGTCCAGTCCACCTCCGACTCCGGCCAGGCCCTCAGGATGCAGTATTGACAAGACATGCTCCTCCCATGCTGTGAGTTGTAGGGGTCCAGTGCCAGTCCTCTAGATAGAAAGCTGGTGTCTTGCTGTAATGTAACCTACCTTCCCCCGTAGGTCGTTCCACCTCTTCCTGATGTCATCCCTAGTTATGGGGTGCTGTCCCACAGCATTGGCCCTGTCCACGATTCTCAGCCAAAGCTCCATCTTCCTGGCTATTGATATCTGCTGCACCTGTGCTCCAAATAGCTCTGGCTCTACCCTGACAATATCCTCCACCATGACCCTTAGCTCCTCCTCTGTGAAATCGGGGTGTCTTTGTGGTGCCATGGGTGTTATGTGTGGTGTGTTGGTGAGGGAGTGTTGGGTAATGTGTTGGGGTATGTGATGTGGAGTGCATGAGTGGTGTATAGGTGTGAGTAATGTGTGGCTCTATTTGTGTCAGTGGTCTTAGTGTCTGTCTGGTGGCAATGCTTTGTATTCATAGAGGTTTGTGAGTAATGTGGGTGTGTGTTTTATAGTGGTGTTTGTGTGTGGTGTGTGTATGGGTGTCAGGTCTGTGTTGTTTGAATTGTCCAATGTGGTGTAGTTTTGTCTGTGGGTGTCCATTGTGAGCGCGGCAGTGTGTACCACCAATGGTTTACCGCCATTGAATGTCCACCATGGTGATTCGTGGGTCATAATGTGATGGACGTTATTCTGTTGACGTAACGGTGTGGGTTTTGGGACCGCCACTTTAGCACTGACCTTTGGACTGGTGGATTTGTGTCTGTGGCTGTATTCTGTCGGAATCGTGTGTGCCTGTCATAATATGGTGAATGGATATCTGCCGCCGCTGTGGTAAGTTGACGGCTGTCAGCTTGGTGGTAAGTGGGATTTACCGCCAATGTCATAATGAGGGCCTTAGTCTTTAGAAAACAGTGAGAATGCTGTTGTTACACAAAGTACCTGGTTAGCGTCAGAAATAAAGCTGCACGGGTGAGCGTGCATTGGAAAAGGGAAGCGGTGCATCAATTCCTTACTCGCAAGTGAGGCTGTGTGATGTTTCCTTCTCTGGTTGGGTCGGCGATGCGTCGTTTTTCTCCCTCACAAGAGAGAGATGAGTCGATTTCTAGAGGAGGCACCTCGGATCCACGCAGAGTCAGGTTGACTTGGATGGCCAGGGATGATGCATGGAAAATTAGGATGCACGGTACTAGAAAACCACGCTGTCTGGGGTTTGTGGTGTTATCAGCCTCCGTACGCAGGTGTTGCACGTCTTTTCTCCAGCCACATTATCTCCCAGTCAAGATGAAGGTGGAGCGTCGATTTTTAGCCACGAATCCGGCGGCCGTCGTTTATCAGTTGCGTAGCGGAAGGTGTATCGCAAATTTCCCCGCACGGCGTTCTGTGTGTGGATTTTCAATTCTTGTCTGCCAACTTCACCTTTCAAGGGCTCAGGGACTGGATAGGGCACCACTTGGCAGGACAGGTGTCTCAGCAGAGAGTCCAGGTGTTGGCAGGAGAGTCTTTGATGGCCCTGAGACTTCAACAACAGGAGGCAAGCTCAGTTCAAGCCCTAGGAGATTCTTTTCAAGCAGGAATGCAAAACAAAGTCCAGTCTTTGTCCCCTTTCACAGGCAGAAGCAACGACTGCAGGATAGCCTAACAAAACACAGTCACAGGCAGGGGCAGCACTTCTCCTCAGCTCTTCTGTCTCAGTCCATCCTTATTCCACTGGATCTAACTCTATGTGTAACATAGGGTGAGACAGGTGAGAAATAGGCCAACAAATCTTGAGTTGTGAAATAGATGTCAACTTCATGTGAGGGTGTTATCTCATTCAGATAGTTCACATGGCATACTTGCTACACTTACTCAGATGTGTGAGGAGGTGTCACCAGTGTTAAGTGTGCACTGTACTTTGGCAAATGTGATGTTTGATCTGGGTGGACACCCTACATGATGAAAAGCATAGTGGTAATTATACATGTCTATTGCCAGACATATCATAGACATGTGAGTTCAGACTAGCTGTACCTTGTATGTGGTATTGAGACAGTAAGGGGCTAGCCTGCTATTCACTTAGCCAATTTATTTTGCCCATCCTACATAGGGCAGGACATCTCCTATACAATAGCCACTGTATTTTGGCAAATTCTTGTGTACTTTGGTACTTCCTGCCATTTGTAAGATTTGAGATGTAGGTTTGGCATACGTACATTTGCTATTGTGAATATGTTTTGAAGTATTTTAGTATGGATAAGCTCTTTTAACCATGTCTACATAGTGTTGCTGGTGTTGTAGATGACAGTTACAGGTTGGCGGAATGGTATATGTTGTCAGTCAAATTGCTGGCCTCTAGGTGTATGTGTCAATCATGGTTACTGTAGATGTGGTTTATGTCAGAGTAACTATACTCCAAAGATGTAAGGTGACTCATGTCTGAAGTGTTGATGGTGGTGTTGGTAATTTGATCTGGTCATCTTGAGGTTGCTACTCAGCATGATTAGTGGAATTGTATGTGGCCTTCATGCACACAACAGGTGTCCATCTTTATGAAGGTGTTGGCATGCTCCCTGTGACTGTCTGTTGGTATATCCTGTGTGCTAAGTAGACCTCTATTGCAGTATATGACTTTGTTTTCTATGTGCGAATGACAAAGGTGAGTAGGTCCTGATTGTTTGGACCACCCTTTGCAAAAACACAGTTGATACATGTGTTGGAGAAATGGTTTGGGAGTATATCATACTTCAAACTTGGCTATGCCAAGTGCTGTAGATGCATCTGAGTCATTTGCCATTGTGAATGTTTTAGACATTATTACATTTTAGAGATGTCATAGCTATTCAACATGTTGTGTGGAAATTGGATTGTGACGAGGTGCCTTTCATTGGACATGACATATGGCAATACACTGAGCAAGTGTGGATTTGGAATAAATATGAATTTTATAGCAAAATAAACACTGATTTCCATTAATGGTTTGTTGTTGCACAGTGATGGTCTGTTAGGGCCACACGTATTATGCTGACAAATCACCTTGTGCAGGAATAGTGTGTATTTTAGCTGTACTGATAGGATGGTGATGTAGTGGTCAGATAGTAGGCTCATGTTGGGTGTGAAATTGTTGTCATATAGGGTTGTGAAAGGTATGTTGTTGTGACATGATGTTAGCTTAAACTCTTTCCTACCTGGGGGTGTTTTACACAGAAAAGTCATGTTACTGTTGTATATGGTGTAATGTATGTGTATGTAAAGAATGTGATGACCCTAACTCTCTCTCTGTTCCTCGGCATCAGCATCAGCAGGCGAAGGAGACAGGGCACAGCCGAGTGGAGAAAATTTTGGCCATGAGACCAAGAGTGTTGATACCACTGACACCCAGGGACCTAGTGGCCTGGAGGGCAAGGGGAGTGCCATGGTGGAGACAGGATTGTGGTGTACCTGTCTGGGACCACCCCAATACCATCTAAGTCTACCACGCCCTTACTACCACCAAAATCTCTGTAGCTCCCCTCCCAGTTGGCCGTGCCCGCTCACCGAAGAGGGGGTGCATCTCCTTTGCTGCAGGGACTGCTGCTCATGCCTCTGTCAGCCCTACTGCCCTCAGTGAGGAGGCTATTGACTTCCTGAGGTACATCTTTGTGTTTCAGTCGACCATTGTAAATGCCATCCAGGGGCTGGCAACTCAAGTCCAACAGAGTAATGCGTTCCTCGAGGGCATTCATGGTGCATTGGCTGGCCTACAGAGATCCTTTGAGGGGCTGGCCGCCACACTGAAAGCAGCCAGTCAACCTTTGTCTCACGTCCCCCCTCCATCTACCTCTTCCTGATCCCAAACCCCTCTTCTCCAACCCAGCCAAAGCACACAAACAGACAGGCATGCATCCACTGCATTATCCAAGGGTAGCTCAGACAAACACAGGCACCACAAGACACACCCCTGGCATGCACACAAGCAACACTGAGATGCACACACAGCAATAGTAACAACCTGCCCCGACATCCCAACCACCCCCAGAATCACTGACAGCACACCTGACACACCTGCAGACACTATACCAACATTCATTGATCCAACCACCACACCAATCCTACCCACAGACAGCACCACAGAAGACCATCAGACATCCATGCGAGTCACCACACCTCCAGACACCACAACCACTGACACACCTACATCCACCACATCCACCATATTTGCAGTCACCATGCAAATAGACAGTCACCCACTCACCACAGCATTCTCTAGCACCTCCACCCCTATCATCCCATGAAACAGAAACACCAACACTCACCCACCCAACAGACACCCACCACCCATAAACATACCTTGCACAGACATGCACCCAAGACATCCACAACAAAACCTCACACAACCACTCCCTCTTTCTCATACCCAAACCTTTTTGCCATGACCGTATCTGTGTGTGCAAGAAATCTTTCTGTTCTTAATTTGCCCTTTTCCCCACAACTCTCCTAACTGTGATACCCCTAAATGTTCTGTGTCCCTCCCCAAGTCTGCCCCTTCCACCTTCAAGACCTCCCCCACCCTCCCTGCAAGTACCCATGCCCACCCCCCTGCCAAGACGGATACCCCTCCTAAGTAAACCCATCCTACCTCAAACCTACGATAAAGTCAAGACCCCCTTTCCATACCAGATCCCAAAGACCCCCTTCCCACATCTAAACCCAAACCCCACCTTCACCACCTGCTCCTCCGATAACCCCTGCAGTGCCTGCCTGCCTGCCCCCTTGATGCCCCTACCTGTGGAGGTTACATGGCAGTCAGGTGTCAAGTTGGGGGGACAGATATGTGCACTGTGTGCATTGGCACTCTTCTTTATGGACTGGACTGTGGCCTTTGTTTTTATTAACAATTTTGTTTAATAATATTTTGAGCCAAACTGTTGGTTTTCTGCTTCAATCTTCGTCATGCATTTCTTTCCCTAGAATATAGGTGTTCATGGATGACATTAGTTATGTGTGTGTGTGTGTGCTGATTTGGCTACCTGTGTTGTTTAGCCAGTATGTGAGGTTGTGTGCAGTGCTCTTGTCTGAAAGTGGTAGTGTGTGTGTTGCACATTTGTGTGTTCAAGATTTTTTGTAGTCTTGGGATTGAGTGTTGTTTGTACTGACATGTGTTTGTTGTGTGGCTTTGTGTGCTTGGTGCATGTTTTTTGCATTGTATATTATATATGACGTTCTGTCTAAGTCGTTCGGTAAGTTGTATGGTTGTGTGTATTTTTTACCTCTTGGTGATTGGTTGTGATGTATGTGTGATGTGTCCCCGGGTAGTGTCCGCTCTGGGTCCCTGCCATGAAATTGGAGTTGGTGTGATTGTGTTGTGGTTATTGATCATGTTGTGGTGTTGTGGCGTACTGTGTAAGTGTGGGCCTTTGTAGTGCTTCCGTGTGTACCTGTGTGTGTTTTTGACATGTGTTTGTATGTGTGTGTTGCCGTAGCTGGTTGTTGTGTATATGGGAGTGTGTGTGTGGCTGTATGTGAGTGTGCGTGTTCCTGTGCTGATACATGTGAGTGTTGCCTTCAACACCCTTTCCCGAATGTCTATTGTGCGAGTGTAAAAAAATGACAATACATAACACTATCAGGTAAGTGTGTGTACTTACGGTTGCTGTCATCATCACCACAGATTCTGGAGTCATTGGGGGAGCAGGAGCAGCAGGAAGATGTGTAGTTCAGATTCCATGGCGGGTCCGGGCGACTATGGCTTCCTGGAGGTGAGTGTCTCCTTTTATGCAAGTGGTTTCCACCTCGGTTTCTGTGGTGGTGCGACCGTGGCGGAAACCTTGGTGGTGTGTAACCTCGTAATCTGTCTGGCAGAAACATGGTCCCCACCGGCCTGCAGGAGCCTGACGTCGTCTGTGGTGGTCTGACCGCAGTGGCGGTACTTTGGCAATATTCTGTTGCAATCTTCTCCCCCCAGCCTGTTGGCGGTACAACCGCTACCACTGATATGGCGGTTCTGAGACTGCCAAACTTGTGACGAGCCCCAATATGTTAGATCTAGTCAGAAGAGACGTTTATCACTGTAGCTATGATCAACATAAAGAAACATGTGTTTCATTGATTACATGTCAATATGTAACACACATTTCACAGCTATGTAGCTTATGTCTGGGTCATATCTGGAAGATTAACAAATCTTTCATGCACAGTAACACAGCAATACAACTAGGTTTAATCAATACCCTATCATGCTTTGAGTGCCCCGTAGAGCAGCTCCTGTACAAACCATCCTACAACATCAGCAAAACTCAGAATATGCTCACCTCAAATGTTTGTTTTGTTAGCAAAGTGTTTAACATAGGATTAGCACAGTGCCATCCACAACTAGCTAGGAAAGGACAAAGGTGGTCATTTTGAGGCTGGTAGTCTTTAGAGCACACATACACGCACCCAGACATCCCCATTCGCACACAAACATGCACTCAGACCAGACACCACACACATGCACCCAACAGCCCCCCCTCCTTTCTGACGATCAACTTACCTTTTCTGGCGGAAGGTCATCCGGGAGGGGATGGGTCCTGGCATTTTCCACCGCCAGCACTGCACCGCAGACAGGACTCAGCCATGCCGTACCACGTATCATAACATGACGGGCGGAGTCCTGTAGGTGTGGCAGTGCTGGTGGTGGAACCACCTCTCTTCCTCTGTCGACCAGGCCGACGGGGTCGGATTTCCACCCATAAACGGGCGGAAATCCATCCTAACTCCAAAAATGGTGGTCTTCAGACCGCCAGCACTGGCAGAATGTTGGCTGCAGTGCCTTTGGCAGACTTGGAAAAAGAAGTCGTAATGACCACCAAAGTCTTTAGCAACTCTACATCAAAGTCTTCAAGTATAGGATTAGCACAGTTCCATCCATGCGACCTGTAAAATGACAAAAACCTTTTTTCACTAAATACACAGTATTACAGCTTTAGATTGGTGAAATTAATATATGATTATCTATCCATCTATCTATCTATCTATCTATCTATCTATCTATCTATCTATCTATCTATCTATCTATCTATCTATCTATCTATCTATCTATCTATAGATAGAGAGAGATATTCATCCACAGGTGAAGTTTTTGTGTACTAAATAAAAGAAGATTATTGGAATCCTGTGAGTGCGGCATCTTTAACTTCAATGTTAAACTGGTATCAAGATTAATGGGAATTAGGTCCTTACCTGATGCCGGCACCGATGTAGAGAGCGCCTCTTTCTTGAATCTGGTGGAGTTTGATGTGTATATATATATATATATATATATATATATATATATATATATATAGAGTACCTAGTGGAAGTCTGCAAACAGTAATTATAGTTAGGACCTAGTTTCTATTAAAAAAATAAGTTTTCTGTTTCTCTAATAACTGGTGCAGTTTGGTGAATCTTCACCTTCCAAAAAAATATGACGCTCACTTCAGCTGCTGTCTGGAAAGTTCCAGGGTGATCCATCAAGAGGGAGCTGAGCAACAGGGGGGTCCCAAAATGCATTTTCCCAACTAATTTTTTCTTAGGGATTTTGAACAGTGATAGAGCCCAAACCGCTGGACGAAATTACACCAGATTTGGCAGAAAGTAAGCTCTTGGTCCAAAAAGAGCCATTTTTATTATCTGGTGTAAATTTATCCATTGGTTTTCTAGTTATTAAGTGAAAAATAAATTTGCATATTTAAGGAAGTGGATCCATCGCGGCTCCTGCGTGGAGCATCGTGGCTGCTTACAACAGAAGAAGTACTGTAATTGGCTAGCCACAATCTCTGGAGAAAGTTGCAGCCACCATCTCATCTCTGGTGCACAGTCCAGGGGAATGAAAATAGGGGCTCAAACAATAAAAGGGGTCAATGTAGAGGTAATCGGATACCAAGAGTTTATTGATGGGTGTCTGAGGGACCCCTTATGACTTTAAAAAGGTTAAAAACCCTTTTTTGCCATGATCATGGAGTCCCGACTGTTGCTGTGCTCAGCGCGGCCCCGGTGTTACGCCGCAAGAGAGTCACAAACCCTGCCAACAAAAATACACATTTATACACACTCATGCACCCACAGACAGACCCTCTGAGACTCTTGCAGACCCACTCAGGCCCAAAAAGACACTTGTACACCCACTCAGAGACCCACTCAGTCACTCATACACCCACTCACAGACCCAGTGACACCCTCATGCACCCACTCATTGACCCAGTGACTCTTATACAGTCAATAAAAAGACTCAAACACTCACAGACCCACTCACATTCTCACACACCCACACACACACCTACACAGACAGCCATGCACCTACTCAGATGCACTGACACTCATACACCCACTTACAGACCCATTGACACTGACACACCCAGTCAAATATCCATTGAAACACTCATTCACCCACTCACTGACACACTGAGAGACTCATAAACCCACTCACAGACCTAGTCAGTTTCACTCACCCACTCACAGACCTACTCAGACACTCATACACCCACTCATAGACCCACTGAGACAGTTATGCACCCAGTCCCAGGCCTAGTCAGACTATCATGCACCCAATTACACATGCACTCAAACTTTCACTCCCAGACCCAGTCAGTGACTAAGCACCCACTCATAGACCCACTCTGAGTCTGACACACCCACTCATAGACTCAATCAGACCCTACACACCAACTCACAGACGCACGCAGACCCTTGTGTTCCCACTCACAGACCCACTCAGACTCTCATACACCCACTCACAGAGCCACTGAAATCCTCACACACCCTCTCACAGACCCACACAGACACTGATGCACTCACTCACAACTCACTAAGAAACTGATGCACCCACTCTCACACCCAGACAGACACTCTCACAGTCATGTTCACACCCAGATACACCCTCTCACACCTATTCTCACACCCAGAGAGATAGGCCACGTGCAACTCCTGCAGCACAACCTGGGGTTGGGTGGTTAAGGGCGGGGCCCGCAGGATCTGGTTGCAGACCAGGGCCTGTAGCCAACCCCTGTTGTGCATGGCCATAGGCAGTGCAGGGCGAGAGTTGGGTGTCTATAGGGGTTTGGCTGTGGGGTCTGGCCACAGCCTTGTGGCCAACCGTGCACATCGGTGGTTGGATTAATGTATAATAATTGAAATTAATTTATGTAAAAAAAACATAGAAATTCACTGAAGGAACAAAATGTTACATAGATGTTATAGTTAGGAAATACAATTACAAAAACATTGAAATTCACTGAAAAAGCCAAAGTTACAGGGACGTTATACCTAGGTTCTAAATTTACTTGCACAAAACCATAGAAATTCATCAGTTATAGAGTTATTTAAAGTAACTATAACTCACGCCTTATGATAACTATAACTCACGCCCTTGCCCAGCACTGCTAATGACCCCAGATATAACAGAGCTCATGACAACTTTTATAACATCAATAAAAATATCAGTGAAACATTAGAACTTAAATTCTTGAAGATTGTGCATGGCGGGGACGCAAGTTATAGGTATCTTAGGGTGCGAGTTCTGGTTACATGAAATAACTTTAAGTATAACTGCTGAATTCCTATGTTTTTTTGTGAGGACTAAATACAGAGCCTAACTATAGCGTCCCTATAACTTTTGTTTTTTTGTGTGAATATATATATATATATATATATATATATATATATATATATATATATGAAGAAGAACCGCAGTGTCTTGGGACATTGCCTAATGAAAAGTTTTATTTCCTCTCTCTTGAGTGACGGAGACTCATCTATTCACGTTCGGGGCGTATATGATTTTCAGTCCCCAAATGTTGTGGATGTTAAGTTTTTGATATATATATATATATATATATATAGATATATATATGTATATATATCTATATATATATATTAAGTAATAGTAGTGGCCCTAGGTAGTAAAGTTAGAACCATGTTTTCAGAAGAAAAGTGTATTTGACCTTTCTATGGTGGTCATTACAACCCTTGCGGTCGGTGTTAAAGCGGCGGCAAAACTGCCAACAGGCCGGCGGGAAAAAAAATGGAATCATGACCGTGGCGGAAACCACTTTAACACTCTGACCGCCACGGCGGTACAAACAAACAGCGTAGCGGTCACTGCCAAAAGACAGGTGGGAGACAATGTACCGCCCACAATATCACAACCTACCCATCCGCCACCTTTTCCGGGGCAGATTCACCGCAAACAAAAACAGGGCGGAAACAGGACTTCGAAGGGAAAACGCTCTCCTCTACACACCCCACGAGGAACCAGGACGCCATGGAACCAGAGCTTCACATTTTCCCGGCCCTTATCGTCTTGCTCCTCTACCAGGAGCACGAACGCCGGCGGCGAAGACCACGGTGAGTACTGCACCTACGAAACAGGGGAGGGGAGAGGGAAAAAACTGTGACACACACACGCAACACGAAACACCCCCACCCCCACCCTCACCCACGACAACACACACACTAATACAGCATGATACATTACAGTTACACCCCCAACAGCCCCGGATGAATGCAAAGACAAAAGCAAATGAGTGTAACCATTGTAATTTATTAAAGTCCAGTATGCAAAAATATACATATATATACACTATAAACAAATATATATACACCAAGAATAGTAGTCCAGGTATTGCTCCATTGAAGTCCGTGGGACACTGGGCCCACACTGCATGGGCGAGGCCCACACTCAATACCCGAACATGACGGAAAGAACACTGCAGGGGCATCAGATAGAAATAAAACAGGCACCTCAGGGGGAAGGGAAAGGAGGGGCATCTCAGCCGGTTGAGTGCACGACGCCAAATCCACCAGGGGGCCCCATGCCCACTGTGCAATCCTGGGGAGTGCAAAGCCACAGTCTCTCAAGTCTCTACAGTGGGTGGTTTGCCCACTGTTCAATCCTGGGGAGTGCAAAGCCACAGTCTCTCAAGTGGATAACAGTCTCCACTGGTTCTGGAGGGGGCTTTGTGCCCAGAGTGCATCATCCTGACAGGGACTGAGGTAGTGGATGTAAACCTCCACTCGTTCTGGAGGGGGCTTTGTGCCCAGAGTGCTTCATCCTGCCAAGGACAGAGGTCGTGGATGTAAATCTCCACTGGTTCTGGAGGGGGCTTTGTGCCCAGTGTGCTTCATCCTGCTCGTGGCGGACTCAGCAGCGTCAGTGCCCTTGGCGCTCATGGGCCAGCGGTGCTTGTGGTGGCGGTGTCCTGTTCAGCGGTGCTTGTGGCGGAGGTGTCCTGTTCAGCGGTGCTTGTGGCAGCGGTGTCCTGTTCAGGGGTGCTTGTTGCGGCGGGGTCCTTGGCAGAGACTCAGCTGCTGGCGGTCCTATCTGGCCCAGCGGGGCTGGTGCTGGCGGTCCTGTCTGGCCCAGTGGGGCTGGTGCTTGCAGTCCTTTCTGGCCCAGCGGGGCTGGTGCTGGCGGTCCTGTCTGGCCCAGCTTCCTGTCTGGCCCAGCGGGGGTGGTGCTGGTGTTCCTTTCTGGTCCAGCGGGGCTGATGGCGGTGGCCTGCTGGGCAGCGGGGATGATGGTGGTGGCGTCCTGGGCAGCGGGGCTGATGGCGGTGGCCTCCTGGGCAGCGGGGATGATGGCGGTTGCCTCCTGGGCAGCGGGGCTGATGGCGGTCTTCTCCGCTGTGCTGCTCTTCCCAGACTTGCTGAGTTTCTTGTGCCCATTCCCTACCTTGGAAGTTGTCGTAGCTGACTCCACACTCTCACCTGTACCCCTGGGAGCGGCTTTGGTGGCTGGAGTCTTCCCCCTCTCCCGCTGGGCACTGGCCAACTTTTGATGCTTGACAGGTGGGGGACTGTCCGTGCCGTGGCTCCTTGCCACACTGGCTGCCCTGCTGCCTGGTGCACTCCAGAATCGGGTGACTACTGGCACCACTGGTCCCCGAGATGTTGTGGCTGAGGTGCTAGGTTGGGACCTGGAGAGTCGGGCCCTAGGAGACTGACGGGGTGGGGGAGGTGAGGGAAAGAGGTCAAGGTTGGCCAGGAAACGTTTCTTGGGAACACTGGGATGGGTAGCTGGAGGGGGTTTGGGAGTAGAGGAAGAGGTTGTGGTTGTAGGAGGTGTACGTTTGGTGACTTTGGGTGAAGGTGCATGCGCTGGAGGCTGCCGTGAGGTGCATGGCTGTTGGGTGGGAGTGTGACTGCATTTGTGTATCTTGGGAGGTGGCGTCACAGACACACTGGGAGAGGACACAGGGGACTTGTGAATGGTAGTGGGGGTGGTGACTGCACGTGAGCAGGGTATGGAGGTGTGTGTGCTGGTGATGGAAGTAGTGACTGTAGATGTAGTCCATGCAGGTGTGAGTGGAGAAGAGACTGGGCGGGAGGAGGGAGACGAGGAGGAGGGGGACACAGTGGAGGCAGTGGATGTTGGTATGTCTGCATGTGTGTGATGCTTGCGTGAGTGTCTGTGGGATGTGTGGTGCTTATGTTTGCCAGAGCTTCCCTTGTGTGTGAACGTGTGTGCATGCTGGTCTGATGGTGTGCATGGGGTAGGCTGAGGTACAGGGGTGTGGGTCTGGGTGGAGGAAGTTGGAGGGGGGAGGCTAGAGACAGGGACAATAGCTGCCATCAGTGCTGAGGCCAGAGTCTGAAGAGCTCGCTGAAGGACTGCCTGACCAGAATGAATGCCCTCCAGGAATGCATTTGTTTGTTGCAACTGCCTCTCTACACCCTGGATGGCATTCAAAATGATAGACTGCCCAACAGTGAGGGACCTGAGGAGGTCAATGGCCTCCTCACTGAGGGCAGCAGGGGTGACTGGGGCAGGGGCTGAGGTGCCTGGGGCTAAGGTGATGCCCACCCTCCTGGGTGAGCGGGCATGGGGCAAAGGCTGAGGGGCTGCTGGGAGGGCGGTGCTGGTAGGGGGGGTGGCAGCTGTACCTGTAGATGCGGGGGGCACAGATGTGGCCGCCACCACAAGGGAGCTGCCATCAGAGGACGAGTCCGTATCACTGATGTCAGCTTCTGTCCCTGCCGTGGAGGTGATTTCTATGCCCTGGGAAATATCCCCACCATCATAGGTGCCATTGATGGGACACATGTGGCTTTGGTACCCCCCCTGCAGGAATGAACAGGTGTACAGAAACCGGAAGAGTTATCATTCGATGAATGTGCAGATGGTGGATTTGGCAGACCAGTACATCTCCCATGTGAATGCCAAATTCCCTGGCTTAGTGCAGGATGCTTACATCCTGCAGAATAGCAGCATCCCTTATGTGATGGGTCAACTCCAGAGGCACCGTGTGTGGCTATTAGGTGAGCACCTTGACGCAAGTCAGTGGGAATGGTTGTCTGGTCTGGGGATAGCCCTACAGGTTAGTGTGTGTCTAACAGTTGTCTCTCGCCATTTGCAGGTGACTCTGGTTACCCCAACCTGTCATGGCTACTGACCCCAGTGAGGAATCCCAGGACAAGGTCAGAGGAACGCTACAATGAGGCCCATGGGCGAACTCGGAGGATTTTAGAGCGGACCATTGGCCTCCTCAAGGCCAGGTTCAGGTGCCTCCATATGACAGGAGGATCTCTATTCTACTCACCAAAGAAGGTGGGCCAGATCATCGTGGCCTGCTGTATGCTTCACAACTTAGCTTTGCGACGACAGGTGCCTTTTCTGCAGGAGGATGGTCTAGATGAAAGTGTTGTGGCAGCTGTAGAGACTGTGGAGCCTGTGGACAGTGAAGACGAGGAAGCAGAAGAAGAGGACATCGACAACAGGAACTGGGTGATCCATCAATACTTCCAGTGAGACACAGGTAAGAATACAAACCTGCCTCCTAGATGTACTTTAACACTACTACCTCTCTACTGTCTTTTTCACCCACTCTATGGTTACTGAGTTGTCACTTTCCCTTACGATTTCACAGATTTGGGTCCCACTGTATGACATCTGCTTTGTTTCCTCATGGACTAGAGTGTGTGACATTGGTATGTTGACATTACAATTGAAAGAGCATTTTGACACTGTAATTGCTAATACACTATTTCAAAATCACAGACAGACTCCAGATTGTTTTGTGCTTTAAGGGTGTTTATTTAATATTCAATATTGGAGGGTGCTGTAAAATGGTGAGGGGAGATGGTGAAGGAATGTCCATGACAGAGTCCAGTCCATTAGTCTCACAGGCGCATTGCCCAAATGGGCATAGGAAGTGGAGCTGGAGCAGTTTGGAGATGGACAGGGTGACAAGGTGGGACAGAAGGATGACATTCAGGGTGGTCTCATTTCTTGGTGGGGGTCTTGGCATCGTTCTCTGTCTTTGTCCTGGATCTCAGGGACCGTTTGCGGGGTGGTTCTCCCTCTGCAGGGTGTGGGGTGCTGGTGTGGTGGTCCTGTGGTAGTGCCTCCTGTCCACTAGCGCCGGTGGAGGTAGTGGGCAGTTCATCGTCCAGGCTAGTGTCAGGGGCCCCTTGTTGTGCCACAGTATTCCTCCTGCTGTTGAGGACTTCCTTCAGCACCCCTACAATGGTGCCCAGGGCGGAATTGATGGATCTGAGTTTCCTCCTGAAGCCTAAATACTGTTCCTCCTGCAGCCGCTGGGTCTCCTGAAACTTGGCCAGTACCGTTGCCATCATCTCCTGGGAATGTTGGTAGGCTCCCATGATGTTGGAGAGGGCCTCATGGAGGGTGGGTTCCCTAGGCCTGTCCTCCCCCTGTCGCACAGCACCCCTCCCAGTTCCCCTGTGTTCCTGGGCCTCCGTCCCCTGGACCGTGTGCCCACTGCCACTGCCTCCAGGTCCCAGTTGTTGTTAGGGTGGTGGGTTAGCCTGGGTTCCCTGTAGTGGTGGACACACTGCTGCTTGACGTGTCCTGGGGACAGAGGTATGGGCCCGCTGGGTGGGTGCTGTGCAGGTGTTTCCAGAGGGGGGAAGCTCTGTGGTGGCCTGTGACTGTGTCAGGGGAACCGACTGTCCAGAGATCCCAGATGGGCCGGGCTGGTCATCTGGATCCAGTTGGACAGAGCTGCTGTCATCACTGTGGGCCTCTTCTGTTGGTGGTGTGGACATATGTGGACCCTCCTGTCCGGTGACGTTGGGTCGGGGTCCTGCAGGGGTATAAAAGGATGTTTATTGCATCTGTGTGTGCCATGGTGTGCAATGTGTGGGTGACCGTGTACCCCAGTGCTTGCATTCCTGTGTGGGACCTTGTGTGATGGTGGTTTAGGGGGGTGTATCCGTATGTGCAGTGGCCATGCTTTGGTGATGGGTGTCCATGCTTTGTTGTTTCCTGCAGGGCTTGGTGTTGGGATGTGTGGTTTGTGATATTGGGACATCTGTGAGGAGTTGGAGTGATGGGGGTGAGGGCGAGGGTGGGGGTATGTGATAGCATGCAAGTAGGGTGGGGGATGTAATAGTTAAGAGTTGACTTACCAGAGTCCATTCCTCCACCTACTCCTACGAGGCCCTCAGGATGCAGAATCGCCAAGACTTGCTCCTCCCATGTTGTTTGTTGTGGGGGAGGAGATGGGGGTCCGCCGCCAGTCCGCTGAACCGCAAGGTGGTGTCTTGAGACCAAAGAACGCACCTTCCCCCATAGGTCGTTCCATCTCTTCCTGATGTCATCCCTATTTCCCATTGCGTTGACCCTGTTCACTATTCTTTGCCATAGCTCCATCTTCCTAGCTATGGAGGTGTGCTGCACCTGTGATCCGAATAGCTGTGGTTCTACCCGGACGATTTCCTCCACCATGACCCTGAGCTCCTCCTCAGAGAACCTGGGGTGCATTTGCCGTGCCAAAGGGTGGTGTGGGTGATGTGTTGGGTGGTGTATGTAGTGATAAGTGGGGTGAGATTTATTGGTGTGTTGTGTGAGGTGCGTGGAAGTTATGTGGGTGATGGTATTGTGTGCCTGTGGATGCTTGGTAGTAGTTTGGAGTGTCTCTCTCTGGCCTTCTTTCGGTATTTTGGTCGTAGGGGTTAGTGGGTGATGTGGGTGTGTGTTTTATATTGTAATGGGTGTGTGGGAGTGGTGTGTGTATGTGTGTCAGGTGTGTGTATTTTGATTTGTTCAATGTGGCTGTGTTTTGTAAGAGTGTGTGTATTTTGAGCGCAGCGGTGTGTACCGCCAATGGAATACCGCGGTTGAAAGACCCCCGCGTGGATTCATGGCTCATGATAGTGTGGGTGTATTTCTGTTGGCGCGACTGTGGAGGTTTTGTTTTCGCCAGTTTATCACTGACCTTTGGTGTGACGGACTTGTGTGGGTGTCTCAATTTTGGCGGATTACGAGCAGTGGGTCATAATGACCGTGGCGGAATTCCGCTGCCGCAGCGGTGTGTTGGTGGTCTTCTGCACGGCGGTAAACGGCTTTTGCTGCCAATGTTGCAATGAGGGCCTATATCTTTAGTACCGTTTGAAGAATCTTCATGACACTTTCTAAAAAAAAGTGTTGTGATGATTTTTGCTGCACATGTAAAGTTTTGGGGGTGATCCATCAAGCGGGGGCAGAGAACCCAGGGGCTCAAAAAAGGTTGCGTTTCCCATGTTAATTTCCATAGGATCCTTTAAACATGACTACAGGCCGAACCACTGGACGGAATAACACCAAATTTGGCAGGAAGCTAGCTGTTGGTACACAGATTAGGCTTTCGCTATATGATGTGAATCTGTTGAGAAGTTTTTGAGATACTGAAGAAAAAATTAATTTGAATATATCTGGTTGTGAATACTTTGCAATATTCACATTTTTTTTTACGAAAACGCATATGAAAAGAATTGTTGCAATTGGCTGACCACAACCTGACTACAAAGTTGCATTTGCCATTTTATTTCATGGGTCACGGCCTCCGGGGATGAAAATCCAAATTGAAAGTGGCATAAGTGGTCAGGGTGACGGTACCCGGAACTCAGGGGTGTGATATAGGTGTGTTTTAGGTGCAAAGTATTGGTTTAAAATAATTTTGTGTCACCAAGCATGATATTCTCGGAAATGTGTGCATTTCCACGAATTATTTGCAAATATGGAAACATTTTAAAGAAAAAACACAAACTCATTTCTACACTAATTAATTCACTCATACATGCACTCAGGGACTCATACGTCCACTCACATCCACTCAGAAACTCATGAACCCCCTCACACCCATTCAGATTCACACACCCACTTTCAGACCCAATCAAACACTCACGAACTCACTCACAGATAAAGGCAGGGACAGGCCCTGTGGCCAATCTCCGCTGCCCAGATCCAAAGGACGTGCATGGCATGGGGTTAGGTGGGTATAAGGGTTGGGCCGCAAGGCTTGGTTGCAGGCCGGCCATGCGCAGCCAGGGCTGGAATAATGTTTAGTAACTAAAATTGCTTTATGTTAATAAACCATAGAAATTCACTGAAAACCAAAAGGTTACAGGGACGTTATAGTTCTGAATTTACTCGTACAAAACCATAGAAATTCAGCAGTTGTATTTAGAGTTCTTTTAAGTTACTATAACTTGCATCCTAAGGTGACTATAACTTGCGCCTTCGCCATGCACAGCTAATTACTCCACATATTATATAATTGATGATGTCTCGCAAGGCATGTTTGATATTATCACTGCAACATTTGCAATATAATGTTGAGGAGATAACTGTGCATGGCAAGGGCACAAGTTACAGTTACTTTTGGGTGTGAGTTATATTTACTTAAAAGAACTCTAACTATAACTGCTGAATTTCCTTTGGTTTCTTCGGTAAAAGAATAATAATATATATATATATATGTCGCTGGTGTTGCAGGGTGCTTCTTATTAGAGCTGCCCTCCACCTAAATTTGGGAACTTCCCAGAGTTCTCCTTTGTTTTTTGTATAATTTATGTGTCACTCTAACCCTGAAAGGGCTTTGTTTTGACTTACACTGGGTGCTCCCTTGTGTCTGGACAAAGCTAAACCCCTCTGAAGAGTTCTAATGAGAGTGAAACACATGTCAGGGGTTGCTTTACTCATCCCAGGTTGGCTTGGATGGTATTTGACCAGTCCAAAGCTGTAATACTGTGCCTAGAGTGGTAAATGGCTATTGTCATTTGACAGCTTGGCAAGCATGACACTGTGTCAATCCTATGCTTAAAGATTTTGCTGTACAAATGTCAAAAGACTTTGTCACTATCTAGCTTGGAGTGGATAGCACTGTGCTGATCCTATGCTTAAAAACTTTGCTACACAAGCAGACATTTGAGGTGAGCTTCTAGAGTGTCGCTGGTGTTGCAGGGTGCTCCTTACTAGAGCTGCTCTCCACCTAAATTTGGGAACTTCCCAGAGTTCTCCTTTGTTTTTTGCATAATTTATGCATCACTCTAACCCTGAAAGGGCCTTGTTTTGACTTATGCTGGGTGCTCCCTTGTGTCTGGACAAAGCTAAACTCCTCCGAAGAGCTATAATGAGAGCGAAACACATGTCCGGGGTTACTTTACTCATTCCAGGTTGGCTTGGACGGTATTGGACCAGTCCAAAGCTGTAAATTCTGTGCCTGGAGTGGTAAATGGCTTTTGTCATTTTACAGCTCGACAAGGATGACACTGTGTCAATCCTATGCTTAAAGATTTTGCTGTACAAATGGCAAAAGACTTTGGGCCTCATCACAACCCTGGCGGTCAAAGACCACCAGGGCTGTTTTGGCAATTGTACCGCCAACAGGCTGGTGGTACAATCTTGCCGATTACGACCGCGGCGGAAGCGCCGCAGTCGCACTGCTGGGACCGGCGGTTTACCACCATTTGTTGTCCCGCCAGTTTTAATCCTCGCTGCCCAGGGGATTACGAGTCCCCTTCCCGCCAGCCTGTCCATGGAGGTAGAGACCGCCATGGAAAGGCTGGCGGGAAGGGGAGTCGTGGGGTCCCTGGAGGCCTCTGCACTGCCCATGCACTTGCAAGTGCATGGGCAGTGCAGGGGCCCCCAGGCACAGCCCCACACTGCCTTTCACTGTCTGCACAGCAGAGAGTGAAAAGCGCAACGGGTTTAGCTGCACCCGTTGCATGGCCGCAACACCGCCGGCTCCATTAGCAGCCGGCTCCCATGTTGCGGCCGACATCCCCGATTGGCCCATCGGGGATGTCAAAATGGGGCCGGCGGAAGTGCAGCCGCATTGGCGGCCGCTCGGCGGTACAACCTTGGCGGGCGGCCTCCACTGCCCGCCAAGGTTGTAATGAGGGTCTTTGTCACTATCTAGCTCGGCGTGGATAGCACTGTGCTAAACCTATGCATAAAAACTTTGCTAGATAAGCAGACATTTGAGGTGACCAAATCTAGAGTGTCGCTGGTGTTGCAGGGTGCTCCTTACTAGAGCTGCTCTCCACCTAAATTTGGGAACTTCCCGGGGTTCTCCTTTGTTTTTTTGCATAATGTTTGTGTCACTCTAACCCTGAAAGGGCTTTGTTTTGACTTATACTGGGTGCTCCCTTGTGTCTGGACAAAGCTAAACCCCTCTGAAGAGCTCTAATGAGAGTGAAAACATGTCAGGGGTTGCTTCGCTCATTCCAGGTTGGCTTGGACGGTATTGGACCAGTCCAAAGCTGTAATACTGTGCCTGGAGTGGTAAATGGCTTTTGTCATTTTACAGCTTGGAGTGGATAGCACTGTGCTGATCCTATGCTTAGAAACTTTGCTAGATAATCAGACATTTGAGGTGAGCAAATCTAGAGAGTCACTGGTGTTGCAGGGTGATCCTTACTAGAGCTGCTCTCCACCTAAATTTGGGAACTTCCCAGAGTTCTCCTTTGTTTTTTGCATATATATATATATGTAAAACCTAGTGGTGGTTGCTGCTAGGTACAGTTAGTATCTAGTTTCTATAGAAAAAGTGTTTTTTGTTTTGCTAATAAATTTGACGTCATTTGATGAAACATTTCCAAAAAGATACAACAATCACTTCAACTGCTCTCTGGAAAGTTTCAGGGTGATCCGTCAATTGGGAGCTGAATAAATACGGGGGCTCCAAAAACACATTTTCCCCATTCATAGAGATTTTGAACAGCGATAGCACCCAAACTACTGGACTGAATTACACTAAGGGGCTTATTTAAGAGTACGTAGAGCCATTCTAATGACATATTAATGTCATTTTTTATGCTAATCTGGCGTTAGAACTCCAAAAATGCTACACGATATTTACAAAGTATCTCAATGCACGCATTGAACCACTTTGTAACCCTTTGCACTACATTATGCCTACACAAGGCATAATGTATGCAAAGGGGGCATTCCCCTGTTAGTGGGCCAAAAAATGGAGCAAAGAAATCTAAGAAATTTGTTTGCATCTTTTTTACAGCACTTTTAATGCCTGCTCAGAGCAGATGTTAAAAGGTTGCTTCCATTGGTTACAATGGGCCTCTGTGTGTTTTTCAGGATTAGTGTGAACATTTTTTATGCTAATCCTGCAAAGCGCCAGACACGCCTAAAAAAGTCTGAAGCTAGTCCCCTAACTGACGCCATGGTGCACCATATTTTAAATATGGTAGACACATGGTAGTGTTAGGGTGCACTAAGCGACGCAATATGCCCCTAAATTTGGCAGAAAGCTAGGTCTTGGGCCAGAAAGAACCATTTTTTCTATTTGGTGTAAATCTGTTCAGTGGTTTTCTAGTTATGAAGTGAAAAACAAATGTGAATATATATAGACACAGATCCATTGTGGCTCCTGCGCTGAGCATTGCAACTCCTTGCAACAGAAGCAGTACTGTGATTGGCTGGGCACAGCCTGTGGAGGAAGTTGTGCCTACCATCTTGTGAATTGGTGCACAGTCCTGGGGAATGAAAATACGGGCTGAAAACAATAAAAGGGGTCAGGATAGAGGTACTCCGACCCCATGAGGTTTATTTATGGGTGTCTGAGGGACTCTTTATGACTTTAAAAAGGGTAAAAACCCTTTTTTTGTCATGATCGTGGAGTTGCGACTCTGTCCTGGTGCTCAGCATCGCCCCCTGTGTAACGCACAACAGAGTCGCAAACTATGCCAAAAACATACACATTCACACACTCACTCATATACTCATGCACCCACTCACAGACCCACTGGGACACTCACACACCCACTCACAGGCCCAAATAGGCACTTATACACCTACTCAAAGGCGTATTCAGTCACTCATAGACCCCCTCAGAGGCCCACTGACACCTTCATGCACCCACTCACAGACCCAGTGATACTCATACATTCTCTAAAAGACTCAGTCAGACACTCACACATCCACTCATAGACCCACTCACATTTCACACCCCCATTCACAGACCCACACAGACAGTCACACAACCACTCACAGACCCACTCAGACCCTCATGCACCCACTTTGACACTGACACACCCACTAACAGACCCACTCAGACACTCATGAACCTACTTCACAGACCCACTCATGCACCCACTTACAGACCAACTCAGACCCTCACACACCTACTCAGAGACCTACGCAGACACTGATGCACCCACTCACAGACCCACTTAGACACTGATGCACCCACTCACAGACCCACTCAGACTGTCACACTCACAGAACCACTCAAACCCTCACACCTATTCTCACACCCAGAGAGACTAACCATTCACTGTGCATAGTGTGGTTTTGGGTGGTTATGGGGATTAGCTGCAGGGCCTGGCTGTAGGCCAGGCCCAGCATGCAAACCCCACTGTGCACAGCCAGAAGGCCTTGTGCAGCATGGGGTTGGACGGTTATCAGAGGCTTTGTTGTCATTCCCTGCCATACAGGGCCAAAGACCATGTGCAGTGCGGGGTTGGGTGGTTATCAGGGTTGTGCGGCCAGCCACTACAGTGCACAGCCAATGACCATGCTCTGCAGCAGATGGATTGACATATTGGCCCTGATTATGACCCTGGTGGTCACCAGACCAGGTTATGGCCACGGTCCAGCTGTGGACACCACCAGGCTGCCGTCAACCTGCAGCCTAGCAGTCCCGGTGGTTGTGATCCACCAGAGCAGGGCTGCAAGCAGCACTGCCCTTTGGATACGAGTCCCCATCGTCTAGGCTGTCTATGAAGATTTACACTGCCATGGAAAAGCTGGTAGAATAGGGACTCGGTGGGCCCCTGGGGGCCCCCTCAGTGCCCATGCACTTGCCATGGGCAGTGCAGGGTCTCCCATGCACAACCCTGTCACGCATTCCACTGCCCGAATTACAGGCAGTGGCATGCCCAACAGGTGCTGCTGCACCTGCTGCTCTGCCACATTGGGGCCAGCGCCATTATGAGCCTGCTGCAATGTTAAGGCTCTGTCCCCCGCCGGGCCAGCGGGGAACTCAAGTTAGGGCCAGCCCGGTTCAGGCCGCCTGTGTGGCCTGATGGCAGGATGAGTTTGGCAGGCGGCCTCAGCAGCCCACCAAACTCATAATTAGGGCCATAGTCATTAAAATTACTTTACGTTAAAAAAACATAGAAATTCACTGAAAAAAACAAAGGTCACAGAGACATTGTAGATTCTGAATTCTCTCATACAAAATCACAGAAATTCAGCAGTTATAGTTAGTGTTATTTTAAGTAACTATACCTCACGCCCTAAGGTAACTATAACTTGCACACACGCCATGCAGTGCTAATTACCCCAGATATTACAGCACTCATGACAACTACTATAAAGTCATTACAAATATCAATATTGTTGGACCTGGACATTTTTGCAGGGTCACCCTCAAATGTTTTGCCTCCTTCCTCCTAATTTTCCTAACCAGTTTTTGTTGGCTTTAGGACTCTAGGCACTTTACCACTGCTAACAAGTGCTAAAGTGCATAAGCTCTCTGTGTAAATTGTATTTTTGATAGATTTATCCATGATTGGCATATTTGATTTACTAGTAAGTCCCTAGTAAAGTGCACTAGAGGTACCCAGGGCCAGTAAATCAAATGCTACTAGTGGACCTACAGCACTGATTGAGCCACCCACATGAGTAGCCCTATAAACATGTTTCAGACCTGCCACTGCAGTGTCTCTGTACTTTCTTGCACTGCCAATCCGACTTGGCCAGTATACCCGCTTGCCAAGCCTAAACTTTCCCTTTTTGTACACGTAAGGCACCCCTAAGGTAGGCCCTAGGTAGCCCTCTGGGCAGAGTACAGTGTATGTTAAAGGAGGGACATGTCCTGATGTGTTTTACATGCCCTAACAGTGAAATATTGCCAAATTAGTAGTTCATTGTTGCAAGGACTATCTCACTCATAAGTTAGCATGGGGGCTGCCTTTATGTATCTTTAAATTGAGGTTTCCCTTTGAGAGCAGATAGAAATCTGGAGTTTGGACTCACAATTTAAAAATAAGTCTGTTGGACAACTTCAAAGACAGAAAGGGGTATAAGTATTGGACTCAAAACCCCAGACTTGATTTATTCAAGATCACTTCTGGATTCAAGAGGAACCTCTGCCAAGGAGAGAAGCTGAAGAGCTGAGGAGAAGTGCTGCCCCTGCCTGTGACTGTGCTTTGTTGGGCTATCCTTCAGTTGCTGTCTCTGTCTGTAAAATGGGACAAAGACTGGACTTTGTTGTGCATTCCTGCTTGAGAACAATCTCCAAGAGCTTTAACTGAGCTTGCCTCTTAGTTTTGAACTCTCAGGGCCATCAAAGACTTCTTCTGCCAGCAACTGGACTCTCTGCTGAGGCCGCTGCCTTGCCAAGTGGTTCCCTACCTAGTCCCTTGAGAGGTGAAGTTGGCAGAACAAGGACTGAACTCCACATACAGAATACCATGCAAGGAAATTTTCAACGCACCACCTGCAAAGTGGCTGATAAATGACATGCCACCCGCTTCGTGGCAAAGATCAATGCTCCACCTTCATCGCGGCTGGGAGATTGACGCATTGCGGCTGAAGAAACAATGCAACACCAGTGTGCGGCTGCTGATAACAACGCAAAACCACATTTTCAAATAATGTGCGACCAGATTTCACACGCATCGTCGCAGAAGCGTCAAAGTCATTGTGAACCTGCGCGGATCCGAGCAACCCCCCCAGAAATCAACACATTGCCCTCTTGCATTGCTGACTCGACCGCAGAAGCAACAACGCATGGCCTCACTTGTGAGTAAGAAATCAACGCATAACTAACTTTTCCGAAGCAAGCTCGCTCGTGCAGCTTTATTTTTGATGCAAACCAGGTACTTTGTGTAAAATCAAAGTTTTCATTGTTATATAAGGAGTGATTGCTACTTTTGAAAAAGCGGGTGTTTGGGAGTAACCAACCTATCCTCATTTCTGGTTACAAAAAGCTGAATGTCAAGATATTCCTTAATGATTATACCTTGTGATACATAATACTTAAATTACCTGATAAGCCAGGGCCAAAAGAGTAGATCTGTTTTCACAATATGCCAATGTTTCATTAAAATCTTATTGATCTCGTTACTGGCCGTACTATCTGTACAAATAAAATGAAGCTCATCTTTGCCATTGGTCTCAACCATGCGGCTATCATGAGGAAATAAACACTGATCTCTAGTCACTAAAGCTGTCTTGGATTCTGCATGACATAATACTCTTTCCGGATAGCCTCTCAGCCTAAAACATGTTTTCATGATTGAAAATGTCTTCCTCAGTATCACAATTGTGTTTTGCCCTACAAAATTCCCGATAGGGGATACTCCATTTTAAACTATCCAAGTGAAGACTGTACCCATGCAGGAAACTATTACCTGCTGTGTCTTTGTGAAATAAATTCATAATGATCTTGCCTTCCCTCACACTGACTTTGATATCCAGAAAAACACCTCTGTGTTGTTAATATGGAATGTAAAGGATAGATTCAAATTGTTATTTTGTAATTCACTAAACAAATCGTCTGCCTCCATTTTTCTCCATCCCAGACAACTTAAAAATCATCTAAATACTGAATACATAAGGGTATCTTCTCGATTAGATTCCCCAAAGTCTTAGGGACTACCTGCTTCTCCCCGCAGCCCCTAACAATGTTAGCATAGCTGGGGGCAAAGCAGGTGTCTATAACGGTCCCAAATAGCTGCCTATATCATTGCCTCTCAAAGAGGAACAAATTATTAATTAGACAAACTCAATCATTTTCAAAGTCATACTCATATGGTGCAGATAATGTAGAGCTCTAGATTTCAAAACATAATTGCATGCTTTCAAACCCCTTTTGTGATCAATGCAAGTATATAAAGACATCACATAAATAGTAATCATATAGAAAGAGTCTTCCCAATGGATATCATGAATTTTATGAAGAAAATCTACAGTACCCTTACAATAAAGTTCTTCACAAAAAGAGACAAGAATTAGCCAAGATAAATAGCAGTCTTCTCTAAAAGAATTTCAGGACAGTATAGGGCATTCTGGAGGTGCATTACATTTTTTTTGTATTTTGGGTAAAATATATGACCAAGGGATAAACAGGCTGATCCACTTTAAAAAAAAACGTACATTCCTCAAAGATCAAAAGGCCCGACTCTTTCCATTCAAAGAAACATAGTATGAAAAAATCAGTGTATTAAAGCACTGATTTTGTTTATCAATGATTAATATTGTGTTTCATATGAATATTTTCATAAGGGCCATTTGTAAATTGCAGTATGAAAAAGTATAAACTTGGATGATTTTTGTAATATTATAATTATGATGTGGCATTTAGAAACAATATGTTGCTGCTAATTTTCATTTTTTTCATGAATCCAAAGTTAATTGTTTCAGAAGGCAGTGGGGTGCATTAGTTTTAGAAAGGCATTTGTGTGCTAAAACACAATAAGTTGGTATAATCAAATAAACATTAAATTAACTGCCTTGAAGTGCCAGTGTATTAGTTTTTTTAAGCACAGTGTGCATATACACATATATATCTATATATATCTACATATATCTATATCTATATATATATAGATTATATATACACACATATATATATATATATTTATGTGTGTGTCTATATATATATATATATATATGATCAACAAAATGCTAAAGCCCAATTCCCGATGAAAACCTTGCATTTATTTAATTCTCAAAGCGGCAGCAACTCAATATCCTATCCTTATATTGACTTTCTGCTACCATCAGAATTAAAAGGTGTTCACCGGGAACTGGGCTTTAGCATTTTGGTGTTGGTGTTCTCATATAACAGGATACTCTGTCCCCGTCAGCCAAGCCGCCCTGCAGGATTGGGGGCTTCCTTTGATGATGGAGAATTTCTGTGGAGATATATATATATCTATATATATCTCTCTCTCTCTATATATATATATATATATATATATGTATATATATATATATATATATATATGTTTACGGAGACATTATAGTTAGGTTCACACTTTCCCCACACAAAACCAAAGAAATTCAGCAGTTATAGTTATACTTAAATTAAAAAACTATAGCCTGTGATTCCTCAGATAAATATAATTATAACTACAGCTGCTGAGTTTCTATTGCTTTATGTGGTAAAATGTAAACCTAACTACAACACCCTTGTAAACTTTATTTTTTTTCAGTGAAATTCTGTGCTTTTTTAAATGTAATGTAATATATAATTACCATACGTTAATACAAACAATGCCATGCATGACCTTTGGCCGTGTGCAGCGGGAGTTGGCCTGCAGTCAACACCTCAGCGTGCACCCAAACCTAAGCTGTACATAGCCTACTACCGTGCACAGAAGGGGTATGGTGTGTAAGTGGGTGATGTTATTCCTCTTCCATTAGACTTTGGATTAGATACCCTGATCCATCACAGATTTACACTAGAAGTCAGGGTGTGTGCCATGTGGATCTGCAGATCAGTCAATTAAAAAAAATATTAGGTAATTTTGTGCCCATGATCTTTTGCACATTCTGTTACTAACTAGCAAATTTGTGTAATTGTCATCTCTGTATATAAATCACAATGAATATCAACAATTTTGTTGCAGATAGCATGGTTAAAACCTCACAGTTCATAGTACAAGAAGTGCAACATCATCTTTTAAAAAGATATGCACAATGTTCATGAAATTAGTTAAGATACTACAATAGAATTCCACTCGGAAAAATGTAATTCTGTCATTGATGGGAAAATTAGCTTCACTGAATAACTTTTTGTCGAGTGAAGCATTGTTGTAGTATTTGTTTTATGTTCATGAACACTGTGAGTATCCTTCTTCTTGAAAGGTGAGGGTGCACTTCCTGTTTGTTAATAGCCAGGAGGAGGGCCATTCTAGTCAAAATGCGTTGGTGAACGAACACTTTGAGAATCACAGCAAGAATTGTGAGCTTTTCTGTGATGATAGTACAAGACACAGTTTCTCTTTGATTTATGGCGATTTCAGCATCTGCTGCTCAGAGCTGGACCTGAGTGTGCGTCTTCCTGGGGAAGTTTTTGTTTTGTTTATAATCATTAACCGGAGTGCTCTGCCGGTTTATGACGCACCACCCCTCTTGGGCCTCTAGGAGTCCGGTAGTGAGCACTTTTGCAGATATATATATATATATATATATATATATATATATATATATATATATATCTCAGAATACTCTTCAAAAAATGAAGACAAACACTCCAGCTGAAAAATGAAGCAGCAATCCATCTGTCTGCATAAAAAATATTTATTATAAATCCAGTGCAATAACCAACACAAACCCAACACGTTTCAGTGTGGGACATGCCTTGATCATGGGTTGAGAACACAGCTGTGAAACACACCAAAAATAGACACACAGTGAAAACCGCATTACAAGTTCCAAAGGTTTTAATGGAACTGCAATACGCCAGACAGGATATCCAGCACATTTGTGATGGAGTAACCCCCTCGGCAAAACTCTAAATCAGGCCCCTAGTTTCCATAGGAAAAGGTTTTTTTGTTTTGCAAGCAACTTTGGCGTTGTTTGATGATTCCTCACAACAGTTTTGAAACTAGTTTCCAACTCACTTCAGCTGTGGTATAAGCTTTGAGATGAGTTGTGAAGTGGGGGCCAAGAAAAAGTGAGGGTCCCAAAATAGTTTTCTCCTCCAATTCCCCATAGGGATTTTAGACACGACTACAGCCCAACTGTTGGAAGGACTTTCGCCAAATTTGACAGTAGTCTAGATCTTGGTCCAGGATGTGTGCTTTTTGTAATTTGGTGTAAATCCCTTCAGTAGTTTTGAAGTTATTAAAAAAAAAAAATTAAATCTAGGGAGGTGAATCCCATGCAGATCTGATAGACTGTGTGCTGAGATCTGATCGGCTGTCAACACTTCAACCTGGGCAAGTCTTAGTCACAAAAAAAAGGGAAAAGAAAAACATAAAGGGGCAGGGTTGGAATACCCTGACCCCCTAGGCCTAGTGGTGGGGCCCACAGGGACCCCGCTGGGGCAAAACAAATGTATTTTCTTTCACAGAACAAAGTCAAGGGGCCACACCTTGTAAAATGTTAATATTTAAGAATTTCCCAAATGTGTACAGAAGCCAAATAATTCACTGACTTCAATGAAGAACTTTCACAATCTGGTAGTTGCTCAAATATCTAATCAAATTCAAATCAACTTCATTCAAACTGTTTTTTAGTACCAATCAAATAGTGTTTGTGATCGATTTGCATCCACTGTATTATTTGTTTTTTTGCAGTGTTTCTCATACACAATAGGAAATGCACAAGCCTTACTATAGTAAAAAAAAGGAGTGTGATGAGCTCTTTACCTGGGTCCTAGGCCAAGTCTTCTATATGACCCTTGATGATGCGCTCTCGGAGGCCTTCTTCCCACCTCAGGTTCAGAAACCGCAAGCACTGTGGTGAGACATCATTACTATTCCCACCACTAGAGGTTTACTAGATCTTTAGACTTGGTGAAGAGTGTAGTAGTCAGATTCTTTCAATCACAAACCAATGGCATAAAACCATAAACAGTTCTAGATACCATGAACAATTTAACACTAAATCAAACTGCAAACTCAACAAATTTCAAAACTTTAGTACAATCCCATAATCAATGTTATGTATATGGTGCGCAAAACTAAATTATAAACATACATGAAAACCAGTGGCTGACCAAAACATCTAAAGAGATTTAGCCTAATAAATATCAATACTGTTAAACACTCCAAAATAATGACATAGATCAGGAAAACCACAATATGCACATTATTATCAGATTTCAAAACAGATGATGGTGACATCAGTAAATCATCAAAATACAATTTTAGCAGTCAATTTCCGGGCTGGGCCATCCTTATCTCTAACACAAATTTGGACTTGCATGTGGGAATATGCTAACACATGCAGGCAAAAGCAAAAGAAAGACAAAAACAAATTGGAAAAATAAACGAACTCAGGCAACTCTCTATAAAAATGTGCTGGTGTAGTTATCTAAGCTCAAAAGAAACAAGAAACCACATTTAATTACACCTCTCCTCATGGGACAGCAGACAGGAATACTTCATCAGACAGAATGTTCAGTTTCTCCCGACAACAGTAGACAGTATCATCCAGACAGTGCAGAACACAGACTGTAAATAAGTCAGCAGTTCAAAATTAGTTGGACATATTAGTACTGACAGAATAAACAAATGGGGAAATTAAGACTAGAAGAAGTTCATAATAAATAGATTAACTGTGGCAGAAGACTTTGAGAGGGGCAGGAGGTGAAAATGATAGCAGCAGCCTTCGCCAGGCATCCGCAGATTCTGACAGATACGTAGTAGACTCGAGACAGGAGTAGACTGACAAAGTTTAGAGGTTCCTCACTAATTAGAAATATCCATGGTCTTCTTGATTGGTGCTTTAGGTGGGCTCATCTGAAGCACAAGATTCGGCATCCAATGGTTGTCACTGGCACCATCAAGTTTTCAACTATTCCAGATTTGCTCAGCAAAAGTGCATTGTCATTTCAATGACATCACACACTTTCGCCAAAATATTACATTTTCTAGTTCCTTCTAGGCCTGGGCAAAAAACTCTGCTCCGCTGGTGAAGTTTGCGAAATTAGGCAACTCTGCATTCCATGGAGAATGCGGAGTTACCAATAGACTCAGCACTCTGCAATGTAGTGGAGTTTTTTTCTGTTTCTTCCCCGTGGATGAGTGCTTAAAGTCATTTTGCATGCACTGCAAGTGAAACAAGAGACTTCCAGTGTCTTGCGAGTTCCAACAAGATTTTTTACCCACCTGCAAGATTTAGCGCCACACCAGTGACTTCCGGCGCACCATTTGTGATGAAGGCGATCAACTGCTACTGCAACCTGGTGAAGCTGAATCAACTAATATCTACAACTTTGATTTAAAAATCTTGTCTAAGCAACCGTTTGCATTGATTTTTTTGTGCAAGAAGTACTTTTTTTTCAGCAACAGGAAGTGCCCCAGAGACTTCAACTTCCTGTTCCTGTCCAGCAGGCTCCTCCCAGTGCTTTGTCCATTTCCTGGTCACTTTTCACTTGGATTTCAAGCTAGAATTATCACTTTATTTGTCTCTTGGATGTATCATTGGATTTATTGACTTTATTGTATTTGAGATTTAAAGTTTAACCCCTTAGCTGCTGGGCCTTTCCCCCCCCCCCCCGTGCTGAGCCCTTTTTTGGCTATTTGGGGTAGTTCGCGCTTAGGCCTTCATAACTTTTTGTCCACATAAGCTAACCATGTCAAATTTGCGTCCTTTTTTTCCAACATCCTAGGAATTCTAATGGTACACAGAGTTTGTGGTTTCCCCTGGAGGAGACTAAGAAAATAGCCAAAATACAGTGAAAATGTCGTTTTTTCCAAAAAAATGGGAAAAAAGGGCTGCCGAAGAAGGCTTGTGTTTTTTTCCCTGAAAATGCCATCAACAAAGGGTTTCTGGTGCTGAAATCACTATCTTCCCTCCTTTCAGGAACGGGCAGACTTGAATCAGAAAACCACATTTTTCAACACAAATTTGGCATTTTACTGGGACATACCCCATTTTTACTATTTTTGGTGCTTTCAGCCTCCTGTCAGTTAGTGACAGGAATGGGTGTGAAACCAATGCTGGATCCCGGAGTGCTAAACATTTCTGAAACCTAGAAAAAATTCTGAATTCAGCAAGGGGTCATTTGTGTAGATCCTACAAGGTTTTCCTACAGAAAATAACAGCTGAAATAAAATAATATTGAAATTGAGCTGAAAACAACAGCCATTTTTCTTTATGTTTTACTCTGTAACTTTTTCCTGCGATGTCAGATTTCCGAAAGCAATATACCGTTTTGTCTGCTGGACTCTTCTGGTTGCGGGGATATAAAGGGCTTGTAGGTTCATCAAGAACCCTAGGTACCCAGAGCCAATAAATGAGCTGCACCCTGCAGTTGGTTTTCATTCTATACTGCGTATGCAGCAATTCATTTGCTGAAATATGAAGATTGAAAAATAGGTATCAAGAAAACCTTTGCATTTCCAAAATGGGCTCAAGATAAGGTTTTGAGGAGCAGTGGTTATTTGCACATCTCTGAATTCTGGGGTCCCATACTAGCATGTGAATTGCAGGGCATTTCTCAAATAGACGGCTTTTTTACACACTCTCTTATATTTGGAAGGAAAAAATGTAGAGAAAGATAAGGGGCAATAACACTTGTTTTGCTATTCTATGTTCCTCCAAGTCTCCCGATAAAAATGATACCTCACTTGTGTGGGTAGGCCTAGTGCCCGCGACAGGAAATGCCCCAAAACACAACGTGGACACATCCCATTTTTTGACAGAAAACACAGCTGTTTTTTCCAAAGTGCCTACCTGTAGATTTTGGCCTCTAGCTCAGCCGGCACATAGGGAAACCTACCAAACCTGTGCATTTTTGAAAACTAGAGACCTAGGGGAATCCAAGATGGGGTGACTTGTGGGCTCTGACCAGGTTCTGTTACCCAGAATCCTTTGCAAACCTCAAAAAGTGGCTAAAAAAACAAGTTTTCCTCACCTTTCGGTGACAGAAAGTTCTGGAATCTGAGAGGAGCCACAAATTTCCTTCCACCCAGCGTTCCCCCAAGTCTCCCGATAAAAATGATACCTCACTTGTGTGGGTAGGCCTAGTTCCCGCGACAGGAAATGCCCCAAAACACAACGTGGACACATCCTATTTTTTGACAGAAAACACAGCTGTTTTTTCCAAAGTGCCTACCTGTAGATTTTGGCCTCTAGCTCAGCCGGCACATAGGGAAACCTACCAAACCTGTGCATTTTTGGAAACTAGAGACCTAAGGGAATCCAAGATGGGGTGACTTGTGGGGCTCTGACCAGGTTCTGTTACCCAGAATCCTTTGCAAACCTCAAAAAGTGGCTAAAAAAACAAGTTTTCCTCACATTTCGGTGACAGAAAGTTCTGGAATCTGAGAGGAGCCACAAATTTCCTTCCACCCAGCGTTCCCCCAAGTCTCCCGATAAAAATGATACCTCACTTGTGTGGGTAGGCCTAGTGCCCGCGACAGGAAATGCCCCAAAATATAACGTGGACACATCCCATTTTTTGAAAGAAAACACAGCTGTTTTTTCCAAAGGGCCTACCTGTAGATTTTTGCCTCTAGCTCAGCCGGCACATAGGGAAACCTACCAAACCTGTGCATTTATGAGAACTAGAGACCTAGGGGAATCCAAAATGGGGTGACTTGTGGGGCTCTGACCAGGTTCTGTTACCCAGAATCCTTTGGAAACCTTTAGAAAGTGGCTAAAAAAACAAGTTTTCCTCACATTTCGGTGACAGAAAGTTCTGGAATCTGAGAGGAACCACAAATGTCCTTACACCCAGCGTTCCCCAAGTCTCCCGATAAAAATGATACCTCACTTGTGTGGGTAGGCCTAGTGCCCGCAACAGGAAATGCCCCAAAACACAACGTGGACACATCCCATTTTTTGACAGAAAACACAGCTGTTTTTTCCAAAGTGCCTACCTGTAGATTTTGGCCTCTAGCTCAGCCGGCACATAGGGAAACCTACCAAACCTGTGCATTTTTGAAAACTAGAGACCTAGGGGAATCCAAGATGGGGTGACTTGTGGGCTCTGACCAGGTTCTGTTACCCAGAATCCTCTGCAAACCTCAAAAAGTGGCTAAAAAAACAAGTTTTCCTCACATTTCGGTGACAGAAAGTTCTGGAATCTGAGAGGAGCCACAAATTTCCTTCCACCCAGCGTTCACCCAAATCTCCCGAATAACAATTATACCTCACTTGTGTGGGTAGGTCTAGTGCCTGCGACAGGAAATCCCCCAAAACACAACGTGTACAAAGCAAAAGAAAGACAAAAACAAATTGGAAAAATAAACGAACTCAGGCAACTCTCTATAAAAATGTGCTGGTGTAGTTATCGAAGCTCAAAAGAAACAAGAAACCACATTTAATTACACCTCTCCTCATGGGACAGCAGACCGGAATACTTCATCAGACAGAATGTTCAGTTTCTCCCGACAACAGTAGACAGTATCATCCAGACAGTGCAGAACACAGACTGTAAATAAGTCAGCAGTTCAAAATTAGTTGGACATATTAGTACTGACAGAATAAACAAATGGGGAAATTAAGACTAGAAGAAGTTCATAATAAATAGATTAACTGTGGCAGAAGACTTTGAGAGGGGCAGGAGGTGAAAATGATAGCAGCAGCCTTCGCCAGGCATCCGCAGATTCTGACAGATACGTAGTAGACTCGAGACAGGAGTAGACTGACAAAGTTTAGAGGTTCCTCACTAATTAGAAATATCCATGGTCTTCTTGATTGGTGCTTTAGGTGGGCTCATCTGAAGCACAAGATTCGGCATCCAATGGTTGTCACTGGCACCATCAAGTTTTCAACTATTCCAGATTTGCTCAGCAAAAGTGCATTGTCATTTCAATGACATCACACACTTTCGCCAAAATATTACATTTTCTAGTTCCTTCTAGGCCTGGGCAAAAAACTCTGCTCCGCTGGTGAAGTTTGCGAAATTAGGCAACTCTGCATTCCATGGAGAATGCGGAGTTACCAATAGACTCAGCACTCGGCAATGTAGTGGAGTTTTTTTCTGTTTCTTCCCCGTGGATGAGTGCTTAAAGTGATTTTGCATGCACTGCAAGTGAAACAAGAGACTTCCAGTGTCTTGCGAGTTCCAACAAGATTTTTTACCCACCTGCAAGATTTAGCGCCACACCAGTGACTTCCGGCGCACCATTTGTGATGAAGGCGATCAACTGCTACTGCAACCTGGTGAAGCTGAATCAACTAATATCTACAACTTTGATTTAAAAATCTTGTCTAAGCAACCGTTTGCATTGATTTTTTTGTGCAAGAAGTACTTTTTTTTCAGCAACAGGAAGTGCCCCAGAGACTTCAACTTCCTGTTCCTGTGCAGCAGGCTCCTCCCAGTGCTTTGTCCATTTCCTGGTCACTTTTCACTTGGATTTCAAGCTAGAATTATCACTTTATTTGTCTCTTGGATGTATCATTGGATTTATTGACTTTATTGTATTTGAGATTTAAAGTTTAACCCCTTAGCTGCTGGGCCTTTCCCCCCCCCCGTGCTGAGCCCTTTTTTGGCTATTTGGGGTAGTTCGCGCTTAGGCCTTCATAACTTTTTGTCCATATAAGCTAACCATGTCAAATTTGCGTCCTTTTTTTCCAACATCCTAGGGATTCTAATGGTACACAGAGTTTGTGGTTTCCCCTGGAGGAGACTAAGAAAATAGCCAAAATACAGTGAAAATGTCGTTTTTTCCAAAAAACTGGGAAAAAAGGGCTGCCGAAGAAGGCTTGTGTTTTTTTCCCTGAAAATGCCATCAACAAAGGGTTTCTGGTGCTGAAATCACTATCTTCCCTCCTTTCAGGAACGGGCAGACTTGAATCAGAAAACCACATTTTTCAACACAAATTTGGCATTTTACTGGGACATACCCCATTTTTACTATTTTTGGTGCTTTCAGCCTCCTTCCAGTTAGTGACAGGAATGGGTGTGAAACCAATGCTGGATCCTGGAGTGCTAAACATTTCTGAAACCTAGAAAAAATTCTGAATTCAGCAAGGGGTCATTTGTGTAGATCCTACAAGGTTTTCCTACAGAAAATAACAGCTGAAATAAAATAATATTGAAATTGAGCTGAAAACAACAGCCATTTTTCTTTATGTTTTACTCTGTAACTTTTTCCTGCGATGTAAGATTTCCGAAAGCAATATACCGTTTTGTCTGCTGGACTCTTCTGGTTGCGGGGATATAAAGGGCTTGTAGGTTCATCAAGAACCCTAGGTACCCAGAGCCAATAAATGAGCTGCACCCTGCAGTTGGTTTTCATTCTATACTGCGTATGCAGCAATTCATTTGCTGAAATATGAAGATTGAAAAATAGGTATCAAGAAAACCTTTGCATTTCCAAAATGGGCTCAAGATAAGGTTTTGAGGAGCAGTGGTTATTTGCACATCTCTGAATTCCGGGGTGCCCATACTAGCATGTGAATTGCAGGGCATTTCTCAAATAGACGGCTTTTTTACACACTCTCTTATATTTGGAAGGAAAAAATGTAGAGAAAGATAAGGGGCAATAACACTTGTTTTGCTATTCTATGTTCCTCCAAGTCTCCCCATAAAAATGATACCTCACTTGTGTGGGTAGGCCTAGTGCCCGCGACAGGAAATGCCCCAAAACACAACGTGGACACATCCCATTTTTTGACAGAAAACACAGCTGTTTTTTCCAAAGTGCCTACCTGTAGATTTTGGCCTCTAGCTCAGCCGGCACATAGGGAAACCTACCAAACCTGTGCATTTTTGAAAACTAGAGACCTAGGGGAATCCAAGATGGGGTGACTTGTGGGCTCTGACCAGGTTCTGTTACCCAGAATCCTTTGCAAACCTCAAAAAGTGGCTAAAAAAACAAGTTTTCCTCACCTTTCGGTGACAGAAAGTTCTGGAATCTGAGAGGAGCCACAAATTTCCTTCCACCCAGCGTTCCCCCAAGTCTCCCGATAAAAATGATACCTCACTTGTGTGGGTAGGCCTAGTTCCCGCGACAAGAAATGCCCCAAAACACAACGTGGACACATCCTATTTTTTGACAGACAACACAGCTGTTTTTTCCAAAGTGCCTACCTGTAGATTTTGGCCTCTAGCTCAGCCGGCACATAGGGAAACCTACCAAACCTGTGCATTTTTGGAAACTAGAGACCTAAGGGAATCCAAGATGGGGTGACTTGTGGGGCTCTGACCAGGTTCTGTTACCCAGAATCCTTTGCAAACCTCAAAAAGTGGCTAAAAAAACAAGTTTTCCTCACATTTCGGTGACAGAAAGTTCTGGAATCTGAGAGGAGCCACAAATTTCCTTCCACCCTGCGTTCCCCCAAGTCTCCCGATAAAAATGATACCTCACTTGTGTGGGTAGGCCTAGTGCCCGCGACAGGAAATGCCCCAAAATATAACGTGGACACATCCCATTTTTTGAAAGAAAACACATCTGTTTTTTCCAAAGGGCCTACCTGTAGATTTTTGCCTCTAGCACAGCCGGCACATAGGGAAACCTACCAAACCTGTGCATTTATGAGAACTAGAGACCTAGGGGAATCCAAAATGGGGTGACTTGTGGGGCTCTGACCAGGTTCTGTTACCCAGAATCCTTTGGAAACCTTTAGAAAGTGGCTAAAAAAACAAGTTTTCCTCACATTTCGGTGACAGAAAGTTCTGGAATCTGAGAGGAACCACAAATGTCCTTACACCCAGCGTTCCCCAAGTCTCCCGATAAAAATGATACCTCACTTGTGTGGGTAGGCCTAGTGCCCGCGACAGGAAATGCCCCAAAACACAACGTGGACACATCCCATTTTTTGACAGAAAACACAGCTGTTTTTTCCAAAGTGCCTACCTGTAGATTTTGGCCTCTAGCTCAGCCGGCACATAGGGAAACCTACCAAACCTGAGCATTTTTGAAAACTAGAGACCTAGGGGAATCCAAGATGGGGTGACTTGTGGGCTCTGACCAGGTTCTGTTACCCAGAATCCTCTGCAAACCTCAAAAAGTGGCTAAAAAAACAAGTTTTCCTCACATTTCGGTGACAGAAAGTTCTGGAATCTGAGAGGAGCCACAAATTTCCTTCCACCCAGCGTTCACCCAAATCTCCCGAATAAAAATTATACCTCACTTGTGTGGGTAGGTCTAGTGCCTGCGACAGGAAATGCCCCAAAACACAACGTGTACGCATCCCATTTTTTGACAGAAAACACAGCTGTTTTTTCCAAAGTGCCTACCTGTAGATTTTGGCCTGTAGCTCAGCCGGCACCTAGGGAAACCTACCAAACCTGTGCATTTTTGAAAACTAGAGACCTAAGAGAATCCAAGATGAGGTGACTTTTGGGGCTCTGACCAGGTTCTGTTACCCAGAATCCTTTGCAAACCTCAAAAAGTGGCTAAAAAAACAAGTTTTCCTCACATTTCGGTGACAGAAAGTTCTGGAATCTGAGAGGAGCCACAAATTTCCTTCCACCCAGCGTTCCCCCAAGTCTCCCGATAAAAATGATACCTCACTTGTGTGGGTAGGCCTAGTGCCCGCGACAGGAAATGCCCCAAAACACAACGTGGACACATCCCATTTTTTGACAGAAAACACAGCTGTTTTTTCCAAAGTGCCTACTTGTAGATTTTGGCCTCTAGCTCAGCCGGCACATAGGGAAACCTACCAAACCTGTGCATTTTTGAAAACTAGAGACCTAGGGGAAACCAAGATGGGGTGACTTGTGGGGCTCTGACCAGGTTCTGTTACCCAGAATCCTTTGCAAACCTCAAAAAGTGGCTAAAAAAACAAGTTTTCCTCACATTTCGGTGACAGAAAGTTCTGGAATCTGAGAGGAGCCACAAATTTCCCTCCACCCAGCGTTCACCCAAGTCTCCCGAATAAAAATGATACCTCACTTGTGTGGGTAGGCCTAGTGCCTGCGACAGGAAATGCCCCAAAACACAGCGTGGACACATCACATTTTTTGACAAAATACAGGGCTGTTTTTTGCAAAGTGCCTACCTGTAGATTTTGGCCTCTAGCTCAGCCGGCACCTAGAGAAACCTACCAAACCTGTGCATTTGTGACTTGTGGGGCTCTGACCAGGTTCTGTTACCCAGAATCCTTTGCAAACCTCAAAAAGTGGCTAAAAAAACAAGTTTCCCTCACATTTCAGTGACAGAAAGTTCTGGAATCTGAGAGGAGCCACAAATTTCCTTCCACCCAGCGTTCCCCCAAGTCTCCCGATAAAAATGATACCTCACTTGTGTGGGTAGGCCTAGCGCCCGCGACAGGAAATGCCCCAAAACACAACGTGGACACATCACATTTTTTGACAGACTACAGAGCTGTTTTTTGCAAAGTGCCTACCTGTAGATTTTGGCCTCTACCTCAGCCGGAACATACGGAAACCTACCAAACCTGTGCATTTTTGAAAACTAAAGACCTAGTGGAATCCAAGATGGGGTGACTTATGGGGCTCTGACCAGGTTCTGTTACCCAGAATCATTTGCAAACCTCAAAAAGTGGCTAAAAAAACAAGTTTTCCTCACATTTCGGTGACAGAAAGTTCTGGAATCTGAGAGGAGCCACAAATTTCCTTCCACCCAGCGTTCACCCAAATCTCCCTAATAAAAATTATACCTCACTTGTGTGGGTAGGCCTAGCGCCCGCGACAGGAAATGCCCCAAAACACAACGTGGACACATCCCATTTTTTGACAGAAAACACAGCTGTTTTTTCCAAAGTGCCTACCTGTAGATTTTGGCCTCTAGCTCAGCCGGCACATAGGGAAACCTACCAAACCTGTGCATTTTTGAAAACTAGAGACCTAGGGGAATCCAAGATGGCGTGACTTGTGGGCTCTGACCAGGTTCTGTTACCCAGAATCCTTTGCAAACCTTAAAAAGTGGCTAAAAAAACAAGTTTTCCTCACATTTCGGTGACAGAAAGTTCTGGAATCTGAGAGGAGCCACACATTTCCTTCCACCCAGCGTTCACCCAAATCTCCCGAATAAAAATGATACCTCACTTGTGTGGGTAGGTCTAGTGCCTGTGACAGGAAATGCCCCAAAACACAACGTGTACACATCCCATTTTTTGACAGAAAACACAGCTGTTTTTTCCAAAGTGCCTACCTGTAGATTTTGGCCTGTAGCTCAGCCGGCACCTAGGGAAACCTACCAAACCTGTGCATTTTTGAAAACTAGAGACCTAAGGGAATCCAAGATGAGGTGACTTGTGGGGCTCTGACCAGGTTCTGTTACCCAGAATCCTTTGCAAACCTCAAAAAGTGGCTAAAAAAACAAGTTTTCCTCACATTTCGGTGACAGAAAGTTCTGGAATCTGAGAGGAGCCACAAATTTCCTTCCACCCAGCGTTCCCCCAAGTCTCCCGATAAAAATGATACCTCACTTGTGTGGGTAGGCCTAGTGCCCGCGACAGGAAATGCCCCAAAACACAACGTGGACACATCCCATTTTTTGACAGAAAACACAGCTGTTTTTTCCAAAGTGCCTACCTGTAGATTTTGGCTTCTAGCTCAGCCGGCACATAGGGAAACCTACCAAACCTGTGCATTTTTGAAAACTAGAGACCTAGGGGAATCCAAGATGGGGTGACTTGTGGGCTCTGACCAGGTTCTGTTACCCAGAATCCTTTGCAAACCTCAAAAAGTGGCTAAAAAAACAAGTTTTCCTCACATTTCGGTGACAGAAAGTTCTGGAATCTGAGAGGAGCCACAAATTTCCTTCCACCCAGCGTTCACCCAAATCTCCCGAATAAAAATGATACCTCACTTGTGTGGGTAGGTCTAGTGCCTGTGACAGGAAATGCCCCAAAACACAACGTGTACACATCCCATTTTTTGACAGAAAACACAGCTGTTTTTTCCAAAGTGCCTATCTGTAGATTTTGGCCTGTAGCTCAGCCGGCACCTAGGGAAACCTACCAAACCTGTGCATTTTTGAAAACTAGAGACCTAAGGGAATCCAAGATGACGATACTTGTGGGGCTCTGACCAGGTTCTGTTACCCAGAATCCTTTGCAAACCTCAAAAAGTGGCTAAAAAAACAAGTTTTCCTCACATTTCGGTGACAGAAAGTTCTGGAATCTGAGAGGAGCCACAAATTTCCTTCCACCCAGCGTTCCCCCAAGTCTCCCGATAAAAATGATACCTCACTTGTGTGGGTAGGCCTAGTGCCCGCGACAGGAAATGCCCCAAAACACAACGTGGACACATCCCATTTTTTGACAGAAAACACAGCTGTTTTTTCCAAAGTGCCTACCTGTAGATTTTGGCCTCTAGCTCAGCCGGCACATAGGGAAACCTACCAAACCTGTGCATTTTTGAAAACTAGAGACCTAGGGGAATCCAAGATGGCGTGACTTGTGGGGCTCTGACCAGGTTCTGTTACCCAGAATCCTTTGCAAACCTCAAAAAGTGGCTAAAAAAACAAGTTTTCCTCATATTCCGGTGACAGAAAGTTCTGGAATCTGAGAGGAGCCACAAATTTCCCTCCACCCAGCGTTCACCCAAGTCTCCCGAATAAAAATGATACCTCACTTGTGTGGGTAGGCCTAGTGCCTGCGACAGGAAATGCCCCAAAACACAACGTGGACACATCAAATTTTTTGACAAAATACAGAGCTGTTTTTTGCAAAGTGCCTACCTGTAGATTTTGGCCTCTAGCTCAGCCGGCACCTAGGGAAACCTACCAAACCTGTGCATTTGTGACTTGTGGGGCTCTGACCAGGTTCTGTTACCCAGAATCCTTTGCAAACCTCAAAAAGTGGCTAAAAAAACAAGTTTCCCTCACATTTCAGTGACAGAAAGTTCTGGAATCTGAGAGGAGCCACAAATTTCCTTCCACCCAGCGTTCCCCCAAGTCTCCCGATAAAAATGATACCTCACTTGTGTGGGTAGGCCTAGCGCCCGCGACAGGAAATGCCCCAAAACACAACGTGGACACATCACATTTTTTGACAGACTACAGAGCTGTTTTTTGCAAAGTGACTACCTGTAGATTTTGGCCTCTACCTCAGCCGGAACATACGGAAACCTACCAAACCTGTGCATTTTTGAAAACTAAAGACCTAGGGGAATCCAAGATGGGGTGACTTATGGGGCTCTGACCAGGTTCTGTTACCCAGAATCATTTGCAAACCTCAAAAAGTGGCTAAAAAAACAAGTTTTCCTCACATTTCGGTGACAGAAAGTTCTGGAATCTGAGAGGAGCCACAAATTTCCTTCCACCCAGCGTTCCCCCAAGTCTCCCGATAAAAATGATACCTCACTTGTGTGGGTAGGCCTAGTGCCCGCGACAGGAAATGCCCCAAAACACAACGTGGACACATCACATTTTTTGACAGACTACAGAGCTGTTTTTTGCAAAGTGACTACCTGTAGATTTTGGCCTCTACCTCAGCCGGAACATACGGAAACCTACCAAACCTGTGCATTTTTGAAAACTAAAGACCTAGGGGAATCCAAGATGGGGTGACTTATGGGGCTCTGACCAGGTTCTGTTACCCAGAATCCTTTGCAAACCTCAAAATTTGGCTAAAGAAACACGTCTTCCTCACATTATGGTGACAGAAAGTTCTGGAATCTGAGAGGAGCCACAAATTTCCTTCCACCCAGAGTTCCCCCAAGTCTCCCGATAAAAATGATACCTCACTTGTGGGTAGGCCTAGCGCCCGCGACAGGTAATGCCCCAAAACACAACGTGCACACATCAAATTTTTTCATAGAAAACAGTGCCTACCTGTGTATTTTGGCCTCTAGCTCAGCCGGCACCTGGGGAAACCTAGTAAACCAGCGCATTTTTGAAAACTAGAAACCCAGGGGAATCCAAGATGAGGTGACTTGTGGGGCTCTGACCAGGTCCTGTTACCCAGAATCCTTGGCAAACCTCAAAATGTGGCTAAAATAACACGTTTTCCTCACATTTCGGTGACAGAAAGTTCCTTCCACCCAGCGTTCCCCCAAGTCTCCCGATAAATATGATACCTCACTTGTGTGGGTAGGCCTGGTGCCCGCGACAGGAATAGATGACACAACGGTCAATGTTGGTCCTTACGTGAGGCAGCTGTTGACCCTGGGGTGATCCATTCCTGACGCAGGCACTAGGTGTAGGCACTCAAGTGGGGTAGTGTTTTTATCAGGACAGGTGAGGAGTCACTGGGTGGTAGGAATTTTGTGGATCCCAGCATATTCCTGTAGTTTGTGTGACAGAAATGCGAGAAAAATAGAGTTTTTATTCAACATTTCAGCTTTGCAGGGTATTCTGGGTAAGAAAACTTTGGGGAATCCACACAAGTCACACCTCTGTGGACTTCCCCGAATGTCTAGTTTCCAGAAATGTTTGGGTTTAGTGTGGTTCTCTATATGGCCGCCGAATCCAGGACCAAAAACACAGGTGCCTGCCTTACAAAACCAGTTTGTTTTGCCATAGATAATTTTGATGTCTCCACAATACGATTTGGGTGGTGGAATTTGGGGCTGAACTAAATTGGGGAGCTCCCAAGAGAGCACTCTCTCTCTGCTTGCCGCCGCATTCACCTGCTCTCTGGGTTGGGCTAACCCACTATTACCCAGTTGCACAAACAGCTTGCGAAGGGACAGCAGGACTTTCCTCATCACCTACCTCATAATGTACTGGAAGAGGAGTTATCGAATGGGACTCCTCCGACTGAAAAATCACTCCCAGAGGCTGCGCCATTGTCCCATCCCTCAGATGCTGTCTCAGTATCTGATGTCTCAGTCTCTGATCCTATGTCAGAGCTGTCCTCTATAACCCGAGTGACAGCAGCAGTCATCCATCAAGATGCCATTTCTGCTATTGGCTACACTGTTGCTACACTGTTGCTCTAAAACACTAGCCTACCTAGACAGTCACAAAATCGATGGTGTGTGTGAGATACGTGCAACAGGAGAGGTCACCTTACCTGCGCTTCTTCCCTCAATCAGCACGTTCTTTCAAGACACTCAAAAAACACCTTGTCACATACCATTCGTCACAGTCTTTAGCACCTCCTGCGCCCAGTCCAACAATCATTATTGGTGCTCCCACTCCCTCCTCCTCGGATTCCCTCATTACCACCCAGCAAAAGTGCCCTTCATCTCTCCATAGCCGCCCTCCACCCCGCACATACAGATTTGCTCTTTGCAGTAGGCATATAAACCTTCTGCGCTTCTTTATGGCACTAAAACTGCCACTAGACAAGTCTGACCCTTTTCCCCCCAGGGAAACCACACACATATTGACAAAAGTGATATATATATGACAGCCAATCACCTGAAACTCAACTCAAGCAAAACCGAAATAATCCTCTTTGGCCCACACAAAAACACTTGGGACCCCTCATGGTGGCCCACCACGCTAGGCCCTGCACCCACCCCCGCCAACCACGCATGCAACCTCGGCATCATCCTAGACTCCTCCCTCTCGATGACCCAACAAATCAACGCTTTCACCTCCTCATGCTTCAACACACTCCGTATACTGAAAAAAACATTCAAATGGATACCCACAGAGACCAGAAAAACTGTCACTCACGCACTCATCAGCAGCAGACTTGATTACGGAAACGCCCTCTAAGACGGCACCACTCTAAAACTCAAGCGCAAACTACACGCATCCAGAACTCAGCAGCATGACTCATCCTCGACCTCCCCGGACACAAACACATCTCTCCACACCTCAAATCCCTCCACTGGCTCCCCATTTGCAAAAGGATCACCTTCAAGATCCTCATCCTCGCACACAAATCACTCCACAACACAGGCCCTGCCTACCTCAACGAGAGTCACTTTCCACACCCCCACACGAAACCTCCGCTCAGCTGACCTCTCTCTCGCCTCTGTCCCCTGCATCAAACACACCACCAACGGGGGCAGATCCTTCTCCTACCTTGCACCCAAAACCTGGAACGCCCTCCCAACCCACCTTCGCAAGACCCAAAACCTACTTCTTTTCAGGAAGGGCCTCAAAACCTGGCTTTTGGAACAGTGAACCTCCCAGCCCCTTTCCCTCCCCCCGTCCCCCCCAGCGCCTTGAGACCCTCACGGGTGAGTAGCGCGCTTTATAAATCTCTTTGATTGATTGATATATATAGATCTATCTATATATATATATCTATCTACATAGATATATCTATAGATATATCCATGTACATAGATATATCTACATAGATATATCTATATATATATAGATCTATATATAGATCTATTTTTTTTTTGTTGTTGTATGGTTTCCTTGGGGGCCAAAATGGCCCCCAGGGAAACCCTACAACATCTAAAAAAAATATTGCCCTCACAGGGGGTCTCCCTGCCCACGGGCGAACCCCTGTCTTTTTATTTTTATTTATTTTTTTTGAAAAAAATATATTTCCCGGGGGGGAGGCGCGATCGCGCCCCCCCCCCCTCCCAGGGGGCTCCTACTTTTTTTTTAACAAAATATGCCCCCGGGGGGGGGGAGGGCGGCCTGTTTTCCGAGGGGGCCGATCCCCTCAAGTGAAATCCCTGGCGTATAGTGGTGTTTCCTGGCCCCCGATCGCAGCACAGCTACAGTTTCAGAAGGCCTCGTATGAAAGGGGAGAGTCTCCCCTTTCTTACGAGGCCTTCCCGAACGTAGGGAAGGCCGTTTTCCCCATTGAAGCAGGAAGCGGCTGCAAGGCTGCATCCTGCTTTGATGGGGAAAACAACTTTGTAACGTCAGCGCGCCTCGCGGCACGCTGACGTCACAAAGGGGCGGGTGGGGGGTGGGGGGAGACACGGAAGCTTCCGTGTCTCCTGGGGAAAGGAAAAAATAAAAAATAAATCCTCGGGTGCGGTGCACCCGAGGATTTATTAATACCCTCCCTGGTGTCGGCCACTGGTCGTGACCCGCACCAGGGAGGGAGTGTGGGCGTCGGCCACAGTGAAAAGGTTAAAAAAGACTTGTATAAGGGTGTTGTGCAACTTGTTTGTTTGATAGAGGGCATGCACCACGATTTACCTGTACTTTTATTCAATTTGTAGAATTTATTGCGGTGGGTGGCCTGGATTTGGGGCCTAGTTAGAGTTTTACTTGTCATTTTTGTTCTATAAAGGAAAAATGTTTTACAGTACACTCCATTTTCTCTATGTTTTGTTTTATAAATTTGCAATATTCATTTAATTCACTATGTTAATGTTAACTTAAGTGGCATAGTCTGCTAATGGAATAGGACTTCCACCTGTAGGCACAGTACTAGTCATAGGTACATGATGAAAGAACTGTTTGTGATATCTGTTTAATTGAAACGCCATGGATGGCGTTGGGTTACAGATAACAAAATGTTGTTTAGCAATATTTCACTTTTTTTCCGCAAACAGTGTATGATGGGGGTAATAGCACCTGATTCCTTTGTATGATGTGTGTTGTTGTTGTAAAATGTTTAGCCTCCTTAATTTTCTATTTTGGAATTACTGACTTAATGTTTTTTTTTTCTCCTGCACCAATGCCTTCTTTGTCTGGACAATGTGTGGGAGTAATTGTCATAGGCCACCATTTGTGTTTGGTCCCCATGCCATGTGGCCAGGGTCCCTTTTTTGCATAATCAATTATAGTCCTATACCTATACGTGTTTTTTTTTTGTTTTCTATTCATCCTGCTTGTTGTCTGACCATGTGGCTGGTGGCCATTTTGTGTAGGCAGCCAGTAGTCCTGCATGTGTTCTTCTTTGTTGTGGTGGTCATGCCCCCGTGCTGGTTGTTGTTTGACCATGTGGCTAGTGGTCATTTAGTGTAGGCAGCCAATCTGCTTTAGGCCTGCATGCATTCTTTTTTGCTGTTGTGGCCATGCCTCCTTGACAGGTGTTGTTTGACCATGTGGCCATTTTGGGTAGGCAGCCAGTGTGCTTTTAGGCCTGCAAGTGTTCTTCTTCTTTGTTGTGGTGGTCATGCCCCCTTACTGGTTGTTGTTTGACCATGAGGCTGGTGTCCATTTTGTGTGTTATTCAGGCCTTGTAGGTCATTGCTTATGACTAAATGCACTGTATGAGCAGTGTTTTATATTTTATTATATGCTTTTGTTTTGCATTTTTTCACCTCCACCACTCCTTGCCTCCCAAATCCCTGTGTTGTATTCATGGTAGTCCCCTTCCCCTAGTATATCAGCAATTGAACTCATTTAAAAAAAAAAGTATTCTTTATTTTGTAATAATTTTATTTAATTTTATAATAACAGTATAATAATAATAGTTAATTGTTTTTTACATTTTTTTCTTGGTTTTAGATTTATAAAAAAAAACAAATTACATTTTTTTCAGTATTTCTTTTTTTCCCATTTTCCCCATTAGCCCCATGTCTGCCATAGGTGTACAGTTGCAATACTTTACATTATTCAAGGATTATTTGATTTGTCACCAGCACCTCCCTGAGTGCCACATGCAGATAAAGCCAAGTTACATTCTGTATGTTGTGGTTGTTGCTCTTTCTTATTCTTCATAAGTGTACATGATAATGAAAGTTAGTGTTGATGTGGTTTTATGAATGGATACAATGTATTATTACACAATTGTTTACAAGTTGAGTGACCACCAAATTATATTGGTTTTACTACTAATGCACCTGCAACCATGCCCTGTTTCACTCATCCTTCTAGCATGTTTATTTTTAGGTAAACTGTGTACTTGTATAGCGCACTACTCACCCGTTAGAGTCTCAAGGTGCTGTACGCATACCACTGTGGAACCCCTCCTGGCTTTTCCCTGTGAGGTGCCCACTCATGGGCAACCTCCAGGGTGAAGCCAGGCATCCCAGTGCTGTTGGGGCCGTTGTGGAGATTAAGCAAGCTATTGCCCAGAGTTACAGAGCGGGACTCATGAATTAGATTAGGCACCGATGCAAGAATTATCAGGTCTGAGGTAATTGAGCCCAAGACCCGCTGAGGCAGGAATTGAACCCTGGTCCCGAGCCAGATTTCTGCATCAGGGTCTGCCACTCTAACCATTGAGCCACACTTCTCCAGGGACACGAAGAGAGAGAGAGACATCACCCCAAGTACTGCCAGACAGAAGCCCTGTGCATGACGAGAGGTGTGACCACACTCACGACCAAACTGACATCTCTTCAGCTTGTGAAGCTAAGTGCTACTGCCAACTGACAGCTTCAAGATGGGCCCAAAGAAAGCTGCTACCAAGAAAGCGGCCAGTGATAGGAAGGAGCTTCCCACCACTGGTATGCCGCCCCAGACCTTTTTTGGGCAAAAACATGTGCCTGCCACACCAGCCTCTGGGGTGCAAGCTGGGAGCAGCACTCCTGCATCAGTGGCCAAATTCCAAAATATGCTGAAGCCCATGTCTGGCACAGAGTCAGCCTCTCTCATCACAGGAACATCGACGAGCAGTGATCATGAATTGGACTTATCTCTTTCTCAAAGTAGTATCCAATCGTTGCTGGATGCTCAGGCCAGTGAACAAAAACAACCGCAACCAGTAATAGCAGTTCCTCCCAAAGTAGGAGCAAACCAAGATGTTGAGCTTCATGCTAAGGAAACCAAAGAAGCCCCTTTTTCACAAGATACACCGTCATCCAGATCTCCACCATCTTCTTCTTCAAACCCCCATTCTGATGATCAAGACTCCACTTGGATGCTACCTCAGTCTGAGACACACCAGGAAAGGCAATGAGTGAAAAGGAAGGTTCCTGAAAGCATTAGAGTTATGGATAGTAGAGGAGGATGACGAGTCTGACAATGAGCAAGCCATCATGGATGTTAGCCCAGCCCCAGTGGAGTCAAACATTACCCAATCTTCTCAAACTGCACTGAGGGATGTGGCAGAGATACCACCACCTCTGCCAGCTTCCATTTTACAAGGCCTCAGCTGTGACCAACATCCACAGCCACCTCAGTAGAAGAAGGCACTGAAGAAAGGCAAACGTCTTGTAAACAACATCCACCAGTTTGGGACTTCTTTATGGTTAGTGGAAAGGAGACAAACATTGCCTCATGCTTCATTCACTGAGCAAGTGTTAGTCAGGGTAAACGTGGTACAAACTATGGAACCGGGGGCCAAACAACACATTTGAGAAAACACCACACAATCCACTGGGAAGGACACCTTAGCAGCCAAAAGCCTGGAAGTGGTAGTAATGTTGGTGCTGAAAGCAGGGAATCTGATCTGATCATGGTGGAAGGTGAAAGTGAAGAACAGGGTGACATTTTCATTACATAAATCAGCCCTGCCTTCAGCAGTGCAGCAGTATTGTCGTGGAAATCAGCAACATCGCAAGGTGACAGGAGGGCTCATCGTCAGGTCGAAACACCAAGGCAAGAACATACAGTGGTTGCCCCAGAGATGCACATTGAGCCTACCACCACCTTCTGCTTTCAAATCGCCTGCGGCAACAGTAAAGAGAAAAATTCAGGCTGCTATTTCTGCCATTTTAGGTAGGAGGGGCAGTACAAATTCAACCAACCAATGGCACGTTTGTACAACCGTAAGCTGACTAATATGTTAGCACTAGCCCCTCCTCCTTTTTTCTTTTGTGGAAGGAGTGGGTTTTCTAGAATTTGTGGCAGCCATCTGTCCAAAATGGAAGGTTCCCAGCCAGACCTATTTCATCAGAGTTGCTGTTTCAGCGCTACATCACGATGTGCTGTAATTCGTTGGACAAGCTTTGCAGCAGAGTGCTGTCCACACAATCCACCTGACGACAGACATGTGGACCTGTTGCCAAGCCACTGATTACAAGTGCATCACTGCACACTATGGCCCTCATTCTGACCTTGGCGGGCGGCGGAGGCCGCCCGCCAAAGTCCCGCCGTCAGGTTACTGTTCCGCGGTCGAAAGACCGTGGCGGTAATTCTGACTTTCCCGCTGGGCTGGCGGGCGGTCGCCTTCAGACCGCCCGCCAGCCCAGCGGGAAAGAGGCTTCCACGATGAAGCCGGCTCGGAATCGAGCCGGCGGAGTGGAAGCTGTGCGACGGGTGCAGTTGCACCCGTCACGTATTTCACTGTCTGCGCAGCAGACAGTGAAATACATGTAGGGGCCCTCTTATGGGGGCCCCTGCAATGCCCATGCCAGTGGCATGGGCACTGCAGGGGCCCCCAGGGGCCCCGCGACCCCCCCTACCGCCATCCGGATCCCGGCGGTCGGACCGCCGGGATCTGGATGGCGGTAGGGGGGGGTCGGAATCCCCGCGGCGGTGCAGCAAGCTGCGCCGCCGTGGAGGATTCAATGGGGCGGCGGTACACTGGCGGGAGCCCGCCAGTGGTGCCGGTCCGACCGCGGCTTTACCGCCGCGGTCGGAATCCCCATTGGAGCACCGCCGGCCTGTCGGCGGTGCTCCCGCGGTCCTCCGCCCTGGCGGTCTTTGACCGCCAGGGTCAGAATGACCGCCTATATCTCTTTTGTGGGGGTTAGAGGAATGATGTCTGCAGGTGTTGACACAGCTGAAATTTTTAATCGTGCTCAGCAGCATGCAAAAGTAGCTATGCTCACCATGGAGAAATCCCATCCAGCTGAAATCATCATGGAAGACTTTAACAACAAGGTCTATGAATGGCTGTGCCCCAGAGGGCTTAACATTGGATTTGTTGCCACGGACAATGGCAGTAAAATAGTTAAGGCCACGTCAGATGGTGGCTATTTCAGGGTCCTGTGTTTGGCCCACTGCATAAACATCATTGTACAGGACTTTCACTAAAAAAGAATACCAAATCAGCAATTTACTGTGAAGAAGAATCTGCACTCATTTTAGCCATTGTTTCAAAGCCTGCAAGCTGTTGAGGATTATCCTGAGGTTTTGGGAGCAATGAATATGTCATGCAAAGAGGGAATGCAACTGTGAAAGGCATGATCATTCAGATGGACCAATGGGGCCTGGTCAAATGCATGACAGAGATGCTGCTTCCTTTTTAAATTTTCACATAGGAAGTCAGTAATAAGGACTGAACCATGGGACAAGGTATCCCATTGGTGCATATGCTGAAGAAACAGCTAAAGGAGGTGTCTGAAATGTACACAGGTGTGGATGAAAAAACAGATGCACAGGAGTTGGTGGAGAGCTTAACCCTTTGCTTATCAGTTAATACAATTCTGAAACGAGACATTGTGTCATCCAAACATTACATCTCTGCCACAATTCTTGACCCACGGTATAAACAATTACGGGCCACTTTAATTCCTTTTTCAGATGGGGATGTTTCAATCTACAATATGTTGACTGCTGAGCAAGCCAGAGACCTAGAAAGAGTGGCTGTAAATTAGAGGCCCACTCACGAGCAGAAGTTCTGGGTTGCAGCCTACAACTTCCATAGAGCCTGCAGACAGTGCTGATGGCTCACAGCAGCCAGATTCAATAGCAGCAAAAACAACAGGAACAGGAGCAGCAGCCCCAAAATCTGCATTTGATTGGTTTCTAAAGGCAGGGCTTAAGCCCACTGCAGAGGTGAAAGCAAAAGAGGTTGAGTAAGGTGGAGCACCAATGACTATTGAGAGGATGGTCCAGGCCTACTTGGAGGTCCGAACTGAGGTCTATCTGGATCAAAACCCATTGGTGTATTGAAATGGGAAGAAGCACCAATGACCAATGCTCAGCAGGCTCGCAATAAAGTATCTGGCTTGTCCTGTAGCCAGATGTGTCTGCTGCACATGTGTTCAGTGCCACTGGTGCAGTTGTCATAGTGTGAAGGACCAGTCTCTCACCCCAAAACATCAAGAGATTGACCATGATCAAAATTAATCAGCACTTTGTAATCCCGAATTACAGATTACCTGAAGTACAACAGGAGGGGAATGAGGGGGATTGGTCAGAGCCATGTCATTGTAGTGTGTTAGCTGACTAACTTCTTCTGGGTGAACCACCTGAGCTTGAGGATGAACGCTACTTCCTTGACTAAAACTGGGGCACCATAGAACTTTATACTTTCTTCTATTGATGAACTGCTTTGAGAAAAGAAAGAAGAAAAAAAAGACTATAGCTAGATGGGGGAACCGTATTATTTTATATTGTTTGTTTCTGTCTAAATGAGTAATGAACCACAACTGTTTTAGGCACATGTATGGCTGGGTTGGAGTTGGACCAGTGTGCTTTGAAGAAGCTCCCAAACCCCCCAAAATCACTTCAAGGAGATTCAAGTGACAATGCCTGTCTCCATTCTGTGCCTATTACTCCTTTTTGTCCCCTAAGAGGACTACCCCAGATATTTGATTTACAAATTACTCGCCAATGTTTGGTTTGGTTTGTGCATCAAAGAGGATCAGCAATGTGCCACTATGCTTGCTTGGAACAGGTAAGTAATGCTATATGCCCCCAACAAGTGATATGAGGTATACTTGTTTTAATATTGAAATGGTTTTTGTGACTCATATCCAGTGGTGGCAGATAGTGAAAGTGGGTGTTTATTGTGTTTAACTATATTATTATGTTTGCTTGTGTTTTTGTCTTGATTGATTAACAATGTTGGTCGAATAATAATGTGTGATCATTTTTTTCCTGAAGGTGATTTTGTTTCCCTTCTCCTTTGACACTTACCAAAATTTGTTTGCCAGCGTTTTCATATTGCTTTGTTTTCTGGTGCTTTGTTTTCTGGTTCACATTTGTCACAAAAGACCCAACCAGTCCATTTAGCTAACAAACAAAAATCCAGTCCAGAAATACTCAATGTTTCTCTCGTTGTTAAACACAGCTATGCGATGCAGGTGGCTCTATCTCAATTAGGTCTGGAGACTGACTCTCAGGAGCAGTTGGGATGGAGTTGGACATAATAAACTTTAATCAGAGTCTGGGGGATGATGAAAGGAATCAGAGTGTGAATTGACAACTTAAGAAACTGCCAGATGAAAGTAGTTATCAACTTCATGGAAATCAACATGGATGATGATGAGTCTAAGAGGCCTACTCCAATCTGTGGACTGGTGGTGAGAGGTGCATCTATTACTTGATTAGGGATATGCAATACTGCTGTGTGTGTCTTCTGGCTGTCTCAAATTTGAAACTATCTGGTTGGGTGGTGGGCCTGTTGTTGTAGCTAACTGGAGGAGACAGACATGTGATGGATGATGTCACATTATACACGTGCTCTAGGCTAAATGTTATGATGCTCATGACAGCTGGGAGTTTTATCATCCAGACACATGCAGCCACATGGCTGTGATTGTAGGTTGTTGTAATTGCTTTCACTTAATGTTTGCTCATCAGTCAAAATTAATGATTGCAAAGGCCTTTCTCTTGCTCTGCCACCTCTGTCCCTTCTTGGTACACTACTCCTCATGGACCTTATCTTCCATACAATACTTCTTGGTTCTACAACATAATGATAATCATTTCTGTTTTACAATCCACAGGCCTTCTCTTCTCCTTCACCATAACCCTCATGCTTACTTTATCGGACTGCTTCAGGCAGGCACCCAAGAAGATTGACTGCCAATCCAAGAAAAATGCAGATGCACCACCCAGTTTTGCAACATAGACCAGTATCATTTTTCTTTCAATAATCTTTATTTAGAACTGTGTGTGTTAAATTCATCCCAATATTAATTATATGTACTATTTTGGAAACATAGGTGACCGAACATTTTTAGATACATATTATAACAACTTGGGTCTCACTGGGGCTGACAGAATGTAAAGTTAACTATGTTATACATACTATTTTTTTCTATTCCTCCCCCAACAGGCTGCTGACCATTTCCGTGATGAATATTGCTTTTGTGAAGTGTTTGTCTTTTTGTCACACCTTTCCCCAAATCCCTTTCCCATCCATTCATCAAATCCCTAACCCTCTCCCCACGGGCTGTGTGATTTATGGAGGTGTTACTTAATAATTTAAACCATTGATTAATCACACACTTGGTGGGGTAGATATGGTGGAAGCAACGCTAACTCAGTGTGCAGGATCTTCATTTGAGTTTACCCAAGTGGAGTGAGACCTTGCTTCTGATGCCTTCACTGCTGGTGCGCTAGTAGGTTACTATTACACCACCATGATACCTTGAGAAACCTTGCAGCCCTAGCTTCATCTTTTCATGTAAGAGAATTATGGAGCATTGTTGTACTTTTAGTTCTGGCAATATAATTGGAAATGGCAAATCTCTTTGCCCTACTCCTATGGGTCAAATTTTGTAAAATGCACTGCAGAGAATAGTAGAGTATTAGAACACGGGTATCTAAATGCATAAATAATTGTTATACACTATCAGCAGATTTTAAAACATGCTGCGTTCAAAGGAATACTCTATCAGCAGATTTGAGAAACACACTATGTAAAGGCAGAAGTGGTAAATAAAACACCCCAAAAAAGATTTAGGCATAAACAACTGTAAATGCATTTTTATTCTCCCCCATCCCTAACAAAAATCATAAATATCCACCCCTTTCACCTACAACTGGCCTACCTCTATCCCCAAACAAATGCCCCTTTCACAAACCAATGTCCCAAAAAAAGTCCAATTGTTCATATATAACACAAAACAAAGCAGATAAATGTCCCTATCCCAAAAACCCATTCCCACTCTCTCAATCTACAACTAGTCCTACCCATCAACATGAAAGGTTAAAAAAGGGGCAGAAGAGGGCACTAAAGGTGGTCCAGGATTCATCTGAGGAGCCCCTCCATGCATGCCTGATGGGCCTCTTGCATCACCAGCCTTCCAAGTAAGCGATGTTGGAAACGTTGGCCGGGGGGGCTGGGGCAGCAGGGATGGTATGCCCATGAACTGCAGCACTGGTGTTGTTGGGCTGGAGGCGCTGGTGCCTGGCTGGGTCCCTGAGTACCAGCAGTGACTGCTGCTCTCACCTTCTCCTCCTCGATGACCACTAGCCACTGGTACTTGGCCCGTATGGCCTCTAGTTTCTGCCACCACAGCTGGGCTGCTAATATCTGCCATGATGGTGGACCAGCAGGAACAGCTATATTAACCCCTTGTACGCCACGGACTTAATGGTTACATCCGTGGCGACGCCTCTCAGGCGCCACGGACATCACCATGACGTCCGTGTACAGGCCCTCTGGGAAAGCGCTAGCGCTCCCCCTGAGGGCCGCCCCCCCACCCTCAGGTCAGGGTTGGAAGGGAATCGCTTCCACTTCCCCCCCCCCATGATGTCAGCGCGCAATTGTGCGCTGACATCATGAAAGGGAGCAAAGATGCGCTGGAAGTCATTTGCTTCTAGTGCCTCGGACAGAAAGGAGGTGAGATTTACCTCCGGCGGGGGGGATCCCTCTAAAAGAGGCATCAAGGGAAAGGAAAGGGTTTTCCTCTCCCTCGATGTCTCTTTTAGCATCGCGATTGGGCAGCAGGAATGCCCACTAGACACCAGGGAATTAGTGTGTGTGTGCGTGTGTTTGCAGTGTGGGAGAGCGACCCCTTGCACAAGGGTCACTAACCTTTGGGGCCAATGTATTTTTTGCCGTTTCTGCCCCCCTTGGGGGCAGATCTGCCTTTTATCTTAAGAAAGCCACTAGAAACCAGGAATTGTTTTTGTGGCTGATTTTCTGTGTTGGGCGGCTAACCCTTGGGCAAGGGTCACCCCCAAGGGTCAAAAAGCACTTTTGGGAAGTTCTGCCCCCTCCCCCCCCCCTTGGGGGCAGATTGGCCTTTTTTTTTAGGCCCATTAGCTCCAGGGATCATGTGTGTGTGTGTGTGTGTGCTTTGTGTGGGGGGGTGGCCCCTTGGGCAATATAATCTATAAAGACGCCAGGATCATGTGTGTGTGTGTGTGTGTGCTTTGTGTGGGGGGGTGGCCCCTCAGGCAAGGATGGCCCCCCCAAAGGGGGCAATATAATCTAGGCCAGATTGGCCTATTTGTTTTAGGCCCTTCTGCCCCCATGGGGGGCAGAAAGCATGAAGACGCCAGGGATTTTTTTTTTCTTTTGCTTTTTGTTTGTGTTGGGGGCCCCCCTAGGACAAGGGTCGCATCCAAGGGGCAAAAAGCACTATTGGGCAGTTCTGCCACCCCCCCCCCCCCCTTGAGGGCAGATCAGCCTATTTTTAGAATCCACTTAGCGCCAGGGATCATGTGTTTGTGTATATGTGTGTGTGTGTGCTTTGTGTGGGGGTGGCCCCTTGGGCAATATAATCTATAAAGACGCCAGGGTTTTTTATTTGTTTTCTTTCTTTTGTTTTTTTCCGTGTGTGGGGGGGCCCCATTGGGCAAGGGTTGCCCTCAAGGGGCAAAAAACACTATTGGGCAGTTCTGCCCGCCTTGGGGGCAGATTGGCCTATTTTTTTTAGGCCCATTGGGGGCAGAATCCATTTAGTGCAAGGAATCATGTGTGTGTGTGCTTTGTGTGGGGGGACGGCCCTTTGGGCAAGGGTCACCCCCCAAAGGGGGCAATAAAATCTATGCCATTTCTGCACATGAAGACACCAGGGATTTTTTTTTTCTTTTGTTTTTTGTGTGTTGTGGGGTGCCCCTTGGGCATGGATTGCCCCCAAGGGGCAAAAAGCACTATTGGGCAGTTCTGCCCCACTTGGGGGCAGATCAGCCTATTTTTTAGTTAGGCCCATCTGCCCCCAACGGGGCAGAATCCACTTAGCGCCAGGGATCATGTGCGTACTTTGTGTGGGGGTGTATTTTTTAGTCCCACCTGCCCCCAAGCAGAGAACACTAGACACCAGGGAAAATTTAAAAATGGTTGGTGGTGGGTGTTTGTCAACTGGTGAAGTATTTGCATTGATGATAATAAGAGTTTATTTCTCCTTTTTGTTCTAGTTCAAAGCTTTTGCTTCCTTTGTTGTGGCTTGTTGCAGCTTTGGCAGTGGTTGTCCTGCGGTTTGCGTAGTTGTATGTTTTAGGTAAGTAAATAAATGTACTCCAAAGGAGTATTGTTGACATGCATAAATGACATGTTTGTAGGTGGTGTACTGAATGCAGGATTGTGTGTGAAATTGTCCTTAGATTTATGCACAATGATTATGATGTTGTCTTATGTCTAATTTGCTTTTTTCTCTCTTTTTAGTGGGATATCATTGGTGACTGTGCAGAGTAGTTGCTGGTGAGTCAAGCTTTTTCAGGCAAGTGAGCAGTATAGTTTTTGGGTTTGTAACTATTAGTGAGAAAGCTGCACTTTGTTTGTTACTTATATTACACAGTGCTGGTTGTTGGTGGTGCATTTGTCCAGTTATTTTTTGTAGGAAGGATCATGGCTAGCTGTAGGATGACCGCTCAGCAGGTTGTTGCTGTGCTTTTTGAGTCGTCCATGATTATGAGACTGACTCTGCATCTGAGGCAGAGGAGGAAGTGCAGGATTCTGGAAGTGAATTTTCTGTCAGAGAGGAATCATCTGATGATGAAGCCACTCTCAGTGCTGATGAAGGGCCTGTTTTAGAGGAGGACACTCATGTGCCAATTGTGCAGCAGTCAGCGGCTGAAAGGCTTCCCATTGGAAGACCTGACACGTGGGTTGCACCAAACATGGAGCAGCCACAGTTGCCTGCGTTCGGGTGCCGAGTTAATACGGAAAACCTTTTGCCTGTCAACTTTTTTGAGTTGTTTATGGACAATATAATTTTGGAAGAGATTGTTGAGCAGAGCAGTATTTGTCGTAGCTTTACAGCTCAAGCTCAAGAGCTGTGAGTCATTGGTTCAGTTTTTTGGCCTTTCAGTTATTAACAGTACATTTCATTTTTGTGAAATCTCTTGTTAATAAAATTTGATCTTCTGGACCATCACTCACCCTCGTGCCAAATCCAACCAGTATGTGTGGTAAAAATAACAAAACCTGCTCCACTATAAGCAGGTGTCGCAGCACACCTGTGATCCTGGGTGTGCCCTTTGGTCCCAGGTGTGCCCTTCATCTAGGGAAACCTACTAAACCCAGACATGTTTAAAAACTAGACACCCCAAGGAGTCCAGGGAGGCGTGGCTTGCCTGGATCCCCCCATCATTTTCTTACCCAGACTGCTCTGCAAACCTCAGAATTTGTAAATTTTCCTCACTTTTCTTTGTAGGATCACCACTCTGGCACAAATTTCCTACCACGCAGCGTTCCCCTTATTCTTCCAAGTAACATGATGCATCACTTCTGTGGGTCCCCAAAGCAGAGTCAGCCTAAAAGATGTATAAAAGAAAAATATGTGCTTCTCAAGTCGCTGTGCTAACCCCTCAATCTCTACAGGTTATTGGCATTTTTCTGTTGCAGGCACCAGGGTCACTGACATTTTTATCAGGAGACTTGGCGAAACGCTGGGTGGAAGGAAATGTGTGCTCCTCTCAGTTTCCAGAACATTAAGTCATCGAAATTTGAGGAAAAAGTGTTTTTTTGGCCAAATTTTGAGTTTTGCAAAGGATTATGGGTAACAGAACCTGGTGAGATCCACCACAAGTAACCCCATCTTGAATTCCCCTAGGTGTATACTTTTAAAAAATGCCCAGGCTTGGTAGGTTTCCCTAGGTTCCGTCTGAGCTAGAGGCCAAAATCTACTGCTAGGCACTTTGCAAAAAACACGTCAGATTTCAATGTAAAAATGTGATGTGTCCATGTTGCATTTCCTGTTGCAAGCATTAGGCCTACCCACGTAAGTGAGGTACCATTTATATCGGGAGACTTAGGGGACCACAAGAATAGCAAAACAAGTGTTATTGCCCCTTCTCTTTCTCTTCATTTTTTCCTTCCAAATGTAAGACAGTGTGTAAAAAAGACATCTAATTGAGAAATGCCCTGTAATTCACATGCTAGTATGGGCACCCCGGAATTCAGAGATGTGCAAATAACCACTGCTTCTCAACACCTTATCTTGTGCCCATTTTGGAAATACAAAGGTTTTCTTGATACCTATTTTTCACTATTTATATTTCAGCAAATGAATTGCTATATACCCAGTATCGAATGAAAACCCATTGCAAGGTGCAGCTCATTTATTTGCTCAGGGTACCTAGGGTTCTTGATGAACCTACAAGCCCTATATATCCCCACAACCAGAACTGTCCAGTAGACATAACAGTATATTGCTTTAAAAAAGTTACAGAGTAAAACATTGAGAAAAATGGCTGTTTTGTCACCTCAATTTCAATATTTGTTTTATTTTAGCTGTTATTTTCTGTATGAACCCCTTGTAGCGTCTACACAAATTACCCCTTGCTGAATTCAGAATTATATCTACTTTAAAAAAATGTTTAGTTGACTGGGATGTAGCATTGAATTCACACCAATTTCTGTCCCTAAAAATAGTAAAAATGGGTTATGTCCCAGTAAAATGTCAAAATTGTGTTGAGAAATGGGGTTTTCTGATTAAAGTCTGCTTGTTCCCGAAAACTGGGAAGATGGTGATTTTAGCACTGCAAACCCTTTGTTGATGCCATTTTAAGGGGAAAAAACACAAGCCTTCTTCTGCAGCCCTTTCTTCCCAATTTTTTGAAAACAAATGAAATTTTCTCTGTATTTTGCCTAATTTCTTGGTCTCCTTTAGGAGAACCCACAAAGTCTGGGTACCTCTTGAATCCGTAGGATGTTGGAAAAAAAGACACAAATTTGGCATGGGTAGCAAATGTGGACAAAAAGTTATGAGGGCCTAAGTGCGAACTGCTCCAAACAGAAAAAAGGCTTGGCACCTGAGGGGAAAATGGCCTGGCAGCGAAGGGGTTAAGAAAGAAAAAAGAGAAATTGTAAACAATGCTCTGAGCAACATACTTGTTTAATATCATGTAGTATAGTTGCACAGTAGCAGAACATTTGTTGGTCACCTTAGGCCACTCAATTTTAAAGGGATTAGAGTCACAGCCATTATGCACTATGGAGTACAAGTATTCTTCTCTATCCTGTTGTGCTAAATTAATGGTGGCATTACTAGCTCAGCTGGCACCCTAGTCATACACATTACTGTCTGCAGCTGTGGCAGCTGTAATAGAAAATTATCTCATTCTAATGGCCCTGTTCTTCTTTGTACCCGGACTACAAGGCTAATGAATACTAAGAATGAAACACGCCACATAGTATAATAAAATCAATTGTGCAGATATCCTGTCTGCCGTAAGTAGACGGTGGGAAAAGCAATGCACTGCAGTATAAAGAAAGGATTAAGGAATGGGATATATAGAGAGATTTTATTTGGCACATTCATCACAGACTATCCCATTCAGGAAAATCAAGGCACTTACTTAGTACCACTTCACTAATTATCCTCATGACCCTCCTCCATCATACTTTATAACAACTACGTTTTCCCAAAAACATACATTTGCTTTGCAGTAAGGAAAGGAATCCTCTTAACTGCAGGGTAAGGTAGAGGGGATTAGGATGGGTAGGTAGAGTACATTCTTTATTCACCAATTACTTACTCATCATCATGGCTAGTAATTTGGCTAATTGTGGTTGGCAAATGTTGAAAGAAAACAATTTGAACAGAAGTAAATCCATTATGGAGCCATAATGGAATATATTTATATCACTTGGCTTGACAAATGTGGCGCAAGCAAAGATTGGATTTTTCAAAATATTCAGAAGTCTGCAACAGAACTTAAGAAAGGTTAAAGGAGTGAAGTACTCGGAAATGACTCACCCACTGGGCACTGGCATTGAAGGGAAACACACCTTATTTTTGCATTGCCATGCATTGAAAAGTGTTTGACACATTAACTTAACTTAAGCTGACAGGCATACATTGCACAGTCAACATTACATGCTTATTCTGCCGAATTGAACCATGCAGCTGCTAGATCATCATGAGTGGCACTGTTGAAAGGCCATAGCGAGGGAGCCAGGTGATGGTTAATGGATGCTGGGATACATATTACCTACCTCACTTGAAAAATACTCTGAGTCTAGGTAATAATCAGAAATACCATCCAAACCTTTGAATCAAACCTTTGATACAAAAAACATTCTAAGCAAGGAAAGTAGGTGAGAAGAATGCCCCTCTCCAGATGAGCTCCCTTGTTTCTTCATTCCAAGCTTTTATCTATTCATCATTGCAAATGTGTTCTTCTAGTACTCTTATTCTTCACCCTTGGCTTTTATACACACCATTTAAGCTCAACATTCTTTCATCTAGTCCTTCGCCATTTAAAACCATCCAAAGTCCAAACATGGCTCTCTACTAACCTTTCACCAACATCCATTTACCCAATAACCACCTATGCATCCTTTAACCCATTCTCCCATCCAAGAGATCAAACCCACCCAAGGAGTCCGTTCACCCACTCAGGTATGGAATCTATTTACCCATACCCTTTCACCCACCTGGGCTGGCATCCTTTCACCTGTATACCCTTTCATCCATCCTTCACTAACCCATGCATCCTATCATCCTCATCACCCACCAGTATGATTATTATGCACCCTTTCATTCACACATCCTTACACTCATATTATATTTCACCCATCCTTTCTCCTTTCATCCTTCTTTCAATTTTCCAAAACATATTATAGTTCAAGTTCATTTTATGAACCTTTGTATGCTGAGTTGCAGATAGAAGAGGCCATTAATATTTAACTCCTGCTGCATCTGCTAAAGCAGAGTGTTGATGAGTGACTATGGCCCTCATTCTAAGTCTGGCGGGCGGCGGAGGCCGCCCGCCAGACTTCCCCCCTCCAAAATACTGCTCCGCGGTCCAGAGACCGCGGAGGGTATTCCAAGTTTTCCCCTGGGCTGGCGGGCGGCCGCCAAAAGGCCGCCCGCCAGCCCAGGGGAAAACAACCTTCCCACGATGAAGCCGGCTCTTAATCGAGCCGGCGGAGTGGGAAGGTGCGACGGGTGCTACTGCACCCGTCGCGTATTTCACTGTCTGCTATGCAGACAGTGAAATACTAGCGGGGCCCTCTTACGGGGGCCCCTGCAGTGCCCATGCCATTGGCATGGGCACTGCAGGGGCCCCCAGGGGCCCGCGACACCCCCTACCGCCATCCTGTTCCTGGCGGGCGAACCGGATGGCGGTAGGGGGTGTCAGAATCCCCAAGGCGGCGCAGCATGCTGCGCCGCCTTGGAGGATTCATTTGGGCAGCGGGAAACTGGCGGGAGACCGCCAGTTGTCCCGGTCCGACCGCGGCGTTACCGCCGCGGTCGGAATGCCCAAGGGAGCACCGCCGGCCTGTCGGCGGTGCTCCCGCCCCCGTTGACCCTGGCGGTTCTGTACCGCCAGGGTCATAATGAGGCCCTATATTACTAATTGACAATAAGCAAGCAATGGGACTTTTTACCGCCCACCACTGCCGCCACTTAGAGTTCCCCCTCACCCGTTCCTACGTCTGCACTGGTGCTGTCACTGCTGACCCCGACAAGAAGCAGCATGAAAAAAAATTACACAATTTAAATGCGAGATATGTCTTCCCCTATTGTTTTTTTGGAGTAGCAAAATACAACCACAACACATCACTTTATTTTGGTTACAGACTTCTCTTTTATCAAAAAATCAGATGGGCATTTTGTTGGTTTGCAAGTTTTTAAAAAAACAGGTAGTCAAGTAAAAAAAGGCAACTTTATTAATGGAGGGGCAGAACTAGGTATTGATGAATCAGAGTTTTTCAAGAGAAATAAAAGGGTACAAGAATTGGTCAATGAAGGACATATGGGCCCTCATTATCACATTAGCGGCAAGTCCCACTTACCACCATCCCGACCACTGCCAAAATACCGGCGCCGTGGCGGATTACCGCTACCCATATTATGACACAGACATACCAATCCATCACTATACAGACACACACACAAGTCCGCCAGCCCAAAGGTCAGTGATAAATTGGCGGTACCAAAACCCACACCGTTACGCCAACAGAGCAACGCCCACAGCATTATGACCCACGAATCACTGCAGCAGACATTCAACTGAGGTAAACCATTGGCGGTACATACCGCTGCGCTCGAAATACACACAACCTAACAAAACAACACCAAATTGTACAATTCAAACTACACACAACTGACACACATACACACACCGCACCCACACCAATATAAAACACACACTACCTCAACCCCTTACGATGAAAAAATATTGCCAATTGAGAGAGACAGACCAAGAGCACCCACAGAACCAGAGCCACAAAACACCATCACCCATATACCATCCAGGCACCTTACAGCACACACCCCAACACATCACCCCACACAACCTCACACACACCACACACACTACACCCATGGCACCACAAAGACACCCCAGGTTCTCAGAGCAGGAGCTAAGGGTCATGGTGGAGGAAATCGTCTGGGTAGAGCCACAGTTATTTGGATCACAGGTGCAGCAGACATCCATTGCAAGGAAGATGGAGCTATGGCGGAGGATTGTGGACAGGGTCAACGGCGTGGGAGAGCACCCAAGAACAAGGAATGATATCAGGAAGAGGTGGAACGACCTACAGGTGAAGGTGCGTTTCGTGGCAGCAAGACACCAGATAGCAGTACAGAGGACTGGCGAGGGACCCCTACCTCCTCCCCCACAACTAACAACATGGGAGGAGCAAGTTTTGGCAATCATGCATCCTGAGGGCCTGGCAGGAGTAGCAGGAGGACTGGACTCTGGTAAGTAAAATCTCTATTACTGTCACCCCCCTACCTGCATGCCATCACATACCCCTACCCCTGCCCTCACCCCCATCACACCACCACCTCACATACTCCCCTCCATCACAACCGATTAATTCCAATGCCAAGCCCTGCATGTAACACGAATGCACAGACCTCCATCACAGACCTGCATGGACACACATCACTAAAGCATGCACACTAGAGACAATCACCTAGCCCAACAAATCACTACTCACACAAGGCTAAGCAATAACAACCATAGAGGGCAACACACTAATGCACAAGATGGCACACACAGAAACCATAACACTGCAATTACATCCCCACAGGTCCCCCAGCCAACTTCACCGGAGAGGAGGTGCCAGCAACATTCAGTCCCCCCCCCAGAAGAGGCCCACAGTGATGACAGCAGCTCTGGATGTCTTGATCTGGATGATCAACCTGGCCAATCAGGGACCTCCGGACAGTCGGTAACCCAGGCACAGTCTCATACCACCACTGAGCCTCCCCACTCAGGAAACATCACTACAGCACCCACCCAGCGGGCCCATACCACTCTCCCCAGGACACGTCAATCAGCAGTGTGTCCACCACTACAGGACCCCAGGACACCCCACAAACACAGGACGATCAGGGACCTGGGGTCAGTGGGCACACGGTTCAGGGGACAGAGGCACAGGACAACAGGGAAGCTGGTAGGACTGCTGTGTGACAGGGGGAGGGAGGACAGGCTGAGGGAACTGACTCTCCAGGAGGCACTCACCGCCATCATGGGAGCATACCACCATTCCCAGAAGACGATGGGCCAGATACTGGACATGTTATAGAAGACCCAGCAGCTGCAGGAGGGATAATACCTGGGAATCATGGAAGACTTGAAGGACATCCACACCACCCTGGTCACCATTGCAGGGGTGCTGGCAGACATGGCCAACACCATGAGGGAGGCAGTGGCACACCAACGGGCCTCTGACACTAGCCAAAATGATGAACACCCTTCCACCTCCGCTGCCGCTAGGGGACAGGAGGCCCCGCCACAGGAACAGCAGGGCACCAGCACCCCTCCCCTGCAGAAGGAGAACCACTCCGCAAACGGTCCCTGCAATCCAGACAGAAGCCAAATAACATTGGCAAGACCCCCACCAGGAAATAAGACTCTCCTGAATTGTCACCCTTGTCTCCCACTCAGTCACCCTGTCCACCTTGAACTGCCATTGTTTGCCTTCCCATGCCCCCTTGGACAATGCACCTACGATACAAATAGACTGGACTCTTTCCTCGTCTTTCCTCCATCAGCAACCAAGCCCATTGCAATACCCCCTCCACTTATCAACACCTAAATAAACACCCTTGGAACAAATACAAGTATGGAGTCTGTCAATTGATTGAAGTATGTATTCGTTTAACAAGCTATAAACATTTCAATAATGTATACATAGGTATGACCTGTAGTTGGCAGCAGTCAACCTACCAGGAGCCAGAGTGGGACCCAGATATCTGAAAATTGAGATGCCAAATGGAACAGTAAGTGGCCATAGTAGTGGGGAAATCAGCCTGCCATGTACAATGTCCAACACAAAACTGTCAATGGAAGGTGAAGTTACAGTGCCTTACCTGTGTGTCACTGGAAGTACTGTTGTATGATTGATGTTCTGTTGTCCTCATCCTCATCCTCTGCCTCCTCTTCGTCACTGTCCGCAGGGTCCACTGCAGCCACATGCCCATCTCCAGCCTCATCCTCCTGTAGAAAAGGCATCTGGCATCTCAAGCCACTGTTATACAACATACATCTTGCCATTATGATCTGGCACACCTTTTTGGGTGAGAAGCACAGGTAACAACCTGTTAGATGGAGGCAACGAAACCTGGCCTTCAAGAGGCCGAATGTCCTCTCGATTATTCTTCTTGTTCGCCCATGTGCCTCATTGTAACGTTCCTCTGCCCTTGTCCTGGGATTCCTCACTGGGTTCAGTAGCCATGAGAGGTTGGGGTAACCAGAGTCACCTGCAAATATTGATGGATACCTGTTAGCCAAACACTAACCCTTAGGGCCAACACCATACCCATACACCAACATATACTGGGTTGGAGCCGTGGGCTCACCTATTAGCCACTCCCGGTGCCTCTGGAGTTGAGCCATCACATATGGGATGCTGCTATTCCTCAGGATAAAGGCATCATGCACAGACCCAGGATATTTTGCATTTACATGGGAGATGTACTGGTCCACCAGGCACACTATCTGCACATTCATGGAGTGAAAGCTCTTTCGATTTCTGAACACCTGTTCATTTGTCCGGGCGGGGGGACAAATGCAATATGTGTACCATCAAAAGCCCTAATGTTGGGGATATGTCCCATTGCATAGAAATCAACTTTCACTGTGGCCAAATCCTCCACCTGGGGGAAAACGATGTAGCTGCGCATGTGTTTAATCAGGGCAGACAACACTCTGGTCAGCACTAATGAGAACTTTGGCTGAGACATATCTGCTGCCAAGCCCACTGTCACTTGGAAAGAACCAGTTGCCAAGAAATGGAGCACCGATAGGACTTGCACAAGAGGTGGTATCCCAGTGGGGTGACGGATAGCAGATATCAGGTCTGGGCCCAGTTGGGCACACAGCTCTGTGATTGTGGCCCTGTCCAGCCTATAGGTGAGTATAAAGTGTCTGTCCTCCATTGTTGCCAGGTCCACCAGCGGTCTGTACAAGGGGGGATGTCTCCATCTCCTATTCATTTGCAGTGGCTGTACTCTAGGGGGCAAAAGAGTAAGCAGCTGGTCAGTATTCCACATTTCCAAACTGTACACTGTATTGCATATTGTGACAGTAACAGTATGTTTTTGGATAGGGCCAAATGGTGCCTATGTGCACTGTGACGCAGTAAGGTGCCATGGCCTGCCCCGCCCCCCCCCCGAAATGGCACCCACCTGTACTGTGTGGATGGACATGTGGAAATGAGGTAATACTGCTGATGTTGTGTGCCGTTGCGGGAGGTGGTCAAGTACCGCCATGCAACTCCTCATTGGTTGTCATTGGGCCCTATGGGTTACAGTGGCCAATGGTGAAGTATGCCAGTGGTGAGGGAACGCACTGCTGCAGACGTGACTGTCATTTTCTATCTGTTCCACAGGAGTGGTTCAGGCAAACACAAGCACCACACATCATCCCACAGACACCCACACAAACACCATCCAGATGCACACACACCAACATCCACTGCCTCCACTGTGCCCCCTCCTCCTCCTCGTCCACCACCCTCCCCATAACATCGTCTCTCACACCTACATGCACTACATCCTCATCCACTACCCCATCACCATCACCCCTATCACTACACACCCCTGACTGGCAGTCACCATCCCCACATCCATGCACATGTCCCCTGTGTCCTCTCCCACTGTCTGTGCCCCCTCCTCCAAAAGTAAACAAACGCAAGCACTCAGACACCCAACAGATATCCACCTCACAACAGCATCCAGCCCATGCACCTGCACCCAAACACAGCAGACAGACCCCTCCTACAACCACTCCCTCTTCCTCCACTCCCACACCTTCACCCTCTTTCCGCCCCAGTGTCCCTAAGAAGCTTTTCCTCTCTGCCGTTGACCTCTTCCCTCCCCCTCCCCCATCCTTCACATCAGGCCAAGGTGGTCAGAACCCAGGCAAGCACCTCAACCACCCAGTCCACGGCCACAGTAGTGTCGGCAACTACTGCAGGTGTGAGAGGCTCCAGGGAACCAGCCATCAGCACTGACAGTGTGCCTGCACCAGCTGCCAAGGGGAAAGGCAAGGAGGCACCACCAGCTGCCAAGGGCAAGGTTACACCACCAGCTGCCAAGGGCAAGGAGACACCACTAGCTGCCAAGGGTAAAGGCAAGGAGGCACCACCAGCTGTCAAGGGCAAGGAAGCACCACCAGCTGCGAAGGGTAAGGAGGCACTACCCGTTGCTAAGGGGAAAGGCAAGGAGGCACCATCAGCTGCCAAGGGCAAGGAGGCACCACCAGCTGCCAAGGGCAAGCGGCCTGCCCCTGCAGGTAGGAAGGACAGGAGGCCTGGTGCTGGGACTGATTCTGAGCCCCCAACACCAACCATAGCGGTTCAGCCATCCAAGGCTGCAGGGGAAGGGGTGGAGCCTCTCCCAACCACTGTCATTCCCGACACCAGCACCGCACCAGCACAGCCACCATCACCGCCACCAGTACCACTGCCAGCCCCACTGCCATCAGCAGCAGCCCACGTGGGTAGCCGCCTGAGGCTGCAGGAGATGGACTGCAACCTCCCACCCACCACTGGCATTCCCACCACCAGCACCACTGCCAGCAGCAGCAGCCCCAGTGGGCAGCCGTCCGAGGCTGCAGGGGATGGGCTGGAGCCTCCCACCACCACTGCCAGCACCACTGCCAGCAGCAGCAGCTCCAGTGGGTAGCCGTCCAAGGCTGCTTTGGAAGGGCTGGAGCCTCCCACCACCACTGCCAGCCCCGAAGCCTGCACTGCCACTGCCACCACTGAGCAGGCGTCACCATCGGGGCGAGTGTGTAGTCCTGCCTCCACGGACTGTAGTGTGTCCTGGACCCTGCAAATCCTATGGGTGTAACACCCAGGTGAGAGACTGTGACTTTGGCCCCCTCCAGAACCAGTGGATGAAGACATCCACTCACCCCATCCTTGCCAGGATGAAGCACACCGGGCACTAGGCCCCCTCAAGAACCAGTGGAAGAAGGCATCCACTCACCCCATCCCAGGATGAAGCACACTGGGCACAAGGCCCCATCAAGAACCAGTGCAAGAAGGCATCCACTCACCCCATCCTTGCCAGGATGAAGCACACCGGGCACAATGCCCCCTCCAGAACCAGTGGAAGAAGCCAAGCAGTGGGCAAACCACCACACTTGAGAGACTGTGGCCTTGCACTCCCCAGGACCAAGCGGTGGGCAAACCACCCACTTGAGAAACTGTGGCTTTGCACTCCCCAGGACCAAGCAGTAGGCAAACCTCCCTCTTGAGAGACTGTGGTCTTGCACTCCCAAGGACCAAGCAGTTGGAAAACCACCCACTTGAGAGACTGTGGCCTTGCACTCCCCAGGACCAAGCAGTGGGCAAACCACCCACTTGAGAGACTGTGGCCTTGCACTCCCCAGGTCCAAGCAGTGGGCAACCCACCCACTTGAGAGACTGTGGCTTTGCACTCCCCAGGACCAAGCAGTGGGCAAACCACCCACTAGAGAGACTGTGGCCTTGCACTCGACAGGACATCGCACAGGGCATGTTGTCCCCTCCAGGACCAGTGGTGTTTCACCATCTTCCGGCTGAGGTACCCCGTTCCCCCTCCCTCTGAGGTGCCTGTGTATTTTCGACCTGATGCCCCTGCAGTGTTCTCTCCATGTTGTTGCAGGAGTCAAGTGGGGCCTTGGCATATGTGATGTGGCCCTGTGGCCCATGGACATTGTGGACTGGGCAGTGTCCCTCCATTTGTATACAACTATATAATGTTTTGATTTTGAAGCACGTATTTCTACTTATTTATCTTATTACACTCACTTTAATCAATTCCTTTCATCCTTACCTTATTCCTGAAGGGTACATGGTGACTATTTAATGTTACTGCATCTGGTTATGTGTATGGTGGTGGGGGTGGGGGTGTTGCGTGTGTGTGTCACTCTCTTTTTCCTCCTTCCCTCCCCTGTGTGCTAGGCAGCAGTAATCACTGTGGTCGTCTTCGCCGGCGTTGGTGTTCATAGTGAAGAAGGAGATAAACGAGCATGTGGAACACCTGCAACTTGGCTCCATGGCAGCGTGGTTCTTCCTTGTGTCTCCAGGGGTGAGTCCTTTGCCTTATGTGTACTGTCTCCGCCGTGCTTTTGATGTCATTGGTACCGCTCCGGAAAAGGTGGCGGATAGGCCTGTTGTAATAGTGTGGGTGGTACATTGTCTTCTGCCTGGCTGTTGGCGGTTACCGCCATGGTGCTTGTTGCTACCGCTGTGGCGGTCGGTGTCTTAAAGTGTCTGTCTGTCTGAGCGGTTTCTGCCATGGTCATAATTCCATTTTTGTTACCGCCAGCCTGTTGGTGGTATTACTGCCGCTTTGTCACCAACCGCCAGGGTTGGAATGAGGGCCATGGTCTTGTTTGGCCAAAGCAATGTGGCTATCCTCTTCATACTTCCAATCATGGTCATCAATTGCTAGTATACTATCAATACAAGCACAACAATGGAGGGTACAAACAATTACATGGCCATGCTCAAAAATTCATTTTCAATGATTCAGCTGGAGCAAGTAAAAGAAAAAAGACTTCTCTCAAAACATGTGTAGAATACCTTATGTAGGCATGCAATCTTCAGTATATGGGTTCTCTGAGCCTTACCACCACTCCACAAGATGAGATATATGAGGGGAGAGGGAGGGTTCACTAACAAAGCAGAAGAAAGGAATCCACAGACTGACTAGTACAGCCAGACAGTTTGAAGTAAAGAAACTTGAATTATATAGAAAATAAATAAAAATGATAATGCAGGGATAAGAAGAATTTACAAAACAGATAACTCAAAGTGGAGCTGGAAAGCTGGAAATAAATTAGGAGACAGGCACTATAAAAAGGTAGCAAATTATTCTAAATGTGGAGGGTTAAAAGTTGGGAAATAAATATCAGTATTATTAACAACAGGAGGAATTACTGGGGCCAGCAGAGCCATTTGCCATTCCACTTATGAAGGGGGCACCTTTAGCTCCATCACCTGCCTCACCAGCCCTCCTCCTGTTCCTGGGCACTAGATAATGTAAGAAACAAATTTGAAAAGATTAGTGGTAATGTTAGTAATTAACCTCTCCAAGAATATTTTTTTAAAGGAAAAGGCAAACGCAGTGACATTTTGATATCAGATGTTCAGAGCGCCTGTATAATTATAATACTAGTATCATAGACCATCCTATTCCAAATTTCGTAAACCCATTCCAAATTTCCTAAACTACATTTTGGAATTATCAATAAATTGCAATGAATGATTTCTACCGTTTTCATCTCATTTTCAATCTCTGAATGAATAGATTGAGTGAACGCATGCAAAACTACTACACATCAGTGGAAAATTGCTTGGCAGTTGCCACTGAATGAGCTACAAAACATGAAGGCACAGAGAAGTGAAACAATATGCTAACTTACTAATACTAATATTAACTATGACTATCTTACACAGGAAACAGGAGGAGTCTCTGCATTACTTCCTAATCAGCCCAAGCAAGCACCAAACACAAGTACAATTAAGTTGCGCTGAGCACCTGTCTAGATGTCGATCACATAATATTATATTTGTATCATAAAGTTAACTTACCTGCCTGTAAGCAGCATGCTTGCTATTTGGGAAGAAATTATTAGCATAGAACACAGCTAATAATTAATTATTACTCACCGAGCCCCGCAACCTCTATGGCTAGCAGGTCAAGTGGGGCTGTTTCACAGTCCAGGATATCTGCCCACCAGTGTGTGAGCTGTTGTTGGGTGTGCCGAACCCCAGAGCTGCGGCGTACAGCCCAGCGCACCCTCTTCCAGCGTTGCTAATGCTACCGGAGGCCATACCCAGACTCCCGACTGCTGCCTGCTGCCAAGGTAGAGGGGAGGTTGCTCTACACATAAAACACCAAGGCAACCACCTCCACCTCGGAATAAATGCTGAAGGGCGGCTCCCCTGCTTTGCCATGGCGCTGTGGCCCGGGGGGGGGGATAGGAAGAAGGAAGGGGAAAAAAGGAAGTAAAGAAAAACAATGAAAAGTAAAAAAGTCACAAAAAACAAAACATTTGGGAGAAAAGTAAAAATATAAAAATAAAAAGAGAAAAGGTAATATAATAAATAAAAACTAGGGAAAAATAAGTTTTAAAAGTGTAGGATGGGATATAAAAGTAGGCCCCAGCACCATAACAAGTAAAAAAAACAAGAAAGCTGCACCCATACGAACTGTGTGGTGTAGTTTGCGTGAGAATTCCAATGAGAGGATGTACTTCACGTTGCCATTGACATTAAACGTCACATGAATGGGAGCAGCAAGAAACTCCACCCAGTAGCAGAACTCTACGTAGCGCGTGGAGTTTTTTTGTGACTTCACAGAGTTCTGCGTAGCATGGCTACGTGAACTTTTCCCAGGCCTAGTTGTTTGTTACTTCAGAATTCTTTCTCACGGTACATAAAATGAGCTAAACATTTCTCACATGGGAATTATAAGCTTCCTGTCTTCTTCGACAGCAGAACAAACATTGTTACATTGTTATCATTGAAACACGTTCTTCGTCTTCAATACAATAGGACATTCAATATCACATCAGCAACCTAGGTAAAGAATTCAGGTCAGAGGGAACAGAATAGGCAAGTAATTTTCCGCTACTGTTGCAAGAATGAATCTCTCAGGCCTAGTCAAGCTAAGAAAACCTAAATGCACATTAACACAATTAATGAACATAAATTCTATTGCGCACTTCATAATTTAATCATTTGTATAAAGCAAATTATTTTATTGCAAAAATTATTTATGAGATTATTAGAACACAATTCAAACATGCATTTATTTTTCTGCCCACGTTACTCATGTTAATAAAATTCATTTAATTCCTTATATGTACGATTAATTCATTTTCATTTCATATTTGACTTCTAATATTCATCTGGTATGATACGTTTTGCATTATCTCATGTCTGTAACTCACCCAAATGTAAATGTACAATATCTCTCATGTCAAATGTGATGTCAAAATACAAACGGCAGCCACATTGTCCACCATAATTCAATTGTGCACATTTTACATTTTCACGTTGATTTCTCTATTAGATTTTTAAATGAAGGTTTGTAAGTTGCCATATACTAACTTCTATGCTACTAATGTATTCATAAAATTTTATCTCTATCACCCTTGACGCTCTCAGATATCTCACAAAAAAGCAAGAAAGCACAATGGAGCTCCCTCTCCATTCAAATCCTCAGTAAAACATGTGTTGGCTATCGAGCTATCAACTTTTCTTTATACCTTTGCCCCACCCAAGATTGCCATGCATGCAGGAGTCTGGGACATGTAGTCCCCCAAACAACAGTTGAACTGCAAGTCCTGCAACAGAAAATAAGTTACTGGGACAATTCTGCATCAACACAAGTACAAGAATACAAACTGACACCTGATGGCCCTCACGTCTTGGATAACACCTCTGCAGGTAAAGGACATTGCAAGGGCCCAAAGGCGCTCAAGCTCAGCACCTCTTACTTACACAGGCCCAGCAATCTTCAGTCCTAAGCGATCCACCAGGTCTGCCTCCCTGACAATGACATCAGCTCATCTTTGCTGCAGCTGGGAGATGTTCAGCTCCACCCATGAGACACAGCTTAGATGCCTGTGCCACCAGGCACATCTCTTTGAGAGCCCATACCCCTTACTCACTTTGCCTCCAACCCAAAGCATTTGAGGGATTTAGTGTACAATTAGCCAGATCAAGGCTCCTACCTCAATCCTCAAAATTGCTTTTTCTTTCCTTACCGGACATGAATGAAACGCACATGATTACTAAGTAGAAATATAATAAATTACCCCTTACTATGGCTAAACAAATAACCCCTCGACCTACCTCAAACAGTCAAATAAATATTTAACAAGACAAAACACTTTATAGCATACAAATAACACACATGAAAAACCAACAGACAATCCTTATGACAAACTACACTAATCCAACACACCAGACAATCCATATTCCTCAATCTCCACCAAGCATCAACCACAAACAGAAAGTGAAAGAATCTTTCACACTCCTCCTGCTATGCAGCCACATCCATTCCTTCATTTCTTGGATGTGTTTTTCCAGATTCACATACATTGTGTCATTTTTACCACACAAGGGCACGCAAGTCTACGCACCATCCTATTTTACTATTCAAGGGCCACCCAAGACGTTTGAGCTCTGCACCATTGTGTCAAACTACCTATAATGCAACGCAGGACAACATGCACACTTTAGCCAACATTTTATCAGTATTGACGGTACGCAGCAAAATAATGCACCTTGATGCACTGAGGTGGGTGACATGGGCACAGCAGAAATGTGGCATATTTACAAAGAAATGCTACATTTCTACTTCATCATAGTGGTGTAACCTTACGAGTTTCCTAGTGCAAACACAAGGAACCTTGTACTATAGTGCTAGGGTGGGTCCACTAGAGGCAGGTTTGGTGGTTAGCCAGAAGGCACTCCTTACGACCCAATATTAATTCCATTAAGTGAGCTTCCTCTTTCTATTGCCTTATGCAGCACATGTGGAAAAAGAACATAAATCTAAGACCATAATGTTTCTCTACATGTTACACAACTCTTGTGAAGGTGTAACATGTGTACACAGACCTACATTTACAAGTATTTGTATAGCCGGGTATATATCAGTGACACAGCGCAAGCAAGTGGCTTGTTACATTTCATTTTCAAAGTACTTTATTCGGTTCTCATAACCAATAAATCATACAAGAAAAAAAAATGATATATATATCACATTTTAAAATAATCACATAATAGCTAAACATTTTAAAAGCTAAAGGCAGATTAAAAGACAATGTTGCATCTTAAATGTAGAACAAATCAACCAGGAATATACCACAAAGTCCAGTCTCTCTCAGGCAGAAGCAGCAACTGCAGGCCAACCCTTGCAAAGCACAGTCACAGGCAAAGGGGCAGTACTCCTCCCCCAGCTCTTCAGATCTTCTCCTTGGCAGAGGTTTCGCTTGATTCCAGTAGTAATCTAAAAACCTGAGGTTTTGGGTCCACTACTTATACCCCTTTCTGCATTTGCAGTATGCAAACTTCAAAGGAAAATCTCTGTTGTGCACAAGATCCTGCCTTGCCCAAGCCTGGCTCCACACTCACACAGGGTATTGGAGACTGCATTATGTGATTGGTGAGGGCAGGCACAGCCCATTCAGGTGTAAGTGACCACTCCTCCCTCCACTGTAGCTCGGATGGCTCATCAGGAGATGAAGGCTACACACCCGCTGACTTTGTGTCACTGTCTAGAGGGGATTCACAAACAGCTGAACTGTCTGTCTGACCCAGACAGCAAATACACAAGCAGGCAGAGTCATAGAATGGTTTAAGCAAGAAAATGTCCATTTTCTAAAAGTGGCATTTTCAAACTGACAATTTAAAAATCTACTATATCAAAAGATGTATTTTAAAATTGTGAGTTCAGTGATACCAAAACTCTATGGGGGTCATTCCGACCCCCGCGGGCGGCAGAAGCCGCCCGCCTGGCGGGAACCGCCAGAAGACCATACCGCGGTCAAAAGACCGCGGCGGTCATTCTGACTTTCCTGCTGGGCTGGTGGGCAACCGCCAAAAGGCCGCCCGCCCGCCCAGCGGGAAAGCCCCAGCAACGAGGAAGCCGGCTCCGAATGGAGCCGGCGGAGTTGCTGGTGTGCGACGGGTGCAGTTGCACCCGTCACGATTTTCAGTGTCTGCTAAGCAGACACTGAAAATCTTAATGGGGCCCTGTTAGGGGGCCCCTGCAGTGCCCATGCCAGTGGCCAAGTGCCAGTGGCATGGGCACTGCAGGGGCCCCCAGGGGCCCCACGACACCCGTTCCCGCCATCCTGTTTCTGGCAGTGAAAACCGCCAGAAACAGGATGGCGGGAAGGGGGTCGGAATCCCCATGGCGGCGCTGCTTGCAGCACCGCCGTGGAGGATTCCCTGGGGCAGCGGGAAACCGCCGGTTTCCCTTTTCTGACTGCGGCTTTACCGCTGCGGTCAGAATGGCCCCAGAAGCACCTCCAGCCTGTTGGCGGTGCTTCCTTCGTCCCCTACCCTGGCGGTCCATGACCACCAGGGTAGGAAGGACCCCCTATATTTCTATCTGCTCCCAAAAGGAAACTGCACTGAAAAGATATTTAAAGGCAGCCCCCATGTTAACCTATGAGAGGGATAGGCCTTGCAACAGTGAAAACCGAATTTGGTAGTATTTCACTGTTGACATGTAAAACACACCACCTTTAACATACACTGCACCCTGCCCATGGGGCTACCTGGGGCCTACCTTAGGGGTGCCTTACATGTATAAGGTGCCTTACATGTATAAAAAGGGATGGTTTAGGCCTGGCAAGTGGGTACACTTGCCACGTTGAATTGGCAGATTAAAACTGCACACACAGACACTGCAGTGGCAGCTCTGAGCCATGTTTACAGGGCTACTCGTGTAGGTGGCACAGCCAGTGCTGCAGGCCCAATAGTAGCATTTGATTTACAGGTCCTGGGCACTTCTAGAGAACTTTACCAGGGACTTACTAGTAAATAAAATGTGTCAATCATGAACAAGCCAATTACACATACATTTTACACAGGCAGCACTTGCTCTTTACCACTGGTCAACAGTGGTAACGTGCCCAAGTACCAAAAACAGAGTCCAGCACACAGTCAAAACCTGGGAAGCAGAGGAAAAAAAAGATAGAGGAGACCTCGCCAATGATGCCAGGTCTAACAGTAAGCATAATTTCATCTGCGAAAAGCAGGATTTTGGTCATGCTGACTTTGGTAGATCTGCAGACAATTTGAGGGGACTGGGATGTGGCTGCCGCTAGGTGTTCAATGGCCACTGGAAACAGCAATGGTGAGAGGAACATCTCTGTCTTGTGCCACTCAGGAGTAAGAAGGTGTCTGATAAGAATTTGCTGCAGTTGACCTGAGTGGTAGGTTCGGTGTAGAGCCATCAGATTTGCAAGATAAAGTTGTCCCATGGCTCATTCAACTGAGATTGGAATTGTTTCTTCTTCTAAGGTAATGTGTAGTGTGCCACTGTTGAAGCACCAGGGTTTCAGGGTTTCATGGTTTGTGGGTGAGGACTTGCAAGTTCACGTTTAATTCCAGGCATATTAGGGTGTGGTCCAAAAGCGAGCCCCCAAGGATGGCATTGTACTTGGTTATCAGCGAGATCGGGTGAGACACTAGGTAGTAGTTCAGGCAGGACCGGGTACCAAGGACTGTAGCGAAAAAGGAGAATACTTTGTCTGTTGGGTCGAAGAGGCCCCACATACTAGTCTGTGACCATCGCAGAGGTCCCATAAGCACTGTTTGGTTTATCTATGGGGCCTGTGCGATCCATCACGATATCCATTGCTATATTCCAGTCCCCCGCTAATCACTAGGTTAAATTTGTTAATCTCGAATGTTGGTCTGTAGAGACATGAAAAAAATTAGTTTCGGGCCAGTTGGGCCATAGATGGTGCACACCCCAACCAATGTAAAGATGACTCTTGAATTTCGCAAGGGCATAACTGCCCTCATAGTCCATCCATGTTAGGAGGACAGTGCATTGAAGGGCCTTGCGGATGATGATAGCCACACCACTCTTTCTAGATGGTGGTGTTGAGGGTTGGAAAGAGACTGAGCAGGATCAATGGGAGGCTTGCAAGCTGTAAACTACCCACCACACTCAGGCCCTCATTACGAGCCTGGCGGTCTGTGACCGCCAGGCTCGCGGTTGGCGGGAGCACCGCCGACAGCCTGGCGGTGCCCCTTAGGGCATTCTGACCGCGGCGCTTTGGCCGCGGTCAGTGCAGGAAAACCGGCGGTCTCCCGCCGGTTTTCCGCTGCCCGTCAGAATCCTCCAAGGCGGCACAGCATGCTGCGCCGCCTTGGGGATTCTGACACCCCCTACCGCCATCCTGTTCCTGGCGGTTCGCCCGCCAGGAACAGGATGGCGGTAGGGGGTGTCGCGGGGCCCCTGGGGGCCCCTGCAGTGCCCATGCCAATGGCATGGGCACTGCAGGGGCCCCCGTAAGAGGGCCCCGCTTGTATTTCACTGTCTGCATAGCAGACAGTGAAATACGTGACGGGTGCAGTAGCACCCGTCGCACCTTCCCACTCCGCCGGCTCGATTCCGAGCCGGCGTCCTCGTGGGAAGGTTGTTTCCCGCTGGGCTGGCGGGCGGCCTTAAGGCGGCCGCCCGCCTGCCCAGCGGGAAACTCAGAATGCCGGCCGCGGTCTTCAGACCGCGGTGCGGTATTCCTGCGGCGCAACTTTGGCGGGCGGCCTCCGCCGCCCGTCAAAGTTGTAATCAGGGCCTCAATCTCTTCTGAGTTTTTCCACTTCTTTAGTGGAGATGTGGGTCTCTTGTAGGACGACTATGTCTGATTGGCAGGAGGTGAGATAGGACAGTATCTTTTTATATTTTAAATAATTTGCAACTCCAATTTCGTTGAATGATATGATGGTGGGGGGTGAGTCGCCATGATGACAAGGAGGTCAAGGAGGTAAATACACCTGGTGGTGGTGGAGGGAGGAGTAATTTTCAAGTGAGTGCCATCAGGTCCAAGTGTCCATAGCCCAGGGGGATTTAAGGAAGTGTTGGTTTCTGTAGTCTGGCTAGAAAAAAGCAAATAATTTGGGGAGGATGTTTACTACAGGAGATCATTCAAAATGGTAGGAGTGAAGCTGTGGGGAGTCAGAGGGAGTGCAAGCTGTGATCTGGTTTGTCAACAGCATGTCTCGACTTCTCCAATAGTCCAGGTCCACTAAGGGGATAGGTTGGCAGCCAGTAGGATAGGATCCTTGGATGCCAAGGCTGAAGCAAGTGTGTAGGAATTAATGGATGGTGATCATTGTGAGAATAGATATTGAGAGGGGGCGGGGGCACCTAAATGTTTTTATTGTTAGAGTTGGTAAAGAAGACTGTAAGAAATTGGGTTATTAGTTAAGCGAGGTAAGTACCCACCTCAAGTAATAGTCACAAGCCTTGTAGGGGTGAACCACTAAAGTCACAAAAAAATCCTGAGCTCAACACCCGCTAGCTATGACACAGAACAGACAGTCTTAACTTAGAGGCAATTCATAAAGTATCTATGGGCCATCAAAACAGTTATAAAGTTGGAATGCAAAATAATAAAAATCATAAACTGAATTAGAGATGTAGAGTAAAATTTAATAAACACAGTGGCACAACAAATCAAATAAAGGGATTCAGAGAACTGAACATTTAAAACTGTAAGTAGAAATAATGCCAAGAAGGAAAAAGTGACAATGGTTGCTGTAGAGCAGGACCCTGAAAATGAGAAGTAAAGAAGTGTAATTCAGATACACTATCCAAGTTTACCCTAGTCAAATATTTTACCTTCTGACTTTAGTCCTTTAAGTGCCAATGCATCCCAGAAGTATACTTCTGAAGTCCACCAGGACTTCGGGGAGAGCAGTGGGTGTTAGGCAGAGTCCATTCCAGGTCTGGTCGCTACAAGTCAGTTGGGCAGCTGCAGGAAAGGCTCTTGTAGCGTGTGTACAGCGAGAGCTTGAGCAGGAGGTCAGCCTTATGACCCTTGGAGTCCACTTCTTTGTTGTAGGTATGAGAGAGAGCAGGTTCAGTCCTCCAGGTCTCTTGTCTGGTTGCAGACAATAGGTCCTGATCCTAATCTTCCTCAGGTCCAGGAGTGTTCTGACCTTGTAGGAGGGATTTACCCCAGAGCCTAACCAATGGGGTTATGGTTCCCATAGCTAACCCTACCCACTTTGGGTATTTGCAAAATTGTGACAGTCTTCAGCCACACCCAGATAGGACTCTGAGGATTGGAGTGTGTGTGAGAAATGCACTATGGTGATTCGAGTATCCTTCCACATCTAACACTAAACTTCAGTTTGAGGCAGCCTTAAGAAACCCCGATGCGTAATTCTGGTTAGAACATAGTTGGGTTCATCAGCAACCGGACAGTGGATGGACTACAATTGTTTGGCCTCTGACTCTCGCCCTGTAAAGTGAGATATGTAAAACCCTAGCAGATCTGTCAAGAATATCTTGACACTCAAGCAGGATTTGTCAACAATTGGCCCACCATGATTTGGGCTGATCTAGCAGGGGGTACAAAAGTAAGGTGCTGGTCTATGTGTTTGCTACATCTGCTTGTGGCAGAGTAGGCCTCTTGAAGTTAAACATATTCTTGGGCCCAGTCCATTGACTATCCTGTCAAGGCCACACCACCACCACTCCAAACCCAGGACCTTTTGTCCCTGACTGGGAGCAAGTTCACACCTCGTTTCCACATATTCAAATGCTATTTACTGGCTGGCAGAAGTGGGAGAGCAAAATTCAGATTAGCTTCCAGTGCAGTCTGTCAGGGCAAAGGTAACTTTCTAAAAGGACATTTTCCTTTATATAAAATTGAATTTTACATTATATTGATGTTATAAATGGGGTCTTTGGTTGGCAGTCAGGTTACCCCCTGTCCAAGCAAGGACCCTCACTCTAGTCAGGGTAAATCACACACAATCCAAATTATCCTGTGCCCACCCTCTGGTAGCTTGGCACTGAGCAGTCAGGCTTAACTTAGAAGGCAATGTGTAAAGTATTTGTGCAATAAATCATACAATAACACAATATAGCACCACAAACATACACCACACAGTGTTTAGAAAAATGTATAATATTTATCTGGGTATTTGCAGGTCAAAACGATAAAAGATGCAATATGAGATTGTAGAGATATCACTGAAAAGTGATATAAAGTGTCTTAAGTCTATAAAAAGCAAACAAAGTCTCTTTCAAGCACAAAGTACCTGGTTTGGAGTGGAAAATCTCTGCAAAGGGCCGCAGAGGAGGAAATACGTGGAAAAATTGTGTGTTTTGGTCGGTTTCGCCCCTTCACACACAGACTTGCGTCGTTATTTTTCATGCGGGGAAGTTGTGTGTCGTTTTCTGGGACGCGGACAGTCTCCTTCTGTGGGTCGTGGGATTATCAGATGTCCCGGGGTCTGTGCATGGAATCTTGGGCTTGTTATCCGGCTGCACGTTGTTCCGGTGGGCTGTGCGTGGAATCTTCTCCCTCACAGCTGGCGTTGCGTCAATTTCCTTTCTGGAAGTCGGGCGACATTGTCCAGGCGGGCCGTGCATCGAAGTTCCGGTCACACCGCAGACGTCACGTAGAGCGGCGTCTTTTCCGGATCGGCGTGCGGTGAATTTCTCACCGAGGAGCAAGCTGTGCGTCTAATTTTTCGGCGCACAAGGCGTCCAGTTGAAAAAGAGAAGTCTTTTTGGTCCTGAGACTTCAGGGAACAGGAGGCAAGCTCTAACCAAGCCCTTGGAGAGCACTTCTGCAGCAAGGCAAGAGTTCAGCAAGGCAGCAGGCCAACAGCAAGGCAGCAGTCCTTTGTAGAAAGCAGTCAGGTGAGTCATTTGAGCAGCCAGGCAGTTCTTCTTGGCAGGATGCAGGTTCTGGTTCAGGTTTCTTCTCCAGCAAGTGTCTGAGGTGGTAGAGCAGAGGCCCTGTTTTATACCCAAATGTGCCTTTGAAGTGGAAGAAACTTCAAAGAGTGGCTAAGAAGTGCACCAGGTCCCCTTTCAGTTCAATCCTGTCTGCCAGGGTCCCAGTAGGGGGTGTGGCAGTCCTTTGTGTGAGGGCAGGCCCTCCACCCTCCCAGCCCAGGAGGACCCATTCAAAATACAGATGTATGCAAGTGAGGCTGAGTACCCTGTGTTTGGGGTGTGTCTGAGTGAATGCACAAGGAGCTGTCAACTAAGCCCAGCCAGACGTGGATTGTAAGGCACAGAAAGATTTAAGTGCAAAGAAATGCTCACTTTCTAAAAGTGCCATTTGTAGAATAGTAATATTAAATCCAACTTCACCAGTCAGCAGGATTTTGTATTACCATTCTGGCCATACTAAATATGACCCTCCTACTCCTTTCAGATCAGCAGCTACCACTTCAATAATGTTTGAGGGCAGCCCCAATGTTAGCCTATGAAAGGAGCAGGCCTCACAGTAGTGTAAAAACGGATTTAGGAGTGTTACACTACCAGGACATTTAAACTACACAGGTACATGTCCTGCCTTTCACCCGCACAGCACCCTGCTCTAGGGGCTACCTAGGGCACACACTAGAGGTGACTTATATGTAGAGAAAGGGGAGGTTTAGGCTTGGCAAGTACTTTTAAATGCCAAGTCGAGGTGACAGTGAAACTGCACACACAGGCCTTGCAATGGCAGGCCTGAGACAAGGTTGAGGGGCTACTTAAGTGGGTGGCACAACCAGTGCTGCAGGCCCACTAGTAGCATTTAATCTACAGGCCCTAGGCACATACAGTGCACATTACTAGGGACTTATAGGTAAATTAAATAGTCCAATTGGGTATGATCCAATGTTACCATGTTTAAAGGGAGAGAGCATATGCACTTTAGCACTGGTTAGCAGTGGTAAAGTGTGCAGAGTCTAAAAGCCAGCAAAAACAGAGTCCAAAAAGTGGAGGGAGGCAGGCAAAAAGTTAGGGGTGACCACCCTAAGCCATGTCAGGTCTAATAATTGAATATTTAATAACTATTCAATTGAGTCCCTGAATTATTTTTCCAGTTGCTTCCAAACCAAACTTAGCATTTTTAGATGTAATAACATAACCCAGTGTTCTCCTAGGGAACAGCCAGCCTTGCTGCAATGAAAGTCTCTTGAGTGCCTTTTTTACTGTAGAGACATACAATGGCACTAAGAAATAGATAGCGTCATGGAAAATGACACTAGCCGGTGCTGGAAGGCATTAGGAAGAATGGAGCTAGTGGGCCAAAAATGACATTAGAATGATTAGCGACATAATATCTGCTGCTAGTCAGCCTAGCATCATTTTTGGTTGCACAAGCAGCCAAAAAATGACACCTGTCCAAGTATGGCCAGGAGACATTACCCAAACCACAATGTCCACCACAGGGGACCAGTGACCCCCAGGGTAACCCCAAAAAGTATCCAGGGACTCAATTGAATAGTTATTAAATATTCAATTGCATGTCTTTTTTAAAATATGGCGCATGGATGGCACTTAGGAATGGCATTAGCTCGCGTTAACATTTTTGAAGCACAACTGCGCTAGCGCAGTTGTGCGTCATTTTCCTTAAACATGGGCCATGGTGTATGCCAATGTTGAGCCCCAGCTGTTAATATGTATAAGTTGTGCACCAATGAGAAAGAAGCACTTCTCATAGGTGCCGGGGCAAATGATCCTTGTGTGAGAGTGAGCAATTTGTTACCCCTCTGTAATAAAGAAAACAATGCCTCAGGCTTATAATACATATGCTACACTCACTGGTATCAAGTAAATTAATAATTAATACAGATTGGCTTGAATTCTTCTCTCCCTTGAACTCTAATCCGACAATGGGGAGGATACCAAATTACTCAGCATTACCCTTGATAATATATTTAGATCTTAAGAGGACAAAAGCACACGCTATCAGCTAGGACTGCTCTGGGGCATAAGGTGGTTCGTTCCTGTGCAGAACTTGAAATCTGTGGTGCAGGCATTGGTCCCACCCAGAGTGGATTAAGGACATTTTTGGGCTCCTTAAAGCTCATCCTTCACCCTGGAAAGCAGTACTTTATAGAGATGCCCATTTGGTATCAGGACACAAGAATGTTGACCACATCTCTCTTACTATTTAGACTCTACACAGGCTTCCTATTGAGGAAGGAGCACAATTTACGACTGCATGCACTACCCAGAAAGTTTCCACAACTCCACACCTTCCTACGTGGTGGGAAAACTGGAAGACTGTGGCACTCAGTGAGAATTAAGAAGTATTGATTACCTCCTGCTTAAACTTCTGATATTCATGTAAGAACACTGAACCAGTCCTTCTCTGGCAGTGCAACAAGTCTTAGGAAGTCCCACCCTTCACACATCTTGTTGCCTGAGCAAGTTCAAAAAGGATCTCAAAATCCTCTTTTCATGAAAGACTCCTCGGTAAAAGCAAGTGTTATCACGTTGACTTGGCTGACCTGAAAACCTCTGGGGACTTTTATTATAACTGTTTTCTCAGGTACTACTTTTCAGTTAACTGTTCAAATGCGGAAATACGCTGCCTAGTCCTTTTTTCCAGTTGCTAATTGCTTGGTTTAGGATGTTGGTTATCCGGGTCTCGTCTCACTCCCTTGTGAAGCACTCTAGTGCCCGTGAGCTCAGTCCATGCTATAGATAACTGCCAAAAATAAGTTAGTAAATATGTTCTAGGCTTTTATTAGGAGGGAGAGAAAAGGAACCACTCACCTTCGTTTAGGGGTTCAGCTTCAGGGTTTTTTTTTAGGTGTTACACCCACCCAATAAATGTATTTTCTGGCAAATAGTTGGGTACAGGGCCTTTCAGTCCAGTATGGTTAGGTGTCTGTCGCATTTCACCAGTATTTTTCACATAAACACAGAGAGAAGTACACACACACCCTCTCCTTTACTACTTCGAAAGTCTTCAAAAATGGTGCATATTTTACAGAATATTGGCCCATATTTATAATTTTTTGCGCTGCATCTGTGTCACTTTTTGATGCAAAAGCGGCGCAAACTTACAAAATGCAATTGTATTTTGTAAGTTTGCGGTGTTTTTGCATCAAAAAGTGGCACAAATGCAGTGCTAAAAAAGTATAAATATGGGCCATTGTGTTTTATCTCGCTTACAACGCCTGCCAACCCACATAGGTCTCCCTTTCCACTGCCCTTTTAGCCCATCTTATGTGCCCTGCTTGTCCTATTTGTTGGAAAGTCTGAAGCTCCCCCCCCCCAACATTCCCCAAACTGACTCACGAAGCTACGCCCCTGGCTTCCTTGTTCAAAGCAACAGGATTACTCCTGGTCCATGCTTGAACCTCTTAAGAATGCGATTCTCAGCAATTCTTTTCTGGGTTTCTCGTATTCCCAAAATTACTAAGCAAATGATTCATCCAAATCGAACCATGTTCATATTTGGTGAAAAGATGGCTTAATGAGGGACTAGTCAATAAACCCGTGCTCACATTTGAGATAAAGAACAGCCTGCATTAATGAGTTAAGGAAAAGTGGGCTGGTGACCTAGCCCAAAAAAATCATTAAGAACTCCTTTAATGTTCCATCACAGAAAGTGACAGATCTCCTTCAATTGGAACTGTGAATTAACCAGGTTAGGCTACACAATGTAGATCAAAGGAATCTCAACATGCTTAAAAGTAAAGGCGATAGTTAACCCTTACATATAATAGTTAAGATGTTATCCTACACATCATATTGAAAACGTTAATGGTTGAGCTTTTTCTAGATGTGATTTAAGGGCTAAGGTGTATGAATAAAATGTTTCAGTAATGTGAGGATGTTTGCATAAAACATTAGCAAAGCTCATTTGTGAATTTAAGGCCAACATGAATATTGTATGATCTATGCTGAAATTGATAAATCTACAGTAAACCATACTTACTATCATACTTACTATGGGCTTGAAACATACGTCATGGTTATCAAAATATTTGGGTGTGTACTCTGGTGACTAGACTACATGTATTTTAATATTCTTCCAAGCTATCATTAGTTTCTAATAGCTAGGCCTATAAAGACCTACCTATTAAAGATGTACGACCATGACCTTTTGGTGATCTAATATGTGAAACAAACATTTTTTGTTTTTTTCCAGTTGCAAAAGTATTTCTAGGGGTTTGCAGAGTTTGTGCCATGTTTTTTTTGCTTCTGAACAACAACACTCAGAGGTGTCTGCATGCCATTGGGGACACCCCCTTAGAAAAACAAATAAAAATATCAATCGTCGGGGTGCAAACAGTGTGTTGGTGTTTGTCCCTTCCTCAATTGATTTATAAAAATTGAATCCAAGAAAATCCAGTCCTGTACTTCTTCAGCATTTTCAGTTTTCTAAACAGCTATTTTTATAATGAACTTAAGCATGTTCTGTCATTAGCTTTAGTTTGGAGACGTAGCAAAATGATCATGACTATAACTTTCATTAGGAGTTATTAGTAAATTCGAAATTCACTGGTAACAGGAGTTATTGGCAAAATTGTGCTTACAAGTTATGTGGGAAAAACTGCACCTTAAGTTTTCCCGGCACGGACTTTACCTGGTAAATGCAGACCACGTTTATCCTGGAAAAAGTCCCATGATGTTGGGAAATGCTTTAGAAATTTATGAACATGCTGAAACTCTTAATGGCGCACTGAAAACACACCCAGGAAATATCATGCGCTGCAACATCTGGGTTTTCTGAGAGTGCTATTTCTTCATCACCAGTACACACAAACTTAGTGAGGGCCTACATGTGATGTTTAATTGCTGCAAGTTGTCCCAGGCAGCTAGGATGGAAAACAATGCTCAATATACTGCCATCGGGTGGGAGATCAGAACAAATTTTTAGGTCTGGACTGAAGATAGCTTTAGATGTCTCCCAGACTCTCAATACTACGTAATAAATACATATTAATACTACTACATGGAGGGGCCATGGGCTAGTTTATTTCGGTCATGGCTTGTCCTAAATATCATTCACATTCAACTGTATTGCATAGTAAGGGTAAATCAATAGGCCAGTTTCCTTCAGCTGTTGCTTTACTGATATTCATAATTTGGATCAACTCACAGGACCAGTTATTCAGTCACTGCATAACTTCTTCATGAATTGCAGCATTTTGCCCGGTGACCTTTGTTTTCTATTTTGATTATATCTCAGGAGGTGTATGCATGCCGAATGATGCTGCTAGCAGGTAAGGTTGCACTCGATCAGTGAAACTTTCCAAAACAAAAAGTGACAGGTGCTTGACTCTAAGATGGCTGATACTAAGGGCATATAGAGAAGCAGCTATGTTTAATTGATACGGTCTCCCAGTTTATCAACTATTTTGACTTCAAGTCATCTCTTAGCTTACAACAGTGGATCTGAGTCTTTGCATTCATGTGACCCCTAATTTGCCTCAACATTGTGGAACTGCCTTCTTTGAAGCAGGATGCAAGTCTGCCTCTTGTTTTCTCATTCCTGCAGATCCATCTTTATTAGGTAGGAGGAGCATCTTGAAGTGGAGTAGTCAGGATAGCCAACTTGTTCCTAACATTTCTAACGAAAGCCAGATTCCTTGTCTGATGTGCCTCCTGAAAGTCACGTTCGTCAGGAGAGAGAGAAAATATCTTGTGCTTTTCTTGGGTGCAGGTGGATTTGCTGATGACGTTTGCTGATGACATTTACTGAGGCTGGGTTGTGAAGGTTAGGGGGAACACAACAGATTACTTACAGTTGCATTGCACATATTTTCTATGAATGGATTTCCTAGGTTAGCACCAAGTGAAGGTACTTGATCACTACAGGTGAATACACCACTGTGACTAAAGTCATTACCCATAAATGAGTGAGTTCCCAAATGACAGCATCATCTGCAGGAAACTAGGGGATTATACAGCCAGCCTAGAATGAGCGCAGAAGTCCCACAGCCTTCACATTGGTGCCCAACTTCATCTCAGAGGCCATCACAGGTATTTGATAGTATCTGTAGTGTTCAAACCCTATCATGATTCCTAAGATTGCCCCTTCTCCTCAAAATGAATTGCTCAGTTTAAGAAATTGGGTGGGGAGTAAGACAATGAAAGCTGATTAATGACTTTTTTTCATACTTTGAAAGACCTTGAAACTAAAACTAGAGAAATAAAATAAAAATGAAGTTAAACCTGTATACGTGTTATCTTGGTGCTTAGTTGTCCCTCCTTTAAATTTGCAAGCTCGACCACCAGCATTATATGTTTCTGTAGGGTCACCCCTAGGTTAGGCTATAAAGCCCATAATGCAGGGAGAAGTGTATTTAAACGTTGGACATGTATTTTTAAGTTTTACATATCCTAGTAGTGAAAAACTCTTAAATGTGTTTTTCACTACTGCATGACCTACCTCTCTCATAAGATAACATTGGTTACCTTATTACATTTAATAAGTGATAACTTCTGTGGAGGACGCTGTCTTCCTCAGAGTCTGCACAACAGGATTTGTGGCCCACCTCCAAGCAGCTCCAACTCAGCCGATTAAAAATTAAACCTGAGTTTCAGAGAGGCCAGGTGATGGCAAGGGTAACGGGAAGGGAACAGCTGGAAAGGAGTTCTGAAAAGGAAGGGTTTAACAGCAAAAAACAATAATCACCAACATCTGCTGCCAGTAATTAACCCTGTCTCATATAAGGTAACTGAGATCTCTTGATGTATTCTCAGGCTTTTGCAAGTATGTTAAATTCACAGACTAATAAAGGATAAAATCAACTCAGAATCTTCTCGAGGTGTGGCAAAGCCTCATTGCCATAGCTATTAAAAGATGTCCTGTTTTCATTGTTTTTTTGTCTGATACTCTTACTATTTCAGATAACTTCAAAGAGGAAGCAATGTCTCAGAATACTATTGTATCACAAATAAACATGCACTATTAAATGCGTCAAACCTTAAAAATATCTTATTAATAACCTTGTGTGAATAACTATAGGGCAAATCCAAAATTCTCTCATGAGGATATACCTCAATAAAACAAGACCTACTAAAGTCAACATCGTTCAATCTGGCAAGGACAATAAGTTCCAACAAATGCTAAGAATGGCCTTCAATAAACTGCAGCGATATATCAGGAAGCACAAGTTCTCTCTCTTATGTAATGTTAGAAATGGGGTCTTTGGCTGACAGTCAGTTTGGACTCTGTCCAAGCAGGGACCCTCACTCTAGTCAGGGTAAAGGAGAAGCACACCAGGGTAACCCTCACTCACCCCCTCGGTAGCTTGGCATGAGCAGAAAGGCTTAACCCCAGAAGCAATGTGTAAAGTATTTGTACCAACACACACAGTAATACAGTGAAAACACTACAAATAGACTCCACACCAGTTTAGAAAAATAGGCAACATTTATCTAAATTAAACAACAAATATCCAACATACACAAGTTAAGATATGAATTTTCAAACGAATAAAAGTCTTAATCCGTAGAAAACAGTGAGAATGCTGTTGTTACTCAAAAGTAGCTAGTTTGCATCAAAAATAAAGCCGACGGGCATGCGTGCGATGGAAAAGTCAGCAATGCGATGTTTCCTTCTATGATCGGGTCGGCGATGCATCAATTTTCTCCCATTCAAGAGAGCGATGCGTCGATTTCCGGACGAGCCACCTCAGACCCGGGCCAGCTTTGCATTGATCTTTCACTCCGAGCGATGTTGAGTTGAAATCCGGTCGCACAGTGTCAGAAAACCACACTACATGGGGTCTGCGTCGCTATCAGCCTCCGTAAGAGGGTGTTGTGTATCGTTTCTCCAGCCGCGATGCGTAAATCCCTCAGGTGTGATGCAGATGGAGCGTCGATTTACCCGCGAAGCTGGCGGCGCTCCATTTATCAGACATACTGCGGAAGGTGGGTAAAAAATGTCCCCGCACTGTTTTCATGGATTTCAATCCTTTTTCACTAGCTTTACCTTTCAAGGGCCTAGGGACTGGATGGGGCACCACTTGACAGGGCAGGAGTCTCACCAGAGAGTCCAGGTGCACACAGAGAGAAGTCTTTGATGGCCATGAGACTTCAACAACAGGAGACAAGCTCAACTCAAGCCCTTGGAGATTCTTCTCAAGCAGGAATGCACAACAAAGTCCAGTCTTTGTTCCCATTAACAGGCAGAAGCAGCAACTGCAGCATAGTCCAACAAAGCACAGTCACAGGCAAGGGCAGCACTTCTCCTCAGCTCTTCAGCTCTCTTCCTTGGAAGAGGTTCCTCTTGAATCCTTGAAGAAATCTAACAATGTGGGATTTAGGGTCCACTACTTATACTCCTTTCTGCCTTTGAAGTTGGCAAACTTCAAAGGAAAATCTCTGTTGTTCACAAGATCCTGCCTTGCCCAGGCCAGACTCCAGGCTCACACTGGGGGTTGAAAACTGTATTGTGCGAGGGCAGGCACAGCCCATTGAGGTGTAAGTGCCACTCATCCCTCCACTCTAGCTCAGATGGCTCATCAGGATATGCAGGCTACTTACTAGCTCCGTTTGTCTCACTGTCTAGAGGGAATTCACACCAGCCCAACTGTCAGTCTGACCCAGACAGGGAATTCACAAATGGGCAGAGTCACAGAATGGTTTAAGCAAGAAAATGCCCACTTTCTAAAAGTGGCATTTTCAAACTGACAATTTAAAAACCAACTTTACCAAAAGATGTATTTTTAAATTGTGAGTTCAGAGACACCAAACTCCATTTTTCTATCTGCCCCCAAAGGGAATCTGCACTTAAATACCATTTAAGGGCAGCCCCCATCTTTACCTATGAGGGAGATAGGCCTTGCACAGTGAAAGCTGGATTCATCAGTATTTCACTGTTAAGACATGTAAAGCACACCTGTACAGGTCCCACCCCTAACATACACTGCTCCCTGCCCATGGGGCTACTTAAGGCTTACATTAAACGTGACTTAAATGTAGCAAAATGAAAGGTTTAGGCCTGGCAAGTGGGTGCACTTGCCAGATCAAATTGGCAGCTTAAAACTTCACACACAGACACTGCAGTCACAGGTCTGAGCCATGTTTATGGGGATACTAATGTGGATGGCACAACCAGTGCTTCAGACCCACTAGTGGCATTTGATTTACAGGCCCTGGGCACCTCTAGTGCACTTTACTAGGGACTTACCAGTAAATCAAGTATGCAAATCAGGGATAAGCCAGTTACACAGATAATTTACACAGGAGCACTTGTACTTTAGCCCTGGTCAGCAGTGTTAAAGTGCCCAGAGTACCAAAAACAGCAAAAACAGAGTCCTGCACACAGTCAAAACATGGAAAGCATAGACAAAAAAGGTAGGGGAGACCACACCAAGGATGTCAGGTCTAATATGTATTATCAACTTTAAATTCCACAATATATGTGTGCAGAAACACGCTAAAATTGAGGAAAGAAATAACTCACCAGCTGGGAATTAACTCTCCCAAACCTGACAAGCAAAACGACGAGTGCTGGGTTTAGTGTGAAAAGGGTAAAATCCCCCCAGGGCCCAGCCGATTTCAGAGACATCAGAGCACCTGCTCTAAAAAGTTATGGAGAATAGTGAGCAACTCCTCAAGAGCGAGCTGCTTAAATGACTCTGGGCCACACCCAGACATGTCAGAACAGCTGTCAGGCTCTGGAAAGAGAAACAGCATGCCCTGACCTAAAGGGAAAAACATTGACAACTACAAAGAAACAAATACAGGCAAAGAATCCTACAACAGTTTAAATACCCAACATTAGTAAATGTCAGGAGCAATTACAGGTACAAGTCATATGATACATAGTCATGTAGGAGAAATAAGCATTGTTTTTTCAGTACTATTTTAGCAGAATTAAGCAAACGCTGCAAGTTATAATGCAGGGCACCTTAGCCTCCAACGGGCGGAATAAACATGGTGTCTTTAACCACAGCATGTAGTTCCCCTGTGACAGCAAATGACTGTCCATAATATAGCACAGAACTTAGGATGGATTGGTCCTGGAGCTTGCATCGCCACTGTGCTGACAACTTACAACTGGAGAAAGAAGGAAGGTCAAGTTTGGTGTCAAAAGAATTGTAATTTAAAACCATCTTTAGTGGTGAAGTCAGAATTTAAGCCACAATGTTTGAAAATGACACTTTTAGAAAGCTGGTATTTCTTTTCATAACCATTTGGTGCCTGCAGCCTGTATCCTGGGTCACATGACTAGGTGTAGCTAGCAGCTGTTTTTTGTGCATTGCTCCCAGACAGTGAATGAAAGGGGGAATAGGTGTTGGCAGAATGGGCCATCTCAAGCTTGAATAGGAAATCCTACTTGCACATTACAAAGGCTCTGCCCCAGCACACTCACAAAGGGTTTGACACTAGTCTTTTGTGACAAATCGAGGGTGGAACCCTCCAGAACCTTCTCCTAGTCAAAGTGGGCACCACGTATGAATAAGTGACTCTAAGACCCATCTCTTCAGTACACCTCTGGACCTGTGGAAGACTCAGAAGGATTGCTGTGTTGCTTTGCAGGAAAGACTGCTACTCTGTTACCCTGGTGCCTGAGTGAAAATGACTGGACCTCCATCTTGAACCCATAGTGAATCCAAGGGCTAGTTGGTTGGCATCCTGTCAGAGCTTCAGGGACAGAAAAGGCTCTAACCAGATTGAACCCAGATTGAACCCAGATTGAACCCAGTACCTGTTTGTTCTACTCCCCGAGTGGCACCACCCTAGTCCAGGACCATAGGAAGAGGGTAGTAAAGTGCTCTGTCAGCCCTGCTGTGGTCCCATGGGCAGAACCGATGCAGTTCAACACATCTCTTTGCAGGTCCACTTCTGAACTTCTGTTGTGTGACTCTTCACGATGCAGGACCTTGCATTGTGATACTTGGGCTCTCTCTCTTTATCAAGACTGATGGTTTAGGGGTGACAGCACTTTTCTTTGTAGGCGACTGAGTCACTCCTACAACAAGTCGCAAATGTCGTCCCAACCCTTCTGGCTGAAAAGCAGTACCTCACCAAACTCAGAAAGCAAAGGTGATTTCTGGCAGCCTTACGCATCGACTCTAGATTAGAGCTCTCAGGAAAGTGGTGGTGAAACCAAAGTTACCCTTCTCTCATTAGCAGCAAGTCTCATACACACATAGGCAATGAAGGAGATGCAGGAGAGTTTTCAATATATTTATTGAAAAGACTGCAATCTACAATAAAATGCATGTGCTGCAATGATTAGGATAATGAATAATAATAAAAGCAGAATTGTGAAGATGAGAGTTGTGACTATGAAAACCCCCACCATCTTCCAAACAACATTAGACATATAATTCCTCACCAAGAAAACCTAATCTCTTCCCTAACGAGAGCTAAGTTTGCCAGTACCATGTCTATGAGAAGCACCCTACAATCCTTGTTACCTTGGAATGAGGTCTCTAGGTCAGACTCTGTGGTGACACAAAGGCTGAGTTCTGCAGCAAGGTTATATGCAGCATAGATGGCATCTGGAAGGAACTCCTCTAATGACATTGTCCATGTGAGATGTATTTATACAAACCATGTTGGATCCCTGACACAAGGATGTTCCTAAACAACTGATAAGGTGGCAGACTTGTGGCTGCAATTCCATAAACAATCCCCAACAAGTGTGCATTATGTTCCTATCACACGTAAGTGAGAAAGGGACATGATGACAATATCTACGAACATCACTGATTATGATGCTGATAATGACACCTTCACAGATCATGCAAGTCAAAACATTTCTTATAAAATATAAACAATGGCAGCCAGCTTGAAGAAATGCAAGCCAGAAGCTAAGCTAAACACCTGTGTCCTAATAGGAAACTAAAAGTGATTCACCACAGCACTGCAGCTCCATCGGACCCGCCACTGCACAACACATCCTCGATGCAGGGCTTTGCATCGTAACCTGTGGCATCCTCAATGATGATGCAAGACTCTGCATCCTACCCCACAGCTTCCTTGGAACCGCCACTGCCTGATGCATCCATGATGCAAGATCTCACAACGTTCTACAACCAGTATTTAAGGAACCTTTTTTAGTAACACTAACTCAGTCCCTGCATCTGGCCCATGCTCTCTTGCAGTTGGCCTGAAGTTGTGACTTTGTCCCAGTCCAGCGCAATCAGATAACCACACAGTTGGATCTCTTTGCCACTAGGCACTATTTTTAATTAAATATTTAAAATTGCATACCTCTGGTTCTACTGATTGGATTTTTGTTGTTTTGGTCTCAAATAATTTATTAAAGTTTACTCTGTTTCTAAACTGGTATGGGATTTTTCTTTTGTTGTTTTCATTTTATTACTGTTTGAATTGCATGATAAATATGCTGAATATTGTTTCTACATTAAGCATGACTGGTTTTTGCATAGCTACCAGAGGATTAAGCACAGGTTAATTTGGGATTTGCTGGGTTTTCCCCTGACAGAGATTGAGGTTGCTGCTTGAGTTCGCTTTCAGTCTCCTGACTTCACTTTTGTGCCCCTAAATGTTTTGGGGCACTGTTGCCTGTTTTATGCCCCTTAGGTGGGCACCTCTGGCTCATTGACAACTTGCCCCTCACCTCCACTTTGCATACTTTAGTTCTTGCCTGATACAGTCAGGGCGCTGTCACTTGTGAGTCATTTTGTTTGCCTCTGGATGGGCTTAGACCTGGCTTTTGCTAACCCTTGGTTGGCTTAATTGTTGCTCACATTTCCTTGCTTCTATTTGGTCAGCGAGTGCTGGCTTCACTTCCTCTTTATGTGTTTGTCCCTACCCTGGAGTATAGCCCAAGTACTTGCAACCTCTAACTCCCTCTCGCCTCCCGCATTTTTGCTTCCTATGTCGCTCCCCTCACTCTTCTCCTGCATTGTTGCTTGTCCGGTCTGCATCCACCCCTCCCCCTTTGTTGCTTGGCTTATCCATCCTCCACCCTTTGTTACTTTTTCCATCTCACCAGGGGAAAAAGACACCCAAATGTCACACCAATGGGTTTGAAGATGGTCCAAAGATGAAGACGGTGCTTTGTTCCATGCTCTACATGGCCTTTTTGATGCTGTCTTCATGTGGGGAACTTCAGCTCGAACGTGAGATAACTATTTTTCTTTTGTCAAGGACTCTGAATTCCCAGCATAAACCCCTCACATAAATATAGGGTACCTGTATTGTGCACATGGGAGTCATGCTGAAGCGAATACCATTTAGTTGTCACTCAAACCATGTAACAGCTGCCTCTTAACGGTTTGAGTCAAAACGTTTGTAGTACATTGAATTCTGCTTGCTCTTTTTTCTTTGTGGATGTTTTGTATAGAAGTTGAAACCTGCAAACCTGGTGAGCTGGAGATAATTCAGAAAGATAATGGAAAACAATGAAGCTTTTCTTTACATGTAGCATTACATTAGAGGTTTGTTCAAATGTAGTGACAGGTCAATAGTAATTAGGGAGAGCGGAGAGAACATCTAACATACCACTACACATTCAGTAGTCTTTTGATCTGGTCTTAGTGCGGCTGAAAGAATGAAGCACATGAAAAAGTGCCAATGTAAAAAAAATTAGCTCATGTGTAATGTTTACAAATATTAAAACATGAGGCTCATTTGGATATTTTTATTGATGTATGAGGTGGCAGGAACGTTTGGAAATAGGATGAGAAAAGAAACAGAAGAACATTTGTTTAACACTTCTGTACACGGATGGGTTAAACTGTTCTTAGTTATTAACTGTCTCTTTGAAATGACTATTATTTTAGAATCAAAATTGACACAATGTATCCGGATTTTTATGAACATTGTATCATAATGCACTATTAAACCGCATTTTCACAAAAGTGTCTCCGATTACCATTTCATCCACTTCCTTTCCTCCCACAAACACTTCCTATTCAAAGTTTTTGTGTGCATTTGCTCAATGTGCTTGTTCAGTAACACCAGATTTTTTAGAACCTCAATAATTCTAGTGAGCTTTTGTCCCTGTCCACACCCCCATCAGAAAATTGTTCCCGCGCCACTGCTACAAAAGTGAACATTTGTTTTTCTTGTGCGAACTAAGCCAGTAAACACTTTACCTTATCACAACATTACATCATATTAATAAATGTGGTAATGCTGTCATTAGTTTTTTAAAGGGCCTCATTTGTATGTGGAAGATTCAAGTCTTACTCTCTGATAAATAGGTATGATCCATGTAAATCTGAGGATGTCTAGTTTGTGTGACGATATTGGTGATGGACATTTCCTTGGAATAGGCTTCATTTTCGACATGGTGCTGCAGCCAACTGGGCTCATCATGTTGACATAGATACAGAGTTGCCGATTAAAGTCTACAGGATCTTGATTCTATGGTCAAGTACGCAACCAGTGCTATAGCGACTCATTTTGTGTCTGTTGATAGAAGAGCTTGTTAGGGTGTTTGTGTGACTTACATAGAGATGAGGTCCAGTAATCGTGTTTGATTTGTCTTCTTTGAAGCACTTTACCCCAGCCTGGCAGTTCATATATCCTACTTTGGGAGTGACAGCTTATTCAGTGTTTCATTTTGCACCCAAGAATTTAGAGATGATGGAATTTACTGTGTCAAAATGTAAAATTAGCTTGAATTTCACTATTCGGGTATGCGTGAAATGAGACATGCATCTGTAATTTGCCTTTTTGGCCTCTATACCTGTCAGTGTATGGTGGGGACTACACGTGGGTGATATTCACTTTGCATCTATGTAGCGCTGGTGAGCTAGCATTGTTGTAGAATCACTTGTTTCTAGACAGCGCTTGAGTATGTGACCTTGAACATTACTTTTCTTCCTTTTTCATTGCTTATTTATGCTAGTTCCTTTCAGGCCAAATATGTTACTATTGTGTTGTAGAAATCCATATGTGGCTTTGTGTGGTTTGTTGTGCTATTTGGTTATTCATTCTTAAGCATGTGTTATTTTTCTGTGGTATCTGGGATCTTGTGTTACTTGTGTGGATTTTACCCATAAAATCTCATTCGGCTGTTTGCTCGACTGAGGCACATCTTCTTTGGACTTTTTTGTGTGTCACAAGTTCATGTTCATGTATCAGATAATGTGAAGGCTTGTTCAATTGGGCCAGACGTTCCTGTGCAACAGAGTACCTGCAGCTGTGCCAACAATGTGGAAGGTTTGAAAAGCGAGTGAGTGATTACACCTCAACTCTAACTCAATCCACTAAATCACAACTAAAAATTCACAGAACCTATCACTCTTATGTTCATCATGGCTGTGATTTGCAACACTTACTTTGCTCCAACCTTAAAACGTTTCTTCAACCATGATTTCTTCTTATTCCTACTTCCTGCTGCCTCCAACCCTTTCCTTCCCCATCGTCCCCTCAACCATTGCTTTTCCTGCAATTTCCAATCCTTCCCAATCAACAGCCTTTCATTTTTACTGCCCATATTGCCCTTCTATTAATTTCTTCAGTTTTCCTTGTCAATTCTTTTTCATTGTTATTGTGTTGTAATCACCAAACCAGGGTGAGTAAAGATGTCAGGTGAAGCTTTAAGTTGTAAACCAAGCACGATTCAAGGACACACCTCTCATTCCCGTACATCCACTCCAACCGACATCCAGGAACGCTTGGCGATCACGAGGAAAGTGGAGTATAACATATTACCTTCTTTTCTTTTAAACAAACTTAAAATGAACTAATAAATAAATACTAAATAAATCAATAATTACATAAACATAATTAAGATTTTTACTAAGAAAATCTCTTCAATCATGAAATAATGTGTCATATGACAAGGCATAACTTGCTAAGTATTTCAGCTAGCAAGGTACAAATGTTTCCTGTGTAGACCTAGGTGAACACATATGCTTTGGCACCCTTTCAGGCCTTTCAAAAGGTTGGATTGTAGGTTCCATTTTCTCTCCAGTGTGTGTTTTCACTTAATCTCTTGTGAATATACGTTTTTTTTCTTTGTACCTTCACTACTTTGGCCATGTTCCACCAATGTCCTACCTCCACCATCACAGCATTGCCACATGCTTTCTTTACTGTTACTGGGTCAACATAACTACACTCTCCTTTTTATACACACCCTTCTTGTGGACTTCATACCTACTTTTCATTAAATTCCTGACCACGTACCTCCCTACTCCTCATACCTGAATTATCCACCCTATTTGTGTCATTTTGTTTCTTTTTACTAATTTGGATAGCCTTGTCAGATATTGAATGGATGTAGATTTACGTCCTCTTAGCAATTCAAATGGGGAAACCTTAGTGACAGAATGTGGAATTGCGCTGTAAAACATGACATGGATTTCACCTCTTCTTCTGTGTCAAAATTGTTGTTTTTGGCCCACTTAACACAATCACCTACCACCCTTCTCATCCTTTCTACGAAACTATTGGTTTGAGGGTGATAAAGAGGGCTTTTTAGATGTTTTATGTCTGACTGATTCAAAGACATATCCATCTCATAACTGACCAATTGAGCACCATTGTTAGACATTATAGATTCTGCAAGACCTTCCCTCATGCAAATATCTTTAAAAAAATTTATAGCATTACTCTCAGTGAACGTACAGAAAAAATAAACCTAAAACCATGTGCTATGATAGTCCATGAGGACAAAAGCATAGCGTAAATGGTGTGGGAGAAAGTTGAACAAGCCCACCATGTCAATTCCAACTTTCATCCAAGGTCTTTCTGGCATGTTTATGGGTTGCAAAGCGGGTTTAACTACTTTAACCCCTTCGCTGCCAGGCCTTTTCCCCCTCCTGTGCCGAGCCTTTTTTTGGCTATTTGGAGCAGTTCGCGCTTAGGCCCTCATAACTTTTTGTTCACATAAGCTACCCACGCCAAATTTGCGTCCTTTTTTTCCAACATCCTAGGGATTCTAGAGGTACCCAGACTTTGTGGGTTCCCCAGAAGGAGGCCAAGAAATTAGCCAAAAAACAGTGAAAATTTAGTTTTTTTTAAAAAAATGGGAAAAATGGGCTGCAGAAGAAGGCTTGTGGTTTTTTCCCTGAAAAGGGCATCAACAAAGGGTTTGCGGTGATAAAATCACCAGCTTCCCAGCTTTCAGGAACAGGCAGACTTGAATCAGAAAACCCAATTTTTCAACCCAATTTTGGCATTTTACTGGGACATACCCCATTTTTACGATTTTTTGTGCTTTCAGCCTCCTTCCAGTCAGTGACAGAAATGGGCATGAAACCAACGCTGGATCCCATAAACCGCAACATTTCTGAAAAGTAGACAAAATTCTGAATTCAGCAAGGGGTAATTTGTGTAGATCCTACAAGGGTTTCCTACAGAAAATAACAACTGAAAAAGAAAAATATTGAAATTGAGGTAAAAAAACATCAATTTTTCTCTAAGTTTTACTCTGTAACTTTTTCCTGTAATGTCAGATTTTCGAAAGCAATATACCGTTACGTCTGCTGGACTCTTCTGGTTGCGGGGATATATAGGGCTTGTAGGTTCATCAAGAACTCTAGGTACCCAGAGCCAATAAATGACCTGCACCCTGCAGTGGGTTTTCATTCTATGCCGGGTATACAGCAATTCATTTGCTGAAATATAAAGAGTAAAAAATAGCTATCAAGAAAACCTTTGTATTTCCAAAATGGGCACAAGATAAGGTGTTGAGAAGCAGTGGTTATTTGCACATCTCTGAATTCCGGGGTGCCCATACTAGCATGTGAATTACAGGGCATTTCTCAAATAGACGTCTTTTTTACACACTGTCTTATATTTGGAAGGGAAAAATGTAGAGAAAGACAAGGGGCAATAACACTTGTTTTGCTATTCTATGTTTCCCCAAGTCTCCCGATAAAAATGATACCTCACTTGTGTGGGTAGGCCTAGCGCCCGCGACAGGAAACGCCCCAAAGCGCAACGTGGACACATCACAGAAAACAGACCTGTTTTTAGCAAAGTGCCTACGTGTAGATTTTGGCCTCTAGCTCAGCCGCCACCTAGGGAAACCTACCAAACCTGTGCATTTCTGAAAACTAGAGACCTAGGGGAATCCAAGATGGGGTGATTTGTGTGGCTCGGACCAGGTTCTGTTACCCAGAATCCTTTGCAAACCTCAAAATTTGGCTAAAAAAACACATGTTCCTCACATTTCTGTGGCAGAAAGTTCTGGAATCTGAGAGGAGCCACAAATTTCCTTCCACCCAGCGTTCCCCCACGTCTCCCGATAAAAATGATACCTCACTTGTGTGGGTAGGCCTAGCGCCCGCGACAGGAAACGCCCCAAAGCGCAACGTGAACACATCACAGAAAATAGACCTGTTTTTAGCAAAGTGCCTACCTGTAGATTTTGGCCTCTAGCTCAGCCGCCACCTAGGGAAACCTACCAAACCTGTGCATTTCTGAAAACTAGAGACCTAGGGAAATCCAAGATGGGGTGATTTGTGTGGCTCGGACCAGGTTCTGTTACCCAGAATCCTTTGCAAACCTCAAAATTTGGCTAAAAAAACACATGTTCCTCACATTTCTGTGGCAGAAAGTTCTGGAATCTGAGAGGAGCCACAAATTTCCTTCCACCCAGCGTTCCCCCACGTCTCCCGATAAAAATGATACCTCACTTGTGTGGGTAGGCCTAGCGCCCGCGACAGGAAACGCCCCAAAGCGCAACGTGGACACATCACAGAAAACAGACCTGTTTTTAGCAAAGTGCCTACCTGTAGATTTTGGCCTCTAGCTCAGCCGCCACCTAGGGAAACCTACCAAACCTTTGCATTTCTGAAAACTAGAGACCTAGGGGAATCCAAGGAGGGGTGACTGGCGGGGCTCGGACCAGGTTCTGTTACCCAGAATCCTTTGCAAAGCTCAAAAATTGGCTAAAAAAACACATGTTCCTCACATTTCTGTGGCAGAAAGTTCTGGAATCTGAGAGGAGCCACAAATTTCCTTCCACCCAGCGTTCCCCCACGTCTCCCGATAAAAATGATACCTCACTTGTGTGGGTAGGCCTAGCGCCCGCGACAGGAAACGCCCCAAAGCGCAACGTGGACACATCACAGAAAACAGACCTGTTTTTAGCAAAGTGCCTACCTGTAGATTTTGGCCTCTAGCTCAGCCGCCACCTAGGGAAACCTACCAAACCTGTGCATTTCTGAAAACTAGAGACCTAGGGGAATCCAAGATGGGGTGATTTGTGTGGCTCGGACCAGGTTCTGTTACCCAGAATCCTTTGCAAACCTCAAAATTTGGCTAAAAAAACACATGTTCCTCACATTTCTGTGGCAGAAAGTTCTGGAATCTGAGAGGAGCCACAAATTTCCTTCCACCCAGCGTTCCCCCACGTCTCCCGATAAAAATGATACCTCACTTGTGTGGGTAGGCCTAGCGCCCGCGACAGGAAACGCCCCAAAGCGCAACGTGGACACATCACAGAAAACAGACCTGTTTTTAGCAAAGTGCCTACCTGTAGATTTTGGCCTCTAGCTCAGCCGCCACCTAGGGAAACCTACCAAACCTGTGCATTTCTGAAAACTAGAGACCTAGGGGAATCCAAGGAGGGGTGACTGGCGGGGCTCGGACCAGGTTCTGTTACCCAGAATCCTTTGCAAAGCTCAAAAATTGGCTAAAAAAACACATGTTCCTCACATTTCTGTGGCAGAAAGTTCTGGAATCTGAGAGGAGCCACAAATTTCCTTCCATCCAGCGTTCCCCCACGTCTCCCGATAAAAATGATACCTCACTTGTGTGGGTAGGCCTAGCGCCCGCGACAGGAAACGCCCCAAAGCGCAACGTGGACACATCACAGAAAACAGACCTGTTTTTAGCAAAGTGCCTACCTGTAGATTTTGGCCTCTAGCTCAGCCGCCACTTAGGGAAACCTACCAAACCTGTGCATTTCTGAAAACTAGAGACCTAGGGGAATCCAAGATGGGGTGATTTGTGTGGCTCGGACCAGGTTCTGTTACCCAGAATCCTTTGCAAACCTCAAAATTTGGCTAAAAAAACACATGTTCCTCACATTTCTGTGGCAGAAAGTTCTGGAATCTGAGAGGAGCCACAAATTTCCTTCCACCCAGCGTTCCCCCACGTCTCTCGATAAAAATGATACCTCACTTGTGTGGGTAGGCCTAGCGCCCGCGACAGGAAACGCCCCAAAGCGCAACGTGGACACATCACAGAAAACAGACCTGTTTTTAGCAAAGTGCCTACCTGTAGATTTTGGCCTCTAGCTCAGCCGCCACCTAGGGAAACCTACCAAACCTGTGCATTTCTGAAAACTAGAGACCTACGGGAATCCAAGGAGGGGTGACTGGCGGGGCTCGGACCAGGTTCTGTTACCCAGAATCCTTTGCAAAGCTCAAAAATTGGCTAAAAAAACACGTGTTCCTCACATTTCTGTGGCAGAAAGTTCTGGAATCTGAGAGGAGCCACAAATTTCCTTCCACCCAGCGTTCCCCCACGTCTCCCAATAAAAATGATACCTCACTTGTGTGGGTAGGCCTAGCGCCCGCGACAGGAAACGCCCCAAAGCGCAACGTGGACACATCACAGAAAACAGACCTGTTTTTAGCAAAGTGCCTACCTGTAGATTTTGGCCTCTAGCTCAGCCGCCACCTAGGGAAAGCTACCAAACCTGTGCATTTCTGAAAACTAGAGACCTAGGGGAATCCAAGGAGGGGTGACTGGCGGGGCTCGGACCAGGTTCTGTTACCCAGAAGCCTTTGCAAAGCTCAAAAATTGGCTAAAAAAAACACATGTTCCTCACATTTCTGTGGCAGAAAGTGGTGGAATCTGGGAGGAGCCACAAATTTCCTTGCACCCAGCGTTCCCCCAAGTCTCTCGATAAAAATGATACCTCACTTGCGTGGGTAGGCCTAGCGCCCACGACAGGAAACACCCCAAAGCGCAACGTGGACACCACCAAAATTTTGGAAGAAAACAGAGGTGTTTTTTGCGAAGTGACTACCTGTAGATTTTGGCCTCTAGCTCAGCCGCCACCTAGGGAAACCTACCAAACCTGTGCATTTCTGAAAACTAGAGACCTAGGGGAATCCAAGATGGGGTGATTTGTGTGGCTCGGACCAGGTTCTGTTACCCAGAATCCTTTGCAAAGCTCAAAATGTGGCTAAAAAAACACATGTTCCTCACATTTCTGTGGCAGAAAGTTCTGGAATCTGAGAGGGGCCCCAAATTTCCTTCCACCCAGCGTTCCCCCACGTCTCCCGATAAAAATGATACCTCACTTGTGTGGGTAGGCCTAGCGCCCGCGACAGGAAACGCCCCAAAGCGCAGCGTGGACACATCACATTTTTTCATTGAAAACAGTGCCTACCTGTAGTTTTTGGCCTGTAGCTCAGCCAGCACCTAGGGAAACCTACCAAACCTGTGCATTTCTGAAAACTAGAGACCTAGGGGAATCCAAGATGGGGTGACTTGAGGGGCTCTGACCAGGTTCTGTTACCCAGAATCCTTTCCAAACCTCAAATTTTGGCTAAAAAAACGCATTTTTCACACATTTCGGTGACATAAAGTTCTGGAATCTGAGTGGAGCCACAAATTTCCTTCCACCCAGCGTTCCCCCAAGTCTCCTGATAAAAATGATACCTCACTTGTGTGGGTGGGCCAGGTGCCTCCAACAGAATAAGGCCCAAAACTTGTAGAGATACAGGGGATAGTACTGCGAGTTTATAAGGACATATTCTTTTATACATCTTTAGACTGACTCTGCTTTGGGGACCCACATACGTGAGGTGTCATTTTATTTGGGAGACTGAGGGGAACACTGGGGAGTAGGAATTTTGTGCTGGAGTGGTGATCGTACGATGAAAAGTCAGGAAAATATGCTTTTTTTAAGCACATTTTGAGGTTTACAGAGGAGTCTGGGTAAGAAAATGTTGGGGGATCCACGCAAGCCACTCCTCCCTGGACTCCTTGGGGTGTCTAGTTTTAAAAAATGTCTGGGTTTGGTAGGTTTCCCTAGATGAAGGCCGCACACAGGACCAAAAACATAGGTGCCCTCTCCCCCCCCAAACACAGGTAGTTTTGTAATATATCGTTTTGATGTGCCCACATACGTCCGTGATGTGCCAAACACTAAAATTTTGAAAAGAAACACACTTAGGTTATGTGAAAAAGACCCCTCACCCACCAACCAAGTTGGTGGCATGCTTCATCATCGGGGTCCCACCTGAGGCACCTAGCGTGTCATAGGTGTGCTGCGACGCCTGATTACAGCGGAGCAGGTTTGGTCATTTTTACCACACATACTGGTTGGATTTGCCACGAGGGTGAGTGATGGTTCAGTGGATCAAATTTTACTAACAAGAGCTTTCACAAAAATGAAAAGCACTGTTAGTAACTGAAAGGCAAAAAACTGAACCAATGACTCACAGCTCGTGAGCTGTAAAGCCGCGACAAGGCACCAACCGCTTTATAGTCCATTCACACAACTTTCATACATGACACACACAAGGCCATTCACACCGCCAGCCACGGGCCCAGCACATTACAACACTCACATCGACAGACAGCGCCACTCAAGGGCCCATCACTTACATACGCCCACATGCCTGATACAACAATCACACCAGCTGATGGGAGTGTGTGGACTGGTGTTTGGCTGGCAGTGTGTTGCAGTAGCCAACATCAAGTCAATATGTACAGTCTCAGCCAAGCCCCACTCCACACACAATGGCATCATATATATATTTTTTTTTTAAACAGAGGAACCCCTAACTAAGTAGAAAGAATTACAAAACAACAAACACAAAAGCTCTAACTAAGAACATGACAGAAATGCTAACCATGAAACTAAACACATGAAAATACAAAACAGACATGAGTTTACACTCATGGTTGTTCCCAGAAATTCTTCTGGGTGTGGTAATTCTTAAAACAAGCACCGACACACAGCCCAGGCTTTGAAGGACAATCTGGGCAGTACATTTGAGACTCCCTCCGGATACCTCTTCGAAAACACACTCTACATTTCTTAGCTGGAAAGTCTTTTTTGGGTGTGGGAGGAATGTGCTCAGCAAAGTGGCGATCTTTCAATCTAGCCACATCCTCCACCACTGCTTCTCTAGGAACTCTGGCCTGTTCCACCACAATAAGGCTCTCTATCACTGACTCCTGAAATTTCACAAATGTCATCTTTGAGTCTGGAGACCTATCCCTAAACACAATAAAAGCATTGAAGGTTGCTAAGTGGAAGAGGTGAAGTGCTAACTTCTTATACCAAACATAAGACTTACGAATAGCAGTATAAGGTTCCAACCTCTGGTCAACTCTATCTACACCTCCCATGTGCTTATTATAATCTAAAATGCACACAGGTTTGCGCACTTCAGCAACCTGGCCCCAAACAGTCACAGGGGAAGTACTCTCATCATGGATGGTACTTAGCATGTAGACATCCCTCTTGTCTGAAAATTTCAAAGCTAGCAGCTCCTCGTTCCGCAAGGCACAGCACTGTCCCCTCTCAAGTTTTTTACAGACAAGCTCCCTTGGATAGCCTTTCCGGTTAGAACGGATTGTGCCACAAGCAACTGTGTCCACTCTAAACAATTCCTTGAACAACTGCACACCAGTGTAGAAGTTATCTACATACAAATGGTGACCTTTGTTGAACAGTCGTCTACCAAGATCCCACACTATTTTCTCAGTAACTCCAAAAGTGGGAGGACAACCAGGGGGGTCAATATTGGAATCCCTACCAGTGTACACACGGAAACTATACACATATCCTGTCCTTCTTTCAGACAGCATATACAATTTAATTCCATATCGTGCCCTTTTGCTAGGAATGTACTGCCTGAAAACCAAACGACCCTTGAAGAGGACCAAAGACTCGTCCACACTTATCTCTTTGCCTGGAACATAGACCTCCGAAAACCGATCTACAAAATGATCAAGGACAGGCCTAATCTTAAAAAGACGGTCAGAATCTGGGTGATCTCATGGCAAGGCTAATGCATTGTCAACAAAATGCAGCATCCTAAGAAGAAGCAAATACCGATTACGACTCATGGTAGCTGGAAATATAGCTGTTGCCATCAAGGGACTAGTAGACCAATAAGAAGCCAGTGACGGCTTCCTTATCAACCCCATCAAAAAAGTCAAACCCAAAAACTGTTTTATCTCCTCCAAATTTGTGGGAATCCACTGGGCAGCTCTAGAGTGTGGCCTAAGTCTAGCAGCGTTGTCCCTCAAATGCTGCTCCGCATACAAATTAGTCTGCTCAACAATCTCTTCCAAAAACACATCATCCATGAATAACTCAAAGAAATTGATAGGCATAAAGTTCTCTGTATTGGCGTTACACCCCGGGAGACCAGTAAAGGCAGGCAACTCTGGCTGCTCCATGTTTGGGGCAACCCAGACATCAGGTCTTCTAACGGGAAACCTTTCAGCCCCAGGTTGCTGCACTATTGGCACATCAATGTCCTCCTCTAAAACAGAACCTTCATCTGCACTGAGTGTGGCTTCATCATCAGAAGATTCCCCTCCAACAGAAACATCACTGCCAGAATCTCTGACTTCCTCCTCTGCCTCAGATGCAGAGTCCGTCTCATAGTCATGATCAGACTGTGACTCAAAAAGCATACCAACCACCTGCTGAGCGGTCATCCTACGGCTAGCCATGATCTCTCCTGCTAAAATTAACTGGACAAATTCACCACCAACAACCAGCACTGTGTAAGACAAGTAACAAAGTGTAGCTTTGTTAGTAAGAGTTACAAACTCAAAAACTATACCGCTCACTTGCCTGAAAAAGCTTGATTCACCAGCAACTACACAGCAATCACCAATGATATCCCACTAAAAAGAAAGAAAGAAAGGCAAATTAGAAATAAGACAAAACAAATATCATTGTGCACAAACCTAAGGACAATTTCACACACAATCCTGCATTTAGTACACCCCCTACAAACATGTCATTCATGCATGGCAACAATACTCCTTTGGAGTAAATTGTTTTTACTTACCTAAAACATGCAACTGTGCAAACTGCAGGTCAACCACCGCCAAAACCGCAAGGAGCCACAGCAAATAAAGCAAAAGCTTTGAACTAGAACAAAAAGGAGGAAAACATTTATTATCACAAATGCAAAGACTTCTTCAGTTGACAAACACCCCACCATCAAACATTTTAGAAATTGGTGCCTAAGTGGATTCTGCCATAGGGGCAGATGGGCCTACTAAAAAAATAGGCCTGTCTGCCCCAAGGAAGCCAAAAAATACCTTTAGTACTGTGTCCCCATGGAGAGCGACCCTTGCCAAAGGGGACAGCCCTCAAACAAAAAAAAACAAAAAAAACACACACAACACTATCCCTGGTGCCTAAGTGGCTTCTGCCCCCTTGGGGGCAGGTGGGCCTAAGAAAATAGGCCCATCTGCCACCAGGGGGTGTAGAAATGGCCAACAGGTCAATGCCCCCCTTGGGGGGGCGCCCCGTGACCAAGGGGACGCCCCCCCACAAAAATAAACAAATAAAAAAAAATCCCTGGCGTTCTAGTGGTTTCTGCCCCCCTTGGGGGCAGATCAGCCTAAAAATAATAGGCTGATCTGTCTCCAAGGGGTGCAGAAATGGCCTGGGTACATGTGTCCCCAAAGTGGGGGGCGACCCTTGCCCAAGCCCCCCCCCCATCCACTAACACACACACACACACACACTATCCCTGGTGTCTACGTGGCTTCTGCCCCCCTTGGGGGCAGGTGCGTCTAGAAAAATAGGCCCATCTGCCCCCAGGGGTGGCAGAAATGGCCAACAGGTCAATGCCCCCCTTGGGGGGGCGCCCCGTGCCCAAGGGGACGCCCCCCCACAAAAATAAACACATAAAAAAAAAACCCTGGCGTTCTAGTGGTTTCTGCCCCCCTTGGGGGCAGATCAGCCTAAAAATAATAGGCTGATCTGTCTCCAAGTGGTGCAGAAATGGCCTGGGTACATGTGCCCCCAAAGTGGGGGGCGACCCTTGCCCAAGCCCCCCCCCCATCCACTAACACACACACACACACACACTATCCCTGGTGTCTACGTGGCTTCTGCCCCCCTTGGGGGCAGGTGCGTCTAGAAAAATAGGCCCATCTGCCCCCAGGGGGGGCAGAAATGGCCAACAGGTCAATGCCCCCCTTGGGGGGGCGCCCCGTGCCCAAGGGGACGCCCCCCCACAAAAATAAACACATAAAAAAAAAACCCTGGCGTTCTAGTGGTTTCTGCCCCCCTTGGGGGCAGATCAGCCTAAAAATAATAGGCTGATCTGTCTCCAAGGGGTGCAGAAATGGCCTGGGTACATGTGCCCCCAAAGTGGGGGGCGACCCTTGCCCAAGCCCCCCCCCATCCACTAACACACACACACACACACACTATCCCTGGTGTCTACGTGGCTTCTGCCCCCCTTGGGGGCAGGAGGGTCTAGAAAAATAGGCCCATCTGCCCCCAGGGGGGGCAGAAATGGCCAACAGGTCAATGCCCCCCTTGGGGGGGCGCCCCGTGCCCAAGGGGACGCCCCCCCACAAAAATAAACACATAAAAAAACATCCCTGGCGTTCTAGTGGTTTCTGCCCCCCTTGGGGGCAGATCAGCCTAAAAATAATAGGCTGATCTGCCCTCAAGGGGGGCAGAAATGGCCCTAAAAGACATGCCCCCCAAAGGGGAGCGACCCTTGCCCAAGGGGGCGCCCCCCCATTCACTACACACACAATCCCTGGTGCCTAAGTGGCTTCTGCCCCCCTTGGGGGCAGATGGACCTAAAAAAAATAGGCCGATCTGCCCCCAAGGGGGGCAGAAAAGGCCAACAGTTCTCTGCCCCCTTGGGGGGGGCGCCCCTTGCCCAAGTGGGCACCCCCCCCAACATAAATGCACAGAAAATATAAATCCCTGGTGATCCAGTGGTTTCTGCCCCCCTTGGGGGCAGATCCGCCTAAAAAGTAGGCCAATCTGCCCCCAAGGGGGGCAGAAATGGCCGTAACTAATTGCCCTCACAAGGGGAGCGACCCTTGCCCAAGGGGCCGCTCCCCGCAAACAAGAAAGGGTGAAGAACAACAAAAAAAAAAAATCCCTGGTGTCTAGTGGGCATTCCTGCTGCCCGATCGCAATGCGATCGGGCAGCAGGAATGCTCAAAGAGACACCGGGGGAAAGGAAAAGCCTTTCCTTTCCCCCGGTGCCTCTTTAGCCCAAACCCCCCACCCACCGGGAAGAGGAACTCACCTCTTCTCTCCACGCCGCACAGGAAGCAAATGGCTTCCTGTGCGGCGAAATCCCCATAATGAAGTCAGCGCGCGATCGCGCGCTGACGTCATTATGGGGGGGTGGGGGGGGTCGGGGGTGGAAGGGCTTCCCCTTCCATCCCTGACTTTGGGGGGTGGGGGGAAGCACACAGAGGGAGCGAGAGCGCTCCCTCTGGGCTGTGTGCCGAGGACGTAGTGGTTACGTCCTCGGCACAGCAGCACTGTGCCGCAGGACGTAACCACTACGTCCGCGGCACAGAAGGGGTTAAGGCCTTTCTCAGCATTGCTACACACCATACAATATCTCACTACAGCATCTACTTCCTTATCCATGGATGGCCACCAAAAGTGATCCCTGATCCTCCTCTTTGTCAGGGTACAACCCAAATTACCTTCAAGAGTACTCTTAATCAATTTAGTTCAGATAGCGCTTGGTGGCTCTCATTTGTCATTTCCCATCACCACCCCCTCTTTATTGGAGAGTTCATCAGGCATCTTGGAAAAGGGTTTGGATTCCCAACCAAATTTATTTCTTTCACCCACCCATAAACAATGAATTCATTTTCTTTTACCAGTACCAAATTTTCCTCCACCGCTGTTTTCCACTCAGCCTCACTGCATGCTTTGTTCCACATTACCCTAACTGACGCTATAAAACAGTTCCCTTTATCTTACTCTGGGTCTATCAAATCTTGGTCAGTAATGGGTAGTCTTGACAGTAAATCAGCCCTCACATTACCTCTACCAGGAATATGCCTAACCTGCACATCATGCTGTAATACTTTAGTAGTTGAGCGAGCAATGCGTGAGGTGGTGTACTTAATTCTGTCTCCTTTCAATATATAAACAAGTAGTTTATTATCTGTATAACACCCTTTCTTCCCCTTCCAAGTTTTTTTGTGTCAACACTGCTTCCAATCCATACTCACTAGCATCTACAGTGATGATGCACATTAAGTGTGGATCACAGGCACTCAAAGTCCTTGCAATCGTCATCTCTGCCTTAACTAAATCAAACATGTCCTGACAGCTTTTGAGCTTTTGCCCCACTCAAATACCACCTTGTTTATTAACATGTTAGTTAAACATTTCATTTTCGTGGCATGCCCAGATATAAATCTGGCATAGAATTCACACTCCACTAGCACCTTGACTAGACCAAGCCTAGGGCTAATGCTATCCCTGGATATGCCATGACCCAAAAACTCAATATCTCTCTTCCAGACATCACATTTTTATTTTTTCACTACTACACCATTTTCTCCAATATGTACAGACCTGAGAACCTTGTCATTATCTTCCAAATGTTTTGCAAAAATCAAGATATCATCTTGAAAGGCAAGGATACCCTGAACCCTTCCTAAAAATTGTTACATGATACGATGAAATGCTGAGGCCGATTGTGTTAAACTGAACTGCATCCAGCAGAACTGAAAGGTACCTAACGGTGAAATAAACACCATGTATTGTCTTGATCCTTCTTCCAATACCACTTGATGGTATGCAGATGCAAGGTCTATCTTAGACAACCATTCTGCACCTCATAATTCTTCTAATAGATCACTTAACCTGGGTAAGGGAAAAGAATCTACCCAGATCTCCTTATAAATTTCTCAGATCTATGCACAGACGCATATCACCCTTGCGTTTGCATGCTACTACCATGGGTGATAGCCACACACTTGACTCAATGGGTTCAATCACACCTAACTTTTGAAACTTCTCCAACTCTAGTTTGAGGTCTTCCTTGAGGCTAAATGGCACCAACCTGAACTTATGCTTAACCGGAATGGCATCTTGTTTTACTTTAATTTTATGTTCAAATCCAACAACTTGACCCTGATCCTTAGCAAATACTTTGGGAAATTCACTTTCCAAGACATCAGACGATGGCAAGTTCTTCATCACTACCACTTGTTCATTTGCCCCTGGTTTGAGTATCATGTCAAACAGGCACTGATGAAACTAGCCCAAATATTGAGTCCTTTCACTGCCACATACATTTTGCCCTGAATGTTATTCCCTTTACATTCTAAGATATCCTAAGATACCACTCCAATTCAATTGGGAACATCTTGTGATCTCTGCATGTCTTATGAAATAAATCGGAAGTCACCATAGCTAAACGAGCTCTGCAGTCAACCAATAATATTTCATCCCCTACACCAATATACACATAAGCTTTGTGCACAAACTCTCGGGTCGCCTTTAATCATTTCGCCTTCGGTTACTATTACAATCATGTCTTCAAACTCTTTCACTATTTGTTGTTCAACATTTTCATTATCATTACATACACAGTTGACTTTTGTACTTTTTTTTTTTTGACTACTTTGGCAAACATTTGCAGAATTACCCATTTTGACACACTTGTGACATGAAACGGATTTTGGGGCACGCCCTTTGCCATCCTTGCTATGTGGCAGATTGCCTAACCTCAAACATATATTGGAACATTTAAAAAAATGATTTTTTGTTGTCTTTATGCCCTATTTGGTAGTTAAATACAGCATTAACATTTTCTTTCTCTGAAGTATGCACTACAAGTTCTTTAAGAGAAACCTGTGCAAGTTCTATACTTTTAGCAACTTTTATTACTTCCTCTAATGAAGGGTCTTCCATAGTTAACAATTTCTGTTGAATTTGCTTATCAGAACAATGCCATATGAACTGATCTCTTACTGGTTGGTCATAAAATGTACAAAATTGAAATTGCAAGCACAATTGCCTTAATGCACTGAAATAGTCATCAACCTTTTCATGTTGCATTTTTTTATTTTAAATAGTTTATGCCATAGTCCAACTAGACTGGTTTGTACATCAAATATTGTAGCTAATTTCATTAACCTTTCTTGGTATGCATCAAGCTCTTCTCCCTCCACCAATACAAGTTCCGGTAGATGTTTGAAAAATTCCCTACCTTCAAAACCCAAGGTGTGAAGTAGTAGACTTTTTTTCTGTCTGATCTGAAACGTGATGCTGCTATGGCTCCCAGATACATTTCAGATGCATCAAACCATTGCTTCCAAGGAAACGCAGTATTGCCTAGTGGCTCTAAAAATGCTGGTGGTGCATTTACAGGCTGCCTTAGTTTGGAAACAAATAAAAGAGCACACTTAGAATTACACACCTATATTTAACTATTCTTTAACAAGTGTTAATTGTCCTTTGCAAGACATGTACGTAGCACCAAACAGATCAATGTATACCCAGTACTCAATGGACTTGTATATATGTGTGAACATACATGTCCTGCTGTACATGTCAGTGTGCTGTGCCTTTAATAAGAACATGAAACTGTTTTTATAATGCCTCTAATGAAAAGCCAATCACTGTGTGAAATATAAAACAGAGTGTGCATGTTAACTTTTGCTGGCATGCAGAGTGGGTGGGCAAGACTGAGAACTGTGACCACAGATTGATTAAAATGTTTATGTGCAAACAGACCCAAGGTGAGCTTGCCACTGATTGCTGAAACACCAGATGTGAGAATTAAACTGAGTATGGTGTGCATGTTACCAAATGTTAAAACACGTTGTATATCTTTCAGATATATTGACACTGAAGTACAAGAGTTAATCTTTCAGCTGAGTGCAATCGGAGATGAGCTGTGTAAAGGTGTTGCTAAGCAACTAGGCAATGTAGAAGTTCGGTCACAGGGAAAGGCCACATGCACTGTGGCTTCCGAAGGTCACTAAGCAGCTTGGAGAATAAGACAGCCACAAAGTGTGATGATGTTTCCATGGATATGCGCTGGCAATACCCAATGGACGTGACGTAGCCGGTGTGCTAGAGGAGAAGTGCAAGCTACTGTCAGCGTAATAGATTAAAACTTGACCATAAGTATTTATTCACAGCTCCACATTGAAGAATATCTATTTCAGTGCCATACCGGTCTTTACCGCACTTCTTGATAATTTTTTCATTAGTGAGGTACACCAGCAAAAAAATCTTCGTGGGCTCTCAGATGTGTCTTTGTCTCCTCATCATCCTGTCATCACCAAATAATGTTGTAATCAGCATGTCAAACCAGGGTGAGTAAAGACGCCAGATGAAGCTTTAATTCATAAATTAAGCACAATTCAAGGAACTGCCTTTCGTTCCCCTCCAGGCGCTCCAACCAACATCCAGGAATGCTTGGATATCACGAGGAAAGTGGAATCCTCTCACAACATTCTATTTTAACATTCTACTTATTGTACATACAGAGTATAACATATTGCCATTTACGTCTTCCATCATTATTCTTTCCCCACAAATCATTCCCTCACATTTACTGAGGACACCTTTCCTTCTGCAGATTACATTCCTCAGTTTCTCCTCCAGATGTCGTTCCCACACCTTACCCTCACATGATTTGCTTATTTCGTTTCATCCTACATTTTCTTACTCCTTATATTTAAGAACCAGCACGTTCTTGTTGTCTACTCCACCATTCACCTCTTTCTATTACCTACTGTTCTAACTTTCATCTTCATTTTCATTGAACTAGCTCATACCTGTTCCTTAAACTCTCCCTATTACATCACACTCTTCTGCATTCAGCTTTAATTTATTTCTATAGTTTCCTCCCCACTTTTTTCTTCCTTGCATCACACATTTTTTCTTGATTAATTTCAGATTTCGTTGTACTTCATATAAGAGTAGGAAATTTATGAAACTGGAACATTTCAGCTACATAAAAGTAGTTTCACAGAGTTTCCAGTTAATTTGTTTTGGGAATGAAATTTTATATTCCTGCTTTATGCACGAGTTTACAGTAGTTCACACACATGCAATAATAGTTGTAGTTTTACATTCAATTACAAACACCAAACTATGGGTGTGAGGAAATATTAGGTTACACAAAGCTGGATTTATACACATAGTAGGTATACAAAGAGGTTAAGGGTGCCTTGTGCAGAGTGAGGGATACGGAACATGCACTAATCAAATGTATATTACTCAAGAATGATGGGAAGAGGTCTAATTGCTGTGGTTCTCTTAGCTGTTAAGCCTCACCTCAGTGTAGTAAGTAGTGCTTAGAGCAGCCACATTGGTGTGGAAAATTGCTTAGTCATGAGGCTGTCCTGCCTGGCAAAAAAGTAACAGCCTGTGTAGTTCAATACAATACAAGAGTCCAAACTTGAAAATAGGCAAACTAGAAATCCCTCCAAACAAACCTCTGGAAGATATTCACCCAGGATGTGCAACATTCCTACATTTAAAAGGTTCTTCGCTGCGCACCTACATATATACAAAATATCAAGTTATTGACTACTCCTGATTCTATCTACAACGCTTCTCTGTTCCAAGGCTATATAGGTAACAGAACCAATAACAATAATTAAGTGTTGTCTGTATCTACAGAACTGTAAAGCGAGACGTTCTTTTCTGCAATTGTTTGGCTGGACCTCTCATCAACAGAGAATCTTTGCCCCATATCGGTGCCATCTAGCAAATCTATGATACTTGGTATTCTGTGGATGTGGAGCAGCACACATTCGCCTATATAATATGCAGTGTCTGATCAAATTAAAAAATACCCATATCTCTGGATCACTAATTCAAGAAGAAAGTTTTCAATCAGTAAACCGGGGTAACCAGATCTCCCAGCATTATTCCTAGTTAGTCACTTTATATTCAGAGAAGGAAGCACCAAAGATTCAAGCAAAAACAGTAAAAAATAATTTGTTGAATACTAGTGACATTTAGCGGCCTTTAGCTAACTGTGCTTCTCATTTTCCACCTCTATTAAGACAGTCTGAAGTGAAAAGGTTACTCTGAGATGCACTTTAAACAAATTCAAGGGCACCGAGCCTCGTGAATGTCTCTTGTAAATGTTGCCACGCTGTTTGAATATCTATTGGCACACCTCTTTTTTACTGCGAAGTGAAAGCTGCATAAATTTGATGGAAGGGGTGTCCTATGGAAAAGTTAAACCTATCTGTTCAACGTCCTTGAATCGAAATTACCTTGAAGAATCTGACACTTTAACAGCTGAACGTTGAACAGGGAGGCTCTGAAAGGACTGCCCCTCACTCCTTGTTTCTAAAGAAATATATAGTCACTGAAAAGCATGAAAAGCAAAGTTTTTAAACGTTTATTATAATGGACTGTAATTTGGATAAATGAAAACAATGTTGTAATCACGATCGGAGTAAGTTTGAATAATTCACGGAAGTTAATACTTTCATTTTTTTTGTTCAATGTCCACAGTGAGATAGAAGAATACCTGTTCATCTCTCTATCTCATACTATGATACATTGGAGCATATTCACAAGAAATTGGCGCATCAATCCCATAGGCCCATTTTTCTTGCATTGCCCCTGCCCCACCGTATGACACATTGGCTGCATCATATTTACAATACGGCACACCACGACGGTCGTTAGGACAATAGCATCAACATTTTTGATGCTATTGTTGCGCTTTGATGCACTAGTGTCAAAAGTTTTGATGCTAGTGCAGCAAAGCACAGGGATGGCCCATTCATTAAAATGATGGAAGAAATGGCACAGTGAAATGTTGTAAATATCACTGCGCCATCTTTTCGGGCCTCCTTGCGTCAAAACACCTCACGCTTGCATACATTATGCCTGATGCAAAGGGTTTACGAAGTGACACATTGCAAGCATTGCGCCACTTTGTAAATATGACGCAGGAGAAAGGCCCCCTTAACGCCACCTTAGCATAAAAATAAGAAAAAATGTTGGGCAGCTCAAGGTGGCCCTAGGGGCTTGTAAATATGGCTCATAGTGTTTACAGCAACCGGAAATTTAATGTATCTAGGCCTAGTTCCACAAGTGCTCCCTCTGCATAAACAACTGTTCTGCCATTTCTTCTGCAAGGTGCATTGTTTGGTTCTACAGAGCATGACAAGGAATTTTTAATATGTGGTCGCAGTTCTAGTACGTACTCATTTTAAAAGAGACATGTCGCTCGTTTCCCTGGAAATGAGGGAATTCACTTTTTTACCTCCATGCCCGCACCTGAGAATTGTGAACGGGAAAAGAGGTTCCCTAGAAAATCTAGCACTAATTGCAAAGTTGACATCCCATACTATACTCCTCACCATTCTGTTTCAATACCTCTATTGCGCTTCTTCTGTCAATTTGCTTGCAGGCCTACTATATTAGGCCTCATCAAGATGTGAAAAGGTGGCTTGTGTAATATTGCAGTCTCCTGGCCGCTTTAAATTATTACACAGAACACGTTAACAACATTAGAGAACGAGCTAAAAGTATGAGAGATTTAAAAAAGAGAATGACTAAATGAAAGACCTGTACCGGGATCACAGCAAGTCACCCGAATATGAAGACAGACATCGCCCCTGGGCAGATGCGTGGGCTGCAGAGTACCCTAATACTCTGCAAATCCAGAAGACTTTTGGGATTCTCTCAACTTATAAAACCACTCGCCAGGCCTCTGGGAACCTGTGCATCTCTCTTGGTTTGATCTGTCTTACATGTACCCCGTTGCAAGGTTTAATCCTGCAACCTAGCTGAATGGTCTTGCTGTATCGGCACTATGCATTACAAGGCCATGGTGGATTGCTTCAGACTTTGTTACCCTCTCAGGTGTTGCTCTCTGTGTATATTGGGATCATCACAGATGCTGCTGTCTTGTCACTCACTTAAATATCAAAATAGTGAGGCACCCAGTACTCCAAAGAACAAGGGTAGTAAACCACATATAAAGCAATGTTTCCCTAGGAATCATTCAATTGTTTATATACTGCAGAAGTCTAACCACATGGAAGAGTAATCAATACAAATTATAATGAATGCTCCTTGTCAAAAGGGTAATCAAAGTAGCCAAAAACAAATGCGGGTGCTCTATACAGACACTAAGGGGCAGATTTAAGAAAAGTGGCGCTGCACTCAGTGGAGCGCCACCTTCATTTCGCCCCTTAGAGCCCCCTACCACCACCATGTGGGCACCATTTTTAAAATACAGTGCACCATGGTGCAGGGAAGGGGACAATAGCGTAATTTTTTTCACACTACTGATGTCTCCAATTAGGGCAATAATTACTGGCTCACTGCAGTGTGCTGGTGTGAACCTCTGGACATTGCACCTAGCTTCATTTTATGTCCTGTGGGGTCCTTGTGTATATATTGTATACATTGTCTGTGTAATATATGTTTGTTATTCTTTGGATCACACTTGCACAGCGCCGTCAGTTGGAGCACCTGCATTTGTTTTTGATTACTTTGATCACTCTTCCGACTCCTTTTATATTTAGATACAGAGCTAGGTGATATGTTTGCAGAAGAAGCATGAAAATAAGCACACGTCAAATCCAGCACAGGAATAGGAACACAATATCTGTGACTATGGAGAGGTAAAATGTGTTATTTAAGGAAGTTGGCTTTCCGATGGCATTCGTAAGTCTACGGTAGATCTGAATGTGTTTTTTGGCTATTAGGCCTATATTTATACTTTTTGAAGCAAACCAGCACTGGTGCTGGTTTGCGTCAAGAATGTTACCGCCAGCTAATGCCATTCCTACGCAACATGCGGGCACCATATTTAAGGATTGACGTTAGCCGGTGCTGGGGGCTGGTCAGAGTAAAAAAAAATTAATCAAACCAGGCAGCGCCGTCGTAGGGGAAAATGGGGGTTGTGCGTCAAAAAATGGGGCAAGTCAGGTTTGAGTAAAAAATCATAGCTCAAACCGGTCTTGCGCCATTTTGTGGCACACAATCCCCATTGAAATGACTCCTGTCTTAGCAAAGACAGGAGTCATGCCCCCTTGCCCAATGGCCATGCCCAGGGGACTGCAGTCCCCTGGGCATGGACATTGGGCACAGTGGCATGTAGGGGGGCCCAAATTAGGCCCCCCATGCCACTTAAAAAATAATAATAATAATAATACTTACCTGAACTTACCTGGGATAGGTCCCCCTATCCATGGGTGTCCTCCAGGGGTGGGCAAGGATGGCAGGGGTTGTCCCTGGGGGCAGGCAGGGAAGGGCACCTCTGGACTGCTTCCATGGTCTGAGACCATGGAAGTGAGCCCACAGGTCCCTTAACGCCTGCCCTCACCCAGGCGTTAAAAAACTGTGCACATCAGGCTTGGTACTATTTTTTAAGGCCCACCTCCCCCTGTGCGTCAAAATGACGCAGGAGTATAAATAAGGCACAGAGGCATTAAAGTCATTTTTTGGGCGGGAACGCCTACCTTGCATGTCATTAACGCAAGGCGTTTTCCCGCATCCAAAAAATGACACACACGGAGGAATTTTGACATCCGCGGGGTTGAGCGTCAAAGTATAAATATGGGGCAAGGTATGCGCTGAATGTGTGTCAAAAAGTTTGACGCACACTTGGCGCAAACAGAGTATAAATATGTCCCTTAATGTGTTAGCCAAAGTTGTTAGATACTACTGGAATACTGACTCCTAGATGCTACAAAAATGTCAATATGCAGAGAAAACAATGGTCCCTTGACATTTTAAAGACTACTGCATATAAGAAAAACCAATGATAAAGCAATAAAAGCAGGTACTCGTTACACATGAACAGACACAAAATATTTAGGAGGCACATTGCCAGGTACTGAAATATACAAATAATTTTTATAAATGTAACATAAATGCAGTGGCAAGAGAAAAAGCGAAGAACGTGCTGTGTTAAACAATGTGACTTTGCGTGGTATCTTTAAACATTCAAATAAAAAATACAAAGGAAGAAACCTCGTGACCAAATGAAAACAATATTTATATCCCATCGATTGTTTGACAGATTTTGAAAATGTTTAAAGAATAAAAAGATTTCGATTCATAAGGTGAAAGTCGATGCCGTTTCGACGCAATTGGATAAAAGGGTTATCATGAGGACTATTGATTTCATTAGTGCCTGAGAGAAGGCTGTAAAAATGAAAGAAAATAACACGTTAAGAGAATGTTATAGTACAGCAGTATGATGAAGAAAGTGCCCACGTAATGCTCGCTTCCTCAATGTGCAGGCCAACTGGTCAAACTCCTGAAACAGATTACATAAAATAAAATTTATGAAGCACACACCAAAATGCCGTATTATCGACTACAAAAAACTGTGACACAAGTATAAACAGATACGTATAATTTACTATACACAATTTCCACATACTACCTCTTTATGCACCTGTAGGTTTTTAAACGTTTGCTGAGAGACTATAAGCTGTAATGCAAGTACCATCAAACCTACTGATGAATGGCAGTGACCAAGAAGCACACGTCCACAGATACATGCTGGCACCGACTTGTCTAACTGATGGTAAACCCATTCTGCTAGGGAGTAAATTAAACTACTATGAACTGTAATAATCAGAATATTGCATACATACATTATTTTCATAAGACTATAGTTTGAGAAGGAATAACAGAATTTGCTAGTTTAGGGATAAATGGAGATGTTGATGTTTTACTTACAGGTAATATTGTGTTGTTTGGGAGACATATTACCTCCCATCCCTCCCTCACCTTCCTTTCCCAACCAATGAGGCTCCTTGCCTCCCCCTAAACCTCTCCCTTCCCCTTTGAAAAGTCCCCCCTACCCCCACCACCTCCTGTTCTTTTGGTCTAGCCCGCTAGACTTACCTTCTCTTCCTCCTCCACGGCAGGGCCTGGGGGGGCCTTGTGTTGACTCTCGGTGGGTGCGGTGCTCATCGCGGTGGGTCCCCCAGCGGTTTCATATTCCTGTAGGTCGGCCGCGCTACCTTGAGTGACGCTTCTTCCAGGTCGGCTGACGGAGTAGACCGGCTCTCTGGTGGCTGGGGCTGCACTTCCGGGTCTTCGCCTCGCGTGTTCTGGGCTGCTTCTCCGGTCGTGTGGATCTTCCTGGATGCGGTAGGGCGGGCATTTCTGCCCGTGTTTTTCTTGTTTCTTATTTAAATACTGTGCTGTTTCAATTTGCTGCTTGTAAAAGAGGGGCGGGGGGAGTTTCTCCTTTATTTTACTGGCTGCTGTTGGCGTCTTGGGTGCCTTTTGTGTTTGGATCATGTCAAGGCCGGGTCCTTCCAAACAGCGCAGGATTGTTTCTTCTTGTTCTTCTTCGGAGGGAGAGGATGTTGAGGTTCCCCTTAAAACTCCTGGTGGGCGTCAGGTTGCGTTTGGGGTTCCTGCGCCTCTCATGTCCAGGGAGGAGGTTCAGTACATGATTGAGGTGGCTGTTTCTAAAGCCCTTCAGGCTGGGGCTCCTAGGCCTGGACGTTCTTCTGCCTCCCATCCTTCGGGGGCGGTGGAGGGATCTTCTTCCTCGGATGATGACGCCCCTTCTACGTCTTCTGGGGGGAAGTATGTCTCCAGGGAGGAGATGTGGGATGTTCGGGTGTTCGGGACAATTTGGGGTTTCCTGTTCTTCAGCCTTTCTGGGACTGATTCCCACTTGTTCCCTCAGTATAAGACGCCTTTGCGGTTTCCATGCCTTTCCAGGGCCCGGTTAAGGATATGGTTTTCCGTGAGTGGAAGGATGTGGGCAAGTCTCAAGTTCCTTGCTTTCTTCAGAAGTTGTACTTGCTGGAGGGGGAGGAGGTGTTGCCCTCTTCCGTTAAACTGGATTCCATTTTAGCTACTTTAATTGGCAGGACAGCGGTCAATCCTGAGGACTGCGTTTCTGCTGATGCCACTGACAGGAAGGTGGATTCGGGTCTGAAGGGGGCCTTTGCAGCAGAGAATTTAGCCCTCAGAGCTGGTATTTTCTCTGCATATTCTGCCCAATCCTTGGTGCAGGTCTTTGACAAACTTGTGGTGGCTGTGCAGGAGGGTTCTGAATGTTTGGAGCTGCTTGCGGTTATGGAACAGCAGGCCAGGTTGCTGGCTGACATGTCGTCTGATGTGGTCTGCACTTCGGCTGTGGCTTCTAGGGCTTTCATTGGGGCTCGACGGTCCCTATGGTTGAGGATCTGGAAGGCGGATCCAGGGGAGAAGTCTGCTCTCCTGTGGCTTCCTTTTGAAGGTCGCAATTTGTTTGGGGATCAGTTTCCTTCCATACTTTTGAAAGCTTTTAAGGAGAGGAAGCATGCCTTGCCTTACAAAGGTGGTTCTTCATCTGGCAAGGGTTGGCGGAAGCATTCTTGCTCTTCTCCCAAGTTTGATTCCAAATCTTTATCTTCCAGGAAGCGCTGTTTTCAGCCCCGTTTATTTCCTAAGAAATCTGGTCCTTCTGGTCGGGGTGCCCTCAAGAAGGGTTCCTGACATTCACTGTGGGCCTGGCAGTTGGCCGGTTGGGGTCATCTGAGGCACTTACTTCATGTTTGGCAGGGGGATGTCACCGATCGCTGGGTGCTGGACATTGTGGACAATGACTACGCCATAGACTTCGACATGGTTCCTCCAGATACAGGTGTTCGTCCTACTCCCCTGCCTGCGAACAGTGCCCAGAGGGGGCATTGTTGGAGGGTGTCTGGGACTTGCTAGTGAAAGGGGCCATCTCCTGAGTTCCTGTGGGGGAAAGGGGACAGGGTGCTTATTCCATCTTGTTCCTGGTTCCTAAGGTGTCGGGGGTTTTCGTCCAGTACTAAATCTCAAGTGGGCGAATTCCTGGATAAAGACTGTACATTTCTGGATGCTGTCCATTCAGGCGAGTTTTCCTCTGATCAGGCCAGTGGATTTCCTGGGGTCTCTGGATCTGCAGGATGCTTACCTGCATGTTCCCGTAGCCCTGTCTTCTCAGAGGTCCCTCTGCTTTGCAGTTGGCCGGGACCATTTTCAATTCTGTGTTCTGCCATTTGGCCTCAAATCCTCTGCCTGGATTTTCACCAAGGTGCTGGCTCCTCTGATATCTCTTCTCCATTCCGAGGGTGTGTTTGTCCATACTTATTTGGATGATATTCTGATTCAGGCTCCCAGCCGGGTTCTGTTGAGGAGTCATGTGGCATGGGTGCTGTTGGTCCTGCGAAGTCACGGCTTTTTGGTCAACTGGGACAAGTCAGATTTGGTTCCTTCCCAGGATCTGGTTTTCCTCGGGGCCCACTTTCTGACTCTCCAATGTTTGGTGACTCTGTCAGAGAAGCGGTTGTTGTGCCTCCAGGCATAGGTGTTGTCGATCTTGTCGCAGAGTGCTCCCAGAGTCCTTCAGTGGTTGCGTCTGCAGGGTCATTTGGCGTTGCTGGTTTTTCTGGTGCCTTGGGTATGGTTTCATCTTCTATTCCTGATGAACTGGTTTCTCGTTCATTGGTCTCCGGCTCCAGGCTCTCTTCAGGCGAGGATTCCTGTCTCGGGATTTGTTCGCAGGGAGTTGGGTTGGTGGCTGGTGCCTGCTCATCTTTGATTGGGGGTGCCTTTGTCTCTGTCTCAGCCGGTTGTAGTGACGACAGATGCCAGTCTCTCCGGATGGGGCGCGTGGCTGGGGTCGGGACAGGTCCAGGGGTTTTGGTCGCCTCAGGAGTCGAGCCGCTCCTTGAATTGGAGGGAGTTGTAAGCGGTTTTTCTGGCTCTGGTCCATTTTCAGGGGTCCCTAAAGGGCTTGGATGTTCTTCTCTGGACGGACAACTTGGTGGCCAAATCTTACGTGAACAGGCAGGGTGGGACCAGGTCTCAGTCTCTGTTTCGGGTTGTGACAGACATTTTCATTTGGGCACAGGAGTGGGTTCTGTCTCTTCAGGCCACCTACATTCAAGGGGTGGTCAATGTTCAGGCGGATCTGTTGAGCCGGGTCATTCCTTCGTCCCAGCTTTTTTCCCTCCGATTATCTCTGTTCCATCGTCTGGTTCGCATGTGGGGTCTTCCGGTGTTGGATTTGTTTCCCTCCCCAGAGAATGCGAAGGTGAGGTGCTTTTGCTCCCGGTTTCGTTGCCCTCTGGCTTGGGCGGTGGATGGGATGTCGTGTCCTTGGCCTCAGATGGTTCCCGCCCTTCCAGTTGCTCCATGCTTTTCTGGTGAGGGCGCATCTTCTGAAGGCCAGGGTTCTCTTGATCGCTCCGCTTTGACCACAGGCGAATTGGTTTCCGTTGCTTCGGTTGATGGCCTCCGGTCACATGTGGGCTCTTCTTCTCTATCCCTCGCCTCTGGCGTTTCCTTTACTTGTATCCTCGTCCAGTGCGGTCCTTTCCTTCCTCGGATCCTTCATTGGTGTTGGAGGTCTTGACTGGTCCTCACTTTGAGCCTCTGGAGTCCTGTGATTTGCTTCATCTGACGTTGAAAACTTTTTTTCTGGTGGCCATCACTTCGGCCTTGTCTTTGGGGGAGTTGGGGGCTTTGGCCTGCTATTTTCCTTTTTGTAAGATTTTTCCTGATCTGATTGTTCCCTCATTTGTTCCCGAAGTGAATTCTGCTTTCTAGACTCGGCAGGAGATTATCCTTCCTGCCTTTTGTCCCGACCCTTCCTCTGCTGAGGAGGTTCGGTTGCATTCTTTTGGATGTGCATAGGGCATTGTTGGATTACCTGCGGGTGGTTGCTCCTTTCTGGAATGGAGATTCGTTGTCTGTTAATTTTGGTCTGGCTCAGAAGGGGGAGAAACTGTCCACTGCTTCTTTGAGTCGTTGGGTCCGCTCTCTGGTTCTGATGGCTTAATCTTTGAAAGGGGTTGTGCTGCCTCTGGGGATCCAGGGACGTTCTACCCGGGGTATGGCTGCTACGGTGGCTGAGTTACAGGGCACTTCTGTGGTGGAAATTTGCAGGGCAGCTACTTGGGCCTCTCCTTCCACTTTTGTTCATCATTACAGACTGGCGGACTTGGGGGGTTTGGAGTCAGTGGTGGGTCACAGTGTGTTGTCCTCCTTGATGCAATGGGGGTACCTTTCCAGTGTCCTGTTGTGTTGTGATTAAATTTGTTGCAACTCAGTGTCGTCTCCTGTGCTTCTCTTGCTACATCTCATTGGTTCGGAAAGAAAGGTGAGGGAGGGATGTGATGTAATGCATCCATTACTTACCGGTAATGGCATTACTGCTAGTCCTACTCCCTCGCCTTCCTTTCCGTTCCCTCCTGCCCTCCTGGTACAGAATGCCTAAGTTGCTGTTTTGGCTTTTTGTTTCTGTACAGGAGGTGGTGGGGGTGGGGGGAAACGAGATTGTGGAGCATACAATTTATACCTCAGCCTAGTAAGAGGATTTTTAGATGTTGTAGGTGATAATGGAGTTGCAGTTCAGCTCTAAGAAAAATATAGATCATCATTTCATAAGAGGAATTACCCAGCAATGTACTTCCCTGTATTTAATGGATTAATGAGAGTGGGCATGCAATTGGAAGTTGCTAGCAAAGCAATCTTGGCGTGAAAGGTTATGGGTACATAATACTGCATCTCAAAGTCTAACTAATGCCACACTAAGGGCCTGATTTAGATGTTGGAGGTAACAGTCTCACTGTCGACTTTTCAACTGAAAACCTGCCCGCCGCCACAACGGTCCGCTCATCGTATTTAGATGTTGACAGTCTCATAGACCAAAGACCGCATTTGAACCAGTGTCTCCGCGAAGAAATACCACCTGTGACAATGGTCAGAAATGAGAAAGGGGATGCGGGCTAGACTGCTGCCACCCTTCCTGTTGTGCAGATTCAGAAATTCCTTATCGCCAAGGAAAAAATGGCAGTCCGACCTCCACTTCTTAGTTGGCAGATTTGGGAGCAAAGGGGGTGAAGACTCCCCTTTTTACCACTTCCCCCCATCTTTGACTGAATATGACTGCACAACACCTGCCATCTCTCCTTTCACTGACCCATGGAAAAAACACTCCAACGCCCCCCGTCAACAGAATCCAAGGTACGGCGGCCCCATTGCTCTCAGTAATTTTTTTATCACTGTGACATGCATATGTCGGGGACACATGTGTGGTAGACACGGACATGGACACACTGCTACACACCACATATTGCACACATACACAACTGTCATTATGGTGCCAGTACTCATGGGCAAATGAATGCTGGTACCACAATGATGGTACATTGGTTGGTTGAGGTGGCGAGAGCGGGAGTGTGTGAGTGTGTTTGTGTAGCTGACTGTGTAGCTGTGTTGTTTGTTGCGGTTGTGTTGTGTGTGGGTGCAGTTTCAATGGTGTGTGCATGTTGTGTCATGGATGAATGTCAATGTGTGTTTTCAGCATGTATGGGTAGTGTTGTATAGTGCCGGGGCTACACCTATGGCTAAGGGACAGTGTGTGTGTGTGTGTCATTTACCTCTCTTCCATAGCCCTTGCCACTGTATGAAGTCCATAGAGTCTAGCCGCTGTCTCTCACTTTCAGTGACCCGCCGCCATTGAGACAGCCAGCAGAACTGCAACATCTAAATATGGCGTGATGATATTTTCTGGTCTGCGCTGACGCAGCTTGGCAGTGTGACCACCAACATCTAAATCCGGCCCTAAGTTACTTATTGAGCGACAGACAAGCCTCATTGAAATTATCCATCTTCTAAGTGTTTGTGTATTGATAGCTCATTACAAATGAGCTCTTAAACTACTTCCGCCATGTAATTTTCTTAATTTTTCAAAGGTTGACCAAAGAGTATCTGTGTACCATGTCTACCCCCGTTGTTACACAAATTGTACACCACTCCAGGGCAGCATTCACTCTACGTTTACTTCCTCCATAAATGATCCAAAGATTTACATTATCATGGAACAGTACGGTTTTCGTATTTGCAGAAAAAGTGACAATATGATATCGAAATGAGGAATTTTACTTCTGTATTTTGCATTGGAATAATTTGCCAGCTTTGCATTCAGATATCGCTCTTGCGCACAATATGTTACCAGTCATGTGGGGATACTTTTCTTCGTAATGTACCGATCTGCAGCTCTTGCTTTGTGCCCTGCATTTAATTTAATTTAGTTGAGATACATGTGGTTTCAATATTCATTCATAAAACTAATTCAAACATGTCAGGTAATCAATTTAAGTTCTATAATAATGTTACTTTCTTTTTGGTGGAAGTTGTGTGCTTTCAGATGCGTGTTGAGTAATGGTTTGTGAGCCTGCTTTCATGTAGCCTTGACAGTGAGTAATGCACCAGCATTTCTTAAAAATTGCCCATTTGTTTGCAGGCTGCACATTATGCATTTTTGTCAAGATGTGTTTGCGAGCTAACAGTTCCCCGAATGTTTAGAATACAGGACTGCCTCTCTTAAAACATAAAACTGATTTCCGTGTTCTTGAAGAAATTTACTTGATCACTTTGTATATCTTAACGTAAAAAATAGAACAGTAGTGAGTAGGAATATTTCGCTAAACAGCCAAGCCGAGGACCACTGAAAAATCGTAAGTAAAGGTTGTTGTTACATGCAAAAACAAATTGAGGCTACGCATTACTCAATACATAGGTCACATTATTAAAGGCACATGGTGTTCTTTGTAGTATTCTATGTTTGTTTAACGATTATGTTTCAATGTCAACTTGAAAAATACGTTGTTTTGATCCTACTTTGCTAGTGGTGCAAAAGATGCGTAGATTTTTTGTGTATAGCTCTGCCAACATCCAGTGACTGGGGCAAGCTGTGAACTACACTAGTACAGTGGGTATGAATACTGTAAATATCGACACAGTGTTAATTTTATGGATTAACACAAACATAATTTCCATCTGAAGGAGAAGTTCATTGATTATGCCCAAACCAGTAAATTATGCACAAACCAGTACAAAGCTACAGTGTCTTATCCCAAAGAGACCTCTACAGTAAATAAGGGTGCATACAATACTTTCCCGAAAACAAGGTTTCTGAGCGTAAAATAATAGTTTGTTTGATGGGCTTACGAGGGCAAAAAAATACACGTGTGTCTGTTAGAAATGGGGTCTCTAGTTGGCTGTGGCCTGCACCCTGTCTAAGTAATAAGCAGTCAGGCTGACCTCAGAGGCAATGTGTAAAGTATTTGTATACATACACACACACACACATACAGTGAAAACACCTCAAAAGTACTCCATACCAGTTTAGAAAAATAGCCAATATGTATTTAAGTTAAACAAGTCTTAAATGACAAAAGTACAACATACACAAGTAAAGATACACATTTTCAAAGAATTAAATCTTAGTAAAGCTCTTAGAAACAAATAGCTCCATGTAGGGCCATCACAGCGTTTTGACGGAGTCGTTTCCAACAATCCAACGGCACTAGTGAGGAAGTGTGGGCTGGTCACAGAGTTGCATGGATGCCAGATACAGTATCTTTGAAAACTATGAGAAAACATTGCATGGAGTCTGGGAGGTGAAGTGTCACTGGAGCCGGTGCGGCGTCACTTCCTTACTGCTACCAGGATGGTGAGGAATCAGTGCCTTAACAATATGAAGGGGAGTTGAGGCGGCAGTTCCTCATGGTTGCAGGGGAGGTGATGCCTTGTCAGTGGCAAGACGTCAGTTCCTTATGACCCAGTGGGGTCAATGAATTCAGCAGGTCTAGATGCAAGGGGTCGACTTTGCGGAGTTATGATCACACAACAGGGCCACAGGTGCTGCAGCAAAGTCCAGTGTCACAGGTGCCTGTGACACAGCACTAGCAACTCACGCTGTGGTTGGACTTCAGAGGCTCAGCAGAGGCTTGGGGCCTGCAGCATCAGTTGCAGTCCTGGTCCTCAGCAGGGACCACAGCTCTGGTGCAGGCAGTGGCGCAGAGTCAGACAGCAGCACCGGTTCAGAAGTTGTTGTGGAGTATATGTACTTCTCGATTGCACCAGAACTCACTCCCCAGGAACTGGATTTGACACCACTTGACAAGTCAGGACTCTCAGGAAGAGGAGGCATATGCTGGCAGATGAAGTCTTTGATATCATTGAGACTTCTTAACAGGAGAGAAGCTCCGTCCAATTCCTTGGAGAACCTTTAGAAGCAGGATGTAGAAAGCAAAGTCCAGTCCTTTTACTCCCAGGAAAGAACCAGCATGCAGCAGGCTACAACAGCAAAGAAACTGGCAGAGTAGTAGTCCCATCTATAGCATCCAGCTCTTCTTCCTGGCAGAATGCCCTCAGTGCAAGGGTAATCAAACTTCAAAGGAAAGTCTTTATAGTGCACAAGACCCTGCATTTCCTGCCCTAGCCCCAAGCATAATCCAGATGGTTGGAGAATACTTTGTGTGAGGACAGGCACAGTCCTATTCAGGTGCAAGTGTCAGCTCCTCCCATCATTGTAGCTCGGGAAGACCCATCAGGATATGGAGGGAACACCTCAGCTCCATTTGTGTCACTGTCTAGAGTTAATTTACAAACAGCCCAACTGTCATCCAGATGTGTATCCCACAGACAGGCAGAGGCACAAAATAGTTAAGCAAAAAAATGGCTTCTTTCTAAAAGTTGCATTTTCTAACTAACAATTTAAAAACAAACTTCACCAAAATATTTATTTTTAAATTGAGAGTTTAGAGACCCCAGACTCCATATCTCTTTCTGCTTCCGATGGGAAAGTACACTTAAAAGATATTTCAAGGCAATCCCCATGTTGCCCTATGGGACAGATAGTCAATGCAATAGTGCTAAATGAACTTAGCAGTTTTTACTATCAGGACATGTAAAACAGACCAGACCATGTCCTACCTTTAAAATACACTGAACCCTACCCATGGGACTACCTTGGGCCCACCTTAGGGGGTGACTGACATGTACTAAAAGGGAAGGTTTGGGCCTGGCTAGTGGGCACATTTTAGAAACACAAAAGGATGATGGATAGAGTGCTGAAACATTTCAAACACTCACCCCCAGCCACAGATCTGGGTTAAATCCATTGTTCTTTTGCTCACCATGCCACCCCAGTTTGAATCCAACCATATGCAAATCAGTTTTGACCCTGTTCCCAATGGGAACAGTCCAGCCCAAACTGTCCGGCCAGGTCCTCCATGGGCTGGAAACAAGCATCCTGGGACCAGTTTCAGGGTATCACCCTCGTCAGCCAGGCTAGTTTGAGTCCAGTGGCACAGTGAGCAAGTGACCCATGTATGCACATACGCTGGCCACTTAGGGCAACTTTAGCAACACAAAAGGATGATGGAGTGCTGAAACCTTTCAAACACTCACCCCCAGTCACAGATCTAGGCTAAATCCACTGTTCTTTTGCTCACCATCCCACCCCAGTTTGGACACACCAATATGCAAATCAGTCTTGACCCTGTTCCCCAATGGAACTGTCCAGCCCGTATTATTGGGCCAGGTCCTACCCACACCAGAAACAAACATCCTGAGTCCAGTTTGGGGGTAGCACCCCTCATCAGCCAAGCTACCTTGAATGCAGTGGCACAATGAGCAAAGGACCCATGTCTGGGCATACCCTGGCCACGTAAGGTGACTTTATACAGCACAAAAGGATGACGGATGGAGTGTTGAAACTTTTCAAACACTCAACCCCAGTCACAGATATTGGTTAAATCCATTGTTCTTTTGCTCACCAAGACACCACAGTTTGGACCCAGCCATATGCAAATCAGTCTTGATCCTACTCCCCATGGGAACGATCTAGCCCGAACTGCCAGGCCAGATCCTCCCCAGAAAGGAAACAAACATTCTGGGGCCGGTTAGCCAGGCTAGCATAAATCCAGTGGTATAGTGAGCAAAGGACCCATGTCTGGGCATACCCCGGCCACTTAAGGGAATTTTATGCAGTACAAAGGGATGATGGACGTAGTGTTGAAACCTTTCAAACACTCACTGTCATGGTTTGCATGCTTCTTACCGCTGTAGTCTGCAGGTCTCGGGCACCACCTGCTTTCTTGCTTGTTCTGGACTGGCGAGATAAGGGCGACCCCTTCCAGTAGCCACTGTGCTGCGACAATACTATGCCTAGCAGACCATACCCTCCAGATGAGTCCCAGAGGAAAAACCCAAAATATGGGGAAAAAAACTCAGACCACAGGAACTCCTGAGAAGAGGCAAAAAGAGAAGCAGAAAATAATTTAGAATCAGGAACAACAAACCTGCAGGCAAAAAACAGAATAGAAGTCCACAAACACGGGGAGCAGGAGCAAGATCGAGGATCACCACCAGGATGGAAGTATTTGCAACTCAAGGAAAAGCAGACCTGTGCTTTTATATTGGAAGTGACATTAAGGAAGAACTAAAGATACCATCTTGGATTGGAAAAGCAACATACAGATGAATAGAGAAAATGCCATTGTAGACTAGGTAGTAAGCAATGCATGCATGGAAGGAACCACAGACACCTGTGAAAAATAAAATATGGCCACAAGAAGAAAAAGGAAAAAGAAGAAAGAAAAAAAAGAAGAAAAAACTAAGTGGGCTGCAAGTGAATGCGGCGCGACCTGGAGCCCAAGAGAGGATCCCTGGGCCACGCCATGGTCGAGAAAACAGGTCAGAGCCCAAAGAACGGCCCGAGGCAGGACCAGCTGCCAGAAACGCCGACATCCGATCGTGGCCTGCGAGTCGGACGCCGCAGGTCCCCGTGGCGTCACACTCACACCCAGTCACAGATCTGGGTTTAATCCATCGTTCTTTAGCTCACCATGTCACCCCAGCTTGGACCCAGCAATGTGCAATCAGTCTTGGCCCTGCTCCCCATGGGACAGTCCTGACCGAACTGCCAGGCTAGGTCCTCCTGGAGTGAAGGCCAGCATCCTGGGACCAGTTTCGGGGTATCAGCCCTCATCAGTCAGGCTAGCTTGAATCCAGTGACACAGTGAGCAAGGGACCCACGTCTGGGCATACCCTTGCAACTTAGGATGAACATAGCAACACAACAAGATGATGGACGGAGTGCTGAAACTTTTCAAACACTCATCCCAGTCACAGATCTGGGTTAAATCCATTGTTCTGTGCCTGGAGGTGCCAGCGGTCTTAATCCGCCAGGGCAGTCCTGCAAGATGTGTTGCCCTGGGGATTACATTTTCCTTCTCCGCTGGCTTTTGCATGGGGGTTCCACTGTTAGGCAAAGGCTGGCGGAGACGGGGAGCTGGGGGCCCCATGAGGGCCCCTGCATGGCCCATGAACTTGGCATGGGCAGTGCAGGGGCCCACATGGACAGCCCTGTTGCACTTTTCAGGCAGTGAAAAACGCCACAGGTGCTGTGGCACCTGACGCACCGCAACATTGTAACTGGCTCGATTATGAGCCAGGCTGAATGTTGTGGACTGTTTCCCACTGGGCCAGCGGGGAGAAACACTGTTTCCACCCACTGGCTCAGCGGGAAAATCGTAACAGGGCCAGCAAGTGGAAAACCAGAGTGACGGTTTTCCGTCCTAAAGAGTTTGGCAGGTGGCCTCCGCCTCTGCCAAACTCAAAATGAGGGCCAGAGTAACCCATCTGCCAGTATCTAAATAAGGCCCTTAGTTTTTGTTTTTGCAGAGCCAAAACAACCAAAATGAACAGACTTGCACTAGTGCCTAGAAAAGCTTTCATGTTGTAAGAACAGAAACATTCCAAGAGGCAAACCTAAACTGAAGTTATCATTTGACAAGGCAGGTCCAAGATTTAGGCCCTCATTACAACCCTGGCAGTCGGTGTTAAAACAGCGGTAATACTGCCAACAGCCACTTTAACACTCCGACTGCCACGGCGGTAGAAACAAACACCGTGGCGGTCACCGCCAACAGACAGGCAGAGGACAATGTACTGCCCACCACATCACAACCCGCCAATCCGCCAGCTTTTCTGGCACGGTACCATCAAAAGCACGGCGGAAACAGTCCATGGAAAGGAAACCGCTCACTGCTCGACACTCAACGAAGAACCATGACGCCATGGAGCCCGAGCTGCAGGTCCTCCCCATGCTGGTGTACCTCCTTATACACGAGGAATATTAAAGGTGGCGGCGACGACCACAGTGAGTACTGCACCTAGCACACAGGGGACGGTGGGGAGGAAAAAGAGAGTGACACACACATGCAACACCCCCACTCTCACCCACAACACCATACACACAAACACATGCAACAACAGTACATTTACACCCTGTTACCCCTGGAAGAACGCAAGGACAAAAGGAATTTTGTGAAATAAGTGATATTTTTGAAATATGCAGATATACGCAACGAATAGAAAAACAGTATGTACAAATATTTACAATATGTACAGAAGGCCGTACACTGTCCTTTGCAACTGTCCGTGGCCCTCTGGGCCAAAACTCATGGGCCAAGCCCACACTTGACTCCTGCCTTTATGGAGAGAACACTGCAGGGGCATCAGGTAGAAAACACACAGGCACCTCAGGGGGACGGGGAAGAGGGTGGCACCTCAGCCGGAAGATGGAAGACTGCCACTGCTCCTCCAGGGGACTCCATGCCCACTGCTAGGTCCTGGGAAGTGCAAGGCCACTAATGGTTGGTTTGCCCACTGCTTGGTCCTGGGGAGTGCAAAGCCACAGTCTCTAAAATGTCTCAAGTAGTTGGTTTGCCCACTGCTTGGTTCTGGGAGTGCAAGGCCACAGTGTCTCTAGTGGATGGTTTGCCCATTGCTGGGACCTGGGGAGTGCAAGGCCACAGTCTCTCAAGTCTCTCAAGTGGATGGCTTCTCCACTGGTTCTGGAGGGGGACTTGTGCCCAGTGTGCTTAATCCTGCCAAGGATAGGGTAAGTGTTTGCAGCTCTCCACAGGTTCTGGAGGGCGCTTTGTGCCCAGTGTGCTTCTTCCTGCCAAGGATTGGGAGAGTGGATGCAGTTCTCCACAGGTTCTTGAGGGGGCTTTGTGCCCAGTGTGCTTCATCCTGCCAAGGATAGGATGAGTGGATGCAGTTCTCCACTGGTTCTGGAGGGAGCTTTGTGCCCAGTGTGCTTCATCCTGCCAAAGATAGGGTGAGTGGATGCAGTTCTCCAGAGGTTCTGGAGGGGGCTTTGTGCCCAGTGATGCAGCTCTTGGGGTGTGGCAGTTCACATTCCTTCACCTGGGTGTGTGAGGCATGAGATTTGCATGGACTAGGTAGCTTGACACTCCATGGAGGCAGGGCCAGACTCCATCCCGCAGCAACTAAGGCTGCAAACTGGTGGTAGTGCTGGTGAGGGTGCTTCCAGTGGTGGTGGGAGGCTCCATGCCATTTCCTGCAGCCTCGGACAGATGCACACTGGGGAGCTGCTGCTGGCAGTGGTCCAACTGTCAGCGGTGCAGGTGGCAATGCTTGCGGCGGGGATGCTGGCAGTGCTGTCCGTAGTGCAGGTGCTGGTGCTGCCAGTTGTGGAGGGAGGCACCAGCCCGTCTCCTGCAGCCTCTGACAGCTGCCCCCTGGGGATGCTGCTGCTGACAGTAGTGGTGGCAGCGGCGGGGCAGGTAGCGGTGAAGGTGGCGGTGCTTGCGGCAGTCCTTGTGGCGGTGCTGGCCGCGGTACAGGTGGCGGGCTGTCGGTTCTGATGGTGGGCGCCAGGCCCTCACCTGGAGCCTCTGAGGCCTGAATTGCCTTGCCATGGCTCTTCTGCCCCTTCCTCACATTGGTAGATGCTGTTGGGACCTTGGCTCTGGCAGCTGGAGTTTTGGAAGAGGCTTTGCTGGGTGGATTGTGCTCCTTGGCCTTGCTGCATGCTGGCCCCTTCTTCACCTTGACACGTGGCGGAATGGTTTGGTCCTTTGCAGGGGTCAGTGGCACACTGCCTGGCCTGATGGGTGCCCCCTTTGATCATCTGGGAGTTGCAGGTACCACAGCTGACACCGACTTGGAGGCTGAGGTGCTGGCCTGGGATTTGGACACCCTGGCTCGAGGGGAAGGACAGGGGGGAGGGGTAAGAAACAGGTCAATGTCTGCCAGGAAAAGGTTTTTAGACACACTGGGATGGGAAGATGGAGAGGGTTTAGGAGGGGAGGAAGAGGAAGTGGTTGCAGGAGGTGTCTGTCTGCTGAGTTTGGGTGAAGGTGCATGGTCTGGATGCTGTTGTGAGGTGGATGGCTGTTGGGTGGGTAGGTGCTTGCGCTTGTGTACTTTGGGAGGAGGGGTCACAGACACACTAGGAGAGGACACAGGGGATGTGTGCACGGTTGTGGGGGTGGTGACTGCTCGTGAGGGGTGTGTTGTGATGGGCGTGGAGGTGATGGAGGTAGTGGATGAAGATGTAGTACATGCTGGTGTGAGTGGAGACGCTACTGGGAGGGAGGTGGACGAGGAGGAGGGAGACACATTGGAGGCAGTGAATGTTGGTGTGTTTGCATGGATATGGTGCTTGTGTGAGTGCCTGTGAGATGAAGTGTGGTGCTTATGTTTGCCTGAGCCACTTGTGTGTGGTGATTTGGGTGAATGCTGGTCTGAAGGTGTGCTTGGGATAGGCTGGCGTTGAGGAAATTGGGTCTGGGTAGAGAAAGTTGGAGGGGGGGGCTAGAGGCAGGGACAAGGGCTGCCATCAGTGTTGGGGCCAGAGCCTGAAATGCTCTATGTTGGGCCACCACACCAGAGTGAATGCCCTCCAGGTATGCATTTGTTTGTTGCAAATGCCCTGCTACACCCTGGATGGCATTCAGTATGGTTGCCTGCCCAACAGAGAGGGATCTCAGGAGGTCAATAGCCTCCTCATTGAGGGCAGCAGGGCTGACTGGGGCCAGGCCTGAGGTGCCTGGGGCGAAAGAGATGCCCACCCTCCTGGGTGAGCGGGCATGGGAAACATGCTGAGGGGCTGCTGGGAGGGCGGTGCTGGTGGGGGGGGTGGCGGATGTACCTGTTGTTGGGGTGGGCACAGAGGTGTCTACCACCGCCAGGGAGCTTCCATCGGAGGAGGAGTAGCTGTCTGTGGTCTCCCCTCCTGTCACCGTCATGGTGCTCCCCTCGCCCTCCATCTCAATGGTGCCCTCGCCCTCGATGGATTTGGCCTCCAAATCCGATGTGGGATGCAGCTCCCTCTGTCACCTCTGCTCCTCCGCCAGATGATGCTAATGCACACAAGGACAGGGTGACAAAACAAAAAGGGGGGGAATGACAGAGGATACACTTGATCAATGCCAGCAACACCACTACAGTTGGCGTACACAACACACAGGGAGCAGCCCTCTGCACTAGGCCATGCCCACCCATTTCCTAAGACAGTCACAAGCCCATAGGGTACAATGCCTAATGCCAGCATTTGCACCAGAAACCGACAGGACCCTGGCCAGTAGTAGATGGCCACTTACACTATTGGGGTAGGAGTGCACTAGAGCCTGACCAACAAGGGACCTACCCTGCCATGATCGCCCTGGCCTAGGGACACCCACAGCCCCCACCCCCCACCCAGGTACCTCCTAACGCACGCAAAGTCAGCTTTCAGAATCTGTACTCACCCCCTTGTGTCTGCTGTGATGCCCTCAAGTGCCCATCCAACTCTGGGTAGGCCACCTCCAGGATGCGGAACATCAGGGGAGTCATGGTGCGATGGGCACCCCTTCCTCATTGGGAGGCTAGCTCCAGCTGGGCCTCTGCCGTCTTCTTTGACCAGCGGCGCAGGTCCTTCCATCTCTTGCTGCAGTGGGTGCTCCGTCTGTGAAAGACCCCCATGGTCCGCACCTCCTTGGCGATGGCACGCCTAATACCCTTTTTCTGGTGGGCGCTGACCTGGAGGGAAAAGACAGCAGAAAAGGGAATTATTCACCCGCCTGGACCATCAAACTCATAGGCCACCAGTTCCCACCCATCCCCTGATGTACATACAATGACCACCTTACATGCTGCACTCTGGCCAGGACGCCTCAGCACCCCCCCAACATGTGGCTTACATCCACAGCACTCCATACATTCATGGCCCACGCATCGTGAACTCACCTGTTTGTCTGGAGGTCCGTAGAGTAAAGTGTACTGGGGTAGGACCCCATCCACCAGTTTCTCCAACTCCGCTGCAGTGAAGGCAGGGGCCCTTTCCCCAGACACATGAACCATTGTCACTTCCAGACACAGGTCACAGCAGCACTTGCAGTGTAGGTCTTCTCCTTTTGAAGATCAGGTAACAAGTGAGTGAATAAGTAGAAAATGTCGGTCACGTCTGCGGCGCTGCGCACTACCTACCGCGACGGCGCACAACGCCAATGCAATTACCTCATTTACACTTGTCCCTCCTCACAAGTTAGGCATCTGCCATTTCAGGGGGCCACAGGGCATGGCACCTAACTGGGTCACAGCAGACATTGGCACCGCAACTGATTCTAGGATTCACATATTTTTTTTTAATGTTTAAAAAAAACAGCATTAGTGTAATAGATGTGGGACTGTGACCCTCTGCTCACCGTTCTCTTCCATAGGTTCCGACCACTGAGGCTGCATAGGAGATGGCGGCCTCCTCCGGTGTACAGACCCCTGGTGGACCTTGCAACAATGGAGGACAGACACATTATCATTACCTACAGACTTGATCGTGCCACAATCCAGGAACTGTGTGCCCAATTGGAGCCAGACCTGATGTCAGCAATCCGGCAGTCCACTGTTATCCCCCCTCTAGTTCAAGTCCGTTCAGTGCTCCATTTCCTGGCAAGTGTTTCCTTCCAAACAACAGTGGCCATGGCATCAGGGATGTCTCAGTCAATGTTCTCTAACGTGTTGACCAGAGTGTTGTCAGCTCAGCTGACACACATGCGCAGCTACATCGTGTTCCCCAGGTGGAGGATTTGGCCACAGTGAAACCTGATTTTTATGCCCTAGGACATATCCCCGACATCATAGGTGCCATTGATGGTACACATGTGGCATTTGTCCACACCCCCGGAGAAATGAGCAAGTTTTCAGGAATAGAAAAAGCTATCACTCTCTGAATGTGCAGATGGTGTGTTCGGCAGACCAGTACATCTCCCATGTGAATGCCAAATACCCTGGCTCTGTCCATGACGCTTTTGTCTTGAGGAATAACATCCCATATGTGATGGGCCAACTCCAGAGGCACCGGGTGGGGCTAATAGGTGAGCCGAAGGTCCCCACACAGTATGAGTAGGTGTCTGGGTATGGGGTTGTGAGGAATGCCAGGACAAGGGCAGAGGAACGTTACAATGAGGCACGTGGGCGTACATGGAGGATTATCAAACGGACCTTCGGCCTCCTGAAGGCCAGATTCCGGTGCCTCCATCTGACTGGTGGATCCCTGTACTACTCATCCAAGAAGGTGTGCCAGATCATCGTTGCATGTTTCATGTTGCACAAACTGGCCTTGAGAAGCCAGGTGCCTTTTCTGCAGGAGGATGAGCCTGGAGATGGTCTTGTGGCAGTGGTGGAGCCTGTGGATAGTGAGGAAGAGGAGGCAGAGGAAGAAGATGTTGACAACAGGAGCAACATTATTCTGCAATACTTCCAGTGACACACGGATAAGACATTGTACATTCATTTTACATTTCAGTTAACTGTTGCACATTGTACAAGACAGACTCTTACCCTATGTTTCCGGCCACTGACCACCGTTTGCCATGTCTATTTTCAAATCCCTGTGCCCCACTCTGGTTCCTGCTATGTGTACTGCTGCCCACTACAGGTCATACCAATGTATGTATAACTGGCCATATGGATTGAAATGTTTACAGCTTGTTCACCTAATACATATTGCAATCAATTGACAGACTCCGTACTTGTATTTGATCCAAGGGTGTTTATTTCAGTGCTCATAAGTAGAGGGGGATGTGCAATAGGCAGGGGTGATGATGGAGGAAGGTCCAGTTAGAGTTCAGTCTCTTGGTATCACAGGTGCATTGTTCAAAGGCATAGGAAGGGGAGTAATGGCAGTTCAAGGTGGACAGGATGACATAGTGGGACAGAAGGGTGACAATCAGGAGAGTCTTATTTTGTGGCGGGGGTCTTGGCAATATTCTCTGTCTTCTGCATGGATCGCAGGGACTGTTTGCGGGGTGGTTCTCCTTCTGTAGGGGATGGGGTGCTGGTGGCCTGTTGGTCCTGTGGCGGTGCCTCCTGCCCACTAGCGCCGGCAGAGGTGGAGAGCTGTTCATCTGTGTGGATAGAGTCAGAGGCCCGTTGTTGTGCCACTGCCTCCCTCATGGTCTTGGCCATGTCACCCAGCACCCCTGCAATGGTGACCAGGATGGTGTAGATGTTTGTTAGGTCATCCCTGATCCCTAGGTACTGTCCCTCCTGCAGCCGCTGGGTCTCCTGCAGCTTGGCCAGTATCTGGCCCATAGTCTCCTGGGAATGGTGGTATGCTACTAGGATGTTGAAGAGAGCGTCGTGGAGAGTGGGTTCCCTGAGCCTGTCCTCCCCCTGTCGCACAGCAGTCATTCCAGCTTCCCTGTTGTCCTGTGCCTCTGTCCCCTGAACTGTGGGCCCACTGCCACTGACCCCAGGTCCCTGATCGTCCTGTGTATGTGGGATTGCATGGGGTCCCTGTAGTTGTGGACACACTGCTGATTGACGTGTCCTGGGGACAGAGGTGTGGGCCCGCTGGGTGGGTGCTGTGCTGGTGTTTCTTGAGGGGGGAGGCTCTGTGGTGGGTTGGGACTGTGGCAGGGGAACCAACTGTCCAGAGGTTCCTGATGGGCCAGGCTGGTCATCCTGATCCAGGTGTGCAGAGCTGCTGTCATCACAGTGGGCCTCTTCAGAGGCTGGACTGGTTGTAGCTGGCACCTCCTCTCCGGTGACGTTGAGTAGGGGTCCTGTGGGGATGCAAATACAGTGTTAATGTATATGCGTGTGCCATCTTGTGCATGGGTGTGTTTCCCTGTATGATTGTGATTTCCCTGTCAGCTTGGCTTTGTGTTTGTGGTGGTTTTGTGGGCTGGGTGAATCTCTGTGATTCGCTTGCTTTGTGATGGGTGTCCATGCAGGTCTGTGATGGGTGTCCATGCATAGGTGTTGCATGCAGGGCTTGGTACTGGGATGGGTGGGTTGTGATGGTGGGGTATATGTGAGGTGGTGGAGTGATGGGGTGAGGGTAGGGGTATGAGTTTGTGATAGCATGCAGGTAGGGTGGGGGATTTAGTAGTAAAGATTTGACTTACCAGAGTCCAGCCCTCCTGCTACTCCTGCGAGTTCCTCAGGATGCATGATTACCAAGACTTTCTCCTCCCATGTTGTTAGTTGTGGGGAAGGGTGTGGGGGTCCACTGCCAGTCCTCTGTACTGATATCTGGTGTCTTGCAACCACAGAACGCAACTTCCCCCGTAGGTCACCTTCCCGCCTCTTCCTGATGTCATCCCTTGTTCTTGGGTGCTGTCCCACGGCGTTGACCCTGTCCACGATTCTCCGCCATAGCTCCATCTTACTTGCAATGGACGTCTGCTGCACCTGTGATCCGCATAGCTGTGACTCTAACTGGATGATTATCTCCACCATGACCGTTAGCTCCTCCTCAGAAAACCTGGGGTGTCTTTGGAGTGCCATGAATGTGGTGTGAGTGGTAGGTGTGAGGATGTGTGGAGTGATGTGTGGGGTGATGTGTTGTGGTGCGTGGTGTGAGGTGCATGAATGGTGTAGGGGTGATGGTGTTTTGTGCCTCTGATTGGGTGGGTGCTCCTGCCTTGTCTCTCTCTCTCAGTTATCAAATCCTTGGGGTCGTAAAGGGTTGTGGGTAATGTGGGTGTGTGTTTTATAGTGGTGTGAGTGTGTGGGTGTGGTGTGTGAATATATGTGTCGGGTGTGTGTAGTTTAAACTGTCCAATGTGGTGGTGTTTTGTAAATGTGTGTGTATTTTGAGCGCAGTGGTGTGTCCCGCCAATGGTTTACCACGGTTGAAAGACTGCCACAGTGATTCGTGGGTTCTGATACTGTGGGCGTGTTCCTGTTGTCGTAATGGTGTGGGTTTTGGTAGCGCCAGTTTATCACTGACCTTTGGTGTGGAGGACTTGTGTGGGTGTCTGTATAGTGGCAGATTTTCCTGTGTGGGTCATAATACCCATAGCGGATTTCCGCTGCGGTCACGGTATGTTGGTGGTCGTCAGCATGGCGGTAGGTGGCATTTACCACCAAGGTTGTAATGAGGGCCTCAATCTGTGATTGTGTGGTCCAGCAATACAACATTTAAAAAAATAACATTTCTATTGCATGACAATATTTTGTGAACATTATCCCAATCTGTATCTGTGAAAAAAACCTCTCACATTCAGTGTATTAGAACAATTTAAAATTAGGAAAAAGAAGTCTTGAATGTCTGTGTTACTGTAAACATTCAGTTTGTGCAACAGGAATTGAAGTTATTAGGCAGCAAATAAAAGCAACTTTAAGAAGCCAGGACTTATTTATTTTAGCATCTCACTTGCTGTAATGACTCATATCCTTTTTGTCATGCTATCAGGATATCCTTCAGGTTTGTGCTGGAGTAACCTGTCTGTCCAACTGTAAATCTGGTCCATTGGCTTGGATTGTCAGGCTCAAATATGCTTTATCTTCAATACTACATGCAAAGTAGTTTTCTACACGTGAATACGTTGAGCATTTAACTGCTACTAAATAAATTAAACAGTATGGAACATCTTCCAACATGAAGGGGTTTTCTTTTCTTGTTAACACAACTACACCGTAGAGGGACAAGCACTTTCACTGTCTGAAACTGCATTTGTCTCAAGCTGCATCTACATTCAGAAAAATGTTTAAATGTAGCTGCGTTGTAAGATTCGATTTAGGGCACAAATTGAGGGTACACATATATAGACTGCATCTACCCACTATTTTCACACGGTAGATGTCTTCTACAATGCCAAACGTTGGGCCCCACACAGATATGGTAAACATTTTCCGGTGTAATTTTCAGACACTGGGACACATTTAGGAGAATCTGCAAAATGTCTGCATTCTTTCTGAGCAGCAGCATGCATGTGGTGAGGGGGCTGAGCAGATTCCAGCTGGGCACATAACAAAGGGTGAAATCAAAGGGCCATCAGACCTCTTTTTGTTAGAGTATCCTGGCTGGGAGATATTAGGAGCCTTAGATGCAATGAAGGGGAAATAAATATACACAGCTTATCACTTCACATGTACTTAAGAGAAGCTTGCTTTGTCTTTGTTCAGTCCCCGTATATAAGAGATATGCATGCACTGTAAGAATGCAAAATGTGTTGGTCTGTCCCATTATTTACACAAATAAATATTTAAATACCACTATTGTTGTTTTATTTCTTTTATAGTGCTATGGTGCTACTCATCCCATTGAAGGGTGTCAGAGCCCTTTACATGACACGTCCACATTATACATAGACAATAAATCATATGTGTGTTAGTCTGTGTACAAGTAGAAGCCACATGTCCTTCATAGGTCACTGTGCTATATTAGAAGGTATTCAATGTAGAACTGCAAGTAACAAAAGTATCTCTGTGTTAAAAGCAATAACCCACTTACTCATTATTATAAAATAAAAATGTGTCATCTGTGTGTTACATAATGTGCTTTGCCGGAGACAAATGAACTGTCTATGCTACTTTGATTCAAAACTGGGTCTAAGTGTCACACTATGATCTCTGCACTATGGGCCATATTTATATTGGCCTTGCGCCATTCCAACATCACAGTAGCATCATTGTTTTTACGCTAATGTGGCGTTGGAAGGGGAAAAACACTGCACCATATTTAGAAAGTTATTTTGCCACTTTGTAACCCCTTGCACCACATTATGCTTGAGTTAGTTATAATGCATGCAAGGGGGCATTCCGGCACTATGGGGGGGCATAAAAATGGCGCAAGGGAATCTCTGAGACTCCACTGCGCAATTTTTATCAGCATTTTTCATAACGCCTGGTAAGTGCAGGGGTTAAACAAAGGCTCCCATTGATTATAATGGGCCTATGGGTGCTTTGCAGGATTAGCGACTTAGGGCCAGATGTATCAAAGGGTTTTACCCATTCTGTGTCTATGGGAAAATGCATTGGTACATATGGCCCTTAATTTTTTATGCTAATCCTGCAAAGCACCAGACTGGCGTAAAAAATTATGACGCTAGTCACTCTAACTACCGCCATGGTGTGCTGTATTTTAAATACAGTGCTACCATGGTTGGGTTAGAGGAGCACTAATGGGAGCTAGAAAAGTGGTGCTACTCTAGGTGCAGCGCTGCTTTTCATATATCTGCCCCAGGTGACTTAACCTCATAAGATATTTTAAAACACAGACTTTGCAACGAATTATGCAGAACAGGTTTACTGCCATGTTTATCCTTTTTGCTAATTTCTTTGTAGCTGGGTTTAAAAAGCCAAGGTTTACGGTGAGGCCCAGATTTTTCATAAAGGTTCTGTCTCTTTTGTGACACTACCCCGATGCAAATTCTCATTTGTTAAATATCTTAATGCACTCAAGTGTACTCAGGATCGGAGGAGTGGCTAGGCGCAAGAGAAAATGGCCTCAATTTAAGTTGGCTCTAACTCCGTGGTCGACATCATCCTTCATCTGCTCCAATGTCTGTGGCCAGCAGCCCAGACAGGTGGCCCTTGATATTGGGAGGGGGCTGAGGGTAGGGTTCTCTGGAGGCCCAGTGAGAGCAATCCTGCGTAGTCGGGAGTGACCTGTTTAGCCCAAGATGCGCACGCTGGGTGCCGGCAGCAGTGCGGTGAAAGACAATGATGACGGGCCTGAGACAGCCTCGGAGTGGCACTGCCAGATGGAGACGAGCCGGGGACTTTGAAACATGCAAGAAGCCTTTGGGACACAGGTATTTTTCCGGAAATGTGGGGGCAGAGCCAGTGGCGGAAAATGGCCGTGGCTTCAGGCTATGATCCGGCCTTGCAGACAGACCTTTCCTTCTGGGTCTCATCTCTGCATCAGGAATACGCATTAGCTGCAAGACAAAGGGGTCCTGGGGCACTGAAGATCTCCTTGAATGTGGGTCCTGAGGTGGTGAAGGGCTAGGCCCGCACATCGGTGATCAAGGAAGAGCTAGTGGGAGAGGCCCAGAGGTACAAGAGGACAGCACTTCCCCTGGGGCCTACGTCGCATTGTTGCTGCACCACCGCACACTGCCGGAGCATGTGTGCAAAATTGTTAATCCTGTGTGGTGCAGCCTCAGGAGGCCATAAGAAGGGAGACACATGCATACCAGATAAGTGAGGGCTGGGCCTGGGGGCTCTAAATACTGATGATTGAGACCAGCCTGTTACATTTGGGGCTGTGGCTGGCCCTGGCCCTGCCTGACCCTCAAGCTATTCTAGAGTAGCTGGTGGAGGGAAAAGTTGCCTTAGAGAAAACTGAAGAGTAAGTGTTTAAGGGGGGGTCCAGGACTGGGCTCACCTGGCCTGACTACAACTAGTTGATGTTTGGCTGCCTTGTGCGCAGCACTGAAGTTCTAAAGGTGCATGACCCCCTAGCCCTAGACACTTGACAGGCCATTGGGGTGACATAAGGTTGCTTGATGCAGTATTGGGCCAGATTGCACTACTTGCACTAAAAGCGATGAGGGGAGGTATTTTCGGACAGCTCCTTCCATCATGGTGGGGGGCTGTGGTGCATGCTCCGTACCCCAGCAACTGAGATGAGAGGGCCTACACATGATCCATAGGAAGGAAGCGATGCGCCTGGCAGCAAGCTCTCCTTGCAAAAAATAATGACAGCTAAACTTGGTGCTGTCCCAAAAGACGTTGCTCTACTCCTGGCATACTATCAGAAATGTCTGAGAAAGTGTTGACAGCAGAAACCAACATTGCCTGCCTTCAAGTAGTCACAAAGCTCCTCGAAGAGAGGGTCCAACGCTTAGTGAAAGACGATGGACTGATGGTGGCTAAGCTGAAGGATCTGCCGGGCAGGGCCAGATGCCATAACATCTGGGTGGTGGGGATACCGGAGAAAGCAGAGGGACCAAGCATTGAGCTCTTCTTGGAGGAGTTCATATCCAAACAACTCAAGCCAAGGAGGCTCTCTCACTTCTTTGCAATAGAAAGAGCTCATATGGTGCCTGTCCCTACACCAAAGTCAGGTGCACCACCCTCAAAACCATCCTTGCAAGGGAGTTCAACTACAGGGATCATGATGTAGTTTTGCAGGTGGCTCGGGTGAAGGGAAAATGCAACAATCTATTTTTCCAGAACTTTGCGTTACAGGTGCACCAACAACGACTCAGTTTCATGGAAGTCAAGAAAGCCCTCCGCAAATAAGAACTGAAGTTGCTTTTCCCCACCTGACTCTGAGTCACTGCTGAGGGCAAGGCCTGGCACTTTGGGAGGCCAGAGGAGGAATGGTACTAGATGGAGGGATGGTGAGCCTCAAAGAATCGGAATCAGGGCAACATGAAGGAGAAAAGACACTCAGATAGACGGTGCTCCTCTTGGGTGGACTAACATGGGGGAGACGCTTGCTTGGAGTAACTGTAAGGTGATGGGCTGTGAGTAATGTATGGAGCACCCGGTCTACATGATGGGACAGTGGAATAATCACAATATTTGATTTCAAGTGATGACAAACGACTACTATCTCCTGCTGTATGGCAATGGCAAATAATTTGAATACTGACGATGTCATGATTGCTAACTGATTTCTTCACAGGCATCTTAAAGCCATGTACTGGTTAATGTTATGTTGCTGAAGAGGTGACAGGCACTCTGCATTTTGGGGTGGTGGGAAGTTTATAGCCTTCTTGGGAGGGGGCTGGGTGGAGGGCATTGGGCTATTTGTTTGTTTCAGTTTGAGTAATGCTCAGCCATTCTTTGTTTCAGCAGCAGAACAATACAGACCTGGATTAGTGCTCAATGTGAGATCCTGCTACGAAGTACAAACATTGAACGTTACTTCTTAAGGGGTAGATATGGCACATAGAAACAATCCAACTGATACCCTTCTAAGGGGGAAATCATTACACCGAAACACTTTAAAGGCGATAACCTGAAACATAAATGGACGAGGGAATACAATTAATGGACTCGTGTTACTGCAATATTTAAAACGTTATTCCCTGGACATAGTACATCTGAAGGGCAACCAATACCAGGCACTAGATAGGATGGGGTTTACCCTAACATCACATGCAGGCTTCACTACCGACTCTAGAGGGGTGGGGATATTGGTCAGAAAGTGGCTCCCATATATTCCACAACACATGTGGAGGTTTGTGGCACAGATCAGTAATTGGCAGAAGTACACCATAAACCTTTGCTCTACCTACATCCCGCCAAGGAAGCACACAAAGGCATTACCTGAACTGAGATCCATGATAGTAGGAATGTCATCAGGTGTCCTTAATTTGAGGTCAACATGAAAGTAGTAATGGACAAACATTCTGTCAGTAAAAACTGACAGAACAAGACAAATAGAGGGGGATGTAAGAGCCTCTCCTCTGCTGGCATTAATAGGCGCATATTTTCTGGTCGACCTGTGGTGGGAACACAATCCTCTTGGGCTCCAGTATAGTTTCTACTTGGTTGTGCACTCCAGTAACTCCTGAATAGATTATCTCTTCACACAACACATGCATGCATATAGATTTAGCCAGACCCACCACAAGGCCAGGGGCATCTCTGACCACTCCCAGGTGGAGGCTATGTTTATTGGTTAGACACTGAGAAAGGCAGAGTTGCCACAAGTTGATCCCTGATATTTCAAAGACAGGACAAAGACGGTACAGCTTAAAAGAGTGGCAGTGCATTATTTCTGGGCCAATGTGGGACCTGTTGATTCCTCCAGCGTTTTGTGGAAGGCATTTAAGATTGTTACATGGGGCAGGCGATAGCTATGATCACAGGAATAAAGAAGGATCTGTGGGATGACTTAGATGCTTTTGGATAGGGACATCTAAGAACTAGAATGCAGAAGCCTTTAAAAGGCTGATGGGGAGATGGGTCACAGACTTCATCACAAGCAATGCGAGTTCCGTGCATTTTCAGAGGGATCACCTAGGATGCATGCTCTGGCTACCAAGCATTGGTTACATGAAGTTGAGAATATTGCTGGTTAACCAATGGTGTGGCTGAGGGAGGAGGGATCAGGGTAGGAGCTGGGTCCTTAAAATATGAGATTCTGGTGAACTCCGGGTGTCAGCATTCAAGATTGCTGTCACCTTTGCTTCATATTATGAGGCACTCTATGTGCACACCTCTTGGGTAATGAGGGAGGACTGAATTGAGTTCCTCAAAGACATTAAGGCCCAACCCCTTCTGGATGAAAACACGGAGGCTCTAGATGGGGATGTTACAAAGAACGAGCTCATAAATGCCCTGAACACTCTACACTTTGGAAAGGCAGTGGGTCCAAATGGCCTCCTGGTCGAACTATACACAGTTAAAGGTAAAGCATCAAAATATGTGTTGCCAATGTTTCAAGAAGCACTGAAGGAGGGGGAACTGCCCCTCAATCAACGCATGGCGACTATTGAAGTGCTCCCCAAGAACCACAAATCCAGGACTGTAAAAAATTGGTTTGTTGGTTGACTGGGTTGTGAGCCCTGATCAAGCAGCAGCCACAATCCCCTTGCAGGGTGAACCACAAAAGTCACTAACTTAACCTATGCGTAACCCAGGGTAGCTTGGCACAAAAAGCAGTCAGGCTAAACTTAGAGGCAATGTGTTATGTATTTGAGCAGCACACAAACAGTAATAAAGTGAAAACACAACACAATAAAAATCCCAATTTAGAAAATAGAGAACATTTTAATATATTATTTGACACCAAAGCCATCCAAATCCGATTAGTGGAACCGGGGTTATGAATTTTTAAAGTTTAAGGTTCAAAATGGCAAGTCCTCAGTTTTAGAAAATGTCCACATAGGCACGTTTAGCACCACAACCAAGGGTCCAGAAGATGATGAATACCTCTTAGGGGTTAAAAACTCACTCATGCTGGGACCATGTGCAGCTTCAAGATGGTGAGAGTCTGTTATGTCCCTGTGGCTCAGAACAGGAGGCCAGCTAAACTAGCCCTTGGAGTTTCTTTGGAAGTCCTGGTTGCAGATGGTGATGCAGAGCTCTTCAGCAGGACTGGCCTCTGAAGGTGCAAGGCTGGCTCCAGGCAGCAAAGCAGTCTTTCCAGGTACAGCAGATGTCTGGCAGAGTGCATAGAAGGTCACAGCAGCAGGCAGTCCTCTGAGAGTCCTTCCGCAGGTCCAAAGGTGAACTAAAGAGTGGTTCTGAGAGCCCAATTTTTATATCCTGATGCCCTGCTCCTAGAAGCTGGGAGAAGGTTTCCAGAAGTGTTCTCTGAAGTTCCAGGAGTTTCCTGCCTCCCTTGCCCTGGGCCCTAGCTGGCTGCACTGAAAATGCAGGTTGATAAGCCAATTGTGTGGTGGCAGAGCCGGGCCTATTCAGTTACAAGTGGGGCTGTGTTTAGCTCCGCCCCGCCAAGTCAATTAATGGCCCATTCAGGCTCTGATAATCCCCCTATTCTGTGACTGTCTAGGGTGGATTCACAATGTCTTAACTGTCAGTTACACCCGGTCTTGTGACCTAAGGCAGGCTGCAGGCACAGAGGGCTAGGGAAAGGAAAATGCCAACTTTCAAAAAGTGTCATTTTCAAACTTGCATCATTACCAATAAAGAGGGTTTATCATTACAAGTTCATGGCATATCTGCCACTTCTGGTTTAGGAATTAAAGCTTATTAAAAATAATAAAGAATCCCCAATTCTATTATATGAGAAGTGTAGGCCTCATAGAAGTGAAAACATTAATTTGGGAGTGTGAGAAAACAGGGCTGATTGCAGAGGCCCCATAACTTTTTGCCCCCATTTTCCACTTTTTGCTGGTGTTTTCCTGACTTTAAAGGTGCCCTGGGTACTGCTAACCAGTCCCAGGGCCTGTGCTCTGTGTAAAATGGATATGCAAATTAGGCTAATTATAAGTGGCTAAGTTAACCTACCTTTAAGTCCCTAGTATATGGTAGGGCATGTAGGTTTAGGGACCACAGCATAGGTGGTGCACACCTAGGTGCACTGCTGAGGTGCCCAGTGTCATTTTAAAAGCAAGCCTGCCTTGCTTTTTAAATTAAAGTTATATGCAAATTCGACTTTGGAATTAAAGGTACTTCCAAAGTCTTAAACTACCTTATTTTTACATATAAGTCACCCCTAAGGTGTGCCCTATGTACCCCTAGGGCTGGGTGCCATGTAACTATAAGCAGGGACTTTATAAAAATAGATTTATAAGCCCTGGTGAGGTAAAAACAGCCAAATTCGTTTTTCCCTCATTGAAGTAAATGGCCTTCATAGGCTAGAATGGGCAGACTTTATTTTAAATGTTAAAGTCTCCTTAAATGATGCATACCAAGAATCTGGTATCAAATTAATTGTTGTAATAAATCCTACAACTTCCAGTTGTTGGATTTAATATAACTAGTTCAGGTAAAAAGTTTAGACTTTACCTAAAAAGTTGCCAATTTCAGCTCTGCATTGTTTTTGCTGCTGTGCTCTGATTGGCCAGCCTGCAGCAGCTTCTGCCAGGCTGCCTTGATGAGGTGTGAAGTGGCCAGGCTTCACACAAAGGAATGTGCTTGGGGGAGAGAATCTCCCCTCAGCAGATGGTGAGGCAGGAAGGGGGAGGGCTGCCAAACTGGTCTTCAAAGGCAGAGAAGGACATCTGGAGCACCCAGCAACACCCCCACATCCTGCAACCCCAGACAATTAGGTGCCCCCTTGATTAGATTAGGAGAGGGCAGGAGAGGGGTGTGTTTATGATTTTTAGCCACACCAGTAGGTGGGCTCAGCCAGATGTAACCTCCAAAAATCAGATTCATCCATGTTGGATTTTTAGAGACTGTTGCCTTCTGGGATGGATTTTTGCCACACTTCCCAGGAAGTGGTCATCACAGGGGGACGACCCTGTCCCTGATTGGAGAACTAGGGCCCCCCTGCTTTTCACCCAGGAGCAAGGATAAAACTGGCAGACCTGCACCCACACCCCAGATCCCCACCAAATTTCAAGAAGAAAGAACTTAAGGAGAAGAAGGACTGCCCTGCTGGACCCCTGGCCTGCACCTGGAACCTGCACTCAGAAGGACTGCACCAGCTGCACACTTGGGCTTCACCACAAGAAGGGCTTTGCCTGGCTTCAACTGGTTCAAGGAGGGACTCCCTGTTTGCTACAGGTGAAAAATTGCTAAACCAGAGTCCCCTGCACCAACTCCTGAAGAAAGCGACCAGCTGACCACTGTCCAGTGGCCAAAAAGGAGTTTGTGCCAGGTGCATTCTGGGAGTTGAAGTCCGCACCCCCCAAGGACCATCACAGAACTTCTGGACCCTTGGGGTGAGCTGTGGACCCCAAAAGAACCTTAAAAGAACATCTGGGTGAAGCCCCAGAAGTTTGGAAAAGATTTGAGAATTTTTGGAAAAAAGCTCCAGAGAGGGACCGACCCGCCGCGGAAATTCTAGCCGGCTTGCCTCAACCGCGACCCGGCCTGACTTCGTGGTTCGTCCCGGTAAAGAAAAACATCCAAAAAAGAGACTAAGGTGGTCATTACGACCCTGGCGGATTACTTCCGCCAGGGCCGCGGGACGCGGTGGCACCGCCGACAGGCCGGCGGTGCCCCGCGGGGCATTCTGACCGCGGCGGCTTAGCCGCGGTCAGAGAAGGGAAACCGGCGGTCTCCCGCCGGTTTCCCGCTGCCCCCAAGGAATCTTCCAGGCTTGGGGATTCCGACTCCCCCTCCCGCCATCCAGTTCCTGGCGGTTCTCCCGCCGGGAACCGGATGGTGGGAGGGGGAGTCGCGGGGCCCCTGGGGGCCCCTGCAGTGCCCATGCCAATGGCATGGGCACTGCAGGGGCCCCCGTAAGAGGGCCCCGCTTGTATTTCACTGTCTGCGTAGCAGACAGTGAAATACGCAACGGGTGCAGTAGCACCCGTCACACCTTCCCACTCCGCCGGCTCGATTACGAGCCGGCTTCATGGTGGGAAGGTCGTTTTCCCCTGGGCTGGCGGGCGGCCTTTCGGCGGCCGCCCGCCAGCCCAGGGGAAAACTTGGAATACCCTCCGCGGTCTCTGGACCGCGGAGCGGTATTCCTGACGCGCAACATTGACGGGCGGCCTCCGCCGCCCGTCAATGTTGGAATGAGGGCCTAAGTGTGAACGTAAAAAGTTGACCGGGACCTCCCAGCCATCGTATCCGAGAAGGGCTCCATGGACGTCGGATCAAGATCCAGGTTTACCCCGGTCGAAGGATTTTCATCTCGAAAAAACGACTAAGTCCGAAGGTAAAAGTCTCCACCGAGGAAACCCACATCGCGTATCCGGACAAGGGCTCCAGGAGGTCGGATTCAACTGGCAGGTTCGTCCCGGTGAAGAAAAACTTCAAAATAAAGACTAAGTCAGAAGGTAACTTTTTAACCGAGGCCTCCCGTGACCTGTAGCCGAGCAGGGCTCCATCGCGGTCGGCCTGAAACTTTGACTTTGCCCCGGTCCTGGTGCAACCAGATGACTCGATTGGCGCTTTTTGTTTCTAAGCGCTAGAAAAATAGTAATTCTTTAAAAATTCATATCTCCGGTTCCCCTGAACCGATTTTAATCGTTTTTGTGTCATTTTAAAGATAAAAATATAAACTATTTTTATGAATTGGGGTTGGATTTTTAAACTGTTTCCTGTGTTTTATTTAATTACTGTTTTGTGATATTTGAATGCTTTACACTTTGTCTCCTAAGTTAAGCCTTGACGCTCGTTGCCAAGCTACCAAGGGTTGAGCTGGGATTAATTTACTGAGACCTAACTGTACCTATGTGGAGGTTAGTGGCTTGTTGCTAGGTGTAGGTACCTACCTGCCCTACCAATAACCCATTTTCCAACATAATTGGAAGCAGCGACGGGATCCTGTACTTGTGTTCAATATCACGTTACAGTTTTAGGTAAAACAAATTAAAAATCCTTTAAATTGTCCTAGTGCAAAACATTTTTTAATTTTTAATTTGGATTAATTTCAATTATTTAATTTTTTTAATTTTTCTAAATTCTCGTTTCCAATTTTTGCAAAAAGTTTTTGTTGACACAAAACTAGGGAACCATGGAGCTTGATCTGGCTAGCCTACCCACACTGAAAGTAGTCCAGCTTAGGGGGTTGTGTATTGAAAGAGGGTTGCCTGCAACCACTGATCTCAGGAAGCAAATCCTGATCACATCCCTGACAGCATGGGCTGAGGCCCAAGAGGTAGAGTCAGAGGAAGCTCCAGAGGAGGGAGAAAGAAGGGAGGATGCAAGCTCTAACCACTCAGGGGATGGAAGGCATCTGAGCCTAAGTGAGGATGAGGAAGAACGGTCCTCAGTAAACACAGTCACTAGGGGCAGATCCAAAGCTAGTGGTGGGAAGGGGGTCCTTTCAGGAGGAGAGAACCCATCCATCAGAGAAAGAGAGCTGGAGGCCCAGCTAGCATACATAGCTTTGGAAGCAGAGAAGCTGGCCCTAGAAAAGAAAAAGTGGGCTTACAAAGAGAAAAGAGATGGAAGCAGCGATAAAGAAGCTGAGGTGTCCATGGGTGGGGGAGTTTGCCCCAGATTACCCAAGGGGGTAGTTCCTGCTTATGTAGAGGGGGATGACATAGATAAGTGGCTAGGGGCCTTTGAGAGGGCACTCCAAATGAGAAGGGTTAGGCCTCAATACTGGGGTTCCCTTTTGTGGGAGTTGGTCCCCAACTCAGGGAGGGATAGGCTTCTGACCTTAAGGGGGGAGGAGGCAGATTCATACCCTAGTATGAAGAGATGCTTAGCCAAGAAGTTTGGTCTAACCCCAGAGCAATATAGAATGAAGTTCAGGGACACCCAGAAGGTCAGTACCCAGTCTTGGGTTGACTTTGTGGACATTTCACTAAAGGCACTAGAGGGCTGGATTATAGGTAACAAAGTAGATACTTATGAGGGGTTATACAATCTGATCATGAGAGAGCACATCTTGACCAATTGTACCCAAGAAAGGTTACGCCAGCATCTAGTGGACTCTAAGCAGACCAACCCTAGAGAGCTAGGGGAGGCAGCTGAGGAGTGGTTGAGAACCAGGGTGGTTGTCAAGTCCCAGGGGGGAGACTCCAAGAAGGGGGGGACAGGTCCCCAAAAACCTAAGGAGGGAGGTGGTAAGCCCACCACAGAGACTCCCTCTGTACCCCAGAACCCTAAGAAGGAGGAGAGTAAATCCCACTCCCACTCTGACAAGCAGAGACAGGGAGACCCAGGGTTAAAAAAACTCTTGGACAGTAGGGCTTGATTTGACTGTCAGCAGACAGGTCACTTCAGAGGAGATGCAGCCTGTCCAAGGAAGGTGGTTAGCACTGGGCTGTCCAGTGTAGCCATAGAGGAGGATTCCTCAGATGATGAAGTCCTCCTAGCATTGTGCTGGGAGACAGGACCAGATGGTAAGCTGGTGATCCCTGAGGGTGGGAGTAGGCACTTCCACCACATTCAAGTGAATGGGATGCCTACCACTGGCCTGAGGGACACCTGTGCCAGTCACACTATAGTGAGTGACCGGTTAGTGACGCCAGACATGTATGTCCCAGGAAAGACAAAGAAAGTCAGGATAGCCACAGGGGAGGTCACCTCCAAACCTGTAGCCATAGTGCCCCTAGAGAGGGAGGGTATCCTTGACTGGATTAGGATGGTAGTCAATGCTGACCTCCCTCTAGATTGTATCCTGGGCAATGACCTCCCAGAGGTGAGTCTGGTCACAGATGGGGTGGTCGCCCAGGGCGCCCCCCCAACCCAAAGTCCTGGGGAGTCAGTCCCTATAGTTAGGAGACAGGGGTCCCCAAGAAAAGGAAAGAAGAAAAGGAAGGGTAGGTCACTCTTAAAGAGAGTTCCAGGGAGCCAAGGGCCCTCTGCCCCAGTAAGGGGGGAGCCCAGAGTTGGCACTGGTGAGGCCTCACCTGACCCCAAGGAAGTCCTGAGTAGTCAGGCAGCTGTCCAGATGCAAGGTGTTGCCCCTGCACTGACAGAAGGGAGAGTGGAAGGAGGGTGTCTGCCACAGGAAGTGGTAGCCCCCCACTCTAGATAGCAAAAGGGGTGCCAGGACCCCAAAGATGCCCCTAAAGCAGCTCAGCCACCTGTCAGTGGAGAGCTTAGGGTGTGGTTCTGGGTACTGACAGCTGTCAGTGGCCTCTGCTGGGTGCTAGCCTTCCAGGCAGCACTGTACTTGGCCTGGGAGGCAGACCCCAGGGCCAATAGCAAAGTAGGCCCCCTGACCCTGTTGGTCATGGTGGGGTTGCTCAAGTGTTGGGTGACCTCTTTGGGTAAGCTAGGTGTTGCCCTAGCAAAGTTTGGAGTAGGGGAGGTGGGCACCTCACTACCCAAGTTGGCAGAGAGAAAGGAGGAAGACCCCCCTAGAGGAAAGTTTCAGTTTGTGTTGGGTCCTTTTACTGTTGGGATGGCTTCACTACCCATAGGAAGTGACCCTGACAGGAGGATATAAGGCAGAGTAGGCCCTGCAAAGGGACAGCCAGTTTTCTTCACTGTCTTCCTCGCCTAACAAGCCAGGAAGACTCTCCCAGGGTTGGGCTGAGTCTCCTGGGCGTGTGGGCTGGGGGGGGGTTGTGTGAGAAAACAGGGCTGATTGCAGAGGCCCCATAACTTTTTGCCCCCATTTTCCACTTTTTGCTGGTGTTTTCCTGACTTTAAAGGTGCCCTGGGTACTGCTAACCAGTCCCAGGGCCTGTGCTCTGTATAAAATGGATATGCAAATTAGGCTAATTATAAGTGGCTAAGTTAACTTACCTTTAAGTCCCTAGTATATGGTAGGGCATGTAGGTTTAGGGACCACAGCATAGGTGGTGCACACCTAGGTGCACTGCTGAGGTGCCCAGTGTCATTTTAAAAGCAAGCCTGCCTTGCTGGCTGCTTTTAAATTAAAGTTATATGCAAATTCGACTTTGGAATTAAAGGTACTTCCAAAGTCTTAAACTACCTTATCTTTACATATAAGTCACCCCTAAGGTGTGCCCTATGTGCCCCTAGGGCTGGGTGCCATGTAACTATAAGCAGTGACTTTATAAAAATAGATTTATAGGCCCTGGTGAGGTAAAAACAGCCAAATTCGTTTTTCCCTCATTGAAGTAAATGGCCTTCATAGGCTAGAATGGGCAGACTTTATTTTAAATTTTAAAGTCTCCTTAAATGTTGCATACCAAGAATTTGGTATCAAATTAATTGTTGTAATAAATCCTACAACTTCCAGTTGTTGGATTTAATATAACTAGTTCAGGTAAAAAGTTTAGACTTTACCTAAAAAGTTGCCAATTTCAGCTCTGCATTGTTTTTGCTGCTGTGCTCTGATTGGCCAGCCTGCAGCAGCTTCTGCCAGGCTGCCTTGATGAGGTGTGAAGTGGCCAGGCTTCACACAAAGGAATGTGCTTGGGGGAGAGAATCTCCCCTCAGCAGATGGTGAGGCAGGAAGGGGGAGGGCTGCCAAACTGGTCTTCAAAGGCAGAGAAGGACATCTGGAGCACCCAGCAACACCCCCACATCCTGCAACCCCAGACAATTAGGTGCCCCCTTGATTAGATTAGGAGAGGGCAGGAGAGGGGTGTGTTTATGATTTTTAGCCACACCAGTGGGTGGGCTCAGCCAGATGTAACCTCCAAAAATCAGATTCATCAATGTTGGATTTTTAGAGACTGTTGCCTTCTGGGATGGATTTTTGCCACACTTCCCAGGAAGTGGTCATCACAGGGGGACGACCCTGTCCCTGATTGGAGAACTAGGGCCCCCCTGCTTTTCACCCAGGAGCAAGGATAAAACTGGCAGACCTGCACCCACACCCCAGATCCCCACCAAATTTCAAGAAGAAAGAACTTAAGGAGAAGAAGGACTGCCCTGCTGGACCCCTGGCCTGCACCTGGAACCTGCACTCAGAAGGACTGCACCAGCTGCACACTTGGGCTTCACCACAAGAAGGACTTTGCCTGGCTTCAACTGGTTCAAGGAGGGACTCCCTGTTTGCTACAGGTGAAAAATTGCTAAACCAGAGTCCCCTGCACCAACTCCTGAAGAAAGCGACCAGCTGACCACTGTCCAGTGGCCAAAAAGGAGTTTGCGCCAGGTGCATTCTGGGAGTTGAAGTCCGCACCCCCCAAGGACCATCACAGAACTTCTGGACCCTTGGGGTGAGCTGTGGACCCCAAAAGAACCTTAAAAGAACATCTGGGTGAAGCCCCAGAAGTTTGGAAAAGATTTGAGAATTTTTGGAAAAAAGCTCCAGAGAGGGACCGACCCGCCGCGGAAATTCTAGCCGGCTTGCCTCAACCACGACCCGGCCTGACTTCGTGGTTCGTCCCGGTAAAGAAAAACATCCAAAAAAGAGACTAAGTCCGAACGTAAAAAGTTGACCGGGACCTCCCAGCCATCGTATCCGAGAAGGGCTCCATGGACGTCGGATCAAGATCCAGCTTTACCCCGGTCGAAGGATTTTCATCTCGAAAAAACGACTAAGTCCGAAGGTAAAAGTCTCCACCGAGGAAACCCACATCGCGTATCCGGACAAGGGCTCCAGGAGGTCGGATTCAACTGGCAGGTTCGTCCCGGTGAAGAAAAACTTCAAAATAAAGACTAAGTCAGAAGGTAACTTTTTAACCGAGGCCTCCCGCGACCTGTAGCCGAGCAGGGCTCCATCGCGGTCGGCCTGAAACTTTGACTTTGCCCCGGTCCTGGTGCAACCAGATGACCCGATTGGCGCTTTTTGTTTCTAAGCGCTAGAAAAATAGTAATTCTTTAAAAATTCATATCTCCGGTTCCCCTGAACCGATTTTAATCGTTTTTGTGTCATTTTAAAGATAAAAATATAAACTATTTTTATAAATTGGTTTTGGATTTTTAAACTGTTTCCTGTGTTTTATTTAATTACTGTTTTGTGATATTTGAATGCTTTACACTTTGTCTCCTAAGTTAAGCCTTGACGCTCGTTGCCAAGCTACCAAGGGTTGAGCTGGGATTAATTTACTGAGACCTAACTGTACCTATGTGGAGGTTACTGGCTTGTTGCTAGGTGTAGGTACCTACCTGCCCTACCAATAACCCATTTTCCAACAGGGAGTGTTTCACTACTAGGACATTCAAAACTAAAAAGCACATGTCCTACCTTTCAATTACACATCATCCTGCCCTGTGGACTACCTTGGGCGTACCTTAGGGGTAACTTATATGTAATAAAAGGGGAGTTTAAGGATTGGCAAGGGGTTTTAAATGTCAACATGGCAGTGGGACACTGGCTTCAGGCTGCAATAGCAGGCTTGGGACAAGTTTTAAAGTGCTACTTAAGTGGGTGATATAATAAGTGCTGCAGGCCTACTTGTAGCATGTAATTTTATAATGCCCTGGGAATGTGGTATACCACTCTACAGGGAACTTACATGTAAAATAAATATGCCAATCAAATCACATTTTAGGTAGAGAGCAGTGCATAAAGTTCCAAGGCTAAGCATCAAAAATCCACCACAAAGTTGGAGGAGGAAGGCAAAATGTTTGGAGGTGACACTGTAGAAAGAGCCATTTCCAACACTGACTCAATGCTCGTCATATCAACTCATATCTTTGTTAAACGTTGAGACTAAAGTTATAGCCAGGGTGTTGGCACTCAGGCTTTGCAGAGTAATTGCCATGATAATCCACCTGGATTAGTCCAGTTTTATGCAAGACAGATGAATGCGGTTCAATCTGAGAGGCCTTTCTGGTGTGTTCCACATCACGTGGGACTCCCATACAGATCCGACTATGGTACTTTTGCTTTACACAAGAATGGCTTTTGATAATATTGAGTGGGACTACCTTTTTGCCATTATACACTGCCTGCGTTTTGACCCTCAATTATGTGCCTAGGTCTGACTTCTCCGTATAAAACCAGTGCACGGGTCAGAGTCAATGGTGTGATGCCACAGGCTTTTAACTTGGGCAAAGGTACCCGGCAAGTGTGCCCACTATCCACAATGATTTTCAGACTCTCACTGAAGCTGCTGGCTGCTTGGGCTCGTGTTGACCCACACATTCAGGAAATTAGTGATACTGGTGATTGGAAGGAGCATGTATCTCTTTCGCAGACGATGTTCTGCTGTACCTCGCCAATCCACACATGTCAATTGAAAGAGTGCTACAGGCGTTTCCTATTGTTGGAGACCACTATGGATTCTGGATTAATTGGGGCAATTCATGTCTGTACCTCCTGGTGGTGGGGTGCCAGACTTACCACAGGGGACAATGATATCAGTGGAGCTGGAAGGATTTACCTATATAGGCATATATCTAATGCGAGATACCATGGAGTTCTTGAGAAGGAATTAATATGAAGTCCTAGATAGGTTGCAGCGCGATGTCAGTCACTAGCGGATGCTGGCACTTTCCCTGATGGGCAGGGGGCTCCGTATAAAATGATGGCCCTACCTCTTTTTTTAGACATTCTGGAAAATACATTAGTCCCTGTACTTCGGGCCTTTTTTTCACAAACTTGATCAGGAAGTCTGCTGTCTTTTTTGGGACTGGGGGAGAGCAAGAATAACTCTTCACAAGCTCTAAAATGGAGAGTACGATGGTGGCCTGGATGTCCTGGACAACCTCAAATATTGCGTCACTGCCGGTGTTCATGACTGGAAGAGAGACATGGACTGGTGCCAACAGGCTGAAAAAGTAGTGTACCAGGGGAGGAGCTGCATTAAAAAATGGGAGAAGGTTTGGAGCAGTTAGTGCACTTTCATGAGAATAGGGTGGGCCTGGAATAGGGGTGTGCTGGACGAAGGAGAGAGATTGGCGATGGTGGAACCTGGGGACAGAGCTTACTCATTTATGTGCATACTTGCTGACGTCCCCATGTCTCTATGTTATGACATTGTGTACTGTTTTATGATGATGCACCCTAAACCTACGTAACATACTATGCCTACACTACTGTGCTCAAATAAAAAGATTTTCAAAACAAAAATGTACTCATGATAGACCTGCTAATCATATGTATGTGGTCTTAAGATCGATTGCCTGAACAACAAAATTTAAGGTAAGTCTTTCTTTTTTTATGGTTTATTAGTTGTTTAAAATGTGTATATATATATATATATATATATATATATATATATATATATATATATAAGTTGTTTAGACTTGTGGTCCCCTTTTTCAATGCTAGTGCTTCCTGTATTTTCAGGGCAGCTCCTTGCAAGAGTTTGGGTGCTGCATGATTTTGTTCCCATTGAAACAGAACTGATGCAGGATGTGCCAGTGTTGACGTGTTGGTGGTAATGGAGTCAGCCTCCTCTTCAAGTGTGTCAGGGGTCCAAAATATTGATGTGCTGGGCCTCCTCATAAATGAGGCTGTGGAAGCAGCATTCAAAGCCAGAGAATATGAAGAGCCTCCCTCAAAAATTGCAAGGGATAATCCCCCAGATGATCTGGATGATCCAGATGAGGAGGATGAAAGGGAGGGTCAATTTGTGCAGGGAGCACAGCTTTCTCATCTTGTTATCCATGTTAGAGACAATATGGGTTTCCCTATTCCACGTGAAAATGAAACAGAGGAATGTTTCTTTATGCAGTACCAGCACCCTGACCCAATCTCTTTGCCTTTGCACAGTGCGGTACGTAAAATGCTTTTACATGAATGGGAGGACATTGATGAATCAGCCCTTCCTCAGTTTCTTTGCAAGAGCTACCCCATGAAGTGGTTTTCTGAGGAATTTCCCATTCTGTTAAGGTGGATAACCTAATGGCCTACCCTCCTAGGGCATGGTAATCTCTGAGAATGCCCTTTCCTCAGACCAGGTGGATAAGAAGGTGGAAGGTGCAATTAAGCAGTCTTATTCCACTTTTAAATTCTCAATAAGGGCACCAGTCTATACTATGTGCCTGGTCCAATCCTTGTTGAAAGACTTCCAGTCACTGGCACAGCAAATTAGTTAAGGTGTGGATACGATTTCCCTGCTGTCCCTGATGGAACTCCAAGTTTGCTTTTTATCTCATGTCTCTGGCCTTGGAAGTGAGCCCCCATTGATAATTCCCCATTCATCCATCTCCATTATGGGTTTCTCACTTCAATCCAGTCTCTTTCCTGCACCTCCGGCTGGGGTTATGGCACTTGAGAGGATGAATTTGTTGGCACAAGCTTGTGCTGCTGAGGTGGCCCAGAGTATTCAGCTTTCTCGTATGTTTTCCACCCTTAAGTCCTACAGTCGTCACTGGACACATTTTAATTTCTGGTGCAAGGCCAAAGTTTGTCCTCTAGCTCCTGTGATTCTGTCAGGTCTTTGGATTTTTTACAGGATGGCTTTCTGTTGAGCCTAGCAGTTTCTACTCTGTGGGCACAAAGGTAGCCATCCTAGCCTTCATGGGTTCTGATATATCTGTCTTCATGGTATTTCTGGTACTTCTGGTAGAAAGTCTCATGAGGAGTTTCCTACTTGAGTGACCTGTTGCTTACTCACTTCTTCCCCTCTGGGATCTCCCTTTGGTGCTTCAAGCATTGACAGGTCCTCCTTTTGAGCCACCTTTTTCAGTGGACCCTAAATTTCTCTCTGCAAAGGTTTTGTTTTTAGAGGCAATTTGTTCAGGTCGCAGGGTTAGTAAAATTGGGACATTGGTAGATTCTCTTCCTTTTTTACATTTTGTACAGACAAACTGATCTTGCACCCAAGTTAGTTTTTCTTCCTTAATTCTTGTTAGATTTCTACTGCCAGGAGTTCATTGTCCTCACTGTTGTTTGTCTTGACCCTTCTGCTCCCGAAGAAGAACAGCTTCATTGTCTGGATGTTTGTACAGCCTTAGGATCTACCTAGACCGTACTAGTTATTTTCGGCAGTTTGATTCTTTGTTCGTCACCTTTGGTCTCTATGGCAGAGGACTTTAGGCCTCTTTGTCCACTCTCTCCTATTGAGTGAAAAGGGCTATCCTTCGTTCTTACAAGGCTGTTAATTATTCTATTCAGTCTAGGGTCATTCTAGATGAAGTATGTCCTTGTCCTGGGCTATGTTTAAGCATGCTTCTCCAAACACATTTGTCTCTCAGTACTGGCTTCAGTTGGGAATGGCTGCATCATCTATTTTTCTTCCCATGGTTTATCAGCTGTACATGATTTATGATTGGTGCTGTGTTTTTCTTTAAATATTCAAGTGTGTTGCATCACACCATGTTTGTGGTTTTCTTGTGTTTGAAACACCATGCACTTGGGTATGGGCTCATATGTAAAGAATAGAATGGAAAGAAGGACAAGTAGGTAATGCCTGGTTACTTATCATCAATCTTCATTACTCCGAGTCCAAGTCTTCCCCCTCCATTGCTGAGCTTGTCCCTCACACCAATCTCATGTTTCAGGTAGTTGTTTCTTTTCTTATGACTGTAGCTATTGTATTCTCAGGATGTCTCAATTATGCACTTCCCTGTATATGCAAGCCGGTTGGTTTGGTGCCATATTGGGGGAGGGTTTTGACCTAAGCTAACTAACTGGTTTCTGTGGAGCAGGGAAACGGCTCATGTGTAAGGAATGGACTCGCAGTAGTGAAGATTACTGGTAAGTAATCAGACATTCCCTGCTAACCAACAAGATTCATTTCATGTGCCTCTGGTTGCCCACATATTAATCTGCAGTGATCACATTAATAAACAGAGATTTCATAATATAAAATAGTGTATTTTCCACTGCTTGGTTTACCTTGCATTTATTTTTTATTTAAGGTCTGAAATATTTTATATGCATTTACCTGATGGTGAAAAATCAACAAAATAGTCACAAAATGTGTTTTTCTTTTTAGACACACTCAAAATTTTGCCTCCATGCTCACTCATCCGGTCCCAATTGCAGTCAGGATTACAGCGTCCATACTTCTTTTTTTTTTTAATGCACTTCAACCGCTGTGTTGACTAGCTATGTAAAGTCATAGCCAAAACCAGTGATGTTAGCATATGGCTTCCTGTAGTCCCTCACCTTCACTATGTACCCTTTTTTCCGATATTATGTCAAATTAACCTGTGATCTGTATTTACTTAACACAGTCTACTATTTATCTGACAGAACTGTACAAAGCCACTATCCTCTAGTGTTTAAGGGGATTGTGAAAAAGAAAGTAATCTAGTCAGTTGCTTAAATACACTATGCGTAACCAGGAAGCCTGAGTTCAAATCCCAGCTCACCTACATGACCAAATTGCATGATTTACCTCAAATCAACTTACTTCATTTGAGAGCACTTTTTAGTAATTCAGTTCAAGATGGATCCTGCACAAAAATCTCACTTGCACATTCTTTAATGGTCTGTAATGTTGTTACACCAGCCAGAAAAATATTATTGGCCATGATATAAGGGACACTAATAATTAGTTCACTTTGTTCACTCATGTCTTTGTCAGAAGAGAGTGTTAATAAACATTTCAAAGTTCATGTTTAGAAACTTCTACTTCAAGTAATTATCAATGTAATATTCTGATCTAATATACTAAATACTTCCATGTGTTAAAGAAACACTTTCTACATTTTAAAGTCTTTATCATGTTCTTATATTTTGCTTGTTGTGTAATTTGCATCCCAAATATTCGGAAGATTCTACAGGTTCCTAGCACTGGGTGAGCCAGACCATTGGTTCGGGGTAGGGTCAACTGCAGAACCATTTGACAGAGTAGAAAATTGTTCAGGGGTTCCCTTTTCAAGGGCCCAGGCCCTGCCCCCTAGAAGCACCACCAATGGACCATCGGACCAGCGGAGTTTGCCAAGGTGGGTGGGTGCTGCTTATTCTACCACTTGACAGTGTTTCTTCTGTTAACGGTTACTCTGCTGGGATTACTCTCAATGTACGCAATCGTTAGAAATGGGGTCTCTGGTTGGCCTACAGTTTGCCGTCTGTCCAAGCAGGGACCATCACTCTAGTCTGGGTAAGGGAGATACACAGCTCAGATAACCCCTGCTCACCCCCTTGTTAGCTTGGCACAAACATTCAGGCTTATCCCAGAGGCAATGTGTTAGTTATTTGTACCAACACACACAGTAACACAGTGAAAACACCACAAGAGCACTCAATACCAATTTAGAAAAATAGACAATATTTATCTGAGTAAAATAAGACCAAATCCAACATACACAAGCAAAGACATGAATTTTCAAAATTTAAACATCAATATAGTGCTTAGAAACACAATCGCTCCAACTTGGGCTATCACGACGTCATTGACAAAGTCGTTCCCAACAATCCAACGCCACTCGTGAGGAGGGTGGCGCCGATCATGGAGTTGCACGGACCCCCAGGTACAGTACCTTTGGTAATGAGGAAACAAGCCGGTGCATGGAATCAGGGAGGTGTGGCATCACTTGATCCGGTGTGGCGTTGGTTCCTTACTGCAGAGCAGGGGAGGTAATGCGGCATCGGTGCGAGGCATCGGTTCCTGACAATCTGGTGGGGTCAATGAATCCGGCAGGTCAAGACGTGTTGGACCACCTCTCAGAAACATGGTCATGGCACGGGGTTACAGGTGCCACAGCAGAGTCTGGTGTCACAGAAATCAGTGACACAGCACTTGGGACTCACAAAGTCAGGGGATGTCAGCGGGGCTGCAGTGACATCATGCCTGCTGTGTCAGTCACAGTTGTTGCACTCCAGCGGGGACCACTGCATCAGGTGCAGGTGGCATTGTGGAGTCAGGCAGCTGCGTTGGTTCTCACCAGCATATGGCTGGGTCCGAACTGGGCGACGTGACAAGAAAAATAACGATGGATTAAACCCAGATCTTTGACTGGGGGTGAGTGTTTGAAACACCCCATCCACCATTTTATTTTGTGATGTCTTATTATTAGGCCAGCTTTCATTCCCAGGGGCCCAGAAACTGGAATAGGCGCCAGCTGGCGAGTTAGGGTCCACAGCAAACGAACCCAGAGGCTGGCAGGTGAAGTCTTTGATGTCCCTGAGACTTCTGAACTGGAGGCAAGCTCAGTCAAAGTCCTTGGAGAAACTTCACAAGCAGGAAACAAAGTAAAGTCCAGTCTTTGTCCTCTTTAAGGCAGAAGCAGCAACTGCAGGCCAATCCAGCAAAGCACACACAGCAAAGGGACAGTAATCCTCCTCCTGCTCTTCTCATTGGAAGAGGTTCCTCTTGATCCAGAAGTGTTCGAAAAGTCTGGGGTATTGGGACCACTACTTCAAAGAAAAGTCTCTGTTGTTCCCAAGATCCTGCCTGGGTGTGTCCCAGATGCGAATTCTGCAGGCAGGCAGAGGCCCAGAATGATTAAGCAAGAAAATGCCTACCAAAAGGTGTATTTTTACATTGTGAGTTCAGAGACCACAAATTCCTCATCTCTATCTGCTCCCAATGGAAAACTGCACTTAAAAGGCATTTAAAGTCAATCCCCATGATAACCTATGGGAGAGATATGCCTTGGTAGCGAAAAACAAATTTGGCATTATTTCACTCTCAGGACATGTAAAACACACCAGTGCATGTCCTACTTCTTAAATACACTACACCCTGCACATGGGGCTACCTAGGGCCTAACTTAGGGGTGACTTACATGTCTTAAAAGTGAAGGTTTGGAACTGGCAAGGGGGTACTCTTGCCATGTCGAATTGGCAGTGCAAGACTGCACACACAGACACTGTAGTGGCAAGACTGGGACATTTTTATGGGCTACTCATGTGGGTGGCACAATGAGTGCTGCAGGCCCACTAGTAGCAATTGATTTACAGGCCCTTGGCACCTCTTGTGCACCTAACTAGAGACTTACTAGTAAATCAAATATGCCAATCAGGGATAACCAACAATAATCACAATTTAAACAGGGAGCACTTGTACTTTAGCACTGGTCAGCAGAGGTAAGGTGCCCAGGGTGCCAAAAACCAGCAGAAATAAAGACCAGCACACAGCCAAAAACAAAGGAAGCAGAGGCAAAAAGAGAGGGGAAACTCTACCAAGAATGCCTCGTCTAACAGCAATACTTCCTGATACTCATGAAGGGCCCATCTGATTTTAGGAATTGCCTTGTCTTGTCCTTCTCTCCCTTAGTTGTCCAGTTTTTTCCAATGAATCAGTTGCTATGGTTCTCCATTCTGGTCTTTATTTCATCCTCCTTTTTAATTCTTTAATTTTTTACAAATTTTAATCTGATGACTGGGCTCCCAGTTCTGAGATAAATGTAGAGTCCCTGATGCACATTCTAAAGTGTCAGTCCAGTCTTCTTGGTGCTGTGAGAGTATAGAAAATGTGTAAGTACCTCACATCCTGACATTATGTTTCAGACTTTCAACCACACCATCTTCTCTGCCTCATTTTTTTTTTTTTAGGTTTGATGTCTAGTGGAGGGTGAGGTGAGAAGAACATGAAAAAATCAATTACCTTAATTTTTCCCAAACTGTTGTCCATGGGTATTGAAATGTTTAGAAACATAATCAAAATGTTGCTGGTGTGTTCTCTCCAAGAAAGATTAGGTAGATTTTGGAAGGGATCATGCCCTTGACTCATGGTAAAGGACATAAATTTACTGTTGAACAAGGATGTTATTCACTATCTGAGTGTAGCACGCCTAGAACCAATCTCATATAGCACAGTGCATAGAAATAGTAAATAAGTGCAATTTAAAAAATCGTAAATAAATGCATTGATAAAATAGTGGAATATGGCCGCACCTTGGATGAGTCCATAAAATTGACCATTTGTCCTGAAGTTTTGTCCTGAATTTTTCACAGTGCTGTCCTGAATTTGCCTCCATGACAGGTGATCACCCAACCTTCAATCTGTTTCCCGGCATGTTGGATAATATCTGTAATTTGAAAGCTGAAGCCATGAAACACTCAATCACCCTGTTAAGTACTTAACCCCTTACAGAACCCTCAGTAGAATTAATAGCAGCCTGGAAGGAAGAATGGATCCTGGCTATACAACCATATGTGGTCATACACTTGGTCATACAACTCCTGTGATACCTCAATATTTTTGTAGCAGCTGGGACAAGCGAATTATGAGAACCCACATCTCACTCCTGTTACTGGCACATCCTTTGGAAAACAATCAAATGAGAAAGCAGAGAGCCAGTAAAAACCAACCAAGACAGCACAAAAAGGTTTAAGCAACCGAGCTTTATTATAGGTGAAATTAGGAGCACCCAAAAGGTGCAAAATGAGGCTGTCCATTAAACAGGTGTAACTAAAGCTGACAAAGGTGTACTTCACTATTTTTTTTGCCATGCAAGATAACGTCAACACTGGTGTCAGAAAGCTCAGTGGTAGCTGTTTTGTGCAGCAGCACCCAGAGGTCCTGTGGTAACAGAACCATCAATGTGTCTAATGATCAGATTTCTCAAAGGTACAACCTCCAAGATAATGTGAGAAAATCAGCCATTTCAATAGTGCAGGATGCACAATTACCTTATATGGGTGTGAATGTTAATGGTATGAAAAGAGAGCCTATCACAGAATCCATCGCAGATCGTAAAGCCCGTATGGATACCACTGATGATGACAAGATGGTGATGGAAAAGAGCAGTCCTCTAAAGCCCTCAGATCTGGCAAATTCAAAGCCCCCCAGGGTTCGCTCAGCCCAAAAGTAATAATAGAGCAGCAACGGGCTTCAGGAGAGGTTTAAGTGCAAAAAAACAGTTCTCTCCTTGCAACAACTGTTATGACTGGGAAGGAACCTGCCTCGCTGACCTTGGACACCACAGGGTTGGGAGGCTATTGCCAATGTATTCCCAACAATGGGCCTGGGCTGCAACGTTACACTAGGACAAATTAGACACTCAAAAAACAGCATTACAATCTTTGGCTGCCTTCTCCATATCAATTGACTCCAAACATGGAAAGCTGAATCACTGATTAAGAGGGCTCAAACTGCACAACCTACAGTGAACAGTCAAATTACCAGTGTAGTGCATTAGTAAAGAAGCTTAAAGTACTACCTGAAATAATGTTAACCTGAATTGCGGGTTTTAAGTCTCAGTTGGCTCAGTAAGTGAAACCTGTGGTACAAACCTACTTACTTACTGCATCATTAGAAGGTGACAATGTCACAGTTATGTGTACTCCTCTACCAATGCCTTGCTATCCCTCATTACAGTAGGAAATGTTCAGCTGCGCTGAGGTAGAGTGTCCAAATAACCCCCTGATAACTCAGGTTGAGGGAGAGGTCAGTTGGTTCAGGACCGCTAATAACCATCCCCTGGAGCCTGGAGACTGATGTGAGTAAATATCAGGCATAGATGCTAACACCATGGGCCTGATTTGAGAAAAATGGTGCTGCATCCAATGCAGAACCACTTTTTCTTGCATCCCTTACCGCCCCCCTACCGCCACCATGTGTGCACCGTATTTAAAATGCAGTGCACCATGGGGCGGGGTAGGGGTGACAGCAAACTTTTTGACACTATTGATGTACTGTGTAGGATTAGTGCCAAAATGGTGGTGCTAACAGTCCCTAGGGGTCCATTGAAAGCAATTGCATGTCCCCTTTTAATGCCTGTTCTGTGAATCTTTTAGCTTCCACTGTGCCATTTTCACAAGTCCCCCTAGTGGTGGAATGCCCCCCTTGCATACATTATGCCTGGCGCAGGCATAATGTGGCGCAAGGGGTTACAAAGTGACACATAGCATGCAGTGCACCACTTTGTAAATATGGCGCAGAGATTTTGGCCTCGTTGGGCCACATTAGCGTAAAAAACATGACACTAGTGTGGCACAATGAGGCGATAAGCCCTCTTCAATCTGGGCATAAATTTGTCTCCATGGTGTATAATGCCCCAGCCTTAGTGCCTGCTAAGGAGTCAACAAAGCAAGACTTCATGGAGGAAAATAAGAACACTGACTACTCCATTTCTGCCCCACATTAAAATAAGAAACACCTGAGGAAGTTAAACAAGAAAATATCCAGTGCTGCTAAAGCCCTGGCAAACAAACTAGATTCTGGTGCACAATGTTTGCCATAATTGAGCATAAAACCAAAAGTCCAGCAGGTAACAGGGCCAGTTCTAGCTCCTTCCAGTCTTCCGTTCACAAAGATTCTGCCTTTGAAGCCAAAGGTTTAGGGCACAAGAATCCCCTTCTAATTCAAAAGGTGCTCCACTTAAAATCAACATTGAATTTAAAAGTGGTGCCGTCCATGGATGTCAACTGACACCTACAATCAGAAGGGGGTTGGGAAGCAGTAATAACCCAGCTGAATACCCCAGAAAGTGGACAAAATGTGAACTTGATAATTCCCATAGGGTAAACATTAGGCTAGTTAAGGAATATGAACTAAAAGTTAGTTCCTCAACAGAGTCCAACCATAGTCACAGGCCTGGGCAGCACTGCTGCATCAAATGAGATCTTTTCACCCTAGCCTCCAGCTGATATGCCTGGAGAACAGGAAAGTAGTAAATTGAAAACAAAGAGGAGGCAGCAGGAAACAATAGAAATTGTAAGTGCCTCCATTCCTCCCTGCAACACCTCTGGTGAAGAAACCTCAAAGACAAGGGCTATCATCTCTAGGGTAAAAATGTCATATCTGAGTCACATGTCCTGGGACAAAGGAGATACCCTTAACAAGGGAAATATTATAAAGCTCTGCTCAGCTTTATCCAGCCTGGAAGAAATAACCTCATAGAACACTGAATTTGTGTCCTTTAAGGCCCAGGACCAGGAGAGATTAACTAATTAATTAAATGTGTATGGTCATGGCTATCGAGAGGCCTCCATCTGCATATTTAGTCGACAAAGCCCTTCCAAAGAAAATGTAGGCCTAATCACACTGAGCCGAAAAAAACACGAAAAAGTTGTGACGATTTGCACCTGGAACGTAAGAGGCATGAGCCCATCTGATGTCCAAAATGTTGGGTTATGACTTAGTGTGTTTATAGCAAACTGGGCAACACATCCGATTCCATGGGCCTACCTTCTAGAGTTTTCTGTCGCTGCCATTCTACCTCCTTGCCGCAGACATTCTTCTGGAGCGACAATGATTTATCACAAAAGCTCCCTTGCTGTCAACCTGAGCAGGATAGGGAATGGAGAAGGACACTTTAACTTTGTAAAAATTTGCCTCACTAAGGCTAAAGGCTGGGCAAGTCCCATATCTGATAATTGTCAGTATTTACATACACCCCCAGCTTACTGAATCATAAAAAAATTATCAATGTCCCCTATTGGCTCTGAAGGTTGTAAGTGTGGAATACAGCAACGCAATGTGATTAATGGCCAGTTACTTTAATGCCAATCTTTTTTATATCGGACCCGACTCATGCTGGCTGGACAGCAACAATAATTATTGGAGCAACCTGCTAAAAGTAATGCACTAACAAAGGAAGCACCCATATTGCTCCAGCTTAGGTATTTATTTCAAGGATCTAGGCCTGCATATGTTGAATGGAAGAGGGCCAAATGACCAACCAGCCGTTTACACCCACATCTCCTCCAATAGACTTGCAATGTTAGACAATAAGTGGGTTTCCATCATGCATTTCCACAAGGTTTAAGGCTTTAAGGTGTCCCCTTCGTTTGCAAGCATCAGGCATGGCTGACATTTGTTCTGGACTAACAACTCACTAAATTTCTCTTTCTATCAGTGGAGTTCAGGAAAATCTTGAACCTATTCATAAAATAAGGTGGAACACGGAGACTATCGATCACTTTTGGCAACTGGACTTCTGTGCTGTGGAAATGGGGCAATAAAAGTAAACACAATCCAGTATGGGAAATAACTCCATATGATGTTTATTTTAACATCATGAGAAAAACAAACCCACAACAAGGAACATCCGATCAGCTCTCCATCCACAGGCAACTGTCAATAGACATCGAACGCTCCTTAGAGTGTTCCAAGTTACATCATAACAGAACTGACATTACAATAAATATTTTAAAAGATATTAAATGGATGTAAGGCTCTTCCCACATTTAAGAATATTAGCATACTACATCACCCTCTTCCCTTAACAAAACAAGCAAAACTAACTGTGAAAAATGCAATGAAGAGAAAAAACTAAAATATTCAAACAGAACTAACTCAACAATCTATACAATTAATACATGACAAAATCACAAAATTGTGCTGGCAAAAGGTGTGGTCTAGATCTTTGAGAACTCTCATTTTGCTGATTTATACATGGTGTAACAAACCCTTCCGGAGCTACTTGGCCTGTGCCGCTAACACTTTCCAATTGTGTGTTAGATGAACAAACATCAGTGGAAATCATGGAATCGTTTTTCTCATTCTTATAACACACTTTGGAAAAAATCTCAGCTTGTGTTTCAGAAATTGGTACTACACTATCCCTGTTCCACCATCCTTTATTTTGTAATAAAACTGCTTTAATTACCTTTACTGGTAATGTGAATTTGGATTCTCACTTTGTTACTTTGTTAGGTTTCTTATGAGAACCCAGTCATTAACTTGTATCTGAACTTCATGTGTTCTGTGTTTAGTATCATAATACTCTTTATGTTTAATCTGATTGGACAACACCCTCTCTCTGAATTTGTCCCCATTAGGAATGTCAGTTAGAGTATTTGGTCCTCTGTTTTCATTAAGCAAACTAGGCAACAGATTAGCTTTTGCTTCTCTACCTAGCAAACTACCAAATCAAGTTACTTCAGTGGTAGGGTGAGATGCAGTAAGATAAGCCAATACTTTTTCCTTCAGAAATTCATTCACATCAACGTTTGAAGCAAGTGGTGTTTGAACACCCTCTTTCAAAAAATAATTAACTCTCTCAACTAATCCTTTGGATGATGGACTGTATAGTACTGCCTACAAGTGAATAATGTCATGTTTGAGCCTAAAATTGTTCATCTCATTCGATACAAAATGTGCTCCATTATCGGTTACAATAAATTTAAGATTCCCTTCAACCAAAAATACTTTTTTTTTAAAACCAATAGCAGATTTAGTACAAGGTGTTTCAACAAACTCAAAAAATATATCAATTTTGAAAAATAATCCACTAAAACAATTAAATATTTTTGTTTACTAGGTAATAAATGGAAAGGTCCTGAAAAATCCATTCCTATTTTAACCCAAGGAGCCTCAGGAAGAGATACTGGGGACATAGGTTTGCATGTGGAAACAATGCACTGTGGATACTTTTCTATTAAGGATTAAACTGATTTGTCCAAACCTGGCAACCAAAAATACTGTTTGAGTATCTTTGATGTAGGTGAAATACCTAGATGCCCTTCCTGTGCTAATTCCATAAAACGTGCACGTAAAGAAGTGGGTGGTATAAATAAATTGTTGCATGTACATACTTGATTCTCATATGATAATTCTGAAGTCACCTGCACATGCTGCCACAGTCGTGCGCTGCTTGAAGAGTACAACTTGCAGGCTAATCAGTGCGCAAACCACTTCAGAAGTATGGCTTCAAAACAAATACATAAAAGAAAACTCTCCTGCGCAGCAAAATCGTAGATTACATCTCACCATATGATGCTGGTGCCGCAAAGGTAAATCCGTGAATTTGTTTTCTTACCCCACTCCTGGTACCAAAATGTGGAAATGGGTCAATAAAAGTAAACACAATCCAGTGCAGGAAATAACTCCATATGATGTTTATTTTAACACCATGAGAACAACGAACCCACAACAAGGGACATCCGATCAGCTCTCCGTCCACAGGCAACTGTCATTGTGGAACGAAGGGACATCGAACGCACGACAGAGTGTTCCAAGTTACATCATAACAGAATTGACATTACAATTCACATTTTAAAATGTATTAAATGGATGTAAGGGTCTTCCCACATTTAAGCATATTAGCATATTACATGTGCACCCTAGGATCAATCTGATACTCGGTTACTGGAGAAATGGTCGGAGGTATTTGCAATTCTATGTGGGGCAGCAGAGGAAGTGGTCACGGAACTTCAGGGCATCTCAGGGAGAGAAATCTCCTAGGGTTTTGTAAAAGAAATTAAATACTGAAAATGCTATTAAATAAGGCTCGAAAAATCAGGAGCAGCACTAATAAAAACCTCAAAACAAGAAAGAAAACCATCAAAATTCTCCGGTTTAAGTTCAGGAAAAAAACTGTGGAGAAGAAAAAAGTATGAGGATAAAAAATGACCACACGGTATTAAATCAAAAGAACAAACTAGGTTCTGGCGCATAATAAACAAGGCATTAGCCAATAATTCAAGCTATATCTCAAGTAACATCTCAGCAGCAAGCACACACACAATCTTTTGTTGATGTGAGTAATTCTTTGTTCCCATTAAAATTCCCCAGCTCCAGTCATAAGTATCAGAACTGTTTAACACCACTGAACAAAAAGAGAGTGGAAAAAGTGTCCAAATGATAAAATGGAACAGAGCGCAGGACCCAATGGATTACCGGCATCTATTTTCAAAAACACCTCCAATAAGTGGACAACTGTTTTTACCCCTTTATATAACATTTGTCTAGCTGGATATAACACCCCAGATAGCTGGAGAGGTTCCTTATGAGCCTCATTCTACAGAAGGGGAGTTCACTCCTTTCCAGTGAATTTTCGACTAATTGCACTCATTGACATAGAGGGAAATTGTTTTACCTGTATTCTTAATGAAGAGCTGGAAACCTGAGCTCTAGAAAATCAGTGTGAGTGCACCCTCAGCTTATTTATTGTTAGTGATAATGATTATAGTAAGCTGACGGCATCGCCTAACATTGATAAACCTTTAGACTGGTTTAAATTATATTGAAACCAGTGGTGTAAAGCACAATAATAAACATCAAACAATGCAAATCATTAGAGAGTCAGTAAAGAACGCACTTTGACCCATTTGGCCATGAATGACCACACCTTTTTGTATCAATAAAAAGTTTCATTTCCCTATATTGAAAATGCTAAGATCATACAAAATGTGCCTCAACACCAAATGATTCACGTAAAGAAACATCACAGGCTGTCCAAACCTCCTAAATAATCTCAATTGAATCAAAGCAATGAGAACAATAATTTAAATAGCGAGAACATTAATCAATAGCAACAATATTCAAGCAAGAGAAATGACATACACTTATTCAACAATAGAATGATAATCTGTAGGTGTAAAGGTAACACCTCACTAATTTAAGATTAGCATTAGCATGTTGGGCTTCATACAAAAGTTTTGTAACACTAACTTAGAAAACATCTCGCTATGGCGCTATCAAAACAGCAGCAGTATTAAAACAGTAGCAGTTGGTACCTGAAAAACAAAAGAAAAATAACAATGCACAGATCACACATAATTACCTAACCCTAGGGAATGTCAGCAGTTAGCTTCTGCTTCATCGGGGAGACTGCAGCATCAGCATCAGTAAAGGAACAGGGAACAGGGGATGGTTTAGAATTTGGAAAATAAGATCACTAAACCATCAGAATATTAATTCAGCATTGAACAGGCAAGGTAAACTCAGACATTAATAAAATACCAGAATGTCAGTAGACTATCTGGCAAGGTCTGAAGTTTCAAAGTGACAGATCAAAAGTAAAAGAGTGGCAACTAGTGACCCAGGAACAAAAAAAAACCACTTCACAGTGCACAAACATTATATTAAATTGCTACTCTTTTGAAATTGGACAAAAGCATCAGGCGAAGAAAGAACATCCAATTACAAAAATGTCAGATATCAGAAATGCACCAGGAGTGATTCAATAATTAATTGGAAGACACTCATTGGACTAAACTTTATTTGCGTAGCTTCAAACTAAACTAAATGTAGCACTGTAACTTTCTATTTCGACTGTCATCGGTAGGCTCTTTTGTTTGTCATTTTCCAGATTAGCTTGTACTAGGCAGTGGTTACAAAGATGTGTCAACATTTTTGTGCTGTGCTGTTTGCCTCGAAAGAAAGACATTTAACATTAATAATACATGCACTGAATCAAACAAAAGACGTTTGTTATTCAATGGACATGAGCATATACAATTGACACTTTAGCTAGAACTTAGCAGTCAGATAACGTCTTGCTGTGGCCTTGCTCAGCTTCAGGTACAGCAGAAGGCAAGGAATACTCATATTATTTCAGCTAATAAACTAAACAGAAAACCCATACTTAAAGGAGAAGTACTTTTAAAGCATTAGCATGTTATTTTCAGAGAGCATGTATAGGCCTTTTATTTGATGGCTGCCAATCAAAAAGGCACAAATTTCTGTGACACATTATTCAACCGTCACTAAATTTATGTATTAAATCACACACAGGAATATATGTAAAATATTATTAGCACTATTACTACTCTCACCATCCCGCCTCTGATGATTATATATGTCATCACACTTACATCCTCAAATAAATGTATTCATTTCATTACACAGATTTCCAAAATGTTGTTTCCCTCACATTTTTATAATTTTTCTTCTTGTTTGAGTTTTCCCTACATAATATTTCTAATTGAAATTCTACCCTCTGTTTCTTTTCTATTTTTCTCTTTTTGAACACATTATACAATTTATACAACCCCCCTATTCCAATTAGACAAATCACAATAATCAAAATCCCTTGTATAATTTTCATTAACATTCCTTTTCCCAAGTTTCCAAGCCAATTTCTCATAGTTGCCATCCCTGTGGCAGCTTTTTCCCAAACAGTGAGCTCAGTTAGTTATTTTAATTCACTTTTATCTTTTGTTAGATTGTTAATCAAGCCTGTACCTGCTTTATTATTGCCCGGGATATAAGAAGAACAATGATGTGGACCTATCAATTTACAAACTCCGCCCTGTTTGCAAAAGACTACAACTTATGTTGTAAGTTAGAGGCACATTGTGATAGGAAATTCCCTCATTAACAGAGGCTGGAATCTGTGTGCAAACATAACAGTCTCTTGCATCCATTGTATCAACATACTCACGCAATAAGAAATAGAAGATATTAAAAGAAAGTTCTCCCTGTGCATGCAAGTATTTCCTATCTATTTAAATCTATCTCTTGCTGAAAGAGTAGGCAGTAGCTCTGAAGATGTAGTTTCTATAGCTGCAGTATGGTTGGTTCCATTCTTATAAAAAACAGTCACACACACCATCAATAACAAACATACAATTGCACAAAAAATCAATAAATCAATACCCATATATTTACAGCATCTATTTCTAGTGCTCAGCTGGTTGTGGTTACCAATGGTCTGTAAAGAATCAGAAATTGAAAGCAAAAAAAACAAGAACATAGCTATGCCGAAAAAGTAAAAAATGCCCGCCCAAAAAAAGAAAAAAATTATAAATCTTTGGTCTTTAACCTTCAATCCCTCCTTATTTAGGTTCTTTTTTTTCAAAAATATTCACAGCTTCATTCACACGGACCCTTTTTTTAATCAAAAATAGGTAAAATTGTGAAAATCAGTTTAGCAGTTTGTCAAAATCAGATTATTTAAGTCTTTTCAATATAGTTTTCAACAGAGTCTCTTTCTTTGCGCTTTCTTAATTTGAAGTTTCTTAACAGTTCAGTTCATCAGCTTTCTTCGTGTTCCAAAATATACCCCCAGAATGTCTATAGCAAAATAAAAATTCTGAAATTCTTCCTGCCATTTTTTGGTAGCTATATATGCCTAATCAGGACCTGAGTTTCTTCAATTGTCAACTCTCTTTGCCTTTCGTCTTTGACCATCACTTGATTCACCATCTCTCAGATCTTCAGTTCTGGTGTGTCAACTTCTTCCTGTATTGGTTGCACCAAACTTGTCTTCTTTGTCTTTTTCATTTTGTTTCTGGTCAGTTGTCACCTTTGAGAGCTTTTCTTGTTAATGCTCTTTTCAGTATTACAAACAAATTCTTCTCCTTTGACGTTCCTGCAACCGATTCAGGAGGAGTCAAATCTTTTTGGCTTAGATCTTCCCCAACTCCTTTCCCGCTGGGGTCAGTCACTTGTTCTGTCTAGTTTATCAGACCATCTGCTTCTGAGGACACCTTCCTCTACACAGGTTTTCTCTGGACCGGTTTTCACTCCTGTTCTCTGTGGACCGGTTCTTTTACTGATTCATTTGAGGACGTTGAGGACGTCTCATCCTCAGCTTCGAGGATTCCTTCCACTTCGTCTGTCACAGGAGTGGGCAAGTCAACTGGAGTCTGTTCAGGCACTTTCTCCAGCTCATTTGTTCCTCTCTCTTGCCCTGGAATATGTTTAGGTGGTGGTAATCTCAACAGTTCTTCTTCTGTTGGACTAATCACCTTCTGAGTGTGGCTTGCGTGGATCCAGTTCGGAAGTCCTGAACACTTCACAGTTGTAGTAATGATCAATACCACCTGGAGAGGACCCTTCTAGCGAGGCTCCAAATACGATTCTCTCACGTGCTTTCAGATCACAACCCAGTCACCCGCTTTCAGGTTGTGTCCTTGACCTTGGGACGGTTGCAGTGTGGTAGCTTCCACCTGGTGAGAGAAAGAGCAAACCACATCAGCTAGACCTTTGCAGTAGTCTATTACCATATCATCTGTAATGTTCACAAGAGCATTTGCAGGTTCAGCTGGCAATCTCATGGCTCTCCCTCTGAGGATCTCATGCGGTGACAATCCTGTTTTCTTGTCAGGGGTGCTTCTCATTGACTCTAGAACAAACAACAAAGCATTAGGCCATTTAAGATTTGTTGATGCACACATTTTTGCCAATCTCAACTTCAAAATACCATTCATCTGTTCCACAAGTCCTGAAGCTTCTGGGTGATAGCTACAATGAAGCTTCTGCTCAATGTTTAAAGATGAACAAAGTTACTCAATCACTTCATTGTTGAAGTTGCTTCCCCTATCTGATTCTAAAGAGACCGGAAAACTAAAACATGGAATTAACTCCCTAAGCAGTAACTTTGCTACTGTGAGACCATCATTTCTCCTTGTAGGGTAAGCCTCAATCCAATGACTAAAAATGCACTCAATCACCAGGACGTATTTCAATCCAGTACACGCAGACATCTCAATGAAATCCATTTGCATTCTGCTAAATGGTCCTCAAGCCATGCCAATATGTCCAATATTGACCATTGTTCCTTTGCCCACGTTCATCTGCTGGCAGATGATGCATCTGTGGCAAACTGCTTCGGGAACCTGGCTAAATTTTGGATTGAACCAAAACTGCTTAAACAACCTGACAATGGCATCTCGCCCCACATGTGATTGACCACGATAGTATTTGGCCATCTGTGTCAGTAGACTGTTGGGCAGTACTGCCTTCACTTCTCCTGTGACCCAAATATCATTGTCCCTTTGAAAGCATTTCATCTTAACCCTTTCTCTGCGCTCCTCTTTTGGAATGTTGTACTGAAGGGTTTTCAACTCCTCCAAATTGTCAAGAAAATGCGTTACATAATTTGAATAAATATCATCATTTTCAGGCAACAATTTCCATTCTCCTTTTTAGGATATACCGTTCAAGGCACAAAACTTTGCGCTTTGATCCGCATATGTATTTCCCAATGACACGAAATCCTGTGACCTCTGATGTGCCCTGCATTTTATCACAGCAATCTTTTCAGGCATTTAAATCGCTTGTAACAACTCATAAATTCTTTCACCATTTCTAATTGGCGAACCAGGAAGAAGTTAAGAAACCTCTCTGTGGCCACAATTGGCCAAAGGTGTGCACAATGCCAAATTCAAATTGACTGTCTGTGTAAATAGTGGCTTTCAATTGAGTTGAAATGTGGCATGCTCTAGTAAGAGCCACCAATTCTGCCACTTGCACAGAAAACACTCTTTGAAGCCATGAAGCTTCCAGTATGCCAGTGATGGTACACACTGCATATTCCGCTCTTAATGTGTCTACGTTATCTCTTAAGTAGGAACCATCAACAAAAATAATCTGGTCATTTTCTTCTAGGCAAGTGTCTCTAATATCTGCTCTGGGTTTTGTGCACAACTCTGTAATTTCCAGATAATCACGTTCAATGCCATCCAATTTTTCAATATCCACATTTTCATTTGAAAGTAAAGTTGCTGGGTTAAGCACTGTACATCTTTCAATCGATACATTAGGCGATCCAAAGATTCCTGGTCAACCTAGAGGTGGTCAGATATTGAGTTTTAAACCTAGGAAGCAAAATCTCAATTGAATGAGGTACCCTCATAATGAGAGGATACCCCATCACAATACTCTCGCACTGAGCGAGGATCTGATCAACTGCTGCAACGCACTGCAAACAACCTGGGAAAGCTGCTGCGACCGAATACAAAGTGGCTGAAAAATATGCCACCAGGAGATTCAAACCACCATGAGTTTGAGTCAAAACAGACAAAGAACATGCATCACGCTCATAACAAAACAACAGAAAAGGTTTTGTGCAAACAGGCATTCCCAAAGCTGGAGCTTGACACAAACTCTCTTTCAACTCAGTAAATGCTTTCACACAGTCCTCATTCAGCACTTTAGGATCAGAAACATTCTTATGTGTCAACTTCTGCAGGAGGTTTGAAATGACTGAAAAATGTGAAATCCATTGGCGGCAGTAACCCACCATTCCCAAAAACATCCTCACACCTTTCTGAGTAGATGGTGTTAGCATTTGCAAAATAGTTGAAACCCTCTCTCTAGACATTTTCCTAGTTCCTTTCTCAATCAAATGACACACGTATTTCACTTCTTTCAGACAATATTGCAATTTAGCTGGTGACACTTTATGACCATTGTCTCCCAAGAAGTTCAACAATGCAATCATATCATATTTGCACCCTTCTCTAGACTTGGATGCGATCAACAGATCATCAATGTATTGCACCAATGTTGACTGATTAGGCATCACTAATGATTCCAAATTATTTTTCAAGATCTGGTTGAAAATAGATGGTGATTTTGAAAACCCTTGTGGAATTTTACACCAACAGTAGACCTTGTTCAGCAATTTAAAACAAAAGAGATATCTTCTGTCCTCATTAAGAGGCATGGAAAAGAACGCCTGTCATAGGTCCACCAGAGTGAACCATTCAGCATTGCATGGGATCTGAAACATAATCATAGCTGGATTTGGCACTACTGGGCAACACTTGACCACGATGCCATTTATTTTTCTAAAATCTTGCAACAATCTAATTTTCCCACAAGGTTGGTGCAAGTCCTTTATTGGTGAATCACACCGACTGCTCAACACTTCTTTCAAAATTCCTTTCTCTACAAATTCCCCTATTAACTGTTTCACACCCTTGATTGCATTTTTTGTCATCGGGTATTGTGGAGTCTGAAGGAAAGCTGAATTAGGCTTCACTACGACTTTAACTGGCTCTGCCACTTTTATCAACCCAATGTCCTTTCCTGAAAGATCCCAAACCTTAGTCTGAACACTTTTCTGTAACTCAACACGATGATCTTTCACTGCAAAGACTGAAAAGAAAATAATCAAAGTAGCTTCTTCATTCAATGGCTCTTTGAAACTGATCAAAGGAAATTCTTCATTCACTGATTCATTGTTAACAGTAAGTATCTGATCTTCTTCTTCATCACTGTTTGTTTGAATTTAATTTCCCTCATCTGAACAGGTAATGCAGCATTTTGTTTTGGCACAATAAATCCCTTCCCAGTAAGAACACAGGACTTGAATCCCAAACCACTAACTTGTGCAATCCTTTAAAATTGCCACTTTTAACCAAGACTGGTTCTGTAATTGGGTTCGTCAAATATTGGTTTGCAACTCCTATAATCTGAACTGTCTTTCCTGATAAAGGCAGGTTTGGAACGTCTGCAGTTCTCACTGTTGAGTGTGTAGCTCCAGTGTCAACCAAAAATGAGACTTTGTGACCATTTACTTTTTCTTTAACATAAGGACCTTTCTGATCCACTTCTAACAAAGCAGCCAGCACACATTCTTCCTTATCCGAACTCTCAGGCATCCAAACATCGTTTAATTCCATCCTCACTATGTAGTGGAAATTGGTGTACAGTATTATTACTCTGATTTACTCCTTGACCTGTGACCATCTGAGAAAGCATCACCTGCTGCTGATCTCTATGGGCTTGAGGTATCTGAATCTGCTGTCTAGGCATCTGCATTTGTTGTCCAGGCACCATTTGCAGCTGTGGCTGCATCTGCTGTAACTGGGGCATCTGTACTTGTAATGGCTGTACAGTTTGCATGGGCTGTAAAGGTTGAAAACCCTGCATCAGAGTTATGTAAATTCTCTGATAATTTAGATTTTGCCCTTTTCTTCTCGGTCCTCTCATATTCTGAAAAGAATTGACATCACTCACTTGTTGAACAACACCTTTGTGATTTACCATTGGACACTCCCGTTTTCAATGCCCGATTCCTCTGCAAGCATGACAAGGTAACATTCTTTTTCCCTGTGGCTCTCCTTGTATCATCACTGTATTCATATCTAGACCACCATTAACACCTCCCATTCCACCACGACTTATACCTCTGCCTCTGTTCTGAAACGTACCTCGATTCTGGAACATGCCATTTCCCTGCTGCTGCTGAGGCTGAAAACTTCCCTGAATCCCTGCCTGTGCAGCCTTGATCTGCATCACTATTGCTTTCTCTTTCCACTTTTTCTGTTTCAATTCAGTTTCACCACTACAGTATTTCGCACACTGTAGCACCTCATCAATCGGCTTGGCTTGCCAACAAATCAAATGACTCTTAATTATCTGGCCAATTTCTGATTTCAGTCCTTCAACAAATCTGAACACAAAGTGAATCATGTCTTTCGGCTCAATTGTTTCTGTACCACTGGAATGTTTAAATGCTTTCAACAACCTCATGGTCTGCGTGAATTGACTCTTTTGCTTCTAGGGCTGTATTGTTTATGCGCTGCCAATCAATATTTTTCGGTGAAAATCTTGTTTTTAAAAACTCAATCAGTTTATAGTAGTATTTCATTACTTCATGAGATGGTGCACCTGTTGCTAGATCTCTCTGCGGCTCACATGTTGGCCAATCTACACTCCTTTTGCATTCAGTCCCTAAATCTACTGGAACAACTATCTCTAAGAGAGTATTTAAATCCTCTCACAGGCATTTTTCAAGTTTCATAAACCTGTCTGCCTGCTGACAACATTCTAATATTTTTTCCCTCAGCCTGGGATAACCATTGGTAAATGATAAAATGTCACTTCTGCTCCATGGGACATATACAAAATTGTCTCCTGGAATTTCTCTCATAGGTAAAACTTTTACTGCTTCCCTATTCTGGGGTGCTTATGCAGAAGAAGTATCAGGACCTTTTTTCGGCTTATCGTCTTTTCTTCACCCATCTGCCTTCCCGTTTGTGTAATGCTCTCCAAATCTAAATGCCTTGAAGCAACTCTCTAAGGTGCGTTTTCATCCCTGCAGATCTCATGTGTTAAAAGTTTTTTGCCTCAAAATCTAACCTGTAACTTCTCTTCAAATGTTTCATTTTTGAAAGGTCTATCCCATGTTCGTCTGCTATTTCTGCTAGCCTTTTTTGTACCTCATCTACTTCCTTTGTGATTCTTGGGCACAAATATCGCAATTCTGCATCGGTGTAAGACTCAGGGCGATTTACACCCATTGTTCCCTCAACAAGTTCACCCGCTTCCAATGAAAGCCTAGAACAGTTGACATAATTCCTTCCACTAGAAGCATCTTGTGAAGTATTCAGCTTCTCGAACCACTCAGTTAATTGCTGAGCTGTCATACCCTGTAACAAGATGTTATTAGTTTGAGCACTAGGTAGATGTTATACAGTTAAACTCTGAGGTTGAGATGTCAATAAATTCAAGTTAGTACCAATGTGCAACCCTGTTTCAGTATTCAAAGGAACTATGTAGGGACTCAGGTATAACAGTGACCCTATTCCATCAACAGTCTGTGTCACAGGTAATATTATTTTGGCATTTTCACTGATTCCTCCTCCCACCTCCCACCAAACTCTGCTTTAGAACTCCCTGACCATTTGTGCCATTGTTACCTTGGGCAAACAATGGTATGACTGCACCAATAGTGACAGATACAAACACGGTGTCTGGATTTGGTCTAGCAGTTGCATTTTGAGACTGCATCACTCACGTAGTCTCACTCATCAATACAGACATATCTGTCTGTGTCCTTGCCATAGGTGTGTATTTCAGAATCGCTTGTGGCTGCATTTGAGGCAGTAACAGCGGAATTGGCTCTGTCTGAACCAACTTGGTTTCTGGTAAACCTGACCTGTTGGCACTATTAAATTAGCTGCTGCATCAATAATAGGCACATCTTGGTAAATCCTAGTAACACTAGGTTGTGGCAGCTGTACAGAATCAGCTGACTGATTGAAACTGCTCTGCATTGGTATTTGCACCAGTGGACTAGTCTGCACTGAGCTTTGTGTCATGTTAGGATTAACCTGTATCGAACTCTCAATCATGTTAAAATTACGCTGTACTGGACTCTGTGGCATGCTAACCAGTGTCAGTGCAGAAGGATTCACACTAGTTCTTGCACCGTATTCCTGTGCCACATATGGCGGTGGTCGATTTCTCAATAACTAAAATAAACTCACCATCGTCTGAATCCTCATTTGGAGTCAAAGACTTCCTGTCCTCTTTTGATTTCTGCTCTTTATCCAAAGATTAACTCCCTTTCGATTTCCTCTGAGCATTCTTTGCTTCTTTCTCATTGTCCTGTGAAATCACAGGAAACATTTGAATACCATGTAAAGCATCTAAGCTCCATTGTCTCTGTTCATTATCCCACCTAGCTTCTGCTAGTGTCTTCTCTTCTCTTCTCATTTTCCTCTAAACCTTCAACACTTGTTGTTGTCTGGCTACTAGCTCCAAGATCACTAATGCTTCGAACTGAGCTGGTCTTGGTGGAGGTATTAAGCAATAAATTTTTTGTCTCAAATTTTCTAAAATTCTCTAATTAAATGTTTCATTCTGAAGAAACGCTAAGCTTCCTTCCTTTCCTGTGATCTTGCACCAGTGCTTTAACAAGAGGCATTCCCCAGTACCTTTCTCTTCAAATACGAGATATGCCAGAGTACCTTCTGGTGGACAAATTTCTCCTACCTTAGCTGGAATATATTAATGTCCTCTAAGTGTGTTTTTTTAAAGCTGTGAACATCTTCATTTTCACAATTTTATGTAAAAAATGAAAGTGACTTTTAATTCCACAATCCTATTTGTCTCCATTCTTGACCAATTGAACCTCATGGTTGTTGGCCAATCCGTGTGCGACCCTTCTCACCAACCAACCTACCTCAGCGCAGCACAAAATGACATCACACTCAGTCACAACGGCTGACAAAGTCTTGCGATTTGGCCTCCTAAACCCAGAAACACTCAAAACAAATGCGAAATTATTTGGAGCATCTCATCAAAAAACAAGAAAAAACAAGAAAACAAATCTGTCTGTTTACTACAGGTAAAGGAATCACAATTGCTCCAGGAACCTTACGGATTTTTCACTGATGGTTTTCATTCTTGCAGCTATTCTTTCTATCTCACTTCCCCAGATTCCCCAAATTCGCAAGCAAATTTTACTCTCAACTGATCAATGGATACTGTCCTTGTGCACATAGGACTCACCAGATCTCAGTCAAAAAGATCTTACACTCAATTAAACCCACAACCTCTCCTTGCCAACCTCATCCGATTGTATCACTAAAAAGACAAATTACAACAAAAAAGTATTTGTCTCCAATCACTTTTCAATATACTCCGGAGTCTTAGACCTACCCAGAGAGGTCCTTATACCAACAACCACGTAGACAATTTTGGAGCACTAAGCTCCACACACATTTAAAGTTCATCGACTTCCCTACTCACCCACTTCAGAGTACGCAAACTCTTTCTACAACATCATTTTGGAGTATGCAAACTCCCTAAACCCTCACAAACAACTCAATTCACCTGCAAATTAGCTAAAGCTGTGTAAGCAAATAATCTACTTCATTCAACCTGTCAGTAGAATGCTGATTACACTCCCCACACACATAGGCAAACTCTAAGGACCGGGGAAAGTCACCTTGGGTGTTTAAGGACACATCTTTACCATATTCTGTATCATTTTAAAACGACAGTTCTCAACAAAATCAAATTAACCTTTAATAATTTAAAGAGACATAACCAAAACTAGGATCAATAATTTAAAAAAACAAAACCATTAAATTCTGCTACCAAAACTGTGAGCTCCCCTCAGCTTATCTATTTTTAGTGTAATGATTATAGTAAGCTGACGGCATCACCTAAGGTTGATGAACCTTTGACTTGTTTAAACTATATTGAAACCAGTGGTGTAAAGCACAATAACAAACATGAAACAATGTAAATCATTAGAGAGTCAGCAAAGAACGCACCACGATCCATAAAATTGTTTATTTCCCTATATTAAACAATGCTAATGTCACGACAAATTAGTCTCAATACCAGTAAAGAAACATCACAGGGTGACCAAACCTCCTAAAGAATCTCAATTTAATCAAAGCAATGTGAACAATAATTTCAATAGCGAGAACATTAATCAATAGCTTCAATATTTGAGCAAAGAAATGAAATACATTTATTCAACAATGGAATGATAGCAATCTCTAGGTATAAAGGTAACACCTCTCTAACTTCAGATTAACATGTTGGGCTTCATGCAAACGTTTTAGTAACACTAATTAAAAAAAAACATTTAGCTATGGTGCTATCAAAACAGCAGCAGTATTAAAACAGTAGCAGTTGGTACCTGAAAAACAAAAGACAAGTAACAATGCACAGATCACACATAATTACCTAACCCTAGGGAATGTCAGCAGTTAGCTTCTGCTTCATCAGGGGGACTGCAGCATCAGCATCAGGGCAAGAACAGGAACAGAGAAAGGGGGATGGTTTAGAATTTGGACTATAAAATCACTAAACCATCTGAATATTAGTTCAGCATTGAACAGGCAATGTAAACTCAGAAAATAATGAAATACCAAAACATCAGTAGATTATCTGGCAAGGCATGAAGTTTCAAAGTGACAGATCAGCAAGTAAAAACGAAGAGCGTTGGTGACCCAGTAACAAAAGAACCCCTGCTCCTCAGTGCACAAAGATTATATTAAATATGTACTCTTTTGCAATTGGACAAAAGCATCAGCCGGAGAAAGAACATCCAATTACAAAAACGTCAGATATCAGAAATGCATTAGGAATGATAAACTAATTATTTGCCGGACACTCTTTGGACTAAACTTCATTTGCATAACTCCAAACTAAACTAAATGTAGCACTGTAACTTTGTCTTCCGTCTGTCATTGGCAGGCTCTTTTGTTTGGCATCTTCCGGATTAGCTTCAACCAGGCAGTGGTTACAGAGATGTGGCAACATTTTCGTGGTGTGCCATTTCCCTCGAAAGAAAGACACTTAATTAAATGCATTCAAACAAAAGAAGTTTGTTATTCAACGGACATGAGCACATACAATTAATACTTTAGCTAGAACTTAGCAGTCAGAAAGCTTCTTGCTGTGGCCTTGCTTGGATTCAGGCCCAGCAGAAGACAAGAAATACTCATATTATTTCAGCTAATAAACTAAACAGAAAACCCATTCTTAAAGGAGAAGCACTTTTAAACAGCATTAACATGTTATTTTCAGAGTGCATGTGCAGGCCTTTCACTTGATGTTGGACAATCAAAAAGGCACAATTTTCTGTGACACATTAATTCAACTGTTATGTATTAAATCACACACAGGAATATATGTAAAAAGGTATTACTGCTCTCACAGCTGCTAACCCCATTCTACCAGATCAGGTCCTAAAAGGTTTAGCATTGAAGATAATAAGCTTGTCTGTCTTACCACCCAATTGAGGATTCTGTCAAAAAAGGGAAAGTTAGTTTACACAGTATTCATATACTTTGTTACCGCCTTTGACAGGGTTGTGTAAGATGTTTTGTGGCTGAATCTGCAGAAATGTGGCATTCCACCTGACCTCTTAAAGGTGCAAAATGCCCTCAATACTGATACTTGGGAGAAAGTTAGCGTTTCCTCAAGTTGGCCACCTCTGAAAAAATTCATACCAGTAAGGCCTGAAGCAAGGCTGCATCTCCATTTCCTTATTGTTTAATCTGTACTTAGTGGCCCTCTCTTTGGCTTTGGACACAAGAAGAGCTTTCCCACCTAAATTTCGAAGATCAAAGACACTACAACACACGGATGACACAGTATTTCTAGATCAGCTACAGGTGGATCTGCAAAGATTGCTGTAAGCACTTGGACAGTTCCGCCAAACAAGCAAACAGAATTGAAATGAATATATCACAAGGCAAATTGGTCATTTTCAGCTGGAAGCTAATCAAAAAGGAAACAGTTTTTTTAACAGCTCAAAACTGGAGAGGGTTTGTCATATAAATACTTGAGGCTCTGTGTGGACAAAATAGAGCAAGAATCAACGCATCTTAAAGTCCTAAAAAATGTAGCCTGATCACTAACAGGAGTATTTCAAATGTTGTACAAGAACTTGGCTTCCCAGGCATAAGTGTGGTAGGAAGAGTGATCTATAGTAAAATAATTCCTACATTGAATACAATATCATTTCATTGCCAAACAAACAAATTTGTTTCTTCATTGGACACCGAACAGCTATCAAGAAACTTTCCATCTTACATCATGTACTGGCCAAGCGCAAATCCATTTACAATTGAACCTTCTGGTGACAACAACTTACGACCTTGGCCAGATTCTTGTCCTTCTGTGAAAAAGCAAGGATGTCTCCCAAAAGATCACTCATCCTTTATATGGATGAAAATAACGCTGGAAGGTTCAGCCTGGAACTATTGTTTAATACAGGCACTTTGCAGTCTGGAGGCTGTGGATATCTGAGGTGCTTCACTGCCACCTAACCTGCTTACAAAGCCTTTTGTATGGTATAGACTATCTCTTTAATAGGTTGATGTAGCAACTCAACATTTCCGTCTCTGCCTGTCAAGGAATAACTATCTGTTAAATCCAGACCTAGAGTTTTGACTTATATGTCTCCCTTGCTTTTACACAATACACAAGCATAGACCAAATACCCACTTGAGAAAGGAATTTCAATATATTTTAACATGTCTTTGCTTAGAGTACCATGTAGCTTTTTATAATACATTCTCATTTACGCTGAATTGTTCTGAGTTCCATCACAAAGTGACGTCTAGTGCATTTTAAAGAAAGTGACATTATTTTTTAATGGACCTAATACGCAGCTCTGTCTAAATGCATGTTCAACCAAATTGTGATTAATTTTTTAATACATTAATTTTGCATCAGAGGATTTTAATCATTTTTAACATTGCATAAATAAATATTGGTTAATATACCCCTTGAGCGCTCCTATTATGATTATTTCTCTGCATTTAAATCACAAGGTGTTTTTCTGTAGGTAGAAAATTATTTTGCAACGTGCCATAATAAAGTGCTTTCTAATGTATTTTATTGATAGTGTGTTTTGTGTTTTTAAAATTTATTATTCATTTCATTTTCTTATACTCATTACAGTTCTGCCGTATTTCATATTGGAACATGGATCGGGGTTTGCCATAGTAACTTTTCAAAACTGAATAGTGAATATTGGTTTTGAAGATGATTTCATGTTGGCAGTGAATTTGAGTGATGGTGGCAATGATTTTTATAATTGTGCTAAAAAAAGATTTAGTTTACTGAATTTACTCATCTTGAATCGTCATTTAACACTTGTTAAGGTGCCTATAACATTTCCTCTGAATCATACCTTGAGGAACATTTGTTTGTTTCCAAGGGGAATTTACTCTTGTTTGCTTTATAAACAGATCAACTTTAAACTTGCCTTCAGGAAAAATATAAAAGCACCAAAGAGGTGAGAGCTTATAAATACTATTGAAATGCCCCTAAAGTCTTCCACAATTTACCCCAAAATCTCTTCTATCTAGCACTGTTGGAAATAGCCCTTTTGCAAGATTATCCCCAAACGTTTTGTCTCCAACCTCCTGTTTTTGACTGTGTGCTGCATTTTGTTTTTGCTGGCTTTAGGACTCTGGGCATTTTACCAAAGCTAATCAGTCCTAAAGAGGAAGTGTTCCATGTGTAAATTGTATTGGTGATTGGTTTATCTATGATTGGCATATTTGATTTACTAGTAAGTCCCTATATGGGCCCAGGACCTGTAAATCAAATGCTAATAGTGGGCCTGTAGCACTGAGTAGCCCTGTAAATTTCTCAGATCTGACACGGTAGAGTCTGTGTGTGCAGTTTTAAACTGCCATTATAACCTGGCAAGTGGGTGAGCCTGGCCTTTTACTAAATGTAAGTCACTCCTAAAGTGGACCAAGGTAGTCCCGTGGGCAGGGCACAATGTATTTAAAAGGTAGGCCTTGTACTGGTGTGCCTAACATGTCCTGATAGTGAAATACTGCTAAGCCCAGCTTTCACTATTGCAAGGCCTATCTCTCCTATAGGGTAGCATGTGGATTGCCTTAAAATATCTGTGAAGTATAATTTCCCATCGGGAACAGACAGAGATCTGGAGTTTGGGTTCTCTGAAGCCGAAATTTAAAAAAACATCTTTTTGGAGACCTTGGTTTGAAAATGCTACTTTTAGAAAGTTGACATTGTGTTTCTTAACCATTCTGTGCCTCTGCCTGTCTGATGAATACACGTCTGGGTCAGGGTGACAGTTGGGCTGTTGTGCATTCACCCTAGACAGTCACACAAATGGAGCTGAGGTGTGCCCTGTATATGCTGATGACCCATCACCATGCTGATCTAGAGTGGTGGGAGGAGCTGACACTTGCCCCTGAATAGGGCTGTGCCTGTCCTCAGAAAAAAAACTTTGAGTGTTTCTGGGGTCAGTGAAAGGCAAGGTCATGTGCATTACAAAGACTTCGCTCTGAAGTTTGCTTCCTTCAATGACAGAAATGGGTATGGGAACTGGACATCTGACACCACTTAGTTTGAATCCTTCTGGACTGAGGAAATTCTGCCAGGAACTAGAGATAGATGCTGTAGGAGGGTCTGCAAATCTGCCTGTTCCTTTGTTGTGCTTTGCTGGCCTGCTGATTGCTGCTTCTGTCTTGAGAGTTAAAAGACTGGACTTTGCTTTTTATAAAGGTTCTCTAAGGGCTTGGACTGAGCTTGCTCCTTGTTAGGAAGTCTCAGAGACTTCACTTGCCAGCACCTGAGCTTTCTTGCTGAAAGTCCTGACTTGTCAAGTGATGCCAAATCCATTCCCTGGGCCCTTGCGAGTGAGTTCTGGTTCAACAAGGAAGAAACTAGTACATCACCTTCCAGAAAGACTTCAGAACCAGCACCAATCTCTAACCCCGCACCGCTGCCTGCACTGGAGCCATGGTCCCCACTGAGTGCAATGACCACGACCTACAAGGGAGTTCCGATGCTGCCCCTGCACCTCTGAAGTCCTGCCACAGCGTGAGTCCAGGGTGCTGTGTCACAAAGCCCGTGGCAGCTGACTCCAACTCTACAGCAGCACCTGTGGCCCTGTGGTGTAATCCCAACATGGCAAATCTTATGCCTCTAGTCTTGACCTGCTGAATCAATCGACCCCGCATTGTTTTAAGGGAGCATTGCCTTGCCACCAATGGCGCATCACCTCCTCTTCAACCATAAGGAACCAACGCTTCACCCCCCTGCCTAGTAGTAAGGAACCAACACTTCTTGTCCACGTTGGCAGTAAGGAATCAATGCCCATCTGGGTCCAGCAATGCCTCACCTCCCCGACTCCATAAAATGTCTTTGTTTCCTCATCGTTTTCCAACGTACTGTAACCGGGGTCTACAGGACTCAGTGGCGCCGCTCTCCCTCGCTGGTGGTGCTTGACAGTTGGAAGCGACCACATCAGGCTGTTGTGATAGTTCCAGTTTAACCGATCCTGTTTCTAAGTGCAATACTACATTTAATCTTTGAAAATTTGTGTCTTCACTTGTGTATGTTGGATTTTTTGTCGTTTTGGTCTTGCTTTACTCAGATAAATATTGGTTATTTCTCTAAACTAGCATGGAGTTCTTTTGCAGTGTTTTCACTGTGTTACTGTGTGTGTGTGTACAAATACTTTCCACATTGCTTCTGAGATATGCCATATTGCTTATACCAAGTTAGAAAGGAGGTGAAAAGAGGTCATCTTAGCTGTGTGACTCCCTTTCCCAAACGAGAGTTAGGGTGTCAACTTGGACAGGGTGCAAACCACTACCAACTAGATACCCTATTTCTAACAAGCACCACCACATTAATATTTTTGAAGCTGTCTGTAAAAGGTGGTATATTAATATTTTTTCTGCATTGCAATGCTTACTCAACAGATACACAATTTGACACCACACACAAAGTATTAAGCAGTGCCAAAAGAAATTTGGATTTTGCTCCTTCCGATTATGTTGTGATAAGAATCTCATATACTGTGCTATTGACAATGTGACCATCACCACCACATCAAACATTGTCTGGATTTCAGTATTTTAAAAGTAAGTCAATTATTATATAAATTATTTGCTTCAAATAAACTATGGGACTGCCATTTAATGTAAGAGAATTAAGAGTTTCCTGTAGCAAATAGATCATTTTGTGCTGTCAATTGTCATGGATTGAGAAGGTAGCACTTCTTTAGCAGCCTCTCTTATTGTGATGCTGATTCACTTATTTATACACATTAACAGACCAACTTTATAAAGTTTGCATTGTGTAGGAAAAGGGTAGCACTCATGCACAATTGTGAAGCAGTTTCAACATTCTATGCATGGTAATTAAAGGAACAGAAAGAGCCAGACAACACATGACATTTTTTTAAGGAGATCATAATGCACTAAAAGAAGAATTCATCACCTGCTTTGTAACTTATGGTATAGGTGAACAGCTACTGACTCATCAGATTCAATGATTATATCAACACCAACAATCTTTGAAGTTTTCATAGTTTACTTATACATGTATGCATTGTTCTTCCACTGTGTGAAATCCATCAACTATATGGAGGTCGATCTAACGCTGTAGAAAATATCTTAGCCACACAAGATTTAAAAATTCTTGCTGAGTTTTCTGGATTTGCTAAAGTGTTCCTAGTGTGAAATCTTCCAAAACTAGTTACTGTGTTTCCACAAATTTTATCCTATAAAACTCATTTGTAATCTCAAATTTAAACTGACCTTCAATTTAGGTATTCAGAGCAATCATTTATTTCAAATGTCTCTTATTTCTCTTTTGAAAACTACAACTGTACTATAGATGTATTTATTTTATTTATTTTATTTTATTTTATTTTATTTTATTAGAAATAGGATGCTTGGTTGGCAGTCAGGTTACCCCCCTGCTCAAGCAAGGACCCTCACTCTAGTCAGGATAAGTCACACACAATCCAAATTATGCTGTGCGCACCCTCTGGTAGCTTGGCACTTAACAGTCGGGCTTAACTTAGAAGGCAATGTATAAAGTATTTGTGCAATAAATCATGCAATAACACAGTATAACACCACACAGTGTTTAGAAAAATATAGAATATTTATCTGGTTAAATGCAAGTCAAAACGATCAAGATTTGATAAGTACACATAGAATTATCACTGAAAAAAAGGATAAAAAGAAGTCTTTAGTCTTTAAAAAACAACAAGTGTCTCTTGCAAGCACAAAGTACCTGGTTCACGTTACAATTCCCTGCAAGGGGCCGCAGAAGAGGAGATGCTTGGAAAACGGGGAGGTGTGTTGATTTCTCTGGCTCACACAGATGATGTGTTGATAATTTTTCATGCAGAGAAGGTTTTGCACCATTTCCAGCATGAAGACTGAAATCCTCTTTGTGTTATGGGGTATTCGGACGCCCCGGGAACAATTCAGAGATATCCTGAGTGTGCAGGATGAAGTCACAGGAGATGCGTCGATCCAGCAGGTGATGCTGGGAAATTTCTGTTGCATGGCAGGTGCTGCGTCAATTCTCCTCGCAGGAAGTTGGGCTGCGTCGTTCTGGTGGGCCGTGAGCCGAAGTTCCGGTCACAAGTCTGGAACTGGGTTGATCTCCACTCAGGGAGCCAGGCTTTGTCGTTCCGGTTTGGGGTGCAGTGATTTTCTCACTGCAATGCAGGCTGTGCGTCGTTTCTGGCAGGCTAGGCATCGAATTTTCACCGCACAAGGAGTTCTTTGCATGATTAAGTCTTTTTGGTCCTAAGACTTCAAGGAACATGAAGCAAGCTCTATCCAATCCCTTGGACAGCACTTCTCAGCAGGGCCAGAGGGCACCAAAGCAGCAGGGCAACAGCAAAGCAGCAGTCCTTTGCAGAAAAGCAGTCAGGTGAGTCCTTTGGGGAGCCAGGCAGTTCCTCTTGGCAGCTTGCAGGTTCAGGTCCAGAAGGGTCTCTTGCAGATTTTCTTTCCCAAGAAGTGTCTGAGTTGGTAGGGTCAGAGGCCCTGTTTAAATACCCAAATGTGCCTTTGAAGTGGGGGAGACTTCAAAGAGTGGCTTAGAAGTGCACAAGGTCCCCTTTCAGTTCTATCCTGTCTGCCAGGGTCCCAGTAGGGGGTTTGTCAGTCCATTATCTGAGGGCAGGCCACTGTCCTTTGAAATGTAAGTGCCAGGCCCTCCACCCTCCCAGCCCAGGAAGACCCATTCAGTGTGCAGATGTGTGCAGGTGTGACTGAGCATCCTGTGTTTGGGATTGTCTGAATGAAATACACAAGGGAGCTGTCAAATAACCCAGCCAGATGTGGGTTGTAAGGCACAGAAGGAGTTAGGTGCAGAGAAATGCTCACTTTCTAAAAGTGACATTTCTTAAACAGTAATATTAAATCCAACTTCACCAGTCAGCAGGATTTTGTATTACCATTCTGGCCATACTAAATATGACCTTGTTACTCCTTTCAGGTCAGAATCTACCACTCAAACGGTATATGAGGGTAACCCCAATGCTAGCCTATGAAAGGAGCAGCCCTCACAACAGTGTAAAACGAATTTAGGAGTTTTACACTACACAGCTACATGTCCTGCCTTTTGTCTACATGGCACCCTGCCCTATGGGTTACCTAGAGCCTATCCCAGGGGTGACTTATATGTAGAAAATGGGGAGTTTAAAGCTTGGCAAGCATTTTTAAATGCCAAGGCGAAGTGGCAGTGAAACTGCACACACAGGCCTTGCAATGGCAGGCCTGAGACATGGTTACGAGGCTGCTTATGTGGGTGGCACAATCAGTGCTGCAGGCCCAGTAGTAGTATTTAATCTACAGGCCCTGAGCACCTGTAGTTCACTTTACTGAGGACTTACAAGTAGATTAAATAAGCCAATTGGGTATGAACCAATGCCGTCATCATGTTTTAAGGGAGAGAGCATATGCACATTAGCACTGGTTAGCAGTGGTTAAGTGTGCAGAGTCCTAAAACCAGCAAAAACTGTGCCCAAAAAGTGGACGGAGGCAGGCAAAAAGTTAGGGGTGACCACCCCAAGGCTGTCAGGTCTAACAACACATCATTGTCTTTTGTTTCTTTTTTCTGCAGATACATACAGTAATGTAATGCTTTACATCATTTTTGGTTTATCACTATATTCGTTGCTATTCCATGGAAGACGCATAAACATATGTGTATGTACATACTACTTGCCAGGTGTGGTTTTTAAATTGGGAAAACATCTAGTCTAGACATGGTGTGTTTAAAGTACATTAAACATTACATTGCTCATGTAATATACGGAATTAATCACTTTTGTTGTCTTGGATGGGATGAGATGGGACGTGACCTAGGGGGTGCCAGTTCATGTCTGGGAAAATTGACTTGTTGGGCCCTCAGTGGTAAAGAAATGTGCACCACGACTGCAAGCGCCTAATATTAAACAAACAACCACAAGTATGCAGTAAAGTTTAAAGTTGTATATTTATGGAATGCAGCAGTGTAGAGACAGCCTCCATTGGTGGCTGACTTAAATCACAATGTTTCACATACTTTTTTTAAAAGTTTTCCATACACCTTGCTTCAGATCTCATCCGGCATTGGGCCTTTCCAAACATTTATCTAATCATTAACCTACAACAGACATCTAGATATATTTTGGTACTGACTTATCTTCTGCAGCTAAAGTAAAGGGGCAGTACACTCATGATTTCCTTTACTACCTACGGCCATTAGACATTCTGCAAGCTCCTATTAAGTGTCACAAAATGGAATCCGCAATAAAATATATTCTGCATGACTATTCATGACTATACATTTCACTGTACAGTACAGTAAGATTTTTACACAGGATATGCAAGTCAGGACTAACCAAAGCCACTTTATTTCTGGACTGAAAATTTACAGTGATGAGCTTTGCATATGAGGTTTGCAAATTTTGCCAATATCACATATGCAGTTTTGTAAGTATTTTTACATCACTGCTAGCTTCTTAAGGTTCGTGTAATTAGTGATGTTTTAAAAATCAAAAAAGCAATATGTTAGCCACATCTGATTCTCCTGAGGTGGCCGGTGGTATGACTCCATCAGTTCATCACTGTAGGCATTGGGCTTAATTTATGAAGAAGTGGCACAGCGCTGTGCTGCCCCAAATTTGGCAGTGCTGCACTCTCACCTCAGAAATGCAGGGATGAACCATATTAACTACAATATGGCACACCCCTGTGTTTTCCCTTGCGCTGGCGCTAAAATTAGCTGCCTAGTGCCAAAGCAGGCACCCTTGCATCATAGTGCAAGGGTGCCTGCATTGCAGGGAATTACTGTTTATGTGCAAGAAGGTGTCCCTTCCTGCACCTAAACAATCAATATTGGTGATTTGTTATTTCTATGTGTGCTGCAGAATGCAAAACACAGAAAAGTAGCAAATCATAATTATTTAATGATTGTTTATGTGCAGGAAGGGACACCTTCCTGTACACAGGCAATCTTTAATAGCGTTTTGCTCTTTTTATGTGTGCTGCAGAATGCAGTACACATAGAAAAATAAAAAACGAGGATAAATAAAAGTATTTCACTTTGTTGCGCCACTCTAACGTGCTGCCTCAGATTTACGATTTCTGGTAAATCTGGGGCAGTGTCAAAATGCAATTGGTGTTGCAGTGGAACACCCACAGCAACACCCATTGCATGCCCCTTTCATGCAAAGTGATGCGTCTAAAGGGGCCGTATTTATAAGGCAACGTTAAGCCACAAAAAGTGGCTTAACGCCGCTTGTAAATATGGAGCAGGGCACTGTGCCACAGGAACCTCGGAAAAAGTGACATTGCAGTGGCACAATGCCTTTGTAAATGAGGCCCATAGTTCCTCCAGCTCCCAGGCTTAGAAGAAACTGAGAGAGAGAGAAAGAGACTTAGCCCTGATTTATACTTTTTGCCGCAAACCTGTGTTAGCGCAGGTTTGCGGCAAAAAGTATAGTGCCGGCTACCGCCATTCCTAGACACCGGCCGGGTGCCATATTTAAGGAATGGCGCTAGCCGGCAGTAAGGCCCTGTTAGCATCCTTTGAGAGGATGCAAACAGGGCCGGGGAGGTGCAGGGGGAACCGTGGCTTGTGCACCAAATTATGGCGCTACACTGTTAAGAGGCAAAAACATTGCCTCTAAGCCGTGTAGCGCCATTTTCTGGCGCACCAGCCCCATGAACATGGCTCCTGTCTTAGTAAAGGCAGGAGCCATGTCCACCACCCCAATGGCCATGCCCAGGGGACAAATGTCAGGGCCCGAGCGGCATTGGACACAAAAAAAAAAATACCCACTTGGACTTACCTTTGGATGGGTGGGGGTAGGGAGACTGTCCTTAGGGACAGGAAAGGGCACCTGTAGACAATTTCCATGGTCTACACCCATGGAAATCTGCCTCCAGGTCCCCTTATGCCTGCCAATACCCAGGTGTTAAATAATGGTGCTAAGCAGGCTTCGCACCATTATTTAAGGTCCTCCTCCTCCCATGTGTTATTTTTGCACAGGAGGATAAATAAGGCTCAAGGGCCGTTGAGGCATTTGTTGCCCGGGAACGCCAACCTTGCATCTCATTGACATAAAGGTAGTTTTCTGCAGGCAAACAAATTCGTTAACTCCAATATTTTGCCACTGGACATGTCTAGCACCAAAATATAAATATTGAGTTAACTTTGCGCCAGATTTGCGTAAAAAAATGATGCAAATGTGGCGCAAACAGAGTATAAATATGGGCCCTAGAGTTACAGGAACTCAAGACCCCACTTTATCAGGAAAAACTCCCTCAGCCTTTTAAGGGGTTGTAGAAAAAAAAATAAGCACCTGTGCATGCAAATTAATATCCTCATTGACTTTATATTGTAGGGGTGGAGTGGGTGTAACTCACATATTTTGTTGTAGCATTTTTTCACAGATCTACTGCATAATTCTGCAATTGTCATCATAATGCGAGAAGTGTAAGTAAACATTTATCACTATTTTCTTAGAGCAAAAGTGATCCTTGCATCCAAAAATGGAACAAGAGTGTCTTTTGTGCTAAGAAATAGTGCTAAATGCAACAGAATATGAATAGCAGTGCAATTTTACCCCCAACTTACTCTCTGCATTTAGCAATATTTTCTTATTTTAGTACAATAATGCATTTTGCAGTAATAAAATAGCTCTAAAAGCTGAAGAAAACAGCAGCTAACTAAATCTGTTGTTTCTGTGCTTATTTTCTTCTCAGATTACTTCTAGTTATGTGAATGGGCATAATAGAGTAAGTATTGATAATTCTGCATTAAAGAGGAATGCAGAATTACCAAAATTACTCTGATTACGCAGGCATACTTAAAATTAAAATTACTCCCAGACCTAATAAATTGTTGATCTGTGTGCCAAAATTAATTTGCTTCATGTTGTGGGTATATTTTGTGTTTTTTCAAGGCAAAGCCTGGAGAAAATTTCTACTTTCCTTTAATTCACCATTGGGCACCTCTCAATTCACCACTGCGAACCACATCTTATTTTACTCATCTGTATAGTGGCTAGTCCATCTCTTGTAGCCTATTGAAAAGTAGACATAATGTACAAGTAGTAAGCTTAATGCATTCCAGAAGAAGAACAACAAGGGCTTGGATCCCTGGATCTGATATCCTTCCAACCTATTCCATTCATCTGGTGGACCACACATATTCCAGAGATACTCTTCTCTCATTAAATGCAGACAGCACTGCCCTGATTCTTCACATGGAAAGGCTCATTACAATTTTAAATCTGTCTTGACCTCCAAATGGCAATTAAGCCTGCATGCTACTTTACAATCCACTACTTTTCAGTAGGACTGTAAGAGTGCAATAAAGCCCAGATGCCCCTTGGAAGGCCAGGAGAGTGCATATGCTGTGATCTGCCATATCACAACAATAGAACATATCCTCTAGCCACAATTTATAAGGTGATCACTTTTGGATCCAAACCAACGCAATCTGCCTTTTAGAGAGCACCAGAGCGATGAACGCCAGTTGCTGAGAGCCAGTGGGTAATGTCCCTGTGCCACTGAGCAGAGCTATTTGGGGTAAGAGGGTCTAGAGGTAATACCAAAATATCTGAGAGAATAGCAATCATTCCTGGATGGAGTTGGAGGAGCAGGGGCACTGCCAGGCGTATGTTAAAATTTGCAGGTGTGTGACCACTTCTCCCACACATTCTTCTTTCACCTGTGCTGAAGCTAGTAATATGCTCTGTTGTATAGTAGTATTTGTGAAGATATTTGAAGTGAATCAATTTGTTATTGTAATTTAGTCGTGTATTTTTAACGTGTGCATATTAGTTTGTCCAGACCTTATCAGACAGTTGGCAGCATAGGGACTCTTCCTAACTGCGCTTAGCAGCATGCAGTCCCATCATCGTAGCAGATTTATAAGTGGAGTAGAATAATGAGATGGAGTGCCAGATCAGCCCCACCTATATGTGCAGTGAGGAGCACCATTTCTGTGGAAGTATTAGAAAATGTGGGGGTGCCCTACTCTAATCGCCCAATGCAGTCTATGGTAGCATAGTGCAGCTAGGAAGTGTCACTGTGGCATCTGCAGAAATTGTGCATCAAGATGACCGTACCATCCTCAATTAGGTCTCCTAATGTAGCAAACCCCATTTTGAGTAGCATGTTTTTACTAGCTTTTCACAGGTGGATTAGAGCAGTGGGTCATCTGCTAGGTGCAGTAGAGGGGAATATGGTCTGTCCAGAGCCAGTTCTTTCTATAAATCCACCCAGGCATGATAGATCTCTCAGCTTTTATGTGCATAAGGCGTTATGCAGAATTTCAGGTAGTTTGCCTGAGTCACTAAGTAGTATGTATGAAAGTATGGTAGATCTAGTCAGCCTGCTTGGAGTGGTCTTTTGAGGATTTACTAGCATATTCTTAGTTTGGCCACCCTGCCATACCAACCACCGGAGGACCTTCTGCAGCTGTTTGAAAAAGTAGAGTGGTAAGGTGTTGCACCTGGCCCTTTTTGAAGGGTCACCCCCACACGTTTTTCTTCCTTCCTCCTATTTCTACTGACCTTTTGACTTTAGGACTCTGAGCACTCTATCACTGCTGATCAGTGCTAAAGTGCAGTTGCTCTCCCTTCTAAAGTGGGTATGATTGGCTTACACCTAATTGGCACATTTAATTTACCTGTAAGTCCCTTGTACAGTGGTATCTCTATACACAGGGCCTATAAATTAAATGCTGCTAATGGGCCTGCAGTGGTGCTTGCACCACCCACTGAAGTAGCCTTTCAGACCTGCATCAGGCCTGCTAGCGCTGGGCCTGCATGCGCAGTGTACTGCCATAGGGACCTGGCATCTAAATTTACTTGCCAGGCCCAGAATTACACTTTTACTATATGAACGTCACCCCTAAGGTAGTCCCTAGCTAGCCCTATGGCAGGGTGCTATGTATGTAGAAGGCAGGACATGTGCCTGGTTGTGTGGCCTGTCCTGATAGTGTCAAACAGCCTATTTGGTTTCTCACTGCTGTGAGTGCTGCCTTGATCACAGGATTGCATTGGAAAAGCCTTGCCTTATGAATAGGGGGTTTTGTCTGATTTTTGAAGGGTAGAGTAGGTATGTTTGGTATGGATGTAATGGTAGTGAAAAATGCTGCTCACTGGTGTAGGTGGATTTTTTTTATTACCATTATAGAAATGCTACTTCTAGAATGTGAGCATTTCTCTGTGATTATGACTCTGGCGTTTTGCAGCTTGACTCTAATCCACGTCTGGGGCAAGGTGACAGTTGGGCTTTGTGCATACTTTTCAGACAGCCTGTACACAGGGAGGGTGGAGGTGTCACAAAGGTGCATCTGCATATTGAATGGTCTTCCTGGGCTGAGAGAAGGGGATGCGGGGCACACCTGTATTTGTAAAGGCTGTGCCCTGGTCTCACACAAAGGGCTTGTTTATCTCCAACTGATGTCTGGAGCCTGTGCTGGAGGAGAGAGGGGACACTCCTAGAACCAGTTGTAACTGGTTGGAACCTCTTCTTCCCCTCTTTGAAATTGCTTTGCAAAAATGAGTACAGGGGATTTTCCCCAGGAAAACACACAAGAAACATCTTGAAGAATTGGACACAGAACGCTGCGGGAGTGACTCACCAGGTACTGCCTTGGACTGCTGCTGCTGTGCTGACCTGTGACCTACTGGGTCACTAGGATAAACTACCAATGACTGCATCCCCCTTGTGGTGGCCGGTTGCTGGGCCCTGCCACCCTGCCGATAGGTGCATTATTGGTAACGTGGTTACTGTGACCCTACATTTATGGTGATATGTTATGATGACTTGCCATTTGTTTCTGATGTTCCTTTTATGGACATTCATGTTTACTATGACATGTGCGTCATTTTAGTAATGTTTTCCTAACTACTGCTTGTATTGTAGAATAATCAGTAACCTATGTTATATGTGACTACTGCTGGCTTTTGCAGAGTAATAGTACTGTGTAATGTTCTGACAACTGCTTGGGTAACAGGGTATTACTGACATATTGTGTTTGATCTAATGATGTTGTGTACAACACAGTTTATTTGATATAACTTGGTGTTGTGTTTCGTTTGTGCTGGGAATAGTGCATCACATGTGTTGTGTGTGTTGTGCAAACGCTTTACACATGGCCTCTGGGTTAAGCCTAACTGCTTGTGCCAAGCTACCAAGGGGGTGAGCAAGGGTTATCTCGGGTGTGTAACTCCCTCACCCTGACTAGAGTGGGTGGTTTCTACCTGGCTTAGGTGAATACCCTAGCTAACCAGAAACCCCATTTCTAACATAAGCAGACTAGCAAGCTCACAAATAGATACAAAAATTTGGTCGGGGCTACAATCTTGATCAGGGATATCCTCTCCATTAGCGAGCCGGATTCGTATATCAAGAACTGTTTTTCACCTTTCCCAGGGCTGTACCAAAGTTCCTTTGTAATAATTAATCAGAATCATGGGTCACCCAGATACCTCATGCCCTCAGGGTTCTACCACAGGGGATATTCCATGACCAATGTGGATTGAAAGTCGGTGAGTGGAACCAATTTATTTGCAGACACAAATATCCTCCGGGCTGCATTATCTCTCTAATAATAGGAGATATTTTTTTTCTTGGGCCGTTGGACATAGAAGATTACATTGTCTGTGTGTGATCAACAAACCTTTGTCAAGGAATTAACCTCAGTGTCAATGCAGTTCCCTGACAAAGCATACAAAGGGTTCTATTGCTAAGGTAAAAAATCAGAGGGGACAGAGGGCAGCCCCACCTGGTAATTTTCAGATGTTGAATGGATCAGAGTTTGATCTGTTAACTTTTATGTTGTGTCATGGCTATGTAGCATTTATAAAGGTCTACCCGTTATCCATTTTCCCCTGGGGTCTTCCCACTGTGAAGATAGTTTGATGTCTTAAATAATTAGAGTTAAATATTTTCCTGGCCTCACCTTTAGGCCTGGCTAGAGCAATGTTGTCTAAGTAATTCACTGTAGCGGCATTTGCAGTACATGCTGAAGGAGTATATAAATACTCATGAAATCATTTAAATTTGTCTAGTACAGTGATTGGATCTGGTGTTACCTCCATATTTCTACACTGGAGGCTGGTGATCCATTCAGTTGACCGCTTATTCTGGCTATCCAATCTAGGGTTCTATCTGGCCTGTCATCCTCCCCAAAGCATCTTGCACAAGCCCTTCTTCCCAGTTAAAGTGCTTCACGATCAGCTTCATCCCTATATTTCGTTAACAATTCCTGTAGCTTAGCAACTAGTCCTGTGTTGCCAGTAGCCGTGTAAGGTGTTTCCAGTAGCCTGAGCTTGGTCTTGAGGTCAGTGAAATCATTACAAATCAATTTAAGAACTCCAGGACTTAAGATAGGCACATACCCAGGATATAGGCTTCAATTGCCTCCCAGAGCATAGTCACATCATCAACCTTTAGATAGGAAAAGTCAAGAATGTCCCCCCCAATTTCACTCCTGAAAACCTCATCATGGAACTTAAGGCCCTGTAGATGCCAGCTATGGCATTGAGAGGGCAGGGTCGCAGTGTACAAGGGCACCATCACCGGAGAAAGATCAGAGTGCGGAGAAGTATATATGTGGCTATGACCATCGGCATCTGTGATCTAGATACAAGCCACATATCAAGACAAAATAATGTCATGAACCAGAAAGGAGTGGGTATGACCAGAAATTAGGAAGTTAAGTTTCCTCCAGTCATCAACACGGTGACATAGCTGCATTATCTGCCTAAGAGACACACAGGTTCATGACATTGGCTGGGCCTTTTCAGATGCTCTGTGGTTCAGATGAAATGTCAAATTGAAGTCACTACCCTGTATCATTGGCCAGTCTCCATATTTGGACACATCCCCACTATATCATTAAAGAAGTTGGGATTGTTAATATAGGCCACATAAAGTTTGATCATCAATAAACGACTGCCCTTTAGCATGCCAGCTGTCACAACTACTCTGCCAGCAGTGTCTATGATATGCTCAACCAGAGAGAAGTTCCAAGTCTTCCTTAAAAGTGGGACTATACCGCAAGAGTAAGTTGAGTAGGAAGGGAAATATCGGTGTGTTCCTTAAGCATGTGTTGAGCCATAGGGAATCAGTGGGTCTTCTGTATCATAGGTAAATCAATCTTATGTCTGTACAAGTCTGAGTGTGTCTGGCAGGGCTTACATGGATTGTTGACCTGCTGAACATTCCAAGTTAGATGTCTAACTATATTGGTACATGTTGAGATTTGCCAAAGAAGACCGAATCACAAGCATTTGACCTGAGCCATGTGTAATGGCTGCACATGTTGAGGTGGCTGTGAAAACAGAAAAGGGAACTGTGTAGAACAATAACCCAAGGAAAACAACTCCCACCTTCTCTCCACCCACGCCAACCCCAATTGTCAGCAGGAACCTCAGACAGAAAGACATAACATAGACTCTCAAGCAAGAAAAAAACGCAGAGAATGGGGAGTGCATTTCACGCATGGAGGGGTCACCGCATATCAGGTCAATAATTATTATTGTTATACCTTGCACAGGTTGCTTAAATTGCTGGGAGATTCGGAATACAGCAACATCTTTCAAATAATAGCACTGACACATAAGCAGGCAACAAGTATTTTGAGAAGTAGGTAACACATCTCACATTTGAGTGAAGTGTGAACAGTTGGCAGCAGAAAAGAAAGACATGCAGGTGTCTGTTACTAATATTAAGAAAAAGAGTCTGGTTGGCAGAGTTAGCAGGGAGATCTTAATCAGCAAAGCTGAGGACAGCGGTACTGCACAAGATGCCACTCCGAGTGGAGACCAGACAGAGCAATTCAGGTGAGTGGACTTTCCTTGGGTGCATGTCCTGTTCAATTAATTCACATGTGGAATCTGACTGTAGAAAGAAGTGAGTTTTACCATTGCATTCCAGTGAGAGCTTAGTTGGGAACAACATTGGGTACCTAACTCCCTTGGGTCTATGGAGTTTCTTAACTTCTGTAAATGATCAGCAGGCCTCCTAAATTGCCAAAGTGAAGTCGGGATGGAAAGATACAGGAGAGCTTTCATATTGCAGGTCCAGAATCTCTTTGTTGAGGTGCAATATGAGATCCCTGTCCCTACAGTTAAGAAGACATGCAATGATAGGCCTCGGGTTTTGCAAAAACAACAGAAGATGGGTGGCATGCAGAGCAAATCAAACATTCACCCCCAGTAGCAGATCTGGGTTTAATCCATCAGTTTTTTTGCTTGCCATGCCATTCCAGCGCAGCCCCAGCCATATGCAAATCAATCTTGACCCTGTTCCCCATGGGAACAGTCCAGCCCGAACTGCCAGGCCAGGTTCTCCCTGGACCAGAAACAAGCATCCTGGGACCGGTTTCAAGGTATCACCATTCATCAGCCAGGCTAGTTTGAGTCTAGTGGCATAGCAAGCACAGGATCCACGTCTGGGCACACCCTTCCCACTTAGGGCGACAAATGCAAAAAGAACACATGATGGATGGAATGCTGAACATTGTCAAGCATGCACCCCAGTACAGAGATCTGGGCCTAAATCCATCATTTTTTTGCTGCCCATGCCATTCCAGTTTGGACCCAGCCATATGCAAATCAGTCTTGACCCTGTTCCCCATGGGAACAGTCCAGCCCGAATTGGCAGGCCAGGTCATCCTTTTGTGTTGCTAAAGTTGCCCTAAGTGGGAAGGGCCCAGACGTGGGTCTCTTGCTCACTGTGCCACTGGATTCAAGCTAGCCTGGCTGATGAAGGGTGAAACCCTGAAACCGGTCCCAGGATGCTTGCTTCCAGTCCAGGGAGGACCTGGCCTGGCAGTTCAGGCTGGACTGTTCCCATGAGGAACAGGGTCAAGACTGATTTGCATATGGCTGGGTCTAAACAGGGGTGGCATGGTGAGCAAAAGAACGATGGATTAAACCCAGATCTGTGACTGGGGGTGAATGTTTGATTGGTTCTGCATTCCATCCATCATTTGTGTTTTGCTTTGCTTTAGCTGCCATAAGTGCGCCGGGTTTGCCCAGACGTGGGTCCCGGGCTCACTCTGCCACTGGATTTAAGCTAGCCTGGCTGATGAAGGGTGAAACCCTGAAACCGGTCCCAGGATGCTTGCTTCTGGTCCAGGGAGGACCTGGCTTGGCAGTTCAGGCTGGACTGTTCCCATGAGGAACAGGGTCAAGACTGATTTGCATATGGCTGGGTCTAAACTGGGTTGGCATGGTGAGCAAAAGAACAATGGATTAAAACCAGATCTGTCACTGGGGGTGAATGTTTGATTGGTTCCGCATTCCGTCCATTATTTGTGTTTTGCTAGGCCTCGGGTTTTGCCCAGGTTTGGGCTTCCTATTGTGTTTTGAGAATGTGTTACGACTATATAGGGTGTCAAGAAGGTCCTCCACAAGGTTCTCCATATTGCCCTGCATGGCGGATTCTTTCCATTTTGCCAAGAGTGGCTGATTCCAGGATGCCTAAAATCCAGACATGGTACAGCAGGATTTGCCCTCAAGGTCTTCATTTTTAGCTTTAATTACCAACAGTTCCTGCATGGTCGTGGCCAGCACAGTGTTTACTTTTTCCTGTGTGTTCTCTAGATCAGACATTCACAGGTCTGTGGAGCAGAGGGACTGCGCTCACATTGTTCCTCAACCATGGGAGCTGGCACTAGCCTGCACCATGCATGTCCCGGCATGCTGCAGCGGCTTTAGACCCCAATGAGTCCAGACTGATATATACCCACTAGTACCTTACCGGCAAGAGGTGGTGTCACCACAATCTACCAGTGAAGCAGCCTCCTTAGGCAGGGGTGAAAATAGAGCTGTGGTGGCTCAGAAATCTTAGGAGCTGGCAGACCAATATGGCGGAACAGGCAGATGCACAAGGCAAGGCTGTCTGATGGCTGTGAAATGGCCTTGACCAGCCCCAAACAGAATGACCCTGCAGCTGTATTTTCAGCATGGTTTGGTGACCAGTACAATGAGAGTGAGCTCTCGCCAGAGCCCCCGGTCAGATGGTCCTCGTTTAGCCAGCACAGCAGGCTGACCCAAGCTCCCTGTGGTCAGTTTAACTCTCTGCACAGAGCAAAGAGTAAACAGGGGGCCTTGTCTGTGCTGCTAAATCCCTGATGATTTCCCAGTTCGATGTAGTGCAGGATGGGCAAACATTCCTTACAAGCAGCAGCATGGTGCTATGATTTTCATGAGTGGGCCACTGGAATCCTGGAGTTAGGCAGCCATCTTTTTTGGTCAGCTCTCTAGTGCCCACCCCTCTGGTCACATGCGTCTTCAGTTGAAGGAATTTCACCAAATGTTGACTTAAGCACACTGAACACCCAAGAGAAAAACAGGATGTGTCTGTCATGGCTAGCGACTGCCTCTATTTCTGCAACACCTGTTGCAATACCATCAATGGAGCTGAAAGTATTACTACCTTCCTCGAATCCCTGAGTCAGCAGTTATTGGTAAGCTACACAAAATACTCCCAGGGTTCATCACTAGTCATAAAAATATAATTATTTTAGGAGATTTCCTTTTTCACTCAATAATCTGAAACACAAAAACTTTAAAGATCTAATTAACTATTCAACAACCAGTAGCAAACATCAAATCATTTAGGGCCAGATGTATCAATCGTTTTTGCATTCACAAACGGTGTGAATGGCCGTTTGCGAATGCAAAAAATGCCTTTCATTATGTATGAAAGGCATTCGCTATGCACTTTTAAGGAATCGCTAAAATAGTGATTCGTTAAAATTGTGACCCCGTTTAGAGAATCGCAAATTGCGATTCTCTAAATAAGAAATTGCAAATAAGGAATCCTTATTTGTGATTTCTTAAGCACATGTATCAAGCTTTTCCTTAATGCGAATTGGGCATTAAGAAATTGCAATTACCACAAACCATGTGAAAATTTTAAAAATGCATTAAAAATGCATTTTTTAAATTGACATGTAACGCACACATGCCCCTTTGGCATATGTGCGCCTTACATGTCCTAAAATAATTTTTTGGGGTGCAGAATGGGGGCCTTAGGCCTCCAGCACCCTGGTGTTTGCATTTTCCAAATTGCAAATTCCAGTTATGAATTTGCAATTTGGGAAATGCAAAAAATTCACAAATGTGGGCCTACAGGCCCATAGGTATGAATGGGGTCAGAATCGCTATTTGCGATTCAGTAATAGCTTTTGCGATTTTTGAGAAATCGCTATTACCGAATCGCAAATATGATAAATACCATTTTGCGACTCTGAAATAGCGTTTTCCTAAAAATCGCTACTAGAGCATTGCAAAATGGATTCTTGATACATCTGGCCCCCATGTATGAAAAGCATTCGCTATGCAATTTTAAGGAGTCGTTAAAATAGCGATTCCTTAAAATTGCTACCCCATTTAGAGAATCGCAAATTGTGATTCTCTAAATAAGAAATCGCAAATAAGGAATCCTTATTTGCGATTTCTTAGGCACATGTAACAAGCTTTTCCTTAATGCGAAATGGGCATTAAGGAATCACGATTACCACCAAATACAATTTGGTGGTAACCATGTGCAAATTGTAAAAGTGCATTATAAATGCATTTTTAAAATTGACATGTAACACACACATGCCCCTTTGGCATATGTGTGCCTTACATGTCCTCAAATTAATTTTGGGGATGCAGCAGAGGCCCCCAGCACCCTGGGGTTTGCATTTCTGAAATTGCAAATTCTAGTTAGGAATTTGCAATTTGGGAAATGCAAACAATTCGCAAATATGGGCCTACAGGCCCATAGGTACGAATGGGGTCGGAATTGCAATTTGCGATTCGGTAATAGCATTTGTGATTTTTAAGAAATCGCTATTACCGAATCACAAATATGATACATACCATTTTGCGACTCTGAAATAGAGATTTCTTAAAAATTGCTATTAGAGAAATGCAAAATGTTTTGTTGATACATCTGGCCCTTAGTCCCTTATGTGCTCTGCAGGGCAAATATTGGGGGTATTATTCGGTTTCAAAGATCAAATCCACAATTTTCAATAATGTCTAGTTATTTTGTCTGGCTATGCACTTATATCATTTGCAGCCTTCTCTCAGGCTACACTGTCTCATACTATACATCCTAAAGTGAAGTTGTGCAACTGCAAACTGCTTTCTGAAATCTCCTTTAAAGCAGTAGGAAAAGTGGTCCCCACACTAGTGAGATGTGAGGAGGTACACTCAGCCCTCTGTCCCTCGATCACTGAAACCCTGGATTGTTGGGCTCCAACAAAATGTGAATGATTGAAAAGAAAATCCCATTCTTAGCTGTGGTTCTTTACATCTCTTAAAGAGGTAAAACAAATTATGTGCACTGCAGAAAGAGCATGGTGGTTTAGCTACAACCCTGACCTCAGGACAAAAAAACAACTTAACCTATACAAAGCCAACACTCAGAGCCATCACTATCAATTTCTACTCCAACAGATTAACCAATGCTAACAATGACCCTATGAAAGCATTTAAAGCTGTGGAGGAACTTGCCAATATTTTTGTCAGTTGAAGCCTCCACTCAGCTCTCACAAGGCATGTGACCAACTTGCCACACATTTCATAAAACAGACTGAGGTTATCAGAGATACTACAGCCCAACAGGTTCCCCTTAATATCAGCATAATTTTCCCTCAGCTATATAAACTCATTCTTTTCCCACCTCCTGTCAGGTTTACCTCAAGCTTCTATCCCTCATTCAAGCAATGCACATAATTAATCTTTCAGATCAGGATCTTATTCAGATTTGCTGCCTATAAAAGCCCTTAAGGTCCCTCTTCCTGACCCTAACGGATATCCTAATACCCAGATTAGTACATAGAAGTCCCTGCAGGACTTAAAAAGGTTATTATTAAATCGTGTTATTGAAACCTGTTCTTGACCCTACCTAGCAGCTAATGTCCCATTACCCTTCTAGCCACCATGGAAAAAACTCTTAAAGAATATAAGAACATATTGCACCACACGTTTAGAAACATCTTGAAAAATCTCAGTTGCCAGACAATGCAGAATTGGGGTTCTAACCCACAAATGGCACTGGAATGGTAAAAGACTGCAGATGATCCTATGAAAGAGACAGATGCCTGCAGTGTCAATACCCTGATTTAGCTGGGCTTACCAGTGCCATTTGACTCTGTCAACCACATCATTCTATGCCCAAGACAATGAAATTAGTCCATCTGGCCAAGTCCTGGTCTAATTTGTTTCTTTCCTAAGGAGTCACACATAAAAAAATTCAAAAAACTCCTGAGGGATTTTTAACTCCAGAGATTATACTGCTAACAGTGAGATGCCTTATAGATCTTCCCTGCCCCCCACCTAATGTCTATTTCCAGCCACTGGCCCTTTTCATTCCTTAATTTGTTTAATTTGTTGTCATTCCTACACTTATGCTGATGCAATTCCACTTCTGTTTTTTGCTGAATAGATCTTCTCATGCTACTTTGTAGCGCGGTCAGTGCTTTTGTTACTTTGAGAACTGGGTGACTAACAACTCGCTTAGAGTCAACCCTGACAAGTCAGAGATTTTGGTAATAAGCACACGTCCTCAACACCGGTCCTACAATTTCTAGCCCATTGAACTTGGGCAGCCTATCTCTATATCTATTTTGGTGAAGAGCTAATGAGTTAAACAATGTAACAAACTAGATTTGACTTTCCAAGTGTCTGCAGTAGCATCTGTTTGCAGCTTCCAACCTTGTAACCTGTGCAATATCGTAACCCTATTAAAGATGAAGCCAAGTCATAGAGTTCCTATTGCCCTGATAGGAAGTTAGTTAGATTACTGTAATTGCTTATTTTACTTTCAGTAAAAAAAAATTATCCACTGCTCTCAGGGCATCCAAAATTAGACATCTAGGCTGGTGCTTGGTGTCCCTTGCTTCTCCATGTCCTCTTTCCTTCTTCATCAGTTCCACTGGCTGTAAATCACTCCTAGAATCCAATTCAAGATTTTCTGTTTAGTACACCCTGACTCACTGTAGGACACTTGGGCTAAAACTGCTCTGTCCACGCAGTCAATCAACAAGGCACCTATCACAATTGACCAGCCTCGATCAGCCCAGATTTCTTAACACAGCATCCAACCCATGAGAATTTGGTGGTGCAGGCTTCCACTAGTAGAGTGAACCATTGCCCTTTCCCAACTACTTCTCCTGACAAAATAAAATGATTTGGCAATCAAATGTCCTTGTATGCCAGCTTTACCTTGAGATTGGTCAACTCCAGTTTCCTTGATGAGTCAACTCCAGTTTACTCCTTCGATGTTACACCCACCCACTTTGGGACATTGTTGATAAGATCTTACTGTCAGTCTATGAAGACTTAAGAACATCGTTAGCCCAAACCATTCAAGGCGAGCGGGGTGCATCAAGTCATTTATTCGCTTGGGCCTCCGCACCATGGATTGTCTAGGAAAGATAATGGTGTTTGGTGGGCCTGGTGCTTTGGCTTCTCAGAGAATGTCCAGGTGTCCTTAATGGACATGCCCTTTTGTGTTCCCACCTGTTAGACTAAGAGGTAGACTCAACCAGGAACATTTTAAAGAAAGCAGAAACACAGCACGCTCTTTGAGGATTTTGGCTCCAGTCTGGCAACACCCAGTTTTGTCCTTTTAAAGGATATGCCAGGGGCTTAGTGTATCAATAGCATCAGGCCCCACACAAAAGGCCCCAGCATGTTTGAGGCCAGGGCTGTGAGCCAAACGGACAATTACTTGTCAATCAAGGCTAGCATGCATCCCAATCCCCCACCCCTCTAGACGCAACCGCAAAACCTTTTTAGTATGCCCTCAGGGAACACAGCCATCTGGTAAGGGGGCAGAGTCAACCACTTCCTTCAAGGGTGGCAAACTATTACCTCTGACAGGTGGGTGCTTCAGATTGTCCATTGGGACTGCACCCTGCCATTGCTATTCAATCCATTGCACCTGCCATCTCTGATGAACAGAACAACTCTTGAAGGAATATTTGTCTATCTTATGCCAGGAACCTTCATCCTATCATAGACATTCACCCTCTCAAATTCTTCCTGTGCAAGTAAATATTCAAGATGCTCACTCTGGCCTAGGTTCTCTTTGCCCTCTTCCTGGAGACTGGATGGTGGCAAGGGACAAGCAGGATACCTATTTTCTAATCCTTGCCCAGGAGACACACAGGTGTTACCTGCAGTTCAATGTGGCCAATGAGCACTTTCAGTTTGCCTTGCTTTAGTTTGGGCTCACCAGAGTCCCTGGGATGTCCACAAAGGTGATGGCAGTGATCACTGTCTATCTTCAGAGGTCAGGGGTAGCAGTCCTCCCCTACGTCAGTGACTGGCTGTTGAAGGGGAGTTCTCCACAGTGAGACAACCTGAAGATGGTGGGCCTCTTGACATCATTTTGGTTGTCAAACAACCTGCTGAAGGTACAACTTACTCTTTCGCAGAGGATCCCCTTCATCTGAGACATCCTGAGAATGCTGCACTTTCAAGCCTGTTCTCCGGACTGATGAGTCCAGGACATTTGGCTATGACCCTGATTTCTAGCTTGTCCTGAGTCTCAGTGATGATAACTCTGAGGTTCCTTGGCCTGCTAGCTTCCTGAGTCATCAACCGGACACATAGCATGTACGAGCTCAGCAGTGGGATTTGAAGTCTTAGAGAGCCAAGAACCACAAGAACCTAACAGACTTCATCCATGTGTCAGTGAATACTGCAAAAGATTTGCAGTGGTGGGTGCTCAACTGCAATTGGACTGGTGGCAGACTCTTCTTCTTTCACCACCCAGAGCTGACTGTGGTGACAGATGCCTCACTACTTGGTTGGGGAGGTCATCTGGGAAAGGTGGAGTTCAGAGGAGACTGGGGACTTCAATTTGCTGGATTTGTGGGTGATTCCTGCTTAACATCAAAGGAAGACTGGTGCAGGTTCTCACGGACAATACCACTGCCATGTGGGACTGCAACAAGTTGGACAGGTTTAGGTCTGTAGCCCAGTGCCATTAGACTCTATATCTTTGGAACTGGCTAAATTGTAAGGAATTTTCCCTGGATGTCCACAACCTAGCAGTTTCTTAAAACACCATGGCGGACAAACTGAACTGGAAACACAAAGTGGATCACAAATGACTGTAACACTTGGGGGTGGTGGAGGGTGTCTCCTAAAATGGGGAGAACCTTGCTCAATCTTTTTTCCACTGCCAAGAATTCACAATGTCCACACTTTTGCAGGCTGAAGTTCCCAAGAAGGCTTTCTCTCAGACGCATTCCACATGAAGTGGAGCAAGGGACTCCTGTATGGTTTCCTGCTGTTATTTCTCTTGTGCAGACTTCTGAAGAGGATCAGAAACAATGGATCTCAAGTCATCCTAGTGGCTCCAAATTGTGCAAGGAGAGTGTGATATCCAGAACTTCTGGGCTCAAGCATTTATTCCCCAAAGAGGCCCCAGCTTCAAGAGGATCTTCTGTTGCAGCAGCAGGGCAAGGTCTTAAATTGGGGCCTACACAACCTGCACCTCCTTGCATGGAGTTGGAGCAGCAACAGTTAATCCCCTTCAATCTTTCTCCCCAAGATTGTTAATGTCATCATAGAAGCTTGGCACCCTTCCACAAAATCTGTGTATCCAGGATGCAGATATAAGTGTGTGGCTTGGTGCAGTACCCAACAGATGGACCTCTTGCAGGCTAAACTGTTGGATATATTGTTATTTGTTTTGCCTTTTGCCCAGCAGGCCTTTTCTGTGGGCACCGTTAAAGAATATTTGTTGACCCTTTCAGCCTTTACACATTTGCCAGGTCAGCTGTCCCTGTCCAAATCACCAGTTGTGATGTGTTATCTTAAAGTGTGTTACATATGTTTCTGCCTAAGCCCTTTGTGATGCCACAGTGGGACTTAAATTGGGGCCTTACTTTCCTCATGTGTACCCCTTTTGAAGAAATGTACCCCTTTTAAATCATTGCCTCCTCACCTTAATGTGGGCCTTGGCTTGCAATAACAACAGCATGCCTTCTAACTGAGCTGGAGGCCCTCTCGGTCCAGCCTCCTTGAACCACCATTGTATTGGACAAACTGGTGCTAAGGACGAAAGCAGCATTCCTGCCAAAAGGGGTTCTTTGTTTTAACGTCGGACAAGCCATCACTCTTTTAATATTCTTTGCACTTCTTCAACTCTCAAAGCTTCAAGCCAAAGCCCTTTGTGATGCCACAATGGGATTTAAATTGGGACCTTACTTTCCTCATGTGCACCAATTTTGAACCATTGCTTCTCCTCACCTTATAAATGGGCTTCCTGGTTGCAATAACATCAGCATGCTATATGAGTGCGCTTCAGGCCCTGTCAAGCCAACCTTTTTATACCACCTTTTTCCTCTACAAACTGTTGCTAAGGACACAAAAATCATTCCTACTGAATGTGGTGATGCATTTTAATGTCAGACAAGCCATCACTCTTCAATCTTACTTTGCACAACCTTCAAAAGTGGAAAACAGGCTACATCGTTTGGACCCCATATGAGTGCTCAGCTATTTCACAGATCGCACCACGGAACTTCAGGTGGGCTATTAGTTTTTTTTGTGGGGTTCTCAAGCTCAAGGTGGTGCAGAAAATAACCTTCTCACTTTAAATAGCCCTTTGCATTACGATCAGCTATGCATTGGCTTAGAAGGACCCCCCCAGAACTTCTAGCTCATTCTACCAGAGCTAAGGCTGCTGCCACTCCATTGGAACCTGGAGTGTCTGTTATGGATATCTGTCAGGTGGCCTTCACAGGATTGTGCACCAGGATGGGCATTTATGCCGTTCAGTCACGTGGAACTCTTTAGTCTGAGCCATTTCACAGATCCACGCTTTGGGAGATATTGTTTTGATATCAATCCACAAGGTGATGAATCAAGGTTAGAAGTATTCATCAGACAAATAAATTACTTACCATTGGTAATGCACTTTCTGGTGGTCACTCTGTTTAACCACAGATTCCTCACCACTTTCCTTTTCAGGGGAGTGGTTTCTCCTCTACCTAAACATGTCCCAGTTTAGGAATTCTCACACTGACTCTTCCAATTTGCTGATGGGCTTTTCATCAGAGGCTGCGAACAAGTCATAACAGACATCAGAGCAGTGGGTGTTGCCGTAGATTCACACAGTGCCACCTACTGGTGCACAGGAGCACTGCATTTGAGTTTTCCAGATCCAGTCTAGCACCTGAGGATGTTCACATGGTGAGGAATCTGCTGTTCTATAGTGTATCTACCAGAAAGGGCATCACCAAAGGTAAAACAAAACTTGTTCTTTACAAGTAAATGCAAATGTTGCTCACCCAATGCATGTGGAAAACGAATTATTTCCCTTTTAAACATTGAACTAGCTAAAGACCCTTTGATACTTTTTATCACTTACTTACAATATTCTTATTGTTTGTCTTGATGCCTAAGTTTGCCCAACTCTGCCCCTGCTGTTGCTTAATTACTGAAATTGTAATACTTCCTACAGATAGGGTGACAAATGATAAAATATGTTGCTAAATGAAACACATAGCCAGACATACATATGTTCTTTTGCAATCTGCATGTGTGTGGGAAAAATGGCATCCTGCAAAGGGTTATAGTCAGAAATCACAAAAACACTTCAGGAGTAAATACTGAGAACTTTCAAGCTACATTGCAGACACAGACCAGGCATACGCAAAATCTGCATGTGTGATTGGACCGGGGTCAGCAATGGGTTCAGAGCCAGGTGCATCACTGCTCCCAGTACAGTGAACCTGGCTCTGTGCTCAACCTTTCTCTGCAAGAGTATGAACCTGGCATGCTCATACAATGAATGTGCAATGCACGAATTGGCAATTATAACCACTTCCTGTGTTGTTTACATAAAAGCTCATGCAGGGTAGAGCAATACCTTGAATTCGTAGTAGAAAATAATTAGTTGATATTTGTCTGGGTGTGCTTCCTGGTCAACATGGGTCTTTGTGACTCCCCAGAGTGAATAATAGCAGCCAGGTTTGCAAGAGTATGTACCCACTGGTTTTATATGTTTAACATCCACCCCCTCTTACCCAACATCTAAGCAAAAGTTTGAGGTTTGCATTGCATTCTGGGTAAGATTCATTTGTGGAGCTATGCAAGTCACATGACCCTGGACTTTCTAGTGTGTCAAGTTTTCGGAAGTGTGTAGGTTTGGTAAGTTTCCCTGGGTGAAGACTGAGCCTGGGTCCAAAATACTGCAGCTACCCAAATCACCAAAATAGATACATTTTTAAAGCAAATGTTGTGATGGCTCTATGTTTGATTTTGGGACCTTTTCTGTTATTGATAACAGCCACACAAGTGAGGTGCTATTTTTATCAGGAGAATTGTGTCAATATAGAATAGTATACTGTGTGTTAACATCAACAGCATTTCTCAAATGGTTACAGATGAGATCGTTCTCACCTATTTCTATATTTTCTACTGATTTTTTATATTTTTTGTATGTAAACAATTAACTTTAATCTACACCAGAACCACCACACAATGGGGCATGAGGAACTAGGAGTACTCTCCTAAAAGATTGAACTAAATTACAAAGGTGCACGGCCTGTTGAATTATCAACAATCAATGTGCACTAAGGAAGACTGTGACGCACACGTGTTGACAAGGAGAAATAATTGACAGAGGGACACCTGACCACCACTGAAGATGTCTGCTGCAACATCAGCAGCTGAGACGAAACATTTGTTGGCATGAGCGAAATTGAGAAACTTTGGTGAAAATAAAGATTTCTAATACCACATACTTGAGGCTTACCTATTTGGAGAGCTTGTTTGTCTCATTTTTATGTTCATTTCAATCTGCACAAATGATCCCTTGCCGAAATTTGAATTTTTTCCACTTTTCAGAAATGCATAGCTTTCAGGGTTTACTAATCAGTTTCAAACATGTTTCTACAACAAAATGCAAGCAGGTAAAAAATAGGAACAATGGACTAGCATTTATAAAAATGAAAAGATGCGGAAAAAACGTTTCTTTTGTAAAACTGCTTGAGAAGAAGGTGATTTTTAAACAGCAAGCCCATTTGTTGATGCAATTTGTTTGGAGAAAATAAACACTTTCTTGCACAGCTCAGTTTCCCATAATAAAACAAAGTGTTGCTACGTTTGGGCTATTTGCTCAGTTCCCTGCATGGGATTCAACAAACCCTAGGGGCCATATTTATACTTTTTGACGCACAACTGCGCCAACGCAGTTGTGCGTCAAAAAATCTAACGCCGGCTAACGCCATTCTGAAGCGCCATGCGGGCGCCGTATTTATTCAATGACGTTAGCCGGCGTTAGCTGGCGGAGCTGCCTGGTGTGCGTCAAAAAAAATGACGTACACCAGGCAGCGCCGGCGTTGGGGAATATGGAGCTTGGGCGCCAAAAATTGGGGCAAGTAAGGCTGAGGCAAAATTTTCGCCTCAACCCGATTTGCGCCATTTTTTTTTACTCCCAACCCCCATTGAAATTACTCCTGTCTTAGCAAAGACAGGAGTCATGCCCCCTTGCCCAATGGCCATGCCCAGGGGACTTATGTCCCCTGGGCATGGTCATTGGGCATAGTGGCATGTAGGGGGGCACAAATCAGGCCCCCCTATGCCACCAAAAAAAAAATATATATACTTACCTGAACTTACCTTAAGTTCCCTGGGATGGGTCCCTCCATCCTTAGGCGTCCTCCTGGGTTGGGCAAGGGTGACAGGGGCGGTCCCTGGGGGCATGAGAGGGCACCTCTGGGCTCCTTCCGAGCCCACAGGTCCCTTAACGCCTGCCCTGACCAGGCGCTAAAAAACGACGCAAAAGTGGCTGGATGTCATTTTTTTTTACCCGCCCACTCCCGGGCGTCATTTTTGCCCGGGAGTGGAAATACGGCGCACATGGCTCGGAGTCAATTATTTAGACGGGAACGCCTACTTTGCATATCATTAACGCAAAGTAGGTGTCCACGCTAAAAAATGACGCAAACTCCATGGACTTTGGCGCTAGACGCGTCTAACGCCAGAGTATAAATATGGAGTTCGTTTTGCGTCGAATTTGCGTAAAAAAAAAGACGCAAATCCGGCGCAAACGGAGTATAAATATGGCCCTAGGTATCTTTAAAATTGCTAACATTCGAGGACCTAGATTTTGCCAGGATACTTTGGTTCAGATTTATCAATATTTCACACAATGCAGCAAGACAATTTGCTGCGCTGTGTGAAAGGGAGAGGGCAAGATGACGCCCTATTTACGGAGATAAGGTGCATGCCTGCTCTTCTTCTGCGCTGGTGCATAATCTTCTGCCTAGTGTCAACACAGGCACTCTTGTACCATGGGACACCTTCTTGCACAAAAATAATCCTTAGAGGCTTTTTTCTTCACTCTAAGTGTGCTGCACATTGCAGCACACTTAGAAAGTGGAAACAATGAGGAGAAACAAAGATATTTCAACTGATTGCACCCTCCATGGGAAGGCATAGCATTTTGACCAACTACCAGGTTTAGCACTCTTGGTAAATCTGGGCTAAAATCCATGGGTGGATGCCTGGAAATAAGCACACTTTACTCATGGAGCGCCTTACACAGTCGTTGTAATGCAAGGCAGTGACGTGCGCTGCCTTACGTTACTCTAGATTTACCAAGCAACAGGTCCTTGCATTGCTTGGTAAATCCGACTTAAATATTGCATTTCCCTTATGACACCATCCATAATGCAAGGATAATACAATACAATGATAGCTCTGGCCCCAAGTGTGGAAAAAAGTTTATAAAGTTATAGCACGAAGTACCACATATATCTAAAAGGGCTCAGCAATGTGGTTAGTGCCTTAACAGCTTAAGGGGTTAAAATAAGGCAAAGCGCTACTGTAAACAAATAAATCCAGTTATCATCTGGTACAAAGCATCCCGTCTCTATGTTTGGTATATGCGTTTTTCATGTGCGTTTGCAACTTGCACAATAGGAGAACGACCAGCATTCTAAACTTTGCATTCAGTGCCTGGAGTGCTGTTTTTTACATGTACTTTCATCTATACATAAAGACATTCCAATGTAGATCCTGCAACATTTCTTTCCAATTTGTGTGTATTTTTCAGTCCTACTGCTCACATTAGATACTGTATAAATTTGACATGCAGTTGTGTATCTCCAGGCCTATTAGCTTTCCTATTTACCTTGTGTTGCACAGAACTCGGATTCACTTTAGGGAACCCGCGAATGAACAAATGAAATAATGTCATGCTATATGATTCTGCAGCCGCGAATCTTGAATTACAGACTTAGGCAACCTCTTCAAAAGGCATGAAGAAACAAGATTTCATTTTTAAGATAATCTAAACTTTTTTATGTTACTCCAAATACTAATCTTGAAAATACCTATTCTTCCTTGAAATGAAACGCGGGGGGATGGTGTCTAAAACATGAGCTGAGCGGGTGTTTTGGCGATTATTTTGGGATTTGATCTCTCGTGCTGGAACTAGCTTTGTATAAACGCTTCTGTTAGTAAAATCCAGATGTTCAAAGTAAAATCATAAAAGTGTACACAGTTAATGACTTCTTGAAAGTAATCCTCTTTGTTCTCAGCAGTGGTAAATGCAGAAAACTCTGGTGATGCATTTCAATTTTACAGTGACTTGCTTCAAAGGATGCATGAAAAAGATGGTCGAGAAAATTCTGCTTATGAGCTGAAAAATTAATACATCACTGACCCATTTTTTGGCCGGCTGCTTGATTAATTTTTAAAGTCCTTCAATTTGAGAATTTGTGTCTGGTTGGAACACCCAGGAGCAAATGTTAGAGGTGCTTAAAAAGCTTTGAAGCAACTTTTAAAGACGATCATTTCGCCACCGGACCTTTTTTGGAACACAAAATAAATAAGCCATAACTGTAGTATTACAACTTGGATACAGGGAATTGCCAAAATATTTTGGCTTTGAATATTAACTAATGTATGTACTTACTTATGTATTTATTTTGATAAAGCAGGTCAAAATAAATTAACATGAAAAAGGATCAGTTGTTGAGTGAATGGAAACTAGATTCGGCACCAAAGAAACCTATTTCAGACTTTGAGAACCACTCCTTTAATTTGTATTTGTTAATTATGGTAGGCTTCTACGGTAAATCGAGCAAATCAGTAAATAGCCATGGAAGTAGTGAAATAATTACAAAAATCTACATCGTGACCTTTGTGTTAGAAGATAACACTTACATGTCAGAAAGGCAATGATTGCAGGCGTGGTTACAGACACTTTCGCCGCCCACTAGGACTCCGCCATAATTACATCAAGACACAGAGATCCTCAACCAATAAAAACTATATAAGGACTTCCCCGTGTAACCTTCATGCTGTACACGATTGCAACGACCCAGCACAACCTCATTGTAATTGCATTTACATGTATGGACAACCAAACACTGGCTCATTTGGCACTTTACACATCACTGATGGTAGCACACAAATATCTGCACTACAAGACTACAGATTTGTTGGGCTAGCACCATGCCCATCTGGCAAACCAAACAGGCTAGGGTAATGCAGAGATTCCACTCAAAAGTCAGAGTTTTACAGCCGCATTACACCATGCTAAACTGCAGTGATCTCTGAGAGAAAGTGGTTTAATATCTTGTGAAAGTGATATATCATTTGACTAACCTTAAAAAAATACAAAATGGGAAAGAATATATGCTGTCACATCACGGACTATCTAAAAAAGAAAGGCAATTGTAGATGCCAGTTGTACAGTGTTCCATGCAAAGTTCCTTCCTACGAGTCCTAAGAAGCATCCATCCAGCGGCCTAATATGAATGAATCTGTTGGCCCTTTATTTGTTGACAAGAGAATAGATTTATGCAGTGGTTCCCAACCTGTAGTCCGGGGACTCCTGGGGGTCTGCGAAGCCTCATCACGGGGTCAGCCACTGCTTAGAAAATTAAATAATATTTACAGATTAGGCCCCTCAGCTTTCAGCAATGACTCAGAGGGGAGTCCCCAGATTCCAATAATAAATCAGTGGGGGTCCCCGAGTTCTAGTAATGATAATGCGGGGTTCCACATAAGTCAAAAGGTTGGGAACCACTGGATTAATGGACTCGCCAAACTGACATCAGTGAACACGTGAATAACATTACAAACTAAAGTTTCTACACAAAGTGACATTGGCAAAACTCAAACACCAGTGAACAACTGGGTAGTGTCCATACAGTGAGGAAAAAAATGTAAGAAAAAAATGTAAGCAGGCAAACAATGGGCCCAACTAATAACCTACGAAATGTCTCAAAGTGTCTCAAGATGATGTTGATGTGTGTGATGTTCATATGGAAAGCAGACATTCCATAAATTGTTGCATATTGTAATTTCTTCTATTAGCAGGGCTCAAAAAGCCAGCATCAAACCATTTCAAAGTGGCTACACATTTAATAGGATACCTCTCATGTCTGTAAAGGACAGTGAATGTTGGCAAATAAATGTTTCTGTCATGCCAAAACACATCAGAGACCCACTGAGGTGTAAAAAGTACAACAAGATTGTATGGAGAGGCCACAGGAAAAATTGCTCCTGCCCCTTATTAAGCAGTATGTCATTGACAACATCAGCTTTCACACCCCCTGCCCACCTTGGATGCATCAGCACATGACCCTCCCACCCCAGTAACTATGCACTGCCAACCGGGGCCCTGGCTAATAGACTCCTGTTCCTCGAGCCAGCCCTGCTATACTCATTCAAAAAGACAACCACCACCTTTCCCAGGTCAGTCTCAAGTCTCTCTCACCAGTGAACACAACATCTAGTAAGAGAAGAGAAGACTGGGTCCATGTTAAAACCTAGACAAAGGGAATTCAGCACTGACCTCATGCAAGGCTGTCGCTCTGAACAGGTCTGATCAGCAAGTCAAGGACCACACTGTCCTTCCCAGTGCCATTTTCTTCTTCCACTGACTACCTTCTATCCCCATGTCTGCTAGCCCATCCAAGACCAGGCCCCACATTCTAGAGTGCACCATATGCCCCACACAAAATAACCCCAGTGGAGTACAGCAATCTTACAACAGAAGCATTGCGCATGTTTGTACCATGTACATGCGCAATTCCTCATCTCATGCCAGCTGAGACTTTCTGGCTGCTGGGCTCCTGAGAGGACCAGGACTGTGTCGTTTAGAGCATTGCTGAAGGATTTAGCCAGCTGCAACAGAGGAGTCTGGATTAGTGTTCCACATAGACAGCAGTGTCCCATGCAGCAAGAGTGTATCTTAGGAACCTATAGCATGCCCAGCTGCAGTGCCCAGGGCCTATAAGCGAGGCCCGCCTTTACCAGGTCTGCGCCCTCAAGCACTTGACTCAAAACAGCAAGGAGAATTATTTGGATACTCCTTGAGTGGGAGAGAAGGTTTGAGTGTGGACGTTGTTCTCTGTGAAATCGTTACATTTCAAAAGGAAGCGAAGGGGAGGATTTATTTTTGTATTTACAACTATGTTGCTTGAGTTAAAGTAAATCAATTACCTTTCCATTAACTCTTTCTCATGAGGCTAGTAAGATGGAGGTACATATACAATTGGCAACGAGTCAGCCGCAACCACAATTTTCAGGAAACACCTCGAATTCGGACATTATATTGAAACCACTGCGTAAAATGATGAAGAATTACATATTAAAATTAGCCCTCAAAAACAAGTAAATACTTTCAAAACTTAACACACGGAGCAAAGAGCCCCAGAATTAGCAACAGAACAAGAAAGCATCACAAGAACATTCATGTTTCAAGCAGAAGTTCAGCAGGATAACTAAAACATTTATACAACCTGTCCAAATACACGTCCCAGGGGGCCAACACATGGAAAAAAACCAGTAAATAACCGTAGCATGGCCTTAAATTCCCCCCTCATTCGAAATGACATCTATCCCGAGAAGCTGCCGAAACTTACGCAAAGGTCTCTTTTATACTCCATGCTACATGTGTCAGCTAATGTAAGTGAATGCCCCAATGAAAAGCATACTCCCCACTAAAACATAAGCAAGAATATCAAGCAATAGGCAATAAAGTACCTCTTTATGTTGCCTTGTCCTGGAGAAATGATATCTTATCAGCCTTACTGATCTATCCCATCAGCGACCACTCCAGGCGGCAATCCCCCCTCCCAAACTATTCATTATTAATGAATTGGTTTAGTGCGATACTCGTTATCCATTTACTAACCACAGGTAGTGCAACAACTAAACCCACAGTGTCCATGGTTAACCCAAGTATCATACATCCAATTTGTCTCCACCTTGAGTGCAAATGGGATTATTGTTAAAGGCAGCCAACTGAGAATAAATAGCTAATACGCATGATCAAATGTACCAAAAATGACAATTTACGGAGGGCTAAAATATAAGTGTTTTTTATTCTGTGCTGTTTATATATCAGGAACCTGCTACAATATCCTTCTCAAAACTGCACTCCAGGTCTATATTATACAAAGTGCCCCAAGGGTGCAAGGGGCATGGGTGCCTGCTGTGCGTGCCCCATGGCACTTTGGTGTTACAGAAAGGGCTGCAGATGCTTGTGCGTCCCTCTCTGTGATACAATAGCGCCAGCGCTATCACCAGAAGATGTCCCCTCATTTGCAGGAATCCCTTTGCTTCTGCTCCTGTGCCGAACTATGGATGTGGGCACAGAAGCAAAGAAGCTGTCAGGAGAGGTCTATGGACCCCCCAGACAGTCCTTTGCAGGTGGGTGCAGTCACTCACTGCACCCACCTGAAAGGGCATCTCTAATCACCCTTAAAAGTGCAGGTGGGTCACCGCCCACACAATAGGAATAGAGCAGTTGCTTCAAAGCTGCTCCGTTTTTCACTTGAATGTGCTGCTCCCAGGGCAGCACGAGTTTGCAGCTGCCCTGGAGGCAGCACATTCAATGAAATAGGGCACACTTTCTCTCTTTGCACCCTGCATATCTGTTTTAAGGTGTGCTGTGGCGCAAACAGATAAAATGCGCCCTATGGTTAATGGGCCCCTGGAATCTGAGCGCTCTTCTTGCACACAATTCTTATCAACATATGTATTGCGATAGAATGCTAAGATTTCACAGCAAGCTTGTACTTTATCACCTGTAGGGACAAAGAGTAAGGGATGCAGAAGTAGTTTGGGTAATTTCACACTATGCTTTTTAAACAAAACTACACCATTACACTATGTCAATTATGCACTATTTGAGTGCTCATGAATAATGTAAATAGCCAGAACACTAGCAGCTGTGACTCCCACCACCTGTTGTGCATTCTATATTTTTACCACAAAATGCAACCTCATTTCAAAAACTTAAGCCGTGACGCATTTTGCACTAAATATAGCGCTACTTGCAGATTAGCATTTTGCGTAATTCGATATAATTTTGTGTAAATTTTCTGACATTTTCACATAATTACCTGAACAGTGGCGTAGCGTGGGGAGTGCAGGGGGGGCCGGCCACACCGGGTGCAACATCTGGGGGGGGGCGCGCTCGCACTCGCGAGTGCTAAAATCCACGGGTTAGGGGGCGCAAATTACTTGCCTTGCCCCGGGTGCTGACAACCCAGGCTACCCCACTGTACCTGAATTCCACACACCCTTAGAACACACCCAAGTTTTCACATCCTAGTAAAAGAGTGGATTCTCTTTGACAACAAATCCTGAGTGCTCTGTTGTAATTAAGATTTGCAATATTTAACAGGCAAACTGAAGTATATATTGTGTCAAGCATCACTCATTATGGCCTGCGTATCTCTTCCAAAAATTACTATTTGATTGCATCATACAAACACACGTCGCAAGTGTGTTCTCAGTTAAGCAACTATTTGATATTACTGGTTCATGTACTCTTTATCATAAATAAAACCCCTAAATGGATTCTTAGAGATGGCAACAATTTAGTAGATCACGAAAGGGCTTTGATATTGGTGTTTCTTAAACCAAAACTTGCCTTCACTTGTCGTATATAAATCTTTGCATTCTTTAGACTAGCATCATTAAAGCCGTTGAGCATCCTATGTGTAAAGCAATAGCAAGCCTTGTCATGGCGATTCCAGAGCTCAAACAACTTAGGATGTGAACGAAGAAAGCATTAAATATTCAGCTTACTAAGATCATACAATAAGCAACCAACTACGGACCAGAGTTATGGTTGCATAGCGCCATTCCAATGCCACATTAGCGTCATTTTTTTGACAATAATGTGCTGTTGAAAGGCAAAAACGCAGCGCCATATTTACAAAGTGGCTCAAGGCTTGCATTGTGCCACTTTGTAGCCCCTTGCACCACATTGTGCCTGCGCAGGCATGATGGATGCAAGCGGGACATTCTGGCACTGGGGGGGCTGCAAAAATGGCCCAAAGGAATCTATGAGATTCCTCTGTGTCATTATTATTGGCATTTTTTAATGCCTGCTAAGTGCAGGCGTTAAAAAGAGGCTCCCTTTTTGTTCCATGGGCCTCTAGGTGCTTTGCAGGATTATGTCAACTTTTTTTATGTTGGTCCTGCATAGCACCAGATTAGCGTAAAAAATTATGATGCAAATACCCCTGACTACTGACATGCTGTGCCACATTTTAATTACGGCGCACACATGGTGGCGTTAGGGCGGCGCTAAGGGGTGCAAGAAAAATTGCCCTGCTCTAGGTGCAGCACCACTTTTCATAAATCTGGGCCTACGAGTCTAAAAACAGTCATGATATTGATGGAAAGTATCGACACATGGTACAAGAAAACAAGTTGAAGAGCACCTACAAAGTGGGACAGGTATGCCCAGATAAAGGTCTCGTGCACACTGTGTTACTGGACCCAAGTTATACCTTGGCCGATGAGCCCTAACAAGGGCAAAACCAGTCCTGGATTGCTTGTGTTCCGTTTCAGGGAGGACCTGGCCTGGCAGTTCAGGCTGGACCTTTCCCAATGAAGCAGGGTCAAGACTGATTTGCAGATGGCTAGGCCCAAACTGAGGTGGCATGGTGTACAAAATAATGATGACCTGGATGCGGACCGAGTAATTTCCAGTGGCTGAGATTAATTCAAGCATTTCATCCATCACGTTTTTATATTCTTTAGTGTGTCATCCTAAATGCACTGGGTATGCCCAGACGTGGGTCCTGCTCACACTGTGTCACTGCAACCAAGCTATGCCTGGCTGATGAGTCCTAACTAGGGCAAAACCAATCTGTGTTGCTGGTTTTCTGGTTCATGGAAGACCTGACTTGTCAGTTCAGGCTCCACTGGTGCCAGTGGAGCAGGGTCAAGACTGATTTACATATGCTTGGGTCCATACTGAGTTAGCATGGTGTGCAAAGTATCAATGGACTGGGGTGTAGCCCCGAGTAATAACTAGCAACTGAGATTAATTCAAGCATTCTATCCATCACTTTTTTTGTACGCATTTTGCAGAGGTTTTATACAGTATTTAGGTCATGCTTTGCACACTTGCACCTTTCTCAAGGCTATGCACCACTGATATCTAAATAGGATGTTTTTGAGGGAAAAGACTCCAAACTCAACAAAGTCTTTCCGGCTTGTCTTATAGCCCCGCTACCCCCCAAGTATTTTTATGCTTATTGGTTCTATAATTATTTTTAGAGGTTTATGGGGAATAGAACATATTCTCTCCATTTTTGGTTTCCATTGTTTTTCCTATATTCATTGATCTTTATTGGTGGGAAGATTTAGAATTGTGCAGGTTATATTTGGGACGGTGTTAGAAATGGGGTCTTTGGTTGGCAGTCAGGTTAACCCCTGTCCAAGCAAGGGCTTTCACTCTAGTCATGGTAATAGAGAAGCACACTTAGATAAACCCTGCTCACCCCCTTGGTAGGTTGGCACAAGCAGTCAGGCTTATCTCAGAAGCAATGTGTAAAGTATTTGCACTAACACACACAGTAATACAGTGGAAATCCTACAAAATGGACACCACACCACTTTAGAAAAATAGGTAACATTTATCCAAATCAAACAACACTAAAACAACAAAAAATCAACATACACAAATTAAAATATGAATTTTCACCTTTTGAGTGCCCAGGGACTGGAGAGGACACCACTTGGCAGGGCAGGAGTCTCGACAGATGTAGGAAGTTGGCTCTGTATGTGCTATTTCAAAGTAAGGAATAGCATGCACAGAGTCCAAGGGTTCCCCTTAGAGGTACGATAGTGGCAAAAAGAGATAATACTAATGCTCTATTTTGTGGTAGTGTGGTCGAGCAGTAGGCTTATCCAAGGAGTAGTGTTAAGCATTTGTTGTACATACACATAGACAATAAATGAGGTACACACACTCAGAGACAAATCCAGCCAATAGGTTTTTGTATAGAAAAATATCTTTTCTTAGTTTATTTTAAGAACCACAGGTTCAAATTCTACATGTAATATCTCCTTCGAAAGGTATTGCAGGTAAGTACTTTAGGAACTTCAAATCATCAAAATTGCATGTATGCTTTTCAAGTTATTCACAAATAGCTGTTTTAAAAGTGGACACAGCGCAATTTTCACAGTTCCTAGGGGAGGTAAGTATTTGTTAGGTTAACCAGGTAAGTAAGACACTTACAGGGCTTAGTTCTTGGTCCAAGGTAGCCCACCGTTGGGGGTTCAGAGCAACCCCAAAGTCACCACACCAGCAGCTCAGGGCCGGTCAGGTGCAGAGTTCAAAGTGGTGCCCAAAACACATAGGCTAGAATGGAGAGAAGGGGGTGCCCCGGTTCCGGTCTGCTTGCAGGTAAGTACCCGCGTCCTCGGAGGGCAGACCAGGGGGGTTTTGTAGGGCACCGGGGGGGACACAAGCCCACACAGAAATTTCACCCTCAGCAGCGCGGGGGCGGCCGGGTGCAGTGTAGAAACAGGCGTCGGGTTCGCAATGTTAGTCTATGAGAGATCTCGGGATCTCTTCAGCGCTGCAGGCAGGCAAGGGGGGGATTCCTCGGGGAAACCTCCACTTGGGCAAGGGAGAGGGACTCCTGGGGGTCACTTCTCCAGTGAAAGTCCGGTCCTTCAGGTCCTGGGGGCTGCGGGTGCAGGGTCTCTCCCAGGCGTCGGGACTTTGGATTCAAAGAGTCGCGGTCAGGGGAAGCCTCGGGATTCCCTCTGCAGGCGGCGCTGTGGGGGCTCAGGGGGGACAGGTTTTGGTACTCACAGTATCAGAGTAGTCCTGGGGTCCCTCCTGAGGTGTTGGATCTCCACCAGCCGAGTCGGGGTCGCCGGGTGCAGTGTTGCAAGTCTCACGCTTCTTGCGGGGAGCTTGCAGGGTTCTTTAAAGCTGCTGGAAACAAAGTTGCAGCTTTTCTTGGAGCAGGTCCGCTGTCCTCAGGAGTTTCTTGTCTTTTCGAAGCAGGGGCAGTCCTCAGAGGATGTCGAGGTCGCTGGTCCCTTTGGAAGGCGTCGCTGGAGCAGGATCTTTGGAAGGCAGGAGACAGGCCGGTGAGTTTCTGGAGCCAAGGCAGTTGTCGTCTTCTGGTCTTCCTCTGCAGGGGTTTTTCAGCTAGGCAGTCCTTCTTCTTGTAGTTGCAGGAATCTAATTTTCTAGGGTTCAGGGTAGCCCTTAAATACTAAATTTAAGGGCGTGTTTAGGTCTGGGGGGTTAGTAGCCAATGGCTACTAGCCCTGAGGGTGGGTACACCCTCTTTGTGCCTCCTCCCAAGGGGAGGGGGTCACAATCCTAACCCTATTGGGGGAATCCTCCATCTGCAAGATGGAGGATTTCTAAAAGTTAGAGTCACTTCAGCTCAGGACACCTTAGGGGCTGTCCTGACTGGCCAGTGACTCCTCCTTGTTTTTCTCATTATTTTCTCCGGCCTTGCCGCCAAAAGTGGGGCCTGGCCGGAGGGGGCGGGCAACTCCACTAGCTGGAGTGTCCTGCTGGGTTGGCACAAAGGAGGTGAGCCTTTGAGGCTCACCGCCAGGTGTGACAATTCCTGCCTGGGGGAGGTGTTAGCATCTCCACCCAGTGCAGGCTTTGTTACTGGCCTCAGAGTGACAAAGGCACTCTCCCCATGGGGCCAGCAACATGTCTCGGTTTGTGGCAGGCTGCTAAAACTAGTCAACCTACACAGATAGTCGGTTAAGTTTCAGGGGGCACCTCTAAGGTGCCCTCTGGGGTGTATTTTACAATAAAATGTACACTGGCATCAGTGTGCATTTATTGTGCTGAGAAGTTTGATACCAAACTTCCCAGTTTTCAGTGTAGCCATTATGGTGCTGTGGAGTTCGTGTTTGACAAACTCCCAGACCATATACTCTTATGGCTACCCTGCACTTACAATGTCTAAGGTTTTGTTTAGACACTGTAGGGGTACCATGCTCATGCACTGGTACCCTCACCTATGGTATAGTGCACCCTGCCTTAGGGCTGTAAGGCCTGCTAGAGGGGTGTCTTACCTATACTGCATAGGCAGTGAGAGGCTGGCATGGCACCCTGAGGGGAGTGCCATGTCGACTTACTCGTTTTGTCCTCACTAGCACACACAAGCTGGCAAGCAGTGTGTCTGTGCTGAGTGAGAGGTCTCCAGGGTGGCATAAGACATGCTGCAGCCCTTAGAGACCTTCCTTGTCATCAGGGCCCTTGGTACTAGAAGCACCAGTTACAAGGGACTTATCTGGATGCCAGGGTCTGCCAATTGTGGATACAAAAGTACAGGTTAGGGAAAGAACACTGGTGCTGGGGCCTGGTTAGCAGGCCTCAGCACACTTTCAATTGTAAACATAGCATCAGCAAAGGCAAAAAGTCAGGGGGCAACCATGCCAAGGAGGCATTTCCTTACAACAGAGAATCCAGATGTTAGCAGAGGAAGACTTGGATAGTCCTGAGACTTCAAAACAGGAGGCGAGCTCAGTTCAAGCCCTTGGAGATTCTTCATAAGCAGGAATGCTAAACAAAGTCCAGTATTTGTCACCCTCTCACAGTCAAAAGCAACAGCTGCAGGCCAGCCCAACAAAGCACAGTCATAGGAAGGGGCAAGGCAGCACTTCTCAGCTCTTCAGCTTTTCTCCTTGGCAGAGGTTCCTCTTGGTTTCAAAACTGATCTGATTTTCAGAGGTATTGGGTCCAATTCTTATACCCCTTTCTGCCTTTGAAGTAGGCTTATTTCAAAGGAAAGTCTCTGTTGTTTACAAGATCCTGCCTTGCCCAGGCCAGGCCCCAGACATACACACGAGGATTGGAGACTGCATTGTGTGAGAGCAGGCACAGCCTTTTCAGGTGTCCCCTCCTAGCACAGATGGCTCATCAGGATATGCAGGCTACACCCCAGCTCCCTTTGTGTCACTGTCTAAAGGAGATTCACAAACAGCCCAACTGTCAAACTGACACAGACAGGAAATCCACAAGCAGGCAGAGTCACAGAATGATTTGAGCAAGAAAATGCCTACTTTTAAAAGTGGCATTTCAAACAATCTAAAAAACAACTTCAATAAAAGATGCATTTCTAAATTGTGAGTTGAGAGACCGTAAACTCCAGATTTCTATCTGCTCTCACATGGAATCTGCACTTTAAAGTTATTCAAAGGCAGCCCCGTGTTAACCTATGAGAGAGATAGGCCTCAGTGAAGACTGAATTTAGCAGTATTGCACTGTTAGGACATGTCACACACATTAGTTATGTCCCACCTTTAACATACACTGCACCTCGCCCATGGGGCTACCCAGGGCCTACCTTAGGGGTGCCTTATATGTATAAAAAGGGAACGTTTAGGCCTGGGAAGTGGGTGCACTTGCCAAGCAGAATTGGCAGTTTAAAACTGCACACACAGACACTGCAGTGGAAGGTCTGAGCCATGTTGACAGGGCTACTAGTGTGGGTGGCGCAACCAGTGCTGCAGGCACTCTAGCAGCATTTGATTTACAGGCCCTGGGCCCCTCTAGTACACTTTACTAGGACTTACTAGTAAATCAGATATGCCAATTATGGATAAACCAATCAACAATATAATTTACAGGGAAAGCATATGCACTTTAGCACTGGTTAGCAGTGGTAAAGTGCCCAGAGTCCTAAAGCCAACAAAAACAAGTCAGAAAAAATAGGAGGAAGGAGGCAAAAAGTTTAAGGATGACCCTGCAAAAAGGGCCATTTCTAACAGATGGTCAACGTCAAATTTAATAAAACATCACATTATGTTATTCACTTTGCACACTTGAAACCCAAAAACCCAGGCTCCTTCTCTCCAACATTCCTACATTATCCTCTCACTATGCAGAAAGCATTCAGAAGTCCTCTGTCCACACCTAGAACTTGGTCCAGTAGGCAGCCAATGATGGAGTGACAAATCACCAGCTGCCTCATGCCAACAAGCTTGCTCCATCTGACCCTCGATCCACTCTCATCAGAACCTATGTTGTTCAAATTCACCCTCTCTTTAAAGCCCTGCTCCTATTTTGAGCTAGGCCTTGCCATGTCATCCACGTCCATCTGTAGTGTAAAAGAGGCTTGGAAAATGTCAATTTTTGTGAAATTCACCAAAGCACAGTTATTAGGAAAGAACAATAGCACTCTCACTTTCTTAGTACTTGGTGATCACTGCACACGCTGAGGTAAACATCTGACATACTTTAGAATTGCAATTGCTTGTTTAATCTGAGCCTGTGAGAATTTATGTCAAAGTTTAACTACCTTCTTTGTGTTCTGACATATTTTCTTACTCAGGAAGATTACAATTGCATTGTAATGAGCGACCCGTGCCTTTGGTCGTGTGTGAGCCACAAGGATCATAAAAAAATTAAAGGTCCGCCAATCCATCCTTTCCCAAAATGTTTTGTCCTTGCTATTATTGGTGCTGATCAGAAATTAGCAGTTTCCAGTGGAGTACCTATTTAGCCTGTTGTCAAATGTTTTCTCCTGATTTGTAATTTGTTTAATTGTGGGAGTCTTCTTGTTGATAGGCTTATTTTCAGGTGTTTCTTCAATTTTGCACAATATTCATGAACACTGAAACATGAAATCCTTGGGGATGATTTAATCCGTTTCTTAGATTTATTGAAAGGAAGGATGGCTCACGACTTCCTGTGGGAAATGAGATACGAGTGAACTACAGAGGTTCATTGACTACTTCTGTTGTTCCTTGCTCCTATGTTAGTGTTTTGATTCTAGATTTTCAGTGTATAATGAGGTGTATAAGGGAACTACAAAGATTTTGTAAATGCTCCTATTACTGTTTGTTTGAGCTTAATCTATAATACTTGATTTGCCTTATACAGCTAACCTGCTTTGCACTTTTCTGTTATTTAATTTAAACTGTTGTCATTGTGTTTGGTTCATATATAGTCAATTAGTATTCTTAATAAGTTTGTCTTATGCAGGCATGTCCATTTCCTGTCCTGTCAGCTTCAGCCCTCTCCAGGCTACAGGTCCCATTTGTTCCTTCATTATGAATGCAAAGGATACACATAAGTGTATTTTATACCCCTACTCCAAATTAATTTTGTCCCTACATGAAACAAATTATATGTGATCCACACCGACTGCATGTTTAATATTAGTGTGTTAGTTTGCAAGCAATAGTTTTTTTTTCAAATTGTGCAATAAGCTTTTTGTCTGTCCTGAGAGGTTTAGTCTTGTATGAAACATCAACACATTTGATTGTTGTTCGCTTCTTATATAGTTAGTTTGTAAGGTTGGGGGAGAATTACTAGGGCACATACACTTTTCTAGATGGGAAGTTAGTCATCAATTAAGGGTGAGGAGTTGTTGTGACTTTAAGGACCCACAACAAAGATGACTGCCACAGAGAGCAGAAGGCTGAGTTTGATAGCCATTGGGAAGCTGGAGCTTCTCTGATGGGCTGGAAATGTCTTCATTTATATAGATCCAGCAATGAGAAGAGAAGGATGTAGGTCTTATAAATTGTTGTGATTAAGCTGGAAAATGTCTGTCAGAATCACTTATGAAGTGCTCTGTTACCATCACAAACACTCTCATTTAACCTCTTTCTTTCCCATGGCCATGGCCATGACTGTGCCTGTGAAAATACTGTTGATCATCCGGTTTGCGAACATACAATAAGTTGTTGTTGGAGCTCAATTATTTGAATATGCAGAGCCTAAACAACACAGACCTTAATAAGGATCGTGGACACATATTACACTAAAATGTTTAAACTTTGCAGCATCTTGACAATCACATAAACAGTGAAGTTCTAAATGGGGGATTTTCACTTCCATATCACCAATATTTTGGCTCTCCACATAGTCTGAGCCTAAAGGACCACAGCAAGAATACATCAGAAACCAAGCTAAAGCTAAGGATTCTGCGTGATCTCCTGCCAAAAGGCCTGCATCTGTTGGATATCATCCCTCAAAACATGTAAGGGACATTACATATTTTGGGCCTTATGTACAGAACACTGGTTACAAAATGCTGGATGCAAATTGCTACCAGTATTTGTATGACCAGTGTGGAACTTTGCAAACTAATCTATAAGCTAAGAAGTCAGTTTGCAAAATTCCCATAAGGAGTGGGTTGCAAGCCAACTTATCTCACTAAATATTAATAAAATATGGCCTAAATTGTAAGTCAGTCCAATTAGACGCTATCACAGGGATGATGGTCTACTGGGATTAGTAGACCACAAGTTTGTGATCATATTTAGATATAGTAAACTTTGTTTATTTTATCATTACTACTTTATTGTTTTTTTAAAGTACACTCTCATGATGCATCAACCAAAAAACTATGTGACGCAAGCAGGAGTACAGTCTTATAATATGGAAAATACTAACCAAAGCTAACACAGGAAATCAAACCCCACTTTTTTATCATTCTTCCATACTTAGGGCCTAATTTAGTTCTTGGAGGACAACTCCTGCTCTGACAGGGCAACAAGAGTAAATTACTCTGTCGCCCGGGCAAGGATACCGCCTGCTAGATTTTGGAATGACCACCAGGCAGGCAGTCATTGCTAAAGCATTGCCAGGGACCTCTGTCACATTCATCAATGTTTTTTTCAGCGTGATGTAGGGCTCCGTCAACATGACGAAGCCTGCACCAAACTCTTTTCTTTTATCTTTTCAAAAAGAAAATACTGATGTAGAATTTCTATTTGAAAAAAAAAAAGAAAATGTTACCCTCACCATGGGAGTTTCCTCCCTTGGCATAGGGAGCATTTAGCTGTTTGCACTGCCCCTTACCGCCAGGGTTTTGATGGCAGTGACGGGGAGTGAAAACTGACCTCTTATTCTACCCATCTAATTAGGTGGATGGAATTAGAGGTCTGCCTCTGATGGCCCTTACTCCACAGGACTGTCAGAGGGCTTTAATCACAGCTTAGACAGTGTAGTCTTCCTGTGATTAAACCAATGGCCCACCTGCATCTGAATCAGGTGAGCAGATCTTTATGTTGGCAGGTTGTATACTCCATCACAACAGAGTATACATATCTCCAATGAAGAAATTAGGCCCTTAGCTGTTTATAATTAAGCAAGGTGGCAGAGGGAAATGGAATTGGATTTCTCTAAGAAATACTAATATAGAGGTTACCTCTTTACTTCCCGTGAAACCATTGCTCTATATATTCCATAATCAAATTAGAGCAAGGTATATACACAGATCACTTCATAAACAGAGTACCTTAAAGGCTGCTTGTTATGGTAAGACATGTAGAAAAGTCCATATGGAGTTGTATAAATGTACTTGTCCGGCTAGTCTGTAAATCTTATTAATGTGATGCTTCCGTTGCACCAGTCCTCTTAGGTGGGGGTTGACATTATTTCCATCCCCACAGGAATCATATCTAAGACACTGCTAACGTTGTATCTCTTAACCTTTCCTATGGTGAGTCAGTTAGAGAAGTTCCAGTGTGTCATGCAGGATGACCAGTACAGGAGAAAAAGATAATGGGACATCATTCCAGGCATCGATTGTGCTGTCCATTTTGCGGTAGAATGTATGCAATGCTCTGCATGACCACAGTAGAAGCAGCATGTCTCCTACTCAGTCTCTGAATCTCCAGCAGTCTGAAGTGAGGTAGATGATGGCAAATCGCAGGCATTTTGGGGATCATTGCTAATTGTGAAGCAATTTAAGTAGCTAAATATCTGCCTTTTGGAGACCTCAATCATGTGCCTCCAAAAGTGCATTCCAATCCTGATTGGTAAGAGTCATTTGCCACCTTTCCCTCAGATGTTTAGAATAAACTCTTTAATGAAAATGACAGGATATTACCCCTTTGCAATTGTACTATTGGTAAAAATACAGTAAGATATGTGACTGAGGCAAGGGGTCCAGCAATACAGAGATTTTTGAATGGCTACAGTGTGTTTATTGCATGTATCTCCATTTGTACACCCCGCTCAAATGGAGTACTGACTGGAGTTTGTCAAATGTCTAAAATCTACCCTTTGTTGGAATATGTTCCAGATAAGTGATCACTGTAGCAACCAGTTCCACCCAGAATATCATACCTTGATACATTTTTCAGCACCACGTTTTTCCAGATAGGCATGCAAGCATGGAGAACCTCATGCACCGGTATTTGCTTCTGTGTTTGGGTCCATACTCGCAGTGTCACCAGCTTTGATGGATCATTTTTTGCTGTAATATCCTTGTATATTAAGTACGGGTCTACATCGGTGTCCATTATGTGTTTCTCTAGTTGGACCCAGGCTGGATTCTCTTTGGTGGTGGCAAAGATACCAACCAGATAGGCCAGGTGGTGGACCTTGTAATATAAATCCAAATGGGGTAGTCAAAAACTGCCCAATGAAGTTGCTGCTTGTAGTTCAGCGATCTGTAGGCAAACTCTTTGAGGGCTCCAGATATAGGCCCCCATTACGAGGCTGGCGGTTATGAGACTGCCATCCTCGCCGTGGCTGTCCTTCTGCCGTTGACCTGGTGGTAAGGACTGCTATATCACGAGCTGTTGGGCTTGGCGGACACCAAGCCTCCACAATGCCGCTTGGCCCGCCGGTGCAGTTAGCACATCCAAACCGGCAGCAGGCCTCAGCCTACCGGCCAGATTACAGGGCTGCAAACTGCCAGGGTTCCATGGTGGTCACCCTGCCACGAAAACCCTGGTGGTCATGCACCCGGCAACAGGAATCCCCATTCCTGTTGCTGGCACACACTTGCACACATGTTCCCTCAACTGCACACATCCCCCACCCATTCACACATTCACAGACACTCCTCCACCCCCTCACACATGCATGCATTCACATACACACCCCTCAGAATATGCATACATCCACACAGACACCCCCACACACTAGCTAGCATGCACTTAGACACCCCCACTCACTCCCAAACATGCACTCAGACACCCCCACTTACTCGCATTCATCCATAAAGACACCCCAAACACACGCACATACACGCACACACTCATTCACATTCACTCGCATACATGCATGCATTCACCACCCCCCTCTGCAGACACGCACCCACACACACAGACACCCTCCCCCTTTCGGATGCCCACTTACCTTCTCCGTTGATGACGATGTCTGGGAAGAGATGGGTACTGGCGGTCTTGCATCACCAGCACCACCATGCCAGCAGGACTCCACCATGCCGTATTACAGCTTGTAATATGGCGGGTGGAGTCCTGATGCTGTGGCGGTGCTGGCGATACACCCACCACTTCGGAGTTGGACAACCACCCAGAAATGGGTGTAAGTCCTTCAGGGACTCCTAATATGGCGGGCAACAGACCACCAGCACTGTCCGTCTGTTGTCTGCAGCGGCTTCTGCGGTCCTGGAAAAGGATCGCCAAAGTCGTAATGAGGCCCATAGTCCTTAATCATTTTGTTAATAAGTTGCAGAGTGGTGTTAGGAAAAGAAAGGGGAATCATTCCAAAAATGTAATTGAATCTAAGGAATGTTACCATTTTAATCACCTATACTCTGCTCCATAGTGATCAACGGAGGCCTGACCATTTGGCAAAGTCAGAAGTTGTCTTACTGATGAGGAGTGACACATTTCTCAGCACCAGTGCCTTCATATCTCTTTCAATGCATAGCCAATATGTTTAATCAAGAGATGAGTACTAGTTAAAGGATGGCGCTAGTGTGCTCATTTAGGGGCAATACCTCACTCTTATCACGGTTGATACTGTATCCAGAGAACCTACTGAATTCAGATGCAATATTGAGAACCCCTGGTAGTGAGACATAGGGAGCAGGATATAGTCCGCAAAAAGAAGAAGTTTCAATTCACCTACTGGTGTTAACATACCCAAAACTTGCAATGATGATCCTATCCTAGCTGCCATTGGTTCAAGTGCCAAGAGAAAAAGAAGTAGAGACAGAGGATACCCTCATCTTGTGCCCCTGCCAATGGCGAAACAGTCAGACTGAAATTATTTGCATTCAATAGAGGCTGTCGGGGACTGGTATAGCCAACGGATCCTTTGCATAAATCTTTCTTTAAAACCTGCCCCAGCTAATGATTAAAAGGGATGCAGCCATTTTACTCGATCAGCAGCTTTTGCCACATCAAACGATACAGCAACGTGATCATCATGCGAATATTTGGTTTGCATGAAGGAGTGCCCTGGGACAAAACAAACCTAGTTTATGTTGATTACGGTCAGTGTAGGTTTCTTTAATCGATTGACAAGGATCTTTGACAGTATGTTAATATAAAATTGATAAGTGATATTGGTCTGTAGCTGCCACAGATTAGAGGGTCCTTAGCCTTGTTAAATTTTAGTATCAAGCAGTTGTATTCTTTCACATGTTATAATACTTATCACAGTAGCATGACTTGATATTGCACATTTAGGGCCAGATTTACAAGGCTCCACCACCACTGAAGCATCATTTTTTGCGACGCTCAGGTGGTGCTAAACACTTCTCCATATTTACAAAGAGGTGTAATGCCACTTTTGTGGCTTTACACCTCCTTGTAAATATGGGCCCCTCCGACACAGTTTTCTGCATCAGAGGGGTGTGCAATGGGTGTTGCAGTGGATGTTCCACCTCAACACCCATAGCGTTTAACACTACCCCAGATTGACGAGATTTTGTAAACCTGAGGCAGTGCCAAAAATAAACACCACCCTTGCGGTGGCGTTAGCATGGCACAACAAGGAGGAATACCTTTAGTCCTCCTCATTTTTTGTTTTTCTCAATGTGTGCTGCACTGGCGCAGGGGAAAATGCAGGGGTGCCCCATTTTCTTATAAATATGGCACATCCCTGGTGCAGTGTGGCTCTGCTAATTTTGGCACAACTCCACGCTGCACCGGTTTCTTGTAAATCTGGTCCTAAGTTTATAAAACTCAGGTGGGGATCCACCTTTCTTTGGGGCTTTTCCTGTTGGCATGAGTTTAATGGAGCCCATTATTTCTTCTATAGTAAAGTCCACCTACAACTAGTACGCTACCTCACTACACAATAGGAGCAAGCACCTACAACTAGCACGCTACCTCACTACACAATAGGAGCAAGCATAGGTACTGATAGAAACTTGCCTCAGAAGCCGAGTCTGCGTCACTTCCCTCTGTGGAGCATAAGGCTTTTTTAGAACCCTGCTAATTTAGCTGCAATCTGATCTGACAGTGTAATCAGCACACCATTCCAGGACCTGAGGGTAAAGTGATCCACAACAATTCCGTCTGCTTCATATGCAGGACCAGTACCCTACCAGCTTTCTTCCCCCTCCACATATTGCCTGATCATGTTTCTAGGAAGGCTTTATCTGCAGTCGAGGTGAAGAGTGTCATGAAGTCCAATTTTGCTCAGATTAGAGCTTTTATATTGTAGGTAGTTGGTTTCTCTCTGTACTGTTTTGAAAATTAGTTTATATCTTCTCCAGTTTAAGCTGTTGATCCTTAGATTTCCTGCAGCAATAGGCTGAACTTTTAATCAGTTGACCTCTCATATAGGTCATGTAAGAAGCCCATAGTATATGTGGGGTCCCTGAGTCTTCATTAAGATCCATATACTGCTTAAGGTGATTTTGCAATTTCCTTGTTTTCTCTCTATATTTCTAGGCTGGTATCCTTTATGATTGAGTCCCAGGAAAGAAAAGACCAAGATCAACTTTCAGGTGAATGGAGAAGTGATCTTATATACCATTGGCCACTATTGCAGAGCCTGCTGGAGTCAGTGTTAGAGGAACTGCAATAGGAAAATAGGCAATCCTTGGTTTAGTTCCATGATAAGACTATGTAACTCTTTCCCTGTAATTAAGTGGGAGCAATGAGGCTAGAAGGGCAAGATCCACTATTAAAACTTGCAGCAGCTATTGAACGTTATTTCTGCTATTTTAGGGAGGACCATACCAAGCTTTAATCGAGTCCTGACCAATGCTCTAGTCTCTTCACAAAACAATCTTAGTATGGCTAAATTCAGTCAATATTCTGCAGACATAAGCAAGAAAGGAGATCCTATTAGTGTTGGTAGCATTGGAGACATAAGTATCACCCAGGAGGAATGGATGCCGATCTTAACAAACACATATTTGCCTTCCACGTCAGACCAGGATTTACATGTGCAAGTTGCTTACCTCTTCTGAAGAAGGATGGCCACCACTCCATTTTTGTAACATGGACCTGTAGCACAAAATACTTTTCTGAACCAGTCTTGCCACACTTTCCTTGATATCTTATTCAACAGGTGTGTCTACTAAAAGAGAGCCACATCCTGCTTTATTGTCTCCATTGACATTCAACAAGAGTATATTGAGGCCTGAGGATAAGGCACCTGGGGGTGACAGTCATGGCTGCCCTCCTGTCAGGTTGTGATGTTGCAGTCACGAAACATTCAGTACATAAGTAACACACTAGGATTGAAGCCCTCAATTGTACATGTTGTTAGCGTAGTGAGGCTCAGTTTGGGAAACTGGTGACAAAGAGTACAGTAGACGTGAGTATAACAGGCTGGTGCATATTGAAATCAGGTGCAGCCTAAGAATGTTTTATAGCCACCTTATGGAAAAACTTAGTAGTATGTAAACAGGATGATATAAGATAACAACACATGCTAACGATGGTCTAACACCTACTTTGGTTGTAAGCTACTCATTCTAAAGGTGCCTCGTCTGACTTGGTTCTGAAATTCTAGTAACAGGCTGTATGTCTCCAGTTGCATAGGCACTGAAGTGGGGCAGTATAGGTCAGCCATTAATCACCCAGAAGCTAATGAGACATATTGGTGTTCTTGTTCATTACAAGTGATTGTTATTTGTCTTATTTTAACATGTTTTAGTCCGGGTAACTTTCTAGAAATGTTGCTTTTGATTCTGCCGTAATCGTGTCCTGAATCATGCTGCTTCTATGGTCATTCAGCTCTATCAGTCTGGAGAAGTTTGGGACCTAGTGCCTATACACGGAAACGGAGTGGTAATCACCATCCTTTGAGCCTGTAATGTCTCCAGAAATATTTCCATCTCTTCCTGGTATTGGTGTTCTTTTATCCTACCATCTACATTGATGATCATTGTAGGAGGATCTAGCAACCCATACCTGACATATTTCTTTCTAAGCAGAGGACACAGAGCAAAGATCTTTTTGCACAGTACATTAGTTTGTTGTGAAGAATTCACAGAGATGAAAATCTCATTATTGCATGTTAGACCTGGCATCCTTGTCGTGGTTTCCCCTAACTTTTTGCCCTCTGACCTCCTATTTTGCTGACCTTGTTTTGTTGGCTTTAGGACTTTGTGCACTTTACCACTGTTGACCAAAAATAGCTTATTCACAATTAGTACATTTATTTACTAATATGTTCCTAGTAAAGTGCAGTAACTGTCCTCAGGGCTTGTAAATTAAATGCTACTAATGGGGTTGCAGCACTGATTGTGCTAGCCACGGCAATAGCCCTTCAAACATGACTCAGGCCTTCCATTGCAGAGCTTGTGTGCGCAGTTTTAAACTGCCATGTCAACCTGGCAAGGTAACCCCCCCTGCCAGGCCTAAACCTTCCTTTTTCATGCATATAAGTCACCCCTGAGATAGGCCCTGGAAAACCTCAAGGGTAGGGTGCAGTGTATTTAGAAAGCTGCACACATACCTTTACGTTTTACATGTCTAGGTAGTGAAAAACTCTAAAACTAATTTCTCACTACTGCAAGACCTAACCCTATTCCATAGGTTAATGTGGGGATTACCTTATTACAGTTTATAAGTGTAATTTCCAGTTTAATGTCTTTGGCATCGCAATTTAAAATCACAACTTATGATGAAGTCGGATTTTAAGTTATAATTCTGAAAACTACACTTCTAGAAAGTTAGCATTTTCTTCCTTTCAATCATTTAGCACCTTTTGCCTGTCTCTGAATACACATCTGGGTGGTGACAACTGGGCTCTTGTGCATTTCCTCCAGTCTACCACACACAAAAGGAGCTTAGGTGTGACTGAGTTGCCATCTGCATGTTGATCGGCCATCATGAGTAGAATGGGAGGGAGGAGCTGACACACCTGAATGAGCTGTGTCCTGAGCCCACAGAAAGGGCTGCATTGTGTGTCTGGAGCCAGGGCAGGAAAGCAATCAATCAATCAATCAATCAATCAAGAAATTTGTATAGCGCGCTACTCACCCGGAGGGTCTCAAGGCGCTGGGGGAGGGGGGAACCGCTACTGCTCGAACAGCCAGGTCTTGAGTTGCTTCCTGAAGGAGAGGTGGTCTTGGGTCAGGCGGAGGTGGATGGGGAGGGAGTTCCAAGTCTTGCCTGCCAGGTAGGAAAAGGATCTTCCTCCCATGGTGGCTTTTCTAATGCGTGGCACGGCGGCGAGGGCGTGGCTGGTCGATCGTAGCTGGCAGGTGGGAGTGTAGAAGGTCAGGCGGTTGTTGAGGTACCTGGGGCCCAGGTCGTGGAGGGCCTTGTGTGCGTGGGAGAGGAGAAGGAACGTGATTCTCTTGCTGACAGGGAGCCAGTGCAAGTCTCTCAGGTGTCCGGAGATGTGGCTGTGACGGGGGATGTCAAGGATGAGGCGTGCGGAGGCGTTCTGGATGCGTTGGAGTCTTTTCTGTAGTTTGGCCGTGGTTCCGGTGTAGAGGGTGTTACCGTAGTCCAGTCGGCTGGTGAGGAGTGCCTGGGTGACCGTCTTCCTGGTTTCGGTGGGGATCCATCGGAAGATCTTTCGGAGCATGCGTAGGATGTTGAAGCATGATGAGGAGACGGCGTTGACTTGTCTGGTCATCGAGAGGGAGGAGTCCAGGATAAAGCCCAGGTTGCGTGCGTGGTCCTTTGGTTTGGGTGCGCTGCCCAGGGTAGGGGGCCACCAGGAGTCGTCCCAGGCAGAGGGTGATGATCCAAGGATGAGGACTTCCGTCTTGTCTGAGTTCAGTTTCAGGCGGCTGTTCATCATCCACTCGGCTACGTCTTTCATCCCTTTGTGCAGGTTGGTTCTGGCGGTGGCTGGGTCGTTGGTGAGGGAGAGGATCAGCTGGGTGTCGTCGGCGTAGGAGATGATGTTGAGGTTGTGTTGGCGTGCGATGGCTGCGAGGGGGCTCATGTAGACGTTGAAGAGGGTGGGGCTGAGTGAGGATCCTTGTGGTACGCCGCAGCTGACTTCGGTGGCCTCGGATCTGAACGGGGGAGGCGGACTCTCTGGGTTCTTCCGGCGAGGAACGAGATGATCCACTCTAGTGCCTTCTCTTGGATTCCGATGTTGCTGAGGCGCTGCACTAGGGTGCGGTGGCAGACAGTGTTGAACGCTGCGGAGAGGTCCAGGAGGATGAGGGCCGCTGTCTCCCAGTTGTCGAGCAGGGCTCGGATGTCGTCGGTGGCTGCGATGAGGGCGGTCTCGATGCTGTGGTTGGCTCGGAAGCCGGACTGCGAGTGGTCGAGGGATCCATTAGTCTCGAGGAAGGCGGCTAGCTGTCTGTTGACGGTCCCAAATGTGACGGATATACCACCAGCCGTATTACGAGTTCCATAGGATATAATGGACTCGTAATACGGCTGGTGGTATATCCATCACTTTACCATCAATTTTGGGATGGATTAACACCTCCTCCAAAGTTGTAATCAGGCCCACAGTCTTGAACAAGTTTTGCCGCTGGATTCAGCCAACATCAAATCCAGAGCAATAAAGGGGCAATGGAAACCCTGTCCTCCAAAAAACATTGACCAATTTCCTCATGACTGATGATGTTTGCTATACACTTTGGTACCATCAGTAATCTACGCAGGAATTTATTTTCAGCACTTTGGAGGGAGGGTACTTTGTTATAGCCCCAAACACCTGCCCCATATAGGACTGCTGCAACGCACTTGGAGCTATAAAGTGTTTTCAACTGAACAAGGGGTCTGTGACCTAATTTGCGAGTAAAGCGAAAAATCGCTTCATTATTCCTTGTCATCTGTTGGAACTTAAAATTGAGGTAAGTCTTCCAGGACAAAGAGGAACTCATATACATACCTAAATAACAAAAATTCTTTACCTTATTTAAAATATGTCCTCCCATGGTAAATTGTTTGGACCTTGTATTACGTGGGCCGCATGTCATAACAAAAGTCTTAGGATAATTTACTTTCAAATCAAGATCCAGTATAAATTTACAAAAGAGGTCCAATAAACACTGTAAACCATTTGCAGTACGAGCAATTAAAACAGCATCATCAGCATATAATAAAACTGGGAGCAGTCTCTGGCCCATCTTTGGTACATCCTTACCGTATTTTATCAATGAATCATAAAGCCCATTTATATATATCAAGAAAAGAAAAGGCGCTAGAATACATCCCTGTCTTACGCCCCTTGTTGACAGAATAGGAGAACTCATAAATGGATACCTGTCATGTTTTAGAAAATCAAGCATCCATATACAACAAAACATTACACCCACATGTTGTGTTATACTACCAATATATGTTAACGTGCTTGTATTTAAGTAAATTTCATCCTGTTGTTTTTAACTCCCCATTCTGACTATCTGCTTAGCTTTTGCCTGGAATTCATGAAAAACAGCATGGAGAGTGTGCCACAAAAAGCACAATTTTCAGTATTTTGTACTCTTTTAAATATAAATGCAAACAGGAAACACATTGTTTTCTGTCTGTATTTATTTCTAAAAATCATTAAAAATGGAAAACTGTGAACCTTATCCACTCAACCAATTTGAATCAGTTGTCTTTGATCTCAATTGGCTTACTCTCTCTGATCTGCATTTTTTTTCTATCCTCCCTGATTGGCAGTTTTGCTTTTTCCTTAAATCATGTCTCTGACTGTAGGTCCTAGAGCTACATCTTCAAAAATGAACGGTGAGCTGGCCAAGCTGGTGAGTTACACTTTGGCCCAGCTCAAGCATTTCTGCAAGAGGTTTGGGTTTTCTTTTAAAGGCTTCACCAGGAATGCAGAGCTGCAAATGGTGCTGAGGGCCTGGTTAGAAGCTTGGGATGCATCTGTGACCCCAGATGAGGATAAGATAATTGAGGATGATGTGAAGCTGGACCAGAATTCACTGGAACTGCCTTTGGGGCAGGAAGCCAAAGGAGTGGAAGTTCCCCCTAGGGAAGGGAGCAGCATTTGATCTAGAGACCTATCCACAGAGGAGCTGGAGGATAGGAGCGAGGAGAGGAAATTGAAATTGGAGCTGGCTAAGATCAAATTAGAAAAGGCGAAGGCCTTAGAGGAAAAAAGGCTAGCTATGGAGAAAGAGCAAAAGAGATTGGCCATGTGGAAGAAGAAACTCATGTTGGCTCATGAGCTGAGTCTGGAGGAGCTGAACATTAGGGCCAGGCAGGCTGAGTCCAGCAGTGACCTGAACTTGCTTTGCTGTGCCTGCCCTGCTGCCTGCTGCCTGCTGCTCTCCTTGCCTTGGAGTGAGAAGGACTGGACCTGCATCTCTACATCCCCAGAACCAAAGTGACTCTGAGGGCTTGCTGGCTGGCCTCCTGTTCTAAGATCTCAGTCACATCAAAGACTTCCAACAACCCTGCTGCAGCTTCTGGCCTCTGTTATCTGTGAGTCCTACCCTGCCAAGTGGCGCCAATCCAGTCCTCGGCCCCTGGAAGTTGGTTTGCTATCTGTTTCCTACCAGAATCCACGCATCACCACCGTTGCACTGGTCAGGACCGACACATACCCTTCGATGGATACCACATTGTCACATCGCCACCACAGGAGAAATCGCATTGCTGGCTGTGCGGCTCAGCGATGACGCATCACCTGCACCTAAGGGGGTTCGAAATCGATGCATCTCCGATTGTATAGCTCAGAGCCAGTGCATCGCATCCAGCCCCAGGATCATCGATGATGCATCAATACCACTGCTCCTCGCATTTCTCCTCAGTGCAACCCCGAACTAAGGTAATGATTTAGGTGGGACAAGGTTGGTCACTGTATCCAACCTCCACTCCATCGCAGTTGGCCTGATTTTTCAGATTTCACCCAGGCTAGCACGACCCGATAGCCCCAGTTGGTTATTTATACTTTTAAGCACTATGGCCCTCATTACAACCCTGGCGGTCGGTGTTAAAGCAGCAGTAATACCGCCAAAAGGCCGGTGGAAAAAAATATGTAATCACGACCATGGCGGAAACCGCCAACATAGACAGCCACTTTAACACTCCGACCGCCACGGCGGTAGAAAAAAACACTGCAGCGGGAACCTCCAACAGACAGGCAGAACACAAGGTTCCGCCCACTGTATTACAACAGGCCCATCCGCCACCTTTTCCTGGGCGGTACCAACGCTATCAAAAGCACGGCGGAAACAGGACTTGGAAGGGAAAACACTCACCTCTCAACACCCAACGAGGAACCAGGACGCCATGGAGCCCGAACTACAGGTCCTGCCCATGCTGCTCTTCCTCCTCTTGTATCAGGAGCAGGAAAGACACCGTCGACGACCACAGTGAGTACTGCACCTACAACACAGGGTAAGGGGGAGGGAAAAGAGAGTGACACACACATGCAACACGCAACACCCCCACCCCCACCCTCACCCACAACACCATACACACAAATACATGCAGCAACATTACATTTACATCCCCTCACCCCCTGGAAGAACGCAAGGACAAAATTAAATGATTGTAATGAGTGTAGTCAATAAAAATCAGATAGGGCAATTTCAAAAATCAGTATATACAAATATGTACACCAACTACACAAGTAAGTCTAGATATTAATCAAATCATTGTCCGTGTATCAGTGTCCCAAAATGCATGGGCGAAGCCCACACAAGATACCTGACTCGAAACGGAGAGAACACTGCAGGGGCATCAGATGGAAAATAAACAGGTACCTCAGGGGGAGGGGGGCACCTCAGCTGGATTAACGGACAACGGCACTGCTCCACGAGGGGGCTCCATGCCCACTGATTGGTCTTGGGGAGTGCAAAGCCACAGTCTCTCAAGTCTCTCCAGTGGGTGGTTTGCACAATGCTGTATCCTGGGGAGTGCAAAGCCACAGTATCTCAAGTCTCTCCAGTGGGTGGTTTGCCCACTGCTGTATCCTGGGGAGTGCAAAGCCACAGTCTCTCAAGTCTCTCCAGTGGGTGGGTTGCCCACTGGTGTATCCTGGGGAGTGCAAAGCCACAGTCTCTCAAGTGGATAACAGTCTCCACTGGTTCTGGAGGGAGCTTGGTGCACAGAGTGCTTCATCCTGCCAAGGACTGGGGTAGTGGATGCCTTTCTCCACTGGTTCTGGAGGGGGCTTTGTGCCCAGAGTGCTTCATCCTGCCAAGGACTGAGGTAATGGATGTGAATCTCCACTGGTTCTGGAAGGGGCTTTGTGCCCAGAGTGCTTCATCCTGCCAAGGACTGAGGTAGAGGATGTGAATCTCCACTGGTTCTGGAGGGGGCTTGGTGCCAAGAGTGCTTCATCCTGCCAAGGACTGAGGTAGTGGATGTGAATCTCCATTGGTTCTGGAGGGGGCTTGGTGCCCAGAGTGCTTCATCCTGCCAAGGACTGAGGTAGTGGATGTGAATCTCCACTGGTTCTGGAGGGGGCTTGGTGCCCAGAGTGCTTCATACTGCCAAGGACTGAGGTAGTGAATGTGAATCCCCACTGGTTCTGGAGGGGGCTTGGTGCCCAGAGTGCTTTATCCTGCCAAGGACTGAGGTAGTGGATATCATTCTCCACTGGTTCTGGAGGGGGCTTGGTGCCCAGAGTGCTTCACATGCAGGGTGGCAGGTCCCATTCCTTCACTTGGGAGTGTGCGCCACAAGATTGCCTGGGAACATGTAGCATAATACGCCATGGAGGCAGAGACACACTCCACCCTGCTGCGACTTCGCCTGCCACCTGCAGGTGCAAACAGTGCTGGGAGTCATGCCTCATGGACACTGGTCAGGGTCCAGGACGTCTCCTGCAGCCTCAGATGGCTGCCCACTGGGGATGATTGCCATGTCAGCTGTGGTGGCACTGTCTGAGCACGTTGCGGGGCTGGTGGCGGTGGTTGCAGTGGTGTCTGTGGCAGAGGTGCTGGCGGTGGTGCATGTGTCTGCACCTGTTGAGGGACACAGCAGGACGTCTCCTGCAGCCTCGGATGGCTGCCCACTGGGGATGATGCTGGGGACTGTTGCTGAGGCAGCAGACGTGCAGGTGGCGGTGCTGGTGGCGGTGCAGGTGGTGGTGTCCACCGCCGTACAGGTTGGTGTTGTGGTTGACAGAGGGGTGACTCTGGTCCCTCAGCCGGAGCCTCCGTGCCCTGCTCTTAGGCTTGTGTCCCTTCCCCACCTCTGATGTCGCTGCTGGTCTCTAGCCACTGTCCCCTTTTGGTTTGGAGGATCCCTTGCTTGCTGGTAGGTGCGGCTTCTCACTACAGCATGTGGGCAATTTTTTCACCTTGGCAGGTGACGGAATGGCCTGCTCCTTGGCCTCACTAGGTGGCACACTGGCAGCCCTGATGGGTGGCGCCCAAGGTGAGACCAGAGTTGCTGGGACCACTGTGCTTGTGTATTTGGTGGCTGAGGTGCTGGGCTGGGACCTGGACAGCCTGGCCCTAGGGGAAGGATGGGGGGGGAGGTGTAGGGAAGAGGTCAATGTTAGCCAGAAAAAGTTTCTTAGACACACTGGGATGGGAAGATGGAGGGGGTTTGGGAGTGGAGGTAGAGGTAGTGGTTGTAGGAGGTGTACGTTTGCTGAATTTGGGTGAAGGTGAATGGGCCAGAGGCTGTTGTGAGGTGGATGGCTGCTCGGTGGGTGTGTGCCTGCATTTGTGTACTTTGGTAGGAGGGCTCACAGACACACTGGGAGAGGACGCAGGGGATGTGTGAATGGTAGTGGGGTGGTGAGTGCACGTCAGCGGTGTGTGGTGATGGGCGTGCTGGTGATGGAGTTAGTGGCTGAGAATGTAGTGCATGCATGTGTGAGTGGAGACGAGACAGAAAGGGAGGAGGAGGATGTGGAGGAGGGGGACACAGTGGAGGCAGTGGATGTTGCTGTGTCTGCATGGGGATGGTGCTTGTGTGAGTGCCTGTGGGATGTGTGGTGCTTATGTTTGCCATGTCCACTCTTGTGTGTTGATGAGTGTGCATACTGGTCTGATGGTGTGCTTGGGATAGGCTGAGGTACAGGGGATTGGGTCTGGGTGGAGGATGTTGGAGGGGGGAGGCTGGACACAGGAACAATGGCTGCTATCAGTGCTGAGGCCAGAGCCTGAAATGCTCTCTGTTGGGCCGCCTGGCCGAATGAATGACCTCCAGGTATGCATCTGTTTGCTGCAAATGCCTCTTTACACCCTGGATGGCATTCAAAATGGCAGATTGCCCAACAGTGAGGGATCTCAGGAGGTAAATAGCCTCCTCACTGAGGGCAGCAGGGCTGACTGGGGCAGGGGCTGAGGTGACTGGGGTGAAGGAGATGCCCACCCACCTGGGTGAGCGGGCACAGGAAACACGCTGAGGGGCTGCTGGGAGGGCGGTGTTGGAAGGGGGGTGGCGGCTGTACCTGTTGATGCGGTGGGCAAAGAGGTGTCCACCACTGCAAGGTAGCTCCCATCAGAGGAGGAGTCACTGTCGCTGGTGTATGCTCCTGTCCCCGTCGTGGAGCTCCCCTCGCCCTCCGTCCCACTGGTGCCTTCAGTCTCCGTTACTTCACCCACCAGGGCCATGTAGGATGCAGCTCCCTCCTGCTCCGGTGCCACTGCTCCTCTGCCATATGATGCTAATGCACGCAAGGACAGGTTGACAAAACAAAAAGGGGGGGGAAGACAGAAGAGACACATGGTCAGAGCATGTAACACCACTACCGTTGGCAGACATAACACACAGGGAGCAGCCCTATGCACTAAGCCATGCACTAACAGTGCAGGGGAAAAGCATATGCCCAACGGGGACTCTGTCTAGACCCATTTCATGCACAGCTGGAACCCATGGGAGCCTGACTCGGTATAGAGGGCAAATACCACCTTTGGGGTTGGAGTGGTAATGAGGCTGCAAATCAATGGATCTACCTTTGCACGCCTGCCCTGGCCTAGGGGATCCCACAGCCCACCACCCCCACCCAGACACCTCGTCTACGCGCAGAGTCAGCTGAATGAGAGTGTACTCACCCCCTTGTGGCTGCTGTGATGCCCTCAAGCGCCCATCCAACTTCGGACATGCCACCGCCAGGATCCGGTACATCAGGGGTGTCATGGTGCGACGAGCACCCCTTCCACGTTGGGAGGCCATCCCCAGCTGGGCCTCCACTGTCTTCTTGCTCTAGCGGCGCAGGTCTTCCCATCTTTTCTGGCAGTGGGTGCTCTGTCTATGGTAGACCCCCAGGGTCCGCACTCCCTTGGCGATGGCAGGCCAAACACCCTTCTTCTGGTGGGCGCTGACCTAGAGGAAAAGTGAAGTTATAATGGATGTTACTCTCCCGTACATTTCTTCTCACACATTGCCTAAAAACCTCTGACCCTGGCCCAGACATACATACACACACACTATCCTCACATGCTGGCCTGTCCCCCCCTCCCTCTTCCATCCATGACACTCCATAAAATCATGTACCATCCACCATGCTCACAGTGTACTCACCTGTTTGTCTGGAGGACCGTACAGTTGCGTGTACTGGGGGAGGACCCCATCCACTAGTTTCTCCAACTCCTCCTAAGTGAAGGCAGGGGCCCTATCCCCAGACACATGAGCCATTGTCACTTCCAGACACAGGTCACAGCAGCACTTGCAGTGTAGGTCCTCTCCTGTTGAAGGTCAGGTATCAATTGAGTGAACAGATAGAAAATGGCGGTCACATCCGCGGCGGTGCGTACCGTCACCGCCGCCGTACATCGTCATTGGCTCCTGGAACCCATAGGGCCCAATGTTAACCAATGCTGAATTGCGCCACGGTCTTCGACCGCCTACCGCGAAGGTGTACAACGCCAGTGCATTTACCTCATTTCCCCTTGTCCCACCTTACAGGTCAGGCATGCGCCATTTCAAGGGGGCACATGGTAGGCCAAATAACTGCGTCACACCTATTTAGGCCAGGATTACGGACAGACAAAGGCACATAGAGAAAATGTAAAATTTTTGCAAAACAGCCTTGTGATACCTAATTGTTGTATGCCCCTCTGCTCACCGTTCTCCTCCATAGGGCACGTCTGCTGGGGCAGGTGATGAGATGGCGGCATCCTCCGATGTACAGACCGCTGGTTTACCTGTCGACAATGGAAGACAGACACATCATTATCACTTACAGACTTGATCGTGCAACAATCCACGAACTGTGTGCCCAGTTGGAGCCTGACCTGATGTCAGCTATCCGCCATCCCACAGGAATCCCCACTCTAGTGCAGGTCCTGTCTGTACTCCATTTCCTGGCCAGTGGGTCCTTTCAAACAACAGTAGCCATGGCATCAGGGATGTCTCAGCCAATGTTCTCTAACGTGTTGTCCAGAGTGTTGTCTGCCCTGCTGAAACACATGCGCAGCTACATCGTTTTCCCTCAAGTGGAGGATTTGCCCACAGTGAAAGGTGACTTCTATGCCCTGAGACATATCCCCAACATCATTGGTGCCATTGATGGTACACATGTGGCATTTGAGACCCCCCGCAGGAATGAACAGGTGTACAGAAACTGGAAGAGCTACCATTCTATGAATGTGCAGATAGTGTGTTTGGCAGACCAGTACATCTCCCATGTGAATGCCAAGTATCCTGGCTCAGTGCATGACGCTTACATTTTGAGGAATAGCAGCATCCCTTATGTGATGTGGCAACTACAGAGGCACTGTGTGTGGCTAATAGGTGAGCCTAAAGTCCCCACACAGTTTCATTTGCTGTCTGGGTATGGGAGCTTCCATAATGTTTGGAGGATGTCTAACAATTGTCCCTCGATATTTGCAAGTGACTCTGATTACCCCAACCTGTCATGGCTACTGACCCCAGTGAGGAATCCCCTGACAAGGGCAGAGGAACGCTACAGTGTTACATGACCTGTGCCGCCATGGAGCCCAATGGACATTCACCAGCAGCACATTGTGTGTGCCTTTTGGAGCTCCAGAGAGTGATCAAATTAATGGCTTGGTGTTTCAGAAGCTATTGTTTCAGAAATGTTCGCATGTTATCTCTTTGTGTAGGAGTATCTTACTGTATAGGCCCCAACAGGGCTAATGAATATTGAGTCTCAGAAGTCTGAGGTAGGGTTTTTAAATGATGCTACAGTCTGATGACTAAGTATCAACTTTAAATCCCGGTAGGTGGCCCTTTTCTTTGCCAGGGCAATGGAGTAAATTACTCCGGCACCTTGGCAAAGATGACGCCTGACAGATTTAGATAAGACCACCAAGCAGGTGGTCTGTTCTAAAGCATAACTGGGAACCACCATCATGGTGGTGCTTCCAATGATTTTTGCAGTTTGGTTCAGGGCTCCATCAACATGATGGAGCCCTTCCCCATTCAGTTTTCTTTTTTCTTTTTAAAAATCAATAAAGAAAAAATGATCCCATGGCAAAGAGAGCATTTAGCAGTTTTTCTTGTGGTGCTGTGCAGTTAAAACTAAACTTGAAGCTTGTCCATCTAAATTTGGTGGGCAGAATTAGAGGTCTGACTTTGAAGCCCTTACTACACAGTGCTGTCAGAGGGGTTTAATCACAGCAGAGACACCAGTCTCCACCATGATTAAATCTATGGCCCACCCCCATCTAAGTCTGGTAGGCAGACCTTTATCTTGCTAGTATGTATACTCTGTCACCATTACAACAGAGTTTACATGCCACCAACATATAAATTAGGCCCTGAAACCCCAATCAGTGTTTATGACAGAAAAGCATAAACGTGCAGTTGTGAACTTCAGCCAACAGAAAGCACTCCAGGCCAATGTAATGCTCAACGCTGTCAATTGAAGTAGTAGCAAAATGTTGTTTTTATGTAGATTCCAAGGGACAATAGACTTCTATGGTACTCAAAGCAAAATGACAATTATATCCTGGTGCCTCCCCACCAGTCAACACCCACTTCAGGCAGATACTCCGATATGGCCCCAAAGGTACAGATCTTGCCCCAGGGGTTTGGTACACTGCAGCCTCCCTGGTCCCCCAAGTAGAGAACTGGTAGGTAGCATCTGTCTCAGGGTAAAACTCAATGAAGAGGCGGAAGGCAGAGAGTGTTATATAGCGCTCTAGCAATTATCCCATCTCTCCAGTCATCGCTCTTCTCAGTTGTACCAGAATAGAATAGTGAGTGCTTTCTAAGTAGTAAGGTAACCCAAACTAGAAAACTTAGGCCAGACTTGGCAAAGCCTACCTAGGAAGTGGTCATCTTCCTCAAGGCAGGCTCCACCCCTACACTTTGTTTTATAAAGGAGCCCATCTTACTTAGTTTGCTTGTTTTAAAAAAAAGGTTTGAGAGTTGCCTGTGGTCACCTGGACCACTGCATACTCCCCAGAAAATTATCTCTTTTTTTATTATTCAAATTTACAAAGCGAATGCGTTAGCACACCAACTTGGGAGTCCGTACATTTTCAATATTTTATGAAAGAATTACAGTTGTTAACCATTAGTACATCGCATATATCCCTTAACAAATTAGAAATTGATATTTATTTGCAATCCCATTTAGGAGTTCAGAGAAGTTTAGCAAGTCCCGAAATGGAATTAGTAAATAGTTACAACTTATTTTGAGAATGGCAGACTTTGTGACTTGAAAAAAAGGTTTGTACATCAGGCATTTAATTTGTATTAATCTTTTGATTTAGTTAATATAATGAGGATAGCTTGGTTAATCTAATGCCACAAGTCGCCATGTCAAAAATGATACCTAGTCTATGTGGTGATCCTAATGACATACTCTGGCCAATGTACTCAGCAGGTGCAATTAATACATAAATGTCTGCTGAATCTTTTCTTACTGTAAGTCCATTCTGTTGTCTGATGTCACCTGCAATGTTACAGATTTTCCGTGACCATACTTTGTCACAGAACAAGCATGCTGACCTCACTGCTTCAAAAACTCTGAGGGAGCTTGTATGGCATTCAGTTGAGCAATTCATTGGAGAGATTCAAGCAGCCATACACAAAGCACTTGAGGTAAAGACAGGTATCTGACTTTTCTCACTGGTGAACATCTTTAAGGTTAAGCTATGCAGATTGACTCTAATGTCTTTGTGCAAAACTCCCCAACTAAAAGGGAACTGGCAGGACACAAATCTAGACATATTAGCAGCTGTGTCTAGTCAACACCTCTAATGTTTTACTCTAAACAAGGACATACATTTAGATTATAGTTTAACATCTTTTACTCAAATTTTACATAATGACTTAAATTTGATTTCACATATGCATCTCAAATAAACCTAACGTAAGACTACAAAAACCCACAGTATTTTTCCAGAGTTAGTCACATTAAACCATAAATAAGTCAAGCAGAAAGGTTCTGAAGGTGCACATATTAAAATGAATAAAAATCCATTCTTATGTCAAAAAGTAAGGAAGAAATAAAATATAAGATGCCTAATCACATTATTGGATTCAGTGTATCAGCCAAGCTTCTTATCTGGCGACTATTATGTTGAATATTACTCCCTGCTGAACCACTTTTTATGTGGATTTAGGCTTTTAAAAAAAATTAAAGTGTGAATATCAGACATTCTATCACAGTGGAATCTATTTCTGTACCTGATTGGATTGACCATCAGTTGTACCACGATCAAGAAACTCTACATTTATTTCCTTTGCCTCCATCTTAAAAGATGATTTGAATACAACTATTAGACAACACAAAACCTCTGGTTCTCAATTAGATCTTGAACCAGCTTTTTGGCTCTGTGATGATAATCTCTTCATTCTAGACCCATTACTAATGTTATTCAATTGGTTATTATCAACAGGCACTATCATTAGAGACAGAATCGCTGTTGTACAACCTCTCCTAAAGAAACTAGATTAGTCTCCATTATTTTAAATAACATTTGGTCAATTTCACTTCTGCCATGCTTGTCAAAGTTATTGAAGAAATTGGTGTCAACAACTGCAACACTATGTGAAATTCTGGAGTGGCAGAATACTTGAACTGGCCATGCTCTCTGTGGTCGATGAGATCACCAGATTGTTGGACAAAGTTGGGATCCTGGCTTTGTTAGACCTGTGGCTGCCTTTTACATAATTGATCACAATGTGTCAATCTGTGGATTTGAAGGGAGCTCTCATTCAGTTTCTAGCTGGCTATTCTCATATCTGTGTGACTGTCCCCAATTTGTAGCACTTACTTCTTGTAAGTCAAAGCCAAAGGATTATCAATTGTGGTGTCTCTCAGGGCTCCATTCTTTCACTCTTTTTAAAATATATATGTACCCCTTGGCCCAATTATTGTCTAAAATGTGTGCCATGTTTTGCATGCACGCAGATAACGCTCAGTTGATTTCTGGTTGTGAGCACTGACACCTGATGCACTATGATGGTCTTGCTCTATAGACCCTCCCCTCCAACATCTGCCTCTCCCATGGTATGGAAACTAGGTATCCATCATGCAAAAGAAATTGCTATCTCTCATTTCTACTATTTAAACATTATTCACAATTTTCTACCTCCACTAGACACCTTTCTGTAAGTGACTGATAAATGTGATGATCCTTTCATTCATTGCCTGAATGCTGTTTTGTTATCCACCCCAGCAAAAGTATTAAAACATCTTCAATTGCTTTAAAATGCAGCCCCACTGTTTTTCTAAGGGGCATCCAGGCGTCAATTCTAAAGCAACTATATTGGCTCCTAGTACGCTAAAGGATACCTTTCAAAGCTATGATGGTTTATACACCATGCTTTATACCAACACTTTCCTGATTTCATAAATTTAATAGAGATAATTGTCCTCTTAACTTGAGAACAAGTACCTTTACAGGACGTTCATTTCCAGTTATTGGAGCAAGAATGTGGATTTCTCCGGCTCTTTCCCTCTCTGTACTGACTCTTCTTTACACTCTTTTCAGAAAAAAACGTAAGTTCCACCTGTTTGCGAAACAATAGGGTAACGTTGATAACAACCGCGCAGAATAGGAAACTTTGAAGAACGGGCATTGTATAAATAATGTTAACATGAGACTTGGTCCATGTTACACATATCTCTTTTAGAAAATGACAGTAGGCTAAGCAAGTATGTCCAAAACGTCCCTTTATTCAAACTATAGTCATGAATGAGAGCACATGTCTATTTACTTCAAGGGGCAGGTGTAACACTGAGTTCTTTGATCTCTGGGACAAAGCTGCTACCAGACAAGCAGGGATTCACAGCAGAATTTACCTCTACTACAAATGAAATTACTTAGATAACTTATTGTGTTCAGCTCTGGTGGCAAATGTTCAATCTGGCAACGGCCACAACAAATACAGGAAAAATATGTTCCTTCTTCTGAGCAAAGGATTTTGGCATCTTTTGACTCTAAGGTATGGGAAGCCGTTCATGTCAAAATTACAGCTCCCTATATTGGACACCTCCTGAAATGCATAGCGTGCTGCAAAATGAATATGACACACACCAGAATGAATGTACTATGTGTCAAAATAATTATGATACCTGGAAAAGTGAATCTGAATTGAACCAAAACAAATATGAAACCTGGCAGAATGAACATGCTACTTAGTGATTAATATGAACAACACACACATCAAATTGAATAAGAAATATATTGAAATATTGATAAATCATACTGAAATTACTATGGCCCTCACTGTAAACAATATTCACCAAAAAGAATGGGACATTTTTTGAAATGATTGACTTATAACAGGAGAAATATGACATACATTGAAATTAATGTGGCAGATTGAAAATAATATAAAGTATTGAAATGAATATAATATATTCTGAAAAGAAAACAATGCACATTGAAACTAATACAATGTACATTGAAATGAACATTAAACATGTTACAATGAATTTGAATTGTGTTGAAATCAATATTACCGAGATGGCAATGAATATGAGACACACAAAAATGAATAGGCGATGATTGACAATGAATATGGCTTGTGTTGAAATTAATGCCATCCCATTGAATTGAAGTTGACATGCCTTCAAATGAGTATGACCCCAGCTGAAATCCACATGAGATTTGTTAAAATGAATATGGCACGCCTTGATATTAATATGACACATATTCAAATTAATATGATACATATTCAAATTAATATGATATATGTTAAAATTGATAAGTTGCATCTTAAAATTAATATGACAAGTGTTAATATGAATATGACATCCATTGAAATAAACTTAACATTGATTGAAAAGAATATAGCACATGTTAAAATGAATATGACATGAGTTGAAATGATTATGACCTTCATTGAAATGAATTTGACATGTTTTAAAATTAATATGAGTAACGTTAAAATGATCATGACATTTATCACAATGAATATGGCTTGCAATAATGATATGATAGACATTGACATGATTATGATATATGTTGCAATGGATATGATTCATGTTAAAATTAAGATTTGTTAATATGAATGAAGCATCCATTGAAAGAAATATGACACATGCTAAGATGAATATGACATGCATTGAAACAAATATGAGCTCCACCTAAATGAATTCAACATGTCTTAAACTGAATGTGACCAATGCTCAAATTAAAATGAAACTTGTCAAAATGAATATGTTGTGCTTTGAAATTGATATGATACACAGCAAAATAAATACTGCATATATTGAAATTAATATGACCTATGTTGAAATGGATATGACCCGTTTTAAAATTATTATGACAGGTGTTAAGGTGAATATGACATCCATTGAAATGAATGACATTCATAGAAAGGAATATGACACATGTTAAGATGAATATGAGACACTTTGAAATGAATATGACACTTGGTGAAATTAATATGGCCCACCTCAAAAGTAATATGACATTCTGTAACATGAATACCACACTTTTTGAAATGAAAATGAAACTGTGAGATAAATGTAACATGTTTTGAAATGAATTAGGCAAATATTGAAATTAACACAAGCCATGTTTAAATGAATATGACTGCTGTTTAAATAAATATGGCTTGCTCTGAACTGATGTTGATTTGCTTTAAAATTAATATTACATATTGAAATCAATTTGACATATTCTCAAAGGGTCGCATTACGAGTTTGGCGGTTTGTGCACCACCATGGCGGCGGTGTGACCACCAGCTGCTTGGCAGTCAGACCACAGTATTACGATGCTGGCAGTCCCATGGGGAAAGACTGCCACAGTCCCGCCAGCACCACCAGACAGCGCAGACCACCGCAGCAGCGAGCCAGGCCAAAAAGGCAGACGGAGCCAGTGTTTCGGATGGAAACATTATGATGTTGCCTACCGCCAGCAAGACCGTGGCAGTCCAACCACCACACCCCAGCAGGTGGAAACGGAAAATATAAAGGAAGCAACTCACCTGCAGGCAGTGTTACATGACCTGTGCCGCCATGGAGCCCATCACACACACGTCCTGCCGCAGGTGCTGCTCATCGATGGACCCACACAGCACCCACATTGCAACACAATGGAAGGTCAATGGGATGCACAATAGGTTGTGAAACAAATATCCAAAGCTCACAATGCAAACAATACCTGCATAATAGTGATGGTGACATCAGGGGCATTCATGGACACATTTCATTTTAAACATGCCCCTAAAACAGCATTTGCATAGGAACTGACCATTCATGTATCTTAGGGACAAACAATACTTGAGCCAAGTGATATGCCTAGCTGCCAAATGTGTAAGTGCAAGTTAAGAAAGCATATACAGTGGCAACAGCATGGTCCAGACATCTAGATGATGTAGCTGTAAGGTACACACATCAAAGTAGACACATGGCCAGTTAAATCCAAAGGAAGCTACCACAATTTAACACCCTCCATGTGTGGACAAACAAAACTCTAGCTCCCGCACATGAGACGGAAGTACAGTCTATAGAATGGGACAAATCTACACCATACATGCTGACATTGGCCAACACAAGATAACATACTTACCCTAGCAAGCATTACACAATGCAATGACACCCCAATTGGATCAACACCCAGATATCCATACAGTGAACATCTACCCATGTATTCGGTGACCAACACACCCCACAAAGTCAGATATTGAAAAACAACAGCAAATGTGGTGGATGTGTCTGTGGGGTTTGTGGTAGTGTCTGGGGGTATGGTGACTGAGGTGTGTGGGGCTGTGGGTTGTGAGCTGTTGTGGGAGACTGGCCTGGCTTGTAGTGGGTACCTTAGGTACTTACACCTTATACCAGGTCCAGTTATCCCTTATTAGTGAAATTTAGTAGTGTTCTAGCAGCTTAGGCTGATAGAGGTAGCTGCAGCAGAGCAGCTTAGGCTGAACTAGGAGACATGCAAAGCTCCTGCAATACCACTTATAGTTACACAGTACTTATACACAATAAAAGACAATACTCAGTGTTACCAAAAATAAAGGTACTTTATTTTAGTGACACAAGGCCAAAATTATCTTAGAGGCAATACTCCTTCTGGAGGTAAGTATTATACACAATATATACACTAGACACCAAAATCAGGTAAGTAATTAGTCATAGGATAGTGCAAACAATAGAAAATACCATAGAATGCAATAGGAAGACATAGGCCTTGGGGCAGCACAAACCATATACTATGAAAGTGGAATGAGAATCACAAATTCCCCCCTAGGCAAGTGTAGTGTGTAGAAGGGTGCTGGTAGTGTTAGAAAAACCACAAAGGTTGGTACAATACCCCACCCCAGAGCCTAGGAAAGTAGGAGTAAAGTACTGCAAGTTTCCTCAGGACACACTAAAAGTCATGAATAGAGTTATTGCAAGAACCAAGCAAGACTGCAAGCAACAAATGGTGGATTCCTGGACCTGAAGACCTGTAAAGAGAGGAGACCAAGTCCAGATGTCGCAGAAGATTCCATGAATGCCAGGTGCCCCTGCCAACCTAGAAGATGGTGAAAAAGAGGATTCTCCAGTTGGAAGAAATCTGCAGAAGTGCACCAAAGAAGATGGCTGTGGGTTCCTGCATGATGCAAAGGATGTCCCACGTGGAGATGTTGGATGCAGGTGAGTTGTTGCGCTGGATTAGTCCAACAAGCCTTGGTTCAAGCAATGTCGCGGATTGTGTCAAAATGCCGCTGCCTGGACTCAGGAGGGACCTGGGGGCCTCAACTTGGACTGAGGAGGCAGAGGGGGGTCCCCACACTGGAGGGAACCCACAGATGATCAGGCAGCACCCACAGAGGTCCCAGGACATGGGGACAAAGAAGGTGCAAATTCTGGTTGCTGCAGCACCACAAAAGAAGGTCCCACACCCCCGGAGAACAACTCAGCGAATTGAGCGTCACAGGATAGAGTGCTGGGGACCTGGGCCAGGCTGTGCATGAAGGATTCTTGCAAATAGTGCACAAAGGCCTCAGGAGGTGAAGATGACGTGGTGCACAGGGGTACTGTCGCAAACGGGGAAGGCAAGCTCTTACCTCCTCCAAATTTGGACAGCTGGACCTTAGGACAGTCTGTGTCGAAGGGGTCCACCACCTGTGTTCCAAGGAGCGCGCTCGTTATCAGGAGAGGAGTCCCAGAGAACTGGTTGTCGTCTTAGAAGGTGCCTGCTGGAGCAGGGAAGTGACTCTGTTACTCCATGGGAGATTTCTTCAGTCCTTCTGGTGCAGGGTGAAGACAGGGAGTCCCCAGAGTGTGCACACCATGGAAACTGTTGCAGTTGCTGGCTGGAGCTGAAGTTGCAGAGTCGCAGTAGCCTTTCTGGGTACTTTGTTGCAGTTACAGTGGTTCCTGGAGCAGTCTGTGGTTGATCCGAGGTCAGAAGATGAAGCAGGAGTTGCAGAGGATTCTTGGTGGAAACTTGCAAGCCAAATCTGAAGAGGAACCCACAGGAGAGACCCTAAATAGCCCTGAGAGGAGGATTGGCTACCTACCCAGGTATGCACTTATCAGGAGGGGTCTCTGACGTCACCTGTTGGTACGGCCATTCAGAGATCTCCAGAGTGTCCCCACACCTTGGAAAGCAAGATGGCTAATGCCAGGGACACAATGCAGGAGCTCTGGGCATCACCCCGGGAGTGGTGATGGACAGGGGAGCGGTCACTCCTCTTCCCTTTGTCCAGTTTCGTGCCAGAGCAGGGACAGGGGTCCCTGAACCGGTGTAGACTGGCTTATGCAAGGAGGGCACCATCTGTGCCCTGTAAAGCATTTCCAGAGGCTCAGGAGGCTACCCCTCCCAAGCCTGTAATACCTATTTCCAAAGGTAGAGGGCGTAACACCCTCCTCCCAAAGGAAATGCTTTGTTCTGCCTTCCTGGGACTGGGCTTCTCAGAACCCTGTCTGTGAGGTGGCAGCAGCTGTAGCTGCAGTGCAAGCCTCAGAGAGCTGGTTTGGCAGTACTGGGTGTCCATGCTGGAACCCCCAGGATGCATGGAATTGGCTCCCCAATACCTGATTTGGAATAGGGGGACAATTCCATGATGTTAGACATGTTACATGGCTTTATTTGGAGTTACCATTGTGAAGCTACATATAGGTATTGACCTATATGTAGTGCACACGTGTAATGGTGTCCCCACACTCACAAAGTCCCAGGAAATGGCCCTGAACTATGTGGGGGCACCTTTGCTAGTGCAAGGGTGCCCTCACACCTAGTAACTTTGCACCTAACCTTCAGCAAGTGAAGGTTAGACATATAGGTGACTAATAAGTTCCATAAGTGCAGTGAAAATGGCTGTGAAATAGTGTGTGCACTATTTCACGTAGGCCGCAATGGCAGGCCTGTGCAAGGGTTTGTCTGAGCTCCCTATGGGTAGCAAAAGAAGTGCTGCAGCCCAAATGGATCTCCTGGAACCCCAATGCCCTGGGCACCTAGGTACCATATACTAGGGACTTATTAGGGGGGTCCAGTGTGCCAATTGAAATTGGTAGATGAAGTCACTAGCCTACAGTGACAAATTTAAAAGCAGAGAGAGCATAAACACTGAGGTGCTGATTAGCAGAGCCTCAGTGACACAGTCAAGCACTATACAGACACACACATTAGGCCATAAACTATGAGCACTGGGGTCCTGACCAGCAGGATCCCAGTGAGAGAGGCAGAAACATTCTGACATACAGGTAAAAATGGGGGTAACATGCCAAGGAAGATGGTACTTTCCTACAGCAGTATTTCATTATCAGGACATGTATATATCCTACCTTTTAAATGTACTGCACCCTGGCCATGGGGCTGCCTTGGGCCTATCTTAGGGGTACCTTACATGTAGTAAAAGGAAGGTTTGGACCTGGCAAGTGGGTGTACTTGCAGGTTGAAATGGCTGTTTAAAACTGCACACAGACACTGCAGTAGCAGGTCTGAAACATGTTTTTACAGGGCTACTCATGTGGGTGGCACAATCAGTGTGGCAGGCCCAATAGTAGCATTTGATTTACAGGTCCTGGGCACACATGTTGCAATATACTAGGGACTTACTGGTAAAACAACTATTCCAAACATGGATAAACCAATAATCAGGTCAATTTAGACAGAGAGCACTTGCACTTTAGCACTGGTCAGCAGTGGTAAAGTGCTCAGGGTCCGAAAGCCGGCAAAAACTAAATGTAGCACATAGTCGAAAACATATATTTATTTTAGTTAAGCAATTTGTGTTCATATCATATCCTTTCAAAATATGTAATATTAGTTTCAATATGTATTTTTAATTTTAAAGCAAATGAACATCGATTCAAGGCAAGCCATATTTAAACAGTGAGCATTTTAATTTACACATAGCTTGTGTTCATTTCGATATGTGCTTTATTCATTTCAAAGCATGCCACATTTATCTCATATAGTTTCATATCCATTTTAATAAGTGTCATATTAATTTTAATGAATGTCATATTAACTTTGATATGGGCCATATCAACTTCATCAGATGTCATATTCTTTTGAAAATGGTTCATATAAATCTTAATATGTGTCATATTGGTTTAAATGAATGGTATATTTGTGTCAGTGGATGTCATATTCATCTTAACACTTGACATTATAATTTTAACATGGGTCATATCCATTTCAACATAGGTCAAATTCATTTCAATATATGCAATATTCATGTCGATGTGTATCATATTGATTTCAAAGCATAACATTCATTTTGACAAGTTCCATTTTAATGTCAGCATTGGTCATATTCAGTTTAATGCACGTTAAATTAATTTCAAAAGGGCTCATATTCATTTCATGTCACATTCATCTTAGCATGTGTCATATTCCTTTCAATAGATGTCTCATTAATATTAACGCATGATATTGATTTCAACATGACTCATACCAATTGCAACACATATCATAATCATGTCAATGTGTGTCATATTACTTTCAATGCAAACCATATTAATTTTTGTTATAAATGTAATGTTCATTGCACATTATATTCCTTTCAGAATAATGCATTTTCATTTCAGTACCTTATATTCATTTCAAGCTGCCATATACATTCCAATTTGTGTCATATTGCTCTTGGCAGAAGTCAGTCATTTCAAGAAATGTCGCATTCTTTTTGACAAATATTGTATTTCAGTGATTGCTTTATTATTTACAGTGAGGGCCATATTTATTTCAGTATGATTGATATATATTTCAGTATATCTCTTATTCAATTCTGAGTGTGAGTTATTCATAATAATCACTAAGTAGCATATTCACTTTGCCTGGTTTCATATTTGTTTTGGTTCAAGTCAGATTCACTTTGCGAGGTATCATATTTATTTTGACACATAGTACAATCATTCGGGTGTATGTCAGATTCATTTTGCAACACGCTATGCATTCCAGAAGGTGTCCTATATACGGGGCTGTAAGTTTGACATGAACGGCTTCCCATACTAAGGTTTATAAAAAATATTAGTCCGTCTAGTTTGGCAGTACTTAGGGAAGGAATAGTTCTATTACTACCGTCTAATGCTTAGTACCACTAAGTCCCAGCTCCTGTTTTTTCCACTGTGTGATCTCATCAAATGTCTGTGTATTGATTGTATTTTTCAAAGATATTTTATTTTGCTATGCCCTTGGACGCAAGAATACTGTATAGCAGTTACGATAATCAATAGAAAAACTTAAAACGTAACATAACACGTCAGTGTCTCGAAGTGATGCCAGAACAACATAATGGCACAAAAGAATATAATACAAATACTGGAAGGAGATTGATTATTTAATGACACATTTATTTTTAAATATAGCTTGGCCTCCTGATAAAAGTGCCACTGGTAGGAAAGTAGATGGAACTGAGGAGGTGGACCGAGTAGAGATGGAAAGAGAAGGTAGTGCAATGGAAGCAAGGTCATTTGAATCTGCTCGACAAGCGGTGTGAAGTATCTTGCAGGAGAACAGCTGTGAAATGCTTTAAGCTGCAAAATGGTGGTTCAACTGTTAGACGTTAAGACATTTTTTTAAGTGTCAATCAGAAAGGCTCACATGGAGCTAAAGGGGGTAGAGACAGGCAACCAGCTGGGGTAATGGAAAAGAAGCTGTTTAAAAGAACAAAAAAATACTTGAGTAACCAGATGCATTGTTTTGCTGAAGAGGGGTCTGTAGCCTACTGATATGGTGAATTTGTTTGCCGGCTATTGGGGGATTGCCTTGTGGATCAGATTGGCCAATTTAAAAAGACAATTGGCATTAATAGGAAGTCAGGGGAGTGAGATCAGGATGCAGGTGACTTGGCTGAATACCTGGGACAAGTGACCATCTAACCGATGTGTGGTGACCCTTTGAGTGAGAGTCATCTGACAACTCAATGGCATTCATTTATAGGCACCTTGGCTACACTACTGGTGTATGCTTAGTGAGATGTGTGGGAAGGTCCAGTACAGAGCCGCTGTTTGTAAGTGAGGAGCAATGTTACATGTATTCCAGCCCCAGTTTTCCAAGGGAAGCATGTATTGCACCACCGTGCATGCAGGCAAGTTTGCAGAGCTCCATTATTCATAAATCACAGAGCTACAAGCCAACAGGCCAGCAAAAGTCTGGTCACTTGCATGTTACAAGTGTCTGCGCTGAAAACAATGATTGGCTGTTTTGTGCGGGGCATTCTGAGTACTAATGCAGATTTTTTAGACGTGGCCCCGACCCCCAATAGAGTCCATCAAACTATACACTTCTGCATGTGATGCTGGCAAAATCTTTGTGGGGTTGCACTCCAGCAAGGATGTTCTTGATGATTAACAGCCTGGCTCTCTAACCAGGCTATCTTTCACTTCTGCCTTTTTCTCCCCATGCCGCTGTTGTCCCTGTGACCCTGCTCCCCTCCCCTCCTGTGAATTGCTTTTTCCTGCCGTCCCGCCTCCCAGCTGACTGGACCCCCGACTCCCTCCCCTTCTGAACGGCAACCACAGTGCTGTGGGAGGGCGACTCCACTGACCTCCTAGTCAGCGTCTGTTGCCTTCCCCAGCTCCTCCTGCTGCTGTTGCTGCTGCTGCTGCCTCTACCTGGGAATGAACTGAGAGCCTGCCTGTCTCTCAGTTCGAGGCCCACCTCTACCCGCAAGCTCCCTCCTGCGTCTCATCCCCGGTGGCCTAGTGGCCATCTGAACGTATCTTCCTCTATTTACTTTTTTCCTCTCTTTCCTCCCCTTTTACTCCTGCCTTCTTTACTTCTGCCTGAACGCTACTTTTTTCACTCCTGGCTCTATTTCTCTGTGCCGCTGCTGACCCTGTGGCCCCACCCCCCTCCCCTCATGCAAAGTGCTTTTTCCCACCCTCCCACCTCCCAGCTGACTGGACCCCCACCTCAATCCCCTTCTTAGTGGCATCTAAAGTGCGGTCGCGCCGCTGGCGCACCGAAGGCAAGCCAGTCTGTGTCTGTCTGCACCTCAACAGCGCCCAGCACCAGGAATCCTGAATCTCTGATAAGCCATTCCCTGTCACCCTCCATTACGATACCAAGACCCTCCACCGCCTTAACACCGGACGTCTCAGTGCCTGCTGCACCGCATCTCCTAAGGACACCCATGGACCTTTTTCCTGCCGGAACTGCAACCTCAGTTTCAGCCACAAGAAACAACCGGAACACCCAAAACCCCTGAGGCCTGCCACAACCTCATCATCTGCCTCCTTCTATATATACGATCCCTCCATAAGTACACAACCAAACTCTGAGACCTGATTGACTCCATCCGTCGACATTGCATTTCTAACCGAGACCTGGGGAAGTCCTTCAGACCAGACATCGCCATCGCAATCCCAGACGGCCACAACATCCTAAGGAAGGACCAGTCTTCCTGTCCAGGCGGAGGACTGGCCATCGTACACAAGTCCTCACTCCGCATCACGATCAACAGGGAAGAACACTTCACCACAATGGAACATATACACTTTCTGATCCAAGCCATTCACAACCCCTCCTTCCGCTGGCCCCTGTCCAGCCTTCATCTACACCATTGTAGACATTGCCACCCCCCACACCCTGATGTCCACTGATTACCTCCTCCCTGGTGACTTGAAATTCCACCTCAAGGACCACAATGACCGAAACACCACTTCCCTACTTGACAATCTTGCCACCCTTGGCCTCAGACTCCTGATCACCGCATCCACGCATGCCACAGGACACACACTCAAGCAACCGGATTACTATCAAGAATATCTCCACCCCGGACTGGACCGACCATCACTGCCTACACTTCGTCATCACCGCACCCAACAGCCGCCTCCACGTCCCCAGGGCCCTCCACAAGAAATGGAATGAAATCACTGATGAGCAACTCACCACGACCCTTGCCAAATCACCCCCGCCCTTCACCGACAACGCCACAGCACGCAACCTCAACTCCTGGATCACTTCGGTCAAGTGCATCCCAAAAAAAGCCAGCTGGTTCACCACCGAACTCCAAGAATCCAAAGGCAGCTGCAGGTGCCTAGCGAAGAAATGGAGAAACAGCAAAACCAGCGAAGACCTCGCCTCCTTCAGAGCCGCCACTGCCACCCATCAACAACGCATAACGAAAGCAAAAAGAGCTGCACTCTGTGAATGCATCAACACCTTCCCGCACAATACAAGAGAACTCTTCACGGTAATCAACAAATTCACCAAGCCTTCCTCCAAAGCCACCAACTTTCCTGTCACAAGACCTCTACGATAAATTGGCCACTTTCTTCCACCACAAGATTAAGGACATGTATGACAGCTTTCTCCCTCAGAACACGCCCAGCATCAGAAAATACGACGACCCAGCCCCCCAGAACCCACCCAAACTGTTCACAGCTGGTCCACTTTCACCACAGAAGAGACTGAAATCATCATGAACAGCATTCACTCTGGCGCTCCTACAGACCCCTGTCCTCACCACATCTACAACAGAGCCAGTGCATCCATCACCCCTTACCTCTACAAGACGCTGAACTGCTCTATCAAAACAGCCACCTTCCCCAAAGATTGGAAACACGCTGAAGTCTGCCCCCTCCTGAAGAAACCCACAGCTGACCCATTAGAGCTAAAGAATTTCTGGCCCATCTCGCTGATACCCTACCAGGCCAAAATCCTGGAAAAAATCATAAACTCACAGCTGTGACAATTTGTCGAGGACAACAGCTCTCTGGATACTACTCAGTCTGGCTTCCGCAGCAACCACAGCACAGAGACCGCTCTTCTTGCAGCCACTGATGACATCCGCACACTCCTTGACTTTAGCCACACCACAGCACTCATACTCTTCGACTTCTCAGCAGCCTTCGACACAGCACCTTATGAACCAGACTCCATGAGGCAGGAATTCGCAGAAAAGCCTTGCAATGGATTCACTCCTCCTTCACCAGAAGAACACAAAGAGTCAGGCTCCCACCCGTCATATCCAAACCAACAGAAGTCAGCTGCAGAGTCCCTCAGGGATCCTCCCTGAGCCCAACGCTCTTCAACATCTACATGGCCCCACTTGCAGCCTTCGTCTGAGGCCACGGAATGAACATTGTGTCATATGCCGATGACACAAAACTCATCATATCCCTCACTGAAGACCCGGACAAAGCTAAGAGGAACTTTCACACCAGAATGAAAGCCGTTGACACCTGGATGAGGGAGAGCTGCCCCAAGCTCAACTCAGAAAAGACTGAGCTCATCATCTTTGGAAATTCCACTTCAGCCTGGGGTGACTCCAGGTGGCCCACATCACTCAGCGCCCCCCCCTACTCGGACTGACACACCCACCATCTAGGAATCATCCTCAACTCTTCCCTATCAATGACCCGACAGGTAATCACAGTGACCTCTTCCCTCTGGCACACCCTTCCCCAACTCTGCAAAATCTTCAAATGGATCCTGCTCGACTGCTGCAAGATAATCACTCATGCCTTAGTCACAAGCAAGCTGGACTACGGCAACACACTCTACGCTCGCACCACAACAAAGAACATCAGGAAACTCCAACTCATCCAAAATGCTGCCGCCAGCCTCATCCTGCCAGGAACACACCTCCCAAAAGCTGAGGATCTTCCACTGGCTCCCAGTGGAGAGGCTAATCAACTTCAAACTACTCACCCAAACCTACAAGGCCCTTCACAACATTGGACTGCCTTACCTGATCCATTGCATCTCTTTCCAAAACACCGCCAGACCCCTCTGCTCCACCCAGCAAACGCTAGCCACCATTCCACGCACCCTAAAAACCACCACCGGAGTAAGATATTTTGCCTACCTAGCTGGAACAACCTGCCCACACACCTCACCATCTTCCGCAAGACATGGCTCTTCCAATGAGGCCCAGACCCACCACCAGCACCTTGAGATCCTCATGGGTGAGTAGTTGCGCTCTATGAAAACTGATTGATTGATTGATTGAACCATTCAGTTTTGGTCACATGCTTGAAAAGCTTAAAGAGCTCTCCCTTACAATTATCTGAACTCTTCATGCAGCAGGAGACAAAGATTTCTTGTTAGCAATAAAGCCTCTCTGGGAGTCAACAGAAAAATCACAATCTAGGAGCCACTTTCCTTAGTGATATGACCCTGTTACTAGAATACACTTCAACACTCGATTTTATTTTCTAGAAATATATTGAAACGTTGTTGTTTTTTTTAACGCAAGATAAAGGAAAGAGTAATTAGTGCTCTTATCAAAGCTTGACATGGCTGTCGATATGCACTATTTTCAAGGACCTATGAATTTATCTGAACATTAAAGCTTGCCCCAGTGTAGAAGAAAAGGCAGACAGTATGACAGCATAGTTTAATCCTGCTTTTTGTCATGAATATTTAGAAGATCCAGTAATTTATCCACGATGATCCTCACCCTAAGGCACAAACAGCTCTACAGCCAAGTCTGCTCACATCATTAATCCAGCAAACTTCTCAATTCAGCACCTTTTTATTTATGTGTTACTTATTCTGAAGATAATGCCCAATGAATGTCAGAGCACCTCACAAAAGAAGGAGAAAAGGTTCGTACATGCAGTAATATATAATAAAATACATGGCATAAAAAATATTAGGATAATTTTATGTGGTGTGAATATCGTGCAGTAATATGGAACATTGCACCATTCTAAAAGTCACAAGTAAAGATCAAATTTTCACAGATGTAAGTGGTGCTGAAACAGCAGGCTTTTCAGCTCGTTTTTATGAGTTGCAGGATATGACTGCACTAATATTTGGTGGTTTTGAGTTCCCCTCTCTTTTCACATTCCAAGAGAAAGGATGTTTTAGATGTTTTGCTTTCTTCTATCCTGATGTTTCTTAGAGGATAAGGTCCCTGCTCTAGAGTAGGTGCTGTCTACTAGAGGTGTGTTTCTGGATCAGATGGGTAGTGGAACCACGCTTGCATTAACAACGACTCCCGTTTTCTCTGCCTTAACCACTCATGTGCTGAACAGAGCACATGCATGGTTAAGGCAGAGAAAAAGGAAGTCAGCATCGGGACAGGACACGGTCAGGTAAGTGGGACTGGGTAATTTTGTTTTTGGGCCGGGGTGGGGGGTCGGGGTAATTTTGTTTTTAGGGGCGGGGGTAGGAGTAGGACGCGGTCAGGTAAGTAGGGCTGGGATAGGGTTGGGGCTATTTTTTAGGAGTGGGAGGTGGTTGGGTAATTTTTTTTTTAAGGGGCGCGGGTGGGGGGTTGGGGTACTATGGTTTTTAGGGAGGTGGGGGTTGGGGTTAATGTTGTTTTTAGGGGCAGGGTCGTTCTATTTTTGGGAGTGGGGTACTGGGATAGTTTTTAGGGGCAGGTGGGGTGGTCGGGGTAGTTTTATTTTTGGGGCAGGTGGGGGGGTCAGGGTAGATTTGTTTTGTGGGAGGGGGGTCAGGTAGTTTTATTTTTAGGGTAGGTGAAGAGGTCGGGGGTAGTTTTATTTTTAGCGTGGGGTGGGGGTTCAGGGTAATTTTGTTTTTAGCGGCGGGGTAGTTTTATTTTTGGGGTGGAGGTCAGTTGTTTTTGGGTCGGGTGTGGGGGTTGGGGTAGGTTTTAGGGCTCATAGTGGGTCGGGTATTGGGGTAGTTTTTAGGGGCGGGTGGGTGGTGTCGGGTTGTTTTATTTTTAGGGAAGGTGGGGGTCGGGTAGTTGTATTTTTAGGGTGGGCTGGGGGGATGCCGTGTGAAAACCACGCATGCCGTGATAAAGGCATTCATGGAGACAACAAGGTTGTTGCTCTGTCCACGTTGTTCAGGCATTCGTGGTTGGCGCATGCGTCGTTCCATCATACATCCGATGCAAACTATTATAACGATTACCCTCACTTGTGAGAGGGACAGCTTCAGAGAGAACAGAAGCAGCGCAGGTAGTCGAACATTCTAGTGCCTTTGGCCAGCCTGACCTGTGCATGAACAAATGATTCACATAGAGCTGGATGCATTTTTGGAGCTCCTTTGAGTAGGGAGTTACTATTTACCTATCAAATGGGAAGCAGTCAAAAGGCGAGCGTTACAGCTGAAACAAATATGCAATTATTAATACTTGCATATTCTTCCACATTGTTATTAGCCTCGCACAATTTTAAAAGACAATTTTCTTGAACGGAGGAACATTTTAACATAGTTTTTGAATTTTATGCTTTAAAGGTGTTAACTCTTTTTTGGAGGGTCTTGATGCTCCCAGTTTAACCTATGGTATTAAATAAACTGATCAGTAGGGGAGTTAATCAGGAGAAACTGTGGTTTAGGGCTTACATTCCTGTGGAAGGTTGTCTGTTACTAAAATTATGTCTTCCATGAAAATCCCATCTTCCTTTGTCTTGGTCCCGCAGTCTGTCAAAAAAGGAGAAACAACGTACTAAACGATTTATAAACTGTACATATTACCACTATACACTCGCGCATATTGAGATGTTTCTAGTCTGGATTGGAATGGTCCATCTGCATTGCACCATAGTGTCCCATAAATTGTCACTGCTAAACACGATCCATATTTATTTTCCAAGGCAGACTTCAATGCCTCTTGTTCGCTGCCTCTTTAATTAGCGTCACCCAACTGTCCCGAATACTTCGAAGCACACAAGGCAGAAAAGAAATGAAAGGTAATCCTGGCCCTTGCAAGGCCAAAATGATAATTGGAAGCAGCACCCAACAGATCGTTAGCCTGACCTTCACTGGGCTTCAACTTGATTGTTTTGCTGTTAGGATCCTATTAACAAGAGAGATGCGTTTGTTGGGCCCACAGTGGTGAAAAATATTGCGACTAGCTTCAATTAAATAGATAATCCGTGCTATGTGAGAGTCATTTTAAATACAGAAACACTCAATTTTTTAACTGAAATATGGAATATATGTATTGGGCATCGGTTACCCATTTGATAAACTTGATTCTTAATATAATCGAAGGACTGTGCAGAAATGCAAAGTGATAAACTATACGCAAATAATGCTGTAATCTGCAAATATAGGCAAACAAGCAAATAACTAAACAGGAACGTATACACATAACACATATTAAGAAATTGGGAGCAAAGATGTTTCGCCTTTACCAATTGAGGTGGCAATGAGCATACCAAATAGCCCAGACGAGAGTCAATGTGAGTCTCATTCCAAGCACTGGTAAGTTGTTCTGGGTGCACAGTATTCCACTGGTCTTACTTATCCACTGCTGGCATGTGGGTTTGACTCCGGGCTCATAAGTGTGATATCTAGGAACTCTGACTTTCATCTTTCTCAGGTTGATAATACATTTCTATTGTCAGTCAAAAATACCAGTCAATACGTTATTATTATAGAAACATTAAACTTTCTTTTTTTTAAGTTCTGTTAATAATTTATACAGCACAAACAACATTAAAAAAAATCTCCCAAGATGCACCACAGTTTACACTATCCATTGACTACGCACCTCCACACGTCTAACTCTCTATGAGAAATTTATCATCTCTAAACAGGCATGTCAGGAGCTTTGATGCAGGTAGGGGTCAAAGGTTTTGCGAGACCTTCACTAGTTTCTTCTACAAGTTGCAGTACATAACATTAGGAAACAAGTATGGTGGGGAAAGGGAAAACCCAAAATGTTGTTTCCCCTAGTGGTGTAGCAACGTTAGCTGCATCACAAAGGAACTAGCCACGCTACTTACTATGTATTTTGTAAATAATTCTTGTAAGTCAGAAGTTGCCCCCAATCCCTAATAGGTGCAGAAACTGGGAGCAAAGAGACCCCTAGGCTTTGTGGGGGTGCTTAAAAAATACATTTTTTTTTTTTACTATACCATAGTTCCATATTTCCATTGGGAAAAAAGACAAAAAGGACAGGCTCCCCTATTTTTAAATATAAGCCCCCAGGGTGGTTCCGGGCTGGAGGGTTGGCACAACTATGATTTTTGTGGAGGGGGCGTGCAGCTCTCCTCCTAGAGTCATTTTAGAGGCCTCATCCCCAAGGGCTGTATTCATTATTATTATGGTTTGTGGGGACAGTGGGTGTGCGTCAGTGTTCCCAAACCATTTGAAGGTCAATTTAAGAACATCCTAAGGCTATTTTAAGGACCCCTCCATCCTCGGGCTGATTTGTTTTTATGGAGAGGGGAGCATGTAGGTCCCAGACGACCCCATCACCTGGGTCCAAAGGAATGTTTTTTGGGGGGATCCTTTAGAAAGTCCTTTGGTACCTATCCCAGGATTTTGTTAATGGGAAGAGAGACATTGGGCCCCTCTACCCAAGTCATACAATGGCACAGGGGACCTAACACCCGGGGTCTGAAGAGAGACCGTGTCCCGGGGAACCTCTCCACTAGGACACTGTCTTGTTCCCTGCCTAGGAGAGTGCAGACAAAGAATATGTCTGTTTCCCTACATGTTCTCCCCCAAGCAGGCAAAGCTGGGTTCATCCCACTGCAGGATCAGAATAAAGACTGCATCTTCAGGGTGGGAGCCAAGTAAAAGAGATGGCTCCTAAAGCACCCAGAATGGTTGCTGGCAGGGAAGCAATCGGGGCCCCGGGGGCCTTCAGCCTCCCCTTGCTGTGTTTTTAAAAATATAATAAATTTATTCATCCCCTTCACAGCCCCATTGAATGTGGCTTCGTGCAAAGACCCAGCAGAGGTTCTGAGGTTCCCCTGCAGCCCTCAAAAATAAAACAGATGTGGGTGTCCCAGGTGGGACAACCACAAAAAAAGAAAAGAACATGAGTGGAAACAGAAAAAAGACAATTGGTAAAATGAAAGAAAGCTAGCTTTAAGAAAAAAAAAATTGTAATTTTGTTTGTCTTGCTGGACACATTTTTGCCAGTCACATTCTTTCTGTTTGCAGAGCACTAAAAGTTAAAGAGAACAAATAGTGCCTCGATCACACTGGAAGGAGCAGATGGACACTAATTAGACTTAATTAATCAGTGCTTGATCCCTGCTCCACACAGAGGACGAGAAATGATGGCAGGCATGCCTTGACGAATTACCTGGCTGTAAAGAACAGTGCCATGCAAACCAGAAAATGGTAAGCAACAGATGGACTCTGAGTCCTTTATGGAGCACAATAGAGTCTTGCAAGGGAGACACACGCGCTAGCGCATGCACTTGCAGGCTTGACCCTAAAAAAAGCTTTATACATATATGTATATACAAGGAGGAGATCATGGGACGGGATCACCAAAAATGGTTGTCGCACCGGGTATGTGGCAAGATGAAGTAATAGTGTGTCTTTTTTGTTTTTTTCAGTGTTTTCAGAGAAGCTGCTGATTCAGAGAAGAAGCAAAGGTGAGGTGAAAAACAGTTACTGTTGCACACATCACACACACAAACACACACCCATGTGACCCTATATGTCTTCTACGTAGGCTGGTGCTTTAGAGGGGCAGTTTAGCCAGTAGCAGAGATGGTGTCTCTTTGGATGACTGCTGCCTAAACCGATACTTGGGTTATGGCGGACAGGTCAAAGGAGGATCAGGTAATGAGATAGCAGATACTGAGACAGCATTTAAGGGAGAGGACAATGGGGCAGAGTCTGGAGTGATTTTTCAGTTGGCTGAGTCCCATCTGACAACACCTCTTCCAGTGATTCTGAGGGAGACGATGAGTACAGTCATGCTGTCCCTTGCAAGCACAGTCTATGCAGTGAGAGAAAAGCGGGTTAGCCCAACCCAGAGAGCAGGTGCATGCGGCGGTAAGCACAGACATATATATAAAGAGAGTGTCTGAATATATGCATATAATATAGAGAGGGGTAGTTTTATGATATATATATATATATATATATATATATATATATATATATATATATATATATATATATATAAATACAGATGTATATCTATCAGGCATAGGTAGCTTTCAGGCAGCAGTAAAACTTTCAAGATTACTCTTGTGATTATCTTCCTGCTAGAGAAAGTGATCAGACTTTTGCCAAGTGGCAGTTTTGAAGCCATCCAGTAGAGCAGAAAGTTTATAAGCCTGCTGCAAAGGATAGATCTGTATTATATAGGAGTAGTTGATGAATAAAGCCAGCCGTTACCTGCAGTTTAAAACAAATGAAATGTATGTGTAAGGCGGCTATGGAGAGATAAAGGGCACTTTTGCTGGGTGGTAGTGAGGGAATACAAGGAGGAGGTCATGGGACGGGAGCACCAAAAATGGTTGCCCACTGGGTATGTGGCAAAGTGAAGTAATAGTGTGTTTTTTTCAGTGTCTTCAGAGAATCTGCTGATTCAGAGAAGGAGCAACAGTAAGGTGACTGACATTTACTGTTGCACACATCACACACACACCCAGGAGAAACTTTGTGACCCTATCTGTTTTCTATGTAGGCTAGTGCTTTAGAGGGACAGTTTAGCCAGTAGCAGAGATGGCGTCTCTTTGGATGACTGCTGCTGAAGTCATTACTCGGGTTATGGTGGACAGCTCTACGGCAGGATCAGGGAATGAGACAGCAGATACTGAGACAGCACTTGAGGAAGAGGACAATGGGACAGAGTCTGGGAGTAATTTTTCAGTTGGTGGAGTACCATCTGACACCACCTCTTCCAGTGATTCTGAGGGAGACGGTGAGGACAGTCGTGCTGTCCCTTTGCAGGCACAGTCTATGGAGTGAGACAACAGTGGGTCAGCACAACCCAGAGAGCAGGTACGTGTGGCAGCAAGCACAGACAGAGTGTTTTCTTGGCAGCCCCCCAATTTAGTTTAGCCCCACAAGCTGGATGTAAAGTGGATATGGCCAACTTTTTGTCAGTCAACTACATCCATCTCTTTTTGGATGCTCATTTCCTTCAGCAAATTGTGCAGCAAACAAATTTGCATGCAGAACAATTTCTGAGGGAGCATGGAGGCACTCTAGGGCCCGTTCTAGGGATGCTAGTAGACTCCCACTGCATTGGCCGACTGAAAGATATATTTGGGCCTTATTCTCATAATGGGGTTAGTGCAGAAACTAATCTTGCAGTCCTAATGGTCTAACCACAAGATGTGGGTAGCTTTCATTTTCATACCAAACGTGAGCAGAGATTGTTTTTTTAATCTTTCGAAGCACATGCTGCATTTCAATAACAATTCTACTGTATTTCCCAGCGAACATCTAGACCATGACAGGTTGTTCAAAATTTGGCCTGTCGCAGAACATTTGTCAGGCAGGTTTCCAGAGATCTATACTCCTGGAAAGAATATAGCTGTCGATGAGTCCTTGATCCTGTACAAAGGGCAACCGCTGTTCAGTCAGTACATTTCGAGTAAAAGAACTCGCTATGACATCGAGCCATACATACTTTGTAAGAGCTCTTCTGGCTATGTGTACAGCTTGACAGTGTATACAGGGAAGGACTTCACACTAAACCCTGTAGGTTGCCCTCTGAGGTTAGGGTTCACAGGGAAGATTTTATGGTAGCTTGTCCAGCCACTCCTTCACAAAGGTTATAGCCTTTATGTGGACAATTTCTATTCACAGTAGAGTTGTTCAGTGAGCCCTACAAAGCTGGCACTGTGGCATGCAGTACAGTTTGCTGTAACCGCAAAGGATCTCCGCAGGATCTTGTTTGCAAGACGCTCCAGAAATCCCAGAGTACTGCGGTGCTTTCCAATGAACTGCTCGCAGTCAAGTTCTCGGATAGGCGTGATGTATATGTGCTCACTACAATTCTTGATAAGAGCACTTCCCCCATAATGGTTTGGGGTCAGATGGCTGATGTCCACAAGCCCACCTGTATACTTGATTACAATAAGTACATCGGCAGAGTGGACAATAACGACCAGGGGCCAGATGTAGCAAACGTTTGCGACTCGCAAACGGGCCGAATCGCAATTTGCGACAGTGCAAAATCGGAAATGGGATGCAAAAAGCCCATTTCCGACTCGCAAAAAGCGATGTGCTCCGTTTGCGAGTCGCACCCGTTGCGAGCCCCTTTTGCGACCCGCAATGTGCGAGTCGCAATTTGCGAGTCGCAACCCATATGCAATTGCAACTCGCTAATTGCGACTAGTCGCAAAAAAAACAGTTTGCAAGTCGCATTTACCACTAACTCCGAGCAGGTGGTAACCATTACCAAAGTATAAAAGGAGACCCAGAAGGCATCTGGGTCACTCAAGATGGCGGACATATACCTGATAGCAGTGAGGAGGAGAGTCTACGCAGCCCAGCAGAGGAGGAGGAGGGGCCACAGACAGGAGAAGATATATAGAACAAGGCAGACCCTTTTCCAGCAAACTGAAGAGGAGATCTATGATAAATACCGCCTTAGCAGCGCTGCCATTCTAGAATTAATAGATTTACTAAAACCACAGCTAGAACACAAGACTCTGCGTGGCTGCGCCATCCCTACGCATGTGCAAGTACTATGCACACTGCACCTCTTGGCCTCAGGGAGCTATCAGGGGGTCATTGCCGTGGCAGGTGGGGTATCCCAAAGTGCAGTGTCAAGGTTCCTCAGGGCATTCCTAGATGCCTTAGTAGCGCACAGGTCTCAGTTCATATACTTACCAAGGAATGAGGCAGAAATTAACAGCACAAAGCTGGACTTTTACCGCATTGCCCACTTCCCCCATGTCATTGGATGTGTAGATGGGACACACATTCAAATATGCCCCCCGCTAATCTGGAACATATTTTCCGCAACAGAAAGTGTACCCACTCACTCAACATACAGGTTGTTTGTGATGCCCATTACGTCATCACGGACATCATAGCTAAGTTTCCAGGCAGTACCCATGACTCATACATTTTTAGACATAGTGGGATACATCAACGCCTGGAACGTGGGGAGTTTGGAGACGGATACCTCCTAGGTAGAGCTGCATACACCTTGCAGACATACACACAGGTCACTGTGCACGACTATCTGGACTTACTAACAGTGTACTTTTGTGCCCAACAGGTGACAGTGCATATGCTCTAAGGCCATGGATCATGACTCCATTTTTAACACCCAGCAATGATTCAGAGAGGCAATACAACAGTGCGCATAAGAGGACCAGGAACCTCATAGAGCGCACCTTCGGACTCCTGAAGGCAAGATTCCGATGCCTCCACCGCAGCGGAGGCGCCCTCCAATACACCCCCATTACCGCCTTCAAAATTGTGGTCGCATGCGCCATCCTCCACAACATAGCCACCAGACGTGGGCTACCTCTCACCCCTGCAGACCCAGATCCTGATGAGGAAGAGCAAGAACAACCACACCACCATCATGGGGATAGGAGTCTAGCTAATCAAGGCAGACTGAGACGGGAACACATTGCAACGCAATATTTTGGACGGTACGTGTAAACTCCCACCATACTCACCCATTAACCAAACACTCCTTTTGTTAAGTGGAAGAAAAATAACTGTTTTAATAATGTAATGCATGAACTATATACAAGATGAAATTGTCCATGGGCAGGGAAATGCCAACCACTCATGTGGCACATTAAAGCCATGTGCCACATTTGTTTGTCCGGGCTGTTGGCTAACTTCTCCTGCCCCTCCTGCCAGCCTGGCTGGTCCCAGCCGCATCTATGGTGCTCTGCCTCCCACTCCTTAGCACCCTACTGTCAGTGGCAGATACACTGCTCACTGTGGAGCCCTCTTCACTATCTTGGGGTGCTTCCCCGGTGGCCCTCGACATCTCACATGTCTCCATTAGTTCTATGATATGTGTGAGACGTCCCAGGCCCCTGGCAACATCCCCAGCAAAATGGCCCATCTCAATTTGCAGGTCAACTGTCCTCCTCGACAGGCCTGTTGTGTTGATGGCTAGCCTGCCGATTGATGTGGCCATCCTGTCCAGTCTTAACATAATCTGCCGATCCCTGCGCCGCCCAGCCTCTGCCTGACCCAGCAGTCCGGCCGCCAGTTCCCTGAAGGCAGAGGCAATGTCCCCAGTGTTCTGGCACATCAGGTCCATCCGCCTGTTGAGGTGCTGCATGCTTGCATGGTTTTGTCTTTCAATGCGGTGTAGCACCCCACTGATCCTGCCCAATATTGTGTTCTGCAGGCGCTGACCCCGCAGCAGATGTGCCTCACTGCTGGTTGGAGGATGAATCCGGAAATCAGACGCTCTTGCCCTGCGACGCCTGCGCAGTGGTGGCTGCCCTGTCCTCGCACCTGTATCCTCCCTGGCTGTTGCTGGGGCAGCTCCTGGCGTTGCTGTTGCAGCAGGCATTACAACTGCAGGAATGCTGCTGACTGTGCATGTGGGGGTGCTGGAGGGTCCTGGGGTGTCCTCCTGGGCCTGGGTGCTTGGGATGTAGGGGGTGTCTTGCTGGAGACCTGTGGGACATGGGGAACACACTGTCAGTGTCTAGTATCTTTTGCACAATTCCTAATAAACATTTGTCTATGCACTGCCTATTGGACTACATTTCCCATAATGCATCATTCTGGCTTTTTCTACCCTGAAATGGAGCTAATTTGGTTGTGCATGCACATGTGTACATGGTGGGTGGGGTATGACATTGATAGGGGTACAGGCTTATCACATGGTACTCACCGGTTGATGTGCTGGGCTCTGAAGTGTCCAGGTCCCCAAATCCACACACTGCCTCCGGCTCAAAGGTTTGCTCAATCCTGTCTTCAAGGGGTGTGGGTGGTGGCACAGATGATGGTCCCCCTCCAGTGCCTCTCATCTCCGGTAGCCTTTCTGCCACCCTCTCCTTGGTCCGGGAGCGGAGGTCATACCACCTCTTCCTTATGTCCTCAATTGTCCTGTGGCTCACCCCCAGGGCATTGATTTTCTCTTGCATTTCCTGCCAGATTTTCTTTTTGGTGGCCTCTGGAACAGTGAGGGCAGCTCTCCCAAAGAGCTCATCATGGTGCTGACAACATTCTTCGGTCAGCACCTCAAGCTCCCTCTCAGAGAATTTAATTTTCCTTTTTCGGGGGGTTCCCTCCATGGCTGCTGCAGCTAGCTCAGTGTGCAGACTGGCAGTTGTAAAAGGGTGTGGTTCAGCCTGTTAACTTCCTGGCTGTGATGTCATCATCATGTGCCAGGAAGTGTTTCCAGAGTGTTTTGGTGTGCTTTCTGGAGTGTTCTGCTGCACCTGCAAGCAATTTTGAGGGAACTCGCAATTTGCGACACCAACTCGCTAATTGCGAGTTCGTTTTTTGCACACTCGCAAACAGCGACCTCGCAATCTGCGGACTCGCACACAGCGTTGCGAGTCCGGATGCGAGTCGCTAAATCGGACCGGTTTATTTCCTGGCATACCAAATTGCGAGTCGCATTTTGCGAGTCGCATTGACTCGCAAAATGCGACTCGTAATTTTTATTTTTCCTACATCTGACCCCAGGTTCTTTAACTATACAATGTGTGTCATAAAATACACACTTAGTACAATAAACTGTTTATCACCTGATCCAGGTGGCAACATACAATGCGTATGTTGTTTACCATCATACAACCACAGGAAGACCTATGTCTTCCATTGACTTTAAGTTGTCTGTAATTAAAAGCCTCACTGCTGCTACAGAAGCAGCAGTCTCCACTTCATATGTTCTGGAGGATGTGGCAAGACTGCAGTAGTGACACTTTGCTGATTGCATTCCTAGAGCACCCAAAACGGATTGATCGTGTTGTCGATGTAAAGTGTGCTCAAAGCAGGAAAAGAGACAGGAGAGTCATGTTTACTGTCCCCAGTCCCCATCTCAGCCAGGCCTCTATTTCCCAACTTGCTTTACATTGTATCATACTAAAGCAAAGTTGTAGGAAATCGACTGAGATGGAGCTGCAGATGGGTAAATCTTTCATTGGCTGTGCATGGATACCGAACGTCCATGGGCCACTGCTTCGTTAGGCAAGCAGCCACAGAACTGTAGTTCATGTACTTCAAGAAATCATGGACTTCCTTACGGCCTTCTCAACACTTTTATCTCCCTTCAGAACGTGGTAGGTGTTTTGTTCAGTTAATGTGCATTATAGTCCCCACACTGCACATACAAGTGGACAGAACATATGCCACATTGTCACAGAGTACCCTGTGTGGCAAAATGTTAAAGATATGACTGAATTTTGAACTGCTTGTTAGGGAACTTATGCATGCCACACAGGACCACCATGATTGCCAACAAGAACCAGAGTAAGTGTAATATCCTGTGAGACATATTTACCAACATTTCTACTTGTTTGAAAGTGTGCAAACTCAATTTGTCGCTCCACTTTTAAAGCAAAAGTAGAAGTGTTGGTGAATGAGTCCCACAAATATTTGACTTTTTACTTTAGAGACCTTAAGTAGTATTCACCATCCTGTCTGCCTTAGTTTCAATGGTAGATGTGGTCATTCGTTAGAAGAATAGGCCTCGCAAGGCATATTCAGACACCCTCAACTTGCATACACAAACTGGAAAGAGTTGGATTTAGCACAGTAAGTGCACTGTTGGTGCATGAAAGACATGTTTTCTTGAACTTCAAGTAGCTAATGGTGGAAGGGATTAGTATAGGTTTACTTGGCAATTATACAGGATTAGTCAGGACTCTGGTGAGGAGAGAGGTATGAACAGGTAAGAAAAGCTTATGGTAGGTGTGCTTTCCTAGGCATATTGCACAGGTAGAAGGCAGAAAGCAAAGGTAGTACAGATGCACATCATCTACACCTATGGATTCAAACCCACTGGTGCCAGGCTGGCACTGAAGGACAATGACAAGTATGGGTCAGTGTTTGACCTGTTTGCCATGTTCATTCTCCATCAAAACTTAGTAGATGTTCAGGTTGCTCTATAATAAATGAATTACAATTACAGCACTGCACATAACGGTGGCTGGGACATATGCTACATTCTCATGGACTACCCTGTGTGCCAAACACTACCCTTCTTCATAGTTTATGATGTTTTCTTTAGGAAACTTTGTGAAAATTCTCCAGCATGTCTGCCTTAGTTTCAATGGTAGATATGCTCATTCAGTTCATTGAATGGGTCTCACAAGGCATTTTTCGGACACCCTCAGCTTTCATCCACAAACTGAAAGGAGTTGGATTTAACACAGTGAGTGTACTAAAGGCACATAAAAAAACATGTCTTCCTGAGCCTGAGGTGGCAGTCATAGGAGCCATGAGTAAAGGTTCCTTACGCATGCCTTCTGTAAAGTTCAGGAAGAATGAGGCGCTTACTTGACAGATGGTACAATATAGTCAAAAGTATTCTGTCCTGTGGCTTATGAATGTGATGGGCCCTGGTATGGCAGCAGTAAGTTGATGTGAGTTCAGTGATTGATTGTATTAGGCCTGTGGCCGGTGGTATGAAAGTGTTGTGTGTTGTGAGTGAATGGCGTGTAAATGGACCATAAAGCATTTGGTGCAGTGGAGAGGCTTTATGGCTCACCTTCAGAAGGCTGAGTTTCAACATTCAGATACTTTGATAAGTATTCATGCTTTGAAACCATAATTTCTGGAAGTGCTAAAACCAATCAGTGTGAGTGGTGGATGAACTGGATGAACTTTAGAATACTAGTACCAGGGAAGTCCAAGGGTGCAGGACTTGTGTGGCTCTCACCAGTTTTCCTTGACCCAGAATCCCCCTGAAATCACAAACTTTTCTTAAAAAGTACATTTTCCCTGCATTTCTGTGAGGGAAAATCATGGAATCTGCAGGTAGCTACACATTTTCTACCACCCAGCATTCCCCTAAGTCTCCATTAAAATTACCTGTCACAAAACAGCCTGGTTTTGTAAGATGGTCACCTGTGTCTTTGGTCCTGGGCTCAGCGGCCATGTAGGAAAACCTACCAAACCCAGGCATTTCTGAAAACTAGACACCCAGGGCAGTCCACGTAGGTGTGGCGTGTGTGGATTCCACAAAGTTTTCTTACCCAGAATACCCTGCAAAGGTAAAGCATTGATTAAAAACACTTCTACTGCTTCTAAACTCCATATCTTGTACTTTTTTGGAAATACATATGTTTCCTTGACCCCTAGTTTTCAATCATGCTGTATACCCTGAATACAACGAAAACCCATTGCAAGGTGCAGCTAATTTATTGGCTCTGGGTACCAAGGGTTCTTGATGAACTTACAAGCCCTATATATCCCCAAAATTGAAATGGTCCAGCAGACATAACGGTATATTGCTTTAAAAAATCTGCCATAGCTGTAAAACGTTTCAGAAGAAAATTATGCCAGAAATGACTGTTTCAATTCAATTTTGACATTTGTTTATTTCAATTGTTATTTTCTATAGGAAACCCTTGAAGCATCTACACAAATGACCCCTTTCTGAATTTGAAATGTTGTCTACTTTTCAGAAATGTTTAGCTGTCCATGATCCACAGTTGGTTTCATACCCATTTCTGTCACTAACTGGAAGGAGGTTGAAAGCATAAAAAATATTAAAAATGGAGTATGTCCCAGTAAAGTGCCAAAACTGTGTTGAAAAATTTGGTTTTCTGATGCAAGTCTGCCTGTTCCTGGAAGCTGGGGAAATGATGATTTTAGCACCGAAAACCCTTTGTTGATACCAGTTGCAGGGAAAAAAACAGATGCTTTGTTCTGCAGCACTTTGTTCCCAATTTTCCCCAAAAAACCAAATTGTTTTGCTGTATTTTGGCTAATTTCTTGGTCTCCTCCAGGAAATCCCACAACCTCTGGGTATCTTTAGAATCCCCAGGAAGTTGGGAAAAAAGATCGCAAATTTGGCATGAATAGCTTATGTCAACAAAAAGTTATGGGGGCCTAAACATGAACTACCCCAAAGAGCCAAAAATGGCTCAGCACTAGGGGTGGGGGGCAAGTAGCTAAGGGGATAATATGCATGTGTTTGTAAATAATTTACATTAGTACACAAGTGTGTGTTAATTTACAAATCTGTGTGTTTGGTTCTTGTGTGTGATGTGTATGCTTGCTTTCATATGTTTGTATTGGAGTGTGTGCGAGATGTGCATGTACATGTATTTGTCATTGTGTGCATATGGTGGCGAGTGTGTGTTTGCATTTGTGTATGGATTTGCGTGACATCATTTTGTGAGACAGAACAGTGTCTCGTGTGAACGTTTTGTGGGTGTTTAGTTGAATATGAGGATTGATTGCCCTCCTTGGTCACAACCCAGTTGTGATTGGACCTCAGGCCAGGAGAGTACAGCACACACCACACTCAGTGTGATCTTTGAAAAAGTGAAATATGTCTCCTGGGGTTCTCTTGCACTCCTGCATATATATATGCTGACTCATAGTATAGATTGCACTGCTGTGAATTTGCACCAACATTTCTGGGTCACATTGCGAGCACTCACACCAGAGCAGTTTTCCATCGAGCTTTGAACCACCATTCAAGTTAAAAAAGACACTTGCACCAACATGCCCCACAAGCCAAATGACCACTATCACCAGTACAAATGATTTAATCTGGAAATTGAACTAAATTGCACTGGCTCAATGTATGCAATTGCATTCCAGTAACAAAGTTAAACTGTATATCAAACATGTTGAATGCACTACAAACCAAAGCAAAACAAGCACTATGTGAATAACATTGATACACAGGACAGGCATACAAGAAATGTGTAAAAACACCACAAGGCCAGAAATATAAAGGTGCCTCTGTGCTACAACCAATCATGTCTGACCCCTACCCATCAGCCCTCTCTAAATCTACTCCAATTGGCTATATCAGGCGACTTCCCAAAGGCAGTGGCAGCAGCTCTCATGGAGGTCTCTCCAGCAGTGCACAGTCACATCACCCAGTCGCCTGCTCTCCCTCAGCCTGAGCTTCCACCCGCCGCTTTCCGTGCGCAAGTTCTGAAACAAGCACAATTCCCATTAAAAACAACAGACCTAGACACGCACAAGTACTACCAAAATGCCTGAGGACCTCCTCAGTTCAGCAATAGCAAAAATACAACTGAAATGGGATAGGTGCCGGTAAACTGAGCTTCAAGTGGAACACGCAGTGACAAAACTCTGATAACTCTGCCAGTGGAGCAGACTTTACCATCACTGCTAATTATTTATTATTCACTTCTCCCGGGAAGGAATCCCCCATAATGCTCTTCGTGGGCTAATTTCTAATTTAGATACACTGTGCAGCAGGGTGGTGCCGCAATCTGGGCAGGGGCACCACCATCATATCTTTTATGTGTCGTTGGGGCTACAAGGACTGCAACAGCCCCCTCCACCAGAAATTCTTATAAAATTAACCCAATGTTTCCTGGAGTCCATAGAACATGAACCCAGGAAAAAGTTGTGATGATTTTAAGTTTTTTGGAGGAGCTGAAGCTTTACTCTTCAACTTGGGAATGCAGAGATCCCTTGTATTTTGTCTTATGGCTGCATAATGAGGCTTGAGCAAAGTAAAAGAAAGACTCCAACACTTGTTTAATGTTGTTTTAGTTACAAATGCTTTCATTAAATGTTTACTCGCAGAAACTGCAATGGCCCTTGGACAAAACCAGTAGGCTTGCCTTTTAAATATTGACAATGTTTTACATTAAAAAAAACCTAGACAGTCATTAAAAAAATGATGTTATAGTTAAGTGACAAAGTCAGTTGCAACGTAACATTTTATGAAAACATTGACATTCGCCAGTTATAGTTAACTGAAATAATTATATCTTGCACCCTTGCCATGCACTGCTTACTGTGTCACATATGACATCACTCATGACATCATCTATGACACCATTGATAACATCAGTGCAACATCTGAAATGACATAATTGATGACAACACTGTTCATGGCAGAGGTGCAAGTTATAGTTATTTCTGGGCCAAACTTATTATTATGTAAGTTGACTCTAACTGGTGAATTTCAGTGTTTTTTTTATTTTAAAATGGGATGTTATAATTGACATTGTCACCTAACTTAACATCCCTTTAACCTTTGTTTTTGTCAATGAATATACATAGATATTCACAGAATAAAATCAAAGGTTGAAGGGACACTATGTTGGAGCAAATTTCTCCATCGCCCTGTTGGAGTTTCTGACTGCCATATTTACAAAAGACTGCCAAGTTGGCAGTGGTTTATAAAGCATTGCCAGATCGGCATAACTGAGTTTCCTGTCAGTGCATTTTGCTGCTTGGTGCAGGACTCTGTCAACATGACAGAGCCTTGTACCAAAGAGTAGTCTTTTTTTATTTTCAAAAAGAAAATCCTGAAACAAGATTTTCCTTTTTAACCAGTCCTAGGTTGTTTGTGTTTGTATTCAGGAAGAACCTAGCCTGGCAGTCCAGGCTGGACCGTTCCCATGAAGAGCAGGATCAAGACTGATTTTCATATGACTAGGTCCTAACTGAGGTGGCATGGTAGACACAAAACAATGGATTGGAATGCGGTCCAAGCATTTCATCCATCAATTTGTTTTTTGTTTTCTTTTGCCCTCCTGCCATGGGAGTGATCTCCAATAGCAAGGGAGGCATGATTTATTTTTTAGTTTCCATTACCATTGGGGCTTGCCTGGTGGTGATGGACAATAAAAAACGACTATATGTCAGCCTATCCTACTTGGGCAGGTGGACATATAGCCAGTTCTCCGATTTCCCTTGCTTTGCCTGCCTGGGGTGGTCTAACCATGGCAGTGAGAAAGAAGTCTATGCCATGGGGACACCAATGTCCTGCTCCCATATAAGTCAGGTAGGTGGACCTTAATTTTGATGGTAAGGATTCACTGCCTCAATTGTGACGGAGTATCCTTATTGCCAAGATATAAATCTCCCCCCTTAACTCGTCACTTAAAGTAACTATGACAAGCGGCCCCACCATGCACAGTGTTGTCATATCAATTGTGTCATACAACATGTCATGAATCATGTAATATATGAGGTCATTAGCAGTGCATGGCGAGGGCGTAAGTTATAGTTACTATTAGGGTGCGAGTTATAGTTACTTTAGATAATGGTAACTGGTGAATTTCAGTAGTTGTATTAAGTTAAAAAGGTGCATTTTAGCTGACTTTTTCACCTAATTAAATTTTCCCTTTAACCTTCATTTTTTTAGTGAATTTCAGTTTAAAAAAAAAAAAATGTAATTACATTTCATAGCTACAACCTCACTTTAATATGTGTTTTTTCAGTTAATTTTCATGTTTTTTATAATGTAAAGTAAGATGTGCACAGCGTGGGTTTGATGCATGGACAGACCTGTGGTCAAACTGCCCAACCCCTCATGTGTACCCTACTCCTTGCAGTGAATCCTGCATTTTTCAGCCATGTGTGGTGTTGGGTTGTTCTACAGTCAGACCGATTGCCCAACCCTCTGCTGCCACCCAACTTGCTGCTGTGTACGGCCTTTGACCATCAGTAGCAGGAGGTTAGCGGCCGGGCCTGACCCCTTCACCTTCATGGGCAACCTACTGTCTGAAGCACTCATGCAAGGACTTGGGCACAGGGCTTGTTAAAGGGACAAAACACCAAAAATACAAATGGGCCTAGTGGCTTATGTGGGGGTCAACACATAAACATTTAGGCAGAACTATTGTTGTTGTTAAAAAGTAACCAATAATTAAAATCAATCTATTTTATGAATTCACACATTGCAATGTTTAATACAACTAATAAAGCTTTATCAATAAAAAAAATGCATTTGAATCTTTTTTTAACATGTTTTAAGCCACAAAGTGTAACCATGGAACCCACCACCAGAAGGCCCCTGATTCCATCTGACAGGGCACCAAATGGATGAAAAAAATGATTTAAATATATTTAAATATATTTAGATTAATAAATTAAAAACTACCTAGAGCATTATGGGGAATAGTGAATTCAGCTCACCCACTTATTTATTATTCTTTTGTCTATATATATATTAATATCCCAAGAGGGAGTCCGGCACCTGTGTTTTTTGCTGGGGGCCATGGAGGGAGCCCATGGTCCATGTGGCCCTTACCTGCTCCCCTACAGAAGCCACCCACCTTTCTTTTGCACTCACATGTGAATACATGCTGTTGACTATGGAGGGAGATCCAGGGCCCCCTGCAGCTCCTGTCATCTCCCCTGCTGGGACCGGGTCACTTTTCTTTTGGTGGGTGCCCTGGTGCACACTCATCAACCCCATATGGACATACATGCTAGGGGAAGCAGGGAGGTACCCAGAACCCTCACAGACCCTTCTGGCTCAGCTACCAGCATCCCTTCCCCTGCAGAAGGTATGTTCCCTGCGAGCCAGACAAAAGCCAGAGACCCTTGCCAAGACCACCGCCAGGAAATTAGACTCTCCTGATTGTCCCCCTTGTGTCCCACCCTGCCATCATGTCCACTTGGAACTGCCTTTGCTCCCTTTCCTATGGCCCCTTGGACACAGGACCTGTGCTACAAACAGACTGGAACAACACCTTGGACTCTTCCATCATCACCCCATTCCATTGCAATTTTCCCTCAATTTCATAGCACTACAATAAACACCCTTGAACACATCTTGACTAGTAGGATTTTATGTTTTGAAAATGTGCATTTATGGAAACAGTCACATCTAGTGCAAATGATCTGAACACTGTGAGAGCATAGAAATAAGGACCTGTAGCTGTCTGTAGTCATCACATCAGTACACAGTTGTTATCTCACCAACATCTGTAAAATGACAAGCCATAGGTGACAGTAAGTTGAGATGCAAAGGAAGTTAATGGCATCATACTACAGCCCCACAGAATACATCAATAGTAAGAGGAATGGTCAGTTACACTGTCTCATCTGTGTGTCATTGGAAGCATTGGTGGATAACTGATGTTCTGTTGTCCTCATCCTCAGCCTCTTCATCCTCACTGTCCTCAGGGTCTACTGCTGCCACAGGGGTCTCTCCAGTCTCTTCCTCCTGCAGAAAGGGTTCATGCTGTCTGAGGGGCAGGTTGTGCAAAATGCAGCATGCCACTTCTATCTGGCAGACCTTCCCAGGTGAGTAGCACAGGGATCCACCTGTCAGATGGAGGGACTTGAACCTGGCTTTCAGGAGGCCAAATGTCCTCTCGATGATCCTTCTGGTTCACCCATGTGCCTCATTATAACATTCCCCTGCCCCTGTCCTCTCATTCCTCACAGGGGTCAGCAGCCACAATAGGTTTGGGTAGCCAGAGTCACCTGCAAGTATTAAGAGACAACATTTAACCTCACATAATGCTAATGGGATGACACCTGATGGCATACACTAACATACAGTGGTTGGGGACCAGGGCTCACCAATTAGCCACACCCTGTGCCTCCGTAGTTGGGCCATCACATTTGGGAGGCTGCTATTCCTCAGAACAAAGGCATCAAGAACCGACCCAGGATACTTAGCAATGACGTGGGAGATGTACTGGCCCCCCAGGCACACCATTTGCACATTTAGTGAGTGGAAACTCTTATGATTCCTTAACACCTGTTCATTCTGGAGGGGGGACAAACGTAATATGTGTTCCGTCAATCGCCCCAATAATATTGGGTATATGTCCCATTGCACTTCACTTCACTTCACTTTGGCCAAACCTTCCACCTGGGGTAAAGAAATGTAGCTGCACATGTGTTTTACCAGGGCAGACAAAACACTTGCCACTACGATTGAGAACATTGGCTGTGACTTTCCTGCTGCCAAGCCCACTGTCACTTGGAAAGAACTTGTTGCCAGGAAATGGAGCACTGTTAGCACTTGCACAAGAGGGGGGATCCCAGTGGGATGACAGACAGCAGGTATCAATTGGGCAGCACAGCTCAGTTATTGTGGCCCTGTCCAGTTTATAGGTGAGTATAATGTGCCTGTCCTCCAGTGTAGCCAAGTCCACGAGGGGTCTGTACACGGGGGTATGTCTCCTCCTCCTAGTCATCCGCAACGGAAGGTATCTAAGGGACGAAAGAGTGAGTAGGTTGTCGCAATTTGAACAATAGAACCGTAACTTCAGTGTACATAGTGCATTTATGTGATGGGACAGTGGAAAGGTATGTGCTAATTTAGGTTGTGATGCAGTTAAGGTTGATATGACCGTTGTCCGTGACCATGAAATGGCAACTGCCTGTCCTGTAGGAAGGGACAGGTGGAAGTGAGGTAACTCCACTGACGTTGGGCGTCGTGGCAGAAGGTGGTCTTGCACCGCTGTGCAATTCCTCATTGGATAATATGGGGATCCATGGAGTACAGTGGCCAATGGGGCTCTGCACCAGCGCTGCTAACGTGACCACCATTTTCTATCTGATTCCTCATTTGTTTCTTGATCTTCAACAGGTGAACACCTACACTGCGTGTGTTGCTGTGACCTGTGTCTGGAGCCTATCATGGCCCGTGTTACCGGGGAAAGGGCCCCTGCCTTCACTTCGGAGGAGTTGGAGCGATTGGTGGATGGGGTCCTATCCCAGTATGGACTGCTGTATGGGCCTCCAGACCAACAGGTGAGTATACTTTGTGTACGATGCACGTGGGAAGGATGCATGGAGATGTATGTGTGTAAGCATCATGTCATGGGTGGGGTCTTGTGGTTGTGTACATGGTGTGCGTCAGCCAATGTGTGTGCCAATGGTGAAGGAAACACGATTGGTGGGCCATATGTCTGACAGGCTGGATTGTATGGTTAATGGTGTTCTTCTGTCTGTATTACCTCTGCATGTCAGTGCCCATCAAAGAAGGGATTATGGCATGCCATTGCCAAGGACGTGCGGACCCTGGAGTCTATGGCAGGTGAAGCACCCACTGTCAGAAACGGTGGGAGGACCTGAGACACTGGGCACGGAAGAACCCAGAGGGCCAGCTGGGGATGACCTCCCAATGAGGAAGTGTTGCCCGTCAGAACCTGACCCCCTTGATGGCCTGCATACTGGCAGTGGCCTACCCAGAGCTGGATGGACGCTTGAGGGAATCACAGCAGTCACAAGGGGTGAGTACAGTGGGCATTATTAAAATATTTGGCAGGTGGCATGGGATCCGAGTGGTGGATGTGAGTTAGTGGGTACCTCTAAGGCCAGGCCAGACATTGCAGCGTGAATCAACTCTAGGGTGATGGGTGTACGGCAAATGCAGGTAACCTAGCTTGTTAGCATTCCATGTTAATCAGGGCTTTGTGGGTCCCAAGAAGGGTGTAGTTGGCGGTGTGTGGCCCTCATCTTGCCGTGGCATCAGCCAAATCACTGGCAGTGCAATGCATAGTGCTCAAGCCTGATCTGTGTGTGACGGTGCTGTGTATGCCAACTGTGGTGTTGGTGCAGTAATTGACCCAGTGTTTCCTTTTTCTCTCTCACCCCCCTTTTTTCTTCTGTCATCCTGTGCATGTGTGCCGAGGAGCAGGGGTACCGGTGACAGAGGGAGCTGCATCCCAGAGGACACAGGAGGCAAAGTCCACCAATGCTGAGGGAACAAGTGGGACGGCGGAGAGAGGCGGTGACAACACAGATTCAGATACCTACTGCAATGGAAGTTCCCTGGTGGTGGATGACACCTCTGTGACCACTCCAGCTGCAGGCACAGCTGCCACCCCGTACCAGCACCGCCCTCCCAGCAGCCCCTCAGCGAGTTGCTCTTGCCCGCTCACCCATGAGGGTGGGAATCTCCGTCACCCCAGGCACCTCAGGCCCTGCTCCAGTGAGCCCTGCTGCCGTGAGTGAGGAGGCTTTTGACCTCCTGAGATCCATATCTGTAGGGCAGTCAACCATTGTGAATGCCATCCAGGAGCTGACATCCCAGATGCAGCAATGCAATGCATTTCTGGAGGCCATCCACAGTGGATTGGCAACCCAACAGAGATTGATTCAGGCTCCGGCCTCCTCTCTGATGGCAGCCATTGTCCCTGTTTCTACCATCCCCCCTTCAACTACCACTTCCCAGTCCCAGTCTCCTCAACCCCAACCCATCCCATGCACACATACAGATGAGCATGCACACAAGACAACACCCAAGAGTGGCACAGTCAAAGACAGGCACCACACTTCCTCCCACAAGCAGTCACACAAACGCCAGACAGTTTCAGACACAACCACATCCACTGCCTCCACTGTCCCCCCTCCTCCTCCTCATCCACCTCCCTCACAGTCATGCCCACACTCACACCTGCATGCACTGTATCAACATCCATCACCAGCATTACCACACTAAGCAGCACATACACCTCACTAGCAGATACCTCCACAACATCCATGCACACATCCCTTGTGTCCTTTCCCACCCTGTCTGTCCCCCTCCTAAAGGACACAAATGCAAGCACTCACACACCAAATAGCCATTTACCTCACTTCAGCACACTGTCCATGTACCTGCACCCTAATCCAGCAGACATACACCTCCAACAACCACTCCATCAACCTCCACTCCCATCCTTCCTCCCTCCGCCCGCCCCACTAGCCCTAAGAAGCTTTTCCTTGCCCAACTTGACCTCTTATCTCCCTCTCCTCATGTCCTGCCCCTATGAGCAGGGTCCCAACAACCCAGCTTAGCACCTCAGCCAAACAGTCCACTCAGACAGTGGTGGCACCACCTAGTCGTGGTGGCAAGTCAGTGAAGGATCCCACTACACCAGCTAAGAAGGTTAAGGATCCCATACCTCCTGCCATGAAGTGGAAGAAGACTGCACCTCCTGCCATGAAAGGGAAGAAGTCCTCGACTCCTGCCTGGAAGGCTAAGGAACACGCACAACCTGCCATGAAGGGGAAGAAGCTTCAGCCCCTGCCAGGAAGGCTAAGGAACACGCACAACCTGCCATGAAGGGGATGAAACCCTTGACTCCAGACGGAGGTTGTCAGGGTGAGACCTCCACCACCACCAGTGGTCACAGGGCCCCCCTCCGCCAACTGAGGAAGTGCATCCCTCACCACCAGCAGAGGCTGCCCAGGAGGCACCTCCACCTGCCACCACAGTTCACCTCCAGATGACACAGTGCAGCCATCACCACCAGCGGAGGGCACGTAGGCCACCCTCCAGTGGCTGCTCCAGGACAGGAACAGTAGGCATGTTCCCCACATGAGAGACTGTGGCCTTCAACTCCTCAGCACAGAGTAATGGGCATGGACCCCCCTCCAGAACCAGTGGGAAAGACACCCGCTCCAGAGACTGTGGCCTTGCACTCCCCAGCACTGAGAAATGGGCATGGAGCCCTCTCCAGAACCAGTGGGAAAGACACCCACTCCAGAGACTGTGGCCTTGCACTCCCCAGCACAGAGTAATGGGCATGGAGCTCCCTCCAGAACCAGTGGGAAAGACACCCACCCCAGACACTGTGCCATTGCACTCCCCAGCACTGACAAATGGGCATGGAGCCCCCTCCAGAACCAGTGGGCTTGTTCCCATATTCGGCTGAGGTGCTTCCCTACCCCTATCCCCCTGAGGTGCCTGCCCACTTGCAAACTGATGCCCCTGCAGAGTTCTATCCGGATGAAGTCAGGATTCGAGGTGGGCCTTGGACTGGGCCCTGTGGCCATGTGGGCCCTTAGTACATTGGACTGGGCAGTGGCTCTTTTTGTACATTTGTACATATCTGTTTCACGGACAATTGGGTTATTTAGTAGCTGTTTATACCAATACATTCTTATTACTGCATTCTTGTTGTCTTTGCATTATTGTGCTGTGTATCGTGTGCCATTGTTTTTTGTCTGCAGTTGGTTGTGTGTATGGTGTGTGTGTGTCGGGTGTGTGTCGTTTGTGTGTCAGTTTTGTTTTCCTCCCTCCTTCCCTTGTGTGCTAGGTGGCTGTACTCACCGTCGTCGTCTTCATCGGCGTTGGTGTTCCAGCTGGAGCATGACGTAGTTAAGCATCGGGAAGACCTGCAGTTCCGGTTCCATGGCGGCGTTGTTCTTCCCTTTGCCTCTGATAGTGAGTCTTTGCTCTTCTGTGATGCGTTTCCACCAGGCTTTTGATGGCGTTGGATCCGCCACAGAAAATGTGATGGATTGATGTGTCAAAATATGGTGGGCGGTACTTTGTCTTCCCCCTGGCTGTTGACGGCTACCGCCGTGGTGGGTGTTGTTTCCACCCTGGCGGTTGGTGTGGTACATTGGCTGTCTACTGGAGTTATCACTGCCATAGTCATATGTTGGTATTAATTACCGCCAGCCTGTTGACGGTATTACTGCCACTTTATCACTCATCACCAGGGTCATAACGAGGGCCATAATCTTGCTAAACCCCCCAGAACTGGTACACCTGAGGAGGTTAACTTTTTAAAAGGATGGAAGCCCACCGTTTTATTTTCTTGGCACCATGGATTCATGGTACAGAGAAGAAAAATCATTTTTGGCCCCTGGGGTGGTGGGTCCCTCTATGATCCCCACAACAGGTCTAGGTAGGCAGGGTATCCGTACCCTGCCCCGCTATGTGTTTTTTAGCTTATTTTGTCAAGAAAGAGGACTTAGGGGGTCATTCCGACCCTGGCGGTCCATGACCGCCAGGGCCGGGGACCACGGAAGCACTGCCAACAGGCTGGCGGTGCTTCCTGGGCTATTTTGACCGCGGCGGTAAAGCCACGGTCAGAAAAGGGGAACCGGCGGTTTCCCGCCGGGTTTCCCCTGGCCCAGGGCGCCGCCATGGGGATTCCGACCACCTTCCCGCCAGCCTGTTTCTGGCGGTTTTCACCGCCAGAACCAGGATGGCGGGAACAGGTGTCGTGGGGCCCCCTCACAGGGCCCAATACAAATTTTCACTGTCTGCAATCGCGACGGGTGCCACTGCACCCGTCGCACCCCTGCAACTCCGCCGGCTCCATTCGGAGCCGGCTTCCTCGTTGCAGGGGCTTTCCCGCTGGGCCGGCGGGCGGCCTTTTGGCGGTTGCCTGCCGGCCCAGTGGGAAAGTTGGAATGGCCACCGCGGTCTTTAGACCACGGGGCGGTCATTCGCCGGTAACTGCATGGCGGTGCGGCGACCGCCGTCCGCCGCGGTCAGAATGACCGCCTTAGTCTCCTAGGCCGAAATTACTGCTGTCACATCTTTGTTGAGGTACTGGCAGTCAGTCAGATGTTATCATCAGATCATCTGCAACATGAGCTATAAATACATTTTGAACTTTAATTTCTCAAAAGCTACTTAATGGATTTACATCAAATCACAGAAAGCATGCATCCTGAACCAAGAGCTACCTTCCTGCCAAGTTTGAAGTAATTCCCTTCAGCTGTTTTGGCTGTAGATGTGTCTAATTCTCCTTCAAAGAAATAATGGAGAAAATTTGTTTTTGGGCCCCCCTTTTCTCCACCCCTACTTGACGGAGCACCCTAAATCTTTTAAGGAAGGAGCTGAGGAGGGTGAACTATCTGTGTGGAAAGTTTGGTGACGAAGCATCAACAACACCAAAGTTATACGCGAACTAAAAAATCAACTTCCTATGGAAAGGTGGCCCTAACTATAACTACCCAGTGGTGAAGGCCACTGGGTAATTATGTGTGTGCGCACGTGCGTGTGTGTAGATGCATTCATATATCCTGTTCTATATATGTTATCTTTTACCCTTCTGTTCTCCAACGGAGCTTTCATTGGCAAATTGTAGACTTCAGCAGTCATTTTGTGCTGAAAAAGACAATAGTGCAATTAGTCCCTTAATGTTCAGTTTGTTCAGTTTGTATTTTTCAGTAATAGCAACATCACCACTCATCCTCTCTAAACTGGATCATGCTAATGGGCTATATATCACGCATCCCACTCTTGGCCACAAGAAGGCTGCAGAGTATTCACAATTCAGATGCAACACTACTTCTAAATGTAAATGTGGAAACTCACATCTCTCTTGTCCTGAAGGCTCTCAACTGGGTTCCAATTGCAAGAAGATCCTCTTTCAATCTAATATGCATCAAAGACAGTGAAAAAAAGAAAATCCCTTCAATCAAAAATCAGCAATTGATTCCAAATGAGGAACTTATGTTCCAGGCTGGCACTGTCTTTAAGAATTGACACTTATAGGAAGAAACCCATTGGTGGCACTACTTCAACAGTTCCACCCTCCAAATATGGAGTTTCTACCTCAAAAACCTAGAACCACTTGACATTCAGAACAATGTCTAAGGCTTTATTTTCACAATGCGATCCATCAGTAAGTCTATATGATCTTATTCACAAAGACGAGCGCCAACACGAATTCTGGCCTCTCTGGCTACAGACAGTTGTATTTGCACTATCCTCTAAGAGCAAGGGTAAACTAAGGGCCATATGTACCAAAGCTTTTTCCCATAGACACAGAATGGGTAAAATCCTTTGGTACATCTGGCCCTATATCATCCCAATCTCCTTACAAACATTCCCTTACTAAAATCACAGAAGAACCAGATCAGCCAAATATCCCTGCAGACATGCCACCCAAGCTTCAGTTCAAGTTAGAACATAAGACCATGATTAATACAAATCATAGAGATTGTTTCCCTTAATGTTACTAGTTAAACCAAAGAGCCTGCTGTATGGACATACTGCATAACATGGTACCTCACATAGGAAAGAGTCAACTACAAACTTAAGAAAAGTCAGACAATCTTTGCTAATAATGTTACCTATTAAATGAAGAAATTTAAAACAGCATTGACAACCAAACAGAATGTGTAAAACAGACTTAACCTGCTCGAACGAAACATTCATCAATCCTACCTCTGTCCCTTTGACACCCACCTATCAAATGTTTATCTTGCTTCCACCCACTTTGCCCACATGCACCATTTTTGTTTGAGCAACTGAGAATCACTTGGAATACTTTGTTTTCCCAGTGTGATGAATCAGTAACTCTGTATGGTCGTGTTCACAAAGATGAATGCCAACACAAATTCTGGCCTCTCTGGCTACAGATATATTCACCGGCATTGTCCTCTAAGACAGTGATCAAACGTAAACCAAATCAACCATAAGCTCACAAACATTTCCTTCATGAAATAAAGGGAGAACCAGCCCAATCCCACTACAGAAATGCAGAATGATCAGTACCTAGCGCAAAAATGGGCTACATTTCTAAATGTTACTAGGTAAACCCAAAGGGCCAGCTTTTCAGACGTACTGCAAGTACAAAGTTGAGAAGGATGAGTCTAATCTTATCTATTAATGTTACCTATCAAAGGATGAAATTCAAAACACCACTGACAACGAAACCGAATATGAAAGATGCTAAAACAGAGAGCACCTGCCCGCATGTAACAGCCATCGACCCTTCCTATGTTCATTTGACACCTGCCTATCAAATGTCTCCTGCTGCCCCCCTTTACTTCCACATGTGCCAATTTGTTAACCACCACACTCTCCTTCAAATTGCCTTTATTGCCCTATTTACACCCTTCCCTATAAAACATTTCTCAACAACCTAATAATCTTACTCATTTTACTATTCATTTGCTTGTTCACAAAAAAAAATTAGTTGCATTTACTTTTCAAACGCCTCTAAATTAAATAATTATTCTCCTACACTTCGATCCCCTAAATAACCAACCTATAGTTAATATACCTAACAAGAACCTAGACATGAGGCATAAAATGCATCTTAAAATACAATTTTAAAAGATATGACATTGAAACGGGTGAAAATACTAATGAACATAATAATACTAATAATAATAAATAATAGATTTAGGAATATTGGGGGACAGGGTACTCTATCACAACAGTGAAGGATATTCCGTCCGCCAAAATCTAAGGCCCATATTTTTACTTTTTTAGCCCCGCTTTTTTACGCAAAAGTGGCGCGAACTTACAAAATGCAATTGTATTTTGTAAGTTTGCGCAGCTTTTCCGTAAAAAAATTACGCAAATGCAGTGCAAAAATAGTATAAATATGGGCCTAGGGCACTTATTTATACTTTTTTAGCACCGTATTTGTGTAATTTTTTGATGCAAAAGCGGCGCAAACTTACAAAATGAAATTATGGCCCATATTTATACTTTTTGATGCAAAACTGCGCCGGCGCAGTTTCGCGTCAAAAATATTACCACCGGCTAACGCCATTTTGGTGCACCGTGCGGGCGTCATATTTATACTATGATGCATGGCGGCGCAAACAACAGGTGGGAGTCATTATTTTTGACGCACACCGCGGCGTCAAGTCGTAAAGGAAAATGACGTTAACGTGGCGTAAATGACTGTGGGTCGATTTACGACACCGCAAACTGGATATGCGCCGTTTTTTTTTACGCAATAGCATAAAAAAAACTGCGAACACAGCCATTTCACCAGAGAAGAGCCAAAATGGATCCCAGATGCCACTACAGACCCCAGGAAGATGACAGCAGACCAGGAACTAGCCAGGAGGACCCACACAAGAATCAGGACCCATTTAAGAAGAAAATAAAGTGTCGCTTTAGTGCAGAGGAGCAGGAAATTCTGGTTAAAGAGGTGACGGAACACCAGCACCAACTGTTTGTCACATCAAAGTTGCCAATCAGTAGGAGAGAGGCCATATGGCAACAGATTGTCGACAAGATTAACAGTGTGGCTGAAGTACACAGAACAGTCATTGAGTGCAAGAAACGCTGGCATGACTGCAAGCGCAGGACAAAGGAAAAGATGGCCAGGAACAGGAAGGCAGCACTGCAGACTGCAGACTGGAGGTGGGAGTCCAGCACACCAGGAGGCCCTGGACCACATGGAGGAGATGGTCGCAGCCGTCATCCCTGAGGAGATCGTCACAGGGATTCAAGGACAGGACAGCATAGACTACCAGGAGACAACGCACATGCAGGGTAAGTCGCATGGGGAATTGAAATGCACTAATGTCAACTGCAACCGGGAGGGGGAATACCTACTACACATTGCATGTAAGTCATCATATGCATGGAGTGGCATGGGTAAAGGGGCACGGCATGGGGGCATGGCCTGCACAGACAGAAGCTAGGGCACACCATTACACTACACCAACAACAGTCCCATGGGGGCATGCTGTCATGTCAACGATGGAGCAAAGGGAAAGCCACGACAGGAGGGAAGGCCACTACGTCAAACTTACATCCTGGCACACGTCAGCCAACATCCCCCCTACATTAACTAGGGCCCTATTAGCAATCCTCTAGCCATACCGACAACTGCAATGTAACTGCGACAACAGTTGCCACTACCACCTCTGCTCTGTGTGCAGCTCAAGTAGCCAATGGCAGTAACCTCCCCACGGATCATACACACCTAAATTAGGGGGTGAGGATGACAACTGCAACCATCCCCAGAAACAAGACAAAGGCCCCAGTACTCTCAAATGTCAATGCCCATAGTTGTCGCAAACATCAGCCAATGTAAACAACAATAGGAGCTACACAGCACTAAGGACACACCCATGCTGCATATGTCAGGGTCCATCCTGTGCCTGGGTAACAAGGCAACATCCCAAATGTCATACTGCTCAGACAACAACATTGAGGAGGGGACACATGTAACTGGTCACTGAAATACACCTGCACAGTCAGAGGAGGAAATAGGACACTGATACGACTATCAGGGCAATCCAATGTAACACACATTCCCCAACATCAGCAGGACACATTAACAATGTCAACATCCATATCGGATCATAACATTGCCATGCATAAGATATGCCACATGTCAATGACATTTAAGTGGATGTGAACGATCAGAGATTGGTGCAGGTCCAGATTGTTAAGTGTGCTGCCAGGGCCATCAGTACACCCACAGCCAGTGAAAGGTCTCACCATCAGAATGGATGTACACGGAGGGTCGAGTAGGAAAAGAAGGTGGCAATTCTCTATTTGGCATAAATCAACACCTAGAGGCAATGAGGCTGACAAGTCTGATAACTCAATAACATACATTTGACACACAGGTGGGCCATAGGCCTGGAAGAATGCCCATCTGAAGGACTGAAGAAATTAACACAAAACAAGATCACAAAGTGAATTCATCAAAAAGCAGGCACGTCACATCACAATTGCCACAACACAGACACACTAATTGTACCCTGTTTCATTGCAGAGGAAGATGGATCTCCTGCCGATATGCCTGTCCCAGATTTCCCTGATGACATGGATGACGAGCCGATAAACATTCCCCAGGAGACCATCCAAAAGGTCCTTGAAACCCTCCAGACCCCACCTTCTGTCACAAGGAGGAGCACAGAACAAGCAGCCATCGCAGAGGAACCACCCACCACCCCAATTGTAAGACCTGCCAGCTCCAATACAGCTGAGGACTCAGACGACACTGGCACCAGCTTTGAGAGAACTGTAGTTGGAGTACAGTGGGAGCTGGCCAAGGAGGTGCGGGTGGGGATGCAAAATATGGCAGCCAGCCTTGAGGGGATGCGTTCGTGCATGATGTCATCTGCAGATCAGGCAGCAGCTATGCAAGCCCTAACATCTATCTTGCAGGAACTTGCAGAAGGAAATCAGCACAGCTGTAATACAGTTGACCCAACACCTACAACAGCAATCCTGTCAACGCGTGCACGAATGCAACATTGAACCTCTCAGAGCCGACCTGGCTGCCTACCATCGTGATGTGGCTGCTATTCTCAAGAACCAGGAGGCCCTCCTTGCTGCAGTACTGCCCTTAAGACCTTCACAGGGAGCAGCGACCGGGATGTCTGACTCCACGTCTTCTAACACTGAGGTGTGTGTTGCCCCTTCACAACCAACAACAACAAGGACAAAGCAGGCAACACACACATCAGAAGAAGAAGACATGGAACAGATCACATTCACAAGGAAAATGACCCAGAAGCACTAGTCCCTGCCACATGGCCAACTATTACCAAGGACCTGTGCTTTGTAACTTGGCAGTCTTGAAACAACTGTACTCAAGCACTGTTCTGCAAACCACTGTATATCTTGTCACCCAGCCCAGTGATTGTCTCTCTCCTACTCATTGGCTAAGTCTGTCCCTCTGCACTGTCTGAAACAGCAACCCCAGCATGTCAAAAGCATTTTGGTAAACCCTTGTGTTGGATCACAATGTAAGATGTCACTATAATGAACTCACAATCATGGACAATGTACAGATAGCACTACAGCACTTTTCAATAAATAGCACTTACACAACAAATCTGTCTCTGGGTAATGTGACATATCAACTGTGCAGTAGATAACTGAAATGTGCCTACTGTCAAATTACGTAGCTTGTCAGTACAACTGTCCTGATAATATGTAGTCAGAGAAATCTGCACAGTGCCCATGATTACATCATACTCTGCCCATCCTGCGGGACAAATCTCATGAAGTGAGAAACCATACACCATCATGTTGTGTTGGACAGAAGAATGCTTCCTCAGGGGATAACTAAGTCATCAAATAGTGTTAGCAAAATGTTGTCACCATGCAAAAATAACACAATAAACATGCCACACTAATCTAAGTAAACACTACAAAAACTGCACACATGAAGGTGTCTGAGTTAACATACAAATAGGTAATCATGCCGAACTGTGTCACAAATGATGTATGAGGGTCATGAAGACAAGAATACAAGATTGCCAATGAGATCTCATCTTATAAGGGTGTGCATGATCATCACACTGCAGTCAGACCTAAAACTGTTTCCCCAATATCAAGTCTGGAAGCACTGCAAGTGACTTTGAAAACACACTTATCAACAGAAACACATTGGGATCCATATTAACTGTGATTGGTGGTTGCAACAAAGGGTCGACACTTTGCAAGGTAGCTCTGGGCTAGCTGCCAATCGTACAGCTCAGTTGGGATTTGTTTGTAGCATAGGACACAGATGTTATAATACCAAATTGATGTACACTGAATCCAAACCCACGATCAAGTACCATTCAACACATACTATTAAGGGGTAACCAAATATTTATTAAATGCTAACCATAGATGGGGAAACTGAAGGAAAAATCTTGCCTACCCTAATCTACCCTGACTACTCATTACCCACAACTGTCCCTAACTAACCTAAGCTACACTTACTTATCATATGTCACTAAACATTCTAAACATCTACCCTCCACCCCCCTTATGAGACGGGACACATGGAGGGCAACACATACTAACCTAAACACATACTATACTATCCTAAACAAATATATATTTTTTTGTATTCTTTTTTTTTTTTTTTTTTTTTACACACAAGAACCCCAACATAGCCCCCCACCCACCCACCCACACATGTAATAAGTAAAAAAAAGAAACAAGCAGGCCCCCCACCCCACACCCACTAACACTAACTAAACTAACAGCCTATACTAACCTAACACTAAGCCCCCTAAGCCCACTAACTATAAGAACAAAGAAAGAGGAGGGAGGGGAAGGAATCATGTCCATCAAATAAAGTGTCTAGAGGTTGGCCCTCTGGAGGGTCCTCTTAATGTCCTTGACCCGCCGTTTAATGTGCCGCACGTCCCGGCTCAGGTGGCTCAAATTGCGCAGCACTTTGTCCATCTTATGTTCCATTCTGTTGAAGGCTGCAGGGTCAACAGATGGAGCAGTGGCAGTCTGGGTCCCGGCGGAGGAGGTCTGTGTGGGCTGTCCTGCACTGGTGGCAATGCTGGGGCCAGGAAGTCCAGCAGATGTTGGACCAACAGTGGCAGCTGTGGGTGGGGCCACCTGGCTCTGATTGGCGGTTGTGCTGGTGGTGGCTGTGGTGGGCAAAGTAGGCCCACCCTGTGGGAAGGCTCGCCATGCCCCGGAGGCCCGTTCATGGCGATATCGCCGGGCCATCCTCCGAAACCCCGACTCCACCAGCAGGATGTGCTGGTATCCCATGGCCCGGCGCTGAAGTTCACGGACCTGGTCTGGAGTCATGTTAGCAGCTGTGAAGACAAATGCAGATATGCTACATTAGTAACTGCATTGTGTGAAACGGCACAGCAAGTTAATCAGACATTACATCTACTGTACTTTTAACAGCTCATATCACAATACAGAGCATTGAATTTCCCTGAGGAAGTATATGGCAGGCCAGACTACAAAGGTCACATCACACAAAGCACATCCATAACCTACAAGATGGGTAATAACTGGCTTTGACTTGCAATCTGAGTTCTGACAGTTATCATCTAAGAATCATGCTGCATATCCTCCGCCAAGAGCTGGGCTACAAATGTCAGAGTACGGAAAGCAAAACTAAAGCCACATGGTCTGCAAGTTGTAACTGGACTTGCCAGTATAGTACCAAGTGCCAAACCTGAGTGTGTATACTAATATGCAACCAAACAGTCACTTATTCACATGTATATGTAACATACTGGTAGCATCAGTACTAGGTGCCCCATTCACAAACCCATGGCCGTGTTTGAGGGGGGGCGGTGATACACAACTATAATTTGCCAACAACATGTACACCGAGGAGTGTATAGGAAACTCCACACATGTTTGTCTCTACAGACACACCACAGGTAAGGTCTATCTACAATTAGGAGTCAGCAAACCCTAGAGCACTCATAGGGTCAGACATGTCAGGAAATGCAGAACTTAGTACACAACATATACTTTCAGTGAGGCCTGACTTACATCAGACACAGAGTTGCTAGAACACCCATGATCATGAATTGCATGCACACCTAGGCCATTGCAATCAGGTTCCACAGACTTGATGCACTACATGTGGAAGTACCTGCTGCTAGGAGGTTCTACCTACTGTTTCAAAATTACATAGGTAAATAGGGAAGCAGATGTCTATTGGAAAGCTATTAGCTCTACCAATCTTAGAGAATGTGGGTCTGATAGGCTGACTAAATTGGGGCTGACTTCCATTGCGACTCTTGGTGATACAAGTGTCATACACATGACTATCCCCTGTACTCACAGTGGGGCCTACAGGGATGTCCTACAATCCCTACATGATACCATTGGATACACATTGGCCAACTCAAAACATGTGAGAAATGCATTCCCACTCATGGAACAATTAAAAAGCTTGCCCAACGCATCACACCTTGCTATGCGTCCAACTCACACAAGTCCATAACCAGCAAACACAACACATAACAGACATATCAACACTTACTGGAGTGGTCGGGGTCCTCAAATGTCGCCACCTCTCCCACAGTGTAGGGTGCCGGTCCACCTGTAAGGTATCAAAATCTGTGCACAGTGCAACAATTTCATAAACATTTACAATGTGTAGGCTTAATAATGAAATGGCAGCCATTCAGACATGATGGTACTGGATCTGATATGTCATGGCCAACTTGTACATAGCATGTGTCTCCTGTGACAGTTACACACATATCTGCACACATACATTGGCCATAACTATCATGTGGTTGCAAACATGCCCCATAATTGGTGAGCACTAAGAAATATGGAGTGTAATCGTCTTATCATGTGCATCCAAGAGAGACATCCAAAGCCTGGTTACTTGAGGACTGCATTACCAGTCAAACATGCCTTGTGGCCATGACACATTTATTGCACATAGGCCCAATGTACAGAGGGAGGGGCAGGGACTTTTGTAAGCCATCCTGTTGTTACAGTAGAGTCAATTGATGTGGCCCAGCTATGGTGATTTGCACCAACCATGGAGATGTGAAGCCATGTGCATACACTTGGACTGCCATCCATATTTGGATTGTGGCTCAACTAATTCCAACAAACATCTTAAGATGTTAGCTGAGGGCACCTTACACCTTTTCACAATGTTTTCAAATCAAGAACTGACATGTATCCAAAAAGATCAAGGAACACAATAATCCCACACATTCATAGTACTTCTGTGAACGCTTTCCTTCCACACTCACCAGACTCACATGAGACATATGTCTGAGCCACTTTGCTATTATCAATTTACGTGAAGGCAGCACTCATTTTCTGCATCATGTAGTGATTCTAAAGTCAGTCTAGCAATTGCGTCAACATAGTTGGCCTAAATGTTGGTACATCTGTACTTCTCTGTCAATAGTACCCTATATAGACATGATTGGCTCCTATTTTGTTAGCTGTTCTGACAAAAAGGCCACACCAATTTCCTTCTTGGAAAAGTAACCTGTAAGTTTGCTGAGCACGTGCTACCTGACAGCTAGCAATTGTGATCCTTGCCATAGTGCATCAATGATCCCCTTATATTTCCCTAGCATTACACACAGTCAGCAAGTTAGCTCGCAGACATTGCACTAATCCCCTGATGTCACTACAGAACATTTAATCATGCACATTAACATAAGTCATACTCACCAACAGTGCCACCAATCATGATTCCCAGGTGGTCCAAGAGATCCTGCTCCCTGGTGATGAGGTCAGCCCACCGGTGTTTCAGCTGATGGTCACTCCTCTGGCTGGCATACACACGCTGCAGGTGATGCAGCACCTTTCCCCACCGGATTCTGTGCGCCTCTGTCGGATACCCCTGTATCACCCTGCCCCCTGCCTGGATCATGAGCGACAAGAAATGCGTCACCAGCCAGATGAAGCCCCCCAACTCCTCTTCCCCCATCCTGCCAAGAGGTGGCCTACCAGACATACTTATAAGTGACGATAAGGAATAGGGGTAAAAGAAATAGAAAGGGGAAAAGGGTGAAAGTAGGGGTACAAAGACAGAAAAAAAGTAAACCTAAACACTAAAAGAGCCCAACTATCCCCAAACTAACACTACCCACAACAGACTCCCACAAACAAGAAAAACACAAGATAAATGGACAAATGTAGACAAAACACAGTACTACAGTATACACAAACAATATGTATTTCACAAAAGGACTTTACAGATAGCACACAGGACAAAAACAGCACAAAATCTCAGGACAACACTCTCTACACAGCCACACAGCCTAGAAGGATCATAGACTGCAAAGTGAAAGTGAAAGTACACCCACTGTACATGATCTGTAAACAGGATATCCTATTACATCACTTCCTGTATGAAAAGTCCCACCTTTTTCGCGTTATGCATCATTTTTTGTTTACCAAAACTGTATTTGCGTCATTTTGTTTGACGCACAGACGTGAAAATTAACCCGCATCCAAATAATGATACATGGACTGTACAAATATCTGGATGCGGGCTAAATTTCACTCCTGTTCGTCCAAAAAAATGACGCAAATACAGTTTTAGTAAACAAAAAATGACGCACACCGCTAGGGACGTCAAAATGACAGTGCATTAACTGGTTTGGGGCATTTTTACTTGTTTTTTGGTTATTTTACATTTTGAACACATCAGAGATTGGCTAACTGAAGACAGTATGGTGTTGATGGTGTATGTTCACATGTGTGACATCATACTGCAGCGGAACATCATCCACTACACCCTTCACAGTATTTTTACAGTTGGCTGACGCAATAGATGGTCATAAGTGTGGCCTACATATATGTGTTGCACAAATTGTGCATGTTTGGCATAAGGAGAGGATAGCAATGTGACGCACATATGTACAATACCTAAATGCCTTTGGCTCAAAGTGTGTGCTTTGACAACTAATGTGTTGGTTGACCAAGTGTGTGTGTTTCACATGAAGCATAATTGCACATATTGTTGTATGTCCATTTGTCCAATCCTTAGATGCAAGTCAAATTGAAAATGAGCAAGGGCATGTGTTAGTCATACATGTAACAACACCCGTAAAGTGTATTCCAAGTTTTAGGGTCACGTAGACACCACATGTGACATAGCATGCACCAGATGGATGGCAGACGCTTGTTCATGTCAATGGTCCACATTTTCTACATCCTATGTCCTAGAGTATTGGTAAGAGCTTCCTAGGCACTAGTTGGTGAATCCCACAGTGAGTCATACACATACATTGAGGAAGTGGGTACCATGTTGTTTGCACAGACAGACAAGGGTGAACTCATATGTATGATGACACCACAGTTGAGGCCATAGAAGTGAGCCCCAACTATCAACTGGCTGTGGTGGACCAGCATACAAGACAGCACGTGTCCACATATTTCCAGTGATCAATTGCACATAGGTGTCTTGTTCATGTGTGTGGTCCAATGATGATCCTGTAGATTGTTTGGGGTGTAATTTGTCACAGTTCGGTCCAGGACTCAACATGAGTCAGTGGCAGCTATTCCTGTAACTACTGAGTATCCTTGGTTGATCAATGTGAATAAAGTAGATGCGGACATGTGAACCAACATGTGGATGGTCCCACCCTGTCACTAAAGACGTGTAATGAGACAGTCAACAGGGCAACCTTGGTGTGCTGAGTGACATAATGTCTCAGGTGTCATGTTCCGGCAGGTGTCATTACAACATTTATACACAGGTTGGTCTCTGCACTTCCCACTGCATCTGGGAACATCATAGCCTCTGTGCTGATTATTCTTGCAGCTATTCACCACACACGGCCCATCACTATGTTGTGCGCACTGTGATGCTGTGTGTGAACTGTCATGGTCCTGACATTTGTGTATTATTCATAGACATTATCAGAGGTTGCTGGTTGTGCTGAAAGCCCCGTTCCCAATCCCTGCCTACGACCCTGGGACACTGTCACACTTTGGGGGTTATTCCAACTTTGGAGGAAGTGGTAATCCGTCCCAAAAGTGACGGTAAAGTGACGGATATACCACCAGCTGTATTACGAGTCCATTATATCCTATGGAACTCGTAATACGGCTGGTGGTAAATCCGTCACATTTGGGACGGATTACCACCTCCTCCAAAGTTGGAATAACCCCCTTTGTCATTCATGCATAAATGCAACCCAGACAATGGATGGGCCATGAATTTTGCTTTTCCAAGAGGATGTAACTCGAATGGTACAGTTAAAAGGCAGATGATGCTTTACAATGTATTTGGGAATGCATGGAAGAAGCCCATGCCCAATGCGCCCTGATGAATGGGAGGTTTGCTAACGCAAGTGTGGTACATATGTAGACACAGGGATACTTTAGTGTGACGCACAGACAGTTGCCAGTCAGGCTGACAGAATGCAAGGTGATTCAGGATCCAGTTACTTGACAAGTTACGTAATCAGTGGTCTGACTGAGACTGTATTGAGGACAAAGTAGACAGTTGACATGTCAAACTGTGTATGTCCTGTGTTTTTGAAGGTGACAAATGAACCCAGTGGCTGTGTTACACGGCTTAATTAGTATCAATGGTTGACGGTGTATTTGACATAATGGCAACTCCTATGCTGTTCCAGGGATCATCAGGGGCAGTGCTTTTTTAAATGGGTGGTGTGCATTGTTGGAAAATGGGTTATTGGTAGGGCAGGTAGGTACCTACACCTAGCAACAAGCCACTAACCTCCACATAGGTACAGTTAGGTCTCAGTAAATTAGTCCCAGCTCAACCCTTGGTAGCTTGGCAACGAGCGTCAAGGCTTAACTTAGGAGACAAAGTGTAAAGCATTCAAATATCACAAAACAGTAATTAAATAAAACACAGGAAACAGTTTAAAAATCCAAAACCAATTTATGAAAATAGTTTATATTTTTATCTTTAAAATGACACAAAAACGATTAAAATCGGTTCAGGGGAACCGGAGATATGAATTTTTAAAGAATTATTACTTTTCTAGCGCTTAGAAACAAGGCTCGGCTACAGGTCGCGGGAGGCCTCGGTTAAAAAGTTACCTTCTGACTTAGTCTTTATTTTGAAGTTTTTCTTCACCGCGACGAACCACGAAGTCAGGCCGGGTCGCGGTTGAGGCAAGCCGGCTAGAATTTCCGCGGCGGGTCGGTCCCTCTCTGGAGCTTTTTTCCAAAAATTCTCAAATCTTTTCCAAACTTCTGGGGCTTCACCCAGATGTTCTTTTAAGGTTCTTTTGGGGTCCACAGCTCACCCCAAGGGTCCAGAAGTTCTGTGATGGTCCTTGGGGGGTGCGGACTTCAACTCCCAGAATGCACCTGTCGCAAACTCCTTTTTGGCCACTGGACAGTGGTCAGCTGGTCGCTTTCTTCAGGAGTTGGTGCAGGGGACTCTGGTTTAGCAATTTTTCACCTGTAGCAAACAGGGAGTCCCTCCTTGAACCAGTTGAAGCCAGGCAAAGTCCTTCTTGTGGTGAAGCCCAAGTGTGCAGCTGGTGCAGTCCTTCTGAGTGCAGGGTCCAGGTGCAGGCCAGGGGTCCAGCAGGGCAGTCCTTCTTCTTCTTTAGTTCCTTTCTTGTTGAATTCTGGAGGGGATCTGAGGCGTGGGTGCAGGTCTGCCAGTTTTATCCTTGCTCCTGGGTGAAAAGCAGGGGGGCCCTGGTTCTCCAATCAGGGACAGGGTCGTCCCCCTGTGATGACCACTTCCTGGGAAGTGTGGCAAAAATCCATCCCAGAAGGCAACAGTCTCTAAAAATCCAACATGGATGAATGTGATTTTTGGAGGTTACATCTGGCTGAGCCCACCCACTGGTGTGGCTAAAAATCATAAACACACCCCTCTCCTGCCCTCTCCTAATCTAATCAAGGGGGCACCTAATTGTCTGGGGTTGCAGGATGTGGGGGTGTTGCTGGGTGCTGCAAATGTCCTTCTCTGCCTTTGAAGACCAGTTTGGCAGCCCTACCCCTTCCTGCCTCACCATCTGCTGAGGGGAGATTATCTCCCCCAAGCACATTCCTTTGTGTGAAGTCAGGCCACTTCACACCTCATCAAGGTAGCCTGGCAGAAGCTGCAGCAGGCTGGCCAATCAGAGCACAGCAGCAAAAACAATGCAGAGCTGAAATTGGCAACTTTTTAGGTAAAGTCTAAACTTGTTACCTGAACTAGTTATATTAAATCCCACAACTGGAAGTTGTGGGATTTATTACAACAATCAATTTGACACCAAATTCTTGGTATGTAACATTTAAGGAGACTTTAAAATTTAAAATAAAGTCTGCCCATTCTAGCCTATGAAGGCCATTTACTTCAATGAGGGAAAAACGAATTTGGCTGTTTTTACCTCACCAGGGCTTATAAATCTATTTTTATAAAGTCCCTGCTTATAGTTACATGGCACCCAGCCCTAGGGGCACATAGGGCACACCTTAGGGGTGACTTATATGTAAAAATAAGGTAGTTTAAGACTTTGGAAGTACCTTTAATTCCAAAGTCGAATTTGCATATAACTTTAATTTAAAAGCAGCCAGCAAGGCAGGCTTGCTTTTAAAATGACACTGGGCACCTCAGCAGTGCACCTAGGTGTGCACCACCTATGCTGTGGTCCCTAAACCTACATGCCCTACCATATACTAGGGACTTATAGGTAGGTTAACTTAGCCAATTATAATTAGCCTAATTTGCATATCCATTTTACACAGAGCACAGGCCCTGGGACTGGTTAGCAGTACCCAGGGCACCATCAAAGTCAGGAAAACACCAGCAAAAAAAGGAAAATGGGGGCAAAAAGTTATGGGGCCTCTGCAATCAGCCCTGTTTTCTCACATGCATGGAGGTGATCATAGGTGTGGGCTGCATCTGTTTCTCACCAGTCCTGTAGGTGAGACTTGCATTCTAAGGGCCAACAGACATTTTCACAAGGGGAAGCAATCTACATGTGCTAACAGGGCTTTGAAACTAGAAGACAGTGTATAAATTGACCTGACGTCCTTGCAGTCAGATGTTCTATGACAATGGCATACCATAGGAAAGGGTGTAGCACACTGGTTTGCTAATGTTGGTCTGTGTGTGTAGAGGAGGTATTATCAGGGTACACATCTTAGTATTCCAGGGACCTCTTCCGACAGGTGGGTTGTGACCAGGTGCATGGGTGTGTAATGAGTTAGGAAATGGCCTGACATGTACATGGAATGTCATGTGCGCAATGCATGTCATATGTGTGGCACTTGTGCTGTCTATGTTCTGCGTCTATGGAACTCTAGTCAGAGATAGTCCTTGCAAATATTGGATGCAGTTGGACTAACTGCTGTCAAGGGTCTGGTCAGGCATTCCTGTTACTGATGCCAAAGCACATTGACTGCCTCATATATGAGGCTTGTTTTCCCCTTATTGAGTGATGGTGTCTTAGTTGTGTGCCATATGCTGCGTTGGACCTTGCTTTCAACATGTATGTGTGAAATAGTTGTGGTCCTCTGCTATTGCCTTCAAAGGAGATATGTACATGATATATGTCATTAAGAGTGTGTGTGTATGTGACCATTGTATGTTAGGCATCACATTAGCTCTGGGATGTTCTGTGTCCTACTCAGTATCTCAGCAATGCTCCATGAGGCAACACTCCTATTCTGATAAGTAGAGATGAAGGTGTGCAAAAAGGAATAGCCAGACCATGATATGGTGATTAGAATAGGTGTTTATTTAAATTCGTTAACTAAAGTGGTGAAGGTGATCATATTCAGAAGAAATTATTTACAATCTGTTGCCGTCTGCGTATACCAGCAGCTGTGTTCTGTAGTTCCCCCTCCTGTTGCAGGCCAGCATCCTCCTCTTCCTCCTCTTCAGGCATGTGTGGCTCTGGTTCCAGGAGGGGAATGTTTCTTTTGATTCAAATGTTGTGCAATATTGCACATGTGAGGATGATCCTACAGACCATCTCGGGGGAATATAGGAGGCTACCACCAGTGATGTCGAGGCAGCGGAACCTTGACTTGATGATGCCGAAGGTCCGCTCGACAATGCTGCGTGTCCTCCTATGGGCGTCGTTGTATGCACGCTCTGCAGCAGTACTTGGGTTGCCAAATGGTGTCATAATCCATGGCTGGATGCCATACCCCTGATCAGCTGCAAGAGAAAATGAATGGGATCATGTTGATGTAGCTGGCACTATTTAAAAGACCTTTCATGGCAGTAGTTGTCTTGTGTTGTCTGTGACTCTTTAGTGTACTAATGTGGCATCCTATGCTTGTAGGATGTACCATCTGCATTGTGTTGTTTCCTTGGCTGAACAAGTGTTTGTCTGCTAACCGTTTGTCAGCAGTATGTTTTGGGATTTGCAGCACAGTGTGCCCTCCCTAGCATTGTGACTTGTGATTCAGGTGTCCACGTGTCTGCACTGGGAGTGAGATGATAGTTCCATGCATAGTTAAAATTGAAAGTGTTGTTAACACGTTCATATCAAAGTACCCTGGACATCCCATACCTTGAAACTTATGCAATGTATTAATGTAAAGGTCATTGGGACACTTACAATTTGCAAGGTGACATTTAGGCAACCACACTCATTGACGTCTTAACATTAGGCTGTACAGTAATTTCCGATGTGTGACAGGTTCAATGGTGACTTAAGAAACATGGCTAGTGATGTCACGACCTCAGTGTGTTCCTGTTGACATGTTGCTGTTGTGGTGTATGTGTTGTGTGTCCTAGAGGGTTGCTATGGAGTGTGTATATAAGTAGGTTTTTGTATTTACCAACAAGTAGTCCATTGCCATACCGTCCATCCTGGAAGTGTTCATTGATGGTGCAGTGACGGAAGATGTATGAGTCATGTACACTCCCAGGATATTTAGCCACGATGTTGGTGATCAATCCCTGGTGATCGACTATGGCCTGCACGTTGATGGAATGTGTGTGCTTCCTGTTGCGGTAGAGGTGTTCAGTTGAAGCAGGTGGCACAAGGTGTGCATGTGTGCAGTCGATTGCACCAAGGACGTGTGGGAAGCCACTGATGAGGTAGAACCCCTGTTTTGTTTCCTGCTGCTTCTGCAGTGTGTTAGGGAAGCAGATGTGGCGGGGTGTCAGTCGAATGATGGCATCCAGTACTTTGGGCAAAAAGGCGGAGAATGATGGTTGTGATATTCCGCCAACCAGGGCACCAGTTGTTTGGAAAGAGCCACTTGCCAGCATATGAAGTACGGCAAGCAGCTTTGTTTCTGTTGGGATGGTGCGGTGTGTCACCAAAGTGGGGGCCAACTGCTGTTCAATGTTGCGCAGCAGCTGCTGAATGGCCTGCCAGTTCAACTGGTACCTCTGTATGATGTCGTGTTCCCTGAGGCCCTGAAGGGTGGTTCTTGGGCGGAATATCCTCTCCAGCCTTCTGCGCTGCGTTTGGGGTCCCTGCTGGTGTTGTTGTAGCTGCTGTTGTTGCTGCTGGGCTCTGCGTCTGCGTGCACGCTGGATTAGTATCACCTCCATGGCTCCCTGTTGCTGCTCTGCTGCTCTGCTGTTTGTTCTGTGTATTCTGATTATATACAGGTGTGTTTGCCCCATTTTAACGCCTGCCCTGACCCAGGCGTTAATTTTTTAAGCAAATCGGGCTGTGCGTCATTTTCTGGCTCCGCCTCCCGGCCATATGTCATTTTTGCCCAAAAGCATAAATACAACGCACGGCCCTTTAAGCCATATTTTGGACGGGAGCGCCTATCTTGCATATAATAAACAGAAGGCGGGTTGCCGCATCCAATAAATGACGCACACGGCAGAATTTTGTCGTCCGCGGGCTCGGGCGTCAAAGTTTAAATACTGGGCAACGTTTGCGCTGATTGTGCATCAAAATTTTTGACGCACAATCGGCGCAGACCGAGTATAAATATGCCCCTATATATTGACAGTTTGCGCTGCTTTTGCGTCCGAAAATGACACAAATGCGGCGCTAAAAATTTATAAATATTGGCCTAAATTCCTTAGTACAAGTACATAATGGGATTTAAATTTCGTCGAAAGGGATATCCGTCACCGTTGTGAGGGAACACCCCATCGAAATCAGGCCCATAGTACAAGTCCCTAACACAGAGTTTTAACTCACCAAAAAAACGTTTCAGCGTCTCGTCAGAGGTAGTCGGAGTTTTATAAATGCAGTATCGGTCACGAGTGGGCAAAGTTGAGATAATACCTAGTGGAAAATAAATATTTGCATTTCACTTTGATATCGAAAAGTAATTTTAAAAACACGTGATAGTTTTAAACGGAACTATTAAAGTAATCTTTGTCATTCCAAATGTTACGAAATTATCAGGGCACAACAGCGAATATAAAACAACGAACAAAACTACAATTACTTACTCTATGTGGGAGGAACAATGGTGTAGCTTGAAATCATGTTTTTGAAATGCACTTTTCCCTGTGTTATTTAAAAATAAAAACATTTAAATCGGTATTCTTAGTGGGCAAGATGAATGCAATCGGCGATTTCTAATCGTTTAAAAGGTGACTTTGGTAGTGAGTTAAAGCATATTGAAATTTAAAAGTCGAATTAAGGAGTGCAATTATATGCCATTTTTTTTTATATTGTTACATGTTGTTTATAATCAAATGATGTTTTTATCGCCAGATTAATAAATGCATTTTGTCAACCATATCCCTAAGTAGCTTTGATCTGAAAGCTCTCACAAGATAAACTCGCACTTAGAGGGTTATAGATGGCAGATAAGATGTTGAGGTTCATGCGAAATGAAATAGCCTGCTATCATCTGTTCGTCATAGGGCATGCACATGAATTCAATAATTGTAAAAAACTAAACAGTACATGTTTTTCTTGCACCTTTCACAAGAAATGGGAAAGCAGTTAGGAGTTGATCATTTTCCGAAAGTGGATCATTTGATTGCTGTGAATGGAAGTCCACCACAAGCAATAATGTTAACATTCTTGTTACATCCAGTAAAGGTGTGAGGAATTTAAACCTCAAACTGTGGTAGCTATGGCACAGAGGAGACATGCTTAATTAGGAGAATATGTAAAGCATTTAAAAGTACCGAAACAAAAGCCAAAAACACTGCCTGTGTCTGGGGCAACCCCCTGGCCTTGACACAAAGAGCATGGTTGTGTGATTTATCATACTGCAACAAACAGCTAGACAGTACATCACTATCCCATTGATGAACAGAACCAAAGATATGTGGGACCTGCTTCACTCCTTATCTGATCAATCTCGACCAGCCTGACTCTCTCACTTAGGGCGTGTATACACCAACAAACAGCAATACTACACAGGCCGAGGAGACATAGGTGGTCATTCCAACCTCGGCGGTAAAAGGCGCTTAGAAGACCGCTATAACACCGCCGCGGCCGCGGTAAACCGCCACGGTCATTCTGACCCACAACAGTCAAACCGCCAAAATACAGACATCCACGAAAGTCCGCCACACCAAAGGGCAGCGAGAAACTGGCGATGACCAAACCTCCACCGTCACGCCAACAGAAATACGCCCACACTATCACGACACACGAATCCACGCGGCGGTCTTTCAACCGCGGTATTCCATTGGCGGTACACACCGCCGCGCTCAAAATACACACACACTTACAAAATACAACCACATTGGACAATTCAAAATACACACACCTCATACACATACACACACCACTCCCACACACCCAATACAATATAAAACACACACCCACATCACCCACAAACCTCCACTCCTAGAGAGTCGTGAACACGCACCGAGAAAAGATATCCGAGCACCCAGACACCCAATTCACTGTCACCCAGCAATATTTGCACAACAATAACACAACAATACACATCACTACACTTATCACCACACAATCCACCCTACACATCACCCACACCACCCCATGGCACCGCAAAGACACCCCAGGTTCTCTGATGATGAACTCAGGGTCATGGTGGAGGAAATTGTACGAGTAGAGCCACAGCTGTTCGAGGCACAGGTGCAGCACACCACCATTGCCAGGAAGATGGAGCTATGGAGCAGAATAGTGGACAGGGTCAACGCTGTGGGACAGCACCCTAGAAATCGGGACGACATCAGGAAGAGGTGGAACGAACTACGGGGGAAGGAGCGTTCCATGGTATCCAAGCACAACATCGCGGTGCAGCGGACTGGCGGTGGACCCCCACCTCCTCCCCAGAATTTACAACATGGGAGGAGCAAGTCTTGAACATCCTGCATCCTGAGGGCCTCGTAGGAGTAGGCGGAGGAATGGACTCTGGTAAGTCAAATCTTCACTACTTCTTCCCCCCCACCCCACCTGCATGCCAACTCATACCGCCACCCTCACCCCCACCCCATCACACCTACTCCTTGCAAATGTCTCACCATCACAACCCACCCATCCCAACACCTAGCCCTGCATGCGTCCACAAAGCATGGACACCCATCACCTAAGCATGCCCACTGCACATACACATACATCCCCCCCCCCAACCACCGTCACAACAACCCCCACAAAGGAATGCCAGCACTGGGGTACACGGGCACCCACCCATTGCACGCTATGGCACACACAGAAGCAATAACCATACTTTTATACCCCTGCAGGACCCGAACGCCACGTCACCGCGCAGGAGGGTCCACAAATGTCCACTCCACCCCCAGAAGAGGCCCACAGTGAGGACAGCAGCTCTGTCTCCCTGGATCTAGATGACCAGCCCGGTCCATCGGGGACCTCGGGACAGTCGGTTCCCCTCACACAGCCACAGGCCACAGCAGACCTTCCCCCCTCTGGAAACACCAGCACAGCACCCACCCAGCGGGCCCATACCTCTGTCCCCAGGACACGTCAATCAGCGGTGTGTCCACCACTACAGGCAACCCAGGCTAACCCAACACCCCAACAACAACAGGGACCTGGGGGCAGTGGTAGTGGGCACACGGTCAAGGGGACAGAGGCCCAGGGAAACAGGGGAACTGGGAAGGCTGCTGTGCGACAGGGGGGGACAGGCCCAGGGAACCCACTCTCCATGAGGCCGTCTCCTCCATCATGGGAGCATACCACCGCTCCCAGGAGACGATGGCGACGGTCCTGGCCAGGTTTCAGGAGATTCAGCTTCTGCAGGAGCAACAGTATATGGGGTTCAGGGAGGAACTAAGAAACATAAGTTCCGCCATGGGTACCATCGTAGTGGCTCTGAATGAGGTAGTCACCACATTGCGGGACACTGTGGCACCTCAAAGGGCACCTGACACTAGCATGCACCAAGAACTGCCTACCACCTCCGCCGGCGCTAGTGGACAGGAGGCCCCGACACAAGACCAACAGGCCACCAGAGCCCCACCCCCTGCAGAAGGAGAACCACCCGCAAGCGGGCCCTGAGATCCAGGAAGAAGACAAAGTAAGATGTCAAGACCCCCACCAGCAAAGGATACCGCCCTGATTGTCATCCCACTGTCTCACATTGTCACCCTGTCCAACCTTAAACTGCCCCTGCTCCACTTCCCACAGGCATCTGGACAATGCACCTGTGAAACTGATAGTCTGGACTCTGCCATGGACAATCCTCCACCATCACCCCTCACCGATTTGCAACCACCCATCCAATTTAGAGCACTTGAATAAAAACACTTTTTGCACAAAACAATCTGGAGTCTGGCTGTGATTTAGAACAACTGTATTAGACATGACCGTGCCAAAATGTTCATTCACATTGTGATGCCAACAAACCGCTGTCACACAGCTGTAGTCCATGGGGAAACAAAGCAGATGTCACGCAGTGGGGCCCACAACGGAAGGGAAAGTCACAACACAGTTACCATACACTGGGGGAAAAAGTCAGACAGTAGAGAGGTAGGAGTCTTTAAGTAAATGTAATATTCAGGTGTGTACTCTTACCTGTGTGTCACTGAAAATACTGCTGTATTACTGTGTTCCTGTTCTCTATGTCGTCCTCTTCGCCTTCCTCCTCTTCACTCTCCACAGGCTCCACAGCTGCTACACCACCATCTGGACCATCCTCCTGCAGAAAAGGCACCTGGCGGCGCAAAGCCAGGTTGTGAAGCATACAGCAGGCCACGATTATCTGGCACACCTTCTTTGGTGAGTACATTAGGGATCCACCTGTCATATGGAGGCACCTGAACCTGGCCTTCAGGAGGCCAAAGGTTCACTCGATCACCCTCCTAGTCCGCCCATGGGCCTCATTGTAGCGTTCCTCTGTCCTTGTCCTGGGATTCCTCACTGGGGTTAGTAGCCATGATAGGTTGGGGTAACCAGAGTCCCCTAATAGCCACACCCGGTGCCTCTGGAGTTGACCCATCACATACGGGATGCTGCTATTCCGCAGGATGTACGCGTCATGCACTGACCCAGGGAACTGACACACAGTTCCTGTATAGTGGCTCGGTCAAGCCTGTATGTCAGTATGACATGTCGTTCCTCCATTGTCGACAGGTCCACCAGCGGTGTGTACACGGGAAGATTCCTCCATCTCCTCGCATGTCCCAGCGGACGGTGCCTATGAAGGACAACAGCGAGCACAGAGTCAAGCCACCCACAGGTTCGTAACCACAGCTTGCACATAACACGATTCCCAATGCATTGAATGGCTTGTATGAGTGTTGGTGCAAGGCCTAGGTATGTGTGACGCAGTTGGTAATTAGGCCATGTGGACCCTTGAAATGGCGGCTGCCTGACCTGTGAAGTGCGACAGTGGGATGTGAGGTCAATGCGCTGGCGTGGCACAGCGCAGCTGTAGGCGGTCGAAGACCGCGGCGCAAAGCCGCATTGGTTAACATTGAACCCTATGGGTTTCAGGAGCCAATGACGATGTGCGCCGGCGGTCGCGGTACGCACCGCCGCGGTACGCACCGCCGCGGGCGTGACCGCCATTTTCTATCTGCTTAATCACTCGATACCTGATCTTCCACAGGAGAGGACCTACACTGCAAGTGCTGCTGTGACCTCGGTCTGGAAGACACAATGGCTCATGCGACTTGGGAAAGGGCCCCTGCCTTCACTGCGGAGGAGTTGGAGAAACTCGTGGATGGGGTCCTCCCCCAGTATGCGCTACTCTACGGTCCTCCAGACCAACAGGTAAGTAAACTGGGACCATGCTTAGTGGGCAATGCCTGTGTTGAGTGGGGTGGATGAAAGATAGTGGGGAGGGGAGCGATTGAGGCATGCATCAAACGACAGATGAGAGCGTGTGCCACATGGCAAGGGTGGGGATGGGGGGCCACTCACATCGAGCATGCAGAAGGTGATGACAATTTTTCTCTCACTGTACATGTCACATAGGTCAGCACCCACCAGAAAGTCGCGATTTGGTGTGCCATCGCCAAGGACGTCCGGACCCTGGGGGTCCACAACAGATGGGGCACCCACTGCCGGAAGAGGTGGGAGGACATCCGACGCTGGAGCAGGAAGACGGCGGAGGCTCAGCTGGGGATGGCCTCCCAACGTAGGAGGGGTGCCAGTCGTCATTTGACCCCCCTGATGTCCCGGATCCTGGCGGTGGCCTACCCCGATTTGGATGGGCGCGTGAGGACATCACAGCAGACACAAGGGGGTGAGTACAACCTCATTCTGCTGACTGCGCGCAGTGGAGGTGTCTGGGTGGGGGAGGAGGGCTGTGGGTATCCCTAGGCCAGGGCGATTTCTGTAGGCTAGGCCCCTCCGTAAGGCATGGCCCTGTGCCCCCGCCCCCCACCTCTGTAGGTTGCCAAGTACAGGTATCCATGGCCCTGAGTCATCTATGTTTGCAGTTGTCGTCCATAGGCTTGTAGGCCATGTCCCATGGATTGCGTAGTGGACACCAAGTGCGCAGCGTAGTGCAGGGGGCTTCTGTGTCTGTCTTGTCCGCCAACGGTAGCGGTAATCCATGCACTCAACATGTCTTTATTTCTCCCCCCCCCTTTTTTGTGGTCTTCCTGTTCATGTGTGCATTAGCATCATCAGGCGGAGGAGAAGTGGCATCGGAGCACGAGGGAGCTGCATCCCACATGGCCCTGGAGGGCCATGCAACGGAGTCAGAATACACCAGTGGGACGGAGGGCGAGGGGAGCTCCACAGCGGGGACTCGTGCTGATGTCAGTGACAGCGACTCGTCCTCTGAAGGGAGCTCCCAGGTGGTGGCGGCAACATCCGTGCCCCCCGCAACAGCAGGCACAGCCGCCACCCAGCGCACCAGCACCGCCCTCCCAGCAGCCCCTCAGCATTTGCCCCGTGCCCGCTCACCCAGGAAGGTGGGCATCTCCTTTGCCCCAGGCACCTCAGGCCCTGCCCCTGTCGCCCCTGCTGCCCTCAGTGAGGAGGTCATTGACCTCCTGAGGACCATCATTGTTGGGCAGTCTACCCTTTTGAATGCCATCCAGGGTGTACAAAGGGAGGTGCACCAGAGTAATGCATACCTGGAAGGCATTCATTCGGGTCAGGCTGCCCATCAGTGATCGTTCAACACTCTGGCCTCAGCACTGACGGCAGCAATTGTCCCTGTCTCTAGCCTCCCCCCTCCAAGTTCCTCCACCCAGACCCAATCCCCTGTACCTCTGCCTATCCCAGACACACCATCAGACCAGCCTGCACACACCTCAACACCCAAGGGAAGCTCAGGCAAACATAAGCACCACACATCACACAAGCATTCACACAAGCAACATCCACATGCAGACATACCAACACCCACTGCCTCCACTGTGTCCCCCTCCTCCGCGTCTCCCTCCTCCCTCCCTGTGACGTCTCCACTCACACTTGCATGCACAACATCTTCAGCCACTACGTCCATCACCAGCACACCCACCAGAACACTCCGCACACGTGCAGTCACCACCCCCACTACCATTTACACGTCCCCTGTGTCCTCTCCCAGTGTGTCTGTCACCCCCTCTTCCAAACTACACAAACGCAGGCAGCCACCCACCCAACAGCCATCCACCTCACGACAGCCTCCAGCCCAAGCACCTGCACCCAAAGACACCAGACTTTACCCTCCTACAACCACATCCTCTTCCTCCACTCCCATACCCACTACACCTACCCGTCCCTCTCTTTCCAAATTGCTTTTCTTTTCCTAACTTGACCTCTTTCCTACATCTCCCCCACCCCGTCCATCTCATAAGACTCCAATCAGCACCTCAGCCACCACAAAACCGGGACCTGTGAAGACTGTTGTCCATGGACTGTGGAGTCCCCCACCCTCAAGGGCATCGAGTTCAGCTAGGAGCCAAGGCACGGCCAGCCCACCCCCGGAAAAGCATCCAAAGATTGCCAGTGCCCGGCGCGAGAGACCAAAGACCCCAGGGACCAAAATCCCTACATTGGCTACGGCAGGAAGTCGTGTGCCACCTGGCACACCGCCAAAGGTGGGAAAGGGCCACAAGCGTACAGGGAAGGGTGGGAAGGGCAGCACGCCTGACAAGTCCGGCAGCAGGCAAACTGGCCAGGAGGGCCCCACCAGCCCCATCCCAGGTGTGCAGGAGGACACCCACAGGCCCAGTACTGCAGTCCAGGAGGGCCCCGCAAGCCACGTCCCAGGTGGGCAGGAGGACACCCACAGGCCGGGTAGTGCAGCCCAGGAGGGCCCCGCAAGCCACCTGACAGATGGGCAGGAAGGCCCCGCCAGCCACATGTCAGGTGGCGAGTGACATCCATGCCTGGCCCGGATCCGCTGACCAGGACACTCATCTCAAGCACCGCTGAACTGTGCACCGCCGTCTCAAGCACCGCTGAACAGGGCACCGCCGTCTCAAGCACCGCTGAACAGGGCCCTTCATCTCAAGCACCGCTGAACCGGGCCCTTCATCTCAAGCACCGCTGAACAGGGCACCGCCGTCTCAAGAACCGCTGAACAGGGCCCTTCATCTCAAGCACCACTGAACTGGGCCCTTCATCTCAAGCACCGCTGAACTGGGCCCTTCATCTCAAGCACCGCTGAACTGGGCCCTTCATCTCAAGCACCGCTGAACAGGTCACCGCCGTCTCAAGCACCGCTGAACAGGGCCCTTCATCTCAAGCACCGCTGAACTGGGCCCTTCATCTCAAGCATTGCTGAACAGGGCACCGCCATCTCAAGCACTGCTGAACAGGGCACCGCCGTCTCAAGCACTGCTGAACAGGGCACCGCCGTCTCAAGCACCGCTGAACTGGGCCCTTCATCTCAAGCACCGCTGAACTGGGCCCTTCATCTCAAGCACCGCTGAACAGGGCACCGCCGTCTCAAGCACCGCTGAACAGGGCACCACCATCTCAAGCACTGCTCCGCTGGGCACCGCCGTCTCAAGCACCGCTGAACAGGGCCCTTCATCTCAAGCACCGCTGATCTGGGCCCTTCATCTCAAGCACTGCTCCGCTGGGCACCGCCGTCTCAAGCACCGCTGAACTGGGCCCTTCATCTCAAGCACCGCTGAACTGGGCCCTTCATCTCAAGCACTGCTGAACAGGGCACCGCCATCTCAAGCACCGCTGAACAGGGCACCCCGTCTCAAGCACCACTGAACAGGGCACCGCCGTCTCAAGCACCGCTGAACTGGGCCCTTCATCTCAAGCACCGCTGAACTGGGCCCTTCATCTCAAACACCGCTGAACAGGGCACCGCCGTCTCAAGCACCGCTGAACAGGGCACCGCCATCTCAAGCACTGCTCCGCTGGGCACCGCCGTCTCAAGCACCGCTGAACTGGGCCCTTCATCTCAAGCACCGCTGAACAGGGCACCGCCGTCTCAAGCACCGCTGAACAGGGCACCGCTGTCTCAAGCACCGCTGAACTGGGCCCTTCATCTCAAGCACCGCTGAACTGGGCCCTTCATCTCAAGCACCGCTGAACAGGGCACTGCCGTCTCAAGCACTGCTTAACAGGGCACCGCAGTTTCAAGCACCGCTCCGCTGGGCACCGCCATCTCAAGCACCGCTGAACTGGGCCCTTCATCTCAAGCACCGCTGAACTGGGCCCTTCATCTCAAGCACCGCTGAACAGGGCACTGCCGTCTCAAGCACCGCTTAACAGGGCACCGCAGTTTCAAGCACCGCTCCGCTGGGCACCGCCGTCTCAAGCACCGCTGAACTGGGCCCTTCATCTCAAGCACCGCTGAACTGGGCCCGTCATCTCAAGCACTGCTCCACTGGGCACCGCCGTCTCAAGCAACGCTGAACTGGGCCCTTCATCTCAAGCACTGCTCCGCTGGGCACCGCCGTCTCAAGCACCGCTGAACAGGGCCCTTCATCTCAAGAACCGCTGGCCCATTGGCGGAAGGGGCAGGCCCGCATCTGTGTCGGGCAGGGCTGCACGAAGCACTCTGGGCACTAGTCCCCCTCCAGTACCAGTGGAGACTGTTATCCACTTGAGAGACTGTGGCTTTGCACTCCCCAGGATGACACAGTGGGCAAGCCACCCACTGTAGAGACTTGAGAGACTGTGGCTTTGCACTCCCCAGGGTGGCACAGTGGGCAAGCCACCCACTGTAGAGACTTGAGAGACTGTGGCTTTGCACTCCCCAGGATGGCACAGTGGGCAAGCCACCCACTGTAGAGACTTGAGAGACTGTGGCTTTGCACTCCCCAGGATGGCACAGTGGGCAAGCCACCCACTGTAGAGACTTGAGAGACTGTGGCTTTGCACTCCCCAGGACGGCACAGTGTGCAACCCACCCACTGTAGAGACTTGTGAGACTGTGGCTTTGCACTCCCCAGGATGGCACAGTGGCCATGGAGGCCCCTCGTGGATCTGGCGTCATGGACTCAACTGGCTGAGGTGCCCCCCCTTCCCTTCCCCCTGAGGTGCCTGTAGTTTTCCTATCTGATGCCCCTGCAGTGTTCTCTCCGTTGGAGGCAGGTATCCTGTGTGGGCTTTGCCCATGTGTTTTGGCCCAGTGGCCCACGAACAATGGCTGATGGACATATCGGACTGGACAATTTATGTATATAAAGTTATAGATGTGTGATATATTTTATACTTACAATATAATTCTATATTTATAATCATTTCCTTTTGCCTTTGCATTCTTCTGGGCGGTTTGGGGGGGTAACTGTGATGTGTTGCTATGCATTGATGTGTGTGTTGTAGTGGGTGAGGGTGGGGGTGGGTGTGTCGCGTATGTGTGTCCCCGTAATATTTTCTCCTCCCCCTTCCCCTGTGTCGTAGGTGCAGTACTCACCGTTGTCTTCTGCGTCGGCGTTCGTGCTCCTGGTAGAGGAGCAGGAAGACAATGGCTGGTAGGATGTGGAGTTCGGGTTCCATGCTGTCCAGATTCCTCGTGGGGTGTATGGAGGTGAGCGTTTTCCGTTTGAAATGTCTGTTTCCGCCGTTTTTTTATCGGCGGGGCTACCGCCCCAGAAAAGGTGGCGGATTGGTGGGTTGTGATAGGGTGGGCGGTACATTGTCTCCCACCTCTCTGTTGGCGGTGACCGCCGCACTGTTTGTTTGTCCCGCCGTGGCGGCCGGTGTGTTAAAGTGGCGGTCTCTGTTGGCGGTTTCCGCCAGGGTCGGAATTGCATTTTTTTTACCGCCAGCCTGTTGGCGGTTTGGCCGCCGCTTCAACACCGACCGCCAGGGTTGGAATGACCCCCATAATTCTCTTCACTGCCAGGTAGCAGGATAACAAATAGAGATGTGCCGAGGGCTGCCCACTACCCTGCTATCATCAAGCAGATCTAAATCTATATATACATTTTCAAATTGGCAATAGTGGGGTTTACAATGTATGTTTCAGAAATAGTACTGTATTGAAGGTGAGATGTGCTTGAGACATCTTTGTATGCAGCTGAAAAATCACCACCTGAAACGTCAATAATGTTATAGTTAGAAAAGGGGTTTCAGGTTGGCTAGGGTATGTACCTAAGCCAGACAGATTCCACAACTCCTGTCAGGGCAAGTAAGTTACACACCAAAGATAACCTGTGCTCACCCTCTGGTAGTTTGGCACAGAGCAGTCAGGTTTATCCCCCAAGGCAATGTGTAAAACATTTGTGCAACACATTTCTACCAGTGACACAATAAATACACCACAAAAGAGACTCCTCGCAGGATTAGATAAAAATATATAGTGTATATTGTACAGAAAACATTGACCAAAACAACATTATTTGTAAATACTTTGCGCAATTTCCAAATCCAGAGTCAGTACTCATCTTGACAATGCAATCAAAATATCATGCAACAGAACATCAGGCATGAAATGCAGCAGTTAGGTTAAAGCAAGAAACATATGAATCATCAAGTATCTCTGAGCAAGAAAACATATGCATCATTGTGTATCTTTGAGCAAGAAAGCATATCAATCACAATGTATCTCCAAAAACACATAGGGTGCAGTGCCCCTGCACACCTATTAAAATGTATGTGATAAGTAGGCCTAACCATAGGGCATAGCACCAACTGCAGGCCTATTAACTTTACTACAGAACTTCACAAGGGACCTGGGATGATGGCTTCCCAAGGCAGTTGGGCCACTTGAACTGGCGAGGTGCCAATGGAGTGCTCTCCCTCAGGTACTTTTTTATATAATAGTCAATGGAGGCAGAGGCACAAATTGCAGAATAAGCGGGAGCCCTCACTGGGTCACCAGAGTGCAAGATTGGTGAAATGCAGCTGCCCTCAAGCTCACAGGGCATCTGCTGTAGTCACATTATGTGGAGTCACATTGCAGCAGAGGAGATATCTCTTGCTCTCTCCTGGCAATCAAACATTGCTGCTGATTGTCTGACTTCAGTAGAAGCACAGGTGGGCCTTGGGAGCAGGGCCCATGGCGGGGTAATCTCAATATTTCTGCCCATCGGTGTGCATGGTGCTAATCCAGGGAAGGGAGCTGGGCCAGATTGCTTCACTCTCTTGGCTCACTTCAGGAAGATGCCAGCCCGTGCAGTTCCAGTTCGAAGGGCTGTGAGAACAAGTGCGGCTCCCAGCCTCTCAGGGCACCTGGCGCGACTTACCAGAGGAGCACACAGCAGAGTCAAATCCAGGAGCTCCTGTTGCTAAGCTTTCACGCACGGTGGCAAAAAGACAAATATACTGTACTCCATGTGCACTGAAATGCAAAAGAGGTGTGTCCCACTTGCTAAGTTGGAGTGCACCAAGGGCATTCCCACCCAGCCCCAGAGGACACACCAACAGTGCTCCCCATGCACTGGGGAAGGGAAAGAGATGAAGCGCTTACCAGGCGTTAATAGGTCACACATAAATTGGAGGCATATAAGGCTCTCACTACATCCTATGAGTGCAGGAGCAGAAACCAAGGCTCACTATGCACTGGGCTTCTAGAAGAACACTTGCAGAGGAGGCAGGCAGACAACAGGGGCAGGCAGAACAGAACAACAGTCCCGCAGTCCGATAGCGATCTCACCTGGCAACCCCACAGTGTCCTTGCAGAACAGTCAGGGAGCAGCTAGCAACAGGGCACAAAGCAGAAAAGAAATCCAGTGAGTCCTTTAGGCTACCCAGCAAACCACAGGCAGCAGGGCAACAGCAGACGAGCAGCCCAGATGAGTGCTTTGAGCAGTGCAGCAGTCCTTCTGACAGAGGTTAATTCCCAGTTCCAAAAGTGCTCTGAAAACATGGGTCAGAGACCCTGTACTTACTCAAAAATGTCTTTGATGTAAGGGGTGACTTCAAAGGAGCCCTTTGAAGTGTAACACACACCCCTTTCAACCCAGCCCTGGCACCAACCATCAGCAGGGGGTAAAACAGCCATTTGTGTGAGAGTAGCACATAGCCTATTGACATGCAAGGTGTGAACAATCTCCCCCTCTCCCATCCCAGGAAGGCTATTGTATGTAAATGGATGCAGATGCCTCTCCTGTCACAATGAGCCCTTCCTGTGTTTTGGATGTCTGAAAAGTATGAACAAAGTGTAACTGTCCCTCTGCCCTAGACGTAGATTGGAGTCAGACTGCAAAACAGTAGAGTTATAAACAGAGAATGGCCCACTTTCTAAAAGTGGCATTTCTAAAATAGCAATGTAAAATCAAAGTACACCACTAAGCAGGAGTGTTCACTACCATTTTAAACATGCCACACATGCCCACGCTACTCCTTTCAGGTCAGAAATTACCACTTAAGATTATATAGCGGAATTCCCAGTTCTAGCCTATGAGAGGAGAAGCCCTCACAGTAGTGAAAAACGAAATAAGCTGTTTGTCACTACTAGGACTTGCAAAACACGAGTACATGTCCTACCTTGTGCATGCACAGCACCCTGCCCAAAGGGCGATCTAGAGCACATCGTAGGGGTGACTTAGGTGTAGTAAAAAGGGAAGTTTAGGCCTAGGCAAGAAGTTTGAAATGCCAAGTCAACGCGGCAGTAAACTGTGCATGAAGACACTGAAGTGGAAGGCTTGAGACAAGTTTCAGAGGCTACTTCTGTGGGTGGTGCACTCTGCGCTAAAGGGCCACTAGTAGAATTTAATTTACAGGCCCTGGGTTTATGGTATGCCTTCTTACAAGGTAATAACAGGTAAACTAAATACGCCAGACAGGTGCAAGCCAATCAGACCATGTTTTAGGGGGAGAGAGCATGTGCACCTTAGCAATGATTAGCAGTGCTAAAGTGCACAGAATGCCAAATCCAATGAAAGCAGGGCCAGAAAAATAGAAGGAGGGAGGAAAAAAGTTTGGGGATAACCCTGCAGAAAGAGCCATTTCCAAAAGTGTGGTATGCAGTGTTATAGGTAGTATAGATGTTTATTCTGTACTCTACTCAAAATGCAAATAAATAAAAAAAGAATAAGTCAAAAACACAGCACAATGAAAAATCACACTCCTATTGATGAAAGTAGCGAGATGGAAAAATATGTAACAAAAGTCCAATGAGGGGAATTAGAGATATGTATTTTTAAATGTAAATAACACCAAAAAAGCTAGATCCATTGGAGGTGAGTTTCCACTTCAAAATTTATAGAAATCAGCTTAATGCTTCCGTAATGTTTTATTGAGAAAAGGGAAAGAAGTAATCAGTTCCAATAGTTATTAGTCCGGTGAGTTTATGACTGTCTGGAAGCTGAAATTCAAATAAAAAAATCCGCGAAATGACAGTCCAATCTGCTGATATCACGGTTTGGAACAGATAGCAACATTCAGTAGACGAACAGCCAACACGTGTTTCGCCCCTTAAGCGGGTAGGCGGGGGCTTTCTCAAGGCCCATCCAGAACAGAATGAAATCTTCTGGCGTCAGTAGTCACAATTGTAAATAGAAATCTGAAATAGCGGTAAGCGAGGAAAATCCTCTACAAAGAATTAGCCAAACAGTCCTCAGCGCGTCCTGCGTTAAATCGATTTAACGCAGGACGCGCTGAGGACTGTTGGCTGTTCGTCTACTGAATGTTGCTATTTGATTTGAATTTCAGCTTCCAGACAGTCATAAGCTCACTGGACTAATAACTATTGGAACTGATTACTTCTTTCCCTTTTCTCAATAAAACATTACGGAAGCATTAAGCTGATTACTATTAATTTTTGAAGTGGAAACTCACCTCCAATTGATCTAGCATTACAACTTATTGGGAGGCTTAGGGTCCAGGCCTTCCGGTTTTGAGTTCCCACAACCATTTTATAAATTCGGCATTCCAAGGAAGTCTACTGGCTGGACTCCCCCTATCTTCTCAACACCAAAAAAGCATTAATCTCCAACCTCAATCACCTGGGTGCACTTGACCGGTTCTTGGATGAGTGTCAAAGCCGACAATGAAGGGGGAAAGGTTGGATACAGGAACCAGGTTCATCTCTGTCAAAATTTTCACCTTCTGACAAACTCTAAAATGGAAGTTAAAATTCCTCCAAGGGGCAGAACAGCTGGCTATGGCCAAGAAGGAGTCCATGGGGCCCAAACGGCCAGTGGACAATGTTCAAGGGTATTACTTACCTTCTGGTGGGATTGAGTGGGAAAAATTCAAAATTTGCATCCAAAGAAGGTCAGATCCATCCAGTGGGGCAAAGCTGTGTCCCATATGCAAATACCAGGCATGGGAGTAGGTCATCCCATTTCCCACAGAGTTTTTCTAGACAACCCCATAATCATACCTTTTAGGGCCTTGTTGTAGCTCTTCACAACAAACCCATTGGTTTGGGGGTGATAAGTGATAATGAACTTGTAAGTCACCCCATACTCCTCCCATATACAATTCAAGTACGCAAACATGAGGTTTGTACCCCTATCTGAGATTACCGCTTTGGGGAACCCCACTTTGGTAAAGCTACCAATCAGGGCCATGGCCTCCATGGGCACAGTTACTATCCTCAGAGGTAGGGTCCTAGAGGCATGGTCTTCCAAAACCATGATGGATCTGTTCCCTGAAGCTGTTCTGACATCTAGGGGACCAGTAATGTCAATCCCCATCCCCTCAAAAAGCATCTCCCCACAGATATTGTGATCAGGAGAGCCCTGGGTTTCCCTTCTGTTTTGCCACTATCTTGACAGGTGATGTAGTAGAGAGGGGATTGCTTCACCTTGTCAAACATCTGGGGCCAGTAAATGTGGTTGGCCCACCTGTTCCAGGTTTTGGTCTGCCCCAAATGCCTAGCCAAGGGATATCATGGGGTATGTTTAGGAGGAATGCCCTCTTGGGGGACCACCAACCTGATTGCTCTAGGTCATGGACCATAGCCCTGCTGTATAACACAATTCCTTCCCAGTAGGTCCTATAGGTTCCATTGATATCCCCCTGTTCCTGGACCTCATTCTGGCTCCGAAGGCCTTCAAGGTTTGGACACACTTTCCGCTCTTGGTAGAATCCCTCTTTGGAGTGTTTTCTAGCTTCATGCGACTCTGAGATTTGTGGCAGATCTCTCAGTGTAGGCTCCTCTTCCCCCTCAGACTCCAGATATTCCACTTGAGGGTGAGATTCCTTCTGGGCTATGGGAAGGTCGGAGGCTGGTTTCACATGCCCCTTTCCCTTACCTTTATTTATGGGAATCTGGGCCATTGTTTCAGACTCCAAGCTCCATTGACTTCCTGGCAGGGTGTCTGGGCTCTCACCACACACCACTCAGGCAGATTCAGCATCTCTGCATTAGTCTTCCCTTTCACTGTTGCCCAAGCAGAGATTTATAGGTTGTTTCCCAACCCAACGGATGTTCCACTGGAATGTCAGGGATCAAAGCTACCTTCTCCAGGCCAGTAACCCTTTCCCACTCAATGGTGATCATTACTATGGATGAGATGTCACCTCATTGTAAGCGTTGCCTACCCTAGGAAGATCATCTGCTATAATCTGCTCTGGGGGAACCAGACAGTTCATCACTGTGGTCCTGCTGGCTCCTCCATCCCTTAGAGTATCTACCATGTTCCCATTGAGCTCCTGAGTTTTATGTTGCCCTTCTTTTCCTCAAAGGCCATTCTCTTTTCTTCACGTGCAAGTTTCTTCTCCTCCAGTGCTGTGGCTACTAGTTTGCCCTGTGACTCCCATGCTGATTTCTCATCACATGAGCTTTAACTGGCAGCTGGCCAGTTCAGAAAGACGTAATTTGGCAGAGCCTACTTCTCTCTGGGTCTTGGATGGTACACCAGGAAATCCTTTTTTGGGACTGGTGGTTACCTGCCCCTTCACCCTCTGGGCTGCATCTATTGCTTCATCTTCAAAGGGGGTATGTGTTTGGCTGGTTTCTTCCCTGGCCTTGAGGACCTTTACACAATCTGCCTTCCTAGCAATCTGGCCAACTTCAATTGCCGTTCTCTCCATAAGGCCTTTATCTTCACCACTGTGACAGTTGTCAGGGTAACCAGATCATCTCTATGGGTTATATGTCTGAACCCCGGGTGCCTAAACCACGCGTGGCTCAACAACTAGGTCAGAACATTGACCTCAAATGCGTTTACAATGATTTTACCATTGTAAACGCATTCCTGGTAAAGGCATTACCAATCAGCATGCATAACCCAGCATGCTTCCACCCCAGCCCCCTACCCCACCCCTTAAACCTAAAACCTGACCCACCCTCCTCCCCTAAACCCTAATCACCCCCATTTCCCCACCCCACGCTAAAAACTAAAAATACCCCTAATCCCCACCCGCCCCTAAAACCTAAACCCTGCCCCCTAAACCCTAATCACCTCCAGCACCCAAAAACAGCCCAGTCCCAGCCCAACTCACCTCCTCCTTCACTGCGTCCACTCCGACTCCCTTCTGTACCTTAACCACGCATGTACGTTGTTCAGACATGAGTGGTGAAGGTACCAAAACCAGGGAGTCATGGAAAATGAAAGCATTCTTTTGCTTTTGTTTTTCACAACCTTGTGGTTCCGGACTCGTTCTTCCGGGTGTTTACCATCTCTATGTCCCCTTAGACTTTTAAAGGAGCACATATTTCTCAGAAAAAAAACAAAAAAGATTCCAATTGATAATCTAAAATCAATATTTGCTTTAAGTTCAATTTGGAAATTTTCAACTTAAGACTTGATGGCTGAATGGTACTGCTAAACATAAGTTTCCGGTTCCTAAAGCTGAACACCATGCTGAGAAAGTGGATTATTAGTTGAAGAGGAAGGTAGTCTACCACGAGTAATAATGTCTTTATCCATATAAGGTCCAGGAAAGGGTTCAGTGATTTAACCTGTTCAGTGTGGAGGATGGCTCAAAGCTAATTTACTTTTTTCATTGAAATGATGATCATCACGCATGAAGCGTTGATGTCATTTCAATAAAAATGAATGTGACGTGAGCCAATTGGCTCATTTTACTTTCACTGCATGGGTGCTCGGCGGGCTATCTTAGCCCCTTGAGCACAGATGCAGATGGGAGAGGTATCATTGGAAAGGGGAGAATCTCTTCATCTAATGATACCTTTGCCCAGTGATCCCTGCTTTGGGATCACCACAGGAGGGGGTATCCCCAGCAGGGATCCACCCACTAGACACCAGAGAGAGGGGGAGTGGTATCTTGGGCAAGGGCTTGTGCTCCCCCTGAAATTTTTTATAGGTACAGTCTTTCTACCTCCCCTCCCCCGGGCGGCAGATCAGGGCAATTACCCTAATCTACCCCGTTGTGAACAGAAAGCCCATTAGATATTAGGGGTTATTTATCTTTGTAATAGTAGGTGTGGGGACTGCCCAGCATGAACATCACCTTGCGCTCACCCTACCAAAACAATGAAAATAGTCTTTCTGCCCCTCTGGGGGGCAGTTTTGGACAGTTAACCCATCTGCACCCTAGAGGTGTAGAGAGCCCACTAGACACCTGGGTTTACTTTTTTAAGTAATCCCTGGGCTGAGAGGGGCTGCCCAGCATTAGCATGGCCATGTCCCTACACCCATTAAAATGAGTAAATAGTCTTTCTGCCCCCCTGCAGGTTCCCGTGGAGGCAGAAAGACCACTAGACACCAGGGATTACTTTTATAAATTGTAAAGGTGGAGGCTGCCCATTATGGGCAGATCCATGCCCCCCACAAAAATGAAAACAATCTTTCTGCCCCCCTGTGGGAGTAGATGGGGTCAATTACCCCCATCTGCCTCCTGAGGGGGCAGACAGCCCACTAGATACCAGGGATTACTCTTCTTTAACTGTAGGGATGGGGGCTGCCCAGCTGGGCCATGCCGCCATCCCCCATACAAACAGGGACACCATCTTCTGCCCCCCTGGGAAACAGATGGGAAAAGTATGCCCATCTTCTCTAGGGGGTACACAGCCCACTAGACACCCGGGATAATGTTTTTAAAAATTATAGTAGCGGGTTGCCTAGCATGGACATGGCCATATCCCCATCCCCCTAAAAAGGCAAACAGTTTATCTAGCCGTGTGAGGGCAGATGGGGCAATTACCCCATCTGCATCCCGGGGGGGCAGAAAGCCCACTAGAAGGCAGGGATTACCTTTTTCTTAATTGTAAGGGTGGATGCTGTGCAGCATAGACATTGCCATGCCCCACCCCATCAAAAATGGGGAAACAATCTTTCTGCCTCCCCCATTGGCAGATGGGGTAATTACCCCCGGTCTGCCCCACAGGAGAGCAGCAATCCCACTGTATGGCAACTATATATACTTTTAATAAAATAATGGGATTGGTCTTTCCAAGCCTCAAATCAGGCCCCACCCTCACCCTTGAAACCTCAACAGTCATTATGCTCCACTGTGGACTGATGCATTTCGCCCCAATGGCAAGCAAGAGGACAATTTGATTTGTTTGGATTTTGTTTTTTCAAGTGGGCCAGGAGAATTTGTCTAACTTCCAGTATCATCTCACTTACAATGATCAACAGTTGCAATTTTTGGGTTTGGATAGGCTGCCACCTATAAAAAAAAACTACCACACACAGGCAGTTCTGAAAACTAGACACGTGGGGGAGCACAGGGTGGTGTGCTCTGCATGCATCCCACACCATTTTCTTACCCACAATCCCCTGCAAACCTCACATGTTGACTAAAAGCACACATTTCCTCACATTTCTGAGATTGAAGGTTCCGGAATCCACAGCAAACCACATAATTCCCACCATCCAGCCTTGCCCCACTTGCGCCAATATAAATGCTGCTCTGTTGGACCTAGTGGCAGGATCGGATCCAGCCGAGGTCAATAGTAGTCCCCACTCAAGGGCTCACATTTTCCTTGGTTTGATCCATTCCTGTCACGCGTACCAGCCCCAGCCACACAAGTGACACCGCATTTTTACTGGCACAAGTGGCACAATGCTGGGTGGTACGAATTTTATGGATTCCAGTGGATTCCAGAAGTTTCCATTATAGAATGTAGGAAAAATGTGTGATTGCAGGCAAGGTTTGAGGTTTGCAGGCCATTGTGGGTACAAAAAGCTCATGGGATCCATGAAAGTCACCATTCTGGATTTCCCTAGAAGTCCACTATTCAAAAATGTATATATTTGGTGGGTTTCCCCAGGTGCCAGTTGAGCTAGGGCACAAAAACCACAGCTACCCACTTTGCAAAAAACAGGTCCGTTTTCAGTGGAAAAATGTGATGTGTCCATGTTGCGTTTTGGGCCCTTCCCTATCACAGGCCCTAGGTCTACCCACAAAAGTGAGGTATCATTCTTATCAGAAGATTTGGGGGAGTGCTAGATGGAAGGAATTTTGCTGCTCCTTACAGAGTCCAGACCTTTCCATCACATACATGTGAGGAAAAGTGTTTTCTTAGTCAAAGTCTGAGGTTTACAGAGGATTCTGGGTAAAACAACCTGGTGCAGCTATGCATATCACCCCTTCCTGGATTCCTGTAATTGTCTAGTTTTAAAAATGTACAGGCTTGTTAGATGTCCCTGAGCTACGGCCCAAAAACCACAGCTACCCACTTTGCACAAAACTAGTCAGTTCTGAGTGGAAAAATTTGCTATGTCCATTTTGTGTTTCAGGCCATTTGCCTGTTGCGAGTACTAGGCCTAAACACACACGTGAGGTACCATTTTTATTAGAAGACTTGGGGGAATGCTGAGTGGAAGGAGGCTTGGGGATACCTGCAGACTCCAGAACTTTCAATCACAGAAATATGAGAAAGAAAATGTGTTTTTCAGTCAAAGTTTGAAGTTGGCAAGGGATTCTGGGTAACATAACCTGGTGAGAGCCACACAAGTCACCCCATCCTGGATTTTCCAAAGTGTCTTCTTTTAAAAAACATACAGATTTGCTAGGTTTCCACTGGTGCCGGCTGACCTAGGGTCCAAAATCCACAGCTAGGCACATTGCAAAAAAGGTATCCATGTTGCATTTTGGGCCGTTTCCTGTCGGGGGCACTAGGTCAACCCTCACAAGTACCATTTTTATTAGGAGACATAAGGGAACACAGAGTAGTAGAACAAGCGTTAATACAAATTGTATTTTCCGGCATTAACACCCTCCAAATGGAAAACTGTGTGAAAGAAACAAGTCATTTTGAGAATTTCCCTCTAATTCATGTGCTAGTATTCACGAATGTGTAAAAAAACCCTGCTTCTCAATACCATATCTTGTGCCCATTTTGGAAATATATAGGTTTCCATGATACCTATTTTTCACTATTTACCATGAGAATTGCTCTATACCCTGTAGACAATAAAAACCCTTGGCTCTGGCTACCTCAAGGTCTTGGAAAGCCCACAAACCCTACATATCCCACAACTAGAATGGTCAAGCAGATGTAATGGCATATTGCTTTTGTAAATAGGACATTGTGATGCCAAGTTACAACTGACAACTTTGTCACAAAGGCCACTTTTTTGCTACTAATTTTCAATATTTTTTTAGTTTAACACTGAGACCCATATTTACCAAAAATGATGCAAAACAGCTGAGAAACTGCAAAAAAACTGGTCAAAAATATTACCGCCAGCTAATACCATTCCTTAGCACCATCTGTGCACCATATTTATAAAATGACTTTCAATGGCACTAAGATATTTTTAGCATAAACGAAAATGACGCTAATCTTTCAAACACGCCGTAAGTAAAAAGGATGCTAATTCTGCAAAAGTGACGTTAGCACGATAAGTGGCATTTTTTATGCCTAATGCTTTAGCGCCATATTCAATAGCATTAGCGTAAAAAAATGTGCGAGCAGTAAAAAAAATTGGAAGAGAATGCAGGCCAGGAGAAACCCCAGAGAGATTCCAATCAGCCCAGTGCCAGCCAGGAGGGACCAGCAAAGTCCCAAGAGAAGGAGAAGAGGAAGAGGAAGTGTTGCTTTAGTGAGGACGAGGAGTGGCATCTTGGTCAGATAAATGATGGAGCACCAAAACCAGCTCTTCGTCACCTCCATATTGACAATAGGTAGGACAGGGCTATATGGCAGGCAATAGTGGATAAAGTCAACAACTTTGCAGAGGTGAAGCTGATTGTAAGAAGTGTTGGCACGATTGCTAGTGCAGAACTAAGGAGAAACTGGCCAGGAACTGAAAGGCAGCACTGCAGACTGGAGGTGGAAGTCCTTCACCCCATGACGGGCTGGATGAGCTATAGAAGATGGTTTCAGTGGTCAGCCCGGAGGAGCTGGTCACTGGAATGGCAGGACAGGACAGCGCAGACCACCATTAACTACCACAAATGCATGGTAAGTTGAAGGGGGGACTATCTGGAATTTTGCAAAGGGCAGAAGGGGGAGGCACAGAAGACACACTGAATGCATACAAAAGAGTTGCATCAGGACACATAGGGCCAGAACGAAAAGGCCCCATTGCCAACAGAGCTTCACTTTTAGTGATGCTCTGGTGGCGCTATGCACTCTGACAGATACACAGGCGGTCATTCTGACTTTGGCGGGTGGCGGAGGCCGCCCGCCAAAGTCCCGCCATCAGAATACCGCTGCACGGTCAAAAGACCGCCGCGGTTATTCTGTGTTTCCCGCTGGGCTGGCGGGCGACCACCAGAAGGCCGCCCGCCAGCCCAGCGGGAAACCCCCTTCCATGAGGATGCCGGCTCCGAATGGAGCCGGCGGAGTGGAAGGGGTGCGACGGGTGCAGTTGCACCCGTCGCGATTTTCAGTGTCTGCATGGCAGACACTGAAAATCTTTGTGGGGCCCTGTTACGGGGGCCCCTGCAGTGCCCATGCCATTGGCATGGGCACTGCAGGGGCCCCCAGGGGCCCCACGACACCCCATACCGCCATTCTGTTCCTGGCGGATAAAACCGCCAGGAACAGGATGGCGGTATGGGGGTCGGAATCCCCATGGCGGCGCAGCAAGCTGCGCCGCCATGGAGGATTCCCCAGGGCAGCGGAAAACCGGCGGTACACCGGCGGTTTTCCGTTTCTGACCGCAGCTGTACCGCCGCAGTCAGAATGCCCATGGGAGCACCGCCAGCCTGTTGGCGGTGCTCCCGCGGTCGTTGGCCCTGGCGGATTGAATCCGCCAGGGTCAGAATGACCCCCACAATGTGGTGTTAAGCAGCCACTTACTGTGACTTAACACCACCTTGTAAATATGGACCGTACACACGCAGCAGTTTGTCTGGAAGGGGCGTGCAATCAGTGTGGCTGTGCCACAAAAACACCCATTGCATATTGTTATTGCCCAAGGACTACATGATGACCTGAGGCTATGACTAAAGCCTTAGTATGGCACAACAAGGCGAAATGCTGTCCTTCCTCCTTGTGTCATTGCCTTTCTTATGTGTGCTGCATCCTGCAACAGCACCACCCATGGCACAGGACGCACCACACACATCAGAGGATGAAGATGTGGAAGGAACAACATTTATACGTAAAACCACCCGGTAGCACCAGTCTGTGCCACATGGACAGTACCTCCATAGTTCTGTGCGTAAGATCATGCCAGTGTTGTGACAGCTGGCAATATGCCCTCTTCACTCAACCACTGTTGACTCATCTGCTATGGACTGTCATTGTCTCAATTCCTACCTATTGTCAATTTGGACACCTCTGCACTAATGCACAGTTCTCCTACCCATGTCTCATTATATGTCCCTCACCCGTGGACCCTGAAGGTACATCAAATGGCTCAGGATCTCTCATGGGGTCAGTGAACTGGACATTGTACTGCATTGGAAAATAAACTTGCACAGTAAATACATCTCCATATTCACCTGTGTCATGCCATCTTTTACTGTGATCCATCAACTCATCTAAATGTATGCATTGTGTGAAGCTCTGTGAATGAGAACAGAACCTAATTACATGTGTGGCTTACTGTCAGACACAAAGCCCCACAATAGGACTCTAACATGAAAACGGTGACAGATAGTGTTGTGGACTACAATCAATTTACAGAGCCTTAACTTAAGTGTCTGGAAATTTCCTTGATGATACCACTAATACAACAAATATGTGAAGAGGCAAAATTGATCAGTGACGGGCAGCAGTCAGTGTACCAGGATACATACCCAAAATAAGGTGAAGTAAAATGTGCTACACTTTACAAGAATAATTGTGACAGACCTCAGCGACATGACAGTGGGTGTTGCATTCTTGCCTGTCAAAGAATTTGTATACACAATGTGATTGCCAGGAAATAGGGATAAACAATGTTTTGAGTATTGCAGCTAATCAGACAGCTCCTTGGTCATAGGGGATACACATAGGCATACATGAAAATCAATACAGAAAGCATACCCTAAGGCATTCCTCTAACTTGACCAGTGCACACATGAGAACACCCAGACACTCAATCTTCATGGACACCTAATTGTCTACAACTAACGGGATTTATTGGTACTTTAAAAACCTAAACTGTACACTATCCTACACTAAGCTAACCTATACTAACTTATCTAAACTTACCCCTACAGCTATCTAGTATAATCTAAACGTATCTTATACATGCAACACCACAGACTAAACATTGTGCCCCCACCCCCATTAAGAGACAAGATATGAGTAGGACAACATCAACTAAAGCTACACATTTAGGGCCTGATTACAACTTTGGAGGAGGTGTTAATCCGTCCCAAAAGTGACGGTAAAGTGACGGATATACCACCAGCCGTATTACGAGTTCCATAGGATATAATGGACTCGTAATACGGCTGGTGGTATATCCGTCACTTTACCGTCACTTTTGGGACGGATTAACACCTCCTCCAAAGTTGTAATCAGGCCCATAATAACTTAACCTATATCCTAAACAAATATATATTTTTTGTAAATATTTTAATGGAAATTTTTATTTCTTTGTATTTTTTTTTTTTTTTTAACATAGAGGACCATACATAACCCCAACCCCCAAAACAAAAAATGAAACAAAAAACCTACCCCGCAACTATACTTACTCTATCCTACATCTAACCTAATCTATGCTACCTAACCTATTACTACCCACCAAAAACCCACAAAAACTAAATACAACAGAAGGGAAGGAACTAGAAGGTTGTTCATATACTGGATTACAGCTTCTTCAGCTTCTTTTTAAAAAGCTTTAAGAGTTTGAAATTGTGAGCATTGTCCTGCTCCAGTCTGTCGAACCTGGCCATAATAGCTGTCATGTCCCTCCTCATGTCCGCCTCAAAGCTGGAGGATGTGGCTGCTGCAGGTGGCTGTTGCAGTGCTTGTGTTGCCATTGGTGCCGTGGACATGGAGGGGGTTGAACCTGCTGAGGCACACCTGACCCTTGATGTGGTACTCGATGTGCTCTGCCCTGTTGCGGTCTGTTTAGGAGGTCCCCCATGTGTAAAGGCAAGCAAAGACACCAATAACTTCTCCCGCCGATATCTCCTGGACATCTTCCTGTAACCTGCTTGTACCTCTATGATATGTCGGAAACGCTCAGCCCTCTTATCAAAAGCACGTTTCTGTGCTGAGCTCATAGTGCAGCTAAAACATAAGGAGAACATGACATCAAATACTGCATTGGGAAGAGGAAGAACAACCATTCAATGTACACAACATCATCAGATGATGCATGCTGTCCACCAGACATTCCACAACAATGTCAATTACCAAATCAAGACTAAACTTCCTACCCGCCATCTACGGTATCATGTTCATGTCACAGGGCTAACGGTTATCCATTGTTGCCCATTTTGGCCCAGAGGTAATTTGGACTAGTGCCTCCTTGCACCACATTTGGGTCATCATACTTGTCCCAAATCCCTGTGCCATAGTCACAAAGTGTCACAATACATGCATTCCACCACTTTGACACCCCTTAAGCTGCATTATACCTTTGCCAGGCATTATGGGTGCAAGGTGGGGTTCACCCGGTTGGGGGGGCAGGAAAAATGGCGTCGGGACTTCTTGAAGATTCCAATGCATCATTCATGTTTTCTTCAGTTAACACCTGCTCAGAGCATGTATTACAAGTGGGCACACCATTGCTTACAATGGGCCCCTATGTACAGTCAAGGGTTAGTACCAATATCGTTTGCCCTAAGCCTGAACAGTACATCTATATTGTCTACATATTTTGTACCTATTGCCACCTACCCTGTGGCCTGGTGTGCAAAATTTATAATGCGCACATGGTGGTGGTAGGAGTGCCCTAAGAACACAGGAAGAGTGGCGCTGTACTTGGTGCAGTGACAGTTTTCCTTATTATTGAAGTTCCTCTGCACATGCATTATTTGCAGCTCCTAAGTACCAGGTACATACTCACCATCCACATTCTATACACACGTGTTTTGACCAAGCTCACTCACAGTTATCATGATGGGTAGATTATGTAGGTTAATCTGCACACATCTTGTTTGCTAGAATCCATAGACATGTCCCACATCCATCTGGAGCAGAGCTGAAATCTCAATGTGTACTCAACTGACTGTTGCCCCGCACAATAAGGTTCCTTGCATGGCCGCTGCCTCACTTAGTTTCAAAAGAGTAATGAGGCACCAGTGGTGCAAGTGTCTTCTTGATAAGCCTCCTAGAGACCTCAACACATGTACAGCATTTGTAAAATATCCTGAGTAAATTAAAGCAACGTGTGGCACACAGTGCTGTAACATGTGCTGTGACAAATATGTTGGCAACATGCATGCTAATCAGAAAAACAGCACCTCTGACACATATCTTTACTGACATCACTGTGTATGTGGGCGTGTTTTCCTTTTCCTAATACCCACAATTCCATAGCAGCACACAATAGCACTTGTGGAACAATCAACTTAATCTACATCCTCAACATTGCATCAGCCATAATGTCAATACCCAAACTCAGATGATGTTATATTATTAGTCACACATGCCATTTTAACATTGCATTTCATACTTCATACAGTCTCACACAAAATCCTGGAATGACACATGTGATGCACAAGATGACTCTTACTGGTTGCATCGGGGTCTTCAATCTGGGGAACATCTCCAATTATGTAGGGTGAAGGCCCACCTGCAAGACATGATAGGAACACATAGCTTTGTGATTTTTGAACATTTGTGAGCATGGACAACTGTTATACATGCAACTTGTTTAGCTGAGTAAGCTACTTAACTTTGTGTTAGGAATGAACAACTGTCAACCATTACATTTCTGTCTGTAAGACAAAGGGCTAGATTAAAGAGCCCCTGGCTCCACCAGAGCGTCACTTTCCGTGACGTTCCTGTGGTGCTGTTCACTGCACCATATGTAAAAGGAGCTGTTATGCCACTTTTTGTAGCGTAACGCCTCCATATACATATGGGGCAGCATGACAGCGTATTCTGCGTAGAGGGGCATTGAATAGTTGTTGCAGTGGCCTTCCCATTGTAACACCCATATCTTTTGACGCTGCCTGAGATTTACAAGACATCGTACTTCCTTCCAGCGCCAAAAGAGTAACAACACCTCAGGGTGGTGTTAGCATGGCAAAGAGGTCAGGAATGCTATAATACCTCCTTGTTTCTTGCTTTCAATATGTGTGTGCCATATGAAGGCACACACATAAGAGGTAAAATGTCATGGATGTGTGCGTATGTGCAGGTAGGCATCCCTTCCTGAACATTTACAATCTAACATAACAGATGTTTTGGTACTACTAACTGGCCTGCATTGTGCAGCATACATAGAAGTGGTGTTTTGCCATTGTAGAATGTTTATGTCCAGGAAGGGATATCTTGCTGCACATAGACACTCTCCTCAATACAGACATACTTGCACTGAGGTCCAAATATGCCTGCATTGGCACTGGCTTCTGAGTTATGTGCCAGTGCAGGCGCAGACGCAGGCCTACCCCATAGTCTTGGAAATATGGGGCAGGTCTGTTTTTAAAATGCAGAGCGGAGCAGTGCAGTGCTGCTGATGTTGGCACAGCACTGTGCTGCACATGTTTCTCACAGATGTGGCTCATAGTTATCATACAAGAACATGCACAGATTTTAGTTGCAGACATATGTACATGTTTCAGATACATATTTTTAACAATATAGGGGGGCAGGATACTGTCCATTGGCTAAAGCATTGACTCTTGTAGTTGATCCATGTGAAGAAGCAGGCAACCACTCAGATGCTTGCCTGTTTTCAATCCCTTAGCCCCCAAACATACCTCCATCATGTGCGTGCCATATGTAACATATGGCACACCATGGCGGATATCAGGACACTGATATTGGGAACCCTGTCAGTATGGTTGCATTTGGCATGTTTAGCACCATACATTAATATGCTTCACATGCAAAGTGGAAATTGGCTTTTTGATGACAAGGGAACAGTCAGGTAATCAGCCACCCTTAGGCAGAAATATAGGTTGACTTCAGAAAGTAACAGTGTAACCAAGTTGATGTTAAGGCTATATTTTTTGGGTGCCATCTACAGCAGTAATACGCCGCTTGAATTCCTCAGGCCTGGTCCTGCTGTCATGTGGTACCAACCTTTCACACTGCCATAATGCTTGCACTTGGCAAAAATGTACATATGGTTAGGTAGTAGTTGCCTCCATTGGTAACATTCCCTTCAAAAAATTAGACACAGATGTTGCATCATAAGGCAATCCCTCCTTCTTACATTTGTGTAACTGTCATGTCATTGTGCACATACATAAGTCTCGGCACACACACACCCATGACTGTCAATACTCCTGCATCATGTTTTCCATCACTTTAATAATTCTTACCCCATTTACAAAGTTGTAACAACCATGATGGACATGTAATTTTGTGCATGGGAAACATGTACTCTTGCACCATTGCACATGTGTGTTTGATACTTGACACTTTATGGTGTATATATGATATACAATGTTCACAAAGAGGAATGTGCAATTTGTCTGCAACTGGTGCATTTCTAAGCTCTCTTAAGTGCCGTTTGATATAGACACTAAACTTCCTGTCCTGACCCTTCACAAAACATGCTGCAGTCAGCCTTATGTCCTTCTGTCATGCACATGCAGATAAGGATGTTGCAATGCAAAAGGGTACTTACCAACTGGTCCACGCGCAATGAGGTCTGCCCATCAATGTTTGAGTTGGTGATCTATCTGCATGACGCCAAAGATCCTCTAAAAGTGGTGGAGCACCTTGCCCCACTGCAGTTTCCCTGCCTCTTTTGGGTAGCCATGGATGACCCGGCCACCCATATTCAACATCCTGAGGAGGTAGTGCTTCACCAACCAGATGAACCCTCCCAGTTCATCTCCACTAATTTGTTGGGTTCTCCCCTTCCACAACATAGTGCAGTTTCACTCCATTGCAAATATATCACCCCCCCAAAATTACCCCAACAGACTACGCTTCCCCAAGACAAACACCCCACAAAACAAATACTATGACATGACAAAAATACTACACAAAACTTACATAAATGACAAAATTGACAGGACAGAATCAGGACACAGCACAAAACTCAGAAGAAACCACCACTCCTCAACCAGCACCAGCTCCCCACAACCTCTCACAATCACAGACTAAAAGACTATAAAATAAAGAGAAAGTGAATTCACTGTACCATGTTTGCAGCAAGAAAGTCCTGTTTCATCATTTGCGTCATATTTGCTGATATGCTTTATTTTTTTTGATGCATGACAGTCATGCATGGTTTTTTTCCATGAAGGCTGACAAGTCCTGTCGACTTGCGAGTGACGCACAGGAATGAGGCATCATATTATTGATTTGCGATGTATGGAGAATTGTTGTTTGTGTCAACATTTTTGCCACATAGCAGGAATGCATGGATTTTGTTGGAAAGGCCGACAGTGCACCCAGATCCACATTCCTAGTTACAGGGGCTATGCACCTATGTAGTCAGTATGGTATGGCTACTTGTGTGTGCATGTGCATTCATATATGAAACTGTAACATTGGAATGTGTTACCATTTGTTTGTATTGGTGCATGATGCATGCAGTGACTGATACTGTTTGCATATGTGCATGTGTTTGTAGACTTTTTACACATACATGTTACCACATATGTACTGGGAGTGTACATATGTCATGTAACACATATTTGTGGGTCTTCCACATTGCCATGTCTGATTTCCAAATCTATGTTTGACAACACCACTTTAGATATGATGGGCTATGTCCAATACATGTTCATGCATGTGATACCCTTGACAAATTGTACACAAAGTATGCTGTGGACTACAGCTGGTTTGATTTCACATAACCCTCAGTAATATGAGTGCATGTGTCCACACTGTCATGTGTTATATGGTTGAGGGTTCATGATTCTATGCAAACGATTAACATATGGTTCCCCATGCATATATGATGCAGGAGATGGTGTACTGACATGTGACAATGAGGGTCGGTATGTGGCGTACTTGTGGAAAGATATGTTTCGTGTAATATGTATAATGAATGCCAAAGGGGTGTGTTCATGGGATATGACACCTCTCAAATCTATCTTCCCGCATGGACATATGTTGCCCATTGTTTCATGGTTCTGTATTCATACATGTGACACCTATGTTACCCTATGTTGGAACATATCTGAAGGTCATGTATGATCATGTGATACATATACATTTTCATTAGTGGAAAGTTGACTTTTGTGCATACTCCAATACAGGATATCAACCCTGAGCCATTGAAGTGGTACATGTGTGCTGAGAATTCAGACATATGTGCCAAAGGCACACACATGGTACATACAATCAACCAAAACATGTTTGTTTTGACTGTTACATATGATGGTATACACTTTATTGCAGGGTTGCTCTCAGGCAATGATGGTGCCCTAGTCATCATTGTTCCTGTCGCACTTTGTGTTCCCACACAGACCCATGGTTACATGTATTGATGCAGGTTGATGGTGCTCCACTCAGCTCAGTCCACTATGCACAAGCAGCAGTCCCCTGACTGTGTCAAGAGTCAATGCAACCTCATCAGGGGAGTTAGGAGACCTTGGGCGGGGATCTACCTTTTTCATGATTGGTCTTCAGCAGTGCATTGCGCAGTCCCCTGTAGACAGACACAAATGTGATCCCATGGCCTAGGATGTTTTGTTTCCTTTGGGGTACTTGATGTCAGGCTTGCTCTTTCATGTACAGGGGGCTGGCTGCTTGTTTGTGTAGGACATGTCTCATCATTTGCCATGGTTTGACACAAATGGTTATACAATGTTTGGGTTTTTCATATGATGCTTTGTTAGGGCATTTATATCTTGTGTAACTTGCTTATGTTTTCTGACCCAGGGGACAGATAATGTAATCTGTCACTGCCGTCTGTCACAATAGTATGCAATGGGCAACTACATAGTGGTCGTTGCTGCCAACATGAATGGGTTATGTACTGACTCAGACATCCTCTGTGAATATATGTTTGGTGATCACATGGTAACATTGTTGTGTTGTACAGTCAGTATTGGTCTATGTGTGTTCTTTCTCCAAGCTTACCCTTTGTACACATCTTCTACTGCATCATTGTCCCGCCATACATGGACAGGATGCTACGTGAGACTTTTATACATTGTAGATGAACACATATTCCTCTACTGGCTAAGTGATAGCATCCCTCCCATTCCCAGACTTTGCTAGACTACATGACTTCCACACACACAACAGTACACCACCAACATCCCCTGTGTAGTGTCAGAGTGACCTCCCTATGTTGTATCTCCAAGTGTCTGAGGGAGTCACTCAGCTGCTCTTCCACATCTTTTGGGGTACATGGGCATGCACTCACATACGCATTCCACAACCTATGTCACTTTCACCATGAGTTTATCTTGTTAGTGTGTGGAGTCATCTCAGCTGCAACATTTCTGTCTCCTTCTTCACCCATACAATTTTGGATGGGTCTGTGACATGTTTGGACATTGCTAAACTTACATGCACATCTCAAACAGGATTGGCTGTGGAGACCTAGACATTTTAGGGTTTTGGTCCCAGTATATCACTTTCTCTTGGTTAGACATGTGAGTGTCATTGAGTGGTGTGTTTTCATACATCAAATGTGATTGTGTCATGCAGACTTTACTGACTTACCTAGCAGACACAGACCAACTATTGTAGATAATTGCGAACCCTTTCCTACCTAGGCCATACACCGGAACTGCAGTCTTCACATTTTTCTCCAGATTAGCTGCACGCATATGTGAAGACAACACAATAGTGTGACATGTGTCTACGAATGTCCATTGGAAGTGCTACAGACTATACCTATATTCCACCCACACATTCATGTGGTGGTGCATTATCCCATTTTATTAATCATTCCTGGCTATGGGGCATATTTGTAGTGGGTGGAGCAGCACCCATTGCTGCTTCACTTGTCTTGCGACCCTTAACATACTCCACAGTCAACAAGTGTGTGCTCTATTTCAGAGACAGCACACCATGCGGCATGTTTGGGGCAAATAGCGCTCAGGGTATGTAATGCCATTCATATACTGTGCAGGGTTAGGGCCAAACATTTGACCCTAACTCTGACCAGTACATAATGGTCCATTGATACCAATGGTGTTCCCCCTTACACACCTGCTCAGTGCTGGTGTCACAGCTACCCACCTGAGATGTGACACGGTTTAGGGCCAGATGTACCATCACAGCCCTTTGCGATTCGGAAATAGCGATTTTTAAGAAATTGCTATTTCCGACTCGAAAAGTGCCATGTATCACATTTGCAAATCGGTAATAGCGATTTCTTAAAAATCGCAAACGCTATTACTGAATCACAAATTGCGATACCGGCCCCATTCGCAGCTATGGGCATGTTGGCCCATATCTGCAAATTGTTTGCATTTCCAAAATTGCGATTTCTGAAGCAGAAATCTCAATTTTGGAAATGCAAAACCCCAGGGTGGTGAGGGGCTAAGGCACCCTCTGCTGCACCCCAAACATTTTTTGGGGGACATGTAAGGTGCACACATGCCAAAAGGGCATGTTTGCTTTACATGTACAATTTAAAAATGCATTTTAAATGCATTTTTCAATTTTGCACATGCTTACCACCAAGTCCAACTTGGTGGTAATTAGCGATTCCTAAATGCCAAAATTGCATTTAGGAATTGCTTCATCCATGTGCTAAGAAATCGCAAATAAGGAATCCCTATTTGCTATTTCTAAATTTAGAGAGTCGCAATTTGCGACTCTCTAAACAGCGTCGCAATTTTAAGCAAAACGCTATTTTAGGGATTCCTTAAAATTGCGTTCAGAATGTATTTCATACATTCTGAAATGGCATTTTGCATTCGCAAACGGGCATTTGCACCGTTTGCGAATGCAAAATGCTTTCATACATCTGGCCCTTAGTTCCTTAGTTTCAAGTAAACCATTTTGAAACACCCCTACTGTATGTACACCCCCTTGCACAAATATTGGCAGGCGTAGGCATGATGTGGTACAAGGGGTTGGAATTGGTGCAATGCATACATTATGCAACTTAGTATTTCTGCTGTGTGGCTCGAGGTCTTAGAGAGCCACATGAGTGTGCGTAATGTAACACTGATGTGCGGCATGGAGGTGCTAGACCCTCTTAAATCACAACCTATTTACCAACATTCTTTGCAACTGTTGTGGTTTTTCCCTGCTCTCTGAAGTACGGGCAACTAACCAAACGAATATGAAGCATATAATGGACAACCTGGTGCAAAGTGATTTAATGGTGATATTCACAGGGTGATTTTTTGTTGTACAGTGTCTAGGTGAAGAAGTACAACTTGCTGTCTCCTGCGAACTCCTCCAGCAGTGTTTTGGTCTTCCCCCTCCAACTGTGCTGCATCATTGTCATCCTCCTCCTCATTGGGGACATCTACCAGTTCATCCAACGGGCACTAGTTTGAATACAAATGTTAAGCAAGATTGCATATACAAGGATTATCTTGCATACTAGTGGTGGTGCATACAAGAGGATTCTTCTTGTCAGTGCCAGGTACCTGAACCTTGACCTCAGGACCCCAAATGTCCTATCCACTGCATTTTGTGTCCTTCTGTGGCCTTAATTGTATGTCTGCTCTTCCTTCATTGTCGGGTTGGCAAACAGGGTCATCACCCATTGCTTGATGCCATATCCTTGGTCGGCTGCAAAGGAATGTGAAAACATTTGTCAGTCATGCACATTTGTGGTTTCCTATGTGCCATGGCAGATATTAGTTTTAGGTGGAGTGGTGACTCAGACGTGCATCTGGTATTGTGTGTGTTCCTGTTTGGTTGAATTGATGCATTGGTGTGTGGTGGTGGACGTTACTATCAATGGTTGTGCCTCAGGGACCTGGTGATTGTCAAATTAAATCTGGACTGCCAATATGTGTTGTGTTGTCCATACTAGTTACAGTGCTAATGTTAGTGGAACCTACCCCCTCCTTGCACCACAATAGCATAATTTGTATTGTCACTATGGTAGAAAGACAAGGCCACATTCAGGCCACCATGTTTCCATGTGGCACTATGCATGCTGTATGACACTTACTGACCCTTTGTGGTAGATTATGCCTGTGCCAGGCATCATGTGTACAAGGGGGCGATTCACACAATAGGAAGACTAGCAACATTGGTTCAGGGGATTCTCCAAGGTTCCTAGGCATGTTTTTTCAAAGATACTTTCAACACCTGCTCAGAGCAGGTGTTAGAAGGGGGCACACCATTTATTTAAATGGGTCCCCATGTACTGTGCATGCAATGGTCAGGTTTGTTGTCAGTACTGCTACAGTGTCCATCAATGGCATACATTATCTTGACACAATTGCACCTACTCTGTACCATGGTGTGCCGTATATTGTATACGGCGCACACATGGCAGTAGGGTGCAATTAAGGGGCATTATTACAGTGGCGGTGCGTTCGATGCTGTGCCACTCTCCTGACATTCGGCCCTCTCTGCCTTCACTTGAGAGCGGCAGAAGAGTGATGTTCCGGAAATTTGAACCTATTTTGTGTGTTGTGTACCATGAGGCAGGTGTTGTGACCTGTGTGTAGCATGTTAATTCCACCCCTTTTCCCTTGGAAAAGCTCCCATGCACAAAGTGTTGTTGTTGCCATTTGCTGGCTGGCATATGTATATGGATCATGGGCATTGTGTGGCACAGTTGTATGGTATGTTTTGTGAGGTATGCATGAATTTTCAGACACCTGTGTGACATAAGAGGGAATGATGTGGTTCTCTGCAATGCCCTGCATCTCATGACCAGTCCTGATAAGTCCCATGTCTCTCCATTCGGAAGCATCTCTGGCCTCTACCAGTACATTGTCAGTAGCCCAGGTACCACTGTCCCCTGTTGGTACCCTGGTATCATGTTAGAGAGTTGTAGAAGCACCAGGTATGATTGTAGGTGTTCTATGAGGTATCCATCCCTACACATGGTCTTTCATGGCTGGTGATGTTGTATTCCTATGTGTGAGACACAATGCACCAGACACAATGGGTACGTTTGGTATGTTTTGGTGATATGTGGTTGGTGATGGTAACTCTTGGATGGCATTTGATATTGGTGCAGCCGGAGGTTTCTACATCATGACAAATGTGGGGCTGTGCCTATATGTGACGTTTTTTTACGTTGACACGGACAATGCCATTCACATAGCTGAGCTATTCCTTGTTCAGTTTTATGTGTGAGGGATCTGTATTTAGTTGTCAACCGGTGGACATTTGTAGTGGTTTGGGCCCGGTTTTTGTATGAAAAGGGGACATAGCTCCACCTGTCCTTCACCTGGTGTATCAGTTAGGTTGTGCCGCTATTATGTACATATGGGTGTATGTGTGTGTGGTGTGCAATGAATGTGATGTAGTGTGGCATGTGGCATATGTGCTGTTGTCTGTACATCTGTGTTCCCCTGTCCATGTGTGTTTAGTGTGGTGTATGTTTTTTTGTCCTACAAGTGTGATAATGATGCCTGTGTAATAATTGGTATGGTGGCTTACCTACGAGTAGCCCCTTGATTATTGCTCATCCTGGATCTGCTTGTTGATGGTGGAGTGCCAGAATATGTAGGCATCATGGAAGCTGCTGGACTATTTGACTAGGATGTTAGTGAAGAGCCCATTGTGGTCCACAATGGCATGAAGATTTATGGAATGGGTGTGTTTGCGGCTCCTGTAGAGGTGTTCCGTTTCAGCAGGTGGCACAAGTTGGACATGGGTGCAGTCTATTGCACCCAGCGCATGCGGAAACGCGGCAATTTGATAGAAACCTTGCTTGGTCTCCTGCTGCAGTTGCTGGGTGTTGGGGAACTGGATGTGGTGGGGTGTAAGGAGGATGATTGCGTCCAGATCGTTTGGAAGGAAGGTCGAGAAGGATGACTGGGACATACCACCCACTTGTGCCTCAGTTGTCTGGAACAATTCTGATGCCAGCAAATGGAGTTTGGTCATGGGTGGAACAAAAGTTGAAGTTTCCACCGTTGCAGTGATGTCTTGCGCAATGTGGTGCAGCTGGCGTACAATCAACTCCCACTTCAGATGCTGGAGTCCGATGACATCTTGTTCCCTGAGCGCAAGGATGGTTATACGCTGTAAAAATATCCTTTCCCGTCTATTGCACTGCCTTTGTGACGGCTGTGGTGGTGTTTAGGGTTGCTGAGGTGGTAGTGGTACGACATCTTTTCGTTGCTGTCATCTATGGCGTATGCCGACCTGGAGCAATAAATGATCCATGTTGTCCAGGGGGTTGCCAATGCTCCTTCTGTGTGTTTTCCTTATGTAGTAGTGTGTGGGCCTCATTTTAGCACCTGGTCTGACCAGGTGTTAAATTTTAACACTAATCGGACATAGCATCATTTTTTTTGGACCAGTTCCTTGTGCCTTTTTTGCATCTGCAGTAATTATGGCACTAGAGGGATAGAGGGATAGAGCCATTTTTTGGGAGGGAACGCCTACCTTGCATATCATTGATGCAAAATGACGCACGGTGGGGTGACGCTCCCAAAAAATGAAACTTACTCGGAAATTTTGTCTCTAGACGGGTCAGCGACAAAATATAAATATGGTGCTAGGTTAGCGCCACTTTTGCATCAGAAAAAAGGGCTCAAAGTGGAGCTAAGTTTTCTTAAATATGAGCCCAAGTTTCTCTAGGAAAACCTTGAAGGATCTACACAAATAACTCCTTGACAAATTAAGAATTTTGTGTAGTTTTCAGAAATGTATAGGTTTCCAGGATCCACTCTGGGTTTTTACACCTGTTTCCACCACAAACTGGAAAAAAATTGAAAGCACAAAAAGTAGGAAAAATGGGCTATCCATCAGTAAAATTCCAAAACTGTGGTAAAAAATGTGGTTTTCTGAATCACATCTGTCTGTCCCTGATAGCTTGCAAGATGGTGATGTTAGCATTACAAACATTTTTTGATGCCTTCTGCAGGGAAAAAAAACAAACAGACACTGTCTAATGCAGCACGTTTTTTTCCCATTTTCCCTAAAAAGGCACATTCAGCTATATTTTACCTAAATTGCCTTTCCCTTCCAGGGGAATACACAAGCTCTGAGTACCTTTACTATCCCTAAGATGTTGGGAAAAATAATGAAAATTTGGTGAGGATAAATTATGTGGACAAAAACATATGGAGGCCTAAGCATGAAGTACTCCAAATAGCCAAATAAGACTTAACACTGGTGGGGGGAAAAGGCGTAGCAATTCAACAACAGAGCAGACTCGATTAATTTAGGAGAATGTCCTAAGCATTTTGATCATCAAAACAGTTAAAAGGTAAAAAACAAAACACAATAAAACTCTGACTCCAATAAATAAAAATAGAAACACTTTTACTAAACACAGTGGTACCAAAACCACAAAAATCTAATAAGGGGAACAGACGATATACATTTTTCAACTTACAACTGAAAATAGTGCTAAAAAGTAGGCCTGGGTATTTTTTTTTATTCTACCAGCAGCTTAAGAGGAATTTGCTAAATCCATGGTAGCACAGGATTACTGATAAATTCTGCCACTCTATGGATGGGATTATTCTGCAGAGGCAGTTGTTTCTAAAACATGGCTGGAAGAGGGAGCGGTCCCTCTATGTTTAAACATAATTGCAGATTAAAGTTTAATCTGCAGTGGTTTTAAAAATAGAGGGACAGCTCCGTCTTGTAGCCTTTGTTAGAAGTGAAGCCACTGCAGTTCATACCCCTCAACACCTTTACCTACACTGCAGTAATCACTGTAGAGTATGTAAAAATACTGAAGCGTGTCCACTCCAGAGCTTTTAAAAACATAGAGGGACTGCTCCCTCCTCCCATCCTGTTTAGAAATCACTGCATACCCCTTGGCACCCTCAGATACTCTGTAGTAATCACTACAGATTATGTAAGGGCACAAAGGGGTATGCACTGCAAAGTCATATGCAGTGGTTTCTAAAGTTAATAAACATTGCATAGCACTCAGCAGTGGCACTCTTACATATTTTGCAGTATGCTCACTTTTGTTAGCTCACAAAGCAGCCTTGCATCCATTTTTGGATGGGACAGTGCATTTTGTGCTAAGAAAAGAGCACCAAATGCCCACTCGACCCTGTCGTAGAATTTCATGAAATCTCGTAGAATTTTAAGTAATTCCACAGAATTCTGCTGACTCAAACTCCACCAGGTCTGCCCACCCCTGCTAAAATGTGTTAAGTGACATCTTCAGTTATCTGATTGCACTTGACTGGTACCTAGGCACATTTTAAGGAGGATTGCAATGGAGCATGGGTTGGATACAGAAACAGTGTTCACCTTCTTCAGAATTTTTACCTTTTGACAGTTTCTGAAATGGAATCAAATAAACTCATCAGGGCAGTAGGCTGTGGCCAAGAAGAGCTACTGAAGGCTGAATAGCTGTTGTACAAGGTCGTGGTGAAGTCATTGACTTTTGGTGGGAAAGCTCAAAGTGATATCAATTTAATATTCATACCATGCTAAGGTCCCTAGGCCAATACTTTTGGTGCCTTCATCTGGTGGAGATTTCTATGTTTGGAGTTAGTCACTTTGTCTAAGGCTGCAAGATGCAGCTGAACAGGACTCCAGGAGGCTTTGCTGTCCTGCTGAAACAGATTTGCTGCTGTGAAAAGCTTTAATTTGTAGAAACTTGATTCTTTGACCAGTGGCAAAACACCTTTGTTGGATTGACATTGCAGATTTGTCTTGTGCTTCCACAGATATTTGGAGCCAAAGCATTTCTAAGTGACAGGATGTTAGGAGAAGTGCCCGTTGACAATGCCAAACGTCTGAAGGGCCTCAAGAACAGCACTTGAAAGGTCAAGATTCACTCCAGCAAAAGACACCAGCATGATCAAGGGTAGGTCTGGTTGGAAATGGTAAGCTGGGAAATTCAGGAAAACAGCTTATATCAGCTTGTATCCTTGTAGTTTAACAGGAGGTCAGCCAACTGACCCTTGGAGTCCATTTCTTTGTTTGGGTACAAGGGGGGTAGACATAGCTTTTCAGGTTTCCTCTCAGGTTTCAGTTGCAGGTGCAGTCCTTCTTCTATCTTCCACAGGTCCAGTAGTTGCCAAGCACTAACCTGCTCGTCCCACGGAGACACAATGCTGACCCAAGTTGTTTGTTCCCAACTCCACCTAGACCTTGTGTGCCTCCCACTTACTTGTTCGTGATCGGTACAGGAACGTTATGGAGGAAAGGGGATGGATAAGAGAGAGAGAAACATGGACGTTGCCTGGCAGGATCAGGATGGCTAGCAGTGGTCTACGAAGAACAGATATCTCCTAAGATGAATTTAACATTAGTCAAATAACACTTTTCATGTAACCAATATACTAAAACTATTCTTTGCCAATTCCCAGAAACTAGTTGTACCTGTCAAGCTCTCCTTTCCCACTTTAGATGGCTTTTCCCCTCTCTCTAGGGATCTTCAAGAAACAGTATGGAACCTGAAATCAGATAAAATGTTTAGCCTTCTATACTATCTACATGTATGCCCACCTTGTTCCCAAGTCAATGTGGCCCCACTGGAAGACCTACCTAAAGTGTTCCAGAAATTCAGTGTACGTCTAGCTCATTGGTTCTTGATGAGACTTTCTAAAACACAGTCACACTCACAATCATAGACATGTAACAGGCAATAAAGAATGAAAATCAATTCTTAGGTATTTAGATTGTTTACAAAATCAAGGATTAATCAGCGCAGAGAGTTAGTATCGGAAAGAACACAGTTCAGTGTTTTAAGCACACTGACAGCATAGGGTTAATATACTAAAGCTCACTTTCATATGTAAATGGTGTCATCACTGTTACATCACAATGACAATTGAACATGGAAATAACAGATCTTTGATTCACATTTTGAAACAAGCATGTGCCAAGTACTGAGATTTCTTTATCATAGGCAATGATTAGTGTCACACAAATGCTACATAAAACTCAACTATAACAAACGTGTTCATAGTATATCATTAAAATAAAATAACAATTGTCCAGCACGTACTCAAATCTGTACAGTCATTGCACACTAACAATAATGAACGTTATTATTCGACAGGGGGTAAGTGTGGAAGTAACCAAGAAAACTGCTAACATGCCCTTCTAGTGCACGCTACCTGTTTGAACATCCGGCAATCAACTATCAAAGGTAACCTGTAAGGAGTCTATCAAAGGCATGCAGCGTGTTACCACCTTTTATGATGCTAATCTTCTTGATCTCTTCTTTTCTAGGATCGACATCCATGATGGTGGGCTGTAGAATAGACAATCCAGGAACAAGCACAGAGAAACAGAAAATCCCACCCTACATCTGAAGACCTCTGACAGCAAGCAATCTCCTCAAGACTGGTGTGGCTTTACATACCTGCTGCAACTGGCTACACCCACTCTGAGTCACCTGGCCACACACAGCCTGAGTTATGAGGATGCCACAAGCTCAGACAACAAGTCAGCTTTGCCCCAGATTCCTACATGAGTTCTAAAACAAGCATTGGCTCAAGTAAACATTTGACAAAGGTAACAACAATCATTGGTCGATGCAAGGGCAGGTGATTTGCTTTAGGGGCACACATTATTAAATGCCAGATGTGGGTTCTGGCACATATTCAGGTTTGCAGGCCCAACAGTAGTGTTCCAAGAAGGTGCCCATGGATGCCACATTAATGTGTGGCACTAGCCTATAGATGAGGTTGACTACTGACCCTTTCCTAACCTACAGGGAAAAAGTTTCAAAGGGTAACTCTACCCACTTGTGCAGCACTTCTTGCATGTCCTACTACAAACAATATTTCAGTGCCCATCTCTTTCTAAAACCAAAATGGCAAAATCTTTCTTACTCTGTACATACCTTGTGCTCACCCCAGCCACCCCAGTGGCCAGGCCATGAAAATGAGCAACCCCTCCTTTGTGGTCACACTAAACCACTTCTGGATGCAGGTCATCTACCTTTGGGATTAGTGCCTGGCTGGAAAAGGTGGTGAAAAGAGGGCCATGCTTAGGTGTCAGCTAACATTTACCACAGACAGGGTAGACCTCTTTACATTTAATAAAGCTCCTGGGCACAGCTCAGATGGTCATCCTGAGGAACAGAAGAATTTTCCACGTCCATGGGCTGCCTTTGCCTCAGCTCTGGGAGCAAGTTCACACCTCATCAAGAGGCTATTCAGTGCCTGGGTGACAATTGGGAGCTCTTGGATAAGGGCTTTCAGAGGCTTTAAGCAGGACAAACATGACTTTCTTAAAGTCCTTTTACTAAAATAATCCACCTTTACCAGTGAATTGGGCATGTGATACATAATTTTGAAAATCCAAGAATGAACTTTGTAGCTGTTTCCTAGGTGGAGATAATATTATTACATTTAATATTGAATCCCAGTGCTTTGCTGTTGAACAGCTAACCCTGCTACATTGAAAATAGCTTTTGGGGCCTTGTCCCTGTAAAGGCATGATTAACATTAAATGGTAATATTCATGCACCCTGCCTTACGTGCAGTAAGGCTTACGTAGGGTTACTTATTAATATTTAAAAGGAGGATTAAGGCCTGCAAAAGGGGTTATTTTGTCAAGTTGAATTTGTAGTTGTAAAATAGCAAATATCCTACAGTGGCCTGAAGTCATGTTTGCACTGTCACTGTAGTTAACAAAGCTTATTGCAGCCCACTAGTGACATTTAGCTTGCAGGCCATGGGTACAATTTGTACCATATACCGGCGACTTACAGGTTAGTTAAAAAAGCCAATTAGGAGTATTACCAATTTAGACATTGTTTAGGTGTCAAAGTACATGCACTGAGGCGGGTTAACAGGATCCCAGTGTACAGCATAAAAAAAAAGAAAAGAAGTGTCGGAAATAATGGAAGTGATTATGCAAAAAGAGAAATATTCCTACACTCATCCTTTCAAGTTGGTAGTGAGAGGGAGTGACAGAGAGAGACAGGGAGGAGTGAACTCTGAATTTATAGAATGTGAATAAGGAATAGCAAGATGAACCCTGCAAATGTGCCAAGTGATTGGGTCTAGGACGTTAGGATTTGATTCCATGAGAAGGTGTGACTTACTCCTGGAAATTCTAAATTATTTCAGATGGAAGTCAATAATAAGTCACACTCAGTCACTGTAAACACTTTAGTAGTCAGCCCTTAACTATTTACCTTCTAGACCAGGTACATAGTTTATTGCAAAGGCTTCGGCACAACCTAGGAAAATTGTCAGTTTCTTGGCAAATTCCTTTATCTCTAATTGTCATACACTGTAAGATTTTTTTAACTAGTCAGCAAGGGAAAACAAAAACAGTGTTTACTAGTATTACAACAGTTACATGTTACCTCCTATCATGTTCTGCTGCCATATTGTGGAAAGTGCCCTTGGATAGATCAGGCGAGTGCTCCCGATTTCAGATATCAGGCTAACAGGATGCATGCTCTGTCAGGAACTAGCATGAACAAGGCAAATGCACAGTGAGCAGACTCAGGCGGTCATTATGAACATGGTGGGAAAGACCGCCGACCGCCGTGTCGGCGGTGAACAGAATCCCGCCTGTAGCGGCGAATGGAAACCCGCCATATAATGATTGAAAAACCCAACCCTGCCAAAAAATCCCAGACCACCACTCCCTGCCAGGACCCTGTCGGCAGGAATCCCGGCCCATCCCACCCGGCCACCGCCAAGCACACCCACATACCACCCTCCAAATAATGATGCACAAATCACCTCGGTGGACAGTGGAGGCCGGGCGTCCATTGGCGGCTGTGAACGCCACGGGGGCAAGTGGACTCAACAGCAACAAGTACACACATTGGATAGGCCTATCACCCACACACATCCAGAACCCCATAAAACATCCCCAGACACACCCCACAATCCCTTGCAATGAAACCAGGGCCAGAAGACGGAGAGCACCAGAGCGAGACAGCGAACGCCACCATACAGGACACGCATATCGACCCACAAAGGAGCACCCATACCCGGTCCCCAGTCCTGACTCCATGCACTACCTTCACCATGTCCCCCCCAAAAATCCACGCTTCACCGCAAGGGAGCTAAGGGCCATGGTGGACGGGATCCTGAAGGTGGAGCCACAAACATTCGGGTCCGAGGTGCAGCACACACCCATGGCGCGGAAATTGGAGCTGTGGCAGACCATTGTCAACAGGGTGAATGCAGTGGGACACCATCCAGGCACCAGGGACGACATCTACAAGAGATGGAACAACCTGCAGGGGAAGGTCCGTGGCATGGCATCCAGGCACCACATCGCAGTGCAGAAGACTGGGGGAGGACCGCCACCAACACCACCCGACTACACCGAATGGGAGGAGAAGGAACTCGCCATCCTGCACCAAGAGGGACTCACTGGACTCACTGGAGGAATGGACTCGGGTAAGTCATCTACAATTACCCCATATACAACACATATGCAATGCATGCACCACCCCACCCCACCCACACCTACCTCGACCCACACCCCACCCAGCCATTACCTACCACATCCACCACCCTGCATTACCCACAACTCACTACCAGGCCCACATCTCTCTCACTATGCACAGCCACCCACCCCTGCACGTACCCACAATGGAATAATACCCCCCACCACAATGTAACCTTACCACTGCCACTAAATGCAATGTCCACCTCACAAAGGCACCCTGGAAGGCCACTGAAAGTCACGCCAGCACAAAATTGCACAGTTCTGTACACCTCAAACCCGCAGGCATATGTAACAGACATGTCTATGTCCCCCAACAGGCACCACCACCCATGCAACCTTAATGGAGGGGACAAGGAGTGCCACAGCACTCCAGGGAGACAGAGGCACATCACAAGACCTTGGCGAAGGACCCCTGGACACTGATGAGCAGGCAGGCCCCTCACACAGCCCTGGATGCTCACCATGCAGCAGCCCCACCCAGGAAACCACTGTCACCCCTAACACCCAGTCAAGACCAGCAGGCAGGTGGAACACAGCTACAGAGGCCACAGTCTCCCACTCCCCACATGCAGGAAGGCGAGGGCCCCAGTACAAGTGGCATGTCAAGACCTGCGCAGGGGACACAGGCACACAGGGCTAAAGCAAGTTCAAGTGCCCCATTGGGGCAGGGGGTAGGGCACCGGATGGATGCAGCAGTCCAGGACATCATTGCAGAGGTATTGGGGGCCTACCAAGATACCCAAGACAGGTTGGCACAGATTGTGTCCACCCTGGAGCAAAGTCAGAGGATGCAGCAGCAACAACACCAACAGGCCATGGAGCAGTGGAAAGAGCACAATGCCACAATGACCACCATTGCTAGAGCACTGCTGCAGTTGGTCAACAAACAGTCAGACACCTACACCAGACAAGAGACCCCCACAACAGCCCTGGATAACCAGCAACAGATGACCCAAGCAGCAGAAACAGCACAGGAAATACCCTCCCATGAATCACAAGGGCCAACCATGGCACCCCAAGAAGCTCCACAGCAGGTGACCAAAATTAGTAGTCTCAGGCCAAGATATGGCACTGGAAACCCAGCTAAGAACAAGCCCCACTCCAACAATGGACACTGCTACTACTGCAAAGCAACCATCCCACCCATTCACCAACAACACTTAGCTGAGGGCAAATTGAAGTACTATATTACAAATAGGACCCACCTATGACATCCAACAGGGCTGCTCCCAAGTCGGTTTTGAGGACACCCAACCCTTACGACTTCGATCACTGTATATAGCACAATTCACTGTATTCGACCACTAAAACACATTTCTCACCTGTAACACTGTCCCCTGTCTTCAATGTTCAACAAAGTGGAGCATGGATGCAACTGGCAGAGAACAACTTTATTGTCAATTTGTGCTTGGTGGTGGTAATGTGTGTTTCAAATTAGGCAAGGAGGGAATGCATATATTGTCTGTCAGTACCATGCAAAAGAGGTCCATGTCTCGCCTATCCTGACCAATCCTCCCAATATGACATGGCACACTGACAGTATCAATCACTAACCACAATTACAGGCTTAAGTCCCAGACAGTTATTGTAAGTAGAGTTGTATCAGTTGGTTCCTGGAATTGACATCTTCCCCTTCCTCATCCTCACCATCACTCTCTTCACCTCTCTGAGGTAGCTGATCAGGACCTATAGCACCCTCCACCTCCAAAAGGGGGATAGAATGTCTCACAGCCACGTTGTGCAGCATGCAGCAGGCCACCAGTATTCTACACACCTTATCAGGCCAGGGACAGAGTGATGTAGACACCGGAATCTAGCCTTCAGGAGACCCATAGTACGCTCTATTACCCTCCTCATACGTCCATGGGCCTCATTGTATTTCCTCTCTGCATCCATCCTGGGATTCCTCACTGGTGTCAGGAGCCAACGCAAGTTTGGATAGCCAGAATCACCTAGAAAAAGGGTCAATACAGAGTCGTCATTGTAATGTCCCTTAGTCAGACAGGCAGGTTTTCTGCAATGTGTCAGTTAGTGACAGTCAAACTTACCTATGTTCCACCCTCTGTCCTCTTGTAGTTGTTCCATCTTCTGTGGCACACTACTGTTCCTCAAAACAAATGAATCATGGACTGAACCCGGAAACATGGCATTCACATGGGAAATGTTCTGGTCTGCAGTACATACCAACTGGATGTTCATGGAGTGAAAGTTCTTCCTGTTTCTGTACATCTGTTCACTCACTCTTGGGGGGATGATAGCTATGTGGGTGCCATCGATGGCACCTATGACATGGGGAACATTTGCAAAGGCATAGAAGTCAGACTTGATGGCAGGGAGGTCAGCACTTTGGGGAAATCGCACATAGGATTGCAGATGTTGTACAAATGCATGCAGAAATCTTGTCAGTACCTGGCTGAACATTGGCTGTGAGAAACCAGCACCCATGCCCACTGTCACTTGAAATGCTGATTACGATTTCCAGGAGTGTAGGATCCAGTAATGCACATAGGTACTGAATAGCTGCACTTGTGAGTCTGTAAGTGATAATGATCTGAAGCTCCACCATGGTCCCCATATCCACAAGTGGTCTGTACACCGATGGTGGCCTTCCTCGCCACAAGGATCGGTATCTATGAGGGGTTACAAAAAGGAGTGATGTGCACACATACATTGTCATATTTGCTAAATACATGCAGTGCATTGTTCATAGTAGTGTCTGTACAATAACTGCAACCTGACAGATGTACATGTACATCACCAGGAGGGAACAGAGTAAATAATGTGAGCTACTATACACAATGGATAGAGGCCTAGGTGCTTCATGTGGCTAGTATGCCCTGCATTGTGAGTAGTATGAATTTCAAGATGCGTAGGTGATGACAAAATGTATTTTAATACAAACATACTATTCTCCTGCAGATTTCTATATGCAAACATCAAACAAAAAAATCAAACTCCTCCTGAAAAGAATATACATTTAGGGCCAGATGTAGCAAAAAATTGCGAGTAACAAATGGCCCGAATCGCAATTTGCGACCCCGCAAAATCGGAAATGGGATGCAGAAATCCCATTTCCGTAGTGCAAATTGCGATGCAAGCCATTACCGACTCACAAAAATTGCGACCCCATTGTGCGACCCGCAAATAGGTAGACACAATTTGCGAGTCCCAAACCATATGAAAAAGCCAGTCGCAAATTGCAACTAGTTGCAAAAAGCCCATTTTGCACACCCAAATTACCACTAAGTCAGAGCAGGTGGTAACCAGAACCAAAGTATAAAAGGAGACCCTGAAGGCATCTGGGTGACTCAAAATGGCTGAAATATATGTGATAGCAAGGAGGAGGAGAGTCCACGCCGCCCAGCAGAGGAGGAGAAGGAGCCAGAGACAGGAGAGGATATACAGAACCAGGCAGACACTTTTCCAACAAAGGAGGAGATATACGACAAATACAGACTCAGCAGTGCAGCAATATTAGAATTAATTGATCTACTCAATCCGCAGCTTCAACACCAGACTGTGCGCGGCAGCGCCATCCCCACACATGTGCAAGTGCTATGCTCACTGCACCTCTTGGCCTCGGGTAGCTATCAGGGGGTGATTGCAGTGGCAGGTGGGGCATCCCAAAGTGCACTCTCACGGTTCTTCAGATGTTTCCTAGATGCCATACTCACACACATGTCCAGATACATATACCTACCCAGGAATGAGGCAGAAATCAACAGCACCAAGTTGGAATTCTACAGAATTGCCAACTTCCCACATGTAATAGGGTGTGTAGACGGGACACACATACAAATATGCCATCCTGCAAATCTGGAATGTCTGTTCCGCAATAGGAAGTGTACCCATTCACTGAACATCCAGGTGGTATGTGACGCCCATTATGTCATCACTGACATGGTAGCCAAATTTCCAGGGAGTACACATGACTCATACATTTTCAGGCACAGTGGGATACACCAGCGCCTAGAACGTGGGGAGTTTGGAGACGGATATCTATTAGGTATTGCTGCAGACACCCTGAAGCCATACACACAGGTCACTGTAGAAACCATCCACGCCCTGCTAACATTGTTAATTTTTGCCAAACAGGAGACAGTGCATATGCACTACGACCATGGATACTTACCCCGTACCTAACACCCAGCACTCAGAATGAGAGGCGATATAACAGTGCACATAGGCGGAACAGAAATGTCATAGAGAGTACCTTTGGACTGTTAAAGGCAAGATTCCGATGCCTCCACAGAAGTGGAGGTGCGCTTCAGTATGCCCAATAACAGCTTTCAAGATAGTTGGTGCATGCGCTATACTGCACAACATTGCCACCAGACGTGAGCTACATCTCACCCCTGAAGACCCAGATTCGGAAGATGACGAGCAGGAGCTACCACATCGCCAGCCTGGGGATAGAAGCATTGCAAATCAAGGCAGACAGAGATGAGACCAATATTTTGGAAGGTACGTGGTAACTGTCACCACACACACTAATGTCACACACAAAGAGCCCAGTTTTAAAGTGGATCAAACAAAACATTTTAATAAGTGAACCTAATAACTAACAAACTGAACTGTTGGTAAGGGGCTGCACATGTCCACCCTCAATGAGGACACATTAACTGCATGTGCCTCATGAGTCCTGCAGTGTGTGGGCGGGCCTAACACCTCCTCCTGGTACGCCCAGCAGGGCTCGTGCCAGGTGGGTCAGCAGACCCCTGACGTGCACTGCCACTCCGCAGTACACGTGTGTCTGTGGCAGATGTGCTGCTGATGGTGGACCCCTCCTCACTATCCTGAGGTGTCTCAGCCGTGCCCCCTGCCACCTGCCTGGCCTCCAGCATGTGCCACCACGCCACATCCCCTGCAAAGTGGCCCAGGTCCACCTTCTGGCTCACGGTCCGTCATGACAGACCTGTGGTGTTCACTGCAAGACGGACAATGGATGCTGCCATGCGGTCAAGTCGCTGCAGTAGTTGTCGCTCACGGCGCCTTGCACCTTGTCTCTCTGCCACCAGTTCCGTCATCAGTTGGCGTATTGATAGTGCTAGGTCACTGACATTGTCATTCAGTCTTGTGAACTGTGTGTTCACTTCTGCCAGGCCATGAGTGAAATTGTGCTCCATCCTCTGCATTGCCCCAGAAATAATCCTCAATTGACTTGTTTGCAGGCGCTGACCAGATAGGAGGGATGCCTCAACTGCAGACATGGATGCCTCCCCTATATCCTACTGGGCCACTGCCTGGATCTGGACTCTGCGTCCGTGACGCAGTGGTGCTTCTGGCTCTTGCTGTCTCACTGTGTGGCTGGGACCAGGTGTTGTGTCTCTTTCCTCCATGTCCACTTCTTCAGCTGGAAGGAACTGTGGTGGTGTGGTGCTGGGACCTGTATGGACTGCTGCAGCCTCCTGCCCTGCCTGTGGCCTGCTGTCTTCACCCTGGATGGTGTGACTGGTTGGGGTGTCTTGTGGGAGACCTGTGGGACACAGGGAACACACTGTCAGTATCTAACATCTGTTGTATGCCTCCCAATAAACATTTGCCTATATGCTGCCTACTGTACTACATTGCCCATAATGCACCATTCTGGTGGTTGCTAGTCTGGAATGGAGCTAGTCTGGTTGTGCATGCTGCTGTGTACTGGGTGAGTCCGGGTATAGCATTTATAGGTGTACATGCATGTTACATGGTACTCACTTTTTGATGTCCCTTGTGCTGAAATGTCCAGTGCTCCCATTCCTGACACTGCCTCAGGCTCCAGGGTCTGCTCAACCAATTCCTCCATGGCTGTGGGTGGTGGGATGGTGGATGGGCCTCCTCCTGTGCCCCTCATCGCCCTGAGGCGCTCTGCCACCCTCTCCTTTGTCCTACAGCGCAGGTCATACCACCGTTTTTTAATTTCTTCTATGCTTCTGTGGCTCACTCCTATGGCATTGATCCTCCCCTAGATGTCCTGCCAGACCCTCCTTTTTTCAGTGTCTGGGACACTCAGGGCTGCCTTTCCAAAAAGCTGGTCATGGTGCTGGCAGCATTCCTCTGTCAGCACCTCAAGTTCCTTCTCAGAGAATTTCAATTTCCTCTTCCTTCCTGCACTGCCTGAGTCTTCCATGGTTGCAGCTGTTCCTCCAGATAGTTGCTCTGCAGTTTGAAAAGGGTGTGGTCCTTCTTCCTTCCAGGTGTATTTGATGTCTTCCTGGCTCTGATGTCATCAACAAGAGCCAGGAAGTGTTTTCCAAATGTTTTGCTGCACCTGCATGCAATTTGCGGCACAGTCGCAATTTGCACACCGACTCGCAAATTGCGAGTTCGTTTTTAGCGAGGTCACAAAAAGCAACCTCGTTAACAGCAGACTCGCAATCTGCGGTGCGACATCATTTGCGAGTCGCAACTTGATGTCGCTTTTTTTTGTTGGATCCCATTTTGCAAGTCGGAAATTGCGAGTCGCAAGTACTCACAATTTCCGACTCACACATTTTTTCCTTCCTACATCTGGCCCTTAATTATTATTATACAATCAAGAAAAAATATTTTTCGAAAGTATCAAACCAATGCTAACACCTAACATAGAGACACAAAGACAAACAAATTAATAATACACACACATTCTCACTCAGACATACTCACAATAGAGCAACAAAAAAAAAACAATCAAAATTTACAAAAACCTAATTAACAAATATATAACGAAATCTCATATGTATTTGTAACAATATATAGCAAAATCTCATATTTTTTGATTCTTTGTTCTTTTTCTCAAAACTCATAACATAATTCTTTAACCATTTATGAACAAAATGTCCACATATTTCATTATCCTGACCAGCCTTGATCAAAGTCCATAAAGTCGTTAGGCCGGCCACAAAACCAATAACCAGAAGTCGAATAGATCAGACATCAATTCTTAATACTCCATATTTGCCAGCTGCAAGTTCAACTGCCGACGCGTTTTTCGGTGATCTCCAATTGTATTTTATACTTAGTGCCACCTTCATCAGGGCCACAGAGTAAATCTGACAGCAAGCTGGACTCTACACTAAAATTAAAATTATAACATATTGATATAAATCTTTCATTTATTTGTCTTAGGTGTCCATGTAATATTTTTATGTAATATTTTTATAGTGACAAACCGCCATTACCTAATTCCTAACTATGATGTAGTGGGTGTGTCCCAATACGTGTAAATCCTTCATTAAAAAACACAAACCAAACATATACACACCGATGCCCAAAACGTGAAACACCAAATAAAATATCAGGATATCAGGATATCAAACCGCCGTAATTCGAGCCTTCCATTAATTCTACAAGTGGGAATAAATATAAGATGAGCCATACCGTATCACTCCTTACACTAGCAATCTTCTAAACTAATTACTTTTTCACCGCGCGAGAACATAGGGCCAGATGTAGGAAAGGATTTGCAACTCGCAAACGGCAAAAACTGCAGTTTGCGAGTTGCAAATCGCATTTTCCTATGCAGAAAGGCATTCTGCGAGTTGGACCGACTCGCAAAATGCATTTCAGAATCGCAAATAGGAAGGGGTGTTCCCTTCCTATTTGCGATTCCTAGTGGTATGCAATACCATTTGCGACCGCATATGCGGTCGCAAATGGTGTTGCAGTTACCATCCACTTCAAGTGGATGGTAACCCACTCGCAAATTGGAAGGGGTCCCCATGGGACCCCTTCCAGTTTGTGACTGGACCCAAAAAAAAAATTTCAGGGCAGGGAGTAGTCCAAGGGACCACTCCCTGCCCTGAAAAAATACCGAAACTAAAGGTTTCGTTTTTTTTTTAAGTGCAGCTCGTTTTCCTTTAAGGAAAACGGGCTACACTTAAAAAAAAAAAAACTGCTTTATTTAAAGCAGTCACGAACACGGAGGTCTGCTGACTACAGCAGGCCTCCATGTTTGCGAGTGCCCATAGTCGGTATGGGGCCGCAATTTGCGACCCACCTCATTAATATTAATGAGGTGGGTCATTGCGACCCCATACCGACTCGCAGACGGTGTCTGAGACACCGTTCTGCATTACATTTTGCGAGTTGCAAATAGCGAGTCGCTAAGACTCGCTATTTGCAACTCGCAAAATGCTTCTTTACTACATCTGGCCCATAGCTTTTACTTTCACTCATCTGTGATTCAATAAAGTGAACCTAGGGACCACGCTTTCGCTATACGGAGAGTACCTCAATCTCTCCTTTCTTTTTTTTAAGAAGTATATGGGAGCTAATGGTCACTCAAGATTTCCCGCCTAACTGAAATGTATTATATTGCTTACCTCTTTTGCGTTTAAATGCCGCTCGGTCCTGTCTTCGTTATCATGTATTGGCGTCTAAAATCAACCTGGCGCCTAATCTTCCTGATCACTCATTTTTCGGCCAACTCTCCACTAAATACTCACCTGATGACGATACGTTGTCACGTCCTCCTACTCAACAGAGAGGAAGGGCTACGCGAGATGCGTACTACTGTGCTTTATTTGGTGGCCATCTTTCAAATTTAAATGTGAAAAATAAACGTTGAGTACAAACACCAATATAGATCAAACCCTCTAACTTTTAATTAACCTAAAAACAAAACAGACGGAGCGCATCGCTCAAACTGCTTGTAATAAACCACATTCGTGGTACATCTAACTGATTGCAATTTTAAAGATCTGCTCAAAATATCAGAAATACACCTCATCATTTGTTTAACTTGGGGAACCCAATTCATACCTGTCATCATATAGAAAAAACAACCCATTACTTATGAAAATATCCATTTTCAGTCAATTGCATTCTGCCATGGGATTTCTTCATTCAACCCTTTTTGGTATGTGTCAAGAAAAAAGATCCAGAAAACCTCTTGTTTTTTCCTTTTCCTCTCTGGGTCTTCACCATCTTTTATGTTTATCTTTTCAAGGATCGTCCATGTAATATCTTCCTCACTATGATAACATTCTAGCCAGTGAGCAACCAAAGGAGCATTGAGTTTTTTGGTTCTGCATGCTGAACGGTGCTCATAATATCTGAATCTAAATTCTCTCGCTGTTTTGCCCACATACCCTAGCTTACATGGGCATAGAATCAGGGATACAATATTTTTAGTTCTACAATTCGTCATGTTTTTTAGTCGAACATTCTTATTGTTACAGAGACCATTTTCAGAAACTAAGGCTCCTTTGCATGCTCCACATGTCCCGCATTGGTGGTTTCCAAAAATAGGATCCTTACCACAGATGGATTTCTGCACCCATTCCTTTTAGGCCTTCATATTCGATTTTACCAACATGTTCCTCAAGTTGTTGTTCTTTTTAAAAGCAAACAAAGGCCTTTCAAGTGGTTCAATCTCTGGTCTAGAGTTCAAAATGTGCCACTGTGAGTTGATTATTTTGTGGATCTTATCGTTCATATTAGAATGGTGAATAGAACACACCAATCTGTCACTCGTATCCCTTTTGCGTGTGTGAAACATAGCATCGCAATCATAATACTTTGCTCTTTTTAGTGAGTCTTTAACCAATTTAGGGGGATATCCTCTAGATATAAATTTTTTAGCTAAAATCTCAAAATGTTGCAAAGACTCACTTATGCAAGTGCAATTCCTCTGCACTCGCAAAAATTGGCTAAACTGAATGTTTTGTCTTTGACTACCGGGATGGTAGCTCTCATAATGCAGCAAGGTATTTCTAGCTGTAGGTTTCACATAAAGTGATACGGAGAGGGTTCCCTCATTATGTATTATTCAAATATCCAAAAACTCCACCTTCTGTTGGTCATATTTCATTGTAAATTTTAGATTTGTATCACACAAATTTAACCAAGATGCAAACTCCTGTAGTTGTTCTTCGTGTCCCTTCCATATAAAGAAGACATCATCTAAGTATCTTGCCCAACCTATTTACTATGTTCTCAAAAAACAGGGCAACCTAATTTTGATGAATTTGGCTTCAAACCCCCCTACATACAGATTCACTGCACTTGGTGCACATGCTGCTCCCAGGCTCACGCCTTTTATTTGTTGATGTATATTTGAGTTAAACTCGAACAAATTGTTGTAGAGGACTGTCTCTAAACAGTCACAAATAAACTGTTTCTGAGGCTCGGATTGCATATGTTGAACACTCTGTTTCACTACCTCCAACGCCTGAGCTTGGGGGATGTTAGTATACACTGCCTCCAGATCCATTGTCACCAGAAAATCAGGGTTTGGATTAAATTGAGTGCCCTCAATTTTTGAAATTATATGTCCTGTATCTCTCACATATGATGGTAAATCCGCCACCAGAGGTTTCAAAAAGCTGTCCACATACTTGGACAACGGCTCAATAGCCGAACCAATCATGGATACAATCGGACAAAGTGGGGGATTGGCCAAGCCTTTGTGAATTTTCGGTAAACCATATAATACTGGAAGTCGGGTATTCTCTAGAGTTAAAAATTCAAACTCTTTTTTACAGATTACGATTTTCCTGCTGTAAGGCTAACTGATTCCTTTCTTTTATCATATTCTTAATCCTTGTTTTGGGATTAAGAAATATCTTTTTATAAAAGACCTCACATTGTAACATATTTTCCATTTTCATGGTATATTGTTGAGAATTTAATACCACAATTCCTCCTCCTTTGTCACACGGCTTGATTACAATCTGTTTGTTATCTTGTAACATCTTAAGGGCACTTCTTTCATCTTTTTGTAAATTCTGCCGTGGTTTAGGTATATACCTCAATGCTTGAGTCATTTTCTTAAGGACCACTTTCTCAAATGTTAGAACTTCAGGTTCCAACATTATGTCTGCCCACTGTAGTTCTGCCCCTTCGTTATGGAAGTGACCTAATACCGCTAGCGGTGGACGTCAAAGCATACGGTGGTGTTGACTGCTGTTCGCACCCTCATTGGCTAACATGGATGCCAATGGGGAATCTTGGCGTATCATGATCGCCGCAGGCGGTGACGGTGCATACTGCCGCGGAACATACGCATGTTCATCATCGTTTGATCACTTGACTCCCTGATCTCATGCGGACAGGTACTCCACTCTGTGTACTGCTGTTGCCTGCCTCTGGCTATGGATGTTCCATGTGGGGCAGGGGAAAGGGCCCCGGCCTTCACCCAGGAAGAACTGGAGAAGCTAGTGGAAGGGGTCCTGCCCCTGTACGACAGACTCTACGGACGGCCAGAGGTACAGGTGAGTCCGGGTTTGGGGGGGCACTGTGTGAGTAATGGATGGAGTGGATTTCACATATGTGTGCTCCTGTGAGCCAGGATGGGCCATGGTGCATGGAATGCTGCATGCCACTGTCCTGCATGTCTGAGAGTACTGTCAGTCCTATGTTTGACAATCTGCCAGATGGTCCCATCATGCAAGTGCCTGACCTCTGTGTTCCATTTCTGTGTCACTCTACTAGGTCAGCGCCCACCAGAAGAGGGCACATTGGCATGCTATCGCCAAGGTGGTACGGGCCCTGGGGTCTACACCTGGCGGAGCACCCACTGTCGAAAGAGGTGGGAGGACCTGCGGTGCTGGGCGCGAAAGATCACTGAGGCCCAGCTGGGGAAGTCCTCCCAACGTGGAAGGGGTGCCTGTTGGGCACTGCCCCCCCTCATGCGTCATATCCTTGCGGTGGCGTACCCAGATCTGGATGGGCGCTTGAAGGCTGCACAGCAGTCACAAGGGGGTGAGTACTGACAGACCATATTTCAGGCTGGAAGGATGAGTGTGTGTGTGATAGGGCTCATGCTGCTTAGAGCAGGGAATTTGACTGGTGTCCATCTACTGTATGTTCCCCAAAGGGTGTAGGGGTGTCCCTGTCAGGTTTCACCTACCTCAGCTCCAATACTATTTCAGGGGATGGGTGTAGGTCAGTATTCTGCTCAGTAGTTAGGGGCATGGCCATGGGCATAGTGCACGGTGCTGCCTGTTGGGTGTGTATGCTGGGTGGGTGTATGTCTGGCCATTGTGTATCAGCATTCAGCTATTTACAAGTGTCTCTCCTGTTTTGTCTCCCCATCCCTGTTCTTTTGTGTGGGTTTGGTACAGCATCAACATCAGGCGAGGGAGCTGAGGCATCGGCAAGTGGGGAGGCAGTGGCCCACGGATCCACCGAGGCAGAGACAACAGACGCCCAGGGGACCAGTGGGTGGGAGGGCGAGGAGACTTTCATGGGGGATGCTACTACCACAGGAGGTAGTGACTCTGAGACCTCCTCCGATGGGGGTCCTCCGGCGGTGCCAGACCCTAGTGGACACACCACTGCTGTGAGATCTACTGCCATTCCCCATACCATCACCGCCCTCCCTTCTGCTCCCACCAAGTTGCCTGTGCCCACCCACCCAGAAAGGTGGGCGTCTCCTTCGCCCCAGGCACCTCCCCCCCTGCCCAAGTCAGCCCTGCTGCCCTCACAGAGGAGGCTATTGACCTACTGAGAACCATCTCTGTAGGGCAGACAACCATCGTCAATGCCATCCAGGGTCTGACATCAGAGGTGCAGCAGACCAATGCCTATCTGGATGGCATTCACGGTGCCGTGTCTGCCCTACAGAGATCTTTTCAGGCTCTGGCCTCCTCTTGGACAGCAGCCAGTTTCCCTGGCCATTCCGTCCCCCCACCAACCTCCTCTACCCCTTCCAGCACCCCACTCCCTTCACCCGTCCAAAGCACACAATCAGACCCGCTTACAGGCACATCAACACGCAAGAAGCACACTTCAAAACACAAGCACCACACCTACCACCACAAGCATTCACACAGCCAACAGACACCTGCACACACAACAATGTACACTTCCCCCAGTGTGTCCACCTCTTCCGTCTCCCTGACTGTCCCCTCTACATCCAAACCCTCATGCACTGCACCTTCACTCACTGTTACTGCTCCTCTTCCTGCACTCACCGCAATAGCAGACCGCCATAAATGCACCCCATACACCACACCTGCACTCACCACCTCTACTGTAGTTGACACATGCAGCACACTCACCAGACTTGCAGACACCCACCCAACATGCATCCACACTTGCTGTCTGTCTTCTCCCACTGTGTCCACCCCCCACCTCCCAAAACACACAAACGCACCAAAACACCCACCCATCAGACATCCACCACACCACAGCATACTGAGCAGTCACCTGCACCCACTACACGCACACCTACACACCATACATCAACTCCCTCTGCCTCCACTCCCACACCCTCATCCACGCCCACCCCAATTGCTCCCAATAAACTTTTCCTCTCCTGTGCAGACCTGTTCCAACCCGCTGGCCCACCCCATCTTGTCCCCAAACGTGCCGACCTCCTTGCCCTTTCCGCTGCTTCCACATCACAGCCCACCCCAGTCCAGTCTTCCCATTCCCGTGCCCCTTCCCCGGTGAAGAAGAAGGCCCGCTCAGAGCCTAGGCCATCCAGCTCTACCTGAGCCAAACAGCCCCCACCCCTTCAAAGGAGAAGCCCACCACCCTCCAACCTCCTCACGCAAGTCAAAGTCCCCACCCAGTCGAAAATCCCCACCCCCAGCCCCCCTGCCCCCTTCTGTGAGGTGCCTGGATCCCCATATGGTGCCCCCTTCTGTGGAGTATTCAGCACTTGTGAGAGTCAGGTGTGGCCAGTTGTGGCCAATGACAATGTGAATTTTATGGACTGGCCATTGGCCCTGTTGGCACTGTTTAGCTCAGTGAGCTACTAATTAACGTTTCTGTGTGGCCTGTGTTTGGGCTGCACGAAATTCCACTCTCGTGCTTTTTTAATTTTCCTATGGGTGTGGGGCTATTGAATGTACTATGGTCAAGTTGCAGTGGCCTTCGGTCGGGTATGTACCTCTTGGTGTGGGGTGCATGACTTGTGCTGCTGGGAAGGTTTGGGGGTGTGTTGCAGAGTGGGTGGAGTGGGTGGGTATGTAACTGTGCCCTTTACTTTTTTGTCTTGTAGGTTGCGGTACCTACTGTCGTCGTCTTCATCGGCGGTCTCAGTTGTGTAGGTATATGGCAAGGAGAAAGGCTGGCATGATCAGCAGCTCTCCGTCCATGGCTGACGCTGCAAGATTTGTGGAACTCCAGTCAGTCTTTCCTTCTATTTGTTTCATTTCCGCCTGGCTTTGTGTGGCGGGGGAATGGTGGTTCATAATTTGATGGGCGGGTTGGGCCTTTCCGACGGCCTGTGGGTGGACTCTGCAGTCGTCAGCGGGACTCCTTTCCTGGTGGTGGATGGTGCACGGGATGCATGTGTTTGGTTTGGATCATTATTTGGTCGGTCCAGCCCACTCCTCTGTTGGCGGTTTCTACCGCCACCGCCGGCGGAGAGGAACGGACCGCCATGTTCATAATGAGGGCCTCAGACTGGGAAAAGCCTGAACAACACTGTGGAAAATGAAAACTGGATTTGTGCTGTCGGCTGCAACGTTACACAATAACCCAAGGGCTGTGTTACACACGTGGTTTAAATGGCAATGCACAACAAGGAAATACATAAGATGGTAGCTTCTAAGCAGTTCCAGGCAGCAGCAATGGCAGTGCAGGTTCCAATGGCTGGTCTGCATGGAAGTGCTCACAGGTGTGTGCAGCTTCAGTCTCTCACAAGCCCCGTAGGTGTGAATCCAGTTCAAAGGACCAACAGTACCTTTGACATGGGAAGCAATGGACAGGTGATTACAGGTCCTACAGACTACCAGGCAGTGCATTTTTGGACCTGCAGTCCATGCATTCAGATGAACTAGGACTATGGCATGCCATACTAAAGAGGGAACCACACTGGAGTCAGAATGTGAGTCTGGGTGTGGGTAGATGAAGGATTATCAGGGTACAAATAGTCCTGTTACAGGGCCACCTAGAGAAGGGTGGGTAGAGACTGAATAAATGCCTGTGACAGAACTTATAACCTGTGATGGCATGCACAGGGCATGTCTTGTGAGCAATGCTTGTCCATTTGGCAAAAAGGCCACCTCCATTTTGTGAGCCTCTGCATCTCCCCTGTGTCCTGAAACAGCCCAGTGTTCAAGGATTGTAAAAAGACCTAGGTAAGGAGCCCTGAGATTTTTCTGGGTAAATAGTATTATTTGTTCAAAAGTGTTTATTTCAGCTACCTGTGTCTGTTTTACTGTGGACTCTCTATGTTTCAGGCAGTCTGACCTCTTTTAAAGTGGTGTTTTTTTGTAATTTGTTTTTGCCATGACTGTGTGAAGTGCCTTGCTAGTTTGTGGCACATAACCCCCCCCACCTTTTCTACTCTTCTAAGTAAAAAGGCTACATACACCTTGCAGAGTCTGTTTTTAGGAGACTGTTTTAAACTGTTTCTGTGATTTAAATTGTTCTTAAAAACTGTCTGCCCCCCCTGTTTTTTTTTTTTTGCCTTTAAAAAAGCCCGATTTCAGAGTGCGCGCCCAGCAGTATTCCAGTGTTTGTTTCTTAAACAATCTCTCCCTTACCTGGAAAGTAGACTCTGCTAGCTTGGAAGTGTGGATTCAGCCTGTCTGTATCCAAGGAGATTCTGAATAGCGCAGCAGTTGCCTTTCCCCCTGACCACAGGGACTGGACTTAGCTTATTGGCTCCCTGAGTCCCTGTTGCACCTAAGCCCCACCCCCCCACACCTGCTCTGGCCCCTTAAGTTTGTGGAGGGAAGCCCAAGACAGCCACCTCCATTTTATGAGCCTCTGCATCTCCCCTGTGTCCTGATACAGCCCTGTGTTCAATGATTGCAAAAAGACCTAGGAAAGGAGCCCTGAGATTTTTCTGGGTAAATAGTATTATTTCTTCAAAAGTGTTTATTTCAGCTACCTCTGTCTGTTTTACTGTGGACTCTCTCTGTTTTAGGCAGCCTGCCCTCTTTTAAAGTGGTGTATTTTTTTTAATTTGTTTTTGCCGTGACTGTGTGAATTGCCTTGCAGGTCTGTGGCACATAACCCCCCCCCTTTTTTTCCTCTTCTAATTAAAAAGGCTACATACATCTTGCAGAGTGCGTTTTTAGGAGACTGTTTTAATCTGTTTCTGTGATTTAAATTGTGCTTAAAAACTGTCTGCCCCCCTGTTTTTTTTTTTGCCTTTAAAAAAGCCCGATTTCAGAGTGCGCTCCCAGCAGTATTCCAGTGTTTGTTTCTTAAACATGCTCTCCCTTACCTGGAAAGTAGACTGTGCTAGCTTGGAAGTGTGGATTCAGCCTGTCTGTATCCAAGGAGATTCTGAATAGGGCAGCAGTTGCCTTTCCCCCTGACCACAGGGACTGGACTTAGCTGATTGGCTCCCTGAGTCCCTGTTGCACCTAAGCCCCGCACCCCCAACACCTGCTCTGGCCCCTTAAGTTTGTGGAGGGAAGCCCAAGACAGCCACCTCCATTTAGTGAGCCTCTGCATCTACCCTGTGTCCTGATACAGCCCAGTGTTCAAGGATTGCAAAAAGACCTAGGTAAGGAGCCCTGAGATTTTTCTGGGTAAATAGTATTATTTGTTCAAAAGTGTTTATTTCAGCTACCTGTGCCTGTTTTACTGTGGACTCTCTATGTTTCAGGCAGCCTGACCTCTTTTAAAGCGGTGTTTCTTTTTTTAATTTTTTTTTGCCGTGACTGTGTGAATTGCCTTGCTAGTTTGTGGCACATAACGACCCCTTTTTTTCTCTTCTAGGTAAAAAGGCTACACACATATTGCAGAGTGTGTTTTTAGGAGACTGTTTTAATCTGTTTCTGTGATTTAAATTGTGCTTAAAAACTGTCTGCCCCTCTGGTTTTTTTTTGCCTTTAACAAAGCCCGATTTCAGAGTGCGCGCCCAGCTGTGTTCCAGTGTTTGTTTCTTAAACAATCTCTCCCTTACCTGGAAAGTAGATTCTGCTCGCTTGGAAGTGTGGATTCAGCCTGTCTGTATCCAAGGAGATTCTGAATAGAGCAGCAGTTGCCTGTCCCCCTGACCACAGGGACTGGACTTCAGTTAACCTGTTCCTTATATAAGTTCCTATTGGTTGTTGTATATGTTGTTGTGATAGGTTGTTAGGAGATGGTCTTTCCATTGGTTGCTGGCACCAGGGCTGGGGTTATGATTGGTGGATAGGGCAGAGAATCTGATTGGCTGTTGGTACTAGGGCTGTGATTAGTGGATAGGGCTGGGATTCTGATTGGTTGCTGGTTGTAGGGCTGGGGCTGTGATCGGTGGTCAGGAATAGGGCTATGATTGGTGATTAGGGCTGGGTCTCCCATTAGTTGTTTGAATCAGGGCTTGAAATTGGATTGGCTAGGGTTAGGACCAGCTTCTTATTGGCCAGTAGGGCTATTAAAGGCTAGGACTCAGGGCGTCTCAGCCCAGGCGGAGAGGCAAAGGGCAGAGAGGACAAGGGCAGCTGCCTGTTTGGGCAGAGAGGACAAGGGCAGTTGCCTGTTTGGACGGAGAGGACAAGGGCAGCTGCCTGTTTGGGCGGAGAGGACAAGGGCAGTTGCCTGTTTGGGCCTGTTCGGGACAGGTAGGGACTAGGGCCTAGGGCCAGAAATGCTGCCCAATTCTCAATCGACCAGGAATGCTTTCAGCCCCTACACATCCCTCAACATGCAAACACATATTCTACAAAGACATCCAACTCATGCATCACAAACTGACCACAGACAGATTGCATTGTCCCATCACCCAACACAATACCCTTTATACAACACATATACACGTATCCCCCACAACTACAACAGTCAAACACCTGCATTCTCACAGAAAACACTACTCTGTCCACTCCCACTAACACAACCTGCCATCACCCACACAACACAAAACTGCAGTATACATTTCTCTCAGTCTCAGCCTTCCAGATACACACTCTCTGCTCATACTAACCAACAACACTATCCGCTGTTTGCTCCACACAGACCACCTGTCATCATAACAATGCCCAAACTCTGCCTTCAAACACACCATCTACAAACACTCTTCCCCTCTCTTCACCAATTACACACAACCATCCAATCCCCACATTTCACTCCACCACACATATTACCTCTTCTAGTCATCACAACTAACACTAATTCCCCTGACACACATCCATCACCTCTTACACACCTCGTACATTCACCTCCAAAACACATCAACACCCCATCTAACACTCAAAATCCACTCACCAGCACTAACTCACATACAAATCCCTCACCAAAAACAATTACACCAATATCCCCTCTCACTATTCCACAAAAACAATACAGACCACAAACATCAGCACATCAAATCAACACAAACTTACATTACACTTATCATCATACCCACTATCACCCTCAGGACTACAGAAAGAATACAAATTCCATCCTATCTCCACCCCTACTTTCTCACTCTTCACAAACACCTACCACAAGCACCCCAACCCAGTAACTTTCATTCACTCGCCTCTCCCACATTGAACAATTTAGAGCCTCACATCATGATCCACATGCTCCTCCACCACCCCTAACCCATACTCTATCCACACTAAACAAATGCAAACAAAATACAAAAACATGCCACTCAAAGCAACCTTGCATCCCCTTGTCTATTACATAATAAAACTACCCTACAATAACAGTACACTCTTCATGGCTCTCTCAGCCACCAAGTCCACCACCCACACACACAGACCCAACAAATTGCCTCCTTAACTTGCTGGAAGAGGAACACTATATTGAAAAGCAAGACTATTGTGAGCCTCAAACAGTTATCACAACTAGCAACACTCCTGCTTCAAGATCACATTATACTACTTACCCTTCTCCTAAACAAAACAACACTACCACTAACACACCTTTTCTAAACTGCCAGCTCATAAATGCTCGATCACTCTCAAAAAACAAGCACCACATCTACGACCTGCTCACAGACACACAACCTGACTTACTATTCATAATTGAATCCTGGTTGGGAGATGACATGGCCCCAGTGTTACACGAAGGCATTCCTCCAGGCTATCAAACCATCGCACAAAACCGTATAGGCAAGAGAGGAGGTGGACTAGCTATTATATTCAAACAGGCATTGAACCTCAGTAAAACAGACAACATCTCCATACCAGGTTGTGAAGCCCTCTTTACCAGATACCACCCTACTCCAACTTCCTCCTGAAACTTTCTCCTCCTTTACAGACCTCCACCTAACAACTCCACATTCCCAGATGCTTTTCTAGACACAGTCTCAAACCTTATTACACTATACTCCAACCTATGCATTCTTGGGGATCTAAACATTTGGTTTGACAAACCCAATATGCCCCATACAAAAGCTATCACCACTGGCCTAGTCGCCTTGAACTTACATCAGATTGTACACAATCCCACACACATCGCTGGACACATCCTAGATGTCATTTTTGCTAAGCCTGAACTAGTTACTACTCATAGCATCACGCGAATCACTTGGTCAGGCCACCATTTGATAACTTTCCGACATACAATTCCACAAATCAACACACCCCACAACTACTTACATACATACACCTATCGACCATGGAGGAAACTCAATTTGGATGACTTAGAAACACAACTAACAGCCAACAAAGATCTATATACAATTAATTCTGTGCTAAAACTTTATGAGTGGCTACAGGAAGCTTTTGATATCCTAATACCACTCAGAAAAGAAAAAAAAACAACAAAAGAAAACCAACACCTTGGAGAAACACAGAACTTAAAAAGATAAAGCAACAAATCAGAAAGTTGCAGCGGACCTGGCTCAAAACAAATAACAGTCAAGACAAACTGCAGCTACACAAACTTAACAGGATATACAAATCATCAATCAAAAAAGCTAAAAAAAGGTACTACTCAGACAGAATTCAAAATGTTCAATCTACAACCAAGGAATTTTATAAAATTCTCAATGAATTTCAAAAACCTACATGCATGGAAGGAAGTCATCCCACTACTCAAGATTTCACAAACAAATTGGCAACTTACTACACAACCAAGGCAGACACACTGGACTCCTATTTAAAACAGAAGAAAAACATCAGCACCAACCCCTTTCCTAAAATACCATCTAAGAACAAACCAACCCAACCTCTACATCCTTCAAACAAATATCCCAGACTGAATTTATGGATTTGGTCAAAGCAAGCAGACCTTCCGGTTGCCCTTCTGACCCTTGCCCGCCACAAATCTTCAAGAACATTCTTCTATCTGCTTCTGCTGCCACACCTGTAAGAAGAATCATCAACAACTCTTTAATTTCAGGAACTTTTCCTGTAGACCTGAAAAAGGCATACATACGATCTTTATTCAAGAACACAAACCTAGACCCGCAAGACCCCTTCAACTACAGACCAATCACAAATGGACCTTTCCTGGGCAAATTGATGGAAAGAGCAGCATTCGCCCAGATGTCACAATTCAGTGAAGACAATTCTATACTTTCAGACTTCCAAACTGGATTCCGCCAAGGAAGAAGCACTGAATCGGCACTCATAGCAATCTGGGCTGATCTTAAAAACACAGTCGACCGAAATGGAGTTGCTGCACTACTTCTCTTGGACCTCTCGGCTGCCTTTGATACGGTTGACCATGACACCCTAATTCAAAGACTCCACGAAGCCGGCATACAAGGGATTGCTCTCGACTGGATTACTTCCTATCTTCAAAAAAGATCTAATATCATCCACTCGCCCCCCTTCTCGTCCAAACCCTACCTCAAAAAAGCAGGGGTCCCCCAAGGATCAATCATCTCACCTTTGCTTTTCAACATCTACATGATATCTTTACCAGAACTGATCAATGATTTCCATCTCATATGCTACAACTATGCAGATGACACACAAATACTACTTAAATTAGAATGCCATAAAAACATTGAAAACTCACAAATCTTCAGTTGCCTCAGAACCGTTGATCAGTGGATGACCTGGAGCCATCTCAAACTAAATACCTCCAAAACAGAAATACTCATATGTGGTGACTGGAAAAGTTATGACCCTCTGTGCGTCTGGCCTGACGATCTCGGACCACCTCCTCAATTATCCAAGGAAGTTAAAAACCTAGGAATCACCATGGACTCCAAGCTAACTATGAATGCCCAAGTTGACAAATTAGCACGAACAGGCTTCATCACCTTGAAGACTTTACGACGCATCTTCCCCCACCTCGGATTTCCACACAAGGTGCAAGCTACTATCTCGCTTGTAATATCCAAACTGGATTATGCCAATGGCCTCTACCATGGATCATCTCTGTCTATTATGAAAAAACTACAACGTATCCAGAATTCCGCAGCCAGGCTACTATTACATGTAAAGCTGCAAGCCCACATCTCCCCTGCCTTGAGAGCACTACACTGGTTACCCTTTGACAGAAGATGCACTTTCAAGCTGCTTTGTATCACCCACAAAGCTATACATGGAACAGGACCGCTTTTTACCAGAAACAAAATAACTAAATACATCCAACAAAGAAACCTCCGCTGAAGATTGGCACCCCGCCTTAGAACACCACCATACAAGAAAAAGACTATAGGTGGTACATCCTTCTCCGTTCAAGCAGCCAAACTATGGAATTCATTACCCCCAACTATAAGAGCCACAGATAACTTTCTTGTCTTCAGAAAACTACTGAAGAGTTAGCTCTTTCCTTCATAACCACCATATTCAAACAACTATGGACTGCATATGCCTATGTTGATAAATATTTTTTTCCGATTCTGTGTATATTTCTAGTTATGTATAGTTCTTTAGAAAATATGTATCGCTACTATGTCACAACAATAAAATACACACAAACTCTTTAAAACTCTTTGACTAAGTAGATTTTACCTATGGTTCTAATTATGTAATTTATATGCATATGTGTGTGTATTCATGTGTGTTTGTATGTGTGTGTGTGTATGTGTGTGTGTATATATATATATATATATACATATATATATATATATGTATGTATGTATGTATGAGTATATGTTGTTTCTGTGCTTGGCATGTTCGTGGGTAATTACATGGCTCCGGGGTGGGTTGTTATACTAGATATCTATGAATTCCTGCTCTCATCTTATCACACTTATCTACTCATCATCATATGTCATGTCTCTATCAAACTATCCTCCATTCTCACTCTGACTCATCCCAAATCCTTTCTACTACTTTCATCTCCTAAATAACTCTTCCCTCCGCTTCCACATCTAACTCACCAAACCTCACTCTACTACCGTGACCTCCCACACAACCCTACTAAATTCTCCCGCATTTATCTCACCCTGCTACTATGCTCTCCCTAACCTTTCCAAATACTCTTCCCTCCTCCATCCCCCTTTACTCAAGTCTTTGGGTTGAGTAAATGAAGGATATACTCCCAATTAACACTTCTGGATTTCTTTCCTCCTCCCCACCTTCATTACTACAGTCATTCTAACTAACAAACTCTCATATCCACGGCTCAAATTAACTCATAATAATACTAAAATTGTACTCATTATTTCCCGATACTAATCCATCACTAATTCTTGTTGGGTTCCAGAGTAGTGTGCTACTCACCGAAAAGCGCTTTGACGCCTCGTCAGGGGTAGTAAGCGCTATATAAATATGATTACAATACAATACAATACAATACTTGGGGCACTCGTGCTATCCATTTTCAGCTTACATAGACTTCTTGTCACACATGCTCCTTGCAGAGATAGCTGATGTCACACTTACTGCTGTCAAGGGTGTGGTCATACATTCCTGTTACCAATGCAATTGCAAATCCACTGCCTCATGTATGAAGCAGGTGTTTTACTTGTGATTGATGATGTCTTAGTTGTGTGCCATATGCTGTGATGAACCATGTTGCCATCATGGATGTGTGCCATAGCTGTGCTACTCTGATATTGCCCTTCAAATGTGAAATGAACACAATATATGTCATTTACACTGTGTGTGAAGTTGGGTGTACATTCATACCCAACAAATGTGATATGGCTTTTTCAGTATCCTAATCTGTATTACTGCACTGCTCCATGAGGCTGAACTCTGATTGTGATTCCAAGGGATCATGTGATACATAAATAATTACCCAGACCATGATTTAGTGATTAGATTAGGTGTTTAATGACATATGATAAGAAAGTGGTGATAGTGACTATAGTTAAAAGAAGTTTTGTACAATGTGTTGTCTCCAACACAATCCTGCTGCAGTGTTTGGATGGTCCCCCTCATGTTGATGCAGAGCATCCCCCTCTTCCTCCTCTTCAGGCATTTGTGGGTCTGGTTCATAGAGGAGAATGTTCCTCCTTACACATATATTGTGCAGGATGGCACAGGTCAGAATGATCTTGCAGACCATTTCCGGTGAATATAAGAGGCTGTCTCCTGTGATGTCGAGGCACCTGAATCTTGACTTCAGGATGCCAAAGGTCCTCTCTATTATGGTGCGTGTCCTCCGATGTGCTTCATTATAAGCACGCTCTGCTGCAGTGCTTGGGTTTGCAAATGGGGTCATGATCCATGGCTGGATCCCATACCCCTGATCAGCTAAAAGAGAAAATGAGTGAAAATGTTTGATGGAGTTGCACCATGATTACCACTTTGCATGGCAGTTGTTATCTTGTGTTGTCTGTGACTCATCTGTGTTTGTGTTATTGTGTGGAATCCTAGGCTTCTAGGATGTACCATCAGCATTGGGTTGTTTCATTATCTAAACTGGTGTTTGGCTGGTTGACCGGATGTCAGTGGTATTTTTGTACACTTGCAGTACATTGTGTACTCCCATGCATTATGTCATGTGAAAGAGGTGTCCATGTGTCTTAACTGGGGGTAACATGATACCTCCATGCACAGAATCAATTCCACAGTGGTGGTAACACGGTTGCATCTATATGGCCTGAACATCCCATCCAATTCAACATATGCAATAGAATTTGTTAAACATCAGTGAGGCCCTTTGATTTGGCTAGGTGACAATGTACAACACATCTCCATAAGTTGGCAGCACTGAAGTGTTGACAATTGACAATGCACAAATATCCCATGGGTGACAAGTTCTAGGCAAACCTATTTTTGTGCCCTCACCAAGTTGGCTCATGCTCAAAAGAGCACCTACAGTGCTGAACCTGGTCAACGTAATGTGGCTAACTTGGTTGTGGGGGTGAAGGTTTAAGTGTTGGAAGGTCCATATGCCTGTACATCTGTTGTGTATTTGTGTAATTGTCTCAATCCGTATGTGTAGCAATGTGCACTTTGCAATAGTGTCACATCAATATGTGTTCTTCGCACAGTCCACTTGCTTATTGGTAGTGGGCAATGTCAGCGCAGGAGTGATGTGAGATGTTGGTCCAGCTTCAATGATTCCATGCCCCATTCATTAGAGTCATCATCATCATGCTATGTGTCTTATGGTGTTTGACCTTCAGCGAAACAGATTACACACCCCTTACACAGTACGTATTGGTTGGAAGGGTGTGTGATTGAATGTTACTGATATTAAATTGGAAGATTCATCTTCCAAGTTGTACTGCCAATTAAGGCCATGTCATTGTCACTGTGTGGTTTTAAATTGTTCCCTTGTGTCTCTGTAGTGGCATCTGTTGTTATTTGCATTTATCCCTAGGTGTGTATTCCATTGGGTCAGGATATCAAACATGATTAGCAGTGTCACAACCTCAGTGTCTTCCTGGCCACATGTCCATGTAGTGGTGTATGTGTTGTATGTCCTACATGGTTGCTGTGCTGTGTGTATATAAGTAGGTTTCTGTACTTACCAACAAGTAGGCAATTTCCATATCGTCCATCCTGGAAGTGTTGATTGATGGTGCAGTGGCGGAAGATGAATGAATCAGGTACACTCCCAGGATACTTTGCCACGATGTTGGTGATCAATCCCCGGTGATCCACGATGGCCTGCACATTGATGGAGTGTGTGTGCTTCCTGTTGTGGTATAGATGCTCGGTTGCAGCAGATGGCACAATCCGTACATGTGTGCAGTCAATGGCACCAAGCACGTGTGGGAAGCCGTTGATTTGGTAGAAGCCCTGTATGGTCTACTGCTGCTTCTGCTGTGTGTTGGGGAAGCCGATGTGGCAGGGTGTGAGGGAGATGATGGCATCCAGTACCTTGGGTAGGAAGGCAGAGAATGAGGGCTGTGAGATCCTGGCAACCAGGGCACCAGTGGTTTGAAAAGAGCCACTTGCCAACATGTGGAATACTCTAGCAGCTTGATCTCTGGTGGAATGATGTGGGGTGTCTGCAAGCTGGGTGCCAACTGTGGCTCAATGTGGTGCAGCAGCTGCTGTATGGCTTGCCAGTTTAGTCTGTACCTCTGGATGATGTCATGTTCCCTGAGGCCCAGAAGGGTTGTCCTGGTCCGGAATATCCTCTCCTGCCTTCTGCATTGCCTCTGGGGTCCCTGTTGGTGTTGTGGAAGCTGCAGCTGTTGGTCCTGTGCTCTGCGTCTTCGTGCATGCTGGATGAATAGCACCTCCATGTCTTCGTTTTTGAGCTTCTGTGTGTTTTCCTTAGGTAGAGGTGTGTTTGCCCCATGTTAACACCTGCCCTGACCCAGGCGTTATTTTTTTTACGCAAATCAGGCTGTGTGCCACTTTCTGACTCCGCCTCCCAGCCATATGGGATTTTTGCACAGTAGAATAAATATGGCGCACGGGTGTTTAAGTAATTTTTTGGACGGGAACGCCTACCTTGCATGTCATTATCGCAAGGCAGTTTCACGCATCCAGAAAATGACACACATGGCAGAATTCTGGCATTCGCGTCCTCAGGCGTCAAAGTATGAATATGGTGTTAGGTTTTCGCCAAAATTGCGTCAAAAATGTTGACACAAATTCAGCGCAGACAGAGTGTAAATATGCCCCACAGTCTCCAGCTTGGCTTCATTGATTTGTCTGGAGAGATAGCTGGGCCTCCTATCAGAACCACTCCTGGATTCTGAGCCCCGCTGCCTGCAACAAGAATAGTCTAGGCATCCTCATCTGGAAGATGGGGGCCAGCACATCCTCTTGGAGCTTTGTCCCTTCCAGACATCTTCCAACAATCTTCAACTCTGGAGCCTAGTCGATCAACCGGAGCTGTCATGCCCACATGCCTTGACTATGACTAACTTGCCGCCGTTTAACACTCCAACCGTTCGAGCCCATTACATGGACCTCAGATTAGTGCGCTAATCAGGTGCTTCTAGTTTTGATATCCTCTTTTACTTCAAGAACACCATAGCAATTTCAGTTTGGATAAGAAAGCCTTGGTTAAAGGAGAAGGACTAGTTGTGTGAAATAAGACACCGTTAAAGGCAAATAAAGATTTCAGAATCCTTTTAGCAGAAGCTAAAGAATATGCACTACGATAATCCCTAGATTTCAAGCATAATCCCTGGGTTATGGGTTTTGGTCCTAGCTCTGACAGCTCCCCGAGTTAATTCCATGGGGAGGTCTTGTTGCTGAATACCATTACTTTCGTCTTGTTGGGGTTGAGCTGCATGCAGTTAGTTCACATCCAGTCATGCAGTTGGTGAAGTTAGTTTTGGCAATGGTTGTTTTATTCATCAAGGAGAGAATGAGTTGGGTGACATTGGCATGGAAATTGAGGTGTTGTTTTGTGATTGAATGATGTTGGCGAGCAGTGGAATATATTTGTTGAATAGGGTGGGGCTGAGGAATGATCCCTGTGGGACTTCGCATATCAATGACAGTCTTCTTTTCCTGTGTTTTACTTCATATCTTCTAGGATTATGTAGTGACTGAACGGACTACTGGGATGAATTTGCAAATTAGTGCAGTTTTCAAAATTACATTTAAAAGCTTGAGAATCTTGTTTCTGCCATCATCAGGATTCACGTTTTCCTCTACATCCTTCATGCCAGGACTAATGCCTGGCCAATATGATTGAGTTGATGAAGTTAAGCCTTGGGATGCTAAGCACATGGTGCCAGCCTGGTTCCTGGGAGGCAGCTTTGTGCAGTGTGATGAGGGTAGGTGGGGGTTAGACAAATGGAAATCTCACAGAAATTGACAGTGATAATTCTCCATTCAATGTTCAAGCACTATCTGCCTTAGTGGTACCTAGGCTATTGGATCTCATCCATGATCTGCATCACGAGTGTCAAACTAAAGAGAAAGAAACAGTAACACAGGTATGTATTCCCTGATCAACCTTTCACAGGCGACTATTAACTAATAAGAGATTGCAGCTCCAGCCTCTAGTGCTCTAACACACTTGCCATCTCTTCCTTCATCTGTCACTCTGCATTAGTCCTAAGCATCAAGAATCCATATGTATTCCTGTCAACATGCCTGCAACAACAGGTAGGATATGAGGCTGTAATAGGTTCTTTATCTCTGGTGGGAGAGATATTGGAATAATTTGATGGGCGCCGGTTTTGAGGGTATAAGTGCTTTATTTAAATTCAATTAAGGTTTGAATGTTTGTCTTTTCCCTATGTTCACAGGATAACTTCCTGTTAGGGCCGTTCACTCCTTGTGCGCGCTTTCCAGCTTCTTGTCGCGGTTTTACTGGGATACGATCTGGATTTAGAAGAGGTTGGTCTTGCCGTTATGGATATCCCCCAGATTCCCAAAATAAAAAGGAGAAGGGAAAACAGGTAAGTGGGGATGCACAGTAAGAACTATATATGGTTAATAGGGGACGTGAGGATAGGTATATGTGCGGGAGGTGCTGGGATACATTTCTACTTCAATTGTGAGCGTCACCTTCCCGAGAGGTATATTTTCTTTCTCCTGCTCCGTATTCTCTTTCTTTCTCTCTCTTATCTCTTTAGTGGGCTTCCCGTGAGGTTAGGGAAGGATAGGGTTAAAGAGGGTTTGTTGTTTTACAAGGTTTCTCCTTCCTGACAGGACCTCCCCGCCATACTTCCCGTATTCTTTCCTATCCCCTTTCCTCCCCTCAACCACTTTGAGAGGAATCCCCAGTCTCGGTACGCACGTACCTGTGGGGGCCACGCCCCTCCGGGGACGTGGCCGGCTGCTCTGCGGTCTCCCGACTTTACTTCGGTGGGGGTGGGAGGCGCCCTCTGGTCTCTCTCTTCCACCCGCGTTGTGGCCCTCGCGTTGGGTGTAATGTCCTCCGTCCTCGCTTCCGTCTTCTCAGCCTCTCGCCGCGCTGGTTTCTCAGCCCCTTTCTGTCTTCCTCCCGTCGTTTGTTTCCTGGCAACCGAAGGCGCCTTTGGCGTCTGACTTCACGCGTCCGGGGCTCTCCTGAGTGCCCCGGGGGTATTCCCTTACGGCGCCTGTGGCCGTGCTTGGTCCGGCGTCGAGGGACGTCCGGCTACACATCCCCCCCCTTGAATGGGGCTGTTCGAGACCCAAAGGGCCCGGGAACCGGGACAGATAGTCAGCTTGACCCATAAGATCACCAGGGAGATGGCAGACCTGGAAGGAGAAAGGTTGAAGCTCCGAGAAGCATCTCAGAATTCTAACATTAGTATCTTTATATCTTGAGAGCCAGGTAAGAGGAGCGTGGTCCGTATATAATAAGAAAGACCTTCCTAGGAGGTAGTATTGCAAGCTTTCGATCGCCCACTTGATGGCGAGACACTCCCGTTCAATTATTGGATATTTCTGTTCCCGGGGAAAAAGCTTGTGACTAATAAAGACTACTGGGTGGCTTACGTCTTTCCTATCCTTCTGGAAGAGTACGGCCCCCAGACCCACATCTGAGGCATCTGTTTGTAGGTGGAACGGAAGATCGAACTCAGGACACTTTAAAACCGGTTGGGTAGTGAGACACCTCTGTAAGGTGTGATAACTATGTGACTGTGCTGGGTTGAGAGTTGCAATATTTTTGGGTTGACCTTTCTTCAGGAGATCTGTCAGGGGGGCGGCCAAGGTGGAGTAGTGTGGTATAAATCTCCAATAGTAGCCTACTAGACCTAAAAATGAACGGATCTCTTTTTTCGTAGTGGGTGTTTTTATGCGTAGAATGGCCTCTACTTTATTCAATTGGGGCTTAATGATACCATTCCCTATAAAATATCCCAGGTAGGAGATTTCATTAAACGCCAATCGGCTTTTGGAGGGATTGGCTGTTAGCCCTGCCCTTTGCAGGGCTGTAAGTATCTTGGTTAAATGCGATAAATGGTCATCCCAAGTTTCGCTATAGATAACGATGTCATCCAGATAGGCGGCTGCATATCTGGTATGAGGTCGTAGGATGGTGTCTATGAGACGCTGGAAGGTGGCGGGTGCCCCATGTAACCCGAAAGGGAGAACATTAAAATGATATAGGCCTGAGGGAGTAGAGAAGGCCGTTTTTTCTTTATCTTCTTGTGCCAAAGGAATCTGCCAGTATCCTTTGGTCAAATCTAGGGTAGACATGTACCTAGCTTTTCCCAATTTCTCTAAGAGTTCGTCTACCCTTGGAAGGGGATACGTGTTGAACTGGGATACAGAATTGACTTGTCTGAAGTCAATACAAAAGCGTATAGACCCATCTGGCTTTGGCACTAATACCACCTGCGAACACCAGGGGCTTTGGGAAGGCTCTATAATACCCAGGTCTAACATCTTTTCTATTTCACTTTCTACCAGAACCTTTCTAGCTTCGGGGATACGATAGGGCCGTAACCGTACTATCTTACCAGGTTGAGTTATGATTTGATGATGTACCAACTTGGTTCTACCCGGTATCGAGGAGAACACATGGGTATGACCGTTGAGGAGTTGGGTTAATTGTCTGTTCTGTTGAATCGAGATTTCTGTATTTATCGGAGGTACCTCGTTTCCGCTAGGACGGTCAGTGGGGCACCATCCTATCTCCAGTTCCTTAACCGTATTAACTAGACATCCCATGGTCTGGTCTCCCAGTGGTTCTTCCCATTTTTTTAGAAAATTGACATGAAAGATCTGCGACCTGTTGGGACTATCAGTGAGTTGTATCTTATAGGTTACGGGTGTTACCACCCCTATCATGTTATATGGTCCCTGCCATTTTGCTAACAGTTTGTTGTCGGAACTGGGGAGAAGCACTAACACCTTATCTCCTACGGTAAAGGTCCTTAATTGAGTATTCCTATCGTAATATCTTTTTTGCTTATCTTGAGCCTTCTCCATATGTTCCCTTACGTTTTCCCACACTGTTTGTAAGCGGGATTTTAAATCACGTGTATATTCCAAGAGGGATTTTTTCCCATCCTCCTCTTCCTCCCATAACTCCGCTGCCATGTCTAATAATGTCCTGGGCTGTCGGCCGAACAATAATTCAAACGGACTATGGCCAGTAGAAGCTTGTTCATGGGTCCTGATAGCGTATAATACTAACAGGAGTTTCCTATCCCAGTCTTTACCTGACTCTGAAATCGATTTCTTTAAGAGAGTTTTCAGAGTGCGGTTATATCTCTCCACCAAGCCATCCGTCTGTGGATGATATACCGCCGTCCGCAACTGTTTGATCCCCAGAAGTTGACATATCTGTGCCATCAAGTTGGACATGAACTGGGTACCTTGGTCTATTAAAATCTCTCGGGGAAATCCTATTCGGGAAAATAACCCTATCATGGCATGGGCAACCCTCTTGGTGTTAATACTGGTGATGGGGATGGCCTCAGGGTATCTGGTGGCGTAATCTACCAATACTAGTATATAACGGTAGCCTCTAGAAGAAGGTAGGAGAGGGCCTACAATGTCCATTCCTATTCTCGAAAAAGGGATGTCGATAATGGGAAGGGGCTGCAAGGGGGCTCTTCTCTTTGGACCAGGGTCAATCATTTGACATTTAGGGCACTGCTGACAGAATTTTCTAATCTGTGAAAAGACCCCAGGCCAGTAGAACTTCCTCAACAGGTACTCTTCCATTTTCTCCCTCCCATAGTGACCCCCCCCTGGCTGGCTGTGGGCTAGGTGTAGGACTTGCTGCCTATAAGGTTCGGGAACTAATAGCTGCTTCTTTTCTTCTCTGTTATTGCCAGTGATTCGATATAATAGATTTTTAATTATCGTAAAAGACGGACCCTTGTCGTTGAGGGTTCGGGGTCGTGCACTTTTCCAGGCATGGATCAGACTCGGATCTTCTCTTTGACAACTACGGAATGGGGGAAGGTCAGTAAGGGTAAGGACCTGTGTAATTACCCTATCGGGGCTCGAGTTTCCTTGCACGTAGGCTTTCCTTGTTTCTCTTTTTTCCTTTCGAGAGGGTTTGTATCGAACAACCGGAGGTGGTATAGGTATGTTAGAGAAGGGAGCACTCTTCCACCAGGCACTCATATCCTCGGAATTTCTTGTACTATCCAGAAGTTCCGAAAAGTCTGTGAAGTCAGTCCCTACGATGGCTTCTTCAACCAGTCGTTCCACCACCCCCATCCTTATGGGGGTCTCTTTTCCTTCCCAGGACAGGGTTGTCCAGATTAGGGGATATTCTCTTGTTTCTCCATGAATACAACAAATGGATACAGTAAGTCCCGGAGTAAAGGTAGGGCTATCTAGTAAATCAGCCCTGATTACGGACTGACTGCAACCTGAGTCGATGAGGGCCACTGTTGATCTACCATTGATAAAAAGTTTCTTCTTATATTGGGTTTCTTTTCCCCCTGTATAGAAGACTCTCCCCCTAGTAACTCCTATTTCCATCGGTTCTGGTTTCTCAGTTTTCAGGGGGCAAACCCGGGCGATATGTCCCCACTCCCCACAACTAAAACATTGTGGTTGTTGTATATAGGGTCTTTCAGGCCCTCGCGTTTTTCCAGGGTCCTCTGGTGCTCTTCGCCCCAGGGATGAGGTTTGTCCAGGGTTCTGTCGGATGGGGTTAGGCGGTGTGCGGAGGGGAGGGGCCTTGAACTCGAGGGAGCGGTGAAAGGCACAGGCTAACTCAATGGTGGTGTTAGTATCCGGGCTTGGGTGTTGTTTGATCCAGTTACGAGTATTGGTGGGTAGGGCGTCTAGATATTGCTCCAAGAGGACAACCTCAATAATATCTTCCCTATTAGTCCCAATGGGCCCTAGCCATTTGAGACCCAAATCTTTAATCCGGAAGTATAGTGCCCTGGGATTCTCGGAGGGTCCCCACTTGGCTTTCCTAAACCGGACCCGGTAATGTTCTGTATCAAAGCCCACCCGCTCCAGGATGCTCCTTTTAATGTCCTGATAGGGTGTTGTTCCGCCTGGGTTTACCGCTTGATAAGCCGCTTGGAGAGTTCCTGTTAATAACGGAGCGATATACTGGCCCCATCTATCCTGAGGCCAGGTGGCGGAAGTTGCAACCCGCTCAAAATTGGTAAAAAAGGCATCCGGGTCTTCGCCTTCCTGATACCTTTGTAGGACCAAGCTGGGCACGTTCGGATGCACCCGGGTGGCTGCAATAGTATCCGTGAGATTTTTTATTGCATTCTCATGTACCAATTGATTATTGGCCATGATAGTGGCCTGACTCTTGAGGGCGCTTTGGAGTGCCTCCCTCTCCACTTTTGCCTCTTTCTGCTGTTCCTCCCACACGATTTACAGGTGTCTTTGTCCCTCTGCTAATTGCTGCATCATGTTGGCTATCGTGGGAGTACCCTCCATGGGCTCAATCTAGTTAGCGCCTATTCCAATATCCCACTTCTGACACCACTGTAATAGGTTCTTTATCTCTGGTGGGAGAGATATTGGAATAATTTGATGGGCTCGGGTTTTGGGGGTATAAGTGCTTTACTTAAATTCAATTAAGGTTTGAATGTTTGTCTTTTCCCTCTGTTCACAGGATAACTTCCTGTTAGGGCCGTTCACTCCTTGTGCGCGCTTTCCAGCTTCTTGTCACGGTTTTACTGGGATACGATCTGGATTTGGAAGAGGTTGGTCTTGCCGTTATGGATATCGCCCAGATTCCCAAAATAAAAAGGAGAAGGGAAAACAGGTAAGTGGGGATGCACAGTAAGAACTATATATGGTTAATAGGGGACGTGAGGATAGGTATATGTGCGGGAGGTGCTGGGATACATTTCTACTTCAATTGTGAGCGTCACCTTCCCGTGAAGTATATTTTCTTTCTCCTGCTCCGTATTCTCTTTCTTTCTCTCTCTTATCTCTTTAGTGGGCTTCCCGTGAGGTTAGGGAAGGATAGGGTTAAAGAGGGTTCGTTGTTTTACAAGGTTTCTCCTTCCTGACAGGACCTCCCCTCTATACTTCCCGTATTCTTTCCTATCCCCTTTCCTCCCCTCAACCACTTTGAGAGGAATCCCCAGTCTCGGTACGCACGTACCTGTGGGGGCCACGCCCCTCCGGGGACGTGGCCGGCTGCTCTGCGGTCTCTCGACTTTACTTCGGTGGGGGCGGGAGGCGCCCTCTGGTCTCTCTCTTCCACCCGCGTTGTGGCCCTCGCGTTGGGTGTAATGTCCTCCGTCCTCGTTTCCTCGGTTCCGTCTTCTCGGCCTCTCGCCGCGCTGGTTTCTCCGCCCCTTTCTGTCTTCCTCCCGTCGTTTGTTTCCTGGCAACCGAAGACGCCTTTGGCGTCTGACGTCATGCGTCCGGGGCTCTCCTGAGTGCCCGGGGGTATTCCCTTACGGCGCCTGCAGCCGTGCTTGGTCCGGCGTCGAGGGACGTCCGGCTACAGAGGCCGTTTGTTGGAGGGAGGGAAATGGTACAGAAGCCCGTACAGGGAGGTCACATTAAGGTGCTGTGTCACTGTGGCAGGGGGGTCTGGAGCCTCATTTCAATTAATCAGTCAATCAATCAATCTATCTTTTTTAAAGCACAACACTGTTACCCCTAGGTGTATCTAGGCACTGAGGTTGCTGTGCCTGCATCAAAATTCCAGGTCTTCAGTTGCTTTCTGAAGTCTGCCAGGGAGGATGCCATTCGAACGTGGAAGGGGAGTTCATTCCAGGCTTTGGCGGAGATGTAGGAGAAGGTGCAGCCCCCCCATTTTGGGTGCTATGGATGCGGGGGACATGTGCGAGGATGAGTGAAGTGGAGTACAGGTGTCTCACGGTAAGATGGAAGTTTAGCCGATGGTTGATGTAGGGAGGTCCTTGTTTGTGGAGGGCTTTGTAGGCACATGTGTGTATCTTAAACTGGCATATTTTCCCGACTGGGAGCCAGGGGAGTTTCCTGAGGTGAGGAGTGATGTGGGTATGCTTGGGAAGTCCCAGGATGAGTCTGGCTGCCATTTTGCCTGGAGCCCTCTGTGGAGCTGGGAGGAGACACAAGTGTAGAGTTGTTGCCGTAGTTGAGGGGCTTGTGACGAGGGCTTGTGCAACTATTTTTCTGGCATTTTTTGGGATCCATCTGAAGATATTGCTGAGCATGTGGAAGGTGTGGAAACCGAAGGAGACAACTGCGTTGACTTGTTGTTTCATGGTCAGTTGGCTGTCCAGGATTATGCTGAGGTTGCGAGCATGGTCTGTTGGTGTGGGAGTGGGTCTGAGTTCTTTCGCCCACTAGCTGTGGTCCCAAGCTGAGAGGTTCTTTCCGAAGCTCAATACCTCAATTTTGTTAGAGTTCATTTTACGGCAGCTGTCTCTCATCCAGTCTGCTATATCAGTCATGTCATTGTGAAGGTTGCTTTTGCAGTTACAGGTGTCTTTGGTGAGTGAGAAGACAAGCTGGGTGTTGCTGGCATAGGAGATGATGTTGAGTCAGTAGCATCTGACAATGTCCACGAGGGGGGTCATGTAGATTTTGAAAAGAGAGGGGCTGAGGGATGATCAGTGGAGCACGCCGCATATGATGTTCTTGGGAGCAGAGGTGAAAGGAGGTAGACGGATGCTCTGGGTGCTTCTTGAGAGGAAAGAGATGATCCACTTGAGGGTGTGTCGTTGGATGCTGATGTTGTGGAGTCTGTTGATGAGGATATGGTGAGCAAAAGTGTTGAATGCTGCAGAGAGGTCAAGGAGAATCAAAGCTACTGTTTCCCCTTGTTCGAGGAGGGTTCTGATGTCATCTGTTGCGGCGATGAGTTTGGTTTGGATGCTATGGTTGGCCCAGAAACCAGACTGTGATGCGTTAAGTAGGTGGTTTCGTGCTAGGTGATCAGCGTGCTCTCGGTTGATGGCCTTCTTGAGTACTTGGACTGGCTATGTGAGCAGAGGGATTGGTCGGTTGTTCTTGAGGTCACTGGGGTCAGCTGAGGGCTTCTTTTGGAGGGGTCTGATGTCTGCTCTCTTCCATCCATCTGGTAAGGATGTTGTGGAGATGAAAGCATCTAGAAGGTTGGTGAGTTCAGTGCTTATTATGTTGGATTCGAGGTTGAAGAGATGGTGGGGTCAGGGGTCAGTGGGTGCCCCGGATTGGATGGAGGATATGATGGGTTCAGTGGTCTGGACATTGAGTGGGACCAGGTGGTTATGGCTGGGCTGAATTTTGCTGGTTGGCTGAGGTTGTCGATGCTGAACAAGATGGGTTGAAGGTTAAAGTTGTTGTAGATGTTGGCAAGCTTGCTGTGGCAGTCGGGTTGGAGAATGTCAAGAGGTCCTTGGAGATGCAACGTTGCTTCTCAAATAGAAGTCAGTTGCTCTTGGTGGTTCTGAAGTATGGGGTGTACCAGCTGGCTTGTCTTGATGTTCTGTTTGCTTTTGCCAGTTTCAGAGGGGCGACTTTGATGGAGTTTGTGCTGATCCAGGTGAAGAAGGTGTGGACGGCCTGGTCTGTCATGGATCTATTTTAGTTTGCTTGGGTATAGGAGTTTAGCATAACTTCCGCTTGCAGGCCTGTGCCCTTTTACCTAGATTAAAATGCTCTGTTTTATTATTCATTTTAATCCAATTTAGCAGTACTTGCCGTTCTTGTATTTCATAAGAAATGTTTTTATTTTATAATCAGTTGTCATTCCGTGAAAGTGTCATTACCAGTAATGTATTATTGGATTGTCATCATGTCTCTTTGCTTCACGTTAGATGAGAACAGAATGTGAACATGTCAGATGTTTTTGTTATGATATTGCTGATTCAAGTTTGCACTCACAATCTAACACTTAGGTACATACCCACATCAAGACGTCTGCACAGACAATGACATGGGCCTTATAAAAACACTCTGTGAGACCAAGGTCATTAGAGGGAGTTCCATGGAGGATATTCCATCTATACTGAATGTCACTTTGCCTCAGAACTCAGCCTCTGTGTCTATACGAAGCCTGATTTGGAGATTGGAGGCTGACCTTGTTCTAAGGTAATGGTAGTTGGGGAGCTTCTCATGGACATGGCTTTGGCAGATTAGGTTTATCAGGCATTGCTCTCTTTGTGGTAGACTATGCACTCTAGGTTGGAATTTGCATATTCATGTTTTTATCACAAATTTTGGGATCATTCATATTCACATCGTTTGTTTTCACAATCCTGATTTTGGCCCTCATTAGGAACTCGGTGGTAATCATTGCCGACCATCGTGGACCATCGTGGAGACGGTGAACAGAACACCGTCAGTGGCGGTGGACTGCACACCACCGAATAATGATGCCAAAAAGGTAAACTTCCAAAAATCCTACAACCTCCACCCACCGTCAGAGCATACAATGGCGGAAAGGCAGTAAACCCCATCCTGCCATCGCCATGCAGACAAACCAGCCACCCACCAAATAATGATGCACAAATCAATGTGTCAGATAGTGAATGCCAAACAACCATTGTCAGCAATGGGACCCACCAACAACAAATGCACACATTGGCAAGTCTGAAACCCATACACCTGACACACATCCACAGCACTATAAAACACTCATATACACAGCCCACAATTCTTTGCATCGCCAATGGAATGACTGAGATTGACCACACAACACGCATAAACTGAAGCCAACATCACACAAGTCACACACACAAATACACCACCAAAAAACATACATACCTCAAACACCATCATAAGCCCCACACACAACCACACAACAGCACCCTCACCAATACACCCAAAACACACCACCCACAACACACACCATGGCACCCCCTAAGCTCCCCCGCTTCACAGACAGGGAGCTAAGGAGCATGGTGGACAAAATACTCAGGATCGAGCCACAACTATTCGGGGCACAGGTGCAGCAGACACCCATGGCCAGGAAGATGGAGTTATGGCAGCAAGGTCAACGCTGTGCGAAACTATCCACGCACAAGGGATGACATCCGGAAGAGATGGAACGACCTGCGCTGGAAGGTTCGGTCAATGGCATCCAGGCACAACATCGCTGTACAGAACACTTGACTCCTGATTCCTGTGAAGGGTAGTACTCCACTGTGTGTGCTGCTGTGTCCTGACTCTGATCCCTGAGATGGTATGGGTTACAGGGGAATGGGCCCCAGCCTTCACCACGAAGGAGCTTGAGAAGCTGGTGGAGGGGGTCCTACCCCTGTATGCAAAGTTGTATGGGTGACCAGAGGAGCAGGTGAGTTGGCATCTGTCATCGTTAGATGTGTGTGAGTGTGGCGGATGACTGTATGCATGTGGGTTCGATGTGTGACTGCCCAGCCGTAGTTTGTCTGCCACGTTCTGCCTGTGAGTTGAAAATATGCATGTCAACAATGGTCGTTCCATATGGAACGAAATGGCATTTGTATTCGGTGCACACATACTGACGCCTGTTTCTTTGCTCTGTGTGTCCCATGCAGGTCAGCGCTAGGAAAGGCCTGTTGCAAGCCATTGCCAAGGAACTGCGGACCCTGGGGGGACACAACCAGTGGAGCACCCACTGCAGGAAGTGGTGGGAGGACCTGAGGTGCTGGGCCAGGAAGACTGGAGAGGCCCAGCTGAGGAAGGCCTCCCAACGAGGAAGGGGTGCCTGTTGGACCCTGACCCCCCCTAATGGCCCGCATACTGGCGGTGGCCTATTCGGATATAGATGGCGGCTTGAATGCAGCACAGCAGCCACAAGGGGGTGAGTACCAACACTGTTGTGATACCACTTTGATGGATGTATTTGGGTTCTGTGGGATGTATGCATTGTAGTGCCAGGCACTTAGACATGTGTGTCCCTGCAGTCCTGCCCCCTCCACGTCGTTGGATTGGTGTAAGGGCTAGTTTTGGCAGCCTCTAATGGCCTATGAGGGGTCCCCTATGTGTCATCTTGTATTCATTGTGGCCTTATGTACTTGTAAATGCATTGGATGGGCATGGTCTATCATGGGTGTACTTCATACAGTGTATCAGAGTCGTGTTTCATGAGGGTAATTTTGTGTATTCTAGGGTCATGCACACTAGTCAGGGGCATATTCATAATGTATGTTGTCTGTGCTGAGGGTACGTGTGTGACCTGGGTGGAAGTGTGTGTGAGCCAGACTGTACATATATTCAGGATTTGACATAGTTGTCCCTTGTTTTGTTTCCCCACCCCTGTGTTCTTGTGTCCTTTGTGTACATTAACATTATCTGGCGAGGGACCTGAGGCACAGGCGAGTGGGGATGCAGCAGCCCACAGTTCAAAGCAGGCAGAGTCGACCGAAGCCAAAGGGACCAGTGAAATGGTTGGCAAGGGGAGTAACACGGGGGAGGCAACTACCACTGGAGGTAGTGACTCTGATACCTCCTCCGATGGCAGCTCCCTGGTGGTGGCGGACCCTAGTGGGCCCACCCATTCTTTATCATCTTCCGCCACCCCCCATACCATCACTGCCCTCCCAGTTGCTCCTCACCCAGTTGCCCGTGCCTGCTCACCCAGAAGGGTGGGTGTATCCTTCGCCCCAGGCACCTCATTCCCTGCTCCAGTCAGCCCTGCTGCCTTCACGGAGGAGGCTATTTACCTCCTGAGGACCATCTCTGCAGGGCAGACAACCATCATGAATGCCATCCAAGGGCTAGCATCCCAGATGCAGCAAAGTAATGCATACCTAGAAGGCATTCATGATGCCATGTCTGGCCTACAGAGATCTTTTCAGGCTCTGGCCTCCTCTTTGTTGGCAGCCAATGTCCCTGGTCTTTCTGTCCCCGCTCCCACCACCTCTACCCCTCCCAGCACCCCACTCCCTTCACCCATCCCAAGCACACATACAGACAGCCATGCACACAGATCAACACAAAAGAAGCACACTGACAAACACAAGAACCACTCTTCCCACCACAGACATGCACACATCCAACATAGAAAAGCACACACAACAACATCCACTTGCCCCAGTGTGTCGACCTCCCCGGCCACCCTGTCTGTCACCTCACCATGCACACCCACACATACTGCACCCTCAGTCACTGCTGCTGGCCCCATTCATGCAATCACCACAACATCTGAGATCCAGACATGCGCCCCAGACACCACACCTGCACTCAGCATGACTACATTGACAGACACTTGCAGCACACTCACAAGACCTGCAGACACCCAGACAACATCCATGTACACTGGCAGCCTGTCTTCTCGCACTGTGTCCACCCCTCCTCCTCCCAAAACTCTCAAACATTCGCACACATCCACACCACACACATCCACCACACATAAGCATACTTTACAAGGCACCTGCATCCATGTCCGGCACACCTTCACCTGGTATGAGCACTCCCTCAACCTCCACTCCTGGACCTGCCTCCGAATCCCCTCCAACTGCACCTTAGAAGCTTTTGCTATCCCGTGTTGACCTGTTTGAACCCACTGGCCCACCCTGTCTTGTCCCTAAACGTGCCAATGTCCTTGCCCAGTCCACTCCTTACTCATCCAGGTCCACCCTAGTCCACCCCTCAAATTCCCATGCCCCTTCCCCGGGGAGGAAGAGACCACGTGTTGCTGCTGGTCCCTCTGCCACCCCCGGTCCAAGCCCACTCCCCCTCCTTCCAAGGGCAAGCTCAAACCCCCTCCACCTCCAAAACCTAGGCCCAGCCTCCCCTTCCAGACGTAAGTCCCACCCCCGCAAGCCCCTGCCCCTGTCCCCAGAGGTACCTAGCTGCCCAATTGATGCCCCTTTTGAGTGGAGTATCCTTTGCACATGTGGGCGTCAAGTTCGGCCTACTTTGGCTCTTCAAGGTATTTCCAAAGGACTAGCCAAAAGCCTTATTTGGACATAACTTATTTTGCTGTAAATAAAACGTTGGTGCCCAGTAGTGCTGTTGGCACACTATACTGACGTTGTTCAGCATTTTCCTGTTGGGTGTGCTGTGCACATGTGTGTACTTTGGTGCAGGTCTTTGTTGCCTTGTGTCTGGTAAGTACATCTTGTTTTAGTATGTATGGCTTGGGATGTGGGAGGGGTTGGGAGTGCGTTGAAGGGTGGGTGGGGTGGATGTGTAACTGTGCCCTTTCTTCCCATGTGTACTAGGCTGCAGTACTTACCGTCTTCGTCGTCAGTCACAGTCCTGGAGGAATACGGCAAGGACAGCACTGGCATTATTTCCAACTCTCGCTCCATGTCTGCGTTGACGTTTTCTGTGTGCCTCTGGGGAGTGTTTCCTTTCATATTGTTTGTTTCCGCCACGCTTTGCCTGGCAGTGGTTCACGCTCCGGAACTGTTGGAGGTCTAGTGTTTCATTATTTGGTGGGCAGGTAGGGCCTTTCTGCTGGCCTGTGGTCAGGCTCTTCCGTCCTCATCATGACTACAAAGATGGCGGTGTGTGGATGGACCGCTACTTGTTTCTCATTGGCTACATTATTTGGCAGTCCGGACCGCCAGCCTGTTGGCGGTAGTTACCGCCACCGCCGGTGGGGCGGTGCTTACTGCCATGTTCATAATGACCACCTTTGTCTCTTGTCACTATCCTAATCATTGCAGCTCATGCATGTTAACGTAGATTGCAGTTTTTTCAATAAATGTATTGAAAACTGTCCTGCATCTTCTTTCTTGCATGTGTGTGTGTAAGAGACTCTTTTCTAACAAAAGTAAAGGGTAAGACTTGTTGCACCATGATTTCCCTAAAAAAGATTTCAGAGTCCATACGCTACGCTGCCAGAAATCACCTTCACTGTTTGGGTTTGAGTGATATGCTGCTAGGAAGCCAGAAGGGTTGGGCCAACTGTTGCCGGCTGGTATAGGAGTGACTGAGTCATCTACAGTCAGAACTGCTGTTGCCCCTAATCGAGCAGTTTTATAGAGATACAAGAGTCTTTCTGACAGGTCAAGGTTGGCTGACTTGTCGGGTGGTGTGGTGCTGAATGCCTGCATCAATGGGTTCTCAGTTACTTTTCCCTTGCTGCGGTGGGTGTCACTTTGGTGCTTGGTGATGGTGTGCTTGGCCTCCAAGATGGTGACATTGACGATTGTGTGGTCGGTCCAGGAGAGTTCCATGGTGTGGGTGAATTGGATTCTGTTGCTGGAGGAGAAGATGGTGTTGAGTGTGTGTCTGGCTCTGTGGGTGAGTTTGAAGACCAGTTTAGTGAGTCCAGTGATGTTGAGGTACTTCAGTAGGGATGTGGAATTGGTGTCCTTAGGGTTCTCAATGTGGAAGTTGAGGTCGCTGAGCAGCATGTAGCGTAGGGAGTCGATGGCAAAGGGGACGATGTTGCTGATGGCATCACAGGATGGTGGCCGGGGTCCTGGTGGTCTTTATTTGAGAGTACCTCTTAAGGTTGTCTTGGTGTCTGATGTGTAGTAGGAGATTAAGATGCTCCATGACAGTAGTTGGATCGTCGTTCATGGCTGAGTATTGGATGGTATCCTTGAATATAATGGCGATTCCTCCACAAAGCTTGTTGTGGTGGTCCAGGTGTATCATCTTGTATCTGTCGGGGGTGGAGGAGGTGAAGTGGAAGTTGGAGGCAGGGTTGAGCCATGTTTCGGTGATGAAGGCAATGTCTGGGGTGAGGGTGGTGATTTTGTCCCAGATTTCCGTGGTGTGTTTGCTGAGGGAGTGGGCACTGAGCAGCATGCAGTGTAGTGGTTCCGGGTTGAAGGTGGTCTTCTGGGAGGTAGTGGTATTGGGTCCTGTGTGGGTAGGTGGTCCGGTGAGGCAGGAGAAGTGGCAGTGGCAGCAGGCAAAAGGTCCTTTGGTGGAGCATGGGGAGGACATGCAACAGCAGGAGTCCTGTCATCTGGTGTTGAGGACCATGAGCTCGCCTGTTGAGTAGCGTCAGATGTGGGAAGACCAAGGTTCCTGGTGCATCGTGTGGTCCAGGCACAGACAGATGCAGATGGGTTTGCCTTCTTTAAATAGGCTTCAGGGAAGGGGCAAGGGTTCTGGGGATGGAGGGAGGCTGGAGCTGGACAGAGTGGGAAAAAGTCCAGGGCAGGAAAAATGGCAGAGCGGGAGGTGGGAAAAGGAGGATGTTGGGAGAACAGTGAGAGGCCTGGGGCCGAAAGCCTGGGGGGGTCTGCTGATGGCAAATATAGGGGCCTGCTACCAGGATCTGCTGGCTGGGGGTCTTCTGGCTGCTGACCTTCTCCTAAGGCAGGAGCAGCTCGAGGGCAGATGGCAGCAGGGAGAGCATTTGGCATCTACTGCATACCATTCAAGGCAGAGGTTGGGCACAAACATGGTGGTGAATGCTGGAACATAAATTAGCAGCTTCTCCTGTAAGATCCTGTAGCTCACCTTCCTAATCTTAGTGTCAGAAAAGGTGAGACATAAAACCAGGATCCAGTAGAGAACAGGAGCCATGGACGTGCAAATAACAACCAATTTAAGATGTTCAGGGTAGCACAAGCAAGAAACACCCGGACAGGCCAGCAGAAACTGGACAGGAGTGGAAACCGCACAGAGAATAGTAAGTTGGGACACAATACTGGGTGTGAAAGGAAGGCACTACTGGGACTGGATCTGCCCACATTACCCAGCTACAACAGTCATGCAAGAGAAGGTGTAGTGAGGCTTTTCATTTTTATAACAGGATCAGAGGCTCAGATTTTGTGCATATCAAAAGCGCAGCAGCTTCACACATGCAGAAACAAAAGTGACAAGAAATATTGAAGGACATATGGAGACTACGGTAGTAGAACAATAGAGGAGGATTGTGTCCTGTGGATGAAAGTAGCACTGTGAGACTCTACACAGCATTATCCTTCAAGTGAAAAACAGGCTCTGATAGAAGAACTGCTCAGGCTATAAAGTCAAAGTCGAAAGAAAAAGCAACCCAGTGGCAAAAAGTATACAAAGCAGCAAAAGCATATACAAAGTATCCACAATGAGGAGTGAATTTATATAATCTCTTTATCAGTCACCTGACGTCAGTGGAATGGGCCTAAAAGTAGCTTGATTCCTTGGTAGCTGATGAGGAAGCATACGGCTCAAAGCAGAGGTTGTGATGAGCAATATAGTTTCTACAACATGTAGTGCTGTCCCACCTCCTTTCATTCTTCCTGCCATGCCTCAGCCACATAAATACCTGCAATGTTGTGGAGTAATTTCTTCCTCAACAGCAACGGACCAACACAGTCACGAAGAGGGTTGTCCTGTCCAAACCTTGCATGGGTGCCACAGGCAGTCCAGAGGATGTACAATGCTGAATTTTCTGCAACCACAGAAAAATGATCACAGGGAAGGGTCTTGGAAGTGTGCCATGTAAAAGCATCTATCCAACCTGCCTTTAGAACAAGGTTACACTTCCTACCTCACACCCTCCCCTCTTCATATCCTGCTTACTAGTCCCTAGACCTAAGGGGCATATTTACAAGAATAGTTGTGCAGGGCAGCACAGTTAGTGATCTTGCTGAGCTGTCCTGGGCAACAGTGAAAGGGCAGAAATGCACTGTATTTCCAAAATACAAAGGATTTCTGCCCTGTCCCCCTGTGCTGGCTCACTTTTGGCTGCCTAGCACCAATGCAAGCACCCTTTCACCATGGTGCAAGGGTGCCTGTGTTGCACACAGTACTATTTTTGTACAGGAAGAGACACATTCCTCCCCAAAAACAATCCATGGAGGTGTTTTTCTCTTTCTATGTGTGTTGCAGAATGCAGCACACATTCAAAGAGGAATTAACGAGGAGAAACAAACATATTTCTACTCATTATGCCTCCCTGGGGAGGAGTACAGTGTTGACACAATCCGGATCCTGGTTAACATAGGCTTGTATACCTGGGAATGTGTCAAACCCCATGGGTGTTGCATGGGAGAATCCACCGCAACATCCATTGAATGCCCAACTCCCACCCCGACGCAGAGTAAGGCAACGCTGCAACTTGCACCGCCTTTCCTTACTCTATATCTATGAGACCATGAAAAGCCATGCAAAGTGGCTCTGTGTAGCCTCATAGATATAGGTCTGCACTCTGCACTGCTGGAGCGTTGAAAAAAGTGCTGGTCCGGCAGTGCGTGGGGCTTGTAAATATGCCTCTCAGTGTAAATGTAGAAGAGACAGAAGTTTCTCCAGGGCACAAGTCCAGGGTACAATAAGGTAGTTTCACAGGGGGGACACCATTTGCCCTGCCAAGAAGTTGGCCCCCACAGAAATATGCTGAAATTGTCCTGGTGTAATTCTCAGACACCTGGGGCAAGATGTAGCAAAGGGTTTTTCCCATTCTGTGTCAATGGGAGAATGTGTTCATACATATGCCCCTGGACACATTCAGCAGCACTAGCACATTGCCTGCTTTTGTCCCAAACGGCAACATGAAGGCAAGAGGGATTTGGTATGTTAAAGTCCAGCTGGGCCCAAAACAAAGCCCTAACTTAAGGAGGCATCAGGCCCCTTTTTGTTCAGAGGATATGGATGGGATCAATCTGGGTGCTCATACCAAGATGCAAATTCAATGGAGGGAAAACAAAAGCACAAAGTTTGATACACCTTACAAGTACTTGAGAGGCATGTTTTTACCTTTTTTCAGTCCCTGTATATAAGATATATGCATGCACTGTAAGAATGTCAGATGTGTATGTCTCTCCCAGTATTTACACAAATAGCAATTTAAATACCACTATGTTGCCTTATTTCATTTATAGTGCTATAGCACTACTCATCTCAGTTCACGGTGTCACAGCGCTTTACATCACATGTACACATTATATATTGACAGTAAATCATTTGTTTGTAAATCAATGTACAGGATGTGTTACATACGACAATGAGGGTTACAAGGTGTGGGAATCACATGTCCTTCATAGTTTACTGTGCTATATTAGAAAAAATACAATTTTTAAACTGCAAGTAACAAAAGGATCTCTGTGTAAAAAGCAGAAACCTACTTACCCATTCCCATAAAACATAAATCGCCCATCTGTTTGTAACATGATGTACTTTGCAGGAGACATATTATTCCTTTATCTTACTTTCATACAAAACTAGACAAAACACAAATATCTCCAGTAAACACGTTAATCTCCAGAATGAGTTGACCATTATTATTCCCTGAGATTTACTGGGCACACAATATCTCTGCAGCAGGTGTCTCAACCCCATAAGATATTTTGAAATGCATACTTTGCAACCAATTAAGCAGAACAGTTTTACTGCCACGTTTCACCATGCTGTCAATATCTTTGTGGCAGGGTATTAAAAAAGAAGGGGCTTATTTAAAAGTCCCTTGAACCGCTGTGGTGCCACTTTTTATATGGGAAAAGGTGATACACCAGTGGTGCTAAGGGCTTTTAAATAAGCCCCTAAATATGTAAGTGAGACCCATATTTTGCGTGAGGGTTGGTTCACTTTTTTGGCACAACCCTGATACAAAAACGAATTTGTTAAATATTCTAATATCCTAAAATACTCATGATAAACCTGCTAAACATTTGTGTGTGGTCTCAAGGTCTAATATCACTTCTTGTGATGTTACTTCCTGTGAAGTCATCTGTTGTGATGCCACTACTTGCGATGCCACGTGCGTTGTCACGTGCCGGGATGTCCTGTGCTCTGACGTTATGCACCATGTCTCACTTGCTTACTGCCTACCTTGGTTAGTGCGCCACTTCTTTTTCTCCGACTTGTGCCCTGTGCTTCTCTTAATTAATCTCACTCCTGGAGTGATCCTGCTCTGGACATTTATAACTTTATACAATTCAAAGCTGAAAATATTTTTTTGAGCAGGCCCTCCTCTTCCTATGAAAAAGTCAATGCAGAGAACACAAATTTAGATCTCAAGCTCATGTTCAATAAAATAGCCAGCGTTAGAAATCTCTGCCTGTTTAATTCTCAATAAATAACATATTAAATGCCTAGTCTCTGCAGTATTTATGCAACTGATATAATCTGTTAAAGAGTTAATTCAATGTAATCACGATCAGTCACTTTGCGTCATTGCAACAAAAATGCTTTCAAGAAGTAATTACGTTTTGCGGTGCACAGTTTACATAAGTAACATTTCCATAAGTGAAAATGGAGTACTGTTTAAAGTGAGCTTGCATATTCTTTACATGTTTGTTTTTTAAACTGCGAAATCTACTGTGCAGCTACGGTGAGTCCCACATGAGAAATGACTGTGACTTTTCTTGGGCTATAAGGCCACCAGTATGCATCTATTGGACACATCCTCATTTTATCTGTTCCATTCTAGCACTCCCGACGGTAATATTCCATTGTTGCGTTTTATAATATTAAATCAAATTAAAAATGTGTTCTTTTACAGCACTACAGTCGAGCGAAACTTGTAATTACGTGACCTCATTGCAAAGAACAATTCTTAATTAATTTAATTAGTTACATTAACGCAATAGTTCATAATTAATCACTGACCAAGGCAAAGCGTTCTCTTGTCCTTTGACATCATAAAACGTTTTAAATAAACACATTTTCTTGCCGACCTAATTTGTCCCTCTGTTTTCATTTACGAAACGTGTTTGTGTAAATTCTGCAAGTTTAACCAGACGTGAATGCAAAACAGTACTATAATATAAAGTGGAACACGGCAAACTAACATCTGTTTTTTTGTTGTGCCGAACAAGACAGACAGGTCACGAATTCAACTCTTAAAAAAGTACTTTATCAGTCCTAATCAATCCTGTCTCAGAGTGGCTGTCTATAACGGTTAAATCATACCACGATGGGGGCAATCCTGCACCTATTAGCCTCCACAGCATGTGGCATGACGATTTAATCATGTAATCATCCGCTGCTCTAAGGTGGAGGCTTGTTGTTGATGCCCCTGAAGTGCAGCGAGTTTGTCCCCCGCCGCAGCAGGGGCATTTTCACATTTTCCTTCTTCGCATCACCATGCTTTGCATTGTTGTCAATGAATTTTAGGGACCAATGCATGGGCGAAAGGCTGTTCCACACTGGGTGAGCCTGCTACATTGTTGAGGGGGAATTTGCTGGTGCTAGCCACCACCATGCTGACCTCCACTGTGGTACTAGCAGGGGAGTAGGTTAGTCAGCGAGATTCGGGGGATGGTGGATTGCAAATTACCCAACTGAAAAACAGTATGCCAAAGAGTGGAGGGATGACCAAGTTTTGAGATGCACCGTTCTCATGTGGAAAAGGTTGAATACTTATTTGCATTAGGTGAGATTCTGTCTATTTTTTTTTTAATATAACCAGTTAAAACATTTTTTTCAGATGAGAACAAGAGCAAAAACCAACATATACATAGAAGACTCGACTAGCCCCCACCCCCAAGCCCAACTCTCAAGCCAAGAATACATTTATTTGGGGGGTGTCAAAACCCACAAGCCCCACTAATTAAACGCCCCTGGTACTAGTTCATGAGCTAACAGTGTTGCTGTAGGTGGCTGTTGAAGATATTGGGGGTCATTCTGACCCCCGCCGGCGGCGGAAGCCGCCCGCCTGGCGGGAACCGCCACAAGACCGTACCGCGGTCAAAAGACCGCGGCGGTCATTCTGACTTTCCCGCTGGGCTGGCGGGCGACCGCCAAAAGGCCGCCCGCCCGCCCAGCGGGAAAGCACCAGCAACGAGGAAACCGGCTCCGAATGGAGCCGGCGGAGTTGCTGGTGTGCGACAGTTGCACCCGTCGCGATTTTCAGTGTCTGCTAGGCAGACACTGAAAATCAATGTGGGGCCCTGTTAGGGGGCCCCACGACACCTGTTCCCGCCAGCCTGGTTCTGGCGGTGAAAACCGCCAGAACCAGGGTGGCGGGAAGGGGGTCGGAATCCCCATGGCGGCGCTGCTTGCAGTGCCGCTGTGTAGGATTCACAGGGGCAGGGGAAAACCGTCGGGAAACCGCCGGTTTCCCTTTTCTGACCGCGGCTTTACCGCCGCGGTCAGAATTGCCCTTGATGCACCGCAACCTGTTGCCGGTGCATCCTCCAACCCCGGCCCTGGTGGTCTATGACCGCCAGGGTGGGAATGACCCCCATTGACTTTTTAATCTTGCCAACTTCCTTGATATTGTCGAACTGGAACTTCAGAACACTAAAATGAGACTGAAACAATCTTTACAAAAGCACATCATTAAGAAAAAGGAGATTTGTAAGAAAAAGGGCAAAGACAGAAAAAAAGTTACAAGGCAATTAATACATAAGCTGTAGGAGAGGATGTGGTGTAACGGGCAGAGCTGCCGACTTTCAGGACCAGGCCTGAGTCTTGGCGTTGGCTCAACGTCCTGTGATTCTGGGCAAATCACTTATTCTCCCTGTGCCTTAAAAAAAAAAAAAAAAATATGTCCTTATGCAATGTAACTGGTGCTCATGTAAATCGCTCTAACACCTTTGGGTCGAGTTTGTGCTATATAAAACTACAAAAAAAAGAGAAAACAGGAAATAGGGGACAATGAGAGTGGAAACATCCTGAACAACTGTGTTTCAACCACTACTTACCCGAACAACGACTCTTAAGCAACGAAAAAGTCTCTACAACGAAGTACTGAACAACTACTGCCTAAGCAACGACTTTGTCTGAATAACGTTTGCCTAAATCACAAATTTTAAGGTAAGTTTTTGTTAATTATTTTATGGTTTATTTCTAAGTTGTTTATTATTTTTTTTAAAGTGCTATTTATATATATCAAAATATATATATATATATACAGTATATATATATATATATATATTAAGCTCAAACAGATCCACAAAAGGAAACGCGCTCTACTCGTCGGTGCCGGCATCCGGGAAGGACCTATTCCCGTAAATCATTATACCAGTTTAACACTAAGGTTAAAAATGCCGCACTCACAGGATTGTGATGAATCCACTTTTAATTTTCAATAACGAAACATCCCACCACCTCACACCTACGCGTTTCGACCTTCACGGTCTTGGTCACGGTAATTTGTTACTGTAAATGATTTGCTGCACTTTTATTTAGGGACAGGATAGTGTGGATTCAGGGTTAATGGGTGGGGAGTGTAATAATACCCAAGTTTTAACTTTGGTACCGGTGTATTACTTTTTGTGAATTTGTATATATTTTATTTTGCCTTAAAATCTTTTTGTGGATTTTTTTCTGAAAGCAAAATGGTTCTGTAACATTTAATGATATATTTCGTATGAAATTTGAATACTAATTTAAATAGGGTTAATATATTAACTGTTTATTATCTGCAAATATACAGTTATTTATTTTCTTTTAAAACATTTTGTTTAGATTATAAGAGGTAATGCTATTGATAATGTTTTTAATACGTTTTTCTTATATCTTCAATTTAGCATTTACTTAATTTTATTTTTTCCAAAATCTGATTTTTAAAAATTGTAAATAGGATTTTTTTTCAGTGTAATAAAAACATGTATACAAATGCATTATGGATTTTATAATGATATCGATAATTATGTAATCACATTAACAGAGTTTTGTTTAAAAATAAACGTCGTTATTTCTAATTGTATTATTAAAATAAAAAATCACAGAACTTAGATTTTGCATTTTTTTATTTCACATATATTTCAAAACATTTTTTGAACCAATAATAAAATAATTTTGTGTGCAAACATATTTTTTAAGATGTAAAAACATATTTTTCAGAATTTTTATAAATGTTTATTATTTAATGAAAATAATTTGAAGAATGCTCAAAAATATGTTTATTCATAAAATATTATTTACATATTTTTACAATTTTTTAAAAAATGTATTTACATTTTTTAACCTTTTTCAGTGGTATTTTGCACTGTTTTCCATTGTTTCCCATAAGAAAGCAGTCCTTTTTCTATTTTTACACGTTTCCTCCGTTCACGTGGTTTGACGTCTATTTCATCATTTGGTAGAGCGTTGCGGTCAAAATTGGATGCAAACAGAGATCTCGGTCAGGTAAGTTGAATTTAAAATGTTTTTAGAGTATGTTCATTAGTATAGTTATTTCAGAGATAGAGATGGAAGGTAGTTCTAAGGTAGGGAGTAGCTTTTCGAAGTTATGTATGTTTCTTATGTTTATATATCATGGATTTGTTTGTTTTTTAAAAACGTTTAGCAGTTTTTACGATATTTAAACAATTCTACTGCTCTTTTTATTGCAAAATATTGTGCTATTTTCAACTGTAAAGCTTTTTTTTTTTTGGTTTTTCAAATCGCACATTTTTTAAAATTATTTTCCATATCTTAAAAATGTTTGTGTTTACTTATGTTTGTAATAATATTTTGTTTCATTACATTTTCATGACTTTTTACAGTTTTTTTGTGATGTTGTGGTTTTAGCAATTATTATAATCACATGCTTTTCTTTTTTTAGGGAAAAAACGTTTATTTGGCCCAAATAATATTGGGCATTCAAGAAAAAAAATTTGTTTGGAAAAATTGTTTTTCATTTTTTTAGTAAAGTTTTATTTCACATACAAAGTTTTTTTCTTCATCTATTTTTTATGTCCAATTTTAATTATTTTCAGGATGATTTTTTTTTTATTATTTTATTTTCCAGTGTGAAATGTTTTTTCTACACCCATATGGAAGAAGAACTCTACAGTGACAGAAGCACAGATGCTGTCATTATCAGGTAAAGATATGAAACCTGCTAAAGGTAGGAACTTTTTTGGGGGGAATAATTTAATTTAAAAATAATAAAAAAATGTTCAATGTAATTCATGTTATATTTAAAACTGGCAAGTAATGGTGATATTGGTTAGTATTAGTTAGAAATTTAGTATATATGCTAGACTGTCAAGGTAGTCTGAAGCCACCATTAAAGAAAAGTCTTGTATTTTAGCCAATATTTTTTCAGACATTTCTTTACTTTTTTGTGTGGTGCGTGGCTTCAGGCTACCTGACAGTGACTGAGCAAGTCTCATTTCTTGGAAACTTTGCTCCTTCTTCATAATTTCCATGAAATGATTTAGGTTTGGATGGGGTTTTCCAATTGCTTTGTTGATCCATCCCTCATGGCATTGTTAGTCTTTGCACCACCCTCTGAACAGGTCATGTAGCAGTTCCACCACTTTATTAGAAATCTTGTTTTTTTCTGTGACCTGATCTGCTTAGGTGTCTAATCCAAGTTTCCTCGAAGTAATTTAGTAATGGTGCCAGTTTCTCCTCATTTGCTGTAAAATAGTTTGAATCTGTGATGCATGTGTAATATTTATCTACTTTGTCAGGTTGTACAAAACATAATGCAGTTAGTTTTCTTAATCTGAATTGTGATATGCAGTTTGAGAAATATTCCCTACACAAGAATGACTTTTGAATTCTACGCCAATATGCCTCTGAAAAGAGGAAAAAACCATCCTTGTATTTGTGTTTCTGGATATAATTGAATTACTGTGTTAATCATTGACAATTCAAAATCTATTATTACTTTTCTAGCTATTTTACTGATTGTTTTCTTTTTGATTACTGATAAAAAATCAGTGTAAGTAAAGGAATGTTTGACAGGTAACAATGCATACACTAGGGAGACTGTTGTTGCATGAATGGTGTAAATGTGGGTGAATAGATGGGGTGTAGATTTAAATGTCCCATCCATCATCCAAATTTCACTATTCTGTAGGATAAGTAAGTTACTGGTAGTGCTAAATATTAAAATTATCTTATGAGGGTTTTCATTGTCATGCAAGAGAAAAGTTTCATTTGAGAAGGTAAGTTTTAGTTCTGGGGGGATGTTAATATCTTCAGAGGATTGTGGGGTTACATGTTGGGGATTACTTGCCAGTTTTTCACGTTGAAACATGTGTCTCAGATTTGGTATTGAAGGCATGCTACATGTACAGGAATATTTTGGGCTACTTTCCTTAGTACTAGCCCGAAGGAATCATTGGAGGTGTGAGCAAAATGTTGAATTTTCTGTACATTTTCTCTCACTTCTATTTCTATTGCAGAGGCAGAGTGGTTATGTTCTGTTGTCCTAACCACAGTATCTTCCAGAGTAACAGCTCTGCCTCTGCAATGTGAAGAAAGTATTACACACACCTCCAATAGCTCCTAAGTTCAACAACTCTATCTCTGCAGTAAAGATGCCCTTCATACTTCAAAAGTTGGTGTCCTGTGCATGAGATGACGTAGTTTGCTTCACCTTGTGATGCCATTGTTTCAAAATCTGTAAGGAATACAAACAGAAAAATATTAAATATATGCAGCGTTTGAATTGTAACTGTCTGGTGGAGCTGGAATACTAAATTTGCCCCCTACTCGCACTGTCCTGCACATGCCCTGAGGTAAGTACCCGGCGGACTTGGATTAGTAATTTTGACTCACTCACTGTGCAGCACCTGCCCTGATGTAAGTACCTGGAGGAGTTGGAATAATAAATGTGCCCCTTACTCACTGTCAAGCACATGCCCTGAGCTAAGTACCCGGCAGAGTTGGAATAGTACATTTTGCCCCTACTTACTGTCCAGTACCTGCCCTGAGGTAAGCACCTGGTGGAGTTTGAATTGTAAATTTCCCCCTTACTCAATCCAGCACCTGCCCTGAGGTAACTACCTGGTGGAGTTAGAATACTAATTTTGCCTCCTACTCACTGTCCAGCACCTGCCCTGAGGTAAGCATCCGGTTGAGTTGGAATAGTAAATTTGCCCCATGCTCACTGTGCAGCACCTGCCCTGAGGTAAGTACCTGGAGGAGTTGGAATAGTAAATTTGCCACTTACTCACTGTCCAGCAGATGTCCTGAGGTAAGTACCCAGCAGAGTTGGAATAGTAATTTTGCCCCCAGTCACTGTTCAGCACCTGCCCTGAGATAAGTACTCAGTGGAGTTAGAATAGTAATTTTCCCCTACTCACTGTCCAGCATATACCCTGAGGTAAGTACCCAGTGGAGTTGAAATACTAAATTTGCCCCTCACTGTCCTGCACCTGTCCTGAGGTCAGTACCTGGTGGAGTGAGAATAGAAATTTTTCACCCAGTCACTGTCCTGCACCTGCCCTGAGCTAAGTGTCTGGTGAAGTTGGAATAGTAAATTTGCCCTCTATTCACTGCCCAGTACCTGCCTTGAGATAAGTACCCAGTGGAGCTAGAATAGTAATTTTGCCCCTCCTCACTGTCCAGCACCTGCCCTGAGGTTATTATCTGGCAGAATTGGAATAGTAATTTTACCCCTATTCACTATTCATCACATGCCCTGAGGTATGTATCTGGTGGAGTTTGAATAGTAAATTTGACCCCTATTTACTGTCCAGCACTTGCCCCGAGGTAAGTACCCAGTGGAGTTGGAATAGTAAATTTGCCCCTTAGTTACTGTCCAGCACATTCCCTGAGGTAAGTACCCAGTGGACTTGGAATAATAATTTTGACTCCAGTCACTGTCCACCATCTGCCCTGAGATAAGTACTCAGTGGAGTTAATATAGTATTTTTACCCTTTCTCACTGTCCAGAACCTGCCCTGAGGTATGTACCTGGTGGAGTTAGAATAGTAATTTTGCACCCAGTCACTGTCTAGCATCTGCCCTGAGATAAGTACTCAGTGGATTTGGAATAGTAAATTTGCCCCTTACTCACTGTCCAGCACCTGCCCTGAGGTAAGTACCTCGTGGAGTTAGAATAGAAATTTTGCACACCGTCACTGTCTAGCACCTGCCCTGAGGTAATTATATGGTGGAGTTGGAATAGTAAATTTGCCCCTTACTCACTGTCCAGCACCTGCCCTAAGGTAAGTACCTGGTGGAGTTAGAATAGTAATTTTGCACCCAGTCACTGTCTAGCACCTGCCCTGAGGTAATTATATGGTGGAGTTGGAATAGTAAAGTTGTCCCCTACTCACTGTCCAGCACCTGCCCAGAGGTAAATATCTAGAGGACTTAGAATACTAATTTTGCCACATGATCACTCTCCAGCATTTGCCCTCAGTTATGTATACATTAGAGTTACGATTGAAATTGTTCTTTTTGAGATTATACTTACTTTTTTTTGGGAGGACTTTAATTGTTTTTTCAAAATGTTATTTTTCAAGCTTTTGATGTCCTCCTGGGGTTAGTTTATTATTTGGAATCTATATAAGAAAAAAGCAGTAAATCGTGTACTATTTAGTGTTTCAGTTTTTAATAATACTTAGGGTACTGTCCAGCACCTGTTCTGAGGTAAGTACCCGATGGATTTTTCTATTGTAGTTTGCCCCCTGGTTACTGTCCAGTACATCCCATGAGGTAAGTACCCAGTGGAGTTAGAGTAGTAATTTTCCCCCAATTGCTATCCTGCACCTGCCCTGAGGTCAGTACCCAGCAGAGTTAGAGTCATTATTTTCCCCCTGGTTGTTATCCTGCACCTGCCCTGAGGTAAGTATCCAATGGAGTTAGAGTAGCAATTCCCCCCCACAATGTGGTATCCAGTACCTGCTTCAGGTATGTACCCGGCGGAGTTTCAACACTTAGGGCCATATATATACTTTTTGATGCACAACTGCGCCAACGCAGTTGTACGTCAAAAATGTTAACGCCGGCTAACGCCATTCCAAAGCGCCATGCGGGCGCCTTATTTATGGAATGACGTTAGCCGGCGGAGCTGACTGGTGTTCGTAAAAAAAAATGACCCACACCAGGCAGCGCCGGGGTAGGGGGAAATGGAGCTTGGGCGTCCAAAAAGACAAAGACAGGAGTCATGCCCCCTTGCCCAATGGCCATGCCCAGGGGACTTCTGTCCCCTGGGCATGATCATTGGGCATAGTGGCATGTAGGGGGGCACAAATCAGGCCCCCCTATGCCACATAAAAATAATAAAAAATTACTTACCTGAACTTACCTTAAGTTCCCTGGGATGGGTCCCTCCATCCTTGGGTGTCCTCCTGGGGTGGGCAAGGGTGGCAGGGGGTGTCCCTGGGGGCATGGGAGGGCACCTCTGGGCTCCTTCCGAGCCCACAGGTCCCTTAATGCCTGCCCTGACCAGGCGCAAAAAAATGACGCAAAAGCGGCTGGACGTCATTTTTTTGACCCGCCCACTCCTGTGCGCCATTTTTGCACGGGAGTTTAAATAAGGCGCACATGCCTTGGAGTAATTTTTTAGACGGGAACGCCTACCTTATATATCATTAACGCAAGGTAGGTGTCCACGCTAAAAAATGACGCAAACTCCAAGATCTTTGGCGCTAGACGGGTCTAACGCCAAAGTATAAATATGGAGTTAGCTTTGCGTCGGATTTGCGTAAAAAAAAACGACGCAATTCCGGCGCAAACAGAGTATAAATATGCCCCTTAATTTTTTCCCTGGTCCCTGTCTAGCACCTGCCCTGAGGTAAGTAGCAAGCGGACTTTGAATTCTAATCAGTAGGTGAAGTAAATTTTATTTTTACTCGTCTACTCATGAATGAAATCCCATTGGAGTTCTAATACTAATCTTGACATAGTCATTTTTTAACACATTTTAAAACGTTCTATTCAAATTTATTTAAAAAATGTTTTTATCTTTTATTGATAAGGTGTTCTTTTCTTAATGTAAACACTCTTCAATACTCTTGAAAGATCTCTGTAAATTAAGAAAAATAGAGCGTAAATTACTTCTTTTTATTTTTCCTGATGTTTCAATACATATACAGTATTATTTTACCTTCTCTAGTCAGTAGATGGTACTGTTATCCACAATATAAATCTGTCTGTTTCCATACTCATATACACATGTTCTCTCTAAGGTCTTCTGTGTGACACTGAACACAAAATGGTGGACGGCTCTGTATATATATTTTTTTAGGGAAATATCATAAATTAAGATAAAATATGTTATTCTGATTGCATTTCTGACTGAACTTGTATTTATTTCTTAAGTTTTGTATGTGTATATTTTCCATATGCTTCTCCTACTTGTCTTCGCTTGGTAAAGGGAAGAAATACTCCCATGGTGGTATAGAAAGTGTTGTAGGACTACGTTTTTCATGCACTATCGAAATTCTCTCCATTGTCCGTTTGATTTCACTATTTAAAACTGTTTAATTTATGTTTTTTAAAGTTTTATTTAGCAAAGCATTTTTCACTTTCTGCTACATTTTCAAACATTTTTTAACCAATTTATCGTACTTTTAATTTTCGCCATTTGTAAAGCTATTTACAGTTATCAATGTAGTGGTTTAGGTATGCGTGGTAATTGGTCTCATTGTTTAGGTGTGTTTTTTTTAAGTGTATTTTTTTGTTGTTTAGGCGTTGTTGTTGAAAAAGTCATTATTCAGGCTTTGTCGTTGTATAGCAGTCGTGGTTTATGCTATTGTTGTTTAGGACCTAATTGTTCCATCATATAATCAATGACAGACTTAAGTTAATAGGCATGAGAGAATAAAAAATGGATTGTGTATCAAAACCTGCTGAAGTAAATCTATCTGCTGTTCTCCTGATGTCTTCTCTATTACTGTACAGTCTGCCAGTCATAGGTTTTTGTTAATCTTCTATATGATGGCAATTTACATAGAACAAAAGTAAAAATCCATAGCCCCTGCAAAAGGTGTCAGCATCTCTCTCAGCCTGGCGCACAGTATGTGCAGTACGTGTGTAAATGTAAATGGGTTTCCATAGAGTAGATTGGACAAAACACAATCAACTGCATGGCCCAGAAAGTTTTTCAATGTTTTCAAACAATTATATTGCTGGAAAGATTGGCTGAAAGATTGAGATCAATGGGCAGCTACAAAGGTGTTTTCACTCATATTTTTTGCCATTATACCATAACCTTGAGAAGAACTGGTATATCCATTTAGATTTTGCACATTTCCTGCACCATACTCATGCCCTGAGTAACAAATAAGTGTAATTGTGCCCAAACATAGACTGAGACAGGCTTTCTGAGTCCCTGGACCTCAAATGTCATTCCTGTGGTCAAGGTTTTGTGATGTTTAGCTTGCTGCTACTCTTTCTTGAAGGCATTTGTAGACATAATGGCATAAAGATCTTGGGTTCCATATTTACGCCACTAGATCCACTCATCTCTACTGCAATGTCTATAGAGATGAAAGGTATATCAGGGTCAGATGCAGCTTTGGTAGAAATGCTCATATCTCCAGAAATAAGCATTACAGGAGCTTAGCATATGTAGGAAAATAGCATGGGAACTGTGCTCCCTACTAACTATGCTAGAGCATGTCCATTGACCTACTCTGCCTGCAGACTTATAGAGGACCAAGGCTGAACAGCATAGAAACTAATAACCTTTGATTATTTGTCCTTATCCTTACCATTTCGCCTGCAATGCTACTGCAGATATGGTACCAATGGTTGTGTCCTGTTAATTCCAATAACTACCCTGGGGTAAATTATGTCTCAGGAAGGAGACAAATCCACATTTCCTCCATTGCCACCACAGTCCTCACGATTGATTGACACCAGCATGTAAACCAATTGCAAAAGTTATGATACTTGAACATTTGATTGAGATGCAAACCCCAATAGAGATGAGATCTGAGCCCTATGTTTAGAATTAGTCATTAGAAAAGACTGCCTGAAATAAGGTCCCTAAAAATAAAAAAATTCAAAAAGGCATCAAAACACCTTTCCTTTTGTATAAAACTATAGCAGAAAAGACCTACAACAATGCATTACAAGACTCCTATTAAATAACTGTGCTGGGGAAACGACCTGAACCACGACTCAGGAACATTGATGACGCCTACAACACAAGCGTAGCCACACTTGCTAGAACAATGACTGCCTTTTTCTCTATTTTAACCATGCATATGCTGAACTACGCATAAGTGAGGTTAAGGCAGAGAAAAAGGCAGAGTGGATCGGGAGAGGGTGCGGTCAGGTAAGTGGGGTTGGGGGTAATTTTTAGGGGTGAGGTGGATTAAGGTCTTGGGGCAGGGTTGGGGGGTCAGGGGGTTGGGGTAGTTTGTTTTTTAGGGGCTGGGATGGGGGATCGGGGTAGTTTTTTTTTATGGGGTGGGGTGGGGTGATTGGGGTAGTTTGGGTTTTAGGGGTGGGGTGCGGGTATCAGGGTAGTTTGGCCAGGTAAGTGGGGTTGGGGTAGTTTTTAGGGGTTGGATGGATTAAGGGCTTGGGACGGGGATGGGGGTGGGATACTTTGGTTTTTAGGGGTGGGATGGGGATCAGGGTAGTTTGTTTTTAAGGGGTGGTGGGGGGATCGGGTAGTTTGGTCAGGTAAGTGGGGTTGGGGAAAGATTGGAGGTAGTTTTTAGGGGTGGAGTGGATTAAGGGCTTGGGGTTGTGGAAGGGTCGGGGTAGTTTGGTTTTTCAGGGCAGGGTGGGTGGATTGGGGTAGTTTGGTTTTTAGGGGTAGGGTTGGGGGATCAGGGTAGTTTTATTTTTAGGGGTGGGGAGGGGGGATCGGGGTAGTGTGGTCAAGTAAGTGGTGTTGGGGGTAGTTTTTAGGTGTGAGGGGTGGATTAAGGGCTTGGGGTGGGGATGGAGAGGTCAGGGTAGTTTGTTTTTTAGGGGCTGGGATGGGGGATCGGGGTAGTTTTTTTTTATGGGGTGGGGTGGGGTGATTAGGGTAGTTTGGGTTTTAGGGGTGGGGTGCGGGTATCAGGGTAGTTTGGCCAGGTAAGTGGGGTTGGGGTAGTTTTTAGGGGTGGGATGGATTAAGGGCTTGGGACGGGGATGGGGGTGGGATACTTTGGTTTTTAGGGGTGGGATGGGGATCAGGGTAGTTTGTTTTTAAGGGGTGGTGGGGGGATCGGGTAGTTTGGTCAGGTAAGTGGGGTTGGGGCAAGATTGGAGGTAGTTTTTAGGGGTGGAGTGGATTAAGGGCTTGGGGTTGTGGAAGGGTCGGGGTAGTTTGGTTTTTCAGGGCAGGGTGGGTGGATTGGGGTAGTTTGGTTTTTAGGGGTAGGGTTGGGGGATCAGGGTAGTTTTATTTTTAGGGGTGGGGAGGGGGAATCGGGGTAGTGTGGTCAAGTAAGTGGTGTTGGGGGTAGTTTTTAGGTGTGAGGGGTGGATTAAGGGCTTGGGGTGGGGATGGAGAGGTCAGGGTAGTTTGTTTTTTAGCGTCAGGGGGTTGGTTGTTTTTAGGGCAGGTGTGTGGAAGGTTTTAGAGCTCGGGGGGAGAGGGTATTAGGGTAATTTTGTTTTTAGGGGGTTAGGGTAGTTTGGTTTTTTAGGGGTAGAGGGATCTGGGTTGTTTTGTTTATAGGGACAAGGGTGGGGCAATCAGGGTAGTTTGGTTTTTAGGGGCAGGGATGGGGTCGGTTGTTTTTAGGGTGGGTAGGGGGGTCGAGGAAGGTTTTAGGGCTCAGGGTGGGTGGGGGTATCGGGGTTGTTTTTAGGAATGGGGGTTCAGGATCGTTTTGTTTTTAGAGGCTGGGTAGGGGGTCGGGGTAGTTTGGTTTTTAAGGGTGGGGGATTGGAGTAGTTTGGTTTTTAGGGGCAGGGTGGGGGGATTGGAGTACTTTGGTTTTTAGGGGTGGGGGGTCAGTTGTTTTAGGGTAGGTGGGGGGTCAGGAAGATTTTAGGGCTCAGGGTGGGTGTGGGTGTGGGGATAGTTTTGTTTTTGGGGTAGGGGTGGTGGGGTAGTTTTGGTTTTAGGGATGGGATGGTGGGGGGTCAGGATAGTTTTGTTTTCAGGGGTGGGGTGGGGGGCGAGCGGGTAGCTTATTTTTGTGGGCAGGGATGGGAGGATGGGGTAGCTTTGTTTTTAGGGGCAGAGGTTGGGGTTGTTCTGTTTTTTAGGACAGGGTCAGGGTAGTTTTGTTTTTAGGGGCAGGGGTGGGGGGTCAGGTTAGTTTTGTTTTTAGGGGCGTGGTGGGGGTTGTTTTTTTAGGGAGGGTGGGGGGTTAGGGAAGGTTTTAGGGCTCAGGGTGGATTGGGATGTTGGGGTAATTTTGTTTTTAGGGGTGACGGGGTCGGGTAGTTTTAGTATTAGGGATGGAGTACTTTTGGACCTTATGACGGGAGGAGGGGTGGCATGCTAGAATCACGAATGCCATTCCCACACATGCATTTACTAGGCATGCATTTAGAACAAAAACGTGTTGTAAAGGCATGCATGGTAAAGACATTTGAGGTAACAAGTCGTCGTTGTTCCGACCGCGTTGTTCAGGCATGAGTGGTTCTCGCATTAGTTGTTCCATCAAACAATCACTGTACTGTGCATATTATTTGACATTTAATTTCAATGAATACAAGTGTAATAAATTGGGTTTCTGGTTGGTAGAGGTATGCACCCTGATTAAGTAGGAACCACAATCTTAGTCATGGTACATCAAAAACATATCCTAAATTAACCTGTGCTCACCCCCAATAGCTTGGCACAGAGCATTAAGGCTTAACTGAAGAGACAATTGTTAAATGATTTGTGCAACACTTTAAACAGTAAAACAGTGAAAACACCTCACACAAAGATACCATGCCTGATTAGAAATATGGGGCCAAATGTATCAAGTTTCCCAATAGCGATTACCAAATTGCCATTTTTTGCGAATTGCAATTAAGTAATTGCTATTGGAATGTATGAAATTCCAGGAGTTTCATATAGCGATTTGCAAGGGCACGCAAATGGACCTACCTCATTAATATTCATGAGTTAGTTTGCAATGTGTGACCCAGAGCGAATGGCTATAATCACAGGGATGGTGGCCTGCTGAGCTCAGCAGACCACCATGTCTGTGATTGCTTTTAAGTAAAGCAATCTTTTTTTTTTTTAAATGCAGCCCGTTTTCCTTAAAGGAAAACAGGATGCATTTAAAAAAGAAAAATGAAAAGTTTTCTTTTCATTTTCTAAGAGTAGCCTGCTCCTAAAAAATTTTTTTGCATGCATTCACAAAAGGGACGGGGTCCAATGGGGACCTTTTCCCCTTTGCGAATGGGTTACCATGAATTTGAAACTGGTAGTAACTGCGATTGTTTTACGACAGCATTTATGGTCACAAAACAATCAGACATATCTCTACAATTCGGTTTTAGGAAGGGATGCCCTTGAAAAGCCCCTTCCTAATACCGAATCGGTATGTAGTGGCACATTCAATTTGCGATTCGGTATCAAGTTACCAAATCGCAAACTGGACTTGATACATACTAAAATGCATTTGTTTGCGATCACAAAAATGTTTGATACATCTGGCCCATGGACCTTAATTTAATGAACAAAACAAAACCAAAAAGACTACAATCTAAAAAGCAGGATTGGAGTTCTGAATTTCTAAAGAATTAACTGAAATGTAGTGCTTAAAAGCAACAAGCACTAACCAGGGATATCTGGTTGTATTAGACTAGGTCAAATCCGGAAGTTCAGGTCGACTATGATCGAAAACGAGTTGGATACAGGAGCCAGCCTTGGTCCGCTGCAAAGTACCTTGTTTGCACCAACATCTAGGGAGTTGCGAGGAGCAGGGCAGGAGATGCATTGTCGTTGATCCTTAGGATAGAGATGATGCATCAGCTCCGAGTTACGCAAAGTCAGGGATGCGTTGGAGAATGGAGACGATGTGCGCACAATCAGAAATGCGATGTACCTGACCCTTGCAGCAGCAGTAATGTGTCTGTGTCGATGGAGATGTGCTGGTTCCTAGCGGCACAAGAGCGTTATTGCGTGGACTCTTGTTGGAGCAGCACTTTATACCCACTTGCAAGGGCAGAGGGACTGGATTGCCTTAACAAAGCAAGGCAAGACTCACAATTGGCAGAGCCCAGGTGCTATACCAGATGAGTGTGAAGTATTTATGTCCTTGAAACTTAAATCAGCAGGCAAACCAGCAAGCCCCTGGAGTTACTCTGGTTCTGGGTTCAAGTGATGTGGGTTCAGTCCTTCTCATCCAGGCAAGGGCGGTAACAGGCAGCAGGTCATTACAGTAAGAAAGCAGTTCTTCCAGAGCAGCAGTCCAGCAGAGTGGCAGTCCTTCAGCAGCACTGCAGTCCTTCTTCCTGGCAGAGCATCCACAGATCCAGAAGTATACTGAGTAGATAGGATCAGAAGTCTAATTCTTACTACCAGTGTTGCCTTTGAAGTGGGGAAGACTTCAAAGAGGGGCATTGAAGAGCTTAGAGGTCCTCCCCTCCTGCCCTGGCTCCAGACTCACTACAAGGGGTTAAGCAGTCCTTTTTGTTGGGAAAGGAAATAGCCTATTCAGTGGTAAGTGTGAGACTGTGGCCAGCTCCTCCCTCCCATCCTGCCATGGATGGTTCATCAAGATGTGGATGGCCCATCAAGTCACACCTTAGCTCCCTTTGTGAGTGACTATTTAGAGGGAATGCACAAGGCCCAGGTGGGAGGGCTAGGCCTCACGGTAGTGAAAAATACATTAAGGAGTTTTTCACTACCAGGACATGTCAAACTTAAAATTACATGTTCTTCCTTTTAATTATGAAGCACCTATGGGCTGCCTCTGGCCTACCTTTGGGGTGACATATGTGATAAAAGAAGAGTTTAAGGCTTGGCAAGGGGTTTTAAATGCCAGGTTGGAATGGCAATGTAACATTGCATTCAGAGCACAAGTACTTTAGCACTGGTTGATGGTGAAGTGCAGAGAGTTCCAAACGCCAACAAAAACCAATTCTGCTAAATTGGAGGTAAGCAGGCAAACATTTTGGGGAAAACAGCAAGTTTTTTAAAATTTTTATATTGTAGATTCCAGATGAATGTAAACAGTTTATAAATCCTCAGTCTTCAGTATAGAGACAAAAAGGTCTTGATTTGGGCTCAATGCTACTAAAAAGCCAAAATCTGCCCTACAAAAAAAACAGATTTTTCACATGCAGTTCATGATTATAATTTGATACTATTGCATCATAAGAAATGCTCTTTTCACTGTTTTATAGTATTTTGTATTTTCTGCCCTAGCTTTTCTCCTGAATGTCTTTTAAAAGCAAACTTTTCACATATTATGTAAAAGGCTACACTTCAATATATATTTAGCTATTTATTTACTGATTAGAAAATCTCAACTTTCTTACACATCATGGAGCTAGGACATAACGCACACTAAATGGAGGTAAAACAAGTAAAGTGTCACAAGGAAGATGGGAATTAGCTAGCAAGTACCTATGGGGCATATTTACACTTGTTCTGCGCCGAATTTGCATAATTTTTGTTAACACAAATTCAGTGCAAAACTAACTCCATATTTATACTTTGACGCTAGACCCGTTCAGCGCCAAATTTATGGAGTTAAAGTCATTTTTGGGACGTGGAAACCTACTTTGATCAATGAGATGCAAAATAGGAGTTCCCGTGCAAAAAATGACTCTATGGCCTTAGTGCCATATTTATCCCCCTGTGCTAAAATCACGCAGGGGAGGGAGGAGGGGGTCAAAAAATGGTGCAAAGCTTGCACAATTTTTTATTGTCTGGGTCAGAGCAGGCATTAGGGGACCTGTGGGCCTATTTCCATGGTGGAACACATCTCACAGGTGCCCTCCCCAGGCCCCAGGGACACCCCCACCCACACCAGAGGGACAGCAGAGGATGGGGAACCCATCCCAGGTAAGTATAGGTAAGTACAGGTACCTTACATGGCTCTGGGTGCAATGGCCATGCCCAGGGGACCCTGGTCCACTGTGCTGGCCATTGGTGTGGTGGACAAGACTCCTGACAGGAGTCATGTGGTATGGGTGGGTTTGCGTCAGAAAATGACTCCAGGCAGGTTAGAGTCATATTTTTTTACTCTTACCTGCCTAACGTAATTTTTTGGTGCAAAACTCCCAGCCCCACGCGACTAATGTCATTGTTTTGGCGCTAGCCTCCCCTTTGCACTGGCTTGCACCATTCCATAAATATGGTGCCTGGCTGGTGCACAGAAATGGTGCAAGCTGGTGCTAAACATTTTGGTGCAAAACTGCGTTAGTGCAATTTTGCACCAAAAAGTATAAATCAGGGCCTATGTCTCCCGAAGGGTGAATAATGTAGTCTGCCCAATATCCTCAAGAAGGGCCTTCCATAGCTTATGGCCTAGAAATCTGAAAGACCTTCCACTATATCATGCCTTCTGAAGACATGGGATCTTAAGGAGGCATTACAAAAAGCAAATCTTCAAGATCCTGAGGGGACATAAGGAAAATCATCAGGTGAAGCAGGATGGGTAGCTACATTTCCCTCACAGTTTCCTTCTACCAGTCAGCCATCAGCCAAACTATCAGCTGCAGTGGGATCATGTGCTATTGGGATGTGCATGTGTCCTGTGAGCTATTGGTGAAGATTAGGGTTGATTCATTCAGCTTTTAAAAACAAACTTTCTTAAACAGATTGACGGGTTCAAGACAATGTAGCAGAGTGCTGCTTCATTTGCTTAAACGTCTTTAGCAAAATAAGGCAGTACAGGAAGACAACGCCTCAATATAGGAACATTCATATGTCTCTGGAACAGTATTTTACAAGAGCATGTCATGGCACTTCACCTTACACACTTGAGAATGGACCAGGAAGTGTCTTATTACCACACGGACAGCACTGCCAGGAAGTTCATCCCTCTGCATTACAGAGGCTAAGAGTGACTGGGGTGTTTTGTTTGTGGAGTAGACTGAGAGGAAGGAGACCTATAACATGAATGATTTAAACTTATCTAACTCTGTGTACATATTGGTTGTAAGACAGATGTGAAGAAATTCATTTGTGTAAGACACCCTACTGTGTTGTCTCCTTACACAGAGAGAACACAGGGACATCTGTAATAGAGAAAGGAAATAATATATATATGTTTATGTTGAACCTAATGTTATGTTTTCTGTTGAATTACATTTCAAACAACTTTCTAATAACTGCAAGAACTTAATTAACAGCGTCCATGCATTAACCCACAAGGCACTAGACCTTCAGATATTCAGACAAACTGCTATTTAGCAGCCTCGTTGTGCTTGCAATGTTTGATCAAGGAGACAAAATGGCCTCTGGAGGTGTCCCTCCACTTGCAGTTCCAGAACTCTGTTCTTACTTCATTATAGAGGCATTTACATCATGTGGTTCTTATCCAAATGAGTCAGAGAAAAGTTTGAATTGATAGTCAAGATGGTAAAATATTATTCGGCCTGATGGCTGTCAATCTCTCATCGATTGATTCCCTCGTTGGGAGGGGTTATCTCTTTTTGAGACATCAAAACTTACTCATACCTAATCACAAAGGCTAATGGTCTTCATGTCTTGTTTGCAATATTTCAACACCCAGCATAGCACCATGGGATGGAATAGAATTTTGGAAAGGAAAGGAAATTGAAAGGAAATACCATACAATCTCAGGCCCTCCCACGCCATAATTATAACTGACCTACAACTGAACTATTTAATGAAAGGCTTGATTTTCACGAGGTGATTTTACATGGGCACGAGTAGATGAGTCCAGTTCAGGTTTACTGCTCAACCTAAAGACATCAAACAAGCCATGCTTTGTAAGCAAACTGTTTCTGTTGAGGTGTAATAATTGGACAGAATTCCCCTGTATATTCTGTGCACACCTATTAACAAAATGCTAAATGACCAAGTAACTTAAAGGGCAAGTTCCATATCCTTCAGACTTGACCCATGTCTTTTCCCATTTTGAAGTTACCAAGAACTATATTTGAAGTGCATTTGAGTAGACTTAATTTAATCCTTTGCCAGTGTGTTGTACACAATATGGCAAGTAGGGTTGTTGGACATGGCCCTCTCGGCAGGGTCACCCCAATGTTTTTGCCTTCCTCCCCTTAGGGCCTGTAAATTAAGTGCTACTGGTAGGCCTGCATCACTTACTATGCCACCCACTCACGTAGCACTTCAAAACATGTCCCAGGCCTGCTATTGTAGCCTGAATGCAGTGTCACTCTGCCATGTCAACTTGCCATTTAAATCACCTTGCCAAGCTTTAACCTCCCTTTTCATGTCATATGTCACACCTAAGGTAGGCCCTACGCAGCCCAGAGCGCAGGGTGCTGTGTAACTAAAAGGTAGGACATGTAGTTTCAAGTTTTACATGTCCTGGTAGTGAAAACTCCCAGCTTGTTTTCACTACTGTGAGGCCTACCCCTCCCATAGGATAACAGTGGGAATTCCTTATTATATTTAATACGCTGTAATTCCTAAATGAGAGGAGGTAGATATGCAATGTTTGGTACCTATGGTATGGTAATGATAAATCTTCTTAAATGGTAAAGTTCAATGTATCATTGCAATTTTGAAAATGGCACTTTTGAAATGTTGGCATTTTCCTTCTCTTAGCTCTTTGTGCCAGAGGCCTGTCATAGGTCACATGACTGGGTATAACTGAAAACAGTAGGATTGGCTGAGCCTCAATGGGCCATTAACTGGCTTAAGGGGGGCAGAGCTAAGCACAACCTGACTTATACCTGAATAGAATGTGTACTGTATCCTCACAATAGTCTTTACAAGCCTGTAATGTCAGTGCAGCCAGCTTGGAGCCAGGTCAGGGGAGGTAGAAAACGCACAGAACTTCAAAGAACCTTTCAAGATACTTTTCCCACCTTCTGGGGGCAGGGCACCAGGGTATAAAAATATGAATCTCAAACCCAATCTTCAGTTCACTACAGGATCTGCGGATGGACTCTCAGTGGACTGCCAGCTGCTGTGACCTGCGGTAAACTCTTCCACACTGCTGCTGTATCTGGGAGGACTGCTTTGCTCCCTGAAGCCTGCCTTGAACCCTCAGAGGCCAACTCTGCTGTTGAGTCCTGCATGTACATCTGCACTTAGAACTGCCAGATGTGACTCCAAAGGTTAGTTTGCTTTTCTCTTGTTTAGAGCTACAGGGGCACAACAAGGCATAACAATACCATCTTGAACTCATGCCATGTGCCAAGCTACCCAGGGTTAAGCACCAGCTAATTAAGTGACTTTTTGTTGTTCATACTGCAAGGGATTGTGGTTATTGCTTGACCACGGCTCACACCCCAGTCAACCAACAACCCAATATCTCACAGTGTTGTTCAACCGAGTGGATCAGGACTTGTGTCTGTGCCATATCATACATTCATTTGTGTTGCACAAACCCCTCATAACTAATTTGACTTCAGAGTGCCCCCTTCTTCAATTCCTCTTTAGTTTTCAAATTTGCTATTTGTCCCTCTTTTAAAAAATGAAGTGCCCTACTTACCATTTTGTTTCTTGCATCATGCATGCCTACAACTTTAACATCCTCAGCAGGGCTGAGCTGCTGAAACAGAACGGACTGAAAGCAGACAAAGGGGCTACCAAGTTGAATCTCCATGTGGCCCTAAAGGCCTTTAAGGAGGAGCAGAGGAGGTGAACCACCTCAGAAGACGATGAAGCAGATGACAATGAGCAGGTCGAAGCACAAACAGAGGATGAGAGAGATGGCCCAGCCCAGGGCCTTAAGCTGCCCTGCTCAACACAGCAGATGAATAAGATGCCCCAAATCATCAGGATGGAGCAGGGAGCAGTGTCTCTGCCAAGGGCCTGACCGTAGATGAGCTAGAGGAAAGAAGAGAGGAGATGAAACTAAACATTTAGCTGGTCAAGCTAAGGGTGGAGGGGAAAAAGATCATGCTGGCTCATGAACTGAGTTTGAAGGAGCTGTACATAAAAGCTAGGCAAACGGAGTCAAGCGGTAATGGTGGCAGCAAATCAGCAATGTCTACTGGAGGGATGAGAGTCTCTGTTCCCTAAGACCTGGTACCCAGTATATGGTGGTGGATGATATAATTAATTGGTTTTCTTCCTATGAAGTAGCCCTGAAGGTACAGAATGTCCCAGAGGAGTACTGGTGGGGGATTGCTTGTGGTGGTACATGCCTACGGCTGGAATGGAAACACTCCTGACACTAGAGGTAGAGGACCAGACCAAGTATGCCCCATTAGTAAATTGTGCCGGATTATTAATTTCTTGACAAAGCAAAATACATTATTTGTAAAGCTCAAATGTAAATGTGCTGATAATAAAAATTGAAACTTTTGTGAGATATGATTGTAAAGCATTTACATTTAATTAGTCACACTGTGGGTGGCAATGTGAGCTGAATGGTACAATTTCTGATTAGATTGTATTGAATGAGTACGCTATGTGGCTCTTATTAACTTACAAGCAATTTAGTGCTCCACTTCCCTTTATGTGATGTCTAAATTCAGATACACTGACATTAAGAGCCCCAAATAGGTAGGTGCTACTAATTGCACCTGATCAAGTGTAACTCCCCATAGTTTTGAATTTGTTTGAGAGATTAATAGCATCTATTCTGAGTTTTGGGGGTGAATACCATGCAGGTTTTGATCTTCACAGTGCACAAATCTGCATGTTAGAGTGAACTACTGAAATATAATGAAGGGTGTAGACTTAAACACACACACACACATTTCCAGGCAACTCATTTTTCTTATTCATGCATAAACATAATCAAGGCCAAAAGGGTTTACTGTGCACTTGGGGATAGCCATCTCCTTCATGACTACCAGTCTGCTTTCACATCACACTGCAGCATGGAGACCTACTGACCACAGATGAAGATGATTCCTACCTTCTCATATTGCTATACCTCTTAGCTGTCTTTGACACAGTCAGCCATCCCACCATCATAACACCCTACATCCTCGAATCAGACTCAGCAACAATGCTTTTCACTTGCTCTCCTTGCCTTCCACCCTTCACAGTTTGTTTGCATGGGCATTCCCAAGTCCCAAAAGATCCCGATCACCTGAGGGGTAGGCCACGGTTTTATAACATCCACTTTGATCTTCAACCATGTCTTTGTAGACTCTCAGGGGTTATAGAGAACACCCTACACGTTTGCTCTACTCACCATCATCAGCATCAAGGTTTACCAATATGTCAAAGTACTACTACTTGAAAGTCTCCCTTGATTTAGATCCAATGCCTCAAACACTTCCTGAACATCATCCAGACCAGGATGTCTAGTGCATGTTTGAAGCTCAACCTGACCCAGGAAGAATTCCTGTTATTTGCCAAAATGAATTACAAACAAGAAACAGTACAATTCTTAATTAATGACATGAACCTTAAAAGCTTTAACCCTTACTTTCAAAGAATGACAAGACACTTGGATTGAACCTGGACACCAAAATCACCCTGAGGAATATAGTGCTAAAAACAAAGAAGGACTGCAACCAGTTCTCTCTTGTAAAGGAAGTGAATCTGTTTCTTTCAGAAGTGACTTCATATCTGCTGTTCAGGTCCATGTACTCTTCCTTCTGGCTGGTGGTAACCCCTTACCCCAAGGGAACCTAAACACTGCACTGAATCCCCTTAAGGGCATCCTACACATTGCAAAATGTCTCATCGAGGGCCTGAAAAGTGAAATTAAATATGTTCACATTATATTACCCTTATGGGCCTCTATTGGCTCCCCTTGCCAGCCAGAAGTTTCATCATTTACAATGCCATCACAAGTAGCACCCCACTTACCATGTGGACAAGCTCAGCATTGCTGGTGTTTTCAGGCACACCTGCAAGCAGGACACCATTGGATTATAGGCTACGAAGTGTCAAAAGAAAGGCAGCATGTCTTTTCCATCAATGCACCCATGATCTGGAAATATCTTACCTACAAATTCCATAAGGTTACACTTGAATTATACAAGAAGAAGAATCATGCATTTAGGGCTATTTCTTAGCACAAAAATGCTCCTCACATCAAAATCAATTTGAGGATGCATTTTGGGCTAAGAAAGAGCACCAAGTGCAACAGAACATGCATAGAAAGTGTGAGCAGCTTCTCTCTAAATGTGAGCCCGCAGCACATTATGCCTGCATCAGGCATAATATATGGAACTGGGGCATTCTGGTGCAGGGAGACCAGAAAAAATGGTGCAGTAAAATTTACAACATTTTACTGAACCATTTTTCCATCATTTTTAACACCTGCTCAGAACAGGCATTAAAAAGGGACACCCATTATATTCAATGGGCCTTCCTGTGCTTTACTGCACAAGGGTCAAAATGTTAACGCTAGTGTATCAAAATGCCACAATTGCATCAAAAATGTTGATGCTATTGTGCTAACAACTGCCATGGTGCACCTTATTGTAAATACAGCACAACCATGGTGTTGTTAGGTGCCGTTGGGGGGGGCGCCAAAAATGTGTTGCATCATCTAAGATGCACCACTTTCTTGTAAATTTGCAGAGGCTCCAATTCTGCTTACTTTTCCTACATTAATATCAATAGCAGCTGCAGGCAAGAACATTAACCAATCCCAAATGGTTAGCAGAACAAGCTACCAATGGGAAACAAAGAGTTACAAATGGCCAGCCAGAACGTAATGCACATAAAGAAATATCAAACTTGACTGCAAGCAGCCCTCTTTTCTTGCTGCTCGCAGTCAAGATAAGTATATCTTTATTTGCGTTCCATGAAATATGAAGTCTTTAAGTGTTTTACCCTTTTTAATTTAGTGATATTTTGCACGCGGTTACTTGCGCTAGTGCACCTGTACATGTTTCTCGTAGCTGGGACTCTTCCCCCCCCTTTCTGCTTGTTACGGTCGATGTAACTGTTTTTCTTCACGATTACCACTCTCTTCTGTGCTTTTCAAGTCGCTACACATCTTCCCTTCTGTCGGACTTGGGTTTCATAATCAACACCTTAATATCTGTCCTAGTTCCCTCCCAATCCACAGAGTTTCTAGGATTTCTCGTAAATTCATCTCAAGCCACCCTTCAACTCCCAGATAAAAAAAGAAAATCCATAACATCAGAAATAATCCACTCTTTACGGCAGACTTCTCTCTCCCTAAGGTCTCTTGCAAGGATTGTAGGACTTCTTTCATCTGCGATTCAAGCGATCTTCCCGGGTCCCCTTCATTATCGAGCTCTCCAAAGATCGAAGATCCGACATTTGCGCAAGGGTCTTGCTTATTCAGACTCTATCCTCCTCCATCAAGAATCCCGTACAGAACGTCACTGGTGGTTAGACCACCTAGAAGCTTGGAACTGCAAGACTATCTGTGCCTCAGCCCCAGATCTTGTATTAGAATCCGATGCAAGCCTAACAGGCTGGGGCACAAGGTGTGGAGAAATATCGACTGGAGGCATATGGTCTCCACAGAAGTCTTCATTGCACATTACTTGTTTAGAGATGATTGCAGGCTCCTTTGCGATCAGAAGCTTTATCAAAAACAAAGTCCAATGCTCGGTACTTCTCCGCATGGAGAACCTCATGGCAGTCAAATACATAAATCATCTTGGCGGTGCCAGATCCAAACCTTTGGCCGAACTAGCCAAAAGTTTCTGGGATTTGCCTCCATCGCAAAATCTCACTCTAAGCAGAATATCTGCCAGGATCTCTCAATTCAGTAGCAGATTGGTACTCACGAAATATCTCAGATTACAGCAATTGGAACCTTCATCCACCTACCTTCCAATTACGTTACCACAAATGGGGTTGCTTTCATATAGATCTCTTTGTGTTTTATCTGAACACACAACTTCCCCAATTCTTCAGCTGGAAGCGGATCCTCAAGCTTTAGCAACAGATGCTTTCCTCCAAGATTGGTCAAACTCAACACATTATGCCTTCCCTCCATTCATCATGATCAACAGAGTGCTCACCCAAGTACTTCATCAGAAGGCCACCGTAGTTCTAGTAGTCCCATTTTGGCAGTCCCAAGTCTGGTTCCCTCCCCTCCTCAAATTAGCAATGGATTTCCCAGTCCTCCTCCTCTCCTTTCCCACTCTACTCCTCAACCCCCAAGTTCTTCCCCATGATCTGATTCTAAACAAATCCCTCCTTCTGTCAGGCTGGAAGGTTACAGGTCTTCAATTTCCTATCCAGGAATTTCAATTGAAGCGTCAGCCTATATCAACAACTCTTGGGCACCAGGTACATTTAAGGCATACAACTCCGCATGGTCAATTTGGTCCAGCTGGTGTTTGGGAAAACCTAGTAATCCCTTTTCAGCAGATATCAGCTTAATGGATAATTTTCTCGCTTCTCAGGCTAGTTCTGGCAAATCTTACAGGACTATCAACCTCCATCGTTCAGCTATCTCTCTACATCACCCCTTCATCACCAGTAAGCCTGTTGGCGAACATCCTCTCATTTGCCGTCTATTAAAGGGAGTAACATTTCCAATCCTCCTCAACCCAAATATAGTGTTTTGTGGGATGTTAACCTTGCTTTACAAATGTTTTTATCTTGGCAGGATAATGACCTGTTATCTCTCAAAAGGCTTTCCACTAAATTGGCAATGCTATTGTGCTTAGTATCTATCAAATGTCTTTCAGATGCCAAAGCTCTTGATATATCTGCTCACCATTTTACTCCTACAGGTGTTCTTTCTAACGTTTCAAGACGTACTAGAATCAATGGGCCATATGTACCATCATGGCCCATTGCGATTCGGTAATTACGATTTTTAAGAAATCGCTATTACCGACTCGCAAAGGGCCATGTATCACATTTGCGAATCGGTAATAGCGATTTCTTAAAAATCGCAAATGCTATTACCGAATCGCAAATTGCAATACCGGCCCCATTCGCAGCTATGGGCCTGTTGGCCCATAGCTGCAAATTTTTTGCATTTCCAAAATTGCGATTTCTGAACCAGAAATCGCATTTTTGGAAATGCAAAAGGCCAGGGTGCTGGGGGCCTAAGGCCCCCTCTCCTGCACCCCAATTATAATTTTTTTTAACATGTAAGGTACACACATGCCAAAAGGGCATGTGTGCTTTACATGTTCAATTTAAAAATGCAGTTTTACTGCATTTTTAAATTTTGCACCAGGTTACCACCTGGTTGCAGATCATGGTATTTTGCATGTGCAAAATGCCATTCTGCGAAAAAATCGCAATTTGCGATTTTTTGCAGCATTGCCTTGCGACCTGGATTTTGCGAATTGCACAACGCTACAAATCACAATTTTAGCAATTTCTACATTGTGGTCTGCGAATGCCTTTCATGCATTGCAGACCACTATTTTGCACTCGCAAACGGCCGATTTTACCGTTTGCGAGTGCAAAATATTTTCATACATCTGGCCCAATATCTCTTCTGTGTTTTACCCTTTCTTCCCCAATTATCCAAAATTATGTGTTGGCAATCGTTTAAAGGTTTATGAACAAAAGACTATTGATCTCAGAACGTCTTCGGCCACCCAACTTTTAATGTCCTTTAGGAAACCCCATAAACTAGTTTCTTCCCCCACCTTAGCTCGTTGGGTCAAATGGATCATGTCCCTTACAGGAATTGATACGTCTAAATTTGGAGCCCATTCCTCCCGGGGTGCAATGGCGTCCAAAGCCTTCTGGGCGGGTTCCCATCTGGAAGACATTCTGAGATCAGCAGATTGGTCAAATTATGTTACCTTTCATACTTTCTTTTGTAAACCTATTAATACTGCATCTTCAGGGGTCATTGATATGCTTTAAACAAGCATAATAGGAGCCTCCGGTCTTGAAATAAAATGTAGATTTCCCAAATAAATTATGATGGAAAGTCTTAATTTTATTAAACACACAGAGGCAAGATTTATCCTACCACTCATCTACTATAATTATGTTTCTTCTTCCCTCCCTTTAGTTTCTACAAATGCTAGCCGACTACCTCATAACAGGTTTCTTCGGTCATCATCTGTCTTGGGACAGGATGTTTCTCCTCCAGTGCTGCCCAAGGATTCTTTCCATCTTCCTTTTCACAAGACTGATGCTGTATTATATTTGGATTGGATCCAAGATCTGTTTTCTTTAATTTTAGCAATCTGTATAATTGCTTGTATATTTCCAATGTTTAAATCGTATTCATGACTTTCTCGCAGAAGAAAAGAGGTCTGCTTGCAGTCAATTTTGGTATTTCTTTATGTGCATTGCGTTCTGATTGGCCATTTGTAACTCTTTGTTTCCCATTGGCAGCTTGCTCTGATAACCATCTGGTATTGGTTAACATTCTTGACTACAACTGCTATTGATATTAAAGCAGAAAAAGTAAGCATAAGACTCGCCTCTGTTTCTTTAATAAAATTAAGACTTTCCATCATAATTTATTTCGAAAATCTACTTTTGCTTTCGCAGTAGAATTTTTCCCCCACATTGTATGCAAGCTGGAGTAATTGAAAATGTATAGGCAATTCTGCATCAAAGAGTAATGCAGAATTACTGATATTACTCTGAGTACTATAGCATAACCAAAATTCAGCCCAGGCCTAATAAGAATGTTTGTGTATATTGTCATGATGTGAGTGTATTGTGTTGTTTTTTTGTGCTGTTATATTTTTGTGCTGTATTATGATCTGTTGTTCTGTGCTCTATTATTTGTGCTTGCTATGTTTTGTTATATTAATTTGGTTTTATGTTCTTGTGGTAGGTTCTGCTATGACTCAGCCCAAAACAGTAACAGGAACTGTGTCTTAAATGGACACTGTTAGTGACCACTTTATTTTACAACATCTACTCCCTCATATAGACAGTTTCCATTTAAGCATTCAAGGAATCATAAATTGCGACAAATAACAATTAACAATTTGTGATTCTTTAAATGGAATGTGCAAAAGTGAAGTTGTTAAAACTAGGTGCAATTGTTACAAAGACTTCTAATGAATCCATTGGTATTTTGAGAACTGACCCACATAATAATTTGGTTGTCAAAGCACCAATTCCTAGTGGATCACAATTTGTGTACCCCATCAATATGCATGAGGTAGGTCATAAATTGAGACTCACTACAATTGGTTACAACGAGTGGCATGGTGGCCTGCTGGGGTCAGCAGACCACCACGTCTGTGATTGCTTTAAAATAAAGCATTTTTTTTTTTTAAAGCAGCCCATTTTCCTTAAATGAAAATGGGATGCATTTTGAAAAAAAGGAAAAATTACACAGATCATTTATTTTTGAGCAGGCAGCGGGCTCATGGACTACTGGCAGCTCATAAAAAATATTTCATGAACATTTACAAAAGAGAAGGGGTCATGGGACCCTTTTCCCTAGTGCGAATTGCTTACCACCTCCTCTGAAGAGGTGACAAAATAATAATGTTTTGTGACTGGATTTCAGTTGCAAAGCATTAATACAAAGTTTAAACATTCAGCTCCAGATTTAACAGAAAATGACAGAGCGTGATGCTGCACCAAATTTGGCAACGTCATTCACCATCATTTTCAAAACGCAGGGATGCCCCATATTTACTAGAATATGGCACACCCCTGTGTTTCCCCCTGCGTCTGTGCTACATTTGCTGCTGTGCGCCAATGCTGCAACACTTGCACCATAGGGCATGGATAGCTGCTTTGAGGGGGAGATTTTTTTTGTGCAGGAAGGAACACTTAAATGGTGATTTGCTCTTTATATTTGTGCTGCAGAATGCAGCACACGTAGAAAGAGCAAGAAAAGAGGAGAAATAAAAGCATTTATCCTACTTGCGCCATGCTAACGCCACCCCTGTGGTGGCATTACATTTTGACACTGTCTCAGGTTTGCAAAAACTTGGAAATCTGAGGCAGCATCAAAATGCAATGGGTGTTTCTGTGGCACGCCCACAGCAACACCCATTGTACGCCCCTTCCACGCAAAGAGCTGCATGTGAAGGGGCTGTATTTACAGGGTGGTGTTCAGCCACAAAAAGTGGCTTAATGCCACCTTGTAAATATGGCGCAGGGCATTGCACCACCGGAGCAACACAAAAAGTGACGCTCCCGGTGGCACTAAGGGCTCTTACCTATGACCCTCAGTACCTGGATTGGATGCCCTTAGAACACCCCTTCCACATGCCAAATATGTATTTATTCCCAAGCCCAATTAGCAATTCGGTAACGTTACCAAATCACTATTTGGATTTGATGTTAAAAACATGCCACTTTGCAGTCAGAAAGGCTCTGATCTTCTGATCCAGAGCCTTACCAAACATAAAATGGGTTTGTACATGAGGGTTTATATTAGACAATAGAAAGTGATTATTCTGTCTTTTGCAATGTGTTATTATAAAGCTACCTCTTATTGTTGGTCAAGGCCTGTTCACTGCCTCAAACAATATTTCAATAAACTACAATGCAATCTGTACAACTTGTGCTGATTCCGTTTTATGGGCATTTCATAAACACATTAGTTATCATTCAATATGGATGAACATTTTGGCAGAAAATCTATTTCCATTACCTCTGAATCTCTAGATCAGTAGTTTCAATGGAACGCAACAAACCTATTGATGCAACAGAGGTCTCTTTGGAAATTTTGTGATGTTCGTTAAAGATGAAATTTTAGTCTTTCTCAGGGGAAAAATAGCTAAAAGTTGTCAACATGAACCTGTTTTCCGAAATGTATAAACCACATAAATGGACTCATTCAACATGAAAAATGCAGAGGCTTCATCTGAGAATACTGATATTTTGAAGACTGAAAGGATTGCCTTCTTATGTCATTTGGTAAATTAGTGTCTGTGCTTCAGTTTCAAATTCAGATTGAAAGCAATGTATTGAAGTAAAAAGGAGTCCTTACAATAGTGTCCATGCCATTACAAATATATATGTGGTAAAGGAGAATTTTGAGATGTTACAGTTTCTTAGATTTGTTTACTTTGTAGTATGTCAAACTATGTCTAGTGTTTAAGAGCATTTAATAAATAATGGAAGCCTATTATCCCCACCACAAAGAGGCTGTGGAATGTGTGTAGTCTATTATCCAAAGGGGAATAGGCTGGAGCAGAGGTACAGGGAGAATTAGTTTGTGCATTGCTGCTAGAAACAAACATTAATGCATTCAGAAATGCTGCAGAAGAGAGCCCTCATTTTCGTAGTGGTCCCCCATTTTAACCTGTCTGGTTTTGCTGGTTGCTCAAAAGTGATGCTCCCCACCACATGCTATCCATTGGATTTACTTAATTGGCATATTTAACTCTCCTGTAAGAAAGGCAATGGCAGATCGTAAATGCACTAGTGGTGTGAAAGTGAAATGACATATGTAGTCTGCCTTCTGTATTCACACATCTTCCATGGGATAAAAATATAAACCTTTAGAAAATGCCATTGGCTGTAGTGTAATAGCACTGTAGTCACACATGGCAGATGACCACATCTTTGCCATTTTAGTGGTGAAAAATAGCTTTTTACTAACATTAGAGGAAAAGTAGCATTACCAAAATGTTCACTTTTTTTGGTGTAATTCTGTGGGACCAAGCCTGGTTTTCTCCTTCCTCCCATCAAAGTAACGATGCCTGGAACACATAGAATTTGTTCAGTCTTTCAATCTTACGCCTTTTATTGAAGCCAAGAAAAATCTAACATACGGCAAGCAACAAAAACGAATCCTGTCCCAACTGATTATCTTTTCACTCCAATTCAAGTGCTCTGGGTTCTTTTGCTGAGAGGAAACAAACAGAAATATACAGGCCTGTAACTATTCCGCTATAATAAACTCAAATTTTTCATCAAAGCACTGGGTGGTTTGAAACACAAACATCCATGGTAATGACCATTTCACTATCGACTTTACCAAAACAAAACAACCTGTTGTGTTGACTGATTTGCATGTCGGTAAATGACTCCTGCTTTTCCTGGTGCTAAAGGTCGATAGTTAATGTCACTTCATGCTAACCATTTGTGCTCAGGAATCAGGTGATGAATTATTTCATTCAGTCCCACCAACACCCTTTCACATGCCTCTAGCCATAGCCCACCCCTGAGTCTGTAGTATGAGGAGGTGTAGTAGCCTTCACCTCTTTACAATAGTCTTGCTTTTCAGTGGGAAAAAAATACAGGTATCTTCTTGCATAAGGACTCCACCAAGAAAGGCCTTTCTGATTTCTCTGTTGTTTTGCTTCTCTCTTGAAATGTGGTCTTCTATTCCTCTTTCTACCTGTAACTACTATTGATCTCACTACCTCCCTTGGCCACCAGTACCTTCTTGAAACAATTCTTGTTTCCCAGTATCTTGTCATCTGGAAGTCACTTTAGCCTTTGGAGTCCTCCTGAACACTGCTACACCCTTTCTCTATTGAGCCTCCTCTCTTCCATTTCAATTCTAAATGGAGGATGTTTTTAACCTACCCCACAAGACTACTCACATGAATTTCTAGAACCTCTGTGGAGGTTCTTCTACCACTTTCCCTTGAAGTTAATCCTTAGCATCAGAAGAGATGCCTGAGGCTGGTGACTAACTCTTGGGGGAATGAAGATTGGAGAGAAAGAGCAATGGTTTTAGTGTACCTGGAGCTCCCCTGAAAAGGATGGTGGGTTGGTGTCAATCTTTCTGAGCAGGACCCCTCACGTTCTAGTGGGAAGACACTCTCCTTCAGTCAGGAGAGATACTCTGCAACAAGAACGCAATCATTCCAGACAGCCATACCTGAATGCTTTATAATCAGCCTCAGGTGTGATACTTTAATGAAACATACCAAAGTAGAACTATTAGAAGAAATTTGAGTTAATGTGAAGGGCCCTTAAACACTGACCACTGCACTGAATCATAAGGACCTGTCCTTTAGCCTTTGCTAAGATGATTCCAAAATCTCTATCAGTCCTTAACGTTGTGTACCTCACACAACTAGTCCTTTTTCTTTAGCCATGGTCTTCAAACTCACATTTCTAGTGTGTCTTTGAAGAAAAATGGGATACCAAAACTAGAAGCACCTTGTTAGTGCTCTAACCTGAGGTCAATGTAATGTACAGAATCGCTTGAGAAATGAACAGGGGGAAGGAATGATGGCAATAGTCAAGGTGTTGGGGGCACAATGGTGCTGGCTGAATAACCACGTTCCAGGGTTTAAGATTGTTGGAAGCTATATCAAAGGGTGCAGATTTCCCTGAGGGGTTGCTGGCCCTCATGTTTGAAGCAAAGGTGTCTTGGTTACTTTTGTCGCAGGTGGTGGGGCTCAGAACTGGAAGACAGCGCTAACAGGAGACACAGCTCTCTCTTCAGACAGCTCGACGAAACCAAGCCAGAGGGCTGAGTCTCAAATCAGTAATTATAGTTTGTCATGCAAGCATTAACCTTAGTGAGTGTCACTTGTCAATGAGAAGACAGGAGTCTAGGGGAATGAAATAGAAGGTTAAGTAAACAAACCAATGAAGCACTGGAACCTTCCTGAAGATTTCTGTCAGTTGGAAGCTGATTAGTCTCAAACCTCATCAAATGACGTAGAAAACAAACTATGTAGCATTAAATCTGGTTAGCTGTTAGAAGCAGCTGTTCCTGAGCTATGAAAACAGGCTATCCTTGTTCCCCTTGATAGAGCTTACATTTTAGTGCTGTCCCTGTGTCACGAAAGGCATCAGAATGTGCAAAGTTTTAGTTCATGAAAGTAAAAGAGTGGAAACACTAGAAAGCTGCACAGACACGTATTTCAAAATGTGCAATTTGCTTGTATTTCAAAGTTCGACTCAAGTGCCTTTTGAATTTAATCATGTTAGAAGGTTAAAACTGATGTTAAAATCTAATTTAGACTCTAGAATAAGAGTACATGTAGAAACAATATTGAATTTCTTGTGATTAACGAAAGATTAATGAGTTTAGAAATGTGGTCACATTGAGAAAAATGCGTTTCCCTGTTACATTTAATTGAATGCAATGTATTGCTCCTATTGATGAAATATTACCAAAATGTATTAATTGAATGTATTTTATATATTTTCTCTTGCATTTGCATAAGTGTTGAATTATTTTTCATAACGTGAACCCTTCTTTCAGTTTTCGTTCCCATGAGCAGCAAAGTCCTTTTGTAATTTAACCATTGCTTTAAACGTGGAAGACATGTATGCATTTGTCTTTGGAAACATTACATTGCAGTAACATAGACTGGGATCCTATATATTTGTTTCAAAACCTGCTTCGAGTCACAAGGATTGGAGATGTTCCCATGAAATGCTTGGGAAAAGAGGTGCTTGTTGCAATTTGGAGTCTTCCGACTACCCTGATTGGTAAATGCCTATTCAACATAACATGAACTGACACCATTGGCAAATCAGAACAGTTTATGTAATTTGAAATATCACTGGACATTCGCACTTTGATCAGTCTTGCTCAGTCAGCAGAAATTTCCTGAGCAGCTCTGAGCAGTTTGAAGGGAGCTCCCAATGATTTCAGATGTCTTGCTGATTTTGATGCTTTGCTGATAAAGATTCCCTGAATGTTGTATCCCTTGTAGAGGTATCTTCCTCTCTGCCATTTGACCTTACCCTTTAAATTTTCCTTTTAGAATTAGTGATCCCTTTTGCCCTTCCAGAAGACTCATGCCTGAGCTTCTGATATGCTGACACTTTGTCTTTTTACTTATCTTTCGCCAAATTTAGTATTCTGCAGTCCGAGATTATCTTTTTCCAAATTATGTTTGTTCTTTTTATCCTTTTTGTATTTTGCCCGCATGTATTCCTCTTCAGACATATATTTCCCTGATTTGGTTAGCTGTAGGGTTGACCTGTACTCAGGCAAAGATCACTGACCCTGCTAAGTTTGGATTGACTAATGGTTGTAAATTCTGAGAATCATGTAATATCGGTGTCTCAGTATTCTTATTGACTTTATGTATTATTATTCTTGAATGCCTAGTTTTATTGATGTTAGTCTGTCCAAATTTATTTCAACACCTTGGGTAATCCTTGGTGATTATGCATCTTTATAATTTGGTTTTGTGCATTGCCTACATTACTTTGAGCTTGAGTTTGTAACTAAATCTTTTAACTTCATTTCTGAGTGGAGTTTTCCTTCCTTGGCCCCATTGGTCATGGTGTCTAAATTCCTTGGGCAATGCTGAATATTGTTAATGGTTCACCACACATCGTTCTGGCTCCAAAGGTCCGTCAACCTCATTGCACATTTGATTTCTGCAAAGAATGAAAAATGCATCCACACCCTCCTTCAGAAAAATGGAGGGGCCCCAACTGTTTCATTAAATATATTGGCCAATCTCTCTTTTGCTCTTTCCAGCCAGGTAAGGTCACTGACAGAATAATGGAAACTCAACTACTTGTTCACATAGAAATCAACAACCTTTTAGATCTCATCTGGACAGGTTTTAGACTTGTCGATAGTACAAGAACAGTGCATACTGCACCACTATACAATCCTCAACTAATTCTGGATGAAATAAATTCACTGAATATGATAATGTTGGATCTCTAACGCCATCCTTACCCCATGTTAATACATACATACACTCCTGGATGAGGTTGTGGTGGAGGTAGTAACTTGTCTTGGATAAAGTGTTTTCTTCAAGGCAGAATGCACAGAGGTTCTTTTAGCCTATTTAAAACATTCCAGTGACAATAAAGTGAGATGTGGATTGCAGCAAGTTTTTGAGTTATTCTTACACTCTTCTAACACTTATGAATGCCCTCTAGATGAACTTTTGTGATCTTTTGGGCTTGTATTTTAGGCATTTGCAATTGACACTCATTAAAGGAAATTAAGAAGATACTATAATGAGGCAACAATGATTTCAAACATATGCTAGCCTTTGGATGCTGGGTGAAGGACAAACACTAACAAAACTGCTTGTGCGATTCTAAGCATATGTGGAATGAACCCAGTTGGTCAGCTTCAACTGGAGATCCTTTAGTCCACTTATGGAAGTAAAAAACTTGGTTTTATTGTGCAGAGCAAGGTTGCATATAAGCCACAGTTAAATCAATTGTCATCTTGTTTCATGATCCAGAGGAAAAATGGTCACTCTTGCTGATAGTTTGTAGGCAAATGATAGTACAGACTGGCATCATCTCCAACTTCAATTATTGGAACTCTCCGCATGTAGGTCCGCCTAGTTGGCTCACTCCAAATCTGTAGCTAATACTGAATCCTCCTTCCAGATTAATTTTATAACTTTTAAAAATACCAATTTAGCCTTACTGCTTCATTTTTTATCTGCTCTTGCTAGAACTGGGATGTCCTTTGTGGCCATTGCGATAATAATAATAATAATAATAATAATAATAATAATAATAATAATAATAATACTATTAACTGGTACGGTGCCTTGGACGAGATGATCTCGTCCAAGGCAACGGTTCCCGGTTCCCGGGTGCCTTGGACGAGATCACCTCGTCCTGCACCCGGCCCATGGAGGGAGCGCTGGTCGTGGATGGAAGGGGAATCCCTTCCCCTTCCACCCCGACCCGCCCTTGGCAATCCGATGACATCAGCGTGCTCAAAGTGTGCCGACGTCATCAAGTATTGCCGAGGGATGCGCTGGAAGCCATTTGCTTCCAGCGCGTCAGCGAGAGAGGACTCGCAGTTGAGTCTTTCCCTCTTTAGGGGTTTGGGGGGGGAATCAGACACGGGGGAAAGGAAAGGGTTTTTCTTTTCCCCATGTGCCTGTTTTCAGTGGATTCCTGCTCCACGATTGCGGGCGGGGCCCGCGATTGTGGAGCCGGAATCCCCACTAGACACCAGGGATTTCTTTTTAGTGTTAGTTTTGGGAGAGACCCCTTGGGCAAGGGTCGCTCCCATTGGGGGCTATTATCTTTCTATTTTGATTTTCCGGCCGATCTGCCCTCAGGGGGGGCCGAAAACCACTGGACACCAGGGAAATTATTTTCGGCATGTTTTTTGGGAGCGCCAGGGATTGTGTGGAGTGTGTGTTTTGTGTGTTTGGGGGCACCCCTTGGGCAAGGGTCGCCCCCCCAAAGGGGGGAAATTTCGTATTGGCCATCTCTGCCCCCCTTAGAAGCAGATGGGCCTATTTTTGTAGGCCCATTTGCCCCCAAGGAGGGCAGAAACCACCAATACCCTTTTTTTGTTTAGTGCTGGGGGTGCCCCCTTTTGCCCCCTTTGGCAAGGGTCACCCCCTAAAGGGGGCACAGAGCTTTTGGCCATTTCTGCCCCCCTTGGGGGCAGATCGGCCAATTTTTTTAGGCACCAGGGATCCTGTGTGTGTTTTGTGTGCGGGGGCGGCCCCTTTGGCAAGGGTCGCCCCCCCAAAGGGGGCACGTTAGTGATGGCCATTTCTGCCCACCTTGGAGGCAGATCAGCCTATTTTTTTTAGGCCCATCTGCCCCCAAGGGGGGCAGAAGGCACCAAGATGTCAGAGATTCTTTTTTTTGGTTACCTTTGTTTTTTTTGTGCTGGGGGCACCCCCATTGGCCCCCTTTGGCAAGGGCTGCCCCCCCACCCCCAATCAGGGTACAGAGCTGTTGGCCATTTCTGCCCCACTTGGGGGCAGATCAGCCTATTTTCTTAGGCCCATCTGCCTCCTAGTGGGGCAGAAGCCACTTAGGCACCAGGGACAATTTCTAAGTTCTTGGTGGCGGGGTCTTTGTCAACTGGCGAAGTATTTGTATTTGTGATTATAATTCCTTATGATTGCTTCCTTTGCTGTGGATCCTTGTGGTTTTGGCAGTAGTTGTCCTGCGGTTTGCATAGTTGCATGTTTTAGGTAAGTGAAAGCAATTTACTCCAAAGGAGTATTGTTGACATGCAGAAATTACATATTTGTAGGTGGTGTACTAAATGCAGTATTGTGTGTGAAATTGTCCTTAGATTTGAGCACAATGATATTTGTGTTGTCATATGTCTAATTTTCTTTTTTTCTTTTTTTCTTTCTAGTGGGATATCACTGGTGATTGCTGTGCAGAGTAGTTGCTGGTGAGTAGCTTTTTCAGGCAAGTGAGTGGTATAGTTTTTTTAGTACATAACTCTTTGTGATAAAGCTACACTTTGTTTATTACTTCTTTTAGTGCTAGGTGTTGTTGGCAATCCATTTGTTGTTAGTGAGGATCATGGCTAGCCGCAGAGTGACCGCTCAGCAGGTTGTTGGCATGCTCTTTGAGTCGTCTTCAGACCATGATTACGAGACTGACTCTGCATCTGAGGAAGAGGAGGAAGTGAGAGATTCTGGCAGTGAGTTTTCTGTCCGAGAGTATTCTTCTGATGAGGAAGCTACTCTCAGTGCAGATGAAGGGCCTGTTTTAGAGGAGGACATTGATGTGCCAAGAGTGCAGCAGCCTGGGGCTGAAGGGTTTCCCATTAGAAGACCTGACACCTGGATTGCCCCAAACATGGAGCAGCCACAGTTACCTGCATTTACTGGTCTCCCAGGGTGTAGAGTCAATACAGAAAACTTTTTGCCTGTCCATTTCTTTCACTTGTTTATGGACTATGTATTTTTGGAAGAGATTGTGGAGCAGACTAATTTGTATGCAGAGCAATATTTGAGGGACAACACTGCCAGACTTAGGCCTCAGTCTAGAGCTACTCAGTGGGTTCCACCATATCTGGAAGAGATGAAAAAGTTTTTAGGTTTGACTTCTTTGATGGGGTTGATCAGGAAGCCGTCACTGGCTTCTTATTGGTCTAGTAGTCCCTTGATGGCAACGGCTATATTTCCTGCAACTATGACACGTAATCGCTATTTGCTTCTTCTTCGTATGCTGCATTTTGTAGACAATGCTTTAGCCTTGCCACGAGATCACCCTGATTGTGACTGTCTTCTTAAGATTAGGCCGGTCCTTGATCATTTTGTAGATTGGTTTTCAGAGGTCTATGTTCCAGGCAAAGAGATAAATGTGGACGAGTCTTTGGTCCTTTTCAAGGGGTATTTAGTTTTTAATCAGTACATTCCTAGTAAGAGGGCACAGTATGGGATTAAATTGTATATGCTGTCAGAAAGCAGTACAGGACATGTGTATAATTACCCGGTCTACACTGGTAGGAATTCCAATATTGACCCTCCTGGTTGTCCGGCCGCTTTTGGAGTTAGCGAAAAAATTGTGTGGGAACTTGGTAGACGACTGTTTAACAAAGGTCACCGTTTGAACGTAGATAATTTCTACACTGGAATGCAGTTGTTCAAGGAGTTGTTTAGAGTGCACACTGTTGCTTGTGGCACAATCTGTTCTAACCGGAAAGGCTATCCAAGGGAGCTTGTCTGTAAAAAGCTTGAGAGGGGACAGTGCAGTGCCTTGTGGAATAATGAGCTGCTAGCTCTGAAATTTTCAGACAGGAGGGATGTGTACATGCTATCTACCATCCATGATGAGAGCACTTCCCCTGTGACTGTTTGGGGTCAGGTTGTGGAAGTGTGCAAACCTGCGTGCATTTTGGACTACAATAGGCACATGGGTGGTGTTGATAGAGTAGATCAGAGGTTGGAACCTTACACTGCTCTTTGTAAGTCTTACGTGTGGTATAAAAAGTTTGCCCTACATTTATTTCATTTGGCAACTTTTAATGCTTTTATTGTGTTCAAGGATTGTTCACCTGAGTCAAGGATGACATTTGTTAAATTTCAGGAGTCAGTGATAGAGAGCCTTATTGTGGTGGAAAGGGCAAGAGTTCCTAGAGTAGAAGTGGTGGAGGAAGTGGCTAGATTGAAAGATCGCCACTTTCCAGATCACATTCCTCCCATTCCCAAAAAAGACTTGCCCACAAAGAAATGTAGAGTATGTGCCCGGAGAGCAATTCGGAGGGAGAGCCGGATGTACTGCCCCGAATGCCCTTCAAAGCCTGGGCTGTGTGTGCCCAGCTGTTTTAGAAGTTACCACACTAGGAAAGATTTTTGGGAAATACCGTGAGCGTAAACTGCCTGTTTTATATTTTCATATGTTCAGTTTCACGGTTGGCATTACTGTCATGTATTTAGTTAGAGCTTTTGTGTTTGTAGTTTTGTACTTATTTTATAATTAGTTAGTGGTTTCTTTGTTGTTTATAAACAAAAAAAAAGTGATGGCGGTGTGCGTGGGATGGCGCTTGGCTGGCGGTGTGCGTGGGGTGGCGGTGTGCGTGGGGTTTGTGCTTGGCTGGCGGTATGGGGGGTGGCGCTTCGCTGGCTGCGTGGGGTGGCGATTGGCTGGCGGTATGGGTGGTGTGGCGCTTGGCTGGCGGTGTGCTTGGGGTGGCGCTTGGCTGGCGGTGTGCGTGGGGTGGCGCTTGGCTGGCGGTGTGCATGGGGTGGCGCTTGGCTAGCGGTGCCAGCCAACGCCAGTCCTCAGCTGGTGTGATTGCTGTATCAGGCATGTGGGCGAATGAAAGTGATGGGCCCTTGACTGGCGCTGTCTGTCGATGCGAGTGTTGTAATGTGCTGGGCTCGTGGCTGATGGCGTGAATGGTCTTGTGCATGTCATGTATGAAAGGTGTGTGAATGGACTGTAAAGCGGTTGGTGCCTTGCCGTGGCTTTACAGCTCACGACCTGTGAGTCATTGGTTCAGTTTTTTGGCCTTTCAGTTATTACCAGTGCATTTCACTTTTGTGAAATCTCTTGTTAATAAAATTTGATCTACTCACCCTCGTGCCAAATCCAACCAGTATGTGTGGTAAAAATTAAAAAACCTGCTCCGCTGTAATCAGGCGTCGCAGCACACTTGTGACACGCTAGGTGTTGAAGCATGCCACCCACTTGGTTGGTGGGTGAGGGGTCTTTTTCACATAACCTAAGTGCATTTCTTTTCACAATTTTAGTGTTTGGCACATCACAGACGTATGTGGACAAATCAAAATGATATATTACAAAACTACCTGTGTTTGGGGAGTAGGGGGCACCTATGTTTTTGGTCCTGGGTGCAGCCTTCATCTAGGGAAACCTACCAAACCCAGACATTTTTTAAAACTAGACACCAAAAGGAGTCCAGGGAGGTGTGGCTTGCATGGATCCCCCAACATTTTCTTACACAGACTCCTCTGCAAACCTCAAAAAAGCATATTTTCCTGACTTTCGTTTGTACGATCACCGCTCCAGCACACAATTCCTACTCCCCAGCGTTCCCCTCAGTCTCCCAAGTAAAATGACACCTCACCTGTGTGGGTCCCCAAAGCAGAGTCAGCCTAAAGAGGTATAAAAGAAGAATATGTGCTTATCAACTCGCTGTGCTATCCCCATAATCTCTACAAGTTTGTGGCCTTTTTCTGTTGCAGGCACCTGGCCCACCCACACAAGTGAGGTATCATTTTTATCAGGAGACTTAGGGGGAACGCTGGGTGGAAGGAAATTCCAGAACTCCTCTCAGATTCCAGAACTTTCTGTCACCGAAATGTGAGGAAAACATGTTTTTTGGGCCAAATTTTGAGGTTTGCAAAGGATTCTGGGTAACAGAGCCTGGTGAGAGCCCCACAAGTCACTCCATCTTGGATTCCCCTAGGTCTCTAGTTTTCAAAACTGCGCAGGTTTGGTAGGTTTCCCTAGGTGCCAGCTGAGCTAGAGGCAAAAATCTACAGGTAGGCACTTTGCAAAAAAAACCTCTGTTTTCTGTCAAAATATGGGATGGGTTCATGTTGTGTTTTGGGGCATTTTCTGTCGTGGGCGCTAGGCCTACCCACACAAGTGAGGTATCATTTTTATCGGGAGACTTGGAGGAACGCCGGGTGGGAGTAAATGTGTGGCTCCTCTCAGATTCCAGAACTTTCTGTCACTGAAATGTGAGGAAAACGTGTATTTCTGGCCAAATTTTGAGGTTTGCAAAGGATTCTGGGTAACAGAGCCTGGCGAGAGCCCCACAAGTCACCCCATCTTGGATTCCCGTAGGTCTCTATTGTTAAAAAATGCACAGGTTTGGTAGGTTTCCCTAAGTGCTGGCTGAGCTAGAGGCCAAAATCTACAGGTAGGCACTTTGCAAAACACACCTCTGTTTTCTGTCAAAAAATGGGATGTGTCCAGGTTGTGTTTTGGGGCATTTCCTGTTGCTGGCGCTAGGCCTACCCACACAAGTGAGGTATCATTTTTATCTGGAGACTTGGGGGAACGCTGGGTGGAAGGAAATTTGTGGCTCCTCTCAGATTCCAGAACTTTCTGTCACCTAAATATGAGGAAAACGTGTTTTTTAGCCAAAGTTTGAGGTTTGCGAAGGATTCTGGGTACTAGAACCTGGTCAGAGCCCCACAAGTCACCCCATCTTGGATTCCCCTAGGTCTCTAGTTTTAGCAAATGCACAGGTTTGGTAGGTTTCCCTAGGTGCCGGCTGAGCTAGACGCCAAAATCTACAGGTAGGCACTTTGCAAAAAACACCAATGTTTTCTGTCCAAAAATGGGATGTGTCCATGTTGCTTTTTGGGGCATTTCCTGTTGCGGGCGCTAGGCCTACCCACACAAGTGAGGTATAATTTTTATCGGGAGACTTGGGGGAACGCTGGGTGGAAGGAAATTTGTGGCTCCTCTCAGATTCCAGAACTTTCTGTCACCGAAATCTGAGGAAAACTTGTTTTTTTTGCCAAATTTTGAGGTTTGCAAAGGATTCTGGGTAACAGAACCTGGTGAGAGCCCCACAAGTCACTCCATCTTGGAATCCTCTAGGTCTCTAGTTTTAAAAAATGCACAGGTTTGGTAGGTTTCCCTAGGTGCTGGCTGAGCTACAGGCCAAAATCTACAGGTAGGCACTTTGCAAAAAACACCTCTGTTTTCTGTCAAAAAATGGGATGTGTCCACGTTGTTTTTGGGGCATTTCCTGTCGCGGGCGCTAGGCCTACCCACACAAGTGAGGTATCATTTTTATCGGGAGACTTGGGGGAACGCTGGGTGGAAGGAAATTTGTGGCTCTTCTCAGATTCCAGAACTTTCTGTCATCGAAATGTGAGGAAAACGTGTATTTTTGGCCAAATTTTGAGGTTTGCAAAGGATTCTGGGTAACAGAGCCTGGCGAGAGCCCCACAAGTCACCCCATCTTGGATTCCCCTAGGTCTCTATTGTTAAAAAATGCACAGGTTTGGTAGGTTTCCCTAGGTGCCGGCTGAGCTAGAGGCCAAAATCTACAGGTAGGCACTTTGCAAAACACACCTCTGTTTTCTGTCAAAAAATGGGATGTGTCCACGTTGTGTTTTGGGGCATTTCCTGTTGCTGGCGCTGGGCCTACCCACACAAGTGAGGTATCATTTTTATCTGGAGACTTGGGGGAACGCTGGGTGGAAGGAAATTTGTGGCTCCTCTCAGATTCCAGAACTTTCTGTCACCTAAATATGAGGAAAACATGTTTTTTTAGCCAAAGTTTGAGATTTGCGAAGGATTCTGGGTACCAGAACCTAGTGAGAGCCCCACAAGTCACCCCATCTTGGATTCCCCTAGGTCTCTAGTTTTGATAAATGCACAGGTTTGGTAGGCTTCCCTGGGTGCTGGCTGAGCTAGCGGCCAAAATCTACAGGTAGGCACTTTGCTAAAAACACCTCTGTTTTCTGTCAAAAAATGGGATGTGTCCTCGTTGTGTTTTGGGGCATTTCCTGTCGTGGGCGCTAGGCCTACCCACACAAGTGAGGTATCATTTTTATCAGGAGAATTGAGGGAACGCTGGTTGGAAGGAAATTTGTGGCTCCTCTCAGATTCCAGAACTTTCTGTCACCGAAATGTGAGGAAAATGTTTTTTTTGAGCCAAATTTTGAGGTTTGCACAGGGTTCTGGGTAACAGAACCTGGTCAAAGCCCCAAAAGTCACCCCATCTTGGATTCCCCTAGGTCTCTAGTTTTCTAAAATGCACAGGTTTGGTAGGTTTCCCTAGGTGCCGGCTGAGCTAGATGCCAAAATCTACAGGTAGGCACTTTGCAAAAAACATCTGTTTTCTGTCAAAAAATGGGATGTGTCCATGTTGTGTTTTAGGGCATTTCCTGTCGCGGGCGCTAAGCCTACCCACACAAGTGAGGTATAATTTTTATCGGGAGACTTGGGGGAATGCTGGGTGAGAGGAAATGTGTGGCTCCTCTCAGATTCCAGAACTTTCCGTCAACGACATGTGAGGAAAAAGTGTTTTTTTAGCCAAATTTCAAGGTTTGCGAAGGATTCTGGGTAACAGAACCTGGTCAGAGCCCCACAAGTCACCCGATCTTTGATTCCCCTAGGTCTCTAGTTTTAAAAAATGCACAGGTTTCGTAGGTTTCCCTAGGTGCTAGCTAAGCTAGCGGCCAAAATCTACATGTAGGCACTTTGCAAAAAACACCACTGTTTTCTGTCAAAAAATAGGATGTGTCCACGTTCTGTTTTGGGGCATTTCCTGTCGCGGGCGCTAGGCCTACCCACACAAGTGAGATATCATTTTTATCACGAGACCTGGGGGAACGCTGGTTGGAAGGAAATTTGTGCCTCCTCTCAGATTCCAGAACTTTCTGTCATCGAAATGGGAGGAACATGTGTTTTTTTGGCCAAATTTTGAGGTTTGCGAAGGATTCTGGGTAACAGAACCTTGTCAAAGCCCCACAAGTCACCCCATCTTGGATTCCCCTAGGTCTCTAGTTTTAAAAAATGCACAGGTTTGGTAGGTTTCCCTAGGTGCTGGCTGAGCTAGCGGCCAAAATCTACAGGTAGGCACTTTGCTAAAAACACCTCTGTTTTCTGTCAAAAAATGGGATGTGTCCTCGTTGTGTTTTGGGGCATTTCCTGTCGTGGGCGCTAGGCCTACCCACACAAGTGAGGTATCATTTTTATCGGGACACTTGGGAGAACGCTGGGTGGAAGGAAATTTGTGGCTCCTGTCAGATTCCAGAACTTTCTGTCACCGGAATGTGAGGAAAACATGTTTTTTTAGCCTAATTTTGAGGTTTGCACAGGGTTCTGGGTAACAGAACCTGGTCAAAGCCCCAAAAGTCACCCCATCTTGGATTCCCCTAGGTCTCTAGTTTTCAAAAATGCACAGGTTTCGTAGGTTTCCCTAGGTGCTGGCTGAGCTAGCGGCCAAAATCTACAGGTAGGCACTTTGCTAAAAACACCTCTGTTTTCTGTCAAAAAATGGGATGTGTCCATGTTGTGTTTTGTGGCATTTCCTGTCGCAGACGCTAGGCCTACCCACACAAGTGATGTATAATTTTTATCGGGAGACTTGGGGGAACGCTGGGATAGAGGAAATTTGTGGCTCTTCTCAGATTCCAAAACTTTCCGTCATCTACATGTGAGGAAAAAGTGTTTTTTTAGCCAAATTATGAGGTTTGCGAAGGATTCTGGGTAACAGAAACTGGTCAAAGCCCCACAAGTCACCCCATCTTGGATTCCCCTAGGTCTCTAGTTTTAAAAAATGCACAGTTTTGGTAGGTTTCCCTGGGAGCTGGCTGAGCTAGCGGCCAAAATCTACAGGTAGGCACTTTGCAAAAAACACCTCTGTTTTCTGTCAAAAAATGGGATGTGTCCTCGTTGTGTTTTGGGGCATTTCCTGTCGTGGGCGCTAGGCCTACCCACACAAGTGAGGTATCATTTTTATCGGGAGAATTGGGGGAACGCTGTGTGGAAGGAAATTTGTGGCTCCTCTCAGATTCCAGAACTTTCTGTCATCGAAATGTGAGGAAAACGTGTTTTTTGAGCCAAATTTTGAGGTTTGCAAAGGATTCTGGGTAACAGAGCCTGGTGAGAGCCCCACAAGTCACCCCATCCTGGATTCCTCTAGGTCTCTAGTTTTAAAAAATGCACAGGTTTGGTAGGTTTCCCTAGTTGCCGGCTGAGCTAGAGGCCATAATCTACAGGTAGGCACTTTGCAAAAAACATCTCTGTTTTCTGACAAAAAATGGGATGTGTCCACATTGTGTTTTGGGGCATTTCCTGTCGCGGGCGCTAGGCCTACCCACACAAGTGAGGTATAATTTTTATCGGGAGACTTGGGGGAACGCTGGGTGGAAGGAAATTTGTGGCTCCTCTCAGATTCCAAAACTTTCTGTCACCGAAATATGAGGAAAACTTGTTTTTTTAGCCTAATTTTGAGGTTTGCGAAGGATTCTGGGTAACAGAGCCTGGTGAGAGACCCACAAGTCACCCCATCTTGGATTCCTCTAGGTCTGTAGTTTTAAAAAATACACAGGTTTGGTAGGTTTTCCCATGTGCTGGCTGAGCTAGCGGCCAAAATCTACAGGTAGGCACTTTGCAAAAAACACCTCTGTTTTCTGTCAAAAAATGGGATGTGTCCACGTTGTGTTTTGGGGCATTTCCTGTCGCGGGCGGTAGGCCTACCCCCACAAGTGAGATCCATTTTTATTGGGAGACTTTGGGGAACGCTGGGTGGAAGGAAATTCGTGGCACCTCTCAGATTCCAGACCTTTTTTTGTCACCTAAAGTTGAGGAAAAAGTGTTTTTTCAGCCAAATTTTGAGGTTTGCGAAGGATTCTGGGTAACAGAGCCTGGTGAGAGACCCACAAGTCACCCCATCTTGGATTCCCCTAGGTCTCTAGTTTTCAAAAATGCACAGGTCTGGTAGGTTTCCCTAGGCGCCGGCTGAGCTAGATACCAAAATCTACAGGTAGGCACTTTGCAAAAAACATCTCTGTTTTCTGTCAAAAAATGGGATGTGTCCATGTTGTGTTTTGGGGCATTTCCTGTCGCGGGCGCTAAGCCTACCCACACAAGTGAGGTATCATTTTTATCGGGAGACTTGGGGGAATGCTGGGTGAGAGGAAATTTGTGGCTCCTCTCAGATTCCAGAACTTTCCGTCAACGACATGTGAGGAAAAAGTGTTTTTTTAGCCAAATTTCGAGGTTTGCGAAGGATTCTGGGTAACAGAACCTGGTCAGAGCCCCACAAGTCACCCCATCTTTGATTCCCCTAGGTCTCTAGATTTCAAAAATGCACAGGTTTCGTAGGTTTCCCTAGGTGCTAGCTGAGCTAGCGGCCAAAATCTACATGTAGGCACTTTGCAAAAAACACCACTGTTTTCTGTCAAAAAATAGGATGTGTCCATGTTGTGTTTTGGGGCATTTCCTGTCGCGGGCGCTAGGCCTACCCACACAAGTGAGATATCATTTTTAGCACGAGACCTGGGGGAACGCTGGTTGGAAGGAAATTTGTGCCCCCTCTCAGATTCCAGAACTTTCTGTCATCGAAATGTGAGGAACACGTGTTTTTTTGGCCAAATTTTGAGGTTTGCGAAGGATTCTGGGTAACAGAACCTGGTCAAAGCCCCACAAGTCACCCCATCTTGGATTCCCCTAGGTCTCTAGTTTTAAAAAATGCACAGGTTTGGTAGGTTTCCCTAGGTGCTGGCTGAGCTAGCGGCCAAAATCTACAGGTAGGCACTTTGCTAAAAACACCTCTGTTTTCTGTCAAAAAATGGGATGTGTCCTCGTTGTGTTTTGGGGCATTTCCTGTCGTGGGTGCTAGGCCTACCCACACAAGTGAGGTATCATTTTTATCGGGACACTTGTGGGAACGCTGGGTGGAAGGAAATTTGTGGCTCCTGTCAGATTCCAGAACTTTCTGTCACCGGAATGTGAGGAAAACATGTTTGTTTAGCCTAATTTTGAGGTTTGCTATGGATTCTGGGTAACAGAACCTGGTGAGAGCCCCACAAGTCACCCCATCTTGGATTCCTCTAGGTCTGTAGTTTTAAAAAATGATCAGGTTTGGTAGGTTTCCCCATGTGCTGGCTGAGCTAGCAGCCAAAATCTACAGGTAGGCACTTTGCAAAAAACATCTCTGTTTTCTGTCAAAAAATGGGATGTGTCCACATTGTGTTTTGGGGCATTTCCTGTCGCGGGCGCTAGGCCTACCCACACAAGTGAGGTATAATTTTTATCGGGAGACTTGGGGGAACGCTGGGTGGAAGGAAATTTGTGGCTCCTCTCAGATTCCAAAACTTTCTGTCACCGAAATATGAGGAAAACTTGTTTTTTTAGCCTAATTTTGAGGTTTGCGAAGGATTCTGGGTAACAGAGCCTGGTGAGAGACCCACAAGTCACCCCATCTTGGATTCCTCTAGGTCTGTAGTTTTAAAAAATACACAGGTTTGGTAGGTTTTCCCATGTGCTGGCTGAGCTAGCGGCCAAAATCTACAGGTAGGCACTTTGCAAAAAACACCTCTGTTTTCTGTCAAAAAATGGGATGTGTCCACGTTGTGTTTTGGGGCATTTCCTGTCGCGGGCGGTAGGCCTACCCCCACAAGTGAGATCCATTTTTATTGGGAGACTTTGGGGAACGCTGGGTGGAAGGAAATTCGTGGCACCTCTCAGATTCCAGACCTTTTTTTGTCACCTAAAGTTGAGGAAAAAGTGTTTTTTCAGCCAAATTTTGAGGTTTGCGAAGGATTCTGGGTAACAGAGCCTGGTGAGAGACCCACAAGTCACCCCATCTTGGATTCCCCTAGGTCTCTAGTTTTCAAAAATGCACAGGTCTGGTAGGTTTCCCTAGGCGCCGGCTGAGCTAGATACCAAAATCTACAGGTAGGCACTTTGCAAAAAACATCTCTGTTTTCTGTCAAAAAATGGGATGTGTCCATGTTGTGTTTTGGGGCATTTCCTGTTGCGGGCGCTAAGCCTACCCACACAAGTGAGGTATCATTTTTATCGGGAGACTTGGGGGAATGCTGGGTGAGAGGAAATTTGTGGCTCCTCTCACATTCCAGAACTTTCCGTCAACGACATGTGAGGAAAAAGTGTTTTTTTAGCCAAATTTCGAGGTTTGCGAAGGATTCTGGGTAACAGAACCTGGTCAGAGCCCCACAAGTCACCCCATCTTTGATTCCCCTAGGTCTCTAGATTTCAAAAATGCACAGGTTTCGTAGGTTTCCCTAGGTGCTAGCTGAGCTAGCGGCCAAAATCTACATGTAGGCACTTTGCAAAAAACACCACTGTTTTCTGTCAAAAAATAGGATGTGTCCATGTTGTGTTTTGGGGCATTTCCTGTCGCGGGCGCTAGGCCTACCCACACAAGTGAGATATCATTTTTAGCACGAGACCTGGGGGAACGCTGGTTGGAAGGAAATTTGTGCCCCCTCTCAGATTCCAGAACTTTCTGTCATCGAAATGTGAGGAACACGTGTTTTTTTGGCCAAATTTTGAGGTTTGCGAAGGATTCTGGGTAACAGAACCTGGTCAAAGCCCCACAAGTCACCCCATCTTGGATTCCCCTAGGTCTCTAGTTTTAAAAAATGCACAGGTTTGGTAGGTTTCCCTAGGTGCTGGCTGAGCTAGCGGCCAAAATCTACAGGTAGGCACTTTGCTAAAAACACCTCTGTTTTCTGTCAAAAAATGGGATGTGTCCTCGTTGTGTTTTGGGGCATTTCCTGTCGTGGGTGCTAGGCCTACCCACACAAGTGAGGTATCATTTTTATCGGGACACTTGGGGGAACGCTGGGTGGAAGGAAATTTGTGGCTCCTGTCAGATTCCAGAACTTTCTGTCACCGGAATGTGAGGAAAACATGTTTGTTTAGCCTAATTTTGAGGTTTGCTATGGATTCTGGGTAACAGAACCTGGTGAGAGCCCCACAAGTCACCCCATCTTGGATTCCTCTAGGTCTGTAGTTTTAAAAAATGATCAGGTTTGGTAGGTTTCCCCATGTGCTGGCTGAGCTAGCAGCCAAAATCTACAGGTAGGCACTTTGCAAAAAACACCTCTGTTTTCTGTCAAAAAATGGGATGTGTCCACGTTGTATTTTGGGGCATTTCCTGTTGCGGGCGCTAGGCATACCCCCACAAGTGAGGTACCATTTTTATTGGGAGACTTTGGGGAACGCTGGGTGGAAGGAAATTCGTGGCACCTCTCAGATTCCAGAACTTTTTTTGTCACCGAAAGTTGAGGAAAAAGTGTTTTTTCAGCCAAATTTTGAGGTTTGCACAGGGTTCTGGGTAACAGAACCTGGTCAAAGCCCCAAAAGTCACCCCATCTTGGATTCCCCTAGGTCTCTAGTTTTCAAAAATGCACAGGTTTGGTAGGTTTCCCTAGGTGCTGGCTGAGCTAGCGGCCAAAATCTACAGGTAGGCACTTTGCTAAAAACACCTCTGTTTTCTGTCAAAAAATGGGATGTGTCCATGTTGTGTTTTGTGGCATTTCCTGTCGCGGACGCTAGGCCTACCCACACAAGTGAGGTATAATTTTTATCGGGAGACTTGGGGGAACGCTGGGATAGAGGAAATTTGTGGCTCTTCTCAGATTCCAGAACTTTCCGTCATCTACATGTGAGGAAAAAGTGTTTTTTCAGCCAAATTTTGAGGTTTGCGAAGGATTCTGGGTAACAGAGCCTGGTGAGAGACCCACAAGTCACCCCATCTTGGATTCCCCTAGGTCTCTAGTTTTCAAAAATGCACAGGTCTGGTAGGTTTCCCTAGGCGCCGGCTGAGCTAGATACCAAAATCTACAGGTAGGCACTTTGCAAAAAACATCTCTGTTTTCTGTCAAAAAATGGGATGTGTCCATGTTGTGTTTTGGGGCATTTCCTGTTGCGGGCGCTAAGCCTACCCACACAAGTGAGGTATCATTTTTATCGGGAGACTTGGGGGAATGCTGGGTGAGAGGAAATTTGTGGCTCCTCTCAGATTCCAGAACTTTCCGTCAACGACATGTGAGGAAAAAGTGTTTTTTTAGCCAAATTTCGAGGTTTGCGAAGGATTCTGGGTAACAGAACCTGGTCAGAGCCCCACAAGTCACCCCATCTTTGATTCCCCTAGGTCTCTAGATTTCAAAAATGCACAGGTTTCGTAGGTTTCCCTAGGTGCTAGCTGAGCTAGCGGCCAAAATCTACATGTAGGCACTTTGCAAAAAACACCACTGTTTTCTGTCAAAAAATAGGATGTGTCCATGTTGTGTTTTGGGGCATTTCCTGTCGCGGGCGCTAGGCCTACCCACACAAGTGAGATATCATTTTTAGCACGAGACCTGGGGGAACGCTGGTTGGAAGGAAATTTGTGCCCCCTCTCAGATTCCAGAACTTTCTGTCATCGAAATGTGAGGAACACGTGTTTTTTTGGCCAAATTTTGAGGTTTGCGAAGGATTCTGGGTAACAGAACCTGGTCAAAGCCCCACAAGTCACCCCATCTTGGATTCCCCTAGGTCTCTAGTTTTAAAAAATGCACAGGTTTGGTAGGTTTCCCTAGGTGCTGGCTGAGCTAGCGGCCAAAATCTACAGGTAGGCACTTTGCTAAAAACACCTCTGTTTTCTGTCAAAAAATGGGATGTGTCCTCGTTGTGTTTTGGGGCATTTCCTGTCGTGGGTGCTAGGCCTACCCACACAAGTGAGGTATCATTTTTATCGGGACACTTGGGGGAACGCTGGGTGGAAGGAAATTTGTGGCTCCTGTCAGATTCCAGAACTTTCTGTCACCGGAATGTGAGGAAAACATGTTTGTTTAGCCTAATTTTGAGGTTTGCTATGGATTCTGGGTAACAGAACCTGGTGAGAGCCCCACAAGTCACCCCATCTTGGATTCCTCTAGGTCTGTAGTTTTAAAAAATGATCAGGTTTGGTAGGTTTCCCCATGTGCTGGCTGAGCTAGCAGCCAAAATCTACAGGTAGGCACTTTGCAAAAAACACCTCTGTTTTCTGTCAAAAAATGGGATGTGTCCACGTTGTATTTTGGGGCATTTCCTGTTGCGGGCGCTAGGCATACCCCCACAAGTGAGGTACCATTTTTATTGGGAGACTTTGGGGAACGCTGGGTGGAAGGAAATTCGTGGCACCTCTCAGATTCCAGAACTTTTTTTGTCACCGAAAGTTGAGGAAAAAGTGTTTTTTCAGCCAAATTTTGAGGTTTGCACAGGGTTCTGGGTAACAGAACCTGGTCAAAGCCCCAAAAGTCACCCCATCTTGGATTCCCCTAGGTCTCTAGTTTTCAAAAATGCACAGGTTTGGTAGGTTTCCCTAGGTGCTGGCTGAGCTAGCGGCCAAAATCTACAGGTAGGCACTTTGCTAAAAACACCTCTGTTTTCTGTCAAAAAATGGGATGTGTCCATGTTGTGTTTTGTGGCATTTCCTGTCGCGGACGCTAGGCCTACCCACACAAGTGAGGTATAATTTTTATCGGGAGACTTGGGGGAACGCTGGGATAGAGGAAATTTGTGGCTCTTCTCAGATTCCAGAACTTTCCGTCATCTACATGTGAGGAAAAAGTGTTTTTTTAGCCAAATTTTGAGGTTTGCGAAGGATTTTGGGTAACAGAAACTGGTCAGAGCCCCACAAGTCACCCCATCTTGGATTCCCCTAGGTCTCTAGTTTTAAAAAATGAACAGTTTTGGTAGGTTTCCCTGGGTGCTGGCTGAGCTAGCGGCCAAAATCTACAGGTAGGCACTTTGCAAAAAACACCTCTGTTTTCTGTCAGAAAATGGGATGTGTCCAGGTTGTGTTTTGGGGCATTTCCTGTCAAGGGCGCTAGGCCTACCCACACAAATGAGATATCATTTTTATCACGAGACCTGGGGGAACGCTGGTTGGAAGGAAATTTGTGCCTCCTCTCAGATTCCAGAACTTTCTGTCATCGAAATGTGAGGAACACGTGTTTTTTTAGCCAAATTTTGAGGTTTGCAAAGGATTCTGGGTAACAGAGCCTGGTGAGAGCCCCACAAGTCACCCCATCCTGGATTCCTCTAGGTCTCTAGTTTTAAAAAATGCACAGGTTTGGTAGGTTTCCCTAGTTGCCGGCTGAGCTAGAGGCCAAAATCTACAGGTAGGCACTTTGCAAAAAACATCTCTGCTTTCTGTCAAAAAATGGGATGTGTCCACGTTGTGTTTTGGGGCATTTCCTGTCGCGGGCGGTAGGCCTACCCCCACAAGTGAGATCCATTTTTATTGGGAGACTTTGGGGAACTCTGGGTGGAAGGAAATTCGTGGCACCTCTCAGATTCCAGACCTTTTTTTGTCACCTAAAGTTGAGGAAAAAGTGTTTTTTCAGCCAAATTTTGAAGTATGCACATGGTTCTGGGTAACAGAACCTGGTCAAAACCCCAAAAGTCACCCCATCTTGGATTCCCCTAGGTCTCTAGTTTTAAAAAATGCACAGGTTTGGTAGGTTTCCCTAGGTGCCGGCTGAGCTAGATGCCAAAATCTACAGGTAGGCACTTTGCAAAAAACATCTCTGTCTTCTGTCAAAAAATGGGATGTGTCCATGTTGTGTTTTGGGGCATTTCCTGTCGCGGGCGCTAGGCCTACCCACACAAGTGAGATATCATTTTTATCTCGAGACCTGGGGGAACGCTGGTTGGAAGGAAATTTGTGCCTCCTCTCAGATTCCAGAACTTTCTGTCATCGAAATGTGAGGAACACGTGTTTTTTTGGCCAAATTTTGAGGTTTGCGAAGGATTCTGGGTAGCAGAACCTGGTCAGAGCCCCACAAGTCACCCCATCTTTGATTCCCCTAGGTCTCTAGTTTTCAAAAATGCACAGGTTTCGCAGGTTTCCATAGGTGCTGGCTGAGCTAGCGGCCAAAATCTACATGTAGGCACTTTGCAAAAAACACCTCTGTTTTCTGTCAAAAAATAGGATGTGTCCACGTTGTGTTTTGGGGCATTTCCTGTCGCGGGCGCTAGGCCTACCCACACAAGTGAGATATCATTTTTATCACGAGACCTGGGGGAACGCTGGTTGGAAGGAAATTTGTGCCTCCTCTCAGATTCCAGAACTTTCTGTCATCGAAATGTGAGGAACACGTGTTTTTTTGGCCAAATTTTGAGGTTTGCGAAGGATTCTGGGTAACAGAACCTGGTCAGAGCCCCACAAGTCACCCCATCTTGGATTCCCCTAGGTCTCTAGTTTTAAAAAATGCACAGGTTTGGTAGGTTTCCCTAGGTGCTGGCTGAGCTAGCGGCCAAAATCTACAGGTAGGCACTTTGCAAAAAACATCTCTGTTTTCTGTCAAAAAATGGGATGTGTCCACGTTGTGTTTTGTGGCATTTCCTGTCGCGGGCGCAAGGCCTACCCACACAAATGAGGTATCATTTTTATCGGGAGACTTAGGGGAACACTGGGTGAAAGGAAATGTGTGTCTCCTCTCAGATTCCAGAACTTTCTGTCTCCGAAATGTGAGGAAAACGTGTTTTCTTAGCCAAATTTTGAGGTTTGCGAAGGATTCCGGGTAACAGAACCTGGTCAGAGCCCCACAAGTCACCCCATCTTGGATTCCCCTAGGTCTCTAGTTTAAAAAAATGCACAGGTTTGGTAGGTTTCCCTAGTTGCCGGCTGAGCTAGAGGCCAAAATCTACAGGTAGGCACTTTGCAAGAAACATCTCTGTTTTCTGTCAAAAAATGGGATGTGTCCACATTGTGTTTTGGGGCATTTCTTGTCGCGGGCGCTAGTCCTACCCACACAAGTGAGGTATAATTTTTATCGGGAGACTTGGGGGAACGCTGGGTGGAAGGAAATTTGTGGCTCCTCTCAGATTCCAGAACTTTCTGTCACCGAAATATGAGGAAAACGTGTTTTGTTAGCCTAATTTTGAGGTTTGCTATGGATTCTGGGTAACAGAGCCTGGTGAGAGACCCACAAGTCACCCCATCTTGGATTCCTCTAGGTCTGTAGTTTAAAAAAATGGACAGGTTTGGTAGGTTTTCCCATGTCCTGGCTGAGATAGCGGCCAAAATCTACAGGTAGGCACTTTGCAAAAAACACCTCTGTTTTCTGTCAAAAAATGGGATGTGTCCACGTTGTGTTTTGGGGCATTTCCTGTCGCGGGCGGTAGGCCTACCCCGACAAGTGAGGTACCATTTTTATTGGGAGACTTTGGGGAACGCTGGGTGGAAGGAAATTTGTGCCTCCTCTCAGATTCCAGAACTTTCTGTCATCGAAATGTGAGGAACATGTGTTTTTTTAGCCAAATTTTGAGGTTTGCTATGGATTCTGGGTAACAGAGCCTGGTGAGAGACCCACAAGTCACCCCATCTTGGATTCCTCTAGGTCTGTAGTTTAAAAAAATGCACAGGTTTGGTAGGTTTTCCCATGTCCTGGCTGAGATAGCGGCCAAAATCTACAGGTAGGCACTTTGCAAAAAACACCTCTGTTTTCTGTCAAAAATGGGATGTGTCCACGTTGTGTTTTGGGGCATTTCCTGTCACGGGCGCTAGGCCTACCCACACAAATGAGATATCATTTTTATCACGAGACCTGGGGGAACGCTGGTTGGAAGGAAATTTGTGCCTCCTCTCAGATTCCAGAACTTTCTGTCATCGAAATGTGAGGAACACGTGTTTTTTTAGCCAAATTTTGAGGTTTGCGAAGGATTCTGGGTAACAGAACCTGGTCAAAGCCCCACAAGTCACCACATCTTGGATTCCCCTAGGTCTCTAGTTTTAAAAAATGCACAGGTTTGGTAGGTTTCCCTAGGTGCTGGCTGAGCTAGCGGCCAAAATCTACAGGTAGGCACTTTGCTAAAAACACCTCTGTTTTCTGTCAAAAAATGGGATGTGTCCTCGTTGTGTTAGGGGCATTTCCTGTCGTGGGCGCTAGGCCTACCCACACAAGTGAGGTATCATTTTTATCGGCAGAATTTGGGGAACGCTGGGTGGAAGGAAATTTGTGGCTCCTCTCAGATTCCAGAACTTTCTGTCATCGAAATGTGAGGAAAACGTGTTTTTTTAGCCAAATTTTGAGGTTTGCAAAGGATTCTGGGTAACAGAGCCTGGTGACAGCCCCACAAGTCACCCCATCCAGGATTCCTCTAGGTCTCTAGTTTTAAAAAATGGACAGGTTTGGTAGGTTTCCCTAGTTGCCGGCTGAGCTAGAGGCCAAAATCTACAGGTAGGCACTTTGCAAAAAACATCTCTGCTTTCTGTCAAAAAATGGGATCTGTCCACGTTGTGTTTTGGGGCATTTCCTGTCGCGGGCGGTAGGCCTACCCCCACAAGTGAGATCCATTTTTATTGGGAGACTTTGGGGAACGCTGGGTGGAAGGAAATTCGTGGCACCTCTCAGATTCCAGACCTTTTTTTGTCACCTAAAGTTGAGGAAAAAGTGTTTTTTCAGCCAAATTTTGAGGTATGCACATGGTTCTGGGTAACAGAACCTGGTCAAAACCCCAAAAGTCACCCCATCTTGGATTCCCCTAGGTCTCTAGTTTTCAAAAATGCACAGGTTTGGTAGGTTTCCCTAGGTGCCGGCTGAGCTAGATGCCAAAATCTACAGGTAGGCACTTTGCAAAAAACATCTCTGTTTTCTGTCAAAAAATGGGATGTGTCCATGTTGTGTTTTGGGGCATTTCCTGTCGCGGGTGCTAGGCCTACCCACACAAGTGAGATATCATTTTTATCACGAGACCTGGGGGAACGCTGGTTGGAAGGAAATTTGTGCCTCCTCTCAGATTCCAGAACTTTCTGTCATCGAAATGTGAGGAACACGTGTTTTTTTGGCCAAATTTTGAGGTTTGCGAAGGATTCTGGGTAACAGAACCTGGTCAGAGCCCCACAAGTCACCCCATCTTTGATTCCCCTAGGTCTCTAGTTTTAAAAAATGCACAGGTTTCGCAGGTTTCCATAGGTGCTGGCTGAGCTAGCGGCCAAAATCTACATGTAGGCACTTTGCAAAAAACACCTCTGTTTTCTGTCAAAAAATAGGATGTGTCCACGTAGTGTTTTGGGGCATTTCCTGTCGCGGGCGCTAGGCCTACCCACACAAGTGAGATATCATTTTTATCACGAGACCTGGGGGAACGCTGGTTGGAAGGAAATTTGTGCCTCCTCTCAGATTCCAGAACTTTCTGTCATCGAAATGTGAGGAACACGTGTTTTTTTGGCCAAATTTTGAGGTTTGCGAAGGATTCTGGGTAACAGAACCTGGTCAGAGCCCCACAAGTCACCCCATCTTGGATTCCCCTAGGTCTCTAGTTTTAAAAAATGCACAGGTTTGGTAGGTTTCCCTAGGTGCTGGCTGAGCTAGCGGCCAAAATCTACAGGTAGGCACTTTGCTAAAAACACCTCTGTTTTCTGTCAAAAAATGGGATGTGTCCTCGTTGTGTTTTGGGGCATTTCCTGTCGTGGGCGCTAGGCCTACCCACACAAGTGAGGTATCATTTTTATCTGGAAAATTGGGGGAACGCTGGGTGGAAGGAAATTTGTGGCTCCTCTCAGATTCCAGAACATTCTGTCACCGAAATGTGACGAAAACATGTTTTTTAAGCCAAATTTTGAGGTTTGCAAAGGATTCTGGGTAACAGAGCCTGGTGAGAGCCCCACAAGTCACCCCATCCTGGATTCCTCTAGGTCTCTAGTTTTAAAAAATGCACAGGTTTGGTAGGTTTCCCTAGTTGCCGGCTGAGCTAGAGGCCAAAATCTACAGGTAGGCACTTTGCAAAAAACATCTGTTTTCTGTCAAAAAATGGGATGTGTCCACGTTGTGTTTTGTGGCATTTCCTGTCGCGGGCGCAAGGCCTACCCACACAAATGAGGTATCATTTTTATCGGGAGACTTAGGGGAACACTGGGTGAAAGGAAATTTGTGTCTCCTCTTAGATTCCAGAACTTTCTGTCTCCGAAATGTGAGGAAAACGTGTTTTCTTAGCCAAATTTTGAGGTTTGCGAAGGATTCCGGGTAACAGAACCTGGTCAGAGCCCCACAAGTCACCCCATCTTGGATTCCCCTAGGTCTCTAGTTTTAAAAAATGCACAGGTTTGGTAGGTTTCCCTAGTTGCCGGCTGAGCTAGAGGCCAAAATCTACAGGTAGGCACTTTGCAAAAAAACATCTCTGTTTTCTGTCAAAAAATGGGATGTGTCCACATTGTGTTTTGGGGCATTCCGTGTTGCGGGCGCTAGTCCTACCCACACAAGTGAGGTATAATTTTTATCGGGAGACTTGGGGGAACGCTGGGTGGAAGGAAATTTGTGGCTCCTCTCAGATTCCAGAACTTTCTGTCACCGAAATATAAGGAAAACGTGTTTTTTTAGCCTAATTTTGAGGTTTGCTATGGATTCTGGGTAACAGAGCCTGGTGAGAGACCCACAAGTCACCCCATCTTGGATTCCTCTAGGTCTGTAGTTTAAAAAAATGCACAGGTTTGGTAGGTTTTCCCATGTTCTGGCTGAGATAGCGGCCAAAATCTACAGGTAGGCACTTTGCAAAAAACACCTCTGTTTTCAGTCAAAAAATGGGATGTGTCCACGTTGTGTTTTGGGGCATTTCCTGTCGCGGGCGGTAGGCCTACCCCGACAAGTGAGGTACCATTTTTATTGGGAGACTTTGGTCAACGTTGGGTGGAAGGAAATTCGTGGCACCTCTCAGATTCCAGACCTTTTTTTGTCACCTAAAGTTGAGGAAAAAGTGTTTTTTCAGCCACATTTTGAGGTTTGCACAGGGTTCTGGGTAACAGAACCTGGTCAAAGCCCCAAAAGTCACCCCATCTTGGATTCCCCTAGGTCTCTAGTTTTCAAAAATGCACAGGTTTGGTAGGTTTCCCTAGGTGCCGGCTGAGCTAGATGCCAAATCTACAGGTAGGCACTTTGCAAAAAACACCAATGTTTTCTGTCAAAAAATGGGATGTGTCCATGTTGTGTTTTGGGGCATTTCCTGTCGCGGGCGCTAGGCCTACCCACACAAGTGAGGTATAATTTTTATCAGGAGACTTGGGGGAATGCTGGGTGAGAGGACATTTGTGGCTCCTCTCAGATTCCAGAACTTTCCGTCAACGACATGTGAGGAAAAAGTGTTTTTTTAGCCAAATTTCGAGGTTTGCGAAGGATTCTGGGTAACAGAACCTGGTCAGAGCCCCACAAGTCACCCCATCTTTGATTCCTCTAGGTCTCTAGTTTTAAAAAATGCACAGGTTTGGTAGGTTTCCCTAGTTGCCGGCTGAGCTAGAGGTCAAAATCTACAGGTAGGCACTTTGCAAAAAACATCTCTGTTTTCTGACAAAAAATGGGATGTGTCCACATTGTGTTTTGGGGCATTTCCTGTCGTGGGCGCTAGGCCTACCCACACAAGTGAGGTATCATTTTTATCGGGAGAATTGGGGGAACGCTGGGTGGAATGAAATTTGTGGCTCCTCTCAGATTCCAGAACATTCTGTCACTGAAATGTGAGGAAAACGTGTTTTTTTAGGCAAATTTTGAGGTTTGCAAAGGATTCTGGGTAACAGAGCCTGGTGAGAGCCCAACAAGTCACCCCATCCTGGATTCCTCTAGGTCTCTAGTTTTAAAAAATGCACAGGTTTGGTAGGTTTCCCTAGGTGCTGGCTGAGCTAGCGGCCAAAATCTACAGGTAGGCACTTTGCTAAAAACACCTCTGTTTTCTGTCAAAAAATGGGATGTATCCTCGTTGTGTTTTGGGGCATTTCCTGTCGTGGGCGCTAGGCCTCCCCACACAAGTGAGGTATCATTTTTATCTGGAGAATTGGGGGAACGCTGGGTGGAAGGAAATTTGTGGCTAATATCTGAGATTCCAGAACATTCTGTCACCGAAATGTGAGGAAAACGTGTTTTTTAAGCCAAATTTTGAGGTTTGCAAAGGATTCTGTCTAACAGAGCCTGGTGAGAGCCCCACAAGTCACCCCATCCTGGATTCCTCTAGGTCTCTAGTTTAAAAAAATGCACAGGTTTGGTAGGTTTCCCTAGTTGCTGGCTGAGCTAGAGGCCAAAATCTACAGGTAGGCACTTTGCAAAAAACATCTGTTTTCTGTCAAAAAATGGGATGTGTCCACGTTGTGTTTTGTGGCATTTCCTGTCGCGGGCGCAAGGCCTACCCACACAAATGAGGTATCATTTTTATCGGGAGACTTAGGGGAACAGTGGGTGGAAGGAAATTTGTGTCTCCTCTCAGATTCCAGAACTTTCTGTCTCCGAAATGTGAGGAAAACCTGTTTTCTTAGCCAAATTTTGAGGTTTGCGAAGGATTCCGGGTAACAGAACCTGGTCAGAGCCCCACAAGTCACCCCATCTTGGATTCCCCTAGGTCTCTAGTTTTAAAAAATGCACAGGTTTGGTAGGTTTCCCTAGTTGCCGGCTGAGCTAGAGGCCAAAATCTACAGGTAGGCACTTTGCAAAAAACATCTCTGTTTTCTGTCAAAAAATGGGATGTGTCCACATTGTGTTTTGGGGCATTTCGTGTCGCGGGCGCTAGGCCTACCCACACAAGCGAGGTATAATTTTTATCGGGAGACTTGGGGGAACGCTGGGTGGAAGGAAATTTGTGGCTCCTCTCAGATTCCAGAACTTTCTGTCACCGAAATATGAGGAAAACGTGTTTTTTTAGCCTAATTTTGAGGTTTGCTATGGATTCTGGGTAACAGAGCCTGGTGAGAGACCCACAAGTCACCCCATCTTGGATTCCTCTAGGTCTGTAGTTTAAAAAAATGCACAGGTTTGGTAGGTTTTCCCATGTGCTGGCTGAGATAGCGGCCAAAATCTACAGGTAGGCACTTTGCAAAAAACACCTCTGTTTTCTGTCAAAAAATGGGATGTGTCCACGTTGTGTTTTGGGGCATTTCCTGTCGCGGGCGGTAGGCCTACCCCGACAAGTGAGGTACCATTTTTATTGGGAGACTTTGGTCAACGTTGGGTGGAAGGAAATTCGTGGCACCTCTCAGATTCCAGACCTTTTTTTGTCACCTAAAGTTGAGGAAAAAGTGTTTTTTCAGCCACATTTTGAGGTTTGCACAGGGTTCTGGGTAACAGAACCTGGTCAAAGCCCCAAAAGTCACCCCATCTTGGATTCCCCTAGGTCTCTAGTTTTCAAAAATGCACAGGTTTGGTAGGTTTCCCTAGGTGCTAGCTGTGCTAGCGGCCAAAATCTACATGTCGGCACTTTGCAAAAAACACCACTGTTTTCTGTCAAAAAATAGGTGTGTCCACGTTGTGTTTTGGGGCATTTCCTGTCGCAGCGCTAGGCCTACCCACACAAGTGAGATATCATTTTTATCACGAGACCTGGGGGAACGCTGGTTGGAAGGAAATTTGTGCCTCCTCTCAGATTCCAGAACTTTCTGTCATCGAAATGTGAGGAACACGTGTTTTTTTGGCCAAATTTTGAGGTTTGCGAAGGATTCTGGGAAACAGAACCTGGTCAAAGCCCCACAAGTCACCCCATCTTGGATTCCCCTAGGTCTCTAGTTTTAAAAAATGCACAGGTTTGGTAGGTTTCCCTAGGTGCTGGCTGAGCTAGCGGCCAAAATCTACAGGTAGGCACTTTGCTAAAAACACCTCTGTTTTCTGTCAAAAAATGGGATGTGTCCTCGTTGTGTTTTGGGGCATTTCCTGTCGTGGGCGCTAGGCCTACCCACACAAGTGAGGTATCATTTTTATCGGGACACTTGGGGGAACGCTGGGTGGAAGGAAATTTGTGGCTCCTGTCAGATTCCAGAACTTTCTGTCACCGGAATGTGAGGAAAACATGTTTTTTTAGCCTAATTTTGAGGTTTGCTATGGATTCTGGGTAACAGAACCTGGTGAGAGCCCCACAAGTCACCCCATCTTGGATTCCTCTAGGTCTGTAGTTTTAAAAAATGATCAGGTTTGGTAGGTTTCCCCATGTGCTGGCTGAGCTAGCAGCCAAAATCTACAGGTAGGCACTTTGCAAAAAACACCTCTGTTTTCTGTCAAAAAATGGGATGTGTCCACGTTGTGTTTTGGGGCATTTCCTGTTGCGGGCGCTAGGCCTACCCCCACAAGTGAGGTACCATTTTTATTGGGAGACTTTGGGGAACGCTGGGTGGAAGGAAATTCGTGGCACCTCTCAGATTCCAGAACTTTTTTTGTCACCGAAAGTTGAGGAAAAAGTGTTTTTTCAGCCAAATTTTGAGGTTTGCACAGGGTTCTGGGTAACAGAACCTGGTCAAAGCCACAAAAGTCACCCCATCTTGGATTCCCCTAGGTGTCTAGTTTTCAAAAATGCACAGGTTTGGTAGGTTTCCCTAGGTGCTGGCTGAGCTAGCGGCCAAAATCTACAGGTAGGCAATTTGCTAAAAACACCTCTGTTTTCTGTCAAAAAATGGGATGTGTCCATGTTGTGTTTTGTGGCATTTCCTGTCGCGGACGCTAGGCCTACCCACACAAGTGAGGTATAATTTTTATCGGGAGACTTGGGGGAACGCTGGGATAGAGGAAATTTGTGGCTCTTCTCAGATTCCAGAACTTTCCGTCATCTACATGTGAGGAAAAAGTGTTTTTTTAGCCAAATTTTGAGGTTTGCGAAGGATTTTGGGTAACAGAAACTGGTCAGAGCCCCACAAGTCACCCCATCTTGGATTCCCCTAGGTCTCTAGTTTTAATAAATGAACAGTTTTGGTAGGTTTCCCTGGGTGCTGGCTGAGCTAGCGGCCAAAATCTACAGGTAGGCACTTTGCAAAAAACACCTCTGTTTTCTGTCAGAAAATGGGATGTGTCCAGGTTGTGTTTTGGGGCATTTCCTGTCACGGGCGCTAGGCCTACCCACACAAGTGAGATATCATTTTTATCACGAGACCTGGGGGAACGCTGGTTGGAAGGAAATTTGTGCCTCCTCTCAGATTCCAGAACTTTCTGTCATCGAAATGTGAGGAACACGTGTTTTTTTAGCCAAATTTTGAGGTTTGCGAAGGATTCTGGGTAACAGAACCTGGTCAAAGCCCCACAAGTCACCACATCTTGGATTCCCCTAGGTCTCTAGTTTTAAAAAATGCACAGGTTTGGTAGGTTTCCCTAGGTGCTGGCTGAGCTAGCGGCCAAAATCTACAGTTAGGCAGTGTGCTAAAAACACCTCTGTTTTCTGTCAAAAAATGGGATGTGTCCTCGTTGTGTTTTGGGGCATTTCCTGTCGTGGGCGCTAGGCCTACCCACACAAGTGAGGTATCATTTTTATCGGGATACTTGGGGGAACGCTGGGTGGAAGGAAATTTGTGGCTCCTGTCAGACTCCAGAACTTTCTGTCACCGGAATGTGAGGAAAACATGTTTTTTTAGCCTAATTTTGAGGTTTGCTATGGATTCTGGGTAACAGAACCTGGTGAGAGCCCCACAAGTCACCCCATCTTGGATTCCTCTAGGTCTGTAGTTGTAAAAAATGATCAGGTTTGGTAGGTTTCCCCATGTGCTGGCTGAGCTAGCAGCCAAAATCTACAGGTAGGCACTTTGCAAAAAACACCTCTGTTTTCTGTCAAAAAATGGGATGTGTCCACGTTGTGTTTTGGGGCATTTCCTGTTGCGGGCGCTACGCCTACCCCCACAAGTGAGGTACCATTTTTATTGGGAGACTTTGGGGAACGCTGGGTGGAAGGAAATTCGTGGCACCTCTCAGATTCCAGAACTTTTTTTGTCACCGAAAGTTGAGGAAAAAGTGTTTTTTCAGCCAAATATTGAGGTTTGCACAGGGTTCTGGGTAACAGAACCTGGTCAAAGCCCCAAAAGTCACCCCATCTTGGATTCCCCTAGGTCTCTAGTTTTCAAAAATGCACAGGTTTGGTAGGTTTCCCTAGGTGCTGGCTGAGCTAGCGGCCAAAATCTACAGGTAGGCACTTTGCTAAAAACACCTCTGTTTTCTGTCAAAAAATGGGATGTGTCCATGTTGTGTTTTGTGTCATTTCCTGTCGCGGACGCTAGGCCTACCCACACAAGTGAGGTATAATTTTTATCGGGAGACTTGGGGGAACGCTGGGATAGAGGAAATTTGTGGCTCTTCTCAGATTCCAGAACTTTCCGTCATCTACATGTAAGGAAAAAGTGTTTTTTTAGCCAAATTTTGAGGTTTGCGAAGGATTTTGGGTAACAGAAACTTGTCAGAGCCCCACAAGTCACCCCATCTTGGATTCCCCTAGGTCTCTAGTTTTAAAAAATGAACAGTTTTGGTAGGTTTCCCTGGGTGCTGGCTGAGCTAGCGGCCAAAATCTACAGGTAGGCACTTTGCAAAAAACACCTCTGTTTTCTGTCAGAAAATGGGATGTGTCCAGGTTGTGTTTTGGGGCAATTCCTGTCACGGGCGCTAGGCCTACCCACACAAGTGAGATATCATTTTTATCACGAGACCTGGGGGAACGCTGGTTGGAAGGAAATTTGTGCCTCCTCTCAGATTCCAGAACTTTCTGTCATCGAAATGTGAGGAACACGTGTTTTTTTAGCCAAATTTTGAGGTTTGCGAAGGATTCTGGGTAACAGAACCTGGTCAAAGCCCCACAAGTCACCACATCTTGGATTCCCCTAGGTCTCTAGTTTTAAAAAATGCACAGGTTTGGTAGGTTTCCCTAGGTGCTGGATGAGCTAGCGACCAAAATCTACAGGTAGGCACCTTGCTAAAAACACCTCTGTTTTCTGTCAAAAAATGGGATGTTTCCTCGTTGTGTTAGGGGCATTTCCTGTTGTGGGCGCTAGGCCTACCCACACAAGTGAGGTATCATTTTTATCGGCAGAATTGGGGGAACGCTGGGTGGAAGGAAATTTGTGGCTAGTCTCAGATTCCAGAACTTTCTGTCATCGAAATGTGAGGAAAACGTGTTTTTTTAGCCAAATTTTGAGGTTTGCAAAGGATTCTGGGTAACAGAGCCTGGTGAGAGCCCCACAAGTCACCCCATCCTGGATTCCTCTAGGTCTCTAGTTTTAAAAAATGCACAGGTTTGGTAGGTTTCCCTAGTTGCCGGCTGAGCTAGAGGCCAAAATCTACAGGTAGGCACTTTGCAAAAAACATCTCTGCTTTCTGTCAAAAAATGGGATGTGTCCACGTTGTGTTTTGGGGCATTTCCTGTCGCGGGCGGTAGGCCTACCCCCACAAGTGAGATCCATTTTTATTGGGAGACTTTGGGGAACGCTGGGTGGAAGGAAATTCGTGGCACCTCTCAGATTCCAGACCTTTTTTTGTCACCTAAAGTTGAGGAAAAAGTGTTTTTTCAGCCAGATTTTGAGGTATGCACATGGTTCTGGGTAACAGAACCTGGTCAAAACCCCAAAAGTCACCCCATCTTGGATTCCCCTAGGTCTCTAGTTTTAAAAAATGCACAGGTTTGGTAGGTTTCCCTAGGTGCCGGCTGAGCTAGATGCCAAAATCTACAGGTAGGCACTTTGCAAAAAACATCTCTGTTTTCTGACAAAAAATGGGATGTGTCCACATTGTGTTTTGGGGCATTTCCTGTCGCGGGCGCTAGGCCTACCCACACAAGTGAGGTATAATTTTTATCGGGAGACTTGGGGGAACGCTGGGTGGAAGGAAATTTGTGGCTCCTCTCAGATTCCAAAACTTTCTGTCACCGAAATATGAGGAAAACTTGTTTTTTTAGCCTAATTTTGAGGTTTGCGAAGGATTCTGGGTAACAGAGCCTGGTGAGAGACCCACAAGTCACCCCATCTTGGATTCCTCTAGGTCTGTAGTTTTAAAAAATACACAGGTTTGGTAGGTTTTCCCATGTGCTGGCTGAGCTAGCGGCCAAAATCTACAGGTAGGCACTTTGCAAAAAACACCTCTGTTTTCTGTCAAAAAATGGGATGTGTCCACGTTGTGTTTTGGGGCATTTCCTGTCGCGGGCGGTAGGCCTACCCCCACAAGTGAGATCCATTTTTATTGGGAGACTTTGGGGAACGCTGGGTGGAAGGAAATTCGTGGCACCTCTCAGATTCCAGACCTTTTTTTGTCACCTAAAGTTGAGGAAAAAGTGTTTTTTCAGCCAAATTTTGAGGTTTGCGAAGGATTCTGGGTAACAGAGCCTGGTGAGAGACCCACAAGTCACCCCATCTTGGATTCCCCTAGGTCTCTAGTTTTCAAAAATGCACAGGTCTGGTAGGTTTCCCTAGGCGCCGGCTGAGCTAGATACCAAAATCTACAGGTAGGCACTTTGCAAAAAACATCTCTGTTTTCTGTCAAAAAATGGGATGTGTCCATGTTGTGTTTTGGGGCATTTCCTGTTGCGGGCGCTAAGCCTACCCACACAAGTGAGGTATCATTTTTATCGGGAGACTTGGGGGAATGCTGGGTGAGAGGGAATTTGTGGCTCCTCTCAGATTCCAGAACTTTCCGTCAACGACATGTAAGGAAAAAGTGTTTTTTTAGCCAAATTTCGAGGTTTGCGGAGGATTCTGGGTAACAGAACCTGGTCAGAGCCCCACAAGTCACCCCATCTTTGATTCCCCTAGGTCTCTAGATTTCAAAAATGCACAGGTTTCGTAGGTTTCCCTAGGTGCTAGCTGAGCTAGCGGCCAAAATCTACATGTAGGCACTTTGCAAAAAACACCACTGTTTTCTGTCAAAAAATAGGATGTGTCCATGTTGTGTTTTGGGGCATTTCCTGTCGCGGGCGCTAGGCCTACCCACACAAGTGAGATATCATTTTTAGCACGAGACCTGGGGGAACGCTGGTTGGAAGGAAATTTGTGCCCCCTCTCAGATTCCAGAACTTTCTGTCATCGAAATGTGAGGAACACGTGTTTTTTTGGCCAAATTTTGAGGTTTGCGAAGGATTCTGGGTAACAGAACCTGGTCAAAGCCCCACAAGTCACCCCATCTTGGATTCCCCTAGGTCTCTAGTTTTAAAAAATGCACAGGTTTGGTAGGTTTCCCTAGGTGCTGGCTGAGCTAGCGGCCAAAATCTACAGGTAGGCACTTTGCTAAAAACACCTCTGTTTTCTGTCAAAAAATGGGATGTGTCCTCGTTGTGTTTTGGGGCATTTCCTGTCGTGGGTGCTAGGCCTACCCACACAAGTGAGGTATCATTTTTATCGGGACACTTGGGGGAACGCTGGGTGGAAGGAAATTTGTGGCTCCTGTCAGATTCCAGAACTTTCTGTCACCGGAATGTGAGGAAAACATGTTTGTTTAGCCTAATTTTGAGGTTTGCTATGGATTCTGGGTAACAGAACCTGGTGAGAGCCCCACAAGTCACCCCATCTTGGATTCCTCTAGGTCTGTAGTTTTAAAAAATGATCAGGTTTGGTAGGTTTCCCCATGTGCTGGCTGAGCTAGCAGCCAAAATCTACAGGTAGGCACTTTGCAAAAAACACCTCTGTTTTCTGTCAAAAAATGGGATGTGTCCACGTTGTGTTTTGGGGCATTTCCTGTTGCGGGCGCTAGGCCTACCCCCACAAGTGAGGTACCATTTTTATTGGGAGACTTTGGGGAACGCTGGGTGGAAGGAAATTCGTGGCACCTCTCAGATTCCAGAACTTTTTTTGTCACCGAAAGTTGAGGAAAAAGTGTTTTTTCAGCCAAATATTGAGGTTTGCACAGGGTTCTGGGTAACAGAACCTGGTCAAAGCCCCAAAAGTCACCCCATCTTGGATTCCCCTAGGTCTCTAGTTTTCAAAAATGCACAGGTTTGGTAGGTTTCCCTAGGTGCTGGCTGAGCTAGCGGCCAAAATCTACAGGTAGGCACTTTGCTAAAAACACCTCTGTTTTCTGTCAAAAAATGGGATGTGTCCATGTTGTGTTTTGTGGCATTTCCTGTCGCGGACGCTAGGCCTACCCACACAAGTGAGGTATAATTTTTATCGGGAGACTTGGGGGAACGCTGGGATAGAGGAAATTTGTGGCTCTTCTCAGATTCCAGAACTTTCCGTCATCTACATGTGAGGAAAAAGTGTTTTTTAGCCAAATTTTGAGGTTTGCGAAGGATTTTGGGTAACAGAAACTGGTCAGAGCCCCACAAGTCACCCCATCTTGGATTCCCCTAGGTCTCTAGTTTTAAAAAATGAACAGTTTTGGTAGGTTTCCCTGGGTGCTGGCTGAGCTAGCGGCCAAAATCTACAGGTAGGCACTTTGCAAAAAACACCTCTGTTTTCTGTCAGAAAATGGGATGTGTCCAGGTTGTGTTTTGGGGCATTTCCTGTCAAGGGCGCTAGGCCTACCCACACAAATGAGATATCATTTTTATCACGAGACCTGGGGGAACGCTGGTTGGAAGGAAATTTGTGCCTCCTCTCAGATTCCAGAACTTTCTGTCATCGAAATGTGAGGAACACGTGTTTTTTTAGCCAAATTTTGAGGTTTGCAAAGGATTCTGGGTAACAGAGCCTGGTGAGAGCCCCACAAGTCACCCCATCCTGGATTCCTCTAGGTCTCTAGTTTTAAAAAATGCACAGGTTTGGTAGGTTTCCCTAGTTGCCGGCTGAGCTAGAGGCCAAAATCTACAGGTAGGCACTTTGCAAAAAACATCTCTGCTTTCTGTCAAAAAATGGGATGTGTCCACGTTGTGTTTTGGGGCATTTCCTGTCGCGGGCGGTAGGCCTACCCCCACAAGTGAGATCCATTTTTATTGGGAGACTTTGGGGAACGCTGGGTGGAAGGAAATTCGTGGCACCTCTCAGATTCCAGACCTTTTTTTGTCACCTAAAGTTGAGGAAAAAGTGTTTTTTCAGCCAAATTTTGAGGTATGCACATGGTTCTGGGTAACAGAACCTGGTCAAAACCCCAAAAGTCACCCCATCTTGGATTCCCCTAGGTCTCTAGTTTTAAAAAATGCACAGGTTTGGTAGGTTTCCCTAGGTGCCGGCTGAGCTAGATGCCAAAATCTACAGGTAGGCACTTTGCAAAAAACATCTCTGTCTTCTGTCAAAAAATGGGATGTGTCCATGTTGTGTTTTGGGGCATTTCCTGTCGCGGGCGCTAGGCCTACCCACACAAGTGAGATATCATTTTTATCACGAGACCTGGGGGAACGCTGGTTGGAAGGAAATTTGTGCCTCCTCTCAGATTCCAGAACTTTCTGTCATCGAAATGTGAGGAACACGTGTTTTTTTGGCCAAATTTTGAGGTTTGCGAAGGATTCTGGGTAGCAGAACCTGGTCAGAGCCCCACAAGTCACCCCATCTTTGATTCCCCTAGGTCTCTAGTTTTCAAAAATGCACAGGTTTCGCAGGTTTCCATAGGTGCTGGCTGAGCTAGCGGCCAAAATCTACATGTAGGCACTTTGCAAAAAACACCTCTGTTTTCTGTCAAAAAATAGGATGTGTCCACGTTGTGTTTTGGGGCATTTCCTGTCACGGGCGCTAGGCCTACCCACACAAGTGAGATATCATTTTTATCACGAGACCTGGGGGAACGCTGGTTGGAAGGAAATTTGTGCCTCCTCTCAGATTCCAGAACTTTCTGTCATCGAAATGTGAGGAACACGTGTTTTTTTGGCCAAATTTTGAGGTTTGCGAAGGATTCTGGGTAACAGAACCTGGTCAGAGCCCCACAAGTCACCCCATCTTGGATTCCCCTAGGTCTCTAGTTTTAAAAAATGCACAGGTTTGGTAGGTTTCCCTAGGTGCTGGCTGAGCTAGCGGCCAAAATCTACAGGTAGGCACTTTGCAAAAAACATCTCTGTTTTCTGTCAAAAAATGGGATGTGTCCACGTTGTGTTTTGTGGCATTTCCTGTCGCGGGCGCAAGGCCTACCCACACAAATGAGGTATCATTTTTATCGGGAGACTTAGGGGAACACTGGGTGAAAGGAAATGTGTGTCTCCTCTCAGATTCCAGAACTTTCTGTCTCCGAAATGTGAGGAAAACGTGTTTTCTTAGCCAAATTTTGAGGTTTGCGAAGGATTCCGGGTAACAGAACCTGGTCAGAGCCCCACAAGTCACCCCATCTTGGATTCCCCTAGGTCTCTAGTTTAAAAAAATGCACAGGTTTGGTAGGTTTCCCTAGTTGCCGGCTGAGCTAGAGGCCAAAATCTACAGGTAGGCACTTTGCAAAAAACATCTCTGTTTTCTGTCAAAAAATGGGATGTGTCCACATTGTGTTTTGGGGCATTTCTTGTCGCGGGCGCTAGTCCTACCCACACAAGTGAGGTATAATTTTTATCGGGAGACTTGGGGGAACGCTGGGTGGAAGGAAATTTGTGGCTCCTCTCAGATTCCAGAACTTTCTGTCACCGAAATATGAGGAAAGCGTGTTTTGTTAGCCTAATTTTGAGGTTTGCTATGGATTCTGGGTAACAGAGCCTGGTGAGAGACCCACAAGTCACCCCATCTTGGATTCCTCTAGGTCTGTAGTTTAAAAAAATGGACAGGTTTGGTAGGTTTTCCCATGTCCTGGCTGAGATAGCGGCCAAAATCTACAGGTAGGCACTTTGCAAAAAACACCTCTGTTTTCTGTCAAAAAATGGGATGTGTCCACGTTGTGTTTTGGGGCATTTCCTGTCGCGGGCGGTAGGCCTACCCCGACAAGTGAGGTACCATTTTTATTGGGAGACTTTGGGGAACGCTGGGTGGAAGGAAATTTGTGCCTCCTCTCAGATTCCAGAACTTTCTGTCATCGAAATGTGAGGAACACGTGTTTTTTTAGCCAAATTTTGAGGTTTGCTATGGATTCTGGGTAACAGAGCCTGGTGAGAGACCCACAAGTCACCCCATCTTGGATTCCTCTAGGTCTGTAGTTTAAAAAAATGCACAGGTTTGGTAGGTTTTCCCATGTCCTGGCTGAGATAGCGGCCAAAATCTACAGGTAGGCACTTTGCAAAAAACACCTCTGTTTTCTGTCAAAAAATGGGATGTGTCCACGTTGTGTTTTGGGGCATTTCCTGTCACGGGCGCTAGGCCTACCCACACAAATGAGATATCATTTTTATCACGAGACCTGGGGGAACGCTGGTTGGAAGGAAATTTGTGCCTCCTCTCAGATTCCAGAACTTTCTGTCATCGAAATGTGAGGAACACGTGTTTTTTTAGCCAAATTTTGAGGTTTGCGAAGGATTCTGGGTAACAGAACCTGGTCAAAGCCCCACAAGTCACCACATCTTGGATTCCCCTAGGTCTCTAGTTTTAAAAAATGCACAGGTTTGGTAGGTTTCCCTAGGTGCTGGCTGAGCTAGCGGCCAAAATCTACAGGTAGGCACTTTGCTAAAAACACCTCTGTTTTCTGTCAAAAAATGGGATGTGTCCTCGTTGTGTTAGGGGCATTTCCTGTCGTGGGCGCTAGGCCTACCCACACAAGTGAGGTATCATTTTTATCGGCAGAATTTGGGGAACGCTGGGTGGAAGGAAATTTGTGGCTCCTCTCAGATTCCAGAACTTTCTGTCATCGAAATGTGAGGAAAACGTGTTTTTTTAGCCAAATTTTGAGGTTTGCAAAGGATTCTGGGTAACAGAGCCTGGTGACAGCCCCACAAGTCACCCCATCCTGGATTCCTCTAGGTCTCTAGTTTTAAAAAATGGACAGGTTTGGTAGGTTTCCCTAGTTGCCGGCTGAGCTAGAGGCCAAAATCTACAGGTAGGCACTTTGCAAAAAACATCTCTGCTTTCTGTCAAAAAATGGGATCTGTCCACGTTGTGTTTTGGGGCATTTCCTGTCGCGGGCGGTAGGCCTACCCCCACAAGTGAGATCCATTTTTATTGGGAGACTTTGGGGAACGCTGGGTGGAAGGAAATTCGTGGCACCTCTCAGATTCCAGACCTTTTTTTGTCACCTAAAGTTGAGAAAAAAGTGTTTTTTCAGCCAAATTTTGAGGTATGCACATGGTTCTGGGTAACAGAACCTGGTCAAAACCCCAAAAGTCACCCCATCTTGGATTCCCCTAGGTCTCTAGTTTTCAAAAATGCACAGGTTTGGTAGGTTTCCCTAGGTGCCGGCTGAGCTAGATGCCAAAATCTACAGGTAGGCACTTTGCAAAAAACATCTCTGTTTTCTGTCAAAAAATGGGATGTGTCCATGTTGTGTTTTGGGGCATTTCCTGTCGCGGGCGCTAGGCCTACCCACACAAGTGAGATATCATTTTTATCACGAGACCTGGGGGAACGCTGGTTGGAAGGAAATTTGTGCCTCCTCTCAGATTCCAGAACATTCTGTCATCGAAATGTGAGGAACACGTGTTTTTTTGGCCAAATTTTGAGGTTTGCGAAGGATTCTGGGTAACAGAACTTGGTCAGAGCCCCACAAGTCACCCCATCTTTGATTCCCCTAGGTCTCTAGTTTTAAAAAATGCACAGGTTTCGCAGGTTTCCATAGGTGCTGGCTGAGCTAGCGGCCAAAATCTACATGAAGGCACTTTGCAAAAAACACCTCTGTTTTCTGTCAAAAAATAGGATGTGTCCACGTAGTGTTTTGGGGCATTTCCTGTCGCGGGCGCTAGGCCTACCCACACAAGTGAGATATCATTTTTATCACGAGACCTGGGGGAACGCTGGTTGGAAGGAAATTTGTGCCTCCTCTCAGATTCCAGAACTTTCTGTCATCGAAATGTGAGGAACACGTGTTTTTTTGGCCAAATTTTGAGGTTTGCGAAGGATTCTGGGTAACAGAACCTGGTCAGAGCCCCACAAGTCACCCCATCTTGGATTCCCCTAGGTCTCTAGTTTTAAAAAATGCACAGGTTTGGTAGGTTTCCCTAGGTGCTGGCTGAGCTAGCGGCCAAAATCTACAGGTAGGCACTTTGCTAAAAACACCTCTGTTTTCTGTCAAAAAATGGGATGTGTCCTCGTTGTGTTTTGGGGCATTTCCTGTCGTGGGCGCTAGGCCTACCCACACAAGTGAGGTATCATTTTTATCTGGAGAATTGGGGGAACGCTGGGTGGAAGGAAATTTGTGGCTCCTCTCAGATTCCAGAACATTCTGTCACCGAAATGTGACGAAAACATGTTTTTTAAGCCAAATTTTGAGGTTTGCAAAGGATTCTGGGTAACAGTGCCTGGTGAGAGCCCCACAAGTCACCCCATCCTGGATTCCTCTAGGTCTCTAGTTTTAAAAAATGCACAGGTTTGGTAGGTTTCCCTAGTTGCCGGCTGAGCTAGAGGCCAAAATCTACAGGTAGGCACTTTGCAAAAAACATCTGTTTTCTGTCAAAAAATGGGATGTGTCCACGTTGTGTTTTGTGGCATTTCCTGTCGCTGGCGCAAGGCCTACCCACACAAATGAGGTATCATTTTTATCGGGAGACTTAGGGGAACACTGGGTGAAAGGAAATTTGTGTCTCCTCTCAGATTCCAGAACTTTCTGTCTCCGAAATGTGAGGAAAACGTGTTTTCTTAGCCAAATTTTGAGGTTTGCGAAGGATTCCGGGTAACAGAACCTGGTCAGAGCCCCACAAGTCACCCCATCTTGGATTCCCCTAGGTCTCTAGTTTTAAAAAATGCACAGGTTTGGTAGGTTTCCCTAGTTGCCGGCTGAGCTAGAGGCCAAAATCTACAGGTAGGCACTTTGCAAAAAAACATCTCTGTTTTCTGTCAAAAAATGGGATGTGTCCACATTGTGTTTTGGGGCATTTCGTGTCGCGGGCGCTAGTCCTACCCACACAAGTGAGGTATAATTTTTATCGGGAGACTTGGGGGAACGCTGGGTGGAAGGAAATTTGTGGCTCCTCTCAGATTCCAGAACTTTCTGTCACCGAAATATAAGGAAAACGTGTTTTTTTAGCCTAATTTTGAGGTTTGCTATGGATTCTGGGTAACAGAGCCTGGTGAGAGACCCACAAGTCACCCCATCTTGGATTCCTCTAGGTCTGTAGTTTAAAAAAATGCACAGGTTTGGTAGGTTTTCCCATGTTCTGGCTGAGATAGCGGCCAAAATCTACAGGTAGGCACTTTGCAAAAAACACCTCTGTTTTCTGTCAAAAAATGGGATGTGTCCACGTTGTGTTTTGGGGCATTTCCTGTCGCGGGCGGTAGGCCTACCCCGACAAGTGAGGTACCATTTTTATTGGGAGACTTTGGTCAACGTTGGGTGGAAGGAAATTCGTGGCACCTCTCAGATTCCAGACCTTTTTTTGTCACCTAAAGTTGAGGAAAAAGTGTTTTTTCAGCCACATTTTGAGGTTTGCACAGGGTTCTGGGTAACAGAACCTGGTCAAAGCCCCAAAAGTCACCCCATCTTAGATTCCCCTAGGTCTCTAGTTTTCAAAAATGCACAGGTTTGGTAGGTTTCCCTAGGTGCCGGCTGAGCTAGATGCCAAATCTACAGGTAGGCACTTTGCAAAAAACACCAATGTTTTCTGTCAAAAAATGGGATGTGTCCATGTTGTGTTTTGGGGCATTTCCTGTCGCGGGCGCTAGGCCTACCCACACAAGTGAGGTATAATTTTTATCAGGAGACTTGGGGGAATGCTGGGTGAGAGGACATTTGTGGCTCCTCTCAGATTCCAGAACTTTCCGTCAACGACATGTGAGGAAAAAGTGTTTTTTTAGCCAAATTTCGAGGTTTGCGAAGGATTCTGGGTAACAGAACCTGGTCAGAGCCCCACAAGTCACCCCATCTTTGATTCCTCTAGGTCTCTAGTTTTAAAAAATGCACAGGTTTGGTAGGTTTCCCTAGTTGCCGGCTGAGCTAGAGGCCAAAATCTACAGGTAGGCACTTTGCAAAAAACATCTCTGTTTTCTGACAAAAAATGGGATGTGTCCACATTGTGTTTTGGGGCATTTCCTGTCGTGGGCGCTAGGCCTACCCACACAATTGAGGTATCATTTTTATCGGGAGAATTGGGGGAACGCTGGGTGGAATGAAATTTGTGGCTCCTCTCAGATTCCAGAACATTCTGTCACCGAAATGTGAGGAAAACGTGTTTTTTTAGGCAAATTTTGAGGTTTGCAAAGGATTCTGGGTAACAGAGCCTGGTGAGAGCCCAACAAGTCACCCCATCCTGGATTCCTCTCGGTCTCTAGTTTTAAAAAATGCACAGGTTTGGTAGGTTTCCCTAGGTGCTGGCTGAGCTAGCGGCCAAAATCTACAGGTAGGCACTTTGCTAAAAACACCTCTGTTTTCTGTCAAAAAATGGGATGTATCCTCGTTGTGTTTTGGGGCATTTCCTGTCGTGGGCGCTAGGCCTCCCCACACAAGTGAGGTATCATTTTTATCTGGAGAATTGGGGGAACGCTGGGTGGAAGGAAATTTGTGGCTAATATCTGAGATTCCAGAACATTCTGTCACCGAAATGTGAGGAAAACGTGTTTTTTAAGCCAAATTTTGAGGTTTGCAAAGGATTCTGTCTAACAGAGCCTGGTGAGAGCCCCACAAGTCACCCCATCCTGGATTCCTCTAGGTCTCTAGTTTAAAAAAATGCACAGGTTTGGTAGGTTTCCCTAGTTGCTGGCTGAGCTAGAGGCCAAAATCTACAGGTAGGCACTTTGCAAAAAACATCTGTTTTCTGTCAAAAAATGGGATGTGTCCACGTTGTGTTTTGTGGCATTTCCTGTCGCGGGCGCAAGGACTACCCACACAAATGAGGTATCATTTTTATCGGGAGACTTAGGGGAACACTGGGTGGAAGGAAATTTGTGTCTCCTCTCAGATTCCAGAACTTTCTGTCTCCGAAATGAGAGGAAAACCTGTTTTCTTAGCCAAATTTTGAGGTTTGCAAAGGATTCCGGGTAACAGAACCTGGTCAGAGCCCCACAAGTCACCCCATCTTGGATTCCCCTAGGTCTCTAGTTTTAAAAAATGCACAGGTTTGGTAGGTTTCCCTAGTTGCCGGCTGAGCTAGAGGCCAAAATCTACAGGTAGGCACTTTGCAAAAAACATCTCTGTTTTCTGTCAAAAAATGGGATGTGTCCACATTGTGTTTTGGGGCATTTCGTGTCGCGGGCGCTAGGCCTACCCACACAAGCGAGGTATAATTTTTATCGGGAGACTTGGGGGAACGCTGGGTGGAAGGAAATTTGTGGCTCCTCTCAGATTCCAGAACTTTCTGTCACCGAAATATGAGGAAAACTTGTTTTTTTAGCCTAATTTTGAGGTTTGCTATGGATTCTGGGTAACAGAGCCTGGTGAGAGACCCACAAGTCACCCCATCTTGGATTCCTCTAGGTCTGTAGTTTAAAAAAATGCACAGGTTTGGTAGGTTTTCCCATGTGCTGGCTGAGATAGCGGCCAAAATCTACAGGTAGGCACTTTGCAAAAAACACCTCTGTTTTCTGTCAAAAAATGGGATGTGTCCACGTTGTGTTTTGGGGCATTTCCTGTCGCGGGCGGTAGGCCTACCCCGACAAGTGAGGTACCATTTATATTGGGAGACTTTGGTCAACGTTGGGTGGAAGGAAATTCGTGGCACCTCTCAGATTCCAGACCTTTTTTTGTCACCTAAAGTTGAGGAAAAAGTGTTTTTTCAGCCACATTTTGAGGTTTGCACAGGGTTCTGGGTAACAGAACCTGGTCAAAGCCCCAAAAGTCACCCCATCTTGGATTCCCCTAGATCTCTAGTTTTCAAAAATGCACAGGTTTGGTAGGTTTCCCTAGGTGCTAGCTGTGCTAGCGGCCAAAATCTACATGTCGGCACTTTGCAAAAAACACCACTGTTTTCTGTCAAAAAATAGGTGTGTCCACGTTGTGTTTTGGGGCATTTCCTGTCGCAGCGCTAGGCCTACCCACACAAGTGAGATATCATTTTTATCACGAGACCTGGGGGAACGCTGGTTGGAAGGAAATTTGTGCCTCCTCTCAGATTCCAGAACTTTCTGTCATCGAAATGTGAGGAACACGTGTTTTTTTGGCCAAATTTTGAGGTTTGCGAAGGATTCTGGGAAACAGAACCTGGTCAAAGCCCCACAAGTCACCCCATCTTGGATTCCTCTAGGTCTGTAGTTTTAAAAAATGATCAGGTTTGGTAGGTTTCCCCATGTGCTGGCTGAGCTAGCAGCCAAAATCTACACGTAGGCACTTTGCAAAAAACACCTCTGTTTTCTGTCAAAAAATGGGATGTGTCCACGTTGTGTTTTGGGGCATTTCCTGTTGCGGGCGCTAGGTCTACCCCCACAAGTGAGGTACCATTTTTATTGGGAGACTTTGGGGAACGCTGGGTGGAAGGAAATTCGTGGCACCTCTCAGATTCCAGAACTTTTTTTGTCACCGAAAGTTGAGGAAAAAGTGTTTTTTCAGCCAAATTTTGAGGTTTGCACAGGGTTCTGGGTAACAGAACCTGGTCAAAGCCACAAAAGTCACCCCATCTTGGATTCCCCTAGGTGTCTAGTTTTCAAAAATGCACAGGTTTGGTAGGTTTCCCTAGGTGCTGGCTGAGCTAGCGGCCAAAATCTACAGGTAGGCAATTTGCTAAAAACACCTCTGTTTTCTGTCAAAAAATGGGATGTGTCCATGTTGTGTTTTGTGGCATTTCCTGTCGCGGACGCTAGGCCTACCCACACAAGTGAGGTATAATTTTTATCGGGAGACTTGGGGGAACGCTGGGATAGAGGAAATTTGTGGCTCTTCTCAGATTCCAGAACTTTCCGTCATCTACATGTGAGGAAAAAGTGTTTTTTTAGCCAAATTTTGAGGTTTGCGAAGGATTTTGGGTAACAGAAACTGGTCAGAGCCCCACAAGTCACCCCATCTTGGATTCCCCTAGGTCTCTAGTTTTAATAAATGAACAGTTTTGGTAGGTTTCCCTGGGTGCTGGCTGAGCTAGCGGCCAAAATCTACAGGTAGGCACTTTGCAAAAAACACCTCTGTTTTCTGTCAGAAAATGGGATGTGTCCAGGTTGTGTTTTGGGGCATTTCCTGTCACGGGCGCTAGGCCTACCCACACAAGTGAGATATCATTTTTATCACGAGACCTGGGGGAACGCTGGTTGGAAGGAAATTTGTGCCTCCTCTCAGATTCCAGAACTTTCTGTCATCGAAATGTGAGGAACACGTGTTTTTTTAGCCAAATTTTGAGGTTTGCGAAGGATTCTGGGTAACAGAACCTGGTCAAAGCCCCACAAGTCACCACATCTTGGATTCCCCTAGGTCTCTAGTTTTAAAAAATGCACAGGTTTGGTAGGTTTCCCTAGGTGCTGGCTGAGCTAGCGGCCAAAATCTACAGGTAGGCACTTTGCAAAAAACACCTCTGTTTTCTGTCAAAAAATGGGATGTGTCCACGTTGTGTTTTGGGGCATTTCCTGTCGCGGGCGGTAGGCCTACCCCGACAAGTGAGGTACCATTTTTATTGGGAGACTTTGGTCAACGTTGGGTGGAAGGAAATTCGTGGCACCTCTCAGATTCCAGACCTTTTTTTGTCACCTAAAGTTGAGGAAAAAGTGTTTTTTTAGCCACATTTTGAGGTTTGCACAGGGTTCTGGGTAACAGAACCTGGTCAAAGCCCCAAAAGTCACCCCATCTTGGATTCCCCTAGGTCTCTAGTTTTCAAAAATGCACAGGTTTGGTAGGTTTCCCTAGGTGCCGGCTGAGCTAGATGCCAAATCTACAGGTAGGCACTTTGCAAAAAACACCAATGTTTTCTGTCAAAAAATGGGATGTGTCCATGTTGTGTTTTGGGGCATTTCCTGTCGCGGGCGCTAGGCCTACCCACACAAGTGAGGTATAATTTTTATCAGGAGACTTGGGGGAATGCTGGGTGAGAGGACATTTGTGGCTCCTCTCAGATTCCAGAACTTTCCGTCAACGACATGTGAGGAAAAAGTGTTTTTTTAGCCAAATTTCGAGGTTTGCGAAGGATTCTGGGTAACAGAACCTGGTCAGAGCCCCACAAGTCACCCCATCTTTGATTCCTCTAGGTCTCTAGTTTTAAAAAATGCACAGGTTTGGTAGGTTTCCCTAGTTGCCGGCTGAGCTAGAGGCCAAAATCTACAGGTAGGCACTTTGCAAAAAACATCTCTGTTTTCTGACAAAAAATGGGATGTGTCCACATTGTGTTTTGGGGCATTTCCTGTCGTGGGCGCTAGGCCTACCCACACAAGTGAGGTATCATTTTTATCGGGAGAATTGGGGGAACGCTGGGTGGAATGAAATTTGTGGCTCCTCTCAGATTCCAGAACATTCTGTCACCGAAATGTGAGGAAAACGTGTTTTTTTAGGCAAATTTTGAGGTTTGCAAAGGATTCTGGGTAACAGAGCCTGGTGAGAGCCCAACAAGTCACCCCATCCTGGATTCCTCTAGGTCTCTAGTTTTAAAAAATGCACAGGTTTGGTAGGTTTCCCTAGGTGCTGGCTGAGCTAGCGGCCAAAATCTACAGGTAGGCACTTTGCTAAAAACACCTCTGTTTTCTGTCAAAAAATGGGATGTATCCTCGTTGTGTTTTGGGGCATTTCCTGTCGTGGGCGCTAGGCCTCCCCACACAAGTGAGGTATCATTTTTATCTGGAGAATTGGGGGAACGCTGGGTGGAAGGAAATTTGTGGCTAATATCTGAGATTCCAGAACATTCTGTCACCGAAATGTGAGGAAAACGTGTTTTTTAAGCCAAATTTTGAGGTTTGCAAAGGATTCTGTCTAACAGAGCCTGGTGAGAGCCCCACAAGTCACCCCATCCTGGATTCCTCTAGGTCTCTAGTTTAAAAAAATGCACAGGTTTGGTAGGTTTCCCTAGTTGCTGGCTGAGCTAGAGGCCAAAATCTACAGGTAGGCACTTTGCAAAAAACATCTGTTTTCTGTCAAAAAATGGGATGTGTCCACGTTGTGTTTTGTGGCATTTCCTGTCGCGGGCGCAAGGCCTACCCACACAAATGAGGTATCATTTTTATCGGGAGACTTAGGGGAACACTGGGTGGAAGGAAATTTGTGTCTCCTCTCAGATTCCAGAACTTTCTGTCTCCGAAATGTGAGGAAAACCTGTTTTCTTAGCCAAATTTTGAGGTTTGCGAAGGATTCCGGGTAACAGAACCTGGTCAGAGCCCCACAAGTCACCCCATCTTGGATTCCCCTAGGTCTCTAGTTTTAAAAAATGCACAGGTTTGGTAGGTTTCCCTAGTTGCCGGCTGAGCTAGAGGCCAAAATCTACAGGTAGGCACTTTGCAAAAAACATCTCTGTTTTCTGTCAAAAAATGGGATGTGTCCACATTGTGTTTTGGGGCATTTCGTGTCGCGGGCGCTAGGCCTACCCACACAAGCGAGGTATAATTTTTATCGGGAGACTTGGGGGAACGCTGGGTGGAAGGAAATTTGTGGCTCCTCTCAGATTCCAGAACTTTCTGTCACCGAAATATGAGGAAAACTTGTTTTTTTAGCCTAATTTTGAGGTTTGCTATGGATTCTGGGTAACAGAGCCTGGTGAGAGACCCACAAGTCACCCCATCTTGGATTCCTCTAGGTCTGTAGTTTAAAAAAATGCACAGGTTTGGTAGGTTTTCCCATGTGCTGGCTGAGATAGCGGCCAAAATCTACAGGTAGGCACTTTGCAAAAAACACCTCTGTTTTCTGTCAAAAAATGGGATGTGTCCACGTTGTGTTTTGGGGCATTTCCTGTCGCGGGCGGTAGGCCTACCCCGACAAGTGAGGTACCATTTATATTGGGAGACTTTGGTCAACGTTGGGTGGAAGGAAATTCGTGGCACCTCTCAGATTCCAGACCTTTTTTTGTCACCTAAAGTTGAGGAAAAAGTGTTTTTTCAGCCACATTTTGAGGTTTGCACAGGGTTCTGGGTAACAGAACCTGGTCAAAGCCCCAAAAGTCACCCCATCTTGGATTCCCCTAGGTCTCTAGTTTTCAAAAATGCACAGGTTTGGTAGGTTTCCCTAGGTGCTAGCTGTGCTAGCGGCCAAAATCTACATGTCGGCACTTTGCAAAAAACACCACTGTTTTCTGTCAAAAAATAGGTGTGTCCACGTTGTGTTTTGGGGCATTTCCTGTCGCAGCGCTAGGCCTACACACACAAGTGAGATATCATTTTTATCACGAGACCTGGGGGAACGCTGGTTGGAAGGAAATTTGTGCCTCCTCTCAGATTCCAGAACTTTCTGTCATCGAAATGTGAGGAACACGTGTTTTTTTGGCCAAATTTTGAGGTTTGCGAAGGATTCTGGGAAACAGAACCTGGTCAAAGCCCCACAAGTCACCCCATCTTGGATTCCCCTAGGTCTCTAGTTTTAAAAAATGCACAGGTTTGGTAGGTTTCCCTAGGTGCTGGCTGAGCTAGCGGCCAAAATCTACAGGTAGGCACTTTGCTAAAAACACCTCTGTTTTCTGTCAAAAAATGGGATGTGTCCTCGTTGTGTTTTGGGGCATTTCCTGTCGTGGGCGCTAGGCCTACCCACACAAGTGAGGTATCATTTTTATCGGGACACTTGGGGGAACGCTGGGTGGAAGGAAATTTGTGGCTCCTGTCAGATTCCAGAACTTTCTGTCACCGGAATGTGAGGAAAACATGTTTTTTTAGCCTAATTTTGAGGTTTGCTATGGATTCTGGGTAACAGAACCTGGTGAGAGCCCCACAAGTCACCCCATCTTGGATTCCTCTAGGTCTGTAGTTTTAAAAAATGATCAGGTTTGGTAGGTTTCCCCATGTGCTGGCTGAGCTAGCAGCCAAAATCTACAGGTAGGCACTTTGCAAAAAACACCTCTGTTTTCTGTCAAAAAATGGGATGTGTCCACGTTGTGTTTTGGGGCATTTCCTGTTGCGGGCGCTAGGCCTACCCCCACAAGTGAGGTACCATTTTTATTGGGAGACTTTGGGGAACGCTGGGTGGAAGGAAATTCGTGGCACCTCTCAGATTCCAGACCTTTTTTTGTCACCGAAAGTTGAGGAAAAAGTGTTTTTTCAGCCAAATTTTGAGGTTTGCACAGGGTTCTGGGTAACAGAACCTGGTCAAAGCCACAAAAGTCACCCCATCTTGGATTCCCCTAGGTGTCTAGTTTTCAAAAATGCACAGGTTTGGTAGGTTTCCCTAGGTGCTGGCTGAGCTAGCGGCCAAAATCTACAGGTAGGCAATTTGCTAAAAACACCTCTGTTTTCTGTCAAAAAATGGGATGTGTCCATGTTGTGTTTTGTGGCATTTCCTGTCGCGGACGCTAGGCCTACCCACACAAGTGAGGTATAATTTTTATCGGGAGACTTGGGGGAACGCTGGGATAGAGGAAATTTGTGGCTCTTCTCAGATTCCAGAACTTTCCGTCATCTACATGTGAGGAAAAAGTGTTTTTTTAGCCAAATTTTGAGGTTTGCGAAGGATTTTGGGTAACAGAAACTGGTCAGAGCCCCACAAGTCACCCCATCTTGGATTCCCCTAGGTCTCTAGTTTTAATAAATGAACAGTTTTGGTAGGTTTCCCTGGGTGCTGGCTGAGCTAGCGGCCAAAATCTACAGGTAGGCACTTTGCAAAAAACACCTCTGTTTTCTGTCAGAAAATGGGATGTGTCCAGGTTGTGTTTTGGGGCATTTCCTGTCACGGGCGCTAGGCCTACCCACACAAGTGAGATATCATTTTTATCACGAGACCTGGGGGAACGCTGGTTGGAAGGAAATTTGTGCCTCCTCTCAGATTCCAGAACTTTCTGTCATCGAAATGTGAGGAACACGTGTTTTTTTAGCCAAATTTTGAGGTTTGCGAAGGATTCTGGGTAACAGAACCTGGTCAAAGCCCCACAAGTCACCACATCTTGGATTCCCCTAGGTCTCTAGTTTTAAAAAATGCACAGGTTTGGTAGGTTTCCCTAGGTGCTGGCTGAGCTAGCGGCCAAAATCTACAGTTAGGCAGTTTGCTAAAAACACCTCTGTTTTCTGTCAAAAAATGGGATGTGTCCTCGTTGTGTTTTGGGGCATTTCCTGTCGTGGGCGCTAGGCCTACCCACACAAGTGAGGTATCATTTTTATCGGGATACTTGGGGGAACGCTGGGTGGAAGGAAATTTGTGGCTCCTGTCAGACTCCAGAACTTTCTGTCACCGGAATGTGAGGAAAACATGTTTTTTTTAGCCTAATTTTGAGGTTTGCTATGGATTCTGGGTAACAGAACCTGGTGAGAGCCCCACAAGTCACCCCATCTTGGATTCCTCTAGGTCTGTAGTTGTAAAAAATGATCAGGTTTGGTAGGTTTCCCCATGTGCTGGCTGAGCTAGCAGCCAAAATCTACAGGTAGGCACTTTGCAAAAAACACCTCTGTTTTCTGTCAAAAAATGGGATGTGTCCACGTTGTGTTTTGGGGCATTTCCTGTTGCGGGCGCTAGGCCTACCCCCACAAGTGAGGTACCATTTTTATTGGGAGACTTTGGGGAACGCTGGGTGGAGGAAATTCGTGGCACCTCTCAGATTCCAGAACTTTTTTTGTCACCGAAAGTTGAGGAAAAAGTGTTTTTTTCAGCCAAATATTGAGGTTTGCACAGGGTTCTGGGTAACAGAACCTGGTCAAAGCCCCAAAAGTCACCCCATCTTGGATTCCCCTAGGTCTCTAGTTTTCAAAAATGCACAGGTTTGGTAGGTTTCCCTAGGTGCTGGCTGAGGTAGCGGCCAAAATCTACAGGTAGGCACTTTGCTAAAACACCTCTGTTTTCTGTCAAAAATGGGATGTGTCCATGTTGTGTTTTGTGTCATTTCCTGTCGCGGACGCTAGGCCTAACCACACAAGTGAGGTATAATTTTTATCGGGAGACTTGGGGGAACGCTGGGATAGAGGAAATTTGTGGCTCTTCTCAGATTCCAGAACTTTCCGTCATCTACATGTAAGGAAAAAGTGTTTTTTTAGCCAAATTTTGAGGTTTGCGAAGGATTTTGGGTAACAGAAACTTGTCAGAGCCCCACAAGTCACCCCATCTTGGATTCCCCTAGGTCTCTAGTTTTAAAAAATGAACAGTTTTGGTAGGTTTCCCTGGGTGCTGGCTGAGCTAGCGGCCAAAATCTACAGGTAGGCACTTTGCAAAAAACACCTCTGTTTTCTGTCAGAAAATGGGATGTGTCCAGGTTGTGTTTTGGGGCAATTCCTGTCGCGGGCGCTAGGCCTACCCACACAAGTGAGATATCATTTTTATCACGAGACCTGGGGGAACGCTGGTTGGAAGGAAATTTGTGCCTCCTCTCAGATTCCAGAACTTTCTGTCATCGAAATGTGAGGAACACGTGTTTTTTTAGCCAAATTTTGAGGTTTGCGAAGGATTCTGGGTAACAGAACCTGGTCAAAGCCCCACAAGTCACCACATCTTGGATTCCCCTAGGTCTCTAGTTTTAAAAAATGCACAGGTTTGGTAGGTTTCCCTAGGTGCTGGATGAGCTAGCGACCAAAATCTACAGGTAGGCACCTTGCTAAAAACACCTCTGTTTTCTGTCAAAAAATGGGATGTTTCCTCGTTGTGTTAGGGGCATTTCCTGTTGTGGGCGCTAGGCCTACCCACACAAGTGAGGTATCATTTTTATCTGCAGAATTGGGGGAACGCTGGGTGGAAGGAAATTTGTGGCTAGTCTCAGATTCAGAAACTTTCTGTCATCGAAATGTGAGGAAAACGTGTTTTTTTAGCCAAATTTGAGGTTTGCAAAGGATTCTGGGTAACAGAGCCTGGTGAGAGCCCCACAAGTCACCCCATCCTGGATTCCTCTAGGTCTCTAGTTTTAAAAAATGCACAGGTTTGGTAGGTTTCCCTAGTTGCCGGCTGAGCTAGAGGCCAAAATCTACAGGTAGGCACTTTGCAAAAAACATCTCTGCTTTCTGTCAAAAAATGGGATGTGTCCACGTTGTGTTTTGGGGCATTTCCTGTCGCGGGCGGTAGGCCTACCCCCACAAGTGAGATCCATTTTTATTGGGAGACTTTGGGGAACGCTGGGTGGAAGGAAATTCGTGGCACCTCTCAGATTCCAGACCTTTTTTTTGTCACCTAAAGTTGAGGAAAAAGTGTTTTTTCAGCCAGATTTTGAGGTATGCACATGGTTCTGGGTAACAGAACCTGGTCAAAACCCCAAAAGTCACCCCATCTTGGATTCCCCTAGGTCTCTAGTTTTAAAAAATGCACAGGTTTGGTAGGTTTCCCTAGGTGCCGGCTGAGCTAGATGCCAAAATCTACAGGTAGGCACTTTGCAAAAAACATCTCTGTTTTCTGTCAAAAAATGGGATGTGTCCATGTTGTGTTTTGGGGCATTTCCTGTCGCGGGCGCTAGGCCTACCCACACAAGTGAGGTATAATTTTTATCGGGAGACTTGGGGGAATGCTGGGTGAGAGGAATTTTGTGGCTCCTCTCAGATTCCAGAACTTTCCGTCAACGACATGTGAGGAAAAAGTGTTTTTTTAGCCAAATTTCGAGGTTTGCGAAGGATTCTGGGTAACAGAACCTGGTCAGAGCCCCACAAGTCACCCCATCTTTGATTCCCCTAGGTATCTAGTTTTCAAAAATGCACAGGTTTTGTAGGTTTCCATAGGTGCTGGCTGAGCTAGCGGCCAAAATCTACATGTAGGCACTTTGCAAAAAAACACCTCTGTTTTCTGTCAAAAAATAGGATGTATCCACGTTGTGTTTTGGGGCATTTCCTGTCGCGGGCGCTAGGCCTACCCACACAAGTGAGATATCATTTTTATCACGAGACCTGGGGGAACGCTGGTTGGAAGGAAATTTGTGCCTCCTCTCAGATTCCAGAACTTTCTGTCATCGAAATGTGAGGAACACTTGTTTTTTTGGCCAAATTTTGAGGTTTGCAAAGGATTCTGGGTAACAGAACCTGGTCAGAGCCCCACAAGTCACCCCATCTTGGATTCCCCTAGGTCTCTAGTTTTAAAAAATGCACAGGTTTGGTTGGTTTCCCTAGGTGCTGGCTGAGCTAGCGGCCAAAATCTACAGGTAGGCACTTTGCTAAAAACAACTCTGTTTTCTGTCAAAAAATGGGATGTGTCCTCGTTGTGTTTTGGGGCATTTCCTGTCGTGGGCGCTAGGCCTACCCACACAAGTGAGGTATCATTTTTATCTGGAGAATTGGGGAACGCTGGGTGGAAGGAAATTTGTGGCTCCTCTCAGATTCCAGAACATTCTGTCACCGAAATGTGAGGAAAACGTGTTTTTTAAGCCAAATTTTGAGGTTTGCAAAGGATTCTGGGTAACAGAGCCTGGTGAGAGCCCCACAAGTCACCCCATCCTGGATTCCTCTAGGTCTCTAGTTTTAAAAAAATGCACAGGTTTGGTAGGTTTCCCTAGTTGCCGGCTGAGCTAGAGGCCAAAATCTACAGGTAGGCACTTTGCAAAAAACATCTGTTTTCTGTCAAAAAATGGGATGTGTCCACGTTGTGTTTTGTGGCATTTCCTGTCGCGGGCTCAAGGCCTACCCACACAAATGAGGTATCATTTTTTATCGGGAGGACTTAAGGGGAACACTGGGTGGAAGGAAATTTGTGTCTCCTCTCAGATTCCAGAACTTTCTGTCTCCGAAATGTGAGGAAAACGTGTTTTTCTTAGCCAAATTTTGAGGTTTGCGAAGGATTCCGGGTAACAGAACCTGGTCAGAGCCCCACAAGTCACCCCATCTTGGATTCCCCTAGGTCTCTAGTTTTAAAAAATGCACAGGTTTGGTAGGTTTCCCTAGTTGCCGGCTGAGCTAGAGGCCAAAATCTACAGGTAGGCACTTTGTAAAAAACATCTCTGTTTTCTGTCAAAAAATGGGATGTGTCCACATTGTGTTTTGGGGCATTTCGTGTCGCGGGTGCTAGTCCTACCCACACAAGTGAGGTATAATTTTTATCGGGAGACTTGGGGGAACGCTGGGTGGAAGGAAATTTGTGGCTCCTCTCAGATTCCAGAACTTTCTGTCACCGAAATATGAGGAAAACGTGTTTTTTTAGCCTAATTTTGAGGTTTGCTATGGATTCAGGGTAACAGAGCCTGGTGAGAGACCCACAAGTCACCCATCTTGGATTCCTCTAGGTCTGTAGTTTAAAAAAATGCACAGGTTTGGTAGGTTTTTCCCATGTCCTGGCTGAGATAGCGGCCAAAATCTACAGGTAGGCACTTTGCAAAAAACACCTCTGTTTTCTGTCAAAAAATGGGATGTGTCCACGTTGTGTTTTGGGGCATTTCCTGTCGCGGGCGGTAGGCCTACCCCGACAAGTGAGGTACCATTTTTATTGGGAGACTTTGGGAACGCTGGGTGGAAGGAAATTCGTGGCACCTCTCAGATTCCAGACATTTTTTTGTCACCTAAAGTTGAGGAAAAAGTGTTTTTTCAGCCAAATTTTGAAGTTTGCACAGGGTTCTGGGTAACAGAACCTGGTCAAAGCCCCAAAAGTCACCCCATCTTGGATTCCCCTAGTCTCTAGTTTTAAAAAATGCACAGTTTGGTAGGTTTCCCTAGGTGCCGGCTGAGCTAGATGCCAAATCTACAGGTAGGCACTTTGCAAAAAACACCAATGTTTTTCTGTCAAAAAATGGATGTGTCCATGTTGTGTTTTGGGGCATTTCCTGTCGCGGGCGCTAGGCCTACCCACACAAGTGAGGTATAATTTTTATCAGGAGACTTGGGGGAATGCTGGGTGAGAGGAAATTTGTGGCTCCTCTCAGATTCCAGAACTTTCCGTCAACGACATGTGAGGAAAAAGTATTTTTTTAGCCAAATTTCGAGGTTTGCGAAGGATTCTGGGTAACAGAACCTGGTCAGAGCCCCACAAGTCACCCCATCTTTGATTCCTCTAGGTCTCTAGTTTTAAAAAATGCACAGGTTTGGTAGGTTTCCCTAGATGCCGGCTAAGCTAGAGGCCAAGATCTACAGGTAGGCACTTTGCAAAAAACATCTCTGTTTTCTGACAAAAAATGGGATGCGTCCACATTGTGTTTTGGGGCATTTCCTGTCGTGGGCGCTAGGCCTACCCACACAAGTGAGGTATCATTTTTATCGGGAGAATTGGGGGAACGCTGGGTGGAATGAAATTTGTGGCTCCTCTCAGATTCCAGAACATTCTGTCACCGAAATGTGAGGAAAACGTGTTTTTTTAGGCAAATTTTGAGGTTTGCAAAGGATTCTGGGTAACAGAGCCTGGTGAGAGCCCAACAAGTCACCCCATCCTGGATTCCTTTAGGTCTCTAGTTTTAAAAAATGCACAGGTTTGGTAGGTTTCCCTAGGTGCTGGCTGAGCTAGCGGCCAAAATCTACAGGTAGGCACTTTGCTAAAAACACCTCTGTTTTCTGTCAAAAAATGGGATGTGTCCTCGTTGTGTTTTGGGGCATTTCCTGTCGTGGGCGCTAGGCCTACCCACACAAGTGAGGTATCATTTTTATCTGGAGAATTGGGGGAACGCTGGGTGGAAGGAAATTTGTGGCTCCTCTCAGATTCCAGAACATTCTGTCACCGAAATGTGAGGAAAACGTTTTTTTTAAGCCAAATTTTGAGGTTTGCAAAGGATTCTGTCTAACAGAGCCTGGTGAGAGCCCCACAAGTCACCCCATCCTGGATTCCTCTAGGACTCTAGTTTTAAAAAATGCACAGGTTTGGTAGGTTTCCCCAGTTGCCGGCTGAGCTAGAGGCCAAAATCTACAGGTAGGCACTTTGCAAAAAACATCTGTTTTCTGTCAAAAAATGGGATGTGTCCACGTTGTGTTTTGTGGCATTTCCTGTCGCGGGCGCAAGGCCTACCCACACAAATGAGGTATCATTTTTATCGGGAGACTTAGGGGAACACTGGGTGGAAGGAAATTTGTGTCTCCTCTCAGATTCCAGAACTTTCTGTCTCCGAAATGTGAGGAAAACGTGTTTTCTTAGCCAAATTTTGAGGTTTGCGAAGGATTCCGGGTAACAGAACCTGGTCAGAGCCCCACAAGTCACCCCATCTTGGTTTCCCCTAGGTCTCTAGTTTTAAAAAATGCACAGGTTTGGTAGGTTTCCCTAGTTGCCGGCTGAGCTAGAGGCCAAAATCTACAGGTAGGCACTTTGTAAAAAACATCTCTGTTTTCTGTCAAAAAATGGGATGTGTCCACATTGTGTTTTGGGGCATTTTGTGTCGCGGGCGCTAGGCCTACCCACACGAGCGAGGTATAATTTTTATCGGGAGACTTGGGGGAACGCTGGGTGGAAGGAAATTTGTGGCTCCTCTCAGATTCCAGAACTTTCTGTCACCGAAATATGAGGAAAACGTGTTTTTTTAGCCTAATTTTGAGGTTTTCTATGGATTCTGGGTAACAGAGCCTTGTGAGAGACCCACAAGTCACACCATCTTGGATTCCTCTAGGTCTGTAGTTTAAAAAAATGCACAGGTTTGGTAGGTTTTCCCATGTGCTGGCTGAGATAGCGGCCAAAATCTACAGGTAGGCACTTTGCAAAAAACACCTCTGTTTTCTGTCAAAAAATGGGATGTGCCCACGTTGTGTTTTGGGGCATTTCCTGTCGCGGGCGGTAGGCCTACCCCGACAAGTGAGGTACCATTTTTATTGGGAGACTTTGGGGAACGTTGGGTGGAAGGAAATTCGTGGCGCCTCTCAGATTCCAGACCTTTTTTTGTCACCTAAAGTTGAGGAAAAAGTGTTTTTTCAGCCAAATTTTGAGGTTTGCACAGGGTTCTGGGTAACAGAACCTGGTCAAAGCCCCAAAAGTCACCCCATCTTGGATTCCCCTAGGTCTCTAGTTTTCAAAAATGCACAGGTTTGGTAGGTTTCCCTAGGTGCCGGCTGAGCTAGATGCCAAATCTACAGGTAGGCACTTTGCAAAAAACACCTCTGTTTTCTGTCAAAAAATGGGATGTGTCCACGTTGTGTTTTGGGGCATTTCCTGTTGCGGGCGCTAGGCCTACCCCCACAAGTGAGGTACCATTTTTATTGGGAGACTTTGGGGAACGCTGGGTGGAAGGAAATTCGTGGCACCTCTCAGATTCCAGAACTTTTTTTGTCACCGAAAGTTGAGGAAAAAGTGCTTTTTCAGCCAAATTTTGAGGTTTGCACAGGGTTCTGGGTAACAGAACCTGGTCAAAGCCCCAAAAGTCACCCCATCTTGGATTCCCCTAGGTCTCTAGTTTTCAAAAATGCACAGGTTTGGTAGGTTTCCCTAGTTGCTGGCTGAGCTAGCGGCCAAAATCTACAGGTAGGCACTTTGCTAAAAACACCTCTGTTTTCTGTCAAAAAATGGGATGTGTCCATGTTGTGTTTTGTGGCATTTCCTGTCGCAGACGCTAGGCCTACCCACACAAGTGAGGTATAATTTTTATCGGGAGACTTGGGGGAACGCTGGGATAGAGGAAATTTGTGGCTCTTCTCTGATTCCAGAACTTTCCGTCATCTACATGTGAGGAAAAAGTGTTTTTTTAGCCAAATTATGAGGTTTGCGATGGATTCTGGGTAACAGAAACTGGTCAGAGCCCCACAAGTCACCCCATCTTGGATTCCCCTAGGTCTCTAGTTTTAAAAAATGCACAGTTTTGGTAGGTTTCCCTGGGTGCTGGCTGAGCTAGCGGCCAAAATCTACAGGTAGGCACTTTGCAAAAAACACCTCTGTTTTCAGTCAGAAAATGGGATGTGTCCAGGATGTGTTTTGGGGCATTTCCTGTCGCGGGCGCTAGGCCTACCCACACAAGTGAGATATCATTTTTATCACGAGACCTGGGGGAACGCTGGTTGGAAGGAAATTTGTGCCTCCTCTCAGATTCCAGAACTTTCTGTCATCGAAATGTGAGGAACACGTGTTTTTTTAGCCAAATTTTGAGGTTTGCGAAGGATTCTGGGTAACAGAACCTGGTCAAAGCCCCACAAGTCACCACATCTTGGATTCCCCTAGGTCTCTAGTTTTAAAAAATGCACAGGTTTGGTAGGTTTCCCTAGGTGCTGGCTGAGCTAGCGGCCAAAATCTACAGGTAGGCACTTTGCTAAAAACACTTCTGTTTTCTGTCAAAAAATGGGATGTGTCCTCGTTGTGTTTTGGGGCATTTCCTGTCGTGGGCGCTAGGCCTACCCACACAAGTGAGGTATCATTTTTATCGGGAGAATTGGGGGAACGCTGGGTGGAAGGAAATTTGTGGCTCCTCTCAGATTCCAGAACTTTCTGTCATCGAAATGTGAGAAAAACGTGTTTTTTGAGCCAAATTTTGAGGTTTGCAAAGGATTCTGGGTAACAGAGCCTGGTGAGAGCCCCACAAGTCACCCCATCCTGGATTCCTCTAGGTCTCTAGTTTTAAAAAATGCACAGGTTTGGTAGGTTTCCCTAGTTGCCGGCTGAGCTAGAGGCCATAATCTACAGGTAGGCACTTTGCAAAAAACATCTCTGTTTTCTGACTAAAAATGGGATGTGTCCACATTGTGTTTTGGGGCATTTCCTGTCGCGGGCGCTAGGCCTACCCACACAAGTGAGGTATAATTTTTATCGGGAGACTTGGGGGAACGCTGGGTGGAAGGAAATTTGTGGCTCCTCTCAGATTCCAAAACTTTCTGTCACCGAAATATGAGGAAAACTTGTTTTTTGAGCCTAATTTTGAGGTTTGCGAATGATTCTGGGTAACAGAGCCTGGTGAGAGACCCACAAGTCACCCCATCTTGGATTCCTCTAGGTCTGTAGTTTTAAAAAATACACAGGTTTGGTAGGTTTTCCCATGTGCTGGCTGAGCTAGCGGCCAAAATCTACAGATAGGCACTTTGCAAAAAACACCTCTGTTTTCTGTCAAAAAATGGGATGTGTCCACGTTGTGTTTTGGGGCATTTCCTGTCGCGGGCGGTAGGCCTACCCCCACAAGTGAGATCCATTTTTATTGGGAGACTTTGGGGAACGCTAGGTGGAAGGAAATTCGTGGCACCTCTCAGATTCCAGACCTTTTTTTGTCACCTAAAGTTGAGGAAAAAGTGTTTTTTCAGCCAAATTTTGAGGTTTGCACATGGTTCTGGGTAACAGAACCTGGTCAAAACCCCAAAAGTCACCCCATCTTGGATTCCCCTAGGTCTCTAGTTTTCAAAAATGCACAGGTCTGGTAGGTTTCCCTAGGTGCCGGCTGAGCTAGATACCAAAATCTACATGTAGGCACTTTGCAAAAAACATCTCTGTTTTCTGTCAAAAAATGGGATGTGTCCATGTTGTGTTTTGGGGCATTTCCTGTCGCGGGCGCTAAGCCTACCCACACAAGTGAGGTATAATTTTTATCGGGAGACTTGGGGGAATGCTGGGTGAGAGGAAATTTGTGGCTCCTCTCAGATTCCAGAACTTTCCGTCAACGACATGTGAGGAAAGTGTTTTTTTAGCCAAATTTCGATGTTTGCGAAGGATTCTGGGTAACAGAACCTGGTCAGAGCCCCACAAGTCACCCCATCTTTGATTCCCCTAGGTCTCTAGTTTTCAAAAATGCACAGGTTTCGTAGGTTTCCCTAGGTGCTAGCTGAGCTAGTGGCCAAAATCTACATGTAGGCACTTTGCAAAAAACACCACTGTTTTCTGTCAAAAAATAGGATGTGTCCACGTTGTGTTTTGGGGCATTTCCTGTCGCGGGCGCTAGGCCTACCCACACAATTGAGATATCATTTTTATCACGAGACCTGGGGGAACGCTGGTTGGAAGGAAATTTGTGCCTCCTCTCAGATTCCAGAACTTTCTGTCATCGAAATGTGAGGAACACGTGTTTTTTTGGCCAAATTTTGAGGTTTGCGAAGGATTCTGGGTAACAGAACCTGGTCAAAGCCCCACAAGTCACCCTATCTTGTATTCCCCTAGGTCTCTAGTTTTAAAAAATGCACAGGTTTGGTAGGTTTCCCTAGGTGCTGGCTGAGCTAGCGGCCAAAATCTACAGGTAGGCACTTTGCTAAAAACACCTCTGTTTTCTGTCAAAAAATGGGATGTGTCCTCGTTGTGTTTTGGGGCATTTCCTGTCGTGGGCGCTAGGCCTACCCACACAAGTGAGGTATCATTTTTATCGGGACACTTGGGGGAACGCTGGGTGGAAGGAAATTTGTGGCTCCTGTCAGATTCCAGAACTTTCTGTCACCGGAATGTGAGGAAAACATGTTTTTTTAGACTAATTTTGAGGTTTGCTATGATTTCTGGGTAACAGAACCTGGTGAGAGCCCCACAAGTCACCCCATCTTGGATTCCTCTAGGTCTGTAGTTTTAAAAAATGATGAGGTTTGGTAGGTTTCCCCATGTGCTGGCTGAGCTAGCAGCCAAAATCTACAGGTAGGCACTTTGCAAAAAACACCTCTGTTTTCTGTCAAAAAATGGGATGTGTCCACGTTGTGTTTTGGGGCATTTCCTGTTGCGGGCGCTAGGCCTACCCCCACAAGTGAGGTACCATTTTTATTGGGAGACTTTGGGGAACGCTGGGTGGAAGGAAATTCGTGGCACCTCTCAGATTCCAGAACATTTTTTGTCACCGAAAGTTGAGGAAAAAGTGTTTTTTCAGCCAAATTTTGAGGTTTGCACAGGGTTCTGGGTAACAGAACCTGGTCAAAGCCCCAAAAGTCACCCCATCTTGGATTCCCCTAGGTCTCTAGTTTTCAAAAATGCACAGGTTTGGTAGGTTTCCCTAGGTGCTGGCTGAGCTAGCGGCCAAAATCTACAAGTAGGCACTTTGCTAAAAACACCTCTGTTTTCTGTCAAAAAATGGGATGTGTCCATGTTGTGTTTTGTGGCATTTCCTGTCGCGGACGCTAGGCCTACCCACACAAGTGAGGTATAATTTTTATCGGGAGACTTGGGGGAACGCTGGGATAGAGGAAATTTGTGGCTCTTCTCAGATTCCAGAACTTTCCGTCATCTACATGTGTGGAAAAAGTGTTTTTTTAGCCAAATTTTGAGGTTTGCGAAGGATTTTGGGTAACAGAAACTGGTCAGAGCCCCACAAGTCACCCCATCTTGGATTCCCCTAGGTCTCTAGTTTTAAAAAATGCACAGTTTTGGTAGGTTTCCCTGGGTGCTGGCTGAGCTAGCGGCCAAAATCTACAGGTAGGCACTTTGCAAAAAACACCTCTGTTTTCTGTCAGAAAATGGGATGTGTCCAGGTTGTGTTTTGGGGAATTTCCTGTCACGGGCGCTAGGCCTACCCACACAAGTGAGATATCATTTTTATCACGAGACCTGGGGGAACGCTGGTTGGAAGGAAATTTGTGCCTCCTCTCAGATTCCAGAACTTTCTGTCATCGAAATGTGAGGAACACGTGTTTTTTTAGCCAAATTTTGAGGTTTGCGAAGGATTCTGGGTAACAGAACCTGGTCAAAGCCCCACAAGTCACCACATCTTGGATTCCCCTAGGTCTCTAGTTTTAAAAAATGCACAGGTTTGGTAGGTTTCCCTAGGTGCTGGCTGAGCTAGCGGCCAAAATCTACAGGTAGGCACTTTGCTAAAAACACCTCTGTTTTCTGTCAAAAAATGGGATGTGTCCTCGTTGTGTTAGGGGCATTTCCTGTCGTGGGCGCTAGGCCTACCCACACAAGTGAGGTATCATTTCTATCGGCAGAATTGGGGGAACGCTGGGTGGAAGGAAATTTGTGGCTCCTCTCAGATTCCAGAACTTTCTGTCATCGAAATGTGAGGAATACGTGTTTTTTTAGCCAAATTTTGAGGTTTGCATAGGATTCTGGGTAACAGAGCCTGGTGAGAGCCCCACAAGTCACCCCATCCTGGATTCCTCTAGGTCTCTAGTTTTAAAAAATGCACAGGTTTGGTAGGTTTCCCTAGTTGCCGGCTGAGCTAGAGGCCAAAATCTACAGGTAGGCACTTGGCAAAAAACATCTCTGCTTTCTGTCAAAAAATGGGATGTGTCCACGTTGTGTTTTGGGGCATTTCCTGTCGCGGGTGGTAGGCCTACCCCCACAAGTGAGATCCATTTTTATTGGGAGACTTTGGGGAACGCTGGGTGGAAGGAAATTCGTGGCACCTCTCAGATTCCAGACCTTTTTTTGTCACCTAAAGTTGAGGAAAAAGTGTTTTTTCAGCCAAATTTTGAGGTATGCACATGGTTCTGGGTAACAGAACCTGGTCAAAACCCCAAAAGTCACCCCATCTTGGATTCCCCTAGGTCTCTAGTTTAAAAAAATGCACAGGTTTGGTAGGTTTCCCTAGGTGCCGGCTGAGCTAGATGCCAAAATCTACAGGTAGGCTCTTTGCAAAAAACATCTCTGTTTTCTGTCAAAAAATGGGATGTGTCCATGTTGTGTTTTGGGGCATTTCCTGTCGCGGGCGCTAGGCCTACCCACACAAGTGAGGTATAATTTTTATCGGGAGACTTGGGGGAATGCTGGGTGAGAGGAATTTTGTGGCTCCTCTCAGATTCCAGAACTTTCCGTCAACGACATGTGAGGAAAAAGTGTTTTTTTAGCCAAATTTCGAGGTTTGCGAAGGATTCTGGGTAACAGAACCTGGTCAGAGCCCCACAAGTCACCCCATCTTTGATTCCTCTAGGTCTCTAGTTTTAAAAAATGCACAGGTTTGGTAGGTTTCCCTAGTTGCCGGCTGAGCTAGAGGCCAAAATCTACAGGTAGGCACTTTGCTAAAAACACCTCTGTTTTCTGACAAAAAATGGGATGTGTCCACATTGTGTTTTGGGGCATTTCCTGTCGTGGGCGCTAGGCCTACCCACACAAGTGAAGTATCATTTTTATCGGGAGAATTGGGGGAACGCTGGGTGGAATGAAATTTGTGGCTCCTCTCAGATTCCAGAACATTCTGTCACCGAAATGTGAGGAAAACGTGTTTTTTTAGGCAAATTTTGAGGTTTGCAAAGGATTCTGGGTAACAGAGCCTGGTGAGAGCCCAACAAGTCACCCCATCCTGGATTCCTCTAGGTCTCTAGTTTTAAAAAATGCACAGGTTTGGTAGGTTTCCCTAGTTGCCGGCTGAGCTAGAGGCCAAAATCTACAGGTAGGCACTTGGCAAAAAACATCTCTGCTTTCTGTCAAAAAATGGGATGTGTCCACGTTGTGTTTTGGGGCATTTCCTGTCGCGGGTGGTAGGCCTACCCCCACAAGTGAGATCCATTTTTATTGGGAGACTTTGGGGAACGCTGGGTGGAAGGAAATTCGTGGCACCTCTCAGATTCCAGACCTTTTTTTGTCACCTAAAGTTGAGGAAAAAGTGTTTTTTCAGCCAAATTTTGAGGTATGCACATGGTTCTGGGTAACAGAACCTGGTCAAAACCCCAAAAGTCACCCCATCTTGGATTCCCCTAGGTCTCTAGTTTTAAAAAATGCACAGGTTTGGTAGGTTTCCCTAGGTGCCGGCTGAGCTAGATGCCAAAATCTACAGGTAGGCTCTTTGCAAAAAACATCTCTGTTTTCTGTCAAAAAATGGGATGTGTCCATGTTGTGTTTTGGGGCATTTCCTGTCGCGGGCGCTAGGCCTACCCACACAAGTGAGGTATAATTTTTATCGGGAGACTTGGGGGAATGCTGGGTGAGAGGAATTTTGTGGCTCCTCTCAGATTCCAGAACTTTCCGTCAACGACATGTGAGGAAAAAGTGTTTTTTTAGCCAAATTTCGAGGTTTGCGAAGGATTCTGGGTAACAGAACCTGGTCAGAGCCCCACAAGTCACCCCATCTTTGATTCCTCTAGGTCTCTAGTTTTAAAAAATGCACAGGTTTGGTAGGTTTCCCTAGTTGCCGGCTGAGCTAGAGGCCAAAATCTACAGGTAGGCACTTTGCTAAAAACACCTCTGTTTTCTGACAAAAAATGGGATGTGTCCACATTGTGTTTTGGGGCATTTCCTGTCGTGGGCGCTAGGCCTACCCACACAAGTGAAGTATCATTTTTATCGGGAGAATTGGGGGAACGCTGGGTGGAATGAAATTTGTGGCTCCTCTCAGATTCCAGAACATTCTGTCACCGAAATGTGAGGAAAACGTGTTTTTTTAGGCAAATTTTGAGGTTTGCAAAGGATTCTGGGTAACAGAGCCTGGTGAGAGCCCAACAAGTCACCCCATCCTGGATTCCTCTAGGTCTCTAGTTTTAAAAAATGCACAGGTTTGGTAGGTTTCCCTAGTTGCCGGCTGAGCTAGAGGCCAAAATCTAAAGGTAGGCACTTTGCAAAAAACATCTCTGTTTTCTGTCAAAAAATGGGATGTGTCCACATTGTGTTTTGGGGCATTTCCTGTCGCGGGCGCAAGGCCTACCCACACAAATGAGGTATCATTTTTATCGGGAGACTTAGGGGCACACTGGGTGGAAGGAAATTTGTGTCTCCTCTCAGATTCCAGAACTTTCTGTCTCCGAAATGTGAGGAAAACGTGTTTTTTTAGCCAAATTTTGAGTTTTTCGAAGGATTCTGGGTAACAGAACCTGGTCAGAGCCCCACAAGTCACCCCATCTTGGATTCCCCTAGGTCTCTAGTTTTCAAAAATGCACAGGTCTGGTAGGTTTCCCTAGGTGCTAGCTGAGCTAGCGGCCAAAAATCTACATGTAGGCACTTTGCAAAAAACACCACTGTTTTCTGTCAAAAAATAGGATGTGTCCACGTTGTGTTTTGGGGCATTTCCTGTCGCGGGCGCTAGGCCTACCCACACAATTGAGATATCATTTTTATCACGAGACCTGGGGGAACGCTGGTTGGAAGGAAATTTGTGCCTCCTCTCAGATTCCAGAACTTTCTGTCATCGAAATGTGAGGAACACGTGTTTTTTTGGCCAAATTTTGAGGTTTGCGAAGGATTCTGGGTAACAGAACCTGGTCAAAGCCCCACAAGTCACCCCATCTTGTATTCCCCTAGGTCTCTAGTTTTAAAAAATGCACAGGTTTGGTAGGTTTCCCTAGGTGCTGGCTGAGCTAGCGGCCAAAATCTACAGGTAGGCACTTTGCTAAAAACACCTCTGTTTTCTGTCAAAAAATGGGATGTGTCCTCGTTGTGTTTTGGGGCATTTCCTGTCGTGGGCGCTAGGCCTACCCACACAAGTGAGGTATCATTTTTATCGGGACACTTGGGGGAACGCTGGGTGGAAGGAAATTTGTGGCTCCTGTCAGATTCCAGAACTTTCTGTCACCGGAATGTGAGGAAAACATGTTTTTTTAGCCTAATTTTGAGGTTTGCTATGATTTCTGGGTAACAGAACCTGGTGAGAGCCCCACAAGTCACCCCATCTTGGATTCCTCTAGGTCTGTAGTTTTAAAAAATGATCAGGTTTGGTAGGTTTCCCCATGTGCTGGCTGAGCTAGCAGCCAAAATCTACAGGTAGGCACTTTGCAAAAAACACCTCTGTTTTCTGTCAAAAAATGGGATGTGTCCACGTTGTGTTTTGGGGCATTTCCTGTTGCGGGCGCTAGGCCTACCCCCACAAGTGAGGTACCATTTTTATTGGGAGACTTTGGGGAACGCTGGGTGGAAGGAAATTCGTGGCACCTCTCAGATTCCAGAACTTTTTTTGTCACCGAAAGTTGAGGAAAAAGTGTTTTTTCAGCCAAATTTTGAGGTTTGCACAGGGTTCTGGGTAACAGAACCTGGTCAAAGCCCCAAAAGTCACCCCATCTTGGATTCCCCTAGGTCTCTAGTTTTCAAAAATGCACAGGTTTGGTAGGTTTCCCTAGGTGCTGGCTGAGCTAGCGGCCAAAATCTACAGGTAGGCACTTTGCTAAAAACACCTCTGTTTTCTGTCAAAAAATGGGATGTGTCCATGTTGTGTTTTGTGGCATTTCCTGTCGCGGACGCTAGGCCTACCCACACAAGTGAGGTATAATTTTTATCGGGAGACTTGGGGGAACGCTGGGATAGAGGAAATTTGTGGCTCTTCTCAGATTCCAGAACTTTCCGTCATCTACATGTGAGTAAAAAGTGTTTTTTTAGCCAAATTTTGAGGTTTGAAAAAGGATTTTGGGTAACAGAAACTGGTCAGAGCCCCACAAGTCACCCCATCTTCGATTCCCCTAGGTCTCTAGTTTTAAAAAATGCACAGTTTTGGTAGGTTTCCCTGGGTGCTGGCTGAGCTAGCGGCCAAAATCTACAGGTAGGCACTTTGCAAAAAACACCTCTGTTTTCTGTCAGAAAATGGGATGTGTCCAGGTTGTGTTTTGGGGAATTTCCTGTCACGGGCGCTAGGCCTACCCACACAAGTGAGATATCATTTTTATCACGAGACCTGGGGGAACGCTGGTTGGAAGGAAATTTGTGCCTCCTCTCAGATTCCAGAACTTTCTGTCATCGAAATGTGAGGAACACGTGTTTTTTTAGCCAAATTTTGAGGTTTGCGAAGGATTCTGGGTAACAGAACCTGGTCAAAGCCCCACAAGTCACCACATCTTGGATTCCCCTAGGTCTCTAGTTTTAAAAAATGCACAGGTTTGGTAGGTTTCCCTAGGTGCTGGCTGAGCTAGCGGCCAAAATCTACAGATAGGCACTTTGCTAAAAACAACTCTGTTTTCTGTCAAAAAATGGGATGTGTCCTCGTTGTGTTAGGGGCATTTCCTGTCGTGGGCGCTAGGCCTACCCACACAAGTGAGGTATCATTTCTATCGGCAGAATTGGGGGAACGCTGGGTGGAAGGAAATTTGTGGCTCCTCTCAGATTCCAGAACTTTCTGTCATCGAAATGTGAGGAATACGTGTTTTTTTAGCCAAATTTTGAGGTTTGCATAGGATTCTGGGTAACAGAGCCTGGTGAGAGCCCCACAAGTCACCCCATCCTGGATTCCTCTAGGTCTCTAGTTTTAAAAAATGCACAGGTTTGGTAGGTTTCCCTAGTTGCCGGCTGAGCTAGAGGCCAAAATCTACAGGTAGGCACTTTGCAAAAAACATCTCTGCTTTCTGTCAAAAAATGGGATGTGTCCACGTTGTGTTTTGGGGCATTTCCTGTCGCGGGTGGTAGGCCTACCCCCACAAGTGAGATCCATTTTTATTGGGAGACTTTGGGGAACGCTGGGTGGAAGGAAATTCGTGGCACCTCTCAGATTCCAGACCTTTTTTTGTCACCTAAAGTTGAGGAAAAAGTGTTTTTTCAGCCAAATTTTGAGGTATGCACATGGTTCTGGGTAACAGAACCTGGTCAAAACCCCAAAAGTCACCCCATCTTGGATTCCCCTAGGTCTCTAGTTTTAAAAAATGCACAGGTTTGGTAGGTTTCCCTAGGTGCCGGCTGAGCTAGATGCCAAAATCTACAGGTAGGCTCTTTGCAAAAAACATCTCTGTTTTCTGTCAAAAAATGGGATGTGTCCATGTTGTGTTTTGGGGCATTTCCTGTCGCGGGCGCTAGGCCTACCCACACAAGTGAGGTATAATTTTTATCGGGAGACTTGGGGGAATGCTGGGTGAGAGGAATTTTGTGGCTCCTCTCAGATTCCAGAACTTTCCGTCAACGACATGTGAGGAAAAAGTGTTTTTTTAGCCAAATTTCGAGGTTTGCGAAGGATTCTGGGTAACAGAACCTGGTCAGAGCCCCACAAGTCACCCCATCTTTGATTCCTCTAGGTCTCTAGTTTTAAAAAATGCACAGGTTTGGTAGGTTTCCCTAGTTGCCGGCTGAGCTAGAGGCCAAAATCTACAGGTAGGCACTTTGCTAAAAACACCTCTGTTTTCTGACAAAAAATGGGATGTGTCCACATTGTGTTTTGGGGCATTTCCTGTCGTGGGCGCTAGGCCTACCCACACAAGTGAAGTATCATTTTTATCGGGAGAATTGGGGGAACGCTGGGTGGAATGAAATTTGTGGCTCCTCTCAGATTCCAGAACATTCTGTCACCGAAATGTGAGGAAAACGTGTTTTTGTAGGCAAATTTTGAGGTTTGCAAAGGATTCTGGGTAACAGAGCCTGGTGAGAGCCCAACAAGTCACCCCATCCTGGATTCCTCTAGGTCTCTAGTTTTAAAAAATGCACAGGTTTGGTAGGTTTCCCTAGTTGCCGGCTGAGCTAGAGGCCAAAATCTACAGGTAGGCACTTTGCAAAAAACATCTCTGTTTTCTGTCAAAAAATGGGATGTGTCCACATTGTGTTTTGGGGCATTTCCTGTCGCGGGCGCAAGGCCTACCCACACAAATGAGGTATCATTTTTATCGGGAGACTTAGGGGCACACTGGGTGGAAGGAAATTTGTGTCTCCTCTCAGATTCCAGAACTTTCTGTCTCCGAAATGTGAGGAAAACGTGTTTTTTTAGCCAAATTTTGAGTTTTTCGAAGGATTCTGGGTAACAGAACCTGGTCAGAGCCCCACAAGTCACCCCATCTTGGATTCCTCTAGGTCTGTAGTTTAAAAAAATGCACAGGTTTGGTAGGTTTTCCCATGTGCTGGCTGAGATAGCGGCCAAAATCTACAGGTAGGCACTTTGCAAAAAACACCTCTGTTTTCTGTCAAAAAATGGGATGTGTCCACGTTGTGTTTTGGGGCATTTCCTGTCGCGGGCGGTAGGCCTACCCCCACAAGTGAGGTACCATTTTTATTGGGAGACTTTGGGGAACGTTGGGTGGAAGGAAATTCGTGGCACCTCTCAGATTCCAGACCTTTTTTAGTCACCTAAAGTTGAGGAAAAAGTGTTTTTTCAGCCAAATTTTGAGGTATGCACACGGTTCTGGGTAACAGAACCTGGTCAAAGCCCCAAAAGTCACCCCATCTTGGATTCCCCTAGGTCTCTAGTTTTCAAAAATGCACAGGTTTGGTAGGTTTCCCTAGGTGCCGGCTGAGCTAGATGCCAAATCTACAGGTAGGCACTTTGCAAAAAACATCTCTGTTTTCTGTCAAAAAATGGGATGTGTCCATGTTGTGTTTTGGGGCATTTCCTGTCGCGGGCGCTAGGCCTACCCACACAAGTGAGATATAATTTTTATCACGAGACCTGGGGGAACGCTGGTTGGAAGGAAATTTGTGCCTCCTCTCAGATTCCAGAACTTTCTGTCACCGAAATGTGAGGAACATGTGTTTTTTTAGCAAAATTTTGAGGTTTGCGAAGGATTCTGGGTAACAGAACCTGGTCAAAGCCCCACAAGTCACCCCATCTTGGATTCCCCTAGGTCTCTAGTTTTAACAAATCCACAGGTTTGGTAGGTTTCCCTAGGTGCTGGCTGAGCTAGCGGCCAAAATCTACAGGTAGGCACTTTGCTAAAAACACCTCTGTTTTCTGTCAAAAAATGGGATGTGTCCTCGTTGTGTTTTGGGGCATTTCCTGTTGTGGGCGCTAGGCCTACCCACACAAGTGAGTTATCATTTTTATCGGGAGAATTGGGGGAACGCTGGGTGGAAGGAAATTTGTGGCTCCTCTCAGATTCCAGAACTTTCTGTCACCGAAATGTGAGGAAAACGTGTTTTTTGAGCCAAATTTTGAGGTTTGCAAAGGATTCTGGGTAACAGAGCCTGGTGAGAGCCCCACAAGTCACCCCATCCTGGATTCCTCTAGGTCTCTAGTTTTAAAAAATGCACAGGTTTGGTAGGTTTCCCTAGTTGCCGGCTGAGCTAGAGGCCAAAATCTACAGGTAGGCACTTTGCAAAAAACATCTGTTTTCTGTCAAAAAATGGGTTGTGTCCACGTTGTGTTTTGGGGCATTTCCTGTCGCGGGCGCAAGGCCTACCCACACAAATGAGGTATCATTTTTATCGGGAGACTTTGGGGAACGCTGGGTGGAAGGAAATTTGTGGCACCTCTCATATTCCAGACCTTTTTTTGTCACCTAAAGTTGAGGAAAAAGTGTTTTTTCAGCCAAATTTTGAGGTTTGCACAGGGTTCTGGGAAACAGAACCTGGTCAAAGCCCCAAAAGACACCCCATCTTGGATTCCCCTAGGTCTCTAGTTTTAAAAAATGCACAGGTTTGGTAGGTTTCCCGAGGTGCCGGCTGAGCTAGATGCCAAAATCTACAGGTAGGCACTTTGCAAAAAACATCTCTGTTTTCTGTCAAAAAATGGGATGTGTCCATGTTGTGTTTTGGGGCATTTCCTGTCGCGGGCGCTAAGCCTACCCACACAAGTGAGGTATAATTTTTATTGGGAGACTTGGGGGAATGCTGGGTGAGAGGAAATTTGTGGCTCCTCTCAGATTCCAGAACTTTCCGTCAACGACATGTGAGGAAAAGTGTTTTTTTAGCCCAATTTCGAGGTTTGCGAAGGATTCTGGGTAACAGAACCTGGTCAGAGCCCCACAAGTCACCCCATCTTTGATTCCCCTAGGTCTCTAGTTTTCAAAAATGCACAGGTTTCGTAGGTTTCCCTAGGTGCTAGCTGAGCTAGCGGCCAAAATCTACATGTAGGCACTTTGCAAAAAACACCTCTGTTTTCTGTAAAAAAATAGGATGTGTCCACGTTGTGTTTTGGGGCATATCCTGTCGCGGGCGCGAGGCCTACCCACACAAGTGAGATATCATTTTTATCACGACACCTGGGGGAACGCTGGTTGGAAGGAAATTTGTGCCTCCTCTGAGATTCCAGAACTTTCTGTCATCGAAATGTGAGGAACACGTGTTTTTTTGGCCAAATTTTGAGGTTTGCGATGGATTCTGGGTAACAGAACCTGGTCAAAGCCCCACAAGTCACCCCATATTGGATTCCCCTAGGTCTCTAGTTTTAAGAAATGCACAGGTTTGGTAGGTTTCTCTAGGTGCTGGCTGAGCTAGCGGCCAAAATCTTCAGGTAGGCACTTTGCTAAAAACACCTCTGTTTTCGGTCAAAAAATGGGACGTGTCCTCGTTGTGTTTTGGGGCATTTCCTGGCGTGGGCGCTAGGCCTACCCACACAAGTGAGGTATCATTTTTATCTGGAGAATTAGGGGAACGCTGGGTGGAAGGAAATTTGTGGCTCCTCTCAGATTCCAGAACATTCTGTCACCGAAATGTGAGGAAAACGTGTTTTTTTAGCCAAATTTTGAGGTTTGCAAAGGATTCTGGGTAACAGAGCCTGGTGAGAGCCCCACAAGTCACCCCATCCTGGATTCCTCTAGGTCTCTAGTTTTAAAAAATGCACAGGTTTGGTAGGTTTCCCTAGTTGTCGGCTGAGCTAGAGGCCAAAATCTACAGGTAGGCACTTTGCAAAAAACATCTCTGTTTTCTGTCAAAAAATGGGATGTGTCCATGTTTTGTTTTGGGGCATTTCCTGTCGCGGGCGCTAAGCCTACCCACACAAGTGAGGTATAGTTTTTATTGGGAGACTTGGGGGAATGCTGGGTGAGAGGAAATTTGAGGCTCCTCTCAGATTCCAGAACTTTCCGTCAAGGACATGTGAGGAAAAAGTGTTTTTTTAGCCAAATTTCGAGGTTTGCGAAGGATTCTGTGTAACAGAACCTGGCCAAAGCCCCACAAGTCACCCCATCTTTGATTCCCCTAGGTCTCTAGTTTTCAAAAATGCACAGGTTTCGTAGGTTTCCCTAGGTGCTAGCTGAGCTAGCGGCCAAAATCTACATGTAGGCACTTTGCAAAAAACACTTCTGTTTTCTGTCAAAAAATAGGATGTGTCCACGTTGTGTTTTGGGGCATATCCTGTTGCGGGCGCTAGGCCTACCCACACAAGTGAGATATCATTTTTATCACGAGACCTGGGGGAACGCTGGTTGGAAGGAAATTTGTGCCTCCTTCCAGATTCCAGAACTTTCTGTCATCAAAATATGAGGAACACGTGTTTTTTTGGCCAAATTTTGAGGTTTGCGAAAGATTCTGGGTAACAGAACCTGGTCAAAGCCCCACAAGTCACCCCATATTGGATTCCCCTAGGTCTCTAGTTTTAAAAAATGCACAGGTTTGGTAGGTTTCCCTAGGTGCTGGCTGAGCTAGCGGCCAAAATCTACAGGTAGGCACTTTGCTAAAAACACCTCTGTTTTCTGTCAAAAAATGGGATGTGTCCTCGTTGTGTTTTGGGGCATTTCCTGTCGTGGGCGCTAGGCCTACCCATACAAGTGAGGTATCATTTTTATCTGGAGAATTGGGGGAACGCTGGGTGGAAGGAAATTTGTGGCTCCTCTCAGATTCCAGAACATTCTGTCACCGAAATGTGAGGAAAACTTGTTTTTTTAGCCAAATTTTGAGGTTTGCAAAGGATTCTGGGTAACAGAGCCTGGTGAGAGCCCCACAAGTCACCCCATCCTGGATTCCTCTAGGTCTCTAGTTTTAAAAAATGCACAGGTTTGGTAGGTTTCCCTAGTTGCCGGCTGAGCTAGAGGCCAAAATCTACAGGTAGGCACTTTGCAAAAAACATCTCTGTTTTCTGTCAAAAAATGGGATGCGTCCACATTGTGTTTTGGGGCACTTCCTGTTGCGGGCGCAAGGCCTACCCACACAAATGAGGTATCATTTTTATCGGGAGACTTAGGGGCACACTGGGTGGAAGGAAATTTATGTCTCCTCTCAGATTCCAGAACTTTCTGTCTCCGAAATGTGAGGAAAACGTGTTTTTTTAGCCAAATTTTGAGGTTTGCGAAGGATTCTGGGTAACAGAACCTGGTCAGAGCCCCACAAGTCACCCCATCTTGAATTCCCCTAGGTCTCTAGTTTTAAAAAATGCACAGGTTTGGTAGGTTTCCCTAGTTGCCGGCTGAGCTAGAGGCCAAAATCTACAGGTAGGCACTTTGGAAAAAACAGCTGTGTTTTCTGTTAAAAAATGGGATGTGTCCATGTTGTGTTTTGGGGCATTTCCTGTCGCGGGCGCTAGGCCTACCCACACAAGTGAGGTATAATTTTTATCGGGAGACTTGGGGGAATGCTGGGTGAGAGGAAATTTGTGGCTCCTCTCAGATTCCAGAACTTTCCGTCAACGACATGTGAGGAAAAAGTGTTTTTTTAACCAAATTTCGAGGTTTGCGAAGGATTCTGGGTAACAGAACCTGGTCAGAGCCCCACAAGTCACCCCATCTTTGATTCCCCTAGGTCTCTAGTTTTCAAAAATGCACAGGTTTCGTAGGTTTCCATAGGTGCTGGCTGAGCTAGCGGCCAAAATCTACATGTAGGCACTTTGCAAAAAACACCTCTGTTTTCTGTCAAAAAATAGGATGTGTCCACGTTGTGTTTTGGGGCATTTCCTGTCGCGGGCGCTAGGCCTACCCACACAAGTGAGATATCATTTTTATCACGAGACCTGGGGGAACGCTGGTTGGAAGGAAATTTGTGCCTCCTCTCAGATTCCAGAACTTTCTGTCATCGAAATGTGAGGAACACGTGTTTTCTTGGCCAAATTTTGAGGTTTGCGAAGGATTCTGGGTAACAGAACCTGGTCAAAGCCCCACAAGTCACCCCATCTTGGATTCCCCTAGGTCTCTAGTTTTAAAAAATGCACAGGTTTGGTAGGTTTCCCTAGGTGCTGGCTGAGCTAGCGGCCAAAATCTACAGGTAGGCACTTTGCAAAAAACACCTCTGTTTTCTGTCAAAAAATGGGATGTGTCCACGTTGTGTTTTGGGGCATTTCCTGTCACAGGCGCTAGGCCTACCCACACAAGTGAGGTATCATTTTTATCGGGAGAATTGGGGGAACGCTGGGTGGAAGGATATTTGTGGCTCCTCTCGGATTCCAGAACTTTCTGTCACTGAAATGTGAGGAAAACGTGTTATTTTTTCCAAATGTTGAGGTTTGCTATGGATTCTGGGTAACAGAACCTGGTCAGAGCCCCACAAGTCACCCCATCTTGGATTCCCCTAGGTCTCTAGTTTTCAAAAATGCACAGGTTTGGTAGGTTTCCCTAGGTGCCGGCTGAGCTAGAGGCCAAAATCTACAGGTAGGCACTTTGCAAAAAACACCTCTGTTTTCTGTCAAAAAATGGGATGTGTCCAAGTTGTGTTTTGGGGCATTTCCTGTTGCGGGCACTAGGCCTACCCACACAAGTGAGGTATCATTTTTATTGGGAGACTTGGGGGAACATAGAATAGCAAAACAAGTGTTATTGCCCCTTGTCTTTATCTACATTTTTCATTCCAAATATAAGAGAGTGTGCAAAAAAGACATCTATTTGAGAAATGCCCTGTAATTCACATGCTTCTATGGGCAGCCCGGAATTCAGAGATGTGCAAATAACCCCTGCTCCTCAACACCTTATCTTGTGCCCATTTTGAAAATACAAAGGTTTTCTTGATAGCTATTTTTCACTCTTTATATTTCAGCAAATTAATTGCTGTAGACCCGGTATAGAATGAAAACCCACTGCAGGGTGCAGCTCATTTATTGGCTCTGGGTACCTAGGGTTCTTGATGAACCTACAATCTCTATATATCCCCGCAACCAGAAGAGTCCAGCAGACGTAATGGTATATTGCTTTAAAAAATCTGACATTGCAGGACAAAGTTACAGAGTAAAACGTAGAGAAAAATTGCAGTTTTTTTTACCTCAATTTCAATATTTTGTTTTTTGCAGTTGTTATTTTCTGAAGGAAAACCTTGTAGGATCTACACAAATTACCCCTTGCTGAATTCAGAATTTTGTCTACTTTTCAGAAATGTTTAGGTTTCTGGGATCCAGCATTGGTTTCACACCCATTTCTGTCACTGACTGGAAGGATGGTGAAAGCACAAAAAATCGTAAAAATGGGGTATGTCCCAGTAAAGGGCCAAAATTGTGTTGATAAATGTGTTTTTCTGATTCAAGTCTGCCTGTTCCTGAAAGCCCGGAAGCTGGTGATTTTAGCACCGCAAACCCTTTGTTGATGCCATTTTCAGGGAAAAAAAAACAAGCCTTCTTCTGCAGCCCCTTTTCCCCATTTTGTTTAACAAAAAACAAAATTTCCACTGTATTTTGGCTAATTTCTTGGCCTCCTTCAGGAGAACCCACAAAGTCTTGGTACCGCTAGAATCCCTAGGATGTTGGAAAAAATGGACGCAAATTTGGCGTGGGTAGCTTATGTGGACAAAAAGTTATGAGGGCCTAAGCGAGAACTATTCCAAATAGGCAAAAAAAGGCTTGGCACAAGAGGGGGAAATGGCCTGGCAGCGAAGGGGTTAATAATAAAAATTAATAATAATAATAATAAAAATAAAAAAGAATATAATTCTGTGGTGCGCTTTTGGGAAGTCCTCATGATTATTTTAATAGGGCAAACAATCCAATGCCAATAATAAAGGCAGTCAATCATTTCACAAATGAGCACAGGGCATGAACCATTACTTCATGCAGCTAAATACCAGCAACAATCTGCTTGAAGCCAGCACCCTGCTGGAGTGGGGATCTCTGTTTAACGGTCAGTTTATGAGGTAAGCTTTACCAACTCATCGAGGAGAAATCCCAGCTTTTTCACTGTAGGTTGATGGGTCTTTGACATTAAATGAGATTAACCAGGAGATGTTCATCAATAAATGTATCATCACAATTTCAATTGTATCTTCAGTCAATAATGAGAGTTGGTCTGATTGTTAAAGCTTTCTGAATCAAATTTCATTTAGTAGCTCATCTTTATTGAGTGAGCATTTACATTCATCAATATCAATCATTAGTTTTTGTCAATGATCAAAAATAAGCAATCAATTAATAATCAATGGATAAAGCACGTTCAATAAAGGAAAAATCCCTATTCTAAGATTGAGGATGGGTAGAGAAAAACGTGTCAGTCAGAACCCATCAAGAGGATCCAATGAGAGAATTCAATAAGCATAAAGCTTCAGTGACAAATATCATCTCAGATTCAGATTCAGTATTCAGACAAAGTACAACTTCCAACAAAGAGAGGTTCAAGAAACTCATTAGAGTATCAACATGAGCAGCATAGATGGCAAAGTGGAAAGGGTCTGAGACCATAAGGAGCAATAAGGTAAGCTACTCTAGGAGCACACATTAATATAGACAGTACAGTCTAAGCTTTTGCAACATGTTTTTTCTTCATTCTTCAATCAGCCAATCAGCTTTCACTGCCCTCCCAAGAACAGGATCACTCCTTCATCTTTTCACCAGGAATACAAATAATCCATAGACAACAATGTTGAATGAAACATTTTTATCAAATACAAAGTTTAGGTTTAAAAGCTTTCTCACCGTTCATCTGCTTTTAGAAACTGCATCTTTAAGTATAAGCTTTTACGTTACCTCACTAAAAGACACAGGGGGTCATTCTGACCCTGGCGGTCACCGACCGCCAGGGCCAACGACCGCGGAAGCACCGCCAACAGGCTGGCGGTGCATCCTGGGCCATTCTGACCGCCGTGGTCAGAAAAGGGGAACCAGCGGTTTCCCGCCGGTTTACCCCTGGCGCAGGGAATCCGCGCCGCCATGGGGATTCCGACCCCCTTCCCGTCATCCTGTTCCTGGCGGTTTTTACCGCCAGGAACAGGATGGCGGGAACGGGTGTCGTGGGGCCCCTGGGGGCCCCTGCACTGTCCATGCCACTGGCATGGGCAGTGCAGGGGCCCCCTAACAGGGCCCCACAAAGATTTTCAGTGTCTGCCATGCAGACACTGAAAATCGCGACGGGTGCCACTGCACCCGTCGCACCCCTGCAAATCCGCCGGCTCCATTCGGAGCCGGCTTCCTCTTTGCAGGGGCTTTCCCGCTGGGCCGGCGGGCGATCTCTTGGAGATCGCCCGCCGGCCCAGCAGGAAAGTCAGAATGACCGCCGCGGTCATGTGACCGCAGTGCGGTCTTTTGGCCGTCTCCGCCCGGCGGGCGGCGCCTGCCAGGGTCGGAATGACCCCCACAATGCCTATTAATTTCTCTACAGTGCTCTTTGTGTAATTGGAGACATTTGTAGAGTTAAACAAAACATTTTAAACAACTACTGTGCATTATGAAACATATGCTCTTTGAAGGTCAGAAAACATAACATTTGGCATTCCTAAACCAGGTAAACTTGTCAGAAAATGCTGTTTCAGCTATTCAGGACTACTAAATGTAAATATGACTACCTACTACATTTCTTTGCATTTAAAAGCACGTATTTTCTTTTAAAGCCTACATGTTAATTCTGCACATTATTGCATCATGTTTCTCATCATTTAAAACACATTTGCAACCTTAACGTAAACAAAAAATTGACTAGCAAGTTGTGCATGTGTCTCGTTCTTTTATGGGTGTCTTTGGCTGAGCTTTGTACGCATGCTCTCTTGTGCATCAATGCTGTCCTACTATACTGTGCACCTATGCTCTGAGGGTTAGACTGTCCCACATTTCTGTATCGTATGCCCCATGAGCTATTTTATAGCATAATTACGTTTCCTGTGAATGCAGGGCATAGTATTCAACATGTCCTCAACACCACATATCCCTTCGTAGTTTCTTAGAAAACTACTAGTCACAATGTATGGGTGACAGGGGTCAATAGAGGGAAAACAGTGAGGACTATGTCATGCAGTGCTTAAGCGTGCCTTTCTAGCTGCAAAACAAATTATAGATCTTCTCTCTTAAGGACTTTGGGATTATCAGACATGGTGGTTGTCAACATTTGTATCTCATATATTTTAGGACTAACAGAAGTACAGGATCAAAATGAATTCCATGTTATTTATATATTATTATTTATATTATTTGTTTTCCACTCCATTTAACAGGAGAGACATATATGAGACCCATGTGGCAGTCTGTGCATTGGGAGTGTTATGCCCTTACAGTGAGCAACATTTGTTTTGGACTTTTCTAATTTAGGAATGGTTGTGAAATGAAAAATCATCAGGTATGTATGGAATGAAAGCATTTGATCCATGACTCAGTGAGTCGAGATGAAGGAAAGTACTATGAAATATGCAGACCATGAATGTCCTTTAATAAATAACTTTTGCCCTTTCACTAAACGACCTCTGGGCAATAAACCCAATAGCATTCTATTTAATTCAACAAGGTATTTTTCCAACTGAGTTTGACACAACTACAGTGTTAATAACTTGTGAATATAATGCCCTCACAGTGAACATTTACCTCAAAGTCTGTTTTCACTCTGTAGGTAAAGTTACAGTTTCAAGAAACAGGCCTAAATATGAGTAAGTTCACATTTTCATATCTTAGCATGGGGAATACTGGAGTGATAAATAAAACTTATTTTTAACTTAATCCAATTCAGTGGTGAAAGCAAATTTTTACAATTAGAAGGAATAAGCCATATCTGAGAGTGACAGGATGGGTGGAAGGATAAGGAGCAGCTTTTGCAGCTCTTCCATTGACTTTGAATTCTTAATGGGACTGCTAGGAACTGCATGCATTTGTTCTCAGAGCTTCATCCATCCTCAGCAGCAGGGACAATCAGTTCCAATGTTGTTAGAGAGGAGGACAACTCTTCTCCATAGGAGTGAGGCTAGGTTAAACCTCACAGCTCCTGCAGGTAGAGGATGGAAGTGACAATTTTTGTTGAGGGACTTTGCAAAGGTATGCCCTAAACCAAAAAAGTGATGACTAGGAAAATAACCAGGATTGGGTGAATGCAACAATTCAAACTGACGTCTGCAAAGATTCCTGGATCTGGGAAGGAAACATCTTGTGAGGTGAGGATGTTTGTGTTTCTTGCCTTGAGCTGCCTTGAGTCAACATTGTGTATAGTTGGGAGATCAATGTTGGTATTGTAATACAAGTCTAGTAGGCTTATCAATTATTCTAACTCAATTCGTGGAATATTTTGGGGAAGTCAAATTTTGTTTCATACAACTGAAACAAAATATTTTTGGATTCTGGAAACTGCTGCCCTGAGAGCGCCACTCAAGAGGAAAAAACCTATGAATTCTGTACGAATATGACTTTGCTTGGAAGCTCAAAAAAAGAAGATTAAAAACAGCCACCCAGAAACTTGAACTGTCATTTCAGGGTCAAGTTATTGGCCTCCCATTCACTGAGACAGGTACAAATACAAAACAAAGCAAAATTACTTCTGACTCCAAGCAATCCCAGCTGACAACTAAAAACTGGGCCCAGCAAGGGCCCTGGCTAGAGAGATATCTGGTGCCTAGAAGACTGTCCCAACTATCTGAAACTCCAGGAGTGAATAGGAGGATTGTTTCCAGCAGTGAAAAAAAAAAACAGGAGTTAGTCATTTTTCCACCATCAAAGGACTGCAACATTGTACTGATGCTTCTTCTGAAAGGGTGCTCCCTTGGAAGGAATTTCAAGTGTCTCAGTGCTTTTTTCAGCATTGAAAGCTGGTTCAACAGTACTTTATGGAATCAGTCTTTGTGAATCCCTGCCCAGATAGAGTTCTCAGAACTTCCCATTTGACAGATTTCGTAAACCAAAAAAGTGATTAAAAACAAAACGTGGGCCGGGGACAAGGTGACAAATATATCCCTGCAGTGAAGAGACCTTAGTGGCTACAGAATTCAACTGTGTCTCACTCTGATCATTAGGTGCCAAAAGCAGAGATGATTTGAACCTCAGAACAGAAAATACAAGTATACAACAACCAAATGCTCAAATATTGAAATATTTTGTTTCATTCACAATCAAATATAGAAAATGTTTTTTAATTTTGAATTTTGCTTCTTTAATTGCATATATTTTATGAATTAGAAATCTATGTAATTTTGTTAAACAGTCATGGAGCCCCTGGGTAGAGGTTGTGCACCCCCTGGCACCTGAGACCACAGGTTAAGAATGCCTGGCTTATTATGTTTTCTTTATTGCCCTGAACATGGGCTTCACAATTACATTCAACAATTACCTCTTCAGGAAGCTGTGGTTAAGATTAAAAAAGAATTGTACTAAAATAATAATGGGAGGAATGGTTCTGTTTATCAATATGCATGGCATCTTTTGCCCTCCAGGCACGCATCATTGCATATTCTGCGCAAACCACTCTCTCCATTACATATGCCATGGCAATTTGCAGCTTGCTTTCTATGACTTCATAGAATTTTCATAGACGGACTGTGGTCCCACACCAGCTGTGAGGGCCTTACTGTAACTGTATGAAAATAAACTCTGCTTGTCAAATAATAGTTATGGTTCAAACTAATCAAACATGAGGGTGTATATGCATTTATGTAAATCTATTTCATACCTTGTAAAAGCAATGTCCTTGTTCTTTTGTTAGGTTTCACCTGCACAGCGCTTATGCTGTGTTTGTAAAATTTATTGTATTTAATACAAATCTTAAAAGGGGCTTACATCCCATCCCCTTACTTTTCATTGGTTCCTGTGCTTGCCACTTATGTTTTCTTCAGTTTCTATTGGATGCAGCACTATTTCTTGCATTTACCAATGCTTGTTCCTCCTGTGTTTACTGTTATCAGTGTCCGGAGGCCCAAGTACTGTGTTCATCTGCTTTAGTTTTGGAACTTCTTTTCAATCCAGTAAAACCAGGGGCCATGAATGCAGCATCAGTCGAGTCCTCTCCTGGACCACAGCACTCCCTGGTGAACGTTTCTGGTGCCCCATACCACCCGGTGTCATGAGGTTCGCAACACATTGTCACTCATCACACCTAATTTAATTTAATAATTTTCTTTTTGGAAATTGGGAGGTGGCAGCTTAAACTCGTGCTGTTGGACTGACCAGATTGAGTTTGTTGGTGGCTTCTTTCTGAGATAACATCCCCATCCTATTTCTGGACTTGTATAAGGGTTCTTTTTCAGTGCGAATTATAATGCTTTATTTTCTCTAGGGTTTTTTTTTGCTCCCAAGGGGAAAAGATTTGTGGCTGATGTGTGCCACTTAACTCCCCATTTAGGGACCAGCAATGCCATTGCAGCATTCTTTACTAATCAAGAAGGGATACCTAGAGGCAAATGGCCTTTCTTGCATCTTACACAAAGGACATCTACTGGTGGATTGGTGCAATTGCAGCATCTTTGAAGGGACATCTCTTGGTGAGGTTGAAACAATGTAACTGTTTCTGCAGTTTCCTTGCATTATAATTGGAGTCATGTAAAACGGCTACACCTTTTTGTTCAGTATAGAGATGGCATTATATGCTACTTTGGTGTAGATCATGGCCAAAATACATATGGGAGCCGATTTGTTCCCGACTATGGATGCATTGCCTCACTCTTTTACATGGTTGCCAAGATTTCAGGTTGCTTATGTTTGGCATTTTCATAGTACATTTGGGTGACATTCAACTGCCAAATATGTGACACTAAAAAGTAACACTTATTTACAATAAAACAAACAATTAAGTCAATGGACAGTGCTAAAAATAAAAAATTAGGCCTTTTTGGGAAAAACGTTTTTAAAAAACCTTGAGGCTGTTGCAAAACCCCTCTCAATATTAATCCCAATGCTTGTTTTAACTGCATTCCACGAAACCCTGACTGACGCACAATCGAGTGACTAAATCTATCCATTCAGGCCTGGAATAAGATGGACCACAGCCCCACACTGTGCTCTTACAGGGAGAAAAGACTGTATAGGAAAATAAAAAATGATAAAAAATTCTAGCTATTTGGGTGCGTTTTCATCCAAATGCTCTTGTTAACAGTTAGAAGGACTGCAACCAGTCAGTATTCTATTAAACAATGTGGTGTGTCTCAGGAATTTGAGCCTATCGAGACATTATAACTGAATTATCTTTACACTCTGCTAACCTCAGAGTGTTACAGACTTTGATGTGTAGGTTGTGCCAAATCAGATAGCAAGTCTGAAGATGTTTTAGGAATTGTTATTGTTGATGCTACCATTAAACTGTACCTTTTATATACTTGCACAATAAATGTTTGTATCCTCTTTGTCTAGAAACCGCTTGATCAATTGGGCATCCCCTATTATGTTTTTCTGAATTTGACACCAACTCTAGGTCTCTTATTTATTTTGTTTTGCTGGAGCCACTTACCATTCTAAATTGTAGACTAGATATGTAGAGCCAAAGTTATCTACACTTTGAACTGGGTTACATCACAAATACTATGCAAACCACTACAAAGTGTGGATTTTGGGACTTAATTTCAAAATGTATTTTACACTGGAAATGTGTGCTACCTTTCCCTATTTAGCCTCAAGGATGCATACCATGGGAGGTATATGTGTGTGCCAATGCAGCCACCCATCTGTTTTCACATACATTTCTGTCTACTAACAATGATAGACGTAGATTTGTTTCAGATGTGTATGCCTTCTTGAGGCTGGCGTAAAGGTAAAGACGTTTTTTTTTTCTTCAAAATTTGTCAATCTTTGTGCGAATGCTGCCCAGTAAAACAAACATCCACCTTTGTAAAAGGGTTAAACTATGTCAAAGCATAGACTTTTTTTATTGAAAAGGACCCCTTCAAGTTGAAAGGAATGCTTTTCCGCAAGCACACAAATCCTTGCACTATGGTGCAAGGATGTGTGCCTTTGTGCAAGGTAGCTTAAAGTGTGCCCGCACAGCAAGAGAAACAGGCTGTCCCTTAATAGATATGTAGCTGTTCTGCTTTCTCCCATTTAAAAAAAAATCTGATTCACATATTGTATGAAAAATTCATTTGCCATGCACTGCTTATTAAATCATATGTTACCCCAATAATTACATATTCAATCACACCATTGATAAAAGTATTGCAATATCCGAAATGACTTCATTGATTAAAACTGTGCATGGTTAGAGCCCAAGCTATAGTTACTTGATTTAACTATATGTGCTAAATGTCTGTATTTTTTTAATTTAAAATGCAAGATTTAACTGAAATTTTCACCTACCAATAACATCCCTTTCTTTGTTTGTTGGTTTAGTCAGTGATTTTTTTTACAGTTTTTTTATGTAAAGTAAGATATTATAACCATACCTAACTATAACCATTTGTTTTGTTAAGTGAAGATATATATATATCAAAAACGAAGTTGTCCTCATGTGAAAGCGCACTCCCAACAGGTTATATAAACGGGAAGAAAAAGCAAAGCCAGCAACTCACAGTGCATTCTTTAAGCAGTTTCATTATTCCAGGCCTTAAGTTATAAAATCATCTCTGGACACATGTTTCAAGGTCAATCCTTTCTTCAGCAGAGAAAAATATAAAAGTGTTTCACCCTCGTAAGTGCAGCCAGTGTGGAGGTGTTCCAGGCATCTCTTTCTTACTGAAAAGACCGGCATGGCTTCAGCTTGTCTAATTGCAGGCACCTGATTAGTCTCTTTAAATCCTAGTCCGCCCCAGTGGGCCTCTCAGGTGAGCAGTGCATGCTGGTTGTGGTGGTCCTGCATTTTTTTCATTTTGCCCCAAGTGGGTTGCTGGAGCCAAACAAAATAATGACCCAAAGTGCAAAACCTTTGTAGGCGAATCCAAAGTAAAATTGTCATGTTTGCTGTGAATAACCCCACCTGATTGCTCTTATGTGACAATCCATTTTTAGTCACACAGACCTGCTTCGATGTGCAGTGGTGCTGCCTTCCCGGCTGGACAGACCGGTTAATTATCAAAAACGAAGTTGTCCCCATGTGAAAGCGCAATCCCAACAGGTTATATAAACGGGAAGAAAAAGCAAAGCCAGCAACTCACAGTGAATTCTTTAAGCAGTTTCATTATTCCAGGCCTTAAGTTATAAAATCATCTCTGGACAGGTGTTTCAAGGTCAATCCTTTCTTCAGCAGAGAAAAATATAAAAGTGTTTCACCCTCGTAGGTGCAGCCAGTGCTGGAGGTGTTCCAGGCATCTCTTTCTTACTGAAAAGACCCACATGGCTTCAGCTTGTCTAATTACAGGCACCTGATCAGTCTCTTTAAATACTAGTCCGCCCCAGTGGGCATCTCAGGTGAGCAGTGCATGCTGGTTGTGGTGGTCCTGCAATTTTCTCATTTTGCCCCAAGTGGGTTGCTGGAGCCAAACGAAATAATGACCCAAAGTGCAAAACCTTTGTAGGCGAATCCAAAGTAAAATTGTCAGATTTGCTGTGAATAACCCCACCTGATTGCTTTTCTGTGACAATCCATTTTTAGTCACACAGACCTGCTTCGATGTGCAGTGGTGCTCCCTTCCCGGCTGGACAGGCCGGTTAATTATCAAAAACGAAGTTGTCCCCATGTGAAAGCGCAATCCCAACAGGTTATATAAATGGGAAGAAAAAGCAAAGCCAGCAACTCACAGTGAATTCTTTAAGCAGTTTCATTATTCCAGGCCTTAAGTTATAAAATCATCTCTGGACAGGTGTTTCAAGGTCAATCCTTTCTTCAGCAGAGAAAAATATAAAAGTGTTTCACCCTCGTAGGTGCAGCCAGTGCTGGAGGTGTTCCAGGCATCTCTTTCTTACTGAAAAGACCGGCATGGCTTCAGCTTGTCTAATTACAGGCACCTGATTAGTCTCTTTAAATACTAGTCCGCCCCAGTGGGCCTCTCAGGTGAGCAATGCATGCTGGTTGTGGTGGTCCTGCAATTTTTTAATTTTGCCCTAAGTGGGTTGCTGGAGCTAAACGAAATAATGACCCAAAGTGCAAAACCTTTGTAGGCGAATCCAAAGTAAAATTGTCAGATTTGCTGTGAATAACCCCACCTGATTGCTCTTATGTGACAATCCATTTTTAGTCACGCAGACCTGCTTCGATGTGCAGTGGTGCTGCCTTCCCGGCTGGACAGGCTGGTAAATTATCAAAATCGAAGTTGTCCTCATGTGAAAGCGCACTCCCAACAGGTTATATAAAAGGGAAGAAAAAGCAAAGCCAGCAACTCACAGTGAATTCTTTAAGCAGTTTCATTATTCCAGGCCTTAAGTTATAAAATCATCTCTGGACACATGAAAATATAAAAGTGTTTCACCCTCGTAGGTGCAGCCAGTGCTGGAGGTGTTCCAGGCATCTCTTTCTTACTGAAAAGACCGGCATGGCTTCAGCTTGTCTAATTACAGGCACCTGATTAGTCTCTTTAAATACTAGTCCGCCCCAGTGGGCCTCTCAGGTGAGCAGTGCATGCTGGTTGTGGTGGTCCTGCAATTTTTTCATTTTGCCCCAAGTGGGTTGCTGGAGCCAAACGAAATAATGACCCAAAGTGCAAAACCTTTGTAGGCGAATCCAAAGTAAAATTGTCAGATGTGCTGTGAAAAACCCCACCTGATTGCTCTTATGTGACAATCCATTTTTAGTCACACAAACCTGCTTCGATGTGCAGTGGTGCTGCCTTCCCGATTGGAGAGGTCAGTTAATTATCAAAAACGAAGTTGTCCTCATGTGAAAGCGCAATCCCAACAGGTTATATAAACGGGAAGAAAAAGCAAAGCCAGCAACTCACAGTGAATTCTTTAAGCAGTTTCATTATTCCAGGCCTTAAGTTATAAAATCATCTCTGGACACATGTTTCAAGGTCAATCCTTTCTTCAGCAGAGAAAAATATAAAAGTGTTTCACCCTCGTAAGTGCAGCCAGTGTGGAGGTGTTCCAGGCATCTCTTTCTTACTGAAAAGACCGGCATGGCTTCAGCTTGTCTAATTGCAGGCACCTGATTAGTCTCTTTAAATCCTAGTCCGCCCCAGTGGGCCTCTCAGGTGAGCAGTGCATGCTGGTTGTGGTGGTCCTGCATTTTTCTCATTTTGCCCCAAGTGGGTTGCTGGAGCCAAACAAAATAATGACCCAAAGTGCAAAACCTTTGTAGGCGAATCCAAAGTAAAATTGTCATGTTTGCTGTGAATAACCCCACCTGATTGCTCTTATGTGACAATCCATTTTTAGTCACACAGACCTGCTTCGATGTGCAGTGGTGCTGCCTTCCCGGCTGGACAGACCGGTTAATTATCAAAAACGAAGTTGTCCCCATGTGAAAGCGCAATCCCAACAGGTTATATAAACGGGAAGAAAAAGCAAAGCCAGCAACTCACAGTGAATTCTTTAAGCAGTTTCATTATTCCAGGCCTTAAGTTATAAAATCATCTCTGGACAGGTGTTTCAAGGTCAATCCTTTCTTCAGCAGAGAAAAATATAAAAGTGTTTCACCCTCGTAGGTGCAGCCAGTGCTGGAGGTGTTCCAGGCATCTCTTTCTTACTGAAAAGACCCACATGGCTTCAGCTTGTCTAATTACAGGCACTTGATCAGTCTCTTTAAATACTAGTCCGCCCCAGTGGGCATCTCAGGTGAGCAGTGCATGCTGGTTGTGGTGGTCCTGCAATTTTCTCATTTTGCCCCAAGTGGGTTGCTGGAGCCAAACGAAATAATGACCCAAAGTGCAAAACCTTTGTAGGCGAATCCAAAGTAAAATTGTCAGATTTGCTGTGAATAACCCCACCTGATTGCTCTTCTGTGACAATCCATTTTTAGTCACACAGACCTGCTTCGATGTGCAGTGGTGCTCCCTTCCCGGCTGGACAGGCCGGTTAATTATCAAAAACGAAGTTGTCCCCATGTGAAAGCGCAATCCCAACAGGTTATATAAATGGGAAGAAAAAGCAAAGCCAGCAACTCACAGTGAATTCTTTAAGCAGTTTCATTATTCCAGGCCTTAAGTTATAAAATCATCTCTGGACAGGTGTTTCAAGGTCAATCCTTTCTTCAGCAGAGAAAAATATAAAAGTGTTTCACCCTCGTAGGTGCAGCCAGTGCTGGAGGTGTTCCAGGCATCTCTTTCTTACTGAAAAGACCGGCATGGCTTCAGCTTGTGTAATTACAGGCACCTGATTAGTCTCTTTAAATACTAGTCCGCCCCAGTGGGCCTCTCAGGTGAGCAGTGCATGCTGGTTGTGGTGGTCCTGCAATTTTCTCATTTTGCCCCAATTGGGTTGCTGGAGCCAAACGAAATAATGACCCAAAGTGCAAAACCTTTGTAGGCGAATCCAAAGTAAAATTGTCAGATTTGCTGTGAATAACCCCACCTGATTGCTCTTATGTGACAATCCATTTTTAGTCACACAGACCTGCTTCGATGTGCAGTGGTGCTGCCTTCCCGGCTGGACAGGCCGGTTAATTATCAAAAACGAAGTTGTCCTCATGTGAAAGCGCACTCCCAACAGGTTATATAAACGGGAAGAAAAAGCAAAGCCAGCAACTCACAGTGAATTCTTTAAGCAGTTTCATTATTCAAGGGCTTAAGTTATAAAATCATCTCTGGACACGTGTTTCAAGGTCAATCCTTTCTTCAGCAGAGAAAAATATAAAAGTGTTTCACCCTCGTAGGTGCAGCCAGTGCTGGAAGTGTTCCAGGCATCTCTTTATTACTAAAAAGACCGGCATGTCTTCAGCTTGTCTAATTACAGGCACCTGATTAGTCTCTTTAAATACTAGTCCGCCCCAGTGGGCCTCTCAGGTGAGCAATGCATGCTGGTTGTGGTGGTCCTGCATTTTTTTCATTTTGCCCCAAGTGGGTTGCTGGAGCCAAACAAAATAATGACCCAAAGTGCAAAACCTTTGTAGGCGAATCCAAAGTAAAATTGTCATGTTTGCTGTGAATAACCCCACCTGATTGCTCTTATGTGACAATCCATTTTTAGTCACACAGACCTGCTTCGATGTGCAGTGGTGCTGCCTTCCCGGCTGGACAGACTGGTTAATTATCAAAAACGAAGTTGTCCCCATGTGAAAGCGCAATCCCAACAGGTTATATAAACGGGAAGAAAAAGCAAAGCCAGCAACTCACAGTGAATTCTTTAAGCAGTTTCATTATTCCAGGCCTTAAGTTATAAAATCATCTCTGGACAGGTGTTTCAAGGTCAATCCTTTCTTCAGCAGAGAAAAATATAAAAGTGTTTCACCCTCGTAGGTGCAGCCAGTGCTGGAGGTGTTCCAGGCATCTCTTTCTTACTGAAAAGACCCACATGGCTTCAGCTTGTCTAATTACAGGCACCTGATCAGTCTCTTTAAATACTAGTCCGCCCCAGTGGGCATCTCAGGTGAGCAGTGCATGCTGGTTGTGGTGGTCCTGCAATTTTCTCATTTTGCCCCAAGTGGGTTGCTGGAGCCAAACGAAATAATGACCCAAAGTGCAAAACCTTTGTAGGCGAATCCAAAGTAAAATTGTCAGATTTGCTGTGAATAACCCCACCTGATTGCTCTTCTGTGACAATCCATTTTTAGTCACACAGACCTGCTTCGATGTGCAGTGGTGCTCCCTTCCCGGCTGGACAGGCCGGTTAATTATCAAAAATGAAGTTGTCCCCATGTGAAAGCGCAATCCCAACAGGTTATATAAATGGGAAGAAAAACCAAAGCCAGCAACTCACAGTGAATTGTTTAAGCAGTTTCATTATTCCAGGCCTTAAGTTATAAAATCATCTCTGGACAGGTGTTTCAAGGTCAATCCTTTCTTCAGCAGAGAAAAATATAAAAGTGTTTCACCCTCGTAGGTGCAGCCAGTGCTGGAGGTGTTCCAGGCATCTCTTTCTTACTGAAAAGACCGGCATGGCTTCAGCTTGTGTAATTACAGGCACCTGATTAGTCTCTTTAAATACTAGTCCGCCCCAGTGGGCCTCTCAGGTGAGCAGTGCATGCTGGTTGTGGTGGTCCTGCAATTTTCTCATTTTGCCCCAATTGGGTTGCTGGAGCCAAACGAAATAATGACCCAAAGTGCAAAACCTTTGTAGGCGAATCCAAAGTAAAATTGTCAGATTTCCTGTGAATAACCCCACCTGATTGCTCTTATGTGACAATCCATTTTTAGTCACACAGACCTGCTTCGATGTGCAGTGGTGCTGCCTTCCCGGCTGGACAGGCCGGTTAATTATCAAAAACGAAGTTGTCCTCATGTGAAAGCGCACTCCCAACAGGTTATATAAACGGGAAGAAAAAGCAAAGCCAGCAACTCACAGTGAATTCTTTAAGCAGTTTCATTATTCAAGGGCTTAAGTTATAAAATCATCTCTGGACACGTGTTTCAAGGTCAATCCTTTCTTCAGCAGAGAAAAATATAAAAGTGTTTCACCCTCGTAGGTGCAGCCAGTGCTGGAAGTGTTCCAGGCATCTCTTTATTACTAAAAAGACCGGCATGTCTTCAGCTTGTCTAATTACAGGCACCTGATTAGTCTCTTTAAATACTAGTCCGCCCCAGTGGGCCTCTCAGGTGAGCAATGCATGCTGGTTGTGGTGGTCCTGCAATTTTTTAATTTTGCCCTAAGTGGGTTGCTGGAGCTAAACGAAATAATGACCCAAAGTGCAAAACCTTTGTAGGCGAATCCAAAGTAAAATTGTCAGATTTGCTGTGAATAACCCCACCTGATTGCTCTTATGTGACAATCCATTTTTAGTCACGCAGACCTGCTTCGATGTGCAGTGGTGCTGCCTTCCCGGCTGGACAGGCTGGTAAATTATCAAAAACGAAGTTGTCCTCATGTGAAAGCGCACTCCCAACAGGTTATATAAAAGGGAAGAAAAAGCAAAGCCAGCAACTCACAGTGAATTCTTTAAGCAGTTTCATTATTCCAGGCCTTAAGTTATAAAATCATCTCTGGACACATGAAAATATAAAAGTGTTTCACCCTCGTAGGTGCAGCCAGTGCTGGAGGTGTTCCAGGCATCTCTTTCTTACTGAAAAGACCGGCATGGCTTCAGCTTGTCTAATTACAGGCACCTGATTAGTCTCTTTAAATACTAGTCCGCCCCAGTGGGCCTCTCAGGTGAGCAGTGCATGCTGGTTGTGGTGGTCCTGCAATTTTTTCATTTTGCCCCAAGTGGGTTGCTGGAGCCAAACGAAATAATGACCCAAAGTGCAAAACCTTTGTAGGCGAATCCAAAGTAAAATTGTCAGATGTGCTGTGAAAAACCCCACCTGATTGCTCTTATGTGACAATCCATTTTTAGTCACACAAACCTGCTTCGATGTGCAGTGGTGCTGCCTTCCCGATTGGAGAGGTCAGTTAATTATCAAAAACGAAGTTGTCCTCATGTGAAAGCGCAATCCCAACAGGTTATATAAATGGGAAGAAAAAGCAAAGCCAGCAACTCACAGTGAATTCTTTAAGCAGTTTCATTATTCCAGGCCTTAAGTTATAAAATCATCCCTGGACACGTGTTTCAAGGTCAATCCTTTCTTCAGCAGAGAAAAATATAAAAGTGTTTCACCCTCGTAGGTGCAGCCAGTGCTGGAGGTGTTCCAGGCATCTCTTTCTTACTGAAAAGACCGGCATGGCTTCAGCTTGTCTAATTACAGGCACCTGATTAGTCTCTTTAAATACTAGTCCGCCCCAGTGGGCCTCTCAAGTGAGCAGTGCATGCTGGTTGTGGTGGTCCTGCAATTTTTTCATTTTGCCCCAAGTGGGTTGCTGGAGCTAAACGAAATAATGACCCCAAGTGCAAAACCTTTGTAGCCGAATCCAAAGTAAAATTGTCAGATTTGCTGTGAATAACCCCACCTGATTGCTCTTATGTGACAATCCATTTTTAGTCACACAGACCTGCTTCGATGTGCAGTGGTGCTGCCTTCCCGGCTGGACAGGCCGGTTAATTATCGAAAACGAAGTGGTCCTCATGTGAAAGCGCACTCCCAACAGGTTATATAAACGGGAAGAAAAAGCAAAGCCAGCAACTCACAGTGAATTCTTTAAGCAGTTTCAGTATTCCAGGCCTTAAGTTATAAAATCATCTCTGGACACGTGTTTCAAGGTCAATCATTTCTTCAGCAGAGAAAAATATAAAAGTGTTTCACCCTCGTAGGTGCAGCCAGTGCTGGAGGTGTTCCAGGCATCTCTTTCTTACTGAAAAGACCGGCATGGCTTCAGCTTGTCTAATTACAGGCACCTGATTAGTCTCTTTAAATACTAGTCCGCCCCGGTGGGCCTCTCAGGTGAGCAGTGCATGCTGGTTGTGGTGATCCTGCAATTTGTTCATTTTGCCCCAAGTGGGTTGTTGGAGCCAAACGAAATAATGACCCAAAGTGCAAAACCTTTGTAGGCGAATCCAAAGCAAAATTGTCAGATTTGCTGTGAATAACCCCCCCTGATTGCTCTTATGTGACAATCCATTTTTAGTCACACAGACCTGCTTCGATGTGCAGTGGTGCTGCCTTCCCGGCTGGACAGTTCGGTTAATTATCAAAAACGAAGTTGTCCTCATGTGAAAGCGCAATCCCAACAGGTTATATAAATGGGAAGAAAAAGCAAAGCCAGCAACTCACAGTGAATTCTTTAAGCAGTTTAATTATTCCAGGCCTTAAGTTATAAAATCATCTCTGGACACGTGTTTCAAGGTCAATCCTTTCTTCAGCAGAGGAAAATATAAAAGTGTTTCACCCTCGTAGGTGCAGCCAGTGCTGGAGGTGTTCCAGGCATCTCTTTCTTACTGAAAAGACCGGCATGGCTTCAGCTTGTCTAATTACAGGCACCTGATTCGTCTCTTTAAATACTTGTCCGCCCCAGTGGGCCTCTCAGGTGAGCAGTGCATGCTGGTTGTGGTGGTCCTGCAATTTTTTCATTTTGCCCCAAGTGGGTTGCTGGGAGCCAAACGAAATAATAACCCAAAGTGCAAAACCTTTGTAGGCGAATCCAAAGTAAAATTATCAGATTTGCTGTGAATAACCCCACCTGATTGCTCTTATGTGACAATCCATTTTTAGTCACACAGACCTGCTTCGATGTGCAGTGGTGCTGCCTTCCCGGCTGGACAGGCCAGTTAATTATCAAAAACGAAGTGGTCCTCATGTGAAAGCGCACTCCCAACAGGTTATATAAACGGGAAGAAAAAGCAAAGCCAGCAACTCACAGTGAATTCTTTAAGCACTTTCAGTTTTCCAGGCCTTAAGTTATAAAATAATCTCTGGACACGTGTTTCAAGGTCAATCATTTCTTCAGCAGAGAAAAATATAAAAGTGTTTCACCCTCGTAGGTGCAGCCAGTGCTGGAGGTGTTCCAGGCATCTCTTTCTTACTGAAAAGACCGGCATGGCTTCAGCTTGTCTAATTACAGGTACCTGATTAGTCTCTTTAAATACTAGTCCGCCCCGGTGGGCCTCTCAGGTGAGCAGTGCATGCTGGTTGTGGTGGTCCTGCAATTTTTTCATTTTGACCCAAGTGGGTTGCTGGAGCCAAACTAAATAATGACCCAAAGTGCAAAACCTTTCTAGGCAAATCCAAAGCAAAATTGTCAGATTTGCTGTGAATAACCCCACCTGATTTCTCTTATGTGACAATCCATTTTTAGTCACACAGACCTGCTTCGATGTGCAGTGGTGCTGCCTTCCTGGCTGGACAGGTCGTTTAATTATCAAAAACGAAGTTGTCCTCATGTGAAAGCGCACTCCCAACAGGTTATATAAATGGGAAGAAAAAGCAAAGCCAGCAACTCACAGTGAATTCTTTAAGCAGTTTCATTATTCCAGGCCTTAAGTTATAAAATCATCTCTGGACACGTGTTTCAAGGTCAATCCTTTCTTCAGCAGAGAAAAATATAAAAGTGTTTCACCCTCGTAGGTGCAGCCAGTGCTGGAGGTGTTCCAGGCATCTCTTTCTTACTGAAAAGACCGGCATGGCTTCAGCTTGTCTAATTACAGGCACCTGATTAGTCTCTTTAAATACTAGTCCGCCCCAGTGGGCCTCTCAGGTGAGCAGTGCATGCTGGTTGTGGTGGTCCTGCAATTTTTTCATTTTGCCCCAAGTGGGTTGCTGTAGCCAAACGAAATAATGACCCAAAGTGCAAAACCTTTGTAGGCGAATCCAAAGTAAAATTGTCAGATTTGCTGTGAATAACCCCACCTGATTGCTCTTATGTGACAATCCATTTTAAGTCACACAGAACTGCTTCGATGTGCAGTGGTGCTCCTTCCCGGCTGGACAGGTCGGTTAATTATCAAAAACGAAGTTGCCCTCATGTGAAAGCGCATTCCCAACAGGTTATATAAACGGGAAGAAAAAGCAAAGCCAGCAACTCACAGTGAATTCTTTAAGCAGTTTCATTATTCCAGGCCTTAAGTTATAAAATCATCTCTGGACACGTGAAAATATAAAAGTGTTTCACCCTCGTAGGTGCAGCCAGTGCTGGAGGTGTTCCAGGCATCTCTTTCTTACTGAAAAGACCGGCATGGCTTCAGCTTGTCTAATTACAGGCACCTGATTAGTCTCTTTAAATACTTGTCCACCCCAGTGGGCCTCTCAGGTGAGCAGTGCATGCTGGTTGTGGTGGTCCTGCAATTTGTTCATTTTGCCCCAAGTGGGTTGTTGGAGCCAAACCAAATAATGACCCAAAGTGCAAAACCTTTGTAGGCGAATCCAAAGCAAAATTGTCAGATTTGCTGTGAATAACCCCCCCTGATTGCTCTTATGTGACAATCCATTTTTAGTCACACAGACCTGCTTCGATGTGCAGTGGTGCTGCCTTCCCGGCTGGACAGTTCGGTTAATTATCAAAAACGAAGTTGTCCTCATGTGAAAGCGCACTCCCAACAGGTTATATAAATGGGAAGAAAAAGCAAAGCCAGCAACTCACAGTGAATTCTTTAAGCAGTTTAATTATTCCAGGCCTTAAGTTATAAAATCATCTCTGGACACGTGTTTCAAGGTCAATCCTTTCTTCAGCAGAGGAAAATATAAAAGTGTTTCACCCTCGTAGGTGCAGCCAGTGCTGGAGGTGTTCCAGGCATCTCTTTCTTACTGAAAAGACCGGCATGGCTTCAGCTTGTCTAATTACAGGCACCTGATTCGTCTCTTTAAATACTTGTCCGCCCCAGTGGGCCTCTCAGGTGAGCAGTGCATGCTGGTTGTGGTGGTCCTGCAATTTTTTCATTTTGCCCCAAGTGGGTTGCTGGGAGCCAAACGAAATAATAACCCAAAGTGCAAAACCTTTGTAGGCGAATCTAAAGTAAAATTATCAGATTTGCTGTGAATAACCCCACCTGATTGCTCTTATGTGACAATCCATTTTTAGTCACACAGACCTGCTTCGATGTGCAGTGGTGCTGCCTTCCCGGCTGGACAGGCCAGTTAATTATCAAAAACGAAGTGGTCCTCATGTGAAAGCGCACTCCCAACAGGTTATATAAACGGGAAGAAAAAGCAAAGCCAGCAACTCACAGTGAATTCTTTAAGCACTTTCAGTTTTCCAGGCCTTAAGTTATAAAAAAATCTCTGGACACGTGTTTCAAGGTCAATCATTTCTTCAGCAGAGAAAAATATAAAAGTGTTTCACCCTCGTAGGTGCAGCCAGTGCTGGAGGTGTTCCAGGCATCTCTTTCTTACTGAAAAGACCGGCATGGCTTCAGCTTGTCTAATTACAGGTACCTGATTAGTCTCTTTAAATACTAGTCCGCCCCGGTGGGCCTCTCAGGTGAGCAGTGCATGCTGGTTGTGGTGGTCCTGCAATTTTTTCATTTTGACCCAAGTGGGTTGCTGGAGCCAAACTAAATAATGACCCAAAGTGCAAAACCTTTCTAGGCAAATCCAAAGCAAAATTGTCAGATTTGCTGTGAATAACCCCACCTGATTTCTCTTATGTGACAATCCATTTTTAGTCACACAGACCTGCTTCGATGTGCAGTGGTGCTGCCTTCCTGGCTGGACAGGTCGGTTAATTATCAAAAACGAAGTTGTCCTCATGTGAAAGCGCACTCCCAACAGGTTATATAAATGGGAAGAAAAAGCAAAGCCAGCAACTCACAGTGAATTCTTTAAGCAGTTTCATTATTCCAGGCCTTAAGTTATAAAATCATCTCTGGACACGTGTTTCAAGGTCAATCCTTTCTTCAGCAGAGAAAAATATAAAAGTGTTTCACCCTCGTAGGTGCAGCCAGTGCTGGAGGTGTTCCAGGCATCTCTTTCTTACTGAAAAGACCGGCATGGCTTCAGCTTGTCTAATTACAGGCACCTGATTAGTCTCTTTAAATACTAGTCCGCCCCAGTGGGCCTCTCAGGTGAGCAGTGCATGCTGGTTGTGGTGGTCCTGCAATTTTTTCATTTTGCCCCAAGTGGGTTGCTGTAGCCAAACGAAATAATGACCCAAAGTGCAAAACCTTTGTAGGCGAATCCAAAGTAAAATTGTCAGATTTGCTGTGAATAACCCCACCTGATTGCTCTTATGTGACAATCCATTTTAAGTCACACAGAACTGCTTCGATGTGCAGTGGTGCTCCTTCCCGGCTGGACAGGTCGGTTAATTATCAAAAACGAAGTTGCCCTCATGTGAAAGCGCATTCCCAACAGGTTATATAAACGGGAAGAAAAAGCAAAGCCAGCAACTCACAGTGAATTCTTTAAGCAGTTTCATTATTCCAGGCCTTAAGTTATAAAATCATCTCTGGACACGTGAAAATATAAAAGTGTTTCACCCTCGTAGGTGCAGCCAGTGCTGGAGGTGTTCCAGGCATCTCTTTCTTACTGAAAAGACCGGCATGGCTTCAGCTTGTCTAATTACAGGCACCTGATTAGTCTCTTTAAATACTTGTCCACCCCAGTGGGCCTCTCAGGTGAGCAGTGCATGCTGGTTGTGGTGGTCCTGCAATTTTTTTATTTTGCCCCAAGTGGGTTGCTGGGAGCCAAACGAAATAATGACCCAAAGTGCAAAACCTTTGTAAGCGAATCCAAAGTAAAATTGTCAGATTTGCTGTGAATAACCCCACCTGATTGCTCTTATGTGACAATCCATTTTTAGTCACACAGACCTGCTTCGATGTGCAGTGGTGCTGCCTTCCCGGCTGGACAGGCCGGTTAATTATCAAAAACGAAGTTGTCCTCATGTGAAAGCGCACTCCCAACAGGTTATATAAACGGGAAGAAAAAGCAAAGCCAGCAACTCACAGTGAAATCTTTAAGCAGTTTCATTATTCCAGGCCTTAAGTTATAAAATCATCTCTGGACACGTGTTTCAAGGTCAATCCTTTCTTCAGCAGAGAAAAATATAAAAGTGTTTCACCCTCGTAGGTGCAGCCAGTGCTGGTGGTGTTCCAGGCATCTCTTTCTTACTGAAAAGACCGGCATGGCTTCAGCTTGTCTAATTACAGGCACCTGATTAGTCTCTTTAATTACTAGTCCGCCCCAGTGGGCCTCTCAAGTGAGCAGTGCATGCTGGTTGTGGTGGTCCTGCAATTTTTTCATTTTGCCCCAAGTGGGTTGCTGGATCCAAACGAAATAATGACCCAAAGTGCAAAACCTTTGTAGGCGAATCCAAAGTAAAATTGTCAGATTTGCTGTGAATAACCCCACCTGATTGCTCTTATGTGACAATCCATTTTAAGTCACACAGACCTGCTTCGATGTGCAGTGGTGCTCCCTTCCCGGCTGGACAGGTCGGTTAATTATCAAAAACGAAGTTGTCCTCATGTGAAAGCGCACTCCCAACAGGTTATATAAACGGGAAGAAAAAGCAAAGCCAGCAACTTACAGTGAATTCTTTAAGCAGTTTCATTATTCCAGGCCTTAAGTTATAAAATCATCTCTGGACACGTGAAAATATAAAAGTGTTTCAGCCTCGTAGGTGCAGCCAGTGCTGGAGGTGTTCCAGGCATCTCTTTCTTACTGAAAAGACCGGCATGGCTTCAGCTTGTCTAATTACAGGCACCTGATTAGTCTCTTTAAATACTAGTCCGCCCCGGTGGGCCTCTCAGGTGAGCAGTGCATGCTGGTTGTGGTGGTCCTGCAATTTTTTCATTTTGCCCCATGTTGGTTGCTGGAGCTAAACGAAATAATGACCCCAAGTGCAAAACCTTTGTAGGCGAATCCAAAGTAAAATTGTCAGATTTGCTGTGAATAACCCCACCTGATTGCTCTTATGTGACAATCCATTTTTAGTCACACAGACCTGCTTCGATGTGCAGTGGTGCTTCCTTCCCGGCTGGACAGGCCGGTTAATTGTCGAAAACGAAGTGGTCCTCATGTGAAAGCGCACTCCCAACAGGTTATATAAACGGGAAGAAAAAGCAAAGCCAGCAACTCACAGTGAATTCTTTAAGCAGTTTCAGTATTCCAGGCCTTAAGTTATAAAATCATCTCTGGACACGTGTTTCAAGGTCAATCATTTCTTCAGCAGAGAAAAATATAAAAGTGTTTCACCCTCGTAGGTGCAGCCAGTGCTGGAGGTGTTCCAGGCATCTCTTTCTTACTGAAAAGACCGGCATGGCTTCAGCTTGTCTAATTACAGGTACCTGATTAGTCTCTTTAAATACTTGTCCACCCCAGTGGGCCTCTCAGGTGAGCAGTGCATGCTGGTTGTGGTGGTCCTGCATTTTTTTCATTTTGCCCCAAGTGGGTTGCTGGAGCCAAACTAAATAATGACCCAAAGTGCAAAACCTTTGTAGGCAAATCCAAAGCAAAATTGTCAGATTTGCTGTGAATAACCCCACCTGATTTCTCTTATGTGACAATCCATTTTTAGTCACACAGACCTGCTTCGATGTGCAGTGGTGCTGCCTTCCCGGCTGGACAGGCCGGTTAATTATCAAAAACGAAGTTGTCCTCATGTGAAAGCGCACTCCCAACAGGTTATATAATTGGGAAGAAAAAGCAAAGCCAGCAACTCACAGTGAATTCTTTAAGCAGTTTCATTATTCCAGGCCTTAAGTTATAAAATCATCTCTGGACACATGAAAATATAAAAGTGTTTCAGCCTCGTAGGTGCAGCCAGTGCTGGAGGTGTTCCAGGCATCTCTTTCTTACTGAAAAGACCGGCATGGCTTCAGCTTGTCTAATTACAGGCACCTGATTAGTCTCTTTAAATACTAGTCCGCCCCGGTGGGCCTCTCAGGTGAGCAGTGCATGCTGGTTGTGGTGGTACTGCAATTTTTTCATTTTGCCCCAAGTTGGTTGCTGGAGCCAAACGAAATAATGACCCAAAGTGCAAAACCTTTGTAGGCGAATCCAAAGCAAAATTGTCAGATTTGCTGTGAATAACCCCACCTGATTGCTCTTATGTGACAATCCATTTTTAGTCACACAGACCTGCTTCGATGTGCAGTGGTGCTCCCTTCCCGGCTGGACAGGTCGGTTAATTATCAAAAACGAAGTTGTCTTCATGTGAAAGCGCACTCCCAACAGGTTATAAATGGGAAGAAAAAGCAAAGCCAGCAACTCACAGTGAATTCTTTAAGCAGTTTCATTATTCCAGGCCTTAAGTTATAAAATCATCTCTGGACACGTGTTTCAAGGTCAATCATTTCTTCAGCAGAGAAAAATATAAAAGTGTTTCACCCTCGTAGGTGCAGCCAGTGCTGGAGGGGTTCCAGGCATCTCTTTCTTACTGAAAAGACCGGCATGGCTTCAGCTTGTCTAATTACAGGCACCTGGTTAGTCTCTTTAAATACTAGTCCGCCCCAGTGGGCCTCTCAGGTGAGCAGTGCATGCTGGTTGTGGTGGTCCTGCAATTTTTTCATTTTGCCCCAAGTAGGTTGCTGTAGCCAAACGAAATAATGACCCAAAGTGCAAAACCTTTGTAGGCGAATCCAAAGTAAAATTGTCAGATTTGCTGTGAATAACCCCACCTGATTGCTCTTATGTGACAATCCATTTTTAGTCACACAGACCTGCTTCGATGTGCAGTGGTGCTGCCTTCCCGGCTGGACAGTTCGGTTAATTATCAAAAACGAAGTTGTCCTCATGTGAAAGCGCACTCCCAACAGGTTATATAAATGGGAAGAAAAAGCAAAGCTATCAACTCACAGTGAATTCTTTAAGCAGTTTCATTATTCCAGGCATTAAGTTATAAAATCATCTCTGGACACGTGTTTCAAGGTCAATCCTTTCTTCAGCAGAGAAAAATATAAAAGTGTTTCACCCTCGTAGGTGCAGCCAGTGCTGGAGGTGTTCCAGGCATCTCTTTCTTACTGAAAAGACCAGCATGGCTTCAGCTTGTCTAATTACAGGCACCTGATTAGTCTCTTTAAATACTAGTCTGCCCCAGTGGGCCTCTCAGGTGAGCAGTGCATGCTGGTTGTGGTGGTCCTGCAATTTTTTCATTTTGCCCCAAGTGGGTTGCTGGAGCCAAACGAAATAATGACCCAAAGTGCAAAACCTTTGTAGGTGAATCCAAAGTAAAATTGTCAGATTTGCTGTGAATAACCCCACCTGATTGCTCTTATATGACAATCCATTTTTAGTCACACAGACCTGCTTCGATGTGCAGTGGTGCTGCCTTCCCGGCTGGACAGGCCGGTTATTTATCAAAAACGAAGTTGTCCTCATGTGAAAGCGCACTCCCAACAGGTTATATAAACGGGAAGAAAAAGCAAAGCCAGCAACTCACAGTGAATTATTTAAGCAGTTTCATTATTCCATGCCTTAAGTTATAAAATCATCTCTGGACACGTGTTTCAAGGTCAATCCTTTCTTCAGCAGAGAAAAATATAAAAGTGTTTCACCCTCGTAGGTGCAGCCAGTGCTGGAGGTGTTCCAGGCATCTCTTTCTTACTGAAAAGACCGGCATGGCTTCAGCTTGTCTAATTACAGGCACCTGATTAGTGTCTTTAAATACTAGTCCGCCCCAGTGGGCCTCTCAGGTGAGCAGTGCATGCTGGTTGTGGTGGTCCTGCAATTTTTTCATTTTGCCCCAAGTGGGTTGCTGGAGCCAAACGAAATAATGACCCAAAGTGCAAAACCTTTGTAGGCGAATCCAAAGTAAAATTGTCAGATTTGCTGTGAATAACCCCACCGCTTTCACATGAGGACATCTTCGTTTTTGATAATTAACCGGCCTGTCCAGACGGGAAGGCAGCACCACTGCACATCGAAGCAGGTCTGTGTGACTAAAAATGGATTGTCACATAAGAGCAATCAGGTTGGGTTATTCACAACAAATCTGACAATTTTACTTTGGATTCGCCTACAAAGGTTTTGCACTTTGGGTCATTATTTCGTTTGGCTCCAGCAACCCACTTGGGGCAAAATGAAAAAATTGCAGGACCACCACAACCAGCATGCACTGCTCACTGGAGAGGCCCACTGGGGCGGACTAGTATTTAAAGAGACTAATCAGGTGCCTGTAATTACACAAGCTGAAGACATGCCGGTCTTTTCAGTAAGAAAGAGATGCCTGGAACACCTCCAGCACTGGCTGCACCTACGAGGGTGAAACACTTTTATATTTTTCTCTGCTGAAGAAAGGATTGACCTTGAAACACGTGTCTAGAGATGATTTTATAACTTAAGGCCTGGAATAATGAAACTGCTTAATGAATTCACTGTGAGTTGCTGGCTTTGCTTTTTCTTCCCGTTTATATTAACCTGTTGGGAGTGCGCTTTCACATGAGGACAACTTTGTTTTTGATAATTAACCGGCCTGTCCAGCCGGGAAGGCAGCACCACTGCACATCGAAGCATGTCTGTGTGACTAAAAATGGATTGTCACATAAGAGCAATCAGGTTGGGTTATTCACAGCAAATCTGACAATTTTACTTTGGATTTGCCTACAAAGGTTTTGCACTTTGGGTCATTATTTTGTTTGGCTCCAGCAACCCACTTGGGGCAAAATGAAAAAATTGCTGGACCACCACAACCAGCATGCACTGCTCACTTGAGAGGCCCAATGGGGCGGACTAGTATTTAAAGAGACTAATCAGGTGCCTGTAATTACACAATCTGAAGCCATGCCGGTCTTTTCAGTAAGAAAGAGATGCCTGGAACACCTCCAGCACTGGCTGCACCTACGAGGGTGAAACACTTTTATATTTTTCTCTGCTGAAGAAAGGATTGACCTTGAAGCACGTGTCCAGAGATGATTTTATAACTTAAGGCCTGGAATAATGAAAATGCTTAAAGAATTCACTGTGAGTTGCTGGCTTTGCTTTTTCTTCCCGTTTATATTAACCTGTTGGGAGTGCGCTTTCACATGAGGACAACTTCGTTTTTGATATATATATATATATATATATATATATATATATATATATATATATATATATATATATAGACATAAATATATATATATATATATATACAGGATCATTACAGTTAGGGAATAGAATTTAAAAAAATATAGAAATTCACTGAAGAAAACAAAGGTTACAGGGACATTATTGTTAGGCTCACATTTTAAGCGTGCACAACCATAGAAATTCACCTGTTTTAGTTAGAGTCATCTCAAATAACTATAATTTGTGCCCTAAGGTAACTATAACTCATCAATTAAAATTATTAAAAGTAGAAAAACCATAGAAAGTCACTGAAAAAACTAAATGTTACAGGGGCGTTATAGTTAGGTTCGGAATTTACTCATAGAAATTCAGCAGTTATAGCTAGTGTTCTTACAAGTAACTAAAACTCGTGACCTAAGGTAACTATAACTCACGCCTTCACCATGCAAAGCAAATTACTTCAGATATTATATAATTGCTGACATATTCTAAGCCATCTTTCATATTCTCACTGCAACATTTGCAATAAATTATTGATGAGACAATTGTGCATGGCAAAGGTGTGAGTTATAGTTACTTTAGGGCACGAGATTTAGTCACTTGAAAGATCTCTAAATGTAACTGCTGAATTTCTATGGTTTTGTACGAGTAAATTCAGAACGCCCTGTAACCTTAGGTTTTTCAGTGAATATATATATATATATATATATGTGTGTATATGTATATATATATATATATATATATATATATATATATATATATATATATATATAACAAGATCGAACCTGGGGGATGGGACCCCAGGGCCTCACTGAGGCTCAGGGAGGAGGGCACCGCAAGTTTCCAAATATCACAATCAGCCACAGAAAATGGGGTCCTTGGGTTTTTTTAAGACTTTGGGAGGGGGAGCCTCCTGCCCCACACTAAAATATCAATATGGCTACCCTTGGACCCTGTCCCACCGCAGCAGGCACAAATTAAAAAAGTCCCAGAGGCTGCATGGTTTTTCTTAGATCAGTGGGACAGAGAAAAAAATAACCTTTTGGCCCCAGGGAAAAGGAGGGGGCACATTTGCGATCCTCCCCACCAGGCTGAGGATGGCAGGTATCCCTAGCTACCCCCATTGTATGGTATCCAAGCACTAGAGCAGGAGAGTGGGTGTATGGTCCCCGTGGAGTTATTTGAAGAGTAAGGTCTTCAGTATCTTGCGGAACTCAAGAAGTGAGGAGAGGCTCTAGTGAGCTGGGGAGATCATTCCATGTTTTGGGTGCAATGTAGGCAAACAAGTGACATCCTGCTCTGTTTTTGTGAATGTGGGGAGTGTTTGTGAGTGAGAATGAGGTACAGCGTAGGTGGCTGGTCACGTGATGAACATGTATGAGGCTGTTTTGTTGGTCTACTGTTGTGTAGGGCTTTGTATGTGAGTGCGGTGTTTAGACTGGTTGTGTTTGTGAATGGGGAGCTAGCTCCTTGAGGTGTAGCACAATGTGGGTGTGGTGTGGGAGGGTTGGTATTAGCCTGAAGGTTGTGTCTTGTATGACTTGGGGTCTTTGTAGGATTTGCTTGGTATGTTTTTTTTTTACAATTTCTACAGAACAGGGGACTCAGGGCCAGATGCAGGAAACGTTTAGCGAGTCGCAAACGGCAAAAATTGCCGTTTGCGACTCGCTAAACGCATTTCCCTATGCAGAAATGCATATTGCGAGTCGGGACCGACTCGCAATATGCATTTCAGAATCGCAAATAGGAAGGGGTGTTCCCTTCCTATTTGCGATTCGGAGTGGAATGCAATACCATTTGCGACCGCATATGCGGTCGCAAAGGGTATCGCAGTTACCATCCACTTCAAGTGGATTGTAACCCACTCACAAATTGGAAGGGGTCCCCATGGGACCCCTTCCACTTTGTGAATGGACCCAAAATTATTTTTTCAGGGCAGGAGTGGTCCAAGGGACCACTACCTGCCCTGAAAAAATACCGAAACTAAAGGTTTCATTTTTTTTTTTAAGTGCAGCTCGTTTTCCTTTAAGAAAAACGGGCTACACTTAAAAAAAAAACTGCTTTATTGATAAAGCAGTCACGAACTTGGAGGTCTGCTGACGACAGCAGGCCTCCATGTTTGCGAGTGCCTAGACTCGCTATGGGGCCGCAATTTGCGACCCACCTCATTAATATTAATGAGGTGGGTCATTGCGACCCCATAGCGAGTCGCAAACGGTGTCTGAAACACCGTTCCGCATTTAAAATTGCGACTTGCAATTTGCGAGTCGCTCCGACTCGCAAATTGCAAGTCGCAATTTCCAAATTTGCTACATCTGGCCCTAAGTCCCCTAGTCTTAAAATGGCTGCCACCTATTCTTTGTTGATTTGGTGGCTGCCAATCAGATCTTAACATAAGATCTTTTGTTTAAGCTGAACCTCTGCTGTGTGAAATATACAGTAAATAACAAAAAGTGTGCTGTTCTTGACCAGGATCTAGCTTTCTACCAAATTTGGTGTAATTCCGTTCAGCCATTTTTGACTGTAACTATGTCTAATTTTCCTATGGAAAATTGCATAGGGAGGCCGTGTTTTGGGACCCCCACTTTTTTCTCAGGCCGCCTTGATGAATCACCCCAAAATTATAAAGGAAGGAGCTTGGGTCGATAAACCATTTTTTGGGGCGGAGGGGATGAAATGAAGATTTTAGTAGCGGTGCCAAAGTTATTAGCAAACCAAAATAAAGCTTTACCTATGAAAACGTGGTCCTAACTATAATAACTTAAGGTTTGATTTGCTTACCAAATTTATCCATTTTCTAAACTTTAAACGCGGCAGCAGAAGCCCTAGAATACCTCTTATTGGAATGTTAGGTCACTGCTTCTATCTCCGCACCCATGAATCAGAAAATCCTTTTCATCAGTTTCAGATGGAAAAAGCAGAAGGAATGTATTGCTGGTAACCTCTTGTCCCACTTGACCATGCCCATGAGGGTCATTTGCAGCCTTCTTTTCTCATGTCAGTTGTGTACAATTTGGTGTTTAGTAGATGATATCCCGATACAGTCACAGACATTGATGCATTTATTACCAGCAATCTTTAACAGTGACAAATATACCCTAAGTGTTAGTGTTGTGCTTTAGAGAATACTTGCAATTTGGGAAAAAATAAGTGCTGCCAAATGAGCAGTCACATGTTAATTAACTTAGAGGACTGGCCCTGAGCTGAAACGTTCCATACATCAGTACAACACATTTCTTTTGTTCCATTCTTTTGTTTCCAGGGGTGAAATTATGACCTTCAGTGATTTGCGAATTTAGAATAGTTTTTTTTGCAATCCAGTTTGTTTACGCAGAACTAGGGTAGTGCACTCATTTGTTCTGAGGTTATCTTTTGCATGCATGCATAACTGTATTTTGAAGATGTATACATTTCGTCTTCTGTTCATTTCACAAATGTCATGAAGACAAGTACTGTTGTTAGGGTCCGTTAACAAAAGATGATTTGGCGGATCTAGCAACTAATTGAATTATCTTAGATTGAATTTTAGAGTTCCTCCTCAACAGTACGGAAGCCGATAAGACTACGTTGATTGGCAGTATAAACAATGTAATTTCACAAGAACATTTTCTCTCATGAGATGTAGATTCTGAACGATTGCGTAAGCCTCATATGTATAAAAAGCCTTTGGTGGTGTCTGCAAATGCCAATCACAGGTTGTAAGCTCTTTGCAGTTGCAAGAAAATCAGTTGATGATTTGATCTGGAAGGAAGTGGGCACCTCTGGGGCAGAGGTGGGCAACTTTATGGCATTTACCATGGGGGCCAGCATCAATGTGTCTGGAACAGGCCCAGGATTTACCCTCTAGGCACATCATGCTGGAACCTCGTGAATGATCAAGGAGGGTGTGCTTGAGGACAAGGTATTACAATATATTTGTCATATTTGGGAGGTTGTAAATACACTCTGCAGTCCACGCATGGCATTTCAATTCCACAATAATTCCGCATAAATATTCAGTGCCCTGTTGGAAAGTTAAATCACCTAATGATGCAACCAAATTTATAATGGAGATTTGTGGGATGATCACATGCAATGTTGCACTGAATTAAAGACATTGAATAGAACACAGTCAAAATGCAAACAGAAACAAGTTCCATAAAAATGTGAAAGAATTTAGGGTGATGACACATAAAGGGCAGATTCACTACACATGGCATCCACAGATACCGGGGAGAACAAGCAATTACCAGAAAGTAGACTAATAGCAGAGACAAAAGCCATTTATGTGTTCTTGGTTTGCTAGCCTCCAAAGTGTAACGTTCACTCAAGTTTGAAAGCAGCAGTTTTCTCAAGTTCGTTATGAGTTTTCAAAAACAAGGAAACATTGAGCTTTATTTGTGATAAAAACTTAGCTGTAAGTGGCCTTGAGGAGTGATCTGCATTAAGAAAGGAGGCGTTTCCTACGGACCGGAGACAAACTCCCTGTCTCTGGAGAGGTTATGAATGCAGCTATTCTTAGTTACCATTTTAGGGAGACTTCATTATAAGATCTGGAAGCCACAGTCATCGTCATAGAGTGTGTTAAAGTCAGATATAAGTGGGACAACAAAGCAGAACTGTACTCAAAGCATGTTTTGATATGTTTTACTAGACTGTGGGTTTCCAAGAAATAGCTTTCTGTTCTTCTCTGTAATAAAACAATACATATGAAGTTTTCAGAAAGAAAAAGCACGTCAGCAGAGTTGAAATCAACAATCACAAAGTTCAAGGGAAGAGGACATTTTTGCGTGGACAATTTACAAAAATGGTCACAGGAATTCAAATTTGCCATTGGGCGAACAAATCTGTCCTTGAAAGTCGAGGTGTGAGCCAGAAGTCTATTTAATAATGTTATGAGACCTAGTGAGCTTCAATTTTTTTCTTGTCTGTCCCTGTCATTGCCTCTTTCAGAAGCTGAAACCTTCTAGACCCATGTTACTAGCTACCTTGAAGGGACTCAGTAGGCGCTGTTGCTACAGCTGGCCAAACTGCACATAGTCACCGGCTTTGTGTGTGATTCCAGACCACCACATAAACAACAGTGTAACAACTCACATCAGCATCATTGAGATGAGCTGCTTGGGCAGGTTTCCACACCTTGTTAGCTTCATGAATCAGCGCTGCTCAGCAGGGATCACAATCCCCAAATGGCAAATATAACAGCATATGGGAACGGGTTTTACAAAGACTTCAGCAGCACACAACAGGCACAGCCAGTCAAATCAGGAGATTCTGTTTCCGCTGCTCAGATGTTCACTTCAGGTACATTTGGGCAGCATGAACTCAGACCCTCTCATACTCCAAACTGCTCAGGTCTAAACTGAGCAAGCAGTCAGATTGTGAACACTAGACAAGCAGACTCCACCAAATTACTCTGGCACTCAAAGTCCTCTTATCCTCAGTAGTTTCCTTTATGCACACTGGTGACCTTTTACATCTTCAGAGGTCTGAGCTGTCTCACAGCTTCATTGGTTTATTTTCTCAGCCGCAACAAACTTTCCAAAACTGAATACTAATCCAGTCCTGAAAAAAAAGGAAGTTCTTTATAATTTAAGAGAAGAAATGGAAAATTGTATTGCGAGTGTTCGAAAGGGTAAAGCAGTCTGAAGCAATACAACGACTCTTGTCATTCATTAGTTCATTCAATAATGTCTCTTGCATTTTGTATTGAAGTCTGGAGAATGTAATATCCGAGATTTAAACTGTGACACTGTGCTTTGATCTAACATTAATATGGAGTGCACCTGCCACATTTGGTGTACCTTTCTATTTTACGATATAATTTATTCAGATTAGTGAAATGTATTCAGGAAATTCAAAAGACAGACCGCAAAGACAAACAACCTTTGATCTGTGAATTAAGCTATCATAAAAGAATAACTGAAATGTTAGTGCTTCTATCTGCATTTTAAACGGAAATCTACCTAATGCGCCTTGCTTTGGTATCAAAGTGCGGAAAAATATAGAACACTTTAAATTATATGTACATCTGAATAACTTTTCTGCCAACCTCGATTAATCATGTTGAGAAAAACCAAAGATCACTTGTCTGCTTTTGTGTTTTAACAGCCATCAAGACTGCCTCTATGGTCATTTACTTGTACATTTCTGACCTGTTTGTCAGGATTCAGAGCCAGGTCATGGGTCACATGCAGTTTATAAATGTTTGTTTAAACAATGAGTGGGACGAAAACTATTATCATGTACCTAAAATATAGCTCGAAGTGAATAACTGCTATGAAACGCAGAGAGCAATTAAAGGGGTGAGCAATGGCAAATCACCCATTTAGACATTTAGGAAAATAAAGTTTTCAGATTTTACTCTAGGAAAATTATTTCCGTTATGCATTGCTGAGGAACGTTTTTCCTTAGTTCTGTAGAACATATACCATGTTTACACCGGTTTTAAGTAAACAGACGTTAAAAAAGAAAGAGACAGGTCAATCTCACAAGGCCTAAAACATCTGAAAAAGTTTTGTTTGTGGTATTTAAGAAGTCGTGGATGGAGGGCTGATAGGTATGTTACCGACGGTTTTACTGTAGGAAAATTATTTCCTTTAGCACGTTTTTTCCTAGTTTTGTTGAACAACTACAATGCTTACACGGGCTTTAAGTACACATACTTTTTAAAAAGAAAAATAGAGACAGGTCAATCTCACAAAGATTAAACTATCTGAAAAAGTGAGGTTCGTGGGAATTAAGAAGTCGTGGGTGGAGGGCTGAAATGCATATTACGACGACCAATTATTTTCACATAGAAAATAACCACCTGGAACAAAACACAACTAGTAGACATATACTCATAAAATGAGACAAACATATCTTGCCAGAATGAGTACACACATTTTAATTGCAAAGAAGACTTATAAGGGATTTTTGGAAATTAGATAAAGTCAGAAGACCAGAGAGGAGGCTTGGAATGAACTAGAGAGGGCAGAGCCACTTAAGCACCGCTCTACCTTTAGGTAGGTGACAGACATCTCTTTAAAAAAAAAAAAATACCTCAAATGAGCCACTCATTCTGGTTCATAAGTAGGCCGAGCACTTACGAAAACGTGTAATCCTGTTGGCTTTTAATTATGCTGTACATGTACACATGTGGTTGCTTTTGACAAGAGAGCAGTAATTGCTCTAAACCAGACTATCAGCATCAAATAAGTTGAGCTCGCCATCAAGAGAAATCCATCTGGTAAGGTCCCAGGTCTTGAAAGGGTCCCATCTGATCTATTTAAGGAAAACATTTCCCCCTGGGCACCCTTAATTGCTAATGTTTTAAGTGTGGCCATATCTGGGCCCATAGTTTCCTCTTGGAGAGAGGTAATCGTGGTTTCACTTTAAAAAAAAAAGTTGATAGAAACCACCCTAGCTGCAGTCACCCTATCCTTATTAAACAGCACTTTCAAGATCCTAGGAGGACATATTTATAAGACGCCTGGTGCAGGGCAAAGCAGCAAGTGCCTTGCTGCGCAACCCTGTGCCACAGGGAAAGGGCAAACATGTGCTGTAGAGACAAGATATGGCTCACATCTGTCCACTACCCATGGGCTGATGCACAAATTGCTGCTAGGTGCCAATGAAGGAACCCTTGCACCATGGTGCAAGGGTACCTGCGTTGTGGGGACAATTGTTTTTGTGCTGGAAGGGGTAGCTTCCTGCACAAAAACAATTAATGTAGAAACAAATTCTCCTTCTATGTGTGCTGCAGGATGTAGCACACATAGGAAGATGAAAAGGCAGGGAGAAATAATGCTATTTCACCTCTTTTCGCCACTCTTATGCCACTCCTGGGGAGGTGTAGGCTTTTGGCGCATTCCCAGGTTACGGAACACTCATGCAACACCCATGGATGGAAACGCCTCCCTGGTTCAAAGTACGGCAAGTTAGCGACTTGTGCTGTGTTGCCTTGCTCCATATCTACAAGGCCATGTAAAGCCATGAAAAGTGGCTCTGCGAGGCCTTGTAGATATGGGTGTGCAGCCTGCGCCGCTGATGCATCCCAAAAAGTGACCCACCGGTGGCGCAGGCTGCTTCTAAATATGGGCCATAGTTTCTCAGCACGAGAACTGGGCAGCTGAAGGTTATGCTTCCTTTAATGTACAGCCTGAGTTTAAGCCAGGAGTAAGCACAGATGAGCAGTGTCTCAGCTTCCATCTCATAACTAGAAAGTATGTCTGTGCCAAGAGAGGATCTATCCATATGGCTTTTATGGATCTCACTTGTGCATTTGACGCAGTGCATTGATCCAAATTATGGGATATTATGAGGGGATGGACAATGATAAAGAACTTATTGACTGCACGCATTTGGATACCTCAGCCAAGATTCATTATGGTACTAAGGGTGAACTCTCTTCCCATATAAGATCTACTCAAGGTGTTCACCAGGCCAGCATGTTGGCACTTGTTAGAACTGTCAGTCTTAGGGTGGTCTTCCCCCAAGCTTTCTGCCTTCAACCTCCATATTTACTGATCCCGTTTCTGAACATATTACCAATGCTGACCATTGCTCAGGTGCATGGGCTCACTCCTCTAAACATGGTAATATTGGCTTATTTCGAATTGGCATATTTAATTTGCTTATAAGTTCCTAGTAAAGTGGTACTAAATGTACCCAGGGCCTTTAAATTAAATGCTACTAGTGGGCCTGCAGCACTGAATGGGCAACCCACTTAATTAGTCTTTAAAACATGTCTCAGGCCTGCCATTGCAGAGCCAGTGTGCAGTTTAAACTGCCATGACAACCTGGAAAAATAAACCTTTTGCTGGGCCCAAGCTTTCCTTTTTAATACGTATAAGTCACCCCTAGGGTAGGCCCTGGACAGCCCAGAGGGCAGGGTGCATTGTGTTTAAAAATAGGACATGCACTTTTACGTTTTCCATAGCTTGGTAGTGATGAACTCTTAAATTCATTTTTCACTACTACAAGGCCTATCTTTCCCATTGGATAACATTGTAGTTACTTTATCACATTTTATAAGTGCAATTTCTACATGGAAGAGATGGCCAGTTTATGTTTGGTGTTGTTTTTGGAATAGTGGTGAAGAGCCCTATGTTATGATAAAGTCAGGTTTTTGATAACAATTATAAAAATTACACTTTTAGAAAGTTGACACTTTTCTGTCCTTAGTCCTTTTTGTGCATATAGCCTGGACTGGGCCACATGACTGGGTGTAACTGACAGTTAGACTTTGTAAGTTCCTCCCAGACGGTCACACAGTAGAGGGTTAAGTGTGTCTGGATGGGCCATCTGCTGGCATGATGGGGCGGAGCGGAGCACAGCCCCACTTACATCTGAATAGACTGTGTGCTGTCTCGACACAAAGGGCATAACAACCTTGCATTTTCCCTCCAGCCAGCTTGGAGTCAGGGCATGGGAGGTAGGAAATTCCATGCACTTCCAAACCACTGTCTAAAAGATGGAACTCAGACACAACCACATCAGTACACCTCTGGACATGTGGATACTCTGCCCAGAAGAAGAAGGACTGCTGTAATGCTCAAGGACTGCCACTCTGCTGGACTGCACTCTGCTGGACTCCTGCTTTGCTGTGCTGACCTTCTGCGTATTGCCCTCCTGCCTGGGGGAGAATGACTGGACCTGAAATTCTTGAACCCAGAGTGGCACCAAGGGCAAGTTGGCTGACCTCCTGATCTGAAGCCTAGGGGATATAACAGGCTTTGAACAACCTTGTTCCTGCACCTGGACTCTGTCTTCTGTGAGTCTACAATGCCAAGTGGTGCCACCCCTTTCCTGGTTCCTTGGAAGTGGGTCTAATGTGCTCTGCCAGCCTGTGGATCTAGTAGAATTAACACATCTTCTTTGCTGTGTTTGCAGTCCGGAGCAGAACTGACTCATTGCCGCTTCTGCAAGGATTGGATTACTCGCAAAGACTCGCATTACTGCCACAGTCCGCATTGCCTTTTGAACTGCTGCTGTAAGATGCAGCCTCAGCGTAGGTACTCGTATCTTTCATTAATGGCAGCCTCAACGACTACACCAGACTCCGCAGTGCAGTCTATCAGCTCCTCTGAACCGACACATCACCCCAACTGTGCAACGCATCCCTGACTCCGGACTTCACATCTCAAGCCCTCATCGATGTATGCTCGACATTGATGCAACAGGACCTCGTAAAGCAGCCTTGCTGCAACTCAGATCAAACGCATCATTTCGGCTGCACAATACATGTCTGAAGTGGATCCTCATGAAGTTCCGCAAACCCAGTTTTAGGGACTGTGTTCAATGAGTTTAACTAGGTCCCTGTAGCCAGCCTGTGCTCCATTGTGGTTGGCACAGTCCAGCATGACCATATATCCAGAATTGATGCTTTATGTATTTTGAGGCCATTTTCTATGAATGCTTTAAAATTCAATATCACTGGTGCTACTCAATGATTTTTTGTCATTTTGGTCTTGTTTTATTTAATAAAGTCAGCTCTATTTTTCTAACTTGGTGTGGGATTTTTTGTGTATGGTGTTTTCACTGTTTTACTGTTTGAAGTGTTGCACAAACACATTGCCTCTAAATTAAACTGCACTGTTCTGTGCCGAGCAGCCAGGGGGTTGATCACTGGTTAATTTGCGGTTTGCTTGTGCCTTGCCCTGACAAGGACTGTTGTTGTCACTTGGTCAGGGCTTACACCCCAGTCAATCAACAATCTATTTTTTTACAGCACTTTTTTACTGTATTTAAATGGCCTTTGCAAATATGTGTAACGCTGCTAAGGATTTGCCCTATTTTGGAAAATGTTCACTGCCAGTACTGTTGCATGCAAATGATGCAGTCTCAATTGCAAGAACAGGTAATGAGCTTCAGATTTTACTTGATGCTTTTAGCTCTTTTATGTATCATTTGGGCCTAAAAGCAATTCTAAATAAAATCTTGGTCATTACTTGCAGACAAAAAAACCTGAATATTAATACTTTCTTATCAAAGGAGCTGAGGTGATGAAAGTGCATACGTTTCTTTGTTTAGGTATCCTAAATGGCTCTGCAATAAAATGGGATCCTCTGGTTAAAGAAGAGCACATTATGTGAAAGGATCCATTGAGAATATTTTTTGCTTTGCATGAAGATTGGTCGATCAACTGATTAAGGAAATTATCCAAATTTACAATAGCAAAACAGAGGCAATTGACTGCTATGGCACAGGGATCTGGGGGTAGGCATCTGACGGTGCACTTGCACAGATCAGCTACAAAGGGTGGAAGCAAAGGCCCTAATTTATACTTTTGGTGCAAAACTGCTCTAATGCAGTTTTGCACCACAAAGTTTAGCACCGGCTTGCACCATTTCTGTGCACCAGCCGAGCACCATATTTATGGAATGGTGCAAGCCGGTGCAAAGGGTAGGCTAGCATTAAAACAAATGATGTTAGTCGGGTGGGGCCGGCAGTATGGAAGAGGGTTTTGCACCAAAAATTACATTAGGCAGGTTAGAGTAAAAAAAATGACTCTAACCTGCCTAGAGTCATTTTCTGATGCAAAACCATCCATACCATATGACTCCTGTCTTAGAAAAGACAGGATTCATGCCCACCACCCTAATGGCCAGCACAGGGGACCAGGGTCCGTGGGGCATGGCCATTGCATCCAGTGCCATGTAGGGGGGCCCATTTCAGGGCCCCCAATGGCACTTAAACAAAAATACTTACCTGTACTTACCTGGGATGGGGTCCCCCATCCTCCTCTGTCCCTAGGGTCTGGGGAGGGCACCTGTGGGCTTGTTTCATGGTGCCTAGTGCCAAATTATACATATGGAGTAAGTACGCACCGAATTTGCATCCCAAAATTATGCAAACTCAGTGCAAAACAAGCATAAATATGCCCCAAAGTTTTTGAGGAGAGTGCTTGCTCCCCCTCAATCTTTCTCCACTCTAACGTGTCACCTGTAGAACGGGCTGGAGTATTGGGAGGACAAAATTAAAATGAGCCCTTTGCTACTTTTGCTGAAAGTTTGGGGAACAACCGAAGCAAGGTTTTCGAGGTTGATCAATTCTGATTGTCTATCCTTTGACAATGCAGATGCTGTTCCTTGGCTTGTGTATGTAGAGACAACTTTCATTAGTCTCAGCTTTTCAGAGCTCATTTTTAACCCTGAAAGCATAGGAAAAGAATACAAGGCTCTAGTTAAGGAAGCTTTTATTAATTACCAACAAGTGTTCAGCTTTTCCAAATTTGGCAACACAAAGAGTGGAAGTTATTATCAATTAATTACATTGCCACTGGGCTTAGAATGATGTCTCATTTGTATTCCTAAGCCTCAGCATAGATTCCTTTTAACCAAGCTTTGTTTTAATATGATTCACTTTTTTGTCACATTTTCTACACAAGGCTCCTGGTTTGCAGAACTACCTAAATGCCCTTGTACCATTGTAACAACGCTTCAGACCAAAGCACTGTCCATTTTATACTTTTTTTGTGCATTTTATGAGACTCATCGGAAATGTTTTATAGTACTTGCTTCAAAGGATGATAATATTAGACAGTATAAAGTAGCATTAGTGTTTCTGCGGAAATTGCGTTCCCCCCGGCTTTGTTTGGCAACAATGAACTTTATTAAAAGTACTGTGACTGCCAGAAAGAGCTATGGAGTGGTGGTTGGCATTCAAATTATGCAAATTGCTGTTTATATGTATGCTAGATGAAATGTACTTCGTTTAATTTTGAGAAATGTTCTTTATTGCAAGCTCATTTTTAATTTGTTTGCTTTTGTGGTTTGTTTTAAGCCGAATAAAGCTGATTTTGACTGTGAATACACTTCAGCTACAATAAATGTGTGAGATTATCAGTACATAAACAGTGGCAGGAGCTGTGCGGATGTATTCTAAAGCTGAATGCAAATTTAGGAGCAGTTCTACATTTTAGCATTTTATTATCATTGTAATGTGTTATAAAAAGATAAATTGCAACACTCAAATTCTCACCATATTGAAAGATGTCAAATCCCTTATGACAACGCTAATCCACACACTGACATTCATGACCATTGTGTAGATCGCCAAGATAATGTGAAATCAAATCAAAGCTTTTGTTTTTTAACAGTATATTAAAGTAGCCTCATTAGGCTAGTCAATACCTGCCAGTCAATGAAATAAAAAATTGAATGATTTAGGGAAATGATTCCTTAGCAATCCAAAACATGATTCCATTCGACTATTCCTTATCAGTTAAAGGGTTTCATTTTACTATAGATGTAGCATAACCTGGTAATCATTCATTTTGTGCTACTCAGATGAACAGCCAAGTAACATGTTGCCATGGTTCTGTTTGCCCCTTAATTATGACTAGGGTATGTTTTAAGATCTGACAATTAATTGTGCAATTCCAATAAGCATGATTCACTTGATTCTGCAAATTAGCAAAACCTATTTATATAAACAATACAGCTTTTATGGGAAGTTATCAGATGCCTCGTGGACTTTCTGAGGTCTGCTTAACCCCATGTATTTGTATACTTTTTTGTTAAAAAGAACATGATCTCCCCAATAGCCCTTGTACTTCAAGTGGATGTCTCTGTGTCTGTGCCAATGACACAGATGGTACTTTTCGATAATGCGAAATTTGATCACTGCGGAAAAGCTAACATTTCCCTCTTAATGTGTGCTGATTCCTCAAGTAGATTGGTGGTATACTGAAATTTGGTAGCAATATCACTTTCATACTGAATGTTAAATACAAACTTGTGATATTTAAACAGATTTTTAGCGAACTAAAATGCAAGGGTTCGTCAACAGATGTCATCAACAACAAACTCCTTTCTTTCCATGATAATCTAACAATAGTACATGATTACAGGCTTTACCACAGCACAACAGCAATCCATCTTCACTGGCCTTCTACCATATGTTTATCACAAAAAAATAAGATGTTTCTGTAGAAAACGCACTAGGGCCTGCTTAATGCCTCCATTTTTGTAATGCACATTTCTAACTTAGCATTTGTTTTCTGTTTGTCACATTCTACATGTGTAGGAAGCTGGCTCTGTATATACTACAGTATATTAAAGTGAGATATAGTTTGCACAGAGTCCAGGGGTTCCCCAGAGGCTTAAAAGAGGCCAAAATAGATAATACTAATGCTCTCTTTTGTGGTAGTGTGGTCGAGCAGTTTGGCTGGTCAGAAGGTAGTGCGAAGCATTTATTGTAAACACACAGACAATAGAAGAAGCACACACTCAATGACAACTACAGACCAATGGTTTTTATATATCAAAAGTACCTTTTCTTAATTTATTTTTAGAACCACAAGATTCAAGTTGCAGGTAAGTACTTCAATAGATTCGTATTTCACACATGTATTGACTGTACTTTGTTTGAAATCAATAAGTTGTACAGTTTTTGACATATTGACAATAATCTGTTTTCAGAAACAGTTCCTGAGGGGAAGAAAAGTTAGATCTGTTTGCAGATAAGTACAACACCTACAGTTCCAGTCTCTAGGGGGGGTTAGTAAGTCCAAAGGGGTTCAAGTTAACACCAAACACCCACCACCAGCAACACAGGGCCGACCGGGTGCAGAGGTCAAAGAGTAGGCAAAATTTACGTGGGCTCCTATAGAGACTGGGGGCACTTGGTTTCAGATCTGCAAGCAGGTAAGTACCTGTGACTTTGGAGGGCAGACCTGGGGGGTTTAGAGGAGCACGGGGGGGCACAAGTAGGCACTAAACATACTTGACAGAGCACACTGGCACTAGGGCGGCTGTGTGCCGGGTGCAAACAAAGCATCAGGTCTCCAATGGTTCTCTATGTGGGGACCCCGGGGGTCACTCAGATGCTGCAGGCGAGGTCCAGGATGTCGTCTCGGGCAAACCACAGGCTGGACAGGGAGGAGAATCACCAGATGAACGCTGCTGCACTGGAGATCGGGTTCTCCAAGGCCTGGGGGCTGCGGTGCTGTGTCTTTAGGTGTCTGATATCTTTGTCTGGAGCTTTCACGGTCAGGGGGGTCCTTGGGATTCCCTCTGCAGGCGTCGTTGTGAAGGGGTGGAGAGGTCAACCCAGGGTGGGCACTTGCTCAGAACCACTAGAGAATCCTCTCTTGCTGGTTGGGCCACCTGTACAAGAACTGTGGGCGTCGGGTGCAGAGTGGTCAGGACTCACACATTCGGAGTGGGGTTGGAGTCCTTAGTTGTTGTTTCTTCTTTGGTCAGGGCCGCTGTCCACAGGAGTTCTTGGTACTTTCAGGTGCAGAGCAGTCCTCTGTAGCTTGGCAGGTGTCGCTGGTCCTGCTGGATGTGTCGCTGTGCTTGTACAGGTTCATTTGAGCAGGAGACAGGCCGGTAGGGCTGCGGCCAAATCAGTTGTCGCCTTCTGTCTTCTCTGCCTGGGGTGGCCACTCCTCCCTGTTTTCCCTAACTTTCCCACCGGACTTGCCGCCAAAAAGTAGAGCTTTGTCCAGGTGGTGGGCAACTCCACTAGCTGGAGTGCCCTGGGGCACTGTAATCTGAGGCTGGAGCCTTTGAGGCTCACTGCCAGGTGCTACAGATCCTGTAGGGGGGAGGTGTGAAGCACCTCCACCCAGGACAGGCTTTGTTTCTGGCCACAGAGTGCATAAAGGCTCTCACCCCATGTGGTCAGAAACTTGTCTGAAAGTGACACGCTGGCACAGACTGGTCAGTGCTGCACTAGCAGTTTGGCTTACATACAGGGGGCATCTCTAAGATGCCCTCTAGGTGCATTTTTCAATAAATCCCACCCTGGCATCAGTGGGGGGGTTATTGTGTTGAGAAGTTTGATATCAAGCTTCCCAGTATTCAGTGAAGCCATTATGGAACTGTGGAGTTCGGAATGTCAAACTCCCAAACCATATACTCAATATGGCCACACTGGAATTACAATGTCTAAGAATGGACTTAGACACTGTAGGGGCATATTGCTCATGCAGCTATGCCCTTACTTGTGATTTAGAGCACCCTGCCTTAGGGCTGTAAGGGCTGCTAGAGGGGTGTCTTACCTATGCTACAGGAAGTGGTTTGTGGGGATGGAACCCTGAGAGGGGTGTCATGTCCACTTTGTATTTTTTCTTCCCACCAAAACACACAAGCGGCACAGGCAGTGTGCATGTGCTTGATGAGGGGTCTCTTAGGGTGGCATAATATATGCTGCAGCCCTTGAGTACCTTCCCTGGCCACAGGGCCCTTGGTACCATGGGTACCTTTTACAAGGGACTTACCTATGTGCCATGGGTGTGCAAATTGCAGAAACAAAGGTATAGATTTTGGGAAGAAACACTGGTACTGGGGCCTGGTTAGCAGGATCCCAGCACACTTTCAATCAAAGTTGGCATCAACATTAGGCAAAAAGTGGAGGGGTAACCATGTCAACAGTGGCACTTTCCCACAACATGGCTTTCTCGTTTTGTGATGATGTACTGAGAAATCATGGTACATGTTGCTTGTTCCTCGTGAGCCATCTAATCTGTACACTCTGTCCACTCTGTTCAAGGCTGAGCACAAAGAAAATGATGCCTGAACATTTTGATTGTCTGTGGAGACAGCGCTCGTTTATAGACATGTCACATAATCGAGTTTGCACCTCTGACACAATATGACTTGGAGAGTTCCTGTATTATAAAAACGCTCTGCGTCATATGTGCCGGATGAATACTTCTGTTGGGCTTATCCTGGAACTTGGCATCGAGTGCCCGAAATGCAGCTTGGCTGACTCTGTTGCTGATCCTGAATCAGATCTCTACCCTTCACCAGACCAATAGATTGCACTGCACCAGATTGGTTCTTGACATCCTGGTACATCTCACCCAGGTATTGGGGTTTGGGTATTCCCAATAGATCTGTCAGAGGGTGCTCCTACTATACTCCCAGCAGTAGAGGTAGGTACATACATAAGCACAGAACCATGGTTGAACTCTTTATCTTTTTCTCTATCTTTGTAATGCTGATTATCATGCTCTGTCTCATTTGCCTAATAATCACAGATCATGTTTTTTATGCAAGATTTGGATTATTGCAGTGAATGTTATTAATGTAATTTTTTCACATTGTTTTGTGTGTCTAATCTTCAGTACTCTAAGTGACAAAGAATGGATAGATTTGTTACCATGATTTCCTTTGGAATCTGAGTAGTCATGTTCAAGAATGTAGAACCCATCTTTTATCCTGTGGGTAGGAGTTCAGATGGAGCAATGTGAGCTAGCTAGGAATTGTGTCAAGATTTCCCAATGGGATATGCAGACTGTTTGCCTATACTCTAATGTCTATGTTGACCAACTGCACAGTCCTACTTTATTCGCAGGAACCTTATCCCATGGTACCACCAACTTTCTAGGTCAGGTACCCAAGTGTTCCCTTCTCACCTTTTAAGGAGATTTCCATTGTGTTATGATTAATCCTCCCCAGCTTAATAGGAAACCCCTATTTTAGTCTGTAGGTTGTTGAAGTTTGAACATTTAAAAGGATAACCCCGATTTAGTGTTCACTCTCTGAATCCAATTCTTAAATATGGTGATTCCAGTTAACTTTCCGGTTAACCATAGGCATGCATTCAGAACTTATTTGGCACAACAAGGTCTCCCTAACACAGGTGAAGTTACTTTTGTGGAAGAAGCCCGCAAAGCTTATAAATGTGAAGTGTTTTATTCATGGATCAATTTTCCTGTAGTAGACGCAAACACACAGACATTTCATACTTACACTGATGTGGCAGCACCTAATCAATACAGACCATATCAGCACTTTGAAATATCATGAACATATCAGGAACATCACAATCAGTTCTAAAGTGCCCTTCTACATGTGTTACAAAACTCAAGATTGGATCCCCTCAGTAATGATGAGGTGACCTGGATAGTAATGGCCAGTTATACACTATATCACAAAATAGCAGCATTGAATGCTAATAAACTCTGTCTGTTCCAAGATTATAAAGATGTTTGACTCAGTTTGTTATGCAAATAATAACAATGGTTACAGTGAGGGCTTTCGAAGGTGTCCAGCCATAGTAAGTTAGTTATACAATAATGGGTAAGGTTCCCACCAAACAGGAAGAGATTCCAGTTTGGATTGCTCAAAAAAGTCAATCAGCTTGAAGCAGCAGGTTCCCTCTGTTGAAGATTGTGCCATCTGTGGCACAGTCTTTGCTACCATATATACTATTACTCATGGTACACCATCAATAGCTGTTTTGCTGGAAGTGCTAAAACAGATCCAAAATGAATACAGGGCTGCTCCTACTGTGGACACTGGAATGAAATGTATTTGTAAATTTGCCTCAGTTTCCTCATTTATATTAAGCACTATTAAGGGGGAGGCAGCTGCTTTGGCAGTTCACCAACGACTCGCTCAAGTTCCTGTGCATTGATTACAAACGTAAGATGGCAGAAATTATCAGCCACACCTACAAATCTGTAGGTCAAGATAATTTGGGACCTCGGCCTAATAAACTACAGCCTAATAACAAAGCTGACCAAGACAGTTCTAAACTGGCATCAGAGTTCTCTAAAAAAAAAAGCTGGGACAAGCAATCAAAAAATAAAGACAGAATAAAAACACAGGCTGGATGTCACTGGAGATCTGCCCCATAGAAGGAGCCCACTAAGAAATTATATAACTTGTGTAACTGTGATACATTAAAACACCCTGACAGGTATCAGTATACTGATACTCGTCCTTCTCGTTCCTTTCAGGACATACCAGACAAACACTCTGATAGAGGAGGATGGTCCAAGCGCCGACATGAAAAGTATTTGAAACTGAAAACAGACTTGCAATGCTAATTTGACATCATCATAAAAATAGAAGAGACATGTCCACAACAAAAACCCCAATTCAAGAAGTAGAAAGTGGCAGGTATTTCTGTTAAATATCCCACATATACTGAGAACACTCCTAATCAAGACATGGGCCTTGGCACTGCTAGACGACGCAGCAGAGGTCACAGTAGTTCACTAGATTCTTCAAGAGTTTCTGGTTTCGAGAGAAACTGGTATATTCATACCTGTTGAAACACCAGATCAGAGGGTGAGTAAATCTGAGCAGACTATATAAATTGGACAATCAAATTGAGGACTATATACTGCGCACTATTAAAGTGATCTTCTGGGAAAAATTAACATACAGATATGGCATTCTCTTTGTTGAAATAGGTAGGTCACCTGAGTTTGTTAGGAAGGTTCCACAAGGAGAAGATGCAATACTACTGTCCTTCTCAGTTCTTATTCCCGAAGCAGTTAAACCAGCGTACGCTAAAGATTGCGCTCCTGCATAAGCCTCTCCATTGTATCACAATCATGTAGGTTGTGACAATGATTTTGATACTGTTGGGATTTGCCAAATATGGCAACAAATTAAATTTTAAAAAATCAAAAATTGCTTTTCTTAGGGACCTGTTTCTAGGATGCAAATTATCCAATGAAGGCAAATGCATTGCCCCGTACTTCCTAGATAAGTGTGCGCCTTTACAACTACCAAATACTATAAAGAAACTACAGTCACTGTTAAGCTTCTTAAATTTTGGTAGAACATACATACTAGATTGCGGACAACAGATTAAACTTCTATATGACTTCATTAACCCCAATTTTTCCAGTACACATTGGACACTTGAACGCACACACAATTCTAAAATCATGACAGACTGACATGCCAGCATTTAGACACTTACACACTTGTGCCAACATAGCAAATTTGGTGATACGTGTCATTGCATGTTCCACTAGCTACAGCTATGTCATCTTCAGCGATGGAGAGGCAGTGCCCATTGCATACAAATCGCAGCTCTTTTCAAAATCTGAAATGTATATGCATCCACTGACAAAATATTGAATACAGTTCAGACAGCTGTGATAAAGGAAAGACCACTGGCTCAAGGGAAATGCATTATTCTTGTAACTCTCAACCCAGCCCTAGGTACTGTTACCAAGGTGAGTGTCCAGAATGCAAAAGCCTTACATCCAAGATAGCTACAGCATTGCACTTCCTTGACTGATGGAGATTATGTCTTTGATCCAACTTGGCAGACGCAAGAATGTTTTGAATATGAACAAGAATACCCTGTGCCAACTGACGTATTGTCTCTTAAACAGTCTGATTATGTAATCTATACTGATGGTTCAGTGCTTCCAGCAATAGGCACCAAACAGCAATGCTCCATTGTGCGCACAGCAGTGTGTGGTGTCATAAAAAATGGCAGATTCCAGCCTATAGACACATTTACTCATCTATAGGGGATAGCACAGCTCATTGGGCTGAATTAAAAGCACTAAGTCTGGCACTTTAGAATACCTTTGGCGAATCCTGAATTCGCCACACTAGTAGTATGCAATGCATTTTACAGATTTTTCCCGTTTCCGATGGAATTGTATGGGATAAGGTCCTGTTTGATATTTTTGGTCCTACAGAAGCTCTTCAAATTCCTTATTTATTTAAAATATCAATAGATGACCTTATTGTCTCGGGCGCTATCTTTGATAAATGGGATGTGATTACAGTAAGAAGTATTCTGTCTGAGTTAGAAAGTTATTCCGTATTTGAAGATGAAGACTTCTATCTGAATTCTGCTAATTATGGTAAAATGTTTTGTTACCATCATTATGCTCACCATTGCCTACAGAGGGCTTGTTCCCCTGTGCAGTTTTTAATTACACACAATGGGAACATTGGCCAACAACACTAGTAGCAAGTTTAAAAACATGCCTTAGAAAGTTTGCATATTTTTCAGGACATAATCACCTGTACCCTTCTTCATATTATTATAAACTTACCACTTCACAAGCAAATAAACACATGCTTACACAAACTAAATTTGATTTATTCTGATTCATTTAGATCTAAATTAACCCTTACAAGGTTAAGAATAGTGGAAAAATAATATTGATCTGAAATCTATTTGGGGAACACGTAATTGGAAAGTATGGGGTACAGAGGCATAATTTAGAGCATGCATAATACCATGCCAAATGATTTTCCTGAACAAAAGAGTGCAACAAACAACATGTATGGATCTGGATAATATTAAAGATGTGACTACTTCAAGCATACCCTCTATTGCACGTTTTGAGAATTGGCAACATTTTGCAAACTATTCTGTAGATAAATTAAATTAAATGATACAGAATGGTATTCTTCACTTTTAGGTCAATTCGGGTGGTTAGTGTGCTGCCATTTGTGTGGTTAGTGTGTTACTATGTGGTTAATGGTTGTCATGCACACTTTTTGAACTGCACTTTGGGTTTTAGAGCTAGCAGACCAGTCCCTTCACATTTACAGTCACAACATTCAGGGGTAGTGACTACTTTCACTGTGACAAAGTTTTGCCAACAACGGTTACAGCATTCCACCTCAGCTGCAGTAAAATAACATCTATCTCTCCTTCCTGAGGACATGGATTTACAAGATTTTTAGTTAGGTCCTAAAACACCACATTAAAAACACTTCTTATTTGCTATATGTAACGAGATTTGGAAAATTTCCCAGCAAGATGTTGCTGAACACTCAAGAAGATTTATAGGCAAACTTTTGAAAAAATCTTTGCTGTTGTAGATAATGGTATGATTACTCTGTCAATTCAAATTGACTCTTTGCATAATAATATGTCATCTGCATTCGGTATTACACAGAATGATTTGTTTTTGTTGCACATGGACAGAACAAGCTGAGGTCCATTATGCAACTGAGTTGGACACTACCAGTTTCAAAAACAATTTGTGTCCCATGGAAATACCTGAACACATCAGAATTGGTTTTGTCATTCAATTAATTTAACATGCATACAGATAGTTATGGCAATAAAGATGCAACTTACACCATGCTTAATATTGGACTTATAGAGAAGTTACCCTTTTCAGTAACAAAACTCCATCAGCTGTATGGCTTATTCTTGGGTTTATCACGTTAGCAATACCTACATCTCAGCTCACTTCCTGTGTAAAACAATCAAGTAGGTACTTTGTTTGGCAACTCATTATTTTGTAAGGAGATCACACTGCATGGCACATGCAAAGCGTCTATGGTGCAGTTAGAGTGTTAGCTGACAGGCACACCACTCTCCTTGAATCACCCAATGTTCTGATTGATCTTGAATGGGACTTATTTGGTCCTGAATGATCACGGTTGTTGTGGGACGAAGCAGGTGTCCTGTATGTGTTGACGATCTCCAGTGTTGCAACCTGCTGTACAGCAGGTAGTAAGGAAGAGTACAATTCGGCCTTCCATCCCTATTTTTAGCATGAATTTTGATGAGATGAGCAGACTGAAAGCCTTATTATTTCAGAAGGACGTTGCTTTGAGATCTGCTAGAGAGTCCCTTGACCTCCAAGTTGCAAGGTCTTCTGCTAAAGTACATTCGCTACTATGTACTAATTTGCCCCAGAATTTTGGTGAAAGTATTCACCGGATACTTAATGCTTCCAACAGCACAGGGATAGTACACTTTTATAAAGTGATTGGGTCAGGGTTTACGAGTACATTCCTGATAGTTTCTGGATTGATCCCATTCTTTCTGCACTCTTTGGCTTCCAGTTTTTTTGGAGGGATATCAATTGTGCTTTACCTGGTCATCACTACCTTGGTTTTGTTTTTTCTGCTCCACAATGGATGTTCCACCACCATGAGACCAAATAGTGATGAGTCTGCCACATGTCCTGCTGTGTTGTGAACATATGATACAGTGCTTTGGAGTGTCTCTGCTCCAGGAATAGAACATGAATTGGTCACTGTTGTTTTGACCAGTTGGGTTACCATGTGTGCAGCCAAAGTACCACTGTCTGCTGTGCTTGTTTGATTGTGCACTGGACCTGTGTTTGGACACATAAATGGTTCAATCTGTGGACATTGACCTGTATCTGAGTTTGTTGAGGACCTGCCTTTAGTGTTGTCCCATAAGAATGCCTTCACTGCTGGATGCATATTATGAGCCTTCTTTTCTAGTTAATATGGACATTCTGGCTCCTGGATTCCTGGAATTTGGTTCTAAAAATGTGGCTGCAAAATTGGATGTCTTGCCTTCACTTCAGCATTGGCTTATTTGGCTTGATCCAATTATTTCTGTTCTTTGGAATTTGCTACTTAGGCCTCGGTGGATCTGTTGTCTGTGGTTTCGGGTTCTCTCATGGATACCATTGACTCTGGAAATGGAAATATGGCAGAAACCTCCTAGATAATGATTTGGCCCCTTTTGTTCTTAATTACCTTATTTCCATTCATTTCCTTGGCTTTTAATTGTCGTATTTTTTTAGACATGTGGTTGTCATTTGTATATTGTTTTTAGTAGATTTTTAGAATCATTTTTATATTCCTGTTTTAGCTATTCTTGTCTCTCATGCCGGGAGGGGTAGTGAAAGCACATTAGGGCCTGCTTAGTGACTCCAATTTTTAAGGCATGTTTTCAACTTAGCATTTGTTTCTGTCTCTAACCTTCTACATGGCTTTCTCGTTTATGTGATAATTTACTGAGAAATCATGATTCATTTTGCTCGTTCCTAGTAAGTCATCCAATCGGTTCACCCTGTCTAAGGCTGAGCACACAGAACACAATGACTGAAAATTTTGATTGTATGTGGAGACAGCTCTGTGTTTAGAGACACATCACAACATCGAGTTTGCACCTCTGACACAGTGTGACATGGAGAATGCCTGTGTTATAAAAAGTGGCTTTGCACTATGCGCACCAGAGGAGCACTTCTGCTGAGCTTATCCTGGAACTTGGCACACAGTGACCGTAAGGCAGCTTGGACAACTCCGATGCTCATCCTGAATACGGCCTCTACCCTTCACAGGGCCACTAGCTTGTGCCACACCAGACTGGCTTCTCTGTGTCCCGGCACATCTCACCCGGGTATGGGGATTTGGTTTCTCCCAATAGATCTTGCAGAGATTGCTGGTGCTCCAACTATGATCTCAGCAATATAGGTAGTTACAGATAGGATTTCCTGCATAATCTGAGAACTATGGTTGAACTATTTATATTTCTCGCCATCTTTGTATTTCTGTTGCCATGCTCTGTCTTGTTTGCCTAATAATCACAGCTCATGCTTTTATGCAGGAATAAGATTATTGTAATAAATGTTCTAAGCAACATTTTCACATAGTTTCTTGTGTCTAATTTTGGGTACTCGAAGTGACAATAAATGGGTAGATATTTTACATGATTTACTTTTGGAATCTGAGTATTCATGTTTGAGGTTGCGGAACCCACCTGTTATCCTGATTTTAGGGGTTCAGATGGGGCACTCTGATTTGGCTAGGAATTGTCAAGATTTCCCAATGGTATATGTGGACTGAATCCCTATCCCTTGATATTTATGTTGCCTGAATACACAGTCATACTTTATTCGTAGTAACCGTATAACATTTTCTCAATTAAACTATCAAGCATACAGTGGTACATTGACAAAAATAGGCAGTGTTACGGTAGGTAAAACAATATATACCCCCTCCTAATTGGTACTAACAGGGATTTTCATAGTGCAAACCTTCTACCCACATGATTTGTCAGAGAGAGGATAACTAACACAACAAAAACCTGCCTACTAATGTAATTTGTGAGATTGAAAATGCCTGCATATACATTTTCTCACAGTATAATGACAATCCACCTGACAAGTCTCTTGACTTTAATATATGTGTTGCGCAATATATGTCAGGTCACTGCCACTTGTCACAACTGTTCATAATAACCCATCGTACCTATGGCATTTGATAATTGACATCATTGACCTATAACTAATACAGGCCTCCTGTACTGAGTATAATGCTTTCTCATGAGACATAAATAAAGAAAAAAACACTCTTTTTCAGTGGAAGCACACAACTTCTACACCATAAAATTCTATAGTTAAGATAGTCAACATGAAGGCACAAAGGTGGTCATTCTGACCCTGGCGGTCTTTGACCGCCAGGGCGGAGGACCGCGGGAGCACCGCCGACAGGCCGGCGGTGCTCCAATGGGGATTCCGACCGCGGCGGTAAAGCCGCGGTCGGACCGGCACCACTGGCGGGGTCCCGCCAGTGTACCGCGGCCCCATTGAATCCTCCGCGGCGGCGCAGCTTGCTGCACCGCCGCGGGGATTCCGACCCCCCCTACCGCCATCCAGATCCCGGCGGTCGGACCGCCGAGATCCGGATGGCGGTAGGGGGGGTCGCGGGGCCCCTGGGGGCCCCTGCAGTGCCCATGCCACTGGCATGGGCATTGCAGGGGCCCCCGTAAGAGGGCCCCTACATGTATTTCACTGTCTGCTGCGCAGACAGTGAAATACGCGACGGGTGCAACTGCACCCGTCGCACAGCTTCCACTCCGCCGGCTCGATTCCGAGCCGGCTTCCTCGTGGAAGCCTCTTTCCCGCTGGGCTGGCTGGCGGTCTGAAGGCGACCGCCCGCCAGCCCAGCGGGAAAGTCAGAATTACCGCCGCGGTCTTTCGACCGCGGAACGGTAACCTGACGGCGGGACTTTGGCGGGCGGCCTCCGCCGCCCGCCAAGGTCAGAATGAGGGCCAAAGTTCTTTTAAAATTAATCAGTTAAGGTCAGGCGACAGCTGTGCTGCAAAGGTATTACATACATATTTTCCTGCATAATACTACTGTATCTAACCACCCTTTGCTTAATAGCACTTGTCCATTACATTTCAAAATGTCCCCTCTTTTTTGTCTCAAGAATCAATGTGTACCAATTTACATAAATATGTCAAAATAAAATAAATGTGTTCCTTGAAGCTACTCTATAGCATGTTCACAATTACTAAAAACAAAATAAACTATTAGCTGATCCTATCTCCTTTTTTTCTCTTCATGTGAGTTCCTTACTGTTAGAAATTGGGCCTCTAGTTGGCAGAGGTATACACCCTTGTCCAAGTAGGGACCACAATCCTAGTCAGGGTAAGTCACACCACAGTCCAAATTATCCTGTGCTCACCCTCTGGTAGCTTGGCACGGAGCAGGCAGGCTTAACTGAAAAGGCAATGTGTAAAGTATTTGTTTAATAACTCATACAGTAATATAGTGAAACCACCACACAGAGTACTCCACACCAGTTTAGGAAAATAGATAATATTTTTCTGAATGAAATAACACCAAAACAACAAAAATCCAAAGTGCACAAGTCAAGATATCACTTTTTAAAAGTTTGAATGAGTTTCAATCCTTCAGAATCAGTGGTTCTATCCGTCTAACACACAGTACCTGGGATGTGTCAAACATAACTACACACAGGGTTGCAGAGGAGGAGATGCATAAGGTGTTGAGTCTGATTTTTCGGCATGGCACAGATAACGCGCTCTTTCTTTCCACACTGCAAGGAGATGTGTTGATATCCAGGAGCGCAGGCTTGGTTCGTCACTGCTATGTGGGGATATTTTGACCGCCATGGACAATGAATTGAAAATCCTTGATGCAGTGGTAAGAAGGAGCAGGTGCTGCATCGATCCAGTAGGTGATGTGGTGATTTTGCAGCCGTGAGACAACTGCTGCATCAATTTCTGGAAGCATTGCAGTGATTTTCTAAAGCACAGGGATTTTCTTCTCTTTGGTGTCTTTGTGGCCGAAGGCAAGCTCAATTCAAGCCGTGGAGAGCACTTGTGGGGAAGGCAGAGTACTTCCAGCAGAGTTAGGGGCCAGCAGGAAGCAGGGCAACAAGCAGGGCAGCAGATCTTCTCAGTAAAGCAGGCAAGATTAGTTTTTTGGGCAGCCAGGCAGTCACTCCGACAGAGTCCAGGCATAGGTTCAGAAGTGTATATTTTGGTGGGGTCAGAGACCCAGTATATAGTAAAAAATGTCTTTGAAGTGGGGGAAACTTCAAAGAGTGGTTTTGAAGTGCAAAAGGTCCCCTTTCTATCCAGTCCTGTCTGCAGGATACCTGGGAAGGGTTGGTTATCAGTCCTTTGTGTGAGGGCAGGGCACTGGCTTTTGAAGTGTAAGGGAGAGCCTCTTTACCCTCCTTGCCTAGGGAGACCCATTCAGCATGCAGATGACTGCAGATGTGAGTGAGTGTCCTGTGTTTATGGCTGCCTTGTTAGAATGGACAAAGGGAGTTGTCAGCCAGCACAACCCAGACGTGGATTTAAGACAGGCTTAAGGCACAGATAGCAGTAAATGCAGAAAAAATGCCCACTTTCTAAAAGGGGCATTTCTAAAATAGTAATATTAAATCCAACTTCACCAATAAGCAGGATTTTCTATTACCATTCTGGCCATACTAAACACAAAAGGGCTACTCCTTTCTGATCAGAATCTACCACTTAGAAGTATATAAGTGCAGTTCTAATGCTGGCCTATGAGAGGAGAAGGCCTCAGAGTAGTGGAAAAATAATGTGTGTGTTTTCCACTACCAGGACATGTAAAACATATAAGTACATGTCCCTCTTTTTATGTACATGGCACACTGCCCTATGGGTGTTGAAAAAAGGGAGTTTTAGTCTTGGTAATTTGGTTTAAATGCAAAGTCGAGGTGGCAGTGAGACTGCACACACATGCCTTGCAATGGCAGGCCTGAGACATGGTTATGGCACTACTTAGGGGGGTGGGACAATCAGTACGGCAGGCCTACTAGTAGTATTTGATTTACAGGCCCCGAGCACCTCTAATGCTGTTTACTAGGGGTTTACAGGTAAATTAAATACGCCAACTGGGTGTGAGCCAATGTTACCATGTTTAGGGGAGAGAGCACATGCACTTTAGCACTGGTCAGCAGTGGTTAAGTGTGCAGAGTCCTAAAATCCGCAAAAACAGAGTCAGAAAAATGGAGGGAGGAATGCAAAAAGTTGGGAGATGAACACCTTAAGGCAGTCAGGTCAAACGCTTACAATAAATTAGATATTACTGCCTTTGATGTCACATGTGATCACAGTAGACCTCTGCGCATTTATGTACACATGTAAAATTCCCTAGTGAATTTATGATGAACTGTTCTACTCTGTCATTTTTATGGCTAGTCTGCAATCCTAAAGCTTTCATTCATAATTTTCCTACCGAATAACAAGGAAATGTCAAGATTTGCATCTCATATATCCATATTTTGCTTGATTAAATCTGCAGTTTCCATGCCACTGCCTGTAACCAGTACTGTGAAATGTCTAGATACCACACTTAGGGGCGTATTTATAAGAAAGTGTTGCATCAGTCCCAATGTGCGTCTTTTCTTGCATCACCCATGCCCCACCTATTGACATGATGGTTGTGCCGTAATTACAGTACAGCGCACCATGGTGGTCGTTAGGACAATAGAGTCATCATTTTTTACGCTATTGTGGCGCTTTACTACACTAGCATCAAAAATGTTGACGCAAGTGCAGCAAAACACAGGGAGGCCCATTGATTTTTTCGCTGCTCAGAACAGGCATTATTAATGATTGAAAAGATGGCACAGTGAAATGCTATAAATTTCACTATGCCATTATTTAGGGCCTCCTAGCGCAGGCATAATGTGGTACAAGGATTTACAAAGTGGCACAATGCAAGCATTGTGCCACTTTGTTAATATGGTGTGGGAGAAAGGCCTCCTTAATGTTAAAAAAAAGTTACGCTAGAAAAGAGCAAGGTGGTGCTAGGGGTTTATAAATATGCCCCTTTGTCCTGCAACTTCACTTTCTATTCAAGCTTCCAGAATTTGAAAAACAAATGAGAAAAAGCAACCTTGAACACAAAGTCAACAAGTCTCTATTATTATTAATGCTAGATGCAGATTGCAGGTACTTTCACCTGGTCCCAGCTGCATCATCCTGCTTATAGCATTTGATTACCACACTTCATTTTATAATCCTTCAGGTGCCAAATTTTCACCATACACTTTTCTAAACAATACAAAATTCCCTCCTTTGCTGTCACAAATCACCTCAGATCAGAGTTGCATTGGATGTCAATTCAAACAAAAGTATCTATCATGCAATATTTTGTTTAGTATGGCTTTTTTGTTTGCCACCTAGAAGAAACCTTCATCTTCTGACTCCTTTCCATAGCAATCTTCCATGAGAGTGCAGCTTACCCATTCTAATGCAGTCAATTTAGTGAAGGACCCCTGCTCCCTCCCTCCATATTCATATAACACATGATATAACTTAATTATCGGATTGGCTTTTTTGAACAGCTGGGGGCACCACACAGTTCCCCCTCTATTAACACATATTTTACCATAAAATATTGTGAGGTATCATATATGTGTCTTTTCTTTGGGGAGAGGGCAGTAGCACACTTACGCAACAAGTGAGATTCAAAAAGAATACTCCGATTGATGGTGTGCAATATACTAATGTTAAACAATGAGCATGGTGTGAAACTTTAATATGTTAAAGCATATACGGCTGCAGTGTTTAGCATGGCACACTCGATAAACTGGTACACTTGAGCTCCCAAACCTAAAGGATAAGGAAACAAAGGTACTATGGGGTAAGTATATCCATCCCGGATCACTCGATTTAAACAAGTTGGAAAGCTGTAAGCTGAGCTGATCCCAAGTCTCTTGGTTCCACAGCCTACGCAATTTAACCACTAGATCGCTTTTTACTTCTATGGTGTACACACTAACATATGCTGTTTTGTAAGTAAGTGTCTATGAATATTTTTTCTTCACAGTACCTACTGTTGGACATTGCCCTTTCTGCAGGGTCATCCCCAGACTTTTTGCTTTCCTCCTTCTATGTTTACTGGCTGCATTGTTGTTGGCTTTAGGACTCTGTGCACTTTACTACTGCTAAACAGTACTAAAGTGCTTGTACTTGCTCCTTAAAACATGAAAACATTGGCATTACCTACTTGGCGTCTTAAATTTACTTATAGGTCCGTAGTCAAGTGCAATACATGTGCCCAGGGCCTGTAAATTAAAGGCTACTAGTGGGCCTCAAGCACTGATTGTACTACCTACTTCTGTAGCCCTTTTAAAACGTTGCAGGCCTGCCATTGCAGTTTTGAACTGTCATTTTGACTTAGCAAAATAAACCATTTGCCAGGCCCTAACCTTCCATTTTAATACATATAAGTTACCACTAAGATAGGCCCTCGGCAGCCCCAAGGGCAAGGTGCAGTGTATGTAAAACAAATGGACATGTACTTGTAAGTTTTACATGTCCTGGTGTTGAAAAATTATTTAAATTGTTTTTCACCACTACAAGGCCTAGCTCTCCTATAGGTTAACATTGCAATTAACTTAATGCACTTCATAAGCTTAATTTTCAAACGGGAAGAGGTAACCCCACCAGGTTTGGTGTTTCTGAAGTCACGATTTAAAATCCTGACTTAGGTTGAAGTTGTATTTTAAATCGTAATTCTGAAAAGTCACATTTAGAAAGCTGGCATCTTCTTTAGCTGTTTGGTGCCCGCTGCCTGTCTCTGATCACATATCTGGGGTAGGGGGCAGCTATGCTTTGTGTATTCCCCATAGACAGCCACACACAATGGGAGCTTAGAAGTCACCTGTTGGGCCTTAATGGGCCATCCTGTGCATGATGGGAGGGAGGAGCTGGGAATAGCATCACACACACCTGAATAGGCTGTGCCCCGCCTACACACAAGGGGCTGCATAAACCCTTGTAGAGAGCCAGGGCATAAAAGGCAGGGACATTGTGTACTTCAAAGGCAAGTCTTTGAAGCCCTCCACCACACTTCAAAAGCCCAGCTGGGTATAAGTACTGGACATCTGACACCACCACTTTTTACACTTTTGGACCTGTGGGTACTCTGCCAGAAAGAGAAGGACTGGCTGGATTGCTTTTTCCTGGACTTCTGCTCTGCTGTGCTGACCTGATGCCCTCAGCCTGGGTGAGAAGAACTGGATCTGCATCACATGACCCCAGAACCCAGAGTGACTCCAAAGGCTAGTCGACTGGCCTCTTGATCTGAAGTCTCATGGACATAAAAGACTTCCAACCACTCTGCTTCTGCACCTGGATTCTGCCGTCTGCGAGTTTGCCAAGTAGTGCCCCCTGGAAATGGGCAGTAGTTTCTGGACTCTTGTAAGTATGCCTAAGGTGTTGCTTCAGCATAACTTATGCACGCTATTGGGCAGGAGCAAAACTGATGTATTGCTGCTGCTGTGTGGAGTAGAACCGAGGCATCACCACTACTGCATGGGTCAGAACCTTCGTAACAGACTCGCATCACAGCATCTTGGAACTGAACACCAGAACTGGTGGGACGCTGGCTACAGCCGCCCCTCCAAGTTCTCATGACACTGTGGGGTCTCCCTCAACAGATGGCCCTATGGTACAGGCTAGGCTCCCTTCCTGGTGTTCCCTCATGGAACCCTCCAGGACCTGGGACCGGATCTCGGGCACCTTGGGCCTCAACCCATCCCCATTCCCTCTCCTCTGAGACTGGACATTGGGTCCCTCACCCATCCAACTACACTGGGTCCTACCTGGGACACTACAATCCTTCCCTACCTCACCTGGTTGGGAAATACCTGGACAATTCTTCTCAGGAGCACCCCCAAATGCCTCTTCAGACTCTATGTAACTCACCCAGGAGTCTGCCTCCAGTGTAAGCTCCCTGGGGTCAGAGAACTCACACTCCACCTGCTGTTGGCTGAGCTCTGGAAAATAAGGACTAAACATATGTTCTCTAGCAATTACATCACTCAGCCCCTCACATGAATGAGCCAAAGTACCCTTCACTCAACCATCCAGTGACTCTGCTTTGAAAAAGCACCCCACATCACCCTCCTGAGACTGGTGAGACAGTACCTGACTGTCCCTGACACTCAACCCAAACTTTTCTGGGATGTCTTCACTCTCCATAACCAGGGCTTCTGCCTGGGGGGAACCCCTCTCCCTGTCACTCTCAACTAGAGTCAGTAGAGTGTCCCTCCCACCAGTAGGAATATGATTCCACATGCCAGTTCCCCAATCCACCTCAGGGACCCTATGCATTACTGGAGCTACCTCATACCCCTGAACCTCCTGATGTGTGTCAACTCCCTCCTTCAAGTAGGGCACCATGTCTCTGGGCATGTGCACTTCTTCAGCAGCACTGGATATAAAAATGTTGCTGCCACTATTCCAGCTGGACTCAGCCCTTAGGACTTCTAGCTCTTTCACCAACATAAGCTAACCTCAGCTCTTTCATCTCTAAGTCCCTCCTCATCTTGTTTAATTCCAACTGGTGAGCCTTCTCTGCCTGTCTGTCCTGCAACTCTTCAGGAGTCAGACCCTCAAAGGACCTACTGCCACCTCTCCTGGAGACCCACACCCAGGTGTAACTGGTACCTCCCCAACACCACTGTGTAGACTCTGCACTTCCTCACCCTCTGTGTGCCCCCCAGCCTCCTTGACTGTCACCCAGGCCCTCAGTACCTTTTGCTGCTCCCCCTTCCTGGCAGATCTCTTAAAGGGGCAGGCAAGATCTTCACACAACTGTTTCAATTGAGCACCTGAGTACCTCTTCAGTTGCCCTAATTCAAACACAGCTCCAGCTGTTGCATCTCCAGATTGAGACATGACGGTAAACAAGTGCAAAGTTCCAACATCAACAAAGAGGTCACCAAAAATATGGAAGTAGAACAAAAAGGAGTCCCAAAGAGAAAAAGCAAAATCACAAGACAAGTAGTATGTGGTCACGTAGTGGTCTGAAATCAAAACAGTAGTATACACTAAATTACTGTATGTCAAGTACAAATACAAGTCCAAATCCCACCGCTGACACCAATGTTAGAAATGGGGTCTTTGCTTGACAGTCAGGTTACCCCCTGTTCAAGCAAGGACCCTCACTCTTGTCAGGGTAAAAGAGAATCACCCTCAGCTAACCCCTGCTTACCCCCTTGGTAGCTTGGCAGAGAAGTAGGCTTAACTTCAGAGTGCTAGGTGTAAAGTATTTGTACCAACACACACAGTAACTTAATGAAAACACTACAAAATGACACAACACAGGTTTAGAAAAATAGGAAATATTTGTCTAACCAAAACAAGACCAAAACAACAAACATTCCACAATACACAAGTCAAGTTATCAATTAAAAATCAAAAAGAGTCTTTTAAGTAGTTTTAAACACACACTAGTGCTGTCAGCGTGAAATAGTACCTTGGGTGCGTCAAACATAACCCTGCAAGGGCGAGTGCGTGTCAAAAAGGGCTTGTGATGCATTGATTCCACTCACAAGCGGGACCTTGCATCGTTTCTCCTTTTGCCGGGTCGGGTGTGTCGTTTCTTCTCTCCGCAGGAGAGCGATGCGTCAATCCAGTCAGCGCTCTCGGGTCCGGGCATACCTTGCGTTGTTTTTCCACGCCCAGCAGCACTTCAGTTGGAAATCCAGTCGCACGAAGATCCGAAAACCCTGCAGCACGGATAGTGATCTCCCAGCCTCCATCAGCGATGCTGCACGTCATTTCTCCTGCTTCGCGCGTCGATTCTTCGGTCGCGTTTCCTGTGAGCGTCGATTCTCAGCTGCGGATCCAGCGGCGCATTGTTTCTTCAGCTGCAGATCAGAGTTGCGTCGATCTTTTCCCTGCAAGGCGCTCTGTGTGTGGATTTCCTTGTCTTTAGGCTACCAGCTTCTCCTTTCAGGGTCCAAGGAACTGGATGGGCACCACAGGGCAGAGTAGGAGTCACTGGCAGAGAGAAGTCTTTGCTGTCCCTGAGACTTCAAACAACAGGAGACAAGCTCTAAATCAAGCCCTTGGAGATTTCTTCTCAAGATGGAAGGCACACAAAGTCCAGTCTTTGCCCTCTTACTCTGGCAGAAGCAGCAACTGCAGGATAGCTCCACAAAGCACAGTCATTGGCAGGGAAGCTCTTCTTCCTCAGTTCTTCAGCTCTTCTCCAGGCAGAGGTTCCTCTTGTTTACAAGAGTGTTTCTAAAGTCTGTGGTTTTGGGTGCCCTTTTTATACCCAATTTCCCCTCTAAAGTACGCCTACTTCAAAGCCAAGTCTCTCTTGAATGTGAAATCCTTCCTTGCCAAGGCCAGGCCCCAGACACTCACCGGAGGTTTGGCGACTCCATTGTGTGAGCACAGGCACAGCCCTTTCAGGTGTAAGTGATCACTCCTCTCCTCCCTCCTAGCACACTGTGCTTAATTTATATATATAAAAACGTGCCGGTGCGCAAAACCCTCATCTTTAATACGGGGCTCCTGCAATTAAATGTGTGAACAGGGAATACTGAGGCAGCGTAATCCTGAAGCCATCTGGGGCCTCTTCAATCCATTTAAAGCCTCTCCCAGCCCTTCAGCTCACTCTTGCAGCTTTCTGCTTTCTCCCTTCATGACGCTTTTTCGATTTACTGTTCCTCTGTCTTTCCCATATGTGTCTTTTGCTCGCAGTAAATGCTTGAGGCAGAAAAACAAGCACCGGCCCTCGAAAATAGGTGCCGGTGCTCAGCAACGGAAACAACAAGCAGAAATTAAGCACTGCTAGCACAGATGGTTCATCAGGAAATGCAGACTACACCCCAGCTCCCTTTGTGTCACTGTCTAATGTGAGGTGCAACCAGCCCAATTGTCAAACTGACGCAGACAGGGAATCCACAAACAGGTAGAGTCACAGAAGTGGCATAAGCAAGAAAATGCTCACTTCTTAAAATCAACTTTACTAAAAAGATGTATTTTTAAATTGTGAGCTCAGAGACCCCAAACTCCTCATGTCCATCCACTCCCAAAGTGAATCTACACTTTAATCATATTTAAAGGTAGCCCCCATGTTAACCTATGAGAGGGACCGGCCTTGCAACAGTGAAAAACAAATTTAGCAATATTTCACTGTCAGGCCATATAAAACACATTACTATATGTCCTACCTTAACCATACACTGCACCCTGCCCTTGGGGCTACCTAGGGCCTACCTTAGGGGTGTCTGACATGTAGGAAAAGAGAAGGTTTAGGCCTGGCAAGTGGGTACACTTGCCAAGTCAAATTTACAGTTAAAACTGCACACACGGACACTGCAGTGGCAGGCTTGAGGCACGTTTACAAAGCTACTTATGTGGGTGGCACAACCAGTGCTGCAGGCCCACTAGTAGCATTTGATTTACAGGCCCTGGCACCTCTAGTGCACTCTACTAGGGACTTACTAGTAAATCAAATATGCCAATCATGGATAAACCAATCAACCATACAATTTACACAGAGAGCATATGCACTTTAGCACTGGTTAGCAGTGGTAAAGTGCTCAGAGTTCAAAAGCCAACAGCAACAGGTCAGAAAAAATAGGAGGCAGGAGGCAAAAAGATTGGGGATGACCCTGCATAAACAAAAAAGTCCAACAAAAATGCTTTCCTGGGTGCCAGCTTCTCACATCCCTCATTGACGGCAGCCTTGACGACGACACTACAACTCCACATCGCAACTTTAGCACTCATCGGAAGCGCCACATCACCCTAGCTGTGCAACTCATTCCAGCACCAACCTTTGCATCGGAAGGCCTATCGACGGGAACCTCAACGATGACGCAACATGACCTCACACTGCATCCTCGCCGTATCTCGGAACCAATGTATCACCTTGGCTGCACAACACAACTGTATTTCAGAACCATGCAAAGCTTTGCAGCCAGGTTTTAAGGCACTTTGATTCAGTGGGCCTAACTGGGTCTCTGTAGCCAGCCCATGGTCCAATGTGGTCCGCCTGAATGTTTGGCTTTGTCCTAGACCAACACAACCATACATCCCCAGTTGGTGCTTCTTGCTCCTAAGTGCCGTTTAATAGTTTAGTTTTTTTTAAATTCGTAACTCATGTTCTACTTATTGGATTTTTTTCTGGTTTTATTTCTTAAATTTAGATCTCTTTATCTAAACTGGTGTGGTGTTTTCACTGTTTTACTCTTTGATGTTTTGCACAAATACTTTACACATTTCCTCTAAGTAAAGACAGACTGCTCTGTGCCAAGCTACCAGATGGTGAGCACAAGTAAAATTAGAGTTTGCCTGACACTTACCCTGACTAAGATTGTAGTTGAGCTTTACCAGGACTCATACCCCAGTCAACCAACAACCCGATTCTCACACCTACAAAGTCGTTTTGTACATTGGATAACAGCAGCAGTACTGACAGAAAAAGAGGTTAACCTACTTAAACAGAACAATTAGACAAAAATCTTCTTAAGTAGCGGGACGTGGCCTTTTAAGAAAGCTTTTGGCATAAACAGGTAGGTTCCGTTGAGCCGTACGGCCTTCTCTCAGGAGTCCTGTAACTACTTTGACTAAATCTGAAGCTGTTGACTATAGCAGCAGTGCAACATTGCAGCCATTACACGACTTAAAATGACTGGATGGGCCCAAACAAAGGCAGAGCAATCAATGTAAGGGGGAGCTGTCCTGTAAAGTATCTCTAATGTTGCCTATGAATGAAAACTATATGGTCACTGGATGTATGCGGCTGGAGAGAAAGAAATGATGCATCTTAATGAGGCATATTTTCGGATAGTATTACTTACTTATTGTAATTTTTAAACAGGTTAACACTGTCTGAGCTAAGGCTTCAATTTATTAGTACCAGTTTAACATGTAGGTACACGGTAATAGAAAGGGGACAAGTCATCATTTCAAAGGACCCTTCATTACAGGGTAAAGCATGTATCTGCACTTTTGGCAACTTTTAATGCATTTAAGATAGAAATAATTTATTGTTGTTAAAATCTGCAGATTGTGCAGTAGATGATGGATTATGTGGCAAATGTGACAAATTAGCTTGTGTTGAATTAGGTTTGTGCAAGAGTAATTGGAGTAATTTCAATAATTTTGAATTGCCATTTGATGTGGAATTACCAATAATTATGCAATTACTCTGCTTTGCATAATTAAGAGTAATTTTGAGAGAAAAATCCTTCCCCAAGAACAAATGTAGTGAGCACATGACAACTCCTGCTTGCTATTCATATTCTGCTGCTATTCTGCAAAATGCATCCTTGCATCCATCTGGAATCAAGGGGTCATTTTTGCATTAAGAAATTGCACTCATTTTAGAATTACTGTTCTCGCATAATTCTGCATAATGTCATGAAATTCCTGGGTAAATCTATGTTATTATGCTACATGGACTTAAGCAAAGTATGCCCACCCCTGGTTAAAATGCTTATAATGGAATTGGACCAATAGTTCCCATACACAAATAGGCCTTAGCATAATTTGAATTATGCCAGAGTAATCAGAGCCATATTGGTTATTCTGTGTTTCTTTTGATGCAGAGTTGATGATAATTACACAATTACTCCTCACATAACTAGGAGTAATTTGGGGGGAATCCTGCCATGAGAACACATTTACCTAGTCATATTCTCTTGCATTTAGCGCTTTTTATTAGAGCAAAAGGTATCCTCATGCCCATTTTGGACGCAAGTGTGCATTTTGTGCTAAAAACATAGCACTAAATGCCAGTAGAAAATTGGGAAAAAGTCCTACCCGAAGAGCACATTTAGCAAATATGAGCAGCTGCTCACACTTGCTGTTTGTGTTCTGTTGCATTTAGAGCTATTTCGTAGTGCAAAATGCATCCTTGTGACCATAAATGCAGAATAATTCTTTTTGCATAATTCAAGCATAATCTTGCAGTATTCTTACACAATTCTTCATGCTTACGATACGGGGAATTACACGAGTTACGCTTAACCCTACTAATAATGCTGACAACATCGCGTAGTTCCAGTGGCCTTTATTAAAGGATTGATGCCATGATCCATCCCTGAATTTGGGTGCAAACTATTCCCTTTGGTTTGCAGCCATACCTTTGTCACTTGTTACAAATGCAGGAGGCACACACTGTTGTCCATCTTGTTTTGTCAGATTAAATGAAATGCGTAATATTAGATCTTGTAACTCTGACGAGGTATTGCAGAAGGGCAATCATTTGGCATTGACATTTTAAAGCCAAGAACCGTCTTGCAGTGAAGAAACATAGGGAGAACGTCTTTTACTCTTCGACTATGTCACTAATCAATAGTGCCATGGTTATATGTTTCATTGTGGGTTTTGAACGTTTATTCCAGCCAAATTTGGCATTCACCATCAAGACAACAAAGTCGAGATATACAGTTTTGACTTATACGGTTTATGTGTGGCAAAGGGTTTATCTTCATCCACAAAGAGACTATTCATGTGTTCTCCCCATCTGTTTTTTCAATTAAATGTGGGGAAAAAACACAAAAAACAGATTATCTGAAATACATTCTCGAGAACCAGTTCCTGTCAGTTTAAACCGTTATACTAAACCCTTTAATAAAATATGAGATTACTTTTGCACATCCAAGAGTATTTAGTCACTGTAATAAAGCAGTGCGCAGCATGTGAACTATACAATGCCATGAATGTTAAGAAGTTCGCACTTTCTTGTACTGCTTCAAAAATGAGGCGCTGTCTTCAATAATCTTTAGTAAGGAATCCAAGTTCTCCTTCTTGCAGACCACTGAATCATTGAATGCATTACCACAAAAAAGCACGAAAATGCTTCATTTTTACATATAATTCTTGACAAATACTTAAGATATCCTCTTGAAAGCATGTGATGTGCCTTTAAAGCTTAGCAGATGGAAACTGAGGTGACTGGCCATTAAACCAAGACAATGCGTCCTTTGTTCACATAGAGCCACATGTGAGTTAGTATTAGCATATCTAGGCCAGCAAAGGGATACATGGTTCTTTTATCAGCCTGGCGTGGCTCTCCAGGTCTCACAGCAATACCTTTTAGCAAAAATCACATGCAAATGATGACATAAATCTGATGCAGGCTGCTGCGCATGAAAGGTGATCAGGTGCGAGGAAGGTCTTCCGTCTGAAAGATGGTGTTAGGCGGATTTATTTGTGTCTCTTAATGTAAAGCAGACACTGTGCCTTCTTTGGGATTTATTTGTACTGGGAGTAGAAATGTAGCAGCAGTGACCATTCAGCAAGCTGCCGTTAGTAAAGGGAGTATAGTTTCCCTCCGTAATGAATGACTTGTTTTGTTTAGTCTGGAATAGCCCAGCCTTCCGCCGCTTGTTATTTCCTGTGATAACAAAACCTAATACATCAAAGCAGCTGTTAGAGCAGGGAGCATCAGACAAGGGTGGGGGTCACTGCTATCTGTCAGACTTTAAACAAATACTATTTGAACTATTACAGGAGCCGCAGGGGGACAATGTGCATCCATCAGTGTCCTGGAACCGTCACTTACTGTTTACTCTGAAACAACAATGTATCTAGAGCACTCAGCCCTTCGGCACCTCCCTGCCTCCTAGTGACAAGACATATGCACATTAATATTTCTATAATTAATTAAAATAGAGGCTAGAACTCTGCCAGATGTGCATCTCAAACATGGGCCCTCCAGAGGCACTACACATTAAGTAGGGTACTGCCTTGTAAGGGGGACTATAGGAAGCTGTCAGGGTCCTTACAAAGTGTACACAAGGCTGTCAGAATCTTTACCAGGCGAACACAAGAATGTAGTTACCAGGCGAACATAAGAATGTAATTACCAGGTGAACACAAGAATGTCATTAACAGGTGAACACAAGGCTCCCAGGATGATTACAATGTACACATGGCTGTCAGGATCATTACCAACTGAGCTCAAGGGTGTCTGAATCATTTTTAGGTGAAGTATTAACAGTCTTCTTACCCACTTGTAAAGGATGTCTCTCCTTGGAGTCATCTTCATCTTTCCAAACTACCAAATGGCATCATAGGTTTCTACGACATCACCCTCCAAAACAATATGCACGGGCCTTCTCAAAATAGTTTCATATCAGTTAATGTAATGGTGCCATTCTCTAGTAGAACTCATGTCACCTTTATTAGAGAGTTACCAGGTTGAGAGCATTCAAATGAGTGAGCCAATGCCGATTTATAATTAGACTAAACGCTTAAGCAAATCAATGACTCAGTTGTTGTGCCAAGCTGTTCTGATCTTTGTAATACATCTGGAATAAGACACAGAAAGGAAAAGGCACTTCAGTTCAAGATTATTGCATGTAAGGTACATAAATATAACACTAGGCTTATAAAATAGTAAAAACAAAACAATAGTATCTGCAGACTGTTTGACACTGGGTTTCTGGTTGACAGATGTATGTACTGTGTCACAGTAGGAACGACAATATTTGTCAGGGAAAGTGAGATTCACACCATAAATTAACCTGGACTCACCCTCTGGTATCTTGGCACAAAGCAGGCCGGCTTGACTTAGGAGCCAATCTGTAAAGTATTTGTGCAATACTTAAAACAGCAAAATAGTGAAAACACTGCACTAATAGATACCAATCCTGGTTAGAACAAAATAGAGTTTAATTTAATGAACAAAATATGACAAAAATCCAATAAGTAGGAGTCGAGATAAAAGTTTATAAACAATATCTGAAAATATGGTGCTTAGAAATATGGAGCGGCAACCAAGGCTATCTGGTGGTGCTTGACCAAGTCAAATCTGAAAGTTTGGGCCAACCGTGATGGAGCACAGGTTGGATACAGGGACCAACCTTGTCCCGTTACAAAAGTACTTCAGGATGGAGGATGTGTAGACCCGAGGACCCAATGCGAGAAGCAGAGGAAGCAATGCATCAGTGTTGATCCCTCTGGATGCAGATGATACGTTGGTTTTGATCCATGCAGTCGAAGATGCATCAGCGATTCCTTTGTGACAAAGGCAATGTGTCATCATTGAGACGTGCAGCCGGTAAATCGAAGACCTTGAGCAGCAATGCATTGCATTGAAGGAGATGTGTCGGTTCAGATCGGTGCAACAGCAGAGATGTTTAGAGTTTGGCAGTTGCAGCACTTTATACTCACCTCCAAGGGCCCAGGACTGGGTTGGCAACACTTGGCAAGACAAGAAATCCAGCAAGCAAAGTCCAGGTGCTGTGGGTGATGATGGGTCGAAGTACTTTGTGTCCCTAAGACTTTAGAAGAACATGAGGCAAACCAAGAAGGCCTTGGAGTAGCTCTGGGTTCAAGTGAGATGGGTACCGCCCTTCCTCAGCCGGGCAGAGAGCAGCAGGGCAGCACAGCGGAAAAACAGTTCTTCCAGAGCAGCAGTCCAGAGTGGCAGTCATGGTAACAGCACAGCAGTCCTTTTTCCTGGCATAGTTCTTCACAGATCCAAAAGTGTACTGAGTTGGTAGGGTCAGGTGTCAAGTTCTTATACCCAGTGGTGCCTTTGAAGTAGGGGTAACTTCACAGAAGGATACAAAGGTCCTCTGTTCCTGCCCCTGCTACCAGACTCACTGCAGGGTGTTAAGCAGTCCTTTGTGTGGGAGACACTGCCTATTCAGGTGTAAGTGTCAGGATTCCCTCTCTTATCCTGCCCAGGATGACTAATTAGCTTGCAGATGGCCACTCAGCCACACTTAGCTTTCCTTTGTGTGAGGCTGTCTAGAGGGAATGCGGGAAACTAGATGTCACCCCAGCTCAGACGTGTATTGGAGACAGGTTGCAGGCACAAGGGCCTGAAGAGAAGGAAAATGCCAACTTTGAAGTGACATTTTCAAAATTGTAATAGTATATTCAACTTTTCCATTAAAGAGGATTTAACATTACAATTCCACAGGTACTAAACATGACATTACTTCTTCTCAATGAAGAATTTCACTTTATTAAAAGTAATAAGAAATTCCTAATAATGCTGTATGAGAACGGTAGGCCTCATAGTAGTGGAAAATTATTTAAAGAATTTTACACTACCAGGACATGTAAAACTTAAAATTATATGTTCTGTTTTTTTATTACATAGCACCCTACCCTGTGGACTACCCAGGGTGTACCATAAGGAAACTAATGTGTAATAAAAGGGGAGCCTAAATCTTGGCAAGGAGTTTCAAATGCCTAGTCGACATGGCAGGCAAACTGCACACACAGGCTCTGCAGTGGCATGCCTGAGACATCTTTACAGAGCTACTTAATTCAATAGCACATTCAGTGTTGCAGGCCCATTAGTAACATTTAATGTACAGGCCCTGAGCACAGCCTTACTAGGGACTTAAAAATAAATACTAATTGTGGATATACCAATGCTACCATGTTTTAGGGGAGTGAGCACTGGTTAGCAGTGGTAAAGTGCTCAGAGTCATAAGGCCAACAAAAGCAGATCAGCAAAAAGTGAGGCAAAGCAGGCAAAATGTTTGGAGGAAGACCACCCTAAGGCTAAGGCTGACAGGTCTAACACAGACATTGGAATAAAAGCCTAAAAGAAGTTAACCACTGCAGTCTTGGATATGCTCTAATATTTTACCAAAATATTTAAGAAACATAAGCATGAATTCTGCACATTTCTCCATAGTCGGTCTTCTCCATGTCTAGATCCTAAAGACCAGAGCTGCCTTGGGATCATGTCCCCTCCTTTTCTCCTTTGTTGGTAAAGTTACTTTCTTCAGCTCCTCCTCCTCCCCTTCCTTTCAGCTTTTCCTGAGCTGGTGACTCATCTTTTACTGATGGACTATGGTACCCCCCTAGTTTTCTGGAAAAGTCATTTTTTTCTAAGAGTTGCTGTGTTTGCTAGATCACTAACAGCTGGTACTGTTTTTCTCAGTAGGTTGATTGAGCCCTGTGGCCCAAGGGTATGTTCAGAGTCTTGAATTGGGTCTGTAAGTGAGTATTTTACTTATGACTTATGAAATGTCTGAAAGTGTGATACTCCATTAATTCAATACTTCAAGATCCATGCTGCCACTCACTTAAGTAACATACATGGGCATGCTGTTAAATGTATTACCCTTTGTTTTATTAGCTCGCTGGTATACCACAAGCGAGTTACCAATATTTATTTTCAAGTTTCCTCTGATTGTCATGCACTCTCATCTTCTTGGCTTTGTGATCTTTCATAGCAAAGTCTTTGCATTCTTCTCCTTGCTCAATTGCCTCCAGCAGAAAATGTGTTTACAAGCTGGCTCCATTTCTAGCTCTGATGGAAATGGACCGGTGGAGTCTCATGGTTTGTTTCAATAACCTTTCAGTACTGAGCACTTCCTTTCATGTCTTGCTAATTAACTGGATGATGCTCTGTGCCTCATTTCCATCATTGTTGACTTGAAACGTTCTGCTGTCCCATCCGCTCAGGCAATAGTGGAGTGTCTTTCTTAGGGGTTTCTCCTATATGCTTGAAATATCTCCCAATTAAAGGCACCCATTAAAGTAGGGGAGACTTTTTATGGGATCTGGCATTCCGTAAGCTCTCAAAATGTGCCCCCAAGTGGGCATTACAGCAGATGAGGCTGCAGTCAATACTTGGGTCAATACTTGGCTCACTATCTGGCATCAAGAGTACTCCACACTGATGTTCAGCAATTACCATCTAGTATCTAGCAGTTCAAGTAGTCTGCTGCTGGATACTTCATTAAGGTATATGGTAGTTCTGATGTATTCAACACATCTGAGTGTGATGGTGATCTTGAGCTCTGTCAGAAAGCATTCTTTTGTCCCTTAGCAATGTATTTGTGGTCAACCCTAGTCAATGCCTCTCTTGTTTAAGGTCAATCAGCTAATTTACAGCTACTCTTGCAATAATATTACCAAAATTTTAGTGGGAGGTATTACACACTCATGGTGGGAGGTTCAAAAATTCCCTTTGAATTTATGAAATGTCATGCATTGAGGAAAAAAATGGATTTCCAAAATGTTAAGACTCAAAAGAAGCATCTATAGGACCTGACCACTGGCAGCCTACAATGGACCAGGTGATTCTTGAATATTGTACCACAAGGCCAAATTTGTAGTGTTGTAATACTTGGAAAAGTCTGCATCTGGTGCTATAGTTTCAAACACAGATTTAGGTGCTTTGGGTGTTAAAGTGTGAAATACTATGAAGCATGCAAACTGATTCCCTAGGTAACCAATTAATCTTACGTGTGAAGCAGGTCCTAGAACTGAAGCTCTGGAAATGATGAGTGCTAGATCCTTGACACTATAGAGCACGGTGAGCACTACAGGAATGCTGGTGAAGGGCTGTGATCAGCTGAGAGTAGGAGCCTGAATAGATGCTGCTGCCTCCTATTTAGAGGTCTTAAAGGTAATCAGAGAGTTCCAGATCAGGGTTGTTTTTTTATACTGATTCACACCCAAGCGGTGGAGCAAATCTCAAGAGCCCAAAAAGGAGAACGATGCACAGGCAAGTACAGAGTTATAAATCACATTGAACTTTTTAAATGAGCCATGCTCAAGGTGCACAATGACATAACAGCTCTTCCATTTGGGTATCAGTTGGATGTGTTCTTACATTGGGTTAGAAATGGAGTCAGTCAGCTTGTACTCATTCTCTGATTTGTATATAACCATAAAGTTATGTTTTAAATGGTTAATACCTAATTTCTCCCCCTTGGATGGTATTTTGGCCTTCTGGTTGCAATTCATTATGGACAATGCTTAAGGTTGGTCTCAGTGGAAAAGCCTTTTCATGCAAGAGCCTGTGATAGTGTTTGAAGGACCACTCAACACTATTTTTGTTTTCTTGCTGCATCTAGCCATGCTCCATTAACCCCTTCGCTGCCAGGCCTTTTTTCCCCTCCTGTGCCAGGCCTTTTTTTGGCTATTTGGGGCAGTTCGCGTTTAGGCCCTCATAACTTTTTGTCCACATAAGCTAGCCAAGCCAAATTTGCGTCCTTTTTTTCCAACATCCTAGGGATTCTAGAGGTACCCAGACTTTGTGGGTTCCCCTAAAGGAGGCCAAGAAATTAGCCAAAATACAGTAGTTTTTTTATTTATTTTTTTAAATGGGAAAAAGGGGCTGCAGAAGAAGGCTTGTGGTTTATTCCCTGAAAATGGCATCAACCATGGCTTCCCAGCTTTCAGGAACAGGCAGACTTGAATCAGATAACCCAATTTTTCAACACAATTTGGGCATTTTACTGGGACATACCCCATTGTTATGATTTTTTGTGCTTTCAGCCTCCTTCTAGTCAGTGACAGAAATGGGCGTGAAACAAATGCTGGATCCCAGAAACCTAAACATTTCTGAAAAGTAGCCAAAATCTGAATTCAGCAAGGGGTAATTTGTGTAGATCCTACAAGGGTTTCCTACAGAAAATAACAACTGAAAAAAAATATATTGAAATTTGGGTGAAAAAAACAGCAATTTTTCTCTACGTTTTACTCTGTAACTTTTTCCTGCAATGTCACATGTTTGAAAGCAATATACCGTTACGTCTGCTGGACTCTTCTGGTTGCGGGGATATATAGGGCTTGTAGGTTCATCAAGAACCCTAGGTACCCAGAGCCAATAAATGAGCTGCACCCTGCAGTGGGTTTTCATTCTATACCGGGTATACAGCAATTAATTTGCTGAAATATAAAGAGTGAAAAATAGCTATCAAGAAAACCTTTGTACTTCTAAAATGGGCACAAGATAAGGTGTTGAGGAGCAGTGGTTATTTGCACATCTCTGAAATCCAGGGTGCCCATACTAGCACGTGAATTACAGGGCATTTCTCAAATAGACGTCTTTTTTACACAGTCTCTTATATTTGGAAGGAAAAAATGTAGAGAAAGACAAGGGGCAATAACACTTGTTTTGCTATTCTATGTTCCCCCAAGTCTCCCGATAAAAATGTTACCTCACTTGTGTGGGTAGGCCTAGTGCCCGCGACTGGAAATGCCCCAAAACACAACGTGGACACATCGCATTTTTTGACAGAAAAAAGAGGTGTTTTTTGCAAAGTGCCTACCTGTAGATTTTACCCTCTAGCTCAGCCGGCACCTAGGGAAACCTACCAAACCTGTGCATTTTTGAAAACTAGAGACCTAGGGGAATCGAAGATGGGGTGACTTGTGGGGCTCTGACCAGGTTCTGTTACCCAGAATCCTTTGCAAACCTCAAACTTTGGCTAAAAAAACACATTTTCCTTACATTTCGGTGACAGAAAGTTCTGGAATCTGAGAGGAGCCACACATTTCCTCCCACCCAGTGTTCCTCGAAGTCTCCCGATAAAAATGAAACCTCACTTGTGTGGGTAGGCCTAGCGCCCGCGACAGGAAATGCCCCAAAACACAATGTGGACACATCCCATTTTTTGACAGAAAACAGAGGTGTTTTTAGCAAAGTGCCCACCTGTAGATTATGGCCTCTAGCTCAGACGGCACCTAGGGAAACCTACCAAACCTGTGCATTTTTTAAAACTAGAGACCTAGGGGAATCCAAGATGGGGTGACTTGTTGGGCTCTGACCAGGTTCTGTTACCCAGAATCCTTTGCAAACCTCAGAATTTGGCTAAAAAAACTAATTTTCCTCACATTTTGGTGACAGAAAGTTCTGGATTCTGAGAGGAGCCACAAATTTCCTCCCACCCAGTGTTCCTCCAAGTCTCCCGACAAAAATGATACCTCACTTGTGTGGGTAGGCCTAGCGCCCGCGGCAGGAAATGCCCCAAAACACAACGTGGACACATCCCATTTTTTGACAGAAAACAGAGGTGTTTTTAGCAAAGTGCCTACCTGTAGATTTTGGCTTCTAGCTCAGACGGCACCTAGGGAAACCTACCAAACCTGTGCATTTATGAAAACTAGAGACCGAGTGCAATCCAAGATGGGGTGACTTGTGGGGCTCTGACCAGGTTCTGTTACCCAGAATCCTTTGCAACCCTCAAAATTTGGCTAAAAAAACACATTTTCCTCACATTTCGGTGACAGAAAGTTCTGGAATCTGAGAGGAGCCACAAATTTCCTTCCACCCAGTGTTCCCCCAAGTCTCCCGATAAAACGATACGTCACTTGTGTGGGTAGGCCTAGCGCCCGCGACAGGAAAGGCCTCAAAACACAACGTGGACACATCCCATTTTTTGACAGAAAACAGAGGTGTTTTTTGCAAAGTGCCTACCTGTAGATTTTGGCCTCTAGCTCAGCTGGCACCTAGGGAAACTTACCAAACCTGTGCATTTTTGAAAACTAGAGACCTAGGGGAATCCAAGGTGGGGTGACTTGTGGGGCTCTGACCAGGTTCTGTTACCCAGAATCCTTTGCAAACCTCACAATTTGGCAAAAAAAACACATTTTCCTCACATTTCGGTGACAGAAAGTTCTGGAATCTGAGAGGAGCCACAAATTTCCTTCCACCCAGTGTTCCCCCAAGTCTCCCGAAAAAAATGATACCTCACTTGTGTGGGTAGGCCAGGTGCCTGCAACAGAATAAGGCCAATAACTTGTAGAGATAGAGGGGATAGCACAGCGAGTTGATAAGGACATATTCTTCTTTTATACATCTTTAGGCTGACTCTGCTTTGGGGACCCACACAAGTGAGGTGTCATTTTACTTGGGAGACTGAGGGGAACACTGGGGAGTAGGAATTTTGTGCCGGAGCGGTGATCGTACAAACAAAAGTCAGGAAAATATGCTTTTTAAGAAAATGTTGAGGTTTGCAGAGGAGTCTGGATAAGAAAATGTTGGGGGATCCACGCAAGCCACACCTCCCTGGACTCCTTGGGGTGTCTAGTTTAAAAAAAAATCTGGGTTTGGTAGGTTTCCCTAGATGAAGGCCGCACACAGGACCAAAAACATAGGTGCCCCCTCCCCCCAAACACAGGAGGTTTTGTAATATATCATTTTGATGTGTCCACATACGTCTGTGATGTGCCAAACACTAAAATTGTGAAAAGAAACGCACTTAGGTTATGTGAAAAAGACCCCTCACCCACCAACCAAGTTGGTGGTATGCTTCATCATTGTGGTCCCACCTGAGACACCTAGCGTGTCTCAAGTGTGCTGCGATGCCTAATTACAGCGGAGCAGGTTTAGTCATTTGTACCACACATACTGGTTGGATTTGGCACAAGGGTGAGTGATGGTTCAGTAGATCAAATTTTATTAACAAGAGATTTCACAAAAGTGAAATGCACTGGTAATAACTGAAAGGCCAAAAAACTGAACCAATGACTCACAGCTCGTGAGCTGTAAAGCCACGGCAAGACACCAACCTCTTTACAGTCCATTCACACACCTTTCATACATGACATGCACAAGACCATTCACGCCGCCAGCCACGGGCCCAGCACATTACAACACTCGCATCGACAGACAGCGCCAGTCATGGGCCCATCACTTTCATACGCCCACATGCCTGATACAACAATCACACCAGCTGATGAGTGTGTGGACTGGTGTTTGGCTGGCACCGCTAGCCAAGCGCCACCCCACCCATACCGCCAGCCAAGCACCACCCCAAGCACATCGCCAGCCAAGCGCCACCCCAAGCACACCGCCAGCCAAGTGCCACCCCACCCATACCGCCAGCCAAGCGCCACCCCAAGCACACCGCCAGCCAAGCGCCACCCCAAGCACACCGCCAGCCAAGTGCCACCCCACCCATACCGCCAGCCAAGCGCCACCCCAAGCACACTGCCAGCCAAGCACCACCCCAAGCACACCGCCAGCCAAGCGCCACCCCACCCATACCGCCAACCAAGCACCACCCCACGCACACCGCCATCACTTTTTTTTTTGTTTATAAACAACAAAGAAACCACTAACTAATTATAAAATAAGTACAAAACTACAAACACAAAAGCTCTAACTAAATACATGACAGTAATGCCAACCGTGAAACCGAACATATGAAAATATAAAATAGGCAGTTTACGCTCACGGTATTTCCCAACATTTTTTCCTTGTGTGGTAACTTCTAAAACAGCCGGGCACACACAGCCCAGGCTTTGAAGGGCATTTGGGGCAGTGCATCCGGCTCTCCGGATTGATTTCGGGGCACATACTCTACATTTCTTTGTGGGCAAGTCTTTTTTGGGAGTGGGAGGAATGTGATCTGGAAAGTGCCCATCTTTCACTCTAGCCACATCCTCCACCACTTCTACTCTAGGAGCTCTTGCCTGTTCCACCACAATAAGGCTTTCTATCACTGAAATTTAACAAATGTCATCCTTGACTCAGGTGAACAATACTTGAACACAATAAAAGCATTAAGAGTTGCCAAATGAAATAAATGTAGGGCCAACTTTTTATACCACACGTAAGACTTACGAAGAGCAGTGTAAGGTTCCAACCTCTGATCTACTCTATCAACATCACCCATGTGCCTATTGTAGTCCAAAATGCACGCAGGTTTGCGCACTTCCGCAACCTGACCCCAAACAGTCACAGGGGAAGTACTCTCATCATCGATGGTAGATAGCATGTACACATCCCTCCTGTCTGAAAATTTCAGAGCTAGCAGCTCATTATTCTGCAAGGCACTGCACTGTTCCCTCTCAAGTTTTTTACAGACAAGCTCCCTTGGATAGCCTTTCCGGTTAGAACGGATTGTGCCACAAGCAACAGTGTCCACTCTAAACAACTCCTTGAACAACTGCACTCCAGTGTAGAAATTATCTATGTACAAATGGTGACCTTTGTTAAACAGTCGTCTACCAAGTTCCCACACAATTTTTTCGCTAACTCCAAAAGTGGCCGGACAACCAGGAGGATCAATACTGGAATCCCTACCAGCGTAGACCCGGAAATTATACACATATCCTGTACTGCTTTCTGACAGCATATACAATTTAATCCCATACCGTGCCCTCTTACTAGGAATGTATTGCTTAAAAACTAAACGCCCCTTGAAAAGGGCCAGAGACTCGTCCACACTTATCTCTTTGCCTGGAACAGAGACCTCTGAAAAACGATCTACAAAATGATCAAGGACAGGCCTAATCTTAAAAAGACGGTCACAATCAGGGTGATCTTGTGGCAAGGCTAAAGCATTGTCTACAAAATGCAGCATATGAAGAAGAAGCAAATAGCGATTACGTGTCATAGTTGCAGGAAATTTAGCCGTTGCCATCAAGGGACTAGTAGACCAATAAGAAGCCAGTGACGGCTTCCTCATCAACCCCATCAAAAAAGTCAAACCTAAAAACTTTTTCATCTCTTCCAGATATGTGGGAACCCACTGAGTAGCTCTAGACTGAGGCTTAAGTCTGGAGGCGTTGTCCCGCAAATATTGCTCTGCATACAAATTAGTCTGCTCCACAATCTCTTCCAAAAATACATCCTCCATAAACAAGTGAAAGAAATGGACAGGCAAAAAGTTTTCCGTATTGACTCTACACCCTGGGAGACCAGTAAATGCAGGTAACTGTGGCTGCTCCATGTTTGGGGCAATCCAGGTGTCAGGCCTTCTAATGGGAAACCCTTCAGCCCCAGGCTGCTGCACTCTTGGCACATCAATGTCCTCCTCTACAACAGGCCCTTCATCTGCACTGAGAGTAGCTTCCTCATCAGAAAATACTCCCGGACAGAAAACTCACTGCCAGAATCTCTCACTTCCTCCTCTGCCTCAGATGCAGAGTCAGTCTCGTAATCATGGTCTGAAGACGACTCAAAGAGCATGCCAACAACCTGCTGGCGGTCACTCTGCGGCTAGCCATGATCGTCACTAACAACAAATGGATTGCCAACAACAATTAGCACTAAAATAAGTAATAAACAAAGTGTAGCTTCATCACAAAGAGTTATGTACTAAAAAACTATACCACTCACTTGCCTGAAAAAGCTACTCACCAGCAACTACTCTGCACAGACACAGCAATCACCAATGATATCCCACTAAAAAGAAAAAAGAAAATTAGACATATGACAACACAAATATCATTGTGCTCAAATCCAAGGACAATTTCACACACAATACTGCATTTAGTACACCACCTACAAACATGTCATTCATGCATGTCAACAATAGTCCTTTGGAGTAAATTGCTTTCACTTAACTAAAACATGCAACTATGCAAACCGCTGGACAACTACTGCCAAAACCGCAAGGATCCACAGCAAAGGAAGCAAAAGCTTTGAACTAGAACAAAAAGAAGAAATAAACTGTTATAATCACAAATACAAATACTTCGCCAGTTGACAAACACCCCACCGCCAAGAACATAGAAATTGTCCCTGGTGCCTAAGTGGCTTCTGCCCCACTAGGAGGCAGATGGGCCTAAAAAAAAAATAGGCTGATCTGCCTCCAAGGTGGGCAGAAATGGCCATCACTAACGTGCCCCCCTTTGGGGGGTGACCCTTGCCAAAGGTGCTGCCGGCCCCCCCCACACAAAACACACACACACACACAGGATCCCTAGCGCCTAAGTGGATTCTGCCCCCCTTAGGGGCATATGGGCGTAAAAAAATTGTCCGATCTGCCCCCAAGGACGGCAGAAATGGCGAACAGCTCTGTGCCCACTTCAGGGGGCGACCCTTGCCAAAGGGGGTAAACGGGGGGCACCCCCAGCACTAAACAAAAAAAGGGGAACCAAAAAAAAAAATCCCTGCCGTATTGGTGGTTTCTGCCCTCCTTGGGGGCAGATGGGCCTACAAAAATAGGCCCCTCTGCCCCCAAGGGGGCAGAGATAGCCAATACGAAATTTCCCCCCTTTGGGGGGGCGACCTTGCCCAAGAGGTGCCCCCAAACACACAAAACACACACACACCTCACAATCCCTGTCGTCTAGTGGGTTTTGACCCCCCCCGGGGGCCAGATCGGCCAAAAACATGGCCTATCCAGCCCCATGGGGGGCCGAAACATATAAAAAAATTATTACCCCCGGGGCAGCGACCCTTGCCTAAGGGGTCACTGCCCTAAAACAAAGAAAATAATTTCCCTGGTGTCTAGTGGTTTTTGCCCCCTCCCACCCCTGGGGACAGATCGGCCACAAAATTGGCCGATCTGCCCCCAGGGGGGGCCGAAATAAGAAAACAAATTAGCCCCCAATGGGAGCGACCCTTGCCCAAGGGGTCGCTCCCAAAATATATACAAAATAATAACATCCCTGGTGTCTAGTGGTTTTTCGGCCCCCCTTGGGGGCAGATCGTCCGAAAAATCGGCCGATCTGCCACCGGTGCGGGGGCAAAAAAGGAAAATAATGCCCCCCAATGGGAGCGACCCTTGCCCAAGGGGTCACTCCCAAAATATATGCACTATAAGAACATCCCTGGTGTCTAGTGGTTTTTCAGCCCCCCCTGGGGGCAGATCGGCTGAAAAATTGGCCGATCTGCCCCCAGGGGGGGGGGGTGAACAAAGGAAAATAATGCCCCCCAATGGGAGCGACCCTTGCCCAAGGGGTCGCTCCCAAACAATATGCACAATAACAACATCCCTGGTGTCTAGTGGTTTTTCGGCATCCCTGGTGTCTAGTGGTTTTTCGGCCCCTCCCGGAGCAGGAATCCACTGAAAACAGGCACCGGGGGAAAGGAAAAACCCTTTCCTTTCCCCCCATGTCTGTTTTCCCCCACCCCCCAAAGAGGGAAGGACTCACCTGAAGTAAATCAAAATGTTGTAAGCGCGCTGACGTCATCGGATTGCTGAGGGAGGGGTCGGGGTGGAAGGGGAATGGCTTCCATCCACGACCGGGAGGTGTGGGTGGGGGGCTGCTGGGGGGGAGCGCTAGAGCTCCCCCCAGTTCCCGGGTGCAGGACGAGGTGATCTCGTCCAAGGCACCCGGGAACCGGTGCCTTGGACGAGATCACCTCGTCCAAGGCACCGTAGGGGTTAACCTTCTTCTGGGGTGTGCTATGGTATTCTGGAACACATCTCATCACAGTTTGTTGTGCCAAGCTTACATGCACAGTAAGGCCTTTATACAGGTATGGAATTGGGTAGCCACTACAGCCAGCTGAGGTCCCTTTCTTCCTGAAATGAAATTGACACGTGGCAGACCACTCAAATGTTCTGTCCTGTTTCCTGAGACCTTGGAGTGGGGTGCTGAATATAGAAAGTCTTTGATATAGTGCCATCAGTTGAGTGAGATGCTTCCATGGAATGGATGCATTCCAAAGGTTTCCACATTCTGTGGTTCAAGTTGCAATTCACTTTCCCAGAAGATGAGACGAAATTAAACTGGCACTGTTTTGTATTGTGCAGCAAGTCAACATGTTTCAGGACTTCACATACACTGCATGATTGTGTTAATCCTTAATCTTTCTAATACTAGGATAGAATTACTCTACCAGAACCAGTTAAGCAATAGTTGGATGAGGGCTCTCATAGTTCCCTGTAGTGTTTCAGCAACTGATGAGATACTACAATTAAGATGCTTGATTGGAACACCCCTCATGAGTTGAAGATGTTCTTCTGTAACATAGTTGAAGGTCAATTTCCCACTAATGTTATATTTAATAAAGGTTTGGAAACTACCCAGGTTCTATTCAGGCAACTTATTATGTTGTTGAGATAAGGTCTTTGGTGTCTCTCTCTTAACATAGATAACTTTTATGAACAGTTGTCATTTGGCTCTTCCATAGACCCATAGAATAGGAACTGTGGCGTGTTTAAAGATGCCTTGGTTGATTAGCTTGGTAATCAATTATTCTACTTGCTACTGCAGGCCATCATTCTATACTGCTTGGTGAATGTGAACTGCTATTTGTAAGTCTGAGCTTCTGGAAAGCCTGTGCAATAGAATGGTGAATAATGTCATAGCCACCTTGTCTGAGGTTGTGTTGAAAGGACAGTGCTATGGGCTTTCTGGTGTAGCAATTGTTTTTATTTTCAGAGATAAGTCAAAAAAGTTTGACACGTCACAGTATAACTGCAGATACCATTAATCAAAATACCAGAACTTATGAGGCTTCCATTTATTCACTGAAACTTATCATTTTGAGCTAATGAAAAAAAGAAAGACTAAATGAAAAGAATACTAACAATGATAATAATAGCAACGCCATCGCCTGAATCATCAAATAAGTAAAAATTTAGTTTCAAAATTCAAACGCCCCCAGCAGGTCAACATTTTTAAGTAGTGTTTCATACCTAGGTATGCAAGCCAGTGAACCTAACATATCAAAACACAAATACCTAATGGTAACCAATGAAGAGCGTTATAACATGACATGCTACATATTGTATTCGAAACCAAGGTAACATCTAAGCATTTATATGTTCTCCACTCAACCTGTTTTTGTGCTCCTCTTCCTACTATCCTTCCCCACCAGACGTGCTTGGTAATGGAAAGCCTAGGGAACTCTCACAATTTTTTGTTCTCTCTGTTATTCTTCGGGTTAGTTGGACATCAAAGACAAAGGGTCTGTGTATGTTATGAATAGTATGTACCTGAGTCTGCAGTCTATATATTATTCTCTTGTAAAATGCCACGCATGTTAGGTTTCTGGTCTATTTGTCATGCGTGGAAGAAATTACCAACTCTGATTTCCTCAGGAGACCCATCTTTGGCCCCACTAGAACCGTACCAATTGACCCTTCCAGTGGTTCGGAACCACACTACCTCAGTAGTGCCATGTAGAATGGTCCAAAGAGCAAAAAGTAAAAGGCATAAGCCACTTGTTTCATCATTGTACTCCAAATAGCCGGCCAGTATGCTTGGAGCTTTGGACATGATCAAAGAGTAGGATTTAATTCTCCTTCTGGATGGCCAGATCTCCACACATGGGAGTTTGTGCTGATATTTGCACAATTGTTTGGGCGAGAACCAATGTCAACCTTGTGGTGTCTTGAAAAAACTGATTTTTAAGCACTCTTCCCACATTCCCCTATAGAGTGTATCTAATAGCATGGACCAGTGTCCTTCTGAGTGATCACTTTAAAGCCTGAGTCGCCAGGTTTTTCTAAGCAGGTGTTCTTCTGGTTTGGAGTACATTTTATCTAGAAGGGTGTTATATAAATTCAAGAGTACTTCCTTGTAGCCACTTTTCAGAGTGGGAATGAATTGTAGGGGGCTTATGTCAAAATATTGACAACAGAAATATCATGCTCCCAAAGTATCATGGCCCAAAAATTGTGGACCATCATTTCTAGAAGGTAAGTGAATATAAGGAAGTATAGAATAGCTATTTTTACCTTTAGCTATTTATATTGTCAATGTACATTTATATGGAGTTATGTAAAGAAAACCTGACCTTACCTATATGTACCTTATAAATAGTTTTGTCTTGAGAAGTTTGTACATAATATTCTCCTAGCATGATATTTTGGAGTTGATATCAAGGTGGAAAACATGGTAGAGTCATGTAAATTTGCAATTTACTAAGGTTGCTATGCAAACATATTCTTTCAATGTAAGTGTAGATGTGTATAGAATTCTTCCTGCAATGTGTTAAAAAAAATCATATTTACATTCACCATAATTTGATGCATGAGCACAATTCCCTTGCCAGAGTCTGAATGATCAGTGGTTAGGCCATCTTCAGGTAATAATCTCAGTATTGTGCCACACTTGTGCTTTTAAGTACAGGAAAAGTTTTAATTAGAGTAATTTGTGATTAGCAACCAACACAGAGCTCATTCTTTCTATCTCGGGCTATCTGGATCTCAGGATGATATCCTTCCCTATAAAGGATTGTTGGGCCCACCTTGTTGTTTACCAGATGCCTTTGCCAAATAACCCAATCTATGGTCTCCAGATAAGTATGAAAGTGAAATGCAACCTGGGACAACCGATGAGCCTTGTAATTCAACTCTTTGAAGGGAAGGTGTAGACCTACCAAAGTCACTAAAAAGTGGTTTGATATTTTCAACCTTGTTACCATACCATTTCAGACATAGGGTTTCAATCTGCCATCAGCATTCATCATTAATGAATGTGTTTATGGAGTATACTTTAACACCTACTTAAATGATGGTGCCACCTTAACTGTTATAAATCTGTGCTCTACCTATTGCCTATGCTCAACCTCATAGTCACAACTACAATCTTTTTCACTTCAAGTAATTCTGTCCCTTGTCAAATAATGACAGAATGTTATCATTCACTATAACAATGATATTTAAAACCCCCGGTGTTCCTAGATATTTTAGCTTCTTAGGTATCTAATGGCAGGGAAGCATCTTCAGAAAATGCTTGCAATGTGTCTTGTCTTTGGTGGAGCTTCATTCTTTTCTCAATTTACTTGGAAAAATTAAATAACCTGCTAATACTTCCCATTAAAGCTCGTAGTAATATTGTTAGTTCATCTATGAGAAGAGTATAATTAACATACTGCATACGTTTTAATTTGTCTGCTGTTGTGTCACTGACTTTCACTACAGCTGATCACAATATGGCTACTGCCAATGGCACCAGTACAATCACAAACAGTAGAGGCTACTGTGGCAACTATATAGTGTCCCTATAAGTAGAATGAATGGATATGATATGAAAGGGGGTGAAGGTTCCTGCAAAGGTTCCTGCAAAGAAAGCATTTCACTTTGTCTCAGAAGTAAGATCTCAGTCCTGGACCCCGCCACAAAATGCACCTGATTCTTATGTGTAAGTAAAGGTATAATTTCTGTTCTTGGGCTTCCAAACACTGTCTCTCTCCCTGTTTCCTTGAAGATTTAAGGGTCAGCAGTGCCACATATATTTTATAAAATTCTGTCAGGAAGCCATTTTCCCACAGTGCCTTAATCCCTTAACTGCTGAGGCTTTTACATCACCAGTGCTGAGTCCTTTTTTGATGTTTGGAGCACTCTGTGATTAGGCTTTGTAAACATTTTACATGAACAATATCCACGCCAAATGTGTGTCATTTTCTCCCACATCTTGGAGATCCAAAATATCACCGGAATAGAGCAAAATGATGTGTTTGTTAGAAAAATGGGGAAACATGCTGTGCAGGAAAGTGAATGTTCTTTTTCCTAAAAATTGCATCAACAAAAGTTTTTATGTGCTAAGTTCACCATCTTCACAGCTTTCAAGAGCAAGAGAAGTTGTAACTGAAAACCATTTTTTGTAACAAGGCTTTTGCACTTTTCTAACTAGTAGGCGATTTTATCTGCTCTTTTGTGGTTTTCAACCCACTTGCAGTTTGAGATGTAAATAGGTTTGAAAGGAATAGTTGAACATGGAAAGATATGCATTTCTGAAAACTAGACACGATTCCAAATTCAGCAAAGTTTAATTTATGTACATTGCTCATAGCTTTCTAAAAAAAAAGAGTAATCATTGAAATAAAAAAATGAAAAAACAAATAGGCACAAATAGTGATTGGTGACATGTTTCCATCAGTATTGTTTTCCCTTTTGGTCGATTTACAAAAATAACATACTGTTACGTCCCTCAGACCCTTCTGGTCACAGGCAAATGTAGTGTTTGTTCGTTGTGGAAAAATACTCGATATCCGGAGACAACAACTGAGTTGCAGTTTGTAATGAATGGTAAAAGTTAATGAATGAAAAATGGGAATGAAGGAAACCTATGTATTCTTGAAATGTGAACAAGACACTGAGTTTAACAATAGTGGATATTTGTATACTTCTGAATTCGAGGTTACCCATACCATCATGTGATTCAGAGGGCAATTTGCATAATTTGATCTTTCTTGCACACTGGCTTACATTTACAAGCAATAAAAGAGAGAAAGTAAATTCATAATGCCAAATGTTATACTACCCTGTATTTCCACACATCCCAATAAAAACACTACTCAACTTGTGTAGGTTGGTATAGTGCCCAGGCACAAATGCCCCAAAATGGAATGTGGAGAAATCAGCATTTCCTGAAAAAACTGACCTACTGGGTGTAGCTACGGTGTTTGGGCCCAGACTCAGCCTTGATATCATTGAGAGTACAGGGTGGTGTACCTTGCATAGATCTCATGACTTTTCTTACCCCCAGTGCTCTGTATTCCCCAAGCTTTGACCAAAACTACTAATTTCCCTCATATTTCCATGAAGGATATGTCAGAATCTGCAGGGATCAACACAACTCCTACCATCCAGCATTACCACTATAATCCCTATAGAAATGCTTCCCCACTTATATGACTGGGCCTAGTGCACGTGGTAGCATGGTATTGTCCCTGGCTTGATCATTCCTGTCCTGTGTGAAATGCCAACCACAAAAGTAGTTTTCCCTGGTTGCCAGCTGAGCCAAATACAGCTGCAATTCAGCATGGCAAGTAGGGGGACATTTTGATTTACCCCCACTCTCCTTGTCAACATGACAGAACTACGCCTAAAGGAATCTAAATTTCCTCTTGCTTGCAATAGGAATAGCAATGCTCTGCACACTGGGTGGCTAGAAAGACTGTGGGAGCATTAGGGGTGTGTTTTGGTCCAATGCCAGGCCCACCCTCACCCCATTTTAATTTATCTAAAACAAGAATTATATCCCAGGGGCCGTATTAGAGAATACAGTGCACTCTCCCTGTTTGTGTTGGGCGCACCTTGCAAAAGGGGCGCCCAGCGCAAACAAGGAGAGTGCACCATATCATATTGAATGCAGTGCCCTCAGTCTCCATGTTCTGCTTATTATTATTATTTAAATCTTCCCCTGGCTCCTCTCTTCGTTCCACAACCCCTTTTCCCCATAGATTTGGCATTGTCTTTTTCACCACCCGGTCCTCTGCTGCTTCCTTTACCCTAACAGTTACATTCTCTTTAAAAATAATAGATAATTTTTTCTTTTTGGAATACCTGGCGACTCACATTTTCTGCCAGCCAATGCTTTTTTTCTTTAATGCACTTTTGTGGATTTTTTCACTTATCATTTCTAGATTGGTGTCTGCTATCTTAAATGGTGAATTAAAAGGTAAAAAAGCCTGCACTTCATAATGTATACTTGTCAATGTGTAGAGATCAATATGCACATATATCTTATCATACTGCAGCAGTTCATATTCGTTTTGCCGCGTCAAAATATTGGGTAATCATAACTGCTACATTTCCCAGGTCCATGAGTTCGCCAGTTCAGTGTTTTTTTTCTTTGAATTGTCGGACTGTAGTCCTGTTTCATAATGCAATAAGTTACAGGTTTCAGAATTCAAAGAAAAACCCAGACTGGAGCAGCACATTACACAGGGACCTGGAAAACTTTTCAGGGCTGGGTAATGCCATTGAAAGGTGAGAGATGCTGGGCTTCCCAGGCCTTGTTGTAGTTCTCAGAATTGTATAGCACATCGACGTGCGCTTCTCTACCAATTGCAAATCTGGAACGTCAGATGATGAAGTTCTGTAGTTCGATGACACTTTATAATTGTGTGTTACATGTTGGATTGCTCAAGTACACTTCCTTTTCGTCCAAATGCAGGTACAAGATTTAAATGCTATCTCAGTAGCAAGGCACCACAATGCCATTTGTTGGCAAGTGTCATCTGCGCCATGCTCTGTAGATCTAATTGATTCCTTGAGGCAGGTCACTGAAAATTGTCTGGGCCCAAATACAGGTGTGTGTGCGTGTCCTCAATTATTCATGTCTCTATGAAAGGCATTCTATGTTGTGTCCTAACCAGATGGATGTGTGGCAGATGAGGTGGGATTTACTTTATGCATGTGTGTGTTCGGCACAGTTTGTAAAACCTTCAGATTGGAACAACTTTGGACCAACCAGTTCATACTTGCTTGACCTCCATTTTGTGTTAATCGTCAGTTCTCCTCCAGAGAACAATCCGATCTGACCACTGCATTGCATTTGCATATCATTACCCGCAGTTATATTGCACTAAAGATGCACAAAATTGCACCAGCAAGCTCTGTGTAACACAAGCAATTTTTATATCTCTATGTTATGAATGCCAAGGAATTTTGTACGACTCAATTTAAATAGTTATATAAGAAACATTGTCAATGTGATGAGTTTGCAAAGCAGTTTATTAAATTTCATCTGGAAAATTACTAATTTCAGAGACACAAAAACATGCATAAAAATATATAATGGGGTAAAATACTGTAGCAGAAGATATGCTTTGTGGTTTTTCCACTTAACCAATGCCATGCACAATTTACTTTTAATAAACCTAGAACTAGCTGAATTTATTTCTTTCCCTTTTGGTTCATCTGTTGCAAAATCCCTATTCCCTAGCCTTTTTTCTCACAAATAGGAAAGCAGCACAAGCAAAAGGATTTGTGTCTCGTTTAGAGACATAGGTTAATGACATAAAACAAAGAGGCCAATAGTCACTATTTCGGGTGTGGTGGTCTTCTGTATCCCTGATATGGTGTAGCTGCTTAGGTCTTGAGAAGTGCATGTCGTCACTGCCTTAAAAAAGTGTATAGAGCAATGTAGAGGTATATCAGCCTTTGATTCAGTCATTGACTTGTCTCTGTTTTTCATGATTTACCATTGCTTTGGTGGGTTGTCCATCAGGGGTTTTGCATTTTCAGGAAGGTTACTTGTTATCCCAGTGTGTTCATATTAGGTTCTGGTGAAGGGGTCATTAATTAGTCCTGCTAATTACTTTTCTTCTTTGCTTGATGACTTGCTTGATAACTTGCTTTTCTTTGCCATATTGATGACATATTTTTGGATTTACAGCATTGCCCTTAAAGCTTAAGGTTTTAGTGTCAGGGTTTGCACGTCTGACCCTATTTGAGTATTTATCATTATAAGTTTATAAGGGGACAAGAGAACAGTTTCCCTTGTGCATTGTCTACGTGCAGATACTTCTCATCTAACCTGAACTTCTCTATTTCTGTTAGTCGAGTAGTTGTCTCCAAAGCTGAAGTATGGTTGGCTTTACCCTTGTCAAGAACAGTAATTCCCACAATCAATATCAAACACAATACCAAACACACAATCGCTAACCCAGTACTCATGTATTTACAGCACCTATTTGTCCTTCCTGCTGGCTAAGGCTACTCATGATCTGTAAAGAATCGGAAAGTAGAAGAGAAAATAGTAACTATGCAGAAAAATCAAAAACAATATCTTAAATGTCCTCAGCAATTATGTACAGCTTTCAGTCTCACTTCCAGGACCCTTTGTCAAACTTGGTAAGGTTATCAAAAATCGATTTAGCAGCTTGTCAAATTCAGGTTATCGTGTCAAATCAGGCTATTAAAGTCTTTTCCAGTTACTTTCAACAGTCTCTTTTTCTTACTCTCTTTTCCCAGTTGTAGTTTCCACAGTTCAGTTAATTGATTTCCTTCAAGTGCCAAAATATTGACCTGGAATGTCTTTATCAAAACAAAAAGAAAAATAATTCTCTTTGCCATTCACTTGTGGCATACTCCACATTCCGGTCCTGCATACCTTCGACTTGCTATTCTCTTTCTTTCCAACTTATGATCTCCATTCAACTCTACTTCACTCAGAAGTTCACTCCTTGTCATATCTACTTCCTCCACAATTGTTGTCACACCAATTGCTTCATTTCTCTTTGCTTGTGACTTCGGCCACCTAGCTCCTTTCAGTGGACCCTTGGTTAATATTATTTTCAGGGTTGAACTTGAAACTTCCTCTTCTCTGCAAGATTTTCTCTTGACGGACCTGTGACTGCTTCAGGAAGAGTCAGACCACAATGACTTTCATCCGCCTCAACTCCTCCCCCCCCCGGGGTCTGGCATTTGCTCTGTTTGTCTCTCAAAACCATCTACTTCTGGGAAAGCCCTCTTCTGACTAGACTCTCCTGCTGCCTTAATTGAGACTCGCTCACTGTCACTCTCCTGTAGGTCTTCTCCTTTGTCTCCAACAGGACTGGCTGATCCGTTCTCAATTTCTCAGATCCGGTCTCAGTTCCTCTTTCTTCTTTTTACTGCTCTGAGGTGGATCTGGTCATTGTTGGTACTCTCAATAACTCTTCTTCATCATCCAGAGGACATACTGTATTTGGATTTGCTGTCTAGGTACCATTTGAACCTGCTGTTGCATTGGCTGCGACTGTGCCGTTTGCACACGTGGCATTTGCACCTGCTGCATGGGTTGACATTTTTGCATTTGATTCACATTGGTTTGGAAATTTGGATTATGACCTCTCATTCTTGGTCCTCTCATAATTTGGAACAAATTGATGTCACTTGTTTGCTAAACACCTTTCTGTGCCATCATCGGACACTCCTGCACCCAATGTCTGATTGCTCTGCAAGCGTGACAAGGCAACAATCTCTTCATTCCCTACTCATCACTCAGAACAATTACAGTATCCAAATCGGGACTACGCTTTCCATTTCCAATTATTCTGCAACCTCTGCCTTTTGTCTGATTTTGAAATACCACATTTCCCTGCTGTTGCTGCTGGTGTGGAAAATTTTCCTGCATCCCTGTTTGTGCCGCTCTAATCTGCCTCACTATCGCCTTTTCTGTCAACTTTCTCTGCCTCAACTCAATCTCGTTGCTACAGTACTTTGCATATTGCAATACCTCATCAATCGGCTTTGCAAGCAAATCAAATTACTCTTAATCATCTGGCTAATTTCAGGTCTCAGTCCTTCCACAAATCTAAACACAAAATAAATTATGTCTTTCAACTCAATTGTCTCTGTACCACAGTAATGCTTAAATGCCTTTACCAATCTCTCATAATATGCATGTATCGACTCTTTCACTTCCTGAGATGTCCTGTCTATTCTCTGCCAGCCTAGGCTTTTGGTCAAAATTCTCATTTTTAGAGATTAAATCACTTTGTAGAAGTATTTCATTACCTCGGGAGATGATGCACCTGTAATTGGATCTCTCTCTGGTTCTTTTATCGGCCAATCTATACTCCTCTTGCACTCCATCCATATATCAGCTGGAACTAATAGAGTGTTCAAATCCTCCCAGAGGCATTTTGCAAGTTTCACGAACCTTTCTGTCTGCTGGTACCATTCTACTGGTTTCTGTCTCAACCTAGGACAGTCATTTGTAAAGGACATAGGCCCTCATTAAGACATTGGCGGTAAATCCTGCTTACCGCCATGCTGACTGCTGCCAACATAATCCCACTGCGGCGGATAACCGCCAAGTATATTATGACACACACATACCAATCCATCACTATACAGCCACACACACAAGTCCGCCAGCACAAAGGTTAGTGATAAACTGGCAGTACCCAAACCCACACCGTTATGCCAACAGAACTACGCCCACAGCATTATGACCCACGAATCACCATTCAATGGTGGTAAACCATTGGCGTTACATACCGCTGCACTCAAAATACACACACTCAAACAAAACACTACCACATTGGACAATTCAAACTACACACACCTGACACACATACACACACCACATCCACACACCCACACCACTATAAAACACACACCCACATTACCCACAACCCTTTACCATTTCAAACAATTGCCAACAGAGAGAGAAAGAGACCAAGAGCACCCACACAACTAGAGCCACATAACATCCTCACCTATAGACCATTCACGTACTTTACATCACACACCCCACACACCCTCACCCACACCACTCACACTACACCCATGGCACCACAACACCCCCGGTTCTCAGAGGAGGAGCTAAGGGTCATGGGGGAGGAAATCATCCGGTTAAAGCCACAGCTATTTGGATCACAGGTGCAGCAGACATCCATTGCTAGTAAGATGAAGCTATGGTGGAGAATCGTGGACAGGGTCAATACCGTGGGACAGCACTCCAGAACAAGGGATGACATCAGGAAGATGTGGAACGACCTACGGGGGAAGGTGCGTTCCACAGCAGCAAGACACCAACTAGCTGTACAGAGGACTGGGTGTGGAACCCTACCTCCTCCCCCACAACTAACAACATGGGAGGAGCAAGTCTTGGCAATCATGCATCCTGAGGTCCTGGCTGGAGTCAGAGGAGGACTGGACTCTGGCAGGTCAACTTTCAACAACTATCACCCACCTACCTGCATGCCATCACATACCCTCACTCTCACTCCCATCACTCCACTACATCCCACACATCCCACACACTCCACCATCACAGCTCTCTAATCACAATTCCAAGCACTGAATGATGTACCAATGCATGGACACCCCTCACAGCCTTGCATGGACACTCATCACTAAAGCATGCACAGCATAGGGAAACTAACAATCCCACCATACACCAACATACACAAGTGAGGACTGGCAGGGCAACACCAACCATAGAGGGTAAGCCAGGGATGTACAATATGTCATACACATGAAGCATACTACATCATTTACATCCACACAGGTACCCCTGCCAATGTCACTGGAGAGGAGGTGCCAGCACTATCCACTCCCTCAACAGAAGAGGCCCACAGTGATGACAGTAACTCTGGTCCTCAGGATCTGGATGATCTACCTGGCCCATCAGGGACCACTGGACAGCGGGTTACCCAAGCCCAGTCACAGACCACGACAGAGCATCCCCCATCAGTAAACAACACCACAGCACCCAGCATACCCACATCTCTGTCCCCAGGACACATCAATCAGCAGTGTGCCTACCTGTACAGGGACCCCAGGCCACACCTCACATACAAGACAATCAGGGACCTGGGGTTAGTGGCAGTGGGCACACTGTTCAGGGGATAGAGGCACAGGCCAACAGGGAAACTGGGAGGAGTTCTGTGCACCATGGGCAGGACAGGAGCAGGGACCGACTCTCCAGGAGGTGCTCTCTGAGATCCTGGGAGCCTATCAACATTCCCAGGACATGTTGGACCAGATCCTGGACAACGTGCAGAAGAACAGGCTGCTGCGGGAGGGAAAATATCACGGAATCTGGGAGGACATCAAAAACAACACCCTGATCTCCATAGCAGGGGTGCTGGCAGATATGGCCAACATTATGAGGGAGGCAACAGAACACCAGCGGGCCCCTGCCACTAGCCAGTCTTTTGAACAGCCTTCCAATTCCACTGGCGCTAGTGGCCAGGAGGCCTCGCCACAAGACTCACAGGCCACCCCTCCCCTGCAGAAGGTGAACCACCCCGCAAACGTTCCCTGCGATCCAGAAAGAAGCCAGAGACACTTGCCAAGCCCTCTGCTAGGAAATGAGACTCTCCTGATTGTCCCCCTTGTGTCCCACTCAGTCACTCTGTCCACCTTGAACTGCCATTGCTCCCCTTCCTATGTCCCCTTGGAAAGTATACCTGTGCTCCCTCCATCATCACCCTGTCCCATTGCACTTCCCCCTCTGTATATTAGCACTTCAATACACACCCTTTGACATACATCGATTTCAAGTATGTCATGTATTTCAACTATGTATTACTTTAAACAGGTACAACCACTGCAAATGAACTGTACATAGAATGAGCATAGAATCGATGACCTATAGCTGGCTGTTGTGATCACACCAAGAGTATTTGTCAAATCACCAACATCTGCAAAAGGAATATCCAGAGGTAACAGTAAGTGGGCATAGAAGTGGGAAACACCAGCATGCCAATGCCAAACAGAATACAACAAAAGTCATAAAAATGTGAAGTTGCACTGTCTCACATGTGTGTCATTGGAAGTACTGACGGATAACAGAGGTTCTGTTTTCCACACCCTCATCCTCTGCCTCCTCATTTTCACTGTCCACAGGGGCATCTCCAGTCTCCTCTTCTTACAGCAAACGCACATTTCATCCGAGGGCCAAGTTGTGCAACTTGCAGCATGCCACTACTATCTGGCAGACCTTCCCTGGTGAGTAGCACAGGGATCCACCTGTCAGATGAAGGCACCGGAACCTGGCCTTCAGGAGCCCAAAGGTCCTTTCAATGATCCTTCTGGTTCCCCCATGTGCCTCATTATAATGTTCTTCTGCCCTTGTCCTGGCATTCTTCACAGGGGTCAGCAGCCATGATAGGTTTGGGTAACCAGAGTCACCTGCAAATATTGAGGGACAATATTTAGCCACACACTGTCCTATATGGCCAACACCATAGGAATACACAAACATTTACTGGGTGTGAACAGTCGTGTTGGTGCAGTCATTGACCCATTGTATCCTTTGTCTCTCCCCCCTTTCTTGTTTTGTCATCCTGTGCTTATGTGCATTAGCATCATCTGGCAGCGGAGCAGAGGCACCAGCAACGGAGGCAGCTGCATCCCAAAGGACCTAGGAGACAAAGTCCACCGGGGCTGAGGGCACCAGTGTGACGGAGGGCGAGGGGAGCACCATGGTGGAGACTGGAGGGGATAATACAGACTTTGATACCTCCTCCGATGGGAACTCCCTGGTGGTGGCGGACACTTCTGTGACCACCCAAGCTACAGGTACAGCTGCCACCCCCGTGCCAGCACTGCCTTTCCAGCAGCCCCTCAGCGAGTTTCCCGTGTCCACTCACTGAGGAGGGTGGGCATCTCCTTCGTCCCAGGCACCTCAGAACCTGCCCCAGTGAGCCCTGCTGCCTTGAGTGAGGAGGCTATTGACCTCCGAGATCCATTTCTGTAGGGCAGTCAACCATTGTGAATGCCAACCAGGGCTAACAGCCCAGATGCAGCAATCTAATGCATACCTGGAGGGCATTCACGGTGGGTAGGCGGCCCAACAGAGATCGATCCAGGCTCTGGCCTCCTCTCTGATGGCAGCCATTGTCCCTGTTTCAACCACCCCCCCCTCCAACTTCCACTTCCCAGTCCCAGTCTCCTCAACCCCAACCCATCCCCAACACACAAATAGATGTGCATGCACACAAGGCAACACCTAAGAGTGTCACAGGCAAACTCAAGCACCGCACTTCATCCCACCGGCACTTCACAAACACACCATACCGTTGCAGACACAACAACATCTACTGCCTCCATTGTCTCCCCTCCTCCTCCTCCTTCACCTCCCTCACCTCCCTCCCAGTTAGGACCACACTCATACCTGCGTGCACAATATAATCAGCATCCACTACCTGCATCATCACCACACCAAGCAGAACCCACACCTCACTGGCAGACACCTCCACAACATCCATGCACATGTCCCCTGTGTCCTCTCCCACCGTGTCTGTCCCCCCTCCTAAAGTACACAAACTCAAGCATTCAGACACCCAACAGCCATCCACCTCACAACAGCATACAACCAATGCACCTTTACCCAAATCCAGCAGACAAACACCTCCAACAACCACTCCCTCATCCTCCACTCACATTACTTCTCCTGCCCCAATGTCCCTAAAAAGCATTTCATTTCCCAGATTGACCTCTTTCCTACCACTCACCCCTCTGTCCTGCACGTATGGTCAGGGTATCAAGGTCCCAACCAAGCACCTCAGCCAAACAGGCCATGGGCCCAGTTTCAGCAGCACCTACTCAAGGTGGAAAGGATTCCAGGCCACTAAAACTGAAATGGAAGGAGCCTGCACCAGCCAGCCAGAAGGGGAAGGAGCCTGCACCAGCCAGCCAGAAGAGGAAGGAGCCTGCACCAGCCAGCCAGAAGAGGAAGGAGCCTGCACCAGCCAGCAAGAAGGGGAAGGAGCCTGCACCTGCCAGCAAGAAGGGGAAGGAGCCCGCGCCGGCCAGCCAGAAGGGGAAGGAGCCTGAACCAGCCAGCAAGAAGGGGAAGGGGCCTGCACCAGCCAGCAAGAAGGGGAAGGAGCCTTCACCAGCCAACAAGAATGGGAGGGAGCCTGCACCAGCCAGCAAGAAGGGGAAGAAGCCTGCACCAGCCAGCTGTCACAGAGAACACACCGCCAGCCATGGTTGTGCAGCCATCAGAGAATACAGGGGCTGAGCAGGAGCCTTCCACAACCACCACCACAACAGTGCAGCCATCAGAGGGTGCAGGGGCTGAGCAGGAGCCTCCCACAACCACCACCACCACAGTGCAGCCATCGGAGAGTGCAGGGGCTGAGCAGTAGCCTCCCACAACCACCACGACCACAGTGCAGCTTCGAAGGGTGCTAAGGCTGAGCAGGAGCCTCCCATAACCACCACCACCACAGTGCAGCCGTCACCACCGGTGAGCGCCATATGATCCAGCCTCCATGGGATGCTGTGCAGCCTGACCCCTCCAGAACCAGTGAGCAAGTCACCTACTTGAGAGACTGTGGCCTTGCACTCACCAGGAAAAAACACAGGGCATGTTGCCCCCTCCAGAACCAGTAGGCAAGTCACTCACTTGAGAGACTGTGGCCTTGCACTCCCCAGGACCAAGCACAGGGCATGTTGCCCCCTCCAGAATGTCCAGGGCATGTCGTCTTGTTTCCGCATGCGGCTGAGGTGCCCCCCTGATGTGCCTGCCTATTTGCCAATTGATGCCCCTGCAGTGTTCTCTCCGTATTGGTGCAGGGGTCGAGTGGGGCCTTGGACTTTGCCCTGGTGCCATGTGGCCCCTGTGAACTGGGGACTGGGCATTGTCCCTTTTTGTACATTTGTACATATCTGTGCATTGCCTCATCGACTTATTATTTTTGATGTTGATCTTATTACAATCACTGTAATCAATTCCTGTTGTCCTTGCATTATTCAGACAATTATCGTGGACAAATTGGTTATTTTGTGCAGCTGGTTGTGTGTATGGCGTGTGTGTATGGGGTGTGTGTTGTGCGTGTGTGTGTCACTGTCGTTTTCCTCCCCCTCCCTTGTGTGCTACGTGGCTGTACTCACCATCGTCGTCTTTGCCGCCGTTGGTGTTCGTGATGGAGCATGACGCAGAAGGTAATCTGAATTTTTTATACTTTTTGGTGCAAAACTGCACTAACGGGAGTTTTGCACCAAAAAGTTTAGTACCGGCTTGCACCATTTCTGTGCACCAGCCGAGCACCATATTTATGGAATGGTGCAAGCCGGTGCAAATGGTAGGCTAGGGTGAAAAAAATGACTTTAGTTGGGTGGGGCTGGCGGTATAGGAGAAGGGGTTTTAGCACCAAAAAATGACTTTAGGCAGGTTAGAGTTTAAAAAAAGACTCTAAACAGATTAGCATCATTTAATGGTGCTAAACCTATCATGCCACACGACTCCTGCCTTAGAAAAGCCAGGAGTCATGCCCACCACCCCAATGGTCAGCACAGGGGACAAGGGTCCCCTGGGCATGGCCATTGCACCCTGTGACATTTATGGGGGCCCATTTCAGGGTCCCCTATGGCACTTTAAAAAATAAAATGCAATACTTATCTGAACTTACCTGGGATGGGGTCCCCCATCCTCCGCAGTGCCTCTGGTGTGGGTGCCCCTGGGACCTGGGGAGGGTACCTGTGGGCTTATTCCATGGTGTTCCACCATGAACATAGGCCCACAGGCCCCCTAACGCCTGCCCTGACCCAGGAGTTAAAAAAACGGGGCAAAGCAAGCTTTGCACCATTTTTTTAACCCTCCTCCCGCCCGTGCACCATTTTTTCACGGGACTATAAATATGGCGTTAAGGCCATAGAGTAATTTTTTGCACAGGAACGCCTACTTTGCATCTCATTAAGGCAAGGTAGGTTTCCACTTCCAAAAAATGACTTTAACTCCAGAAATTTGGCCTAAGAGGCGTCTAGCACCAAAGTATAAACATGGAGTTAGTTTTGCACCGAATTAGAGTTAAAAAAAAATGACGCAAACAGAGTATAAATATGTCCCTTGGAGTTCTGGTTCCATGGCGGCGTTGTTCTTCCGTGTGTCTCCAATGGTGAGTACTTTCACTTCATGCAGTTCGGAAAGAGTAACATCTAAACACTTGAAGAAATGGGGAGAATGGAGCATCTCCTCTCGGTGCAGTCTAGCTAAGTTAGATTCCCTAAAACTACTTCCCATGTTGCTATTGGTCAAAGAATCGTATGTTTATGTTTCGTCCAATGAAAGTAGAACCCCAAATCTAAGAATTTACAAGACCACCGTTCACATGTTGATGGTTGGCTCCTCTTCTCCTGTTCCCGTCGTTGGGCTCATTAGGTAGCAAATTTGTATCAGCTTATAGTCCAGTCAGTGCATCCATTGTCTGCTCCTGGGAAGGTTGTCTTCACACACACTAAGTTATACAATGTATTCCTAGCAAGTACAACATATTCTAGCAAGCAAATCTCATCGGAAAGAATTCCAGTTACCAACATTTGGTCCATGCAATGGAAAATCACAATTTAATTTTCGAAACAGTCATTTTATAATTCGCATAAGCAATTTAGCTTGACATGAGGCCGTGCAAATAGGCCCAAGCACCTCGCTAATTTAAGGTCTATGATTAATAAAGAAAGTACAAAATACATAACCGTTAATATGACATAATACTACATTAATCCAAACATAAGCTCAACATTTTACATTAATAAGCTGTTAATAAGTACACTTCATGAATATTGGTAGTCACTCAAGTAGGCACAAATTTCAAATGTGAATATTATGTTTCAATGTTAACTCATTTTCTAAGCAGATTCAACACTCAGAATACATGAATTTTCATTAGTAAAAATTCAGCGTTAACATTTTCTGTCTCATTCTTCATTAGTATCTCATACAATATGATTAATGTCTCTCAGGGGAAAGCAATAAGTGTCAGCCATAACATATCTTTCCTCTGTGGTGTTCTGTAGGTACTCCAAGAAGGTGAACAAAAACATATATTTATTATCAAGAATGTTGTGGTATGGTGGGGTAAACAGAAATGTTTAAAATAAAACCATTTCTTGAAAATGATATAAAAAACAGGCATTTAACATGTTTTTAAAACATGCAAGAACATAGGTATTCTAAAAAAACATACAAAAATCGGACATTTTGTTAAATGGTTCTTCCGTACCTCACACATTTTTTGTATTGCAGACAACATGCAAATATTAATTTTACTATGATTTGCATTCTCTTAAACAATCATCTCGAGGATGTGGCTTGGCACCTTTAGAAGATGGCCGCCTGACGAAGCAGCTCCACAGCGGCAGCGGAGAAAACAGAGTATTTGCCATTTGATGTTGCTCTCACCAGGCATGTAGCCCAAATAGGTGTAAGTAAAGAGGCGTTACTCCTTTGCTGGCATGTTTCTCTTCACACAGTGGTAGCCAATTTTGGAGCTCATACTGGTTGAAATTAGGGCCCAAGAGCCCTTTATGGAAGAAGCACATCACACACTTCAAAGTGTGGACAACAAATGGTCTTTATTAAGCAATAGAGTTATGGAAGTAGAGCAAAGAGTCGAAGATTTAGAGGATACAACTCAACACATTCACACCCTTCAAATTGGAATCTGACAGCTTTAAACCAAACCAAACCAAGGACCTTGATCATTTTTTGTAACTATCATTCTTTCTTGCACTCTCTATCTCTCTCTGTTTATTCACTGCATTTCTTTCTTCCATTTGTCTCCTTCATATTGACATGCTCATCATACATGTGCGATGTAGGATTGTCTCTGATCATAGTGTACTTTTAGGTCACTACTGTGCATTTCTAGTCATGTTTTTTACTGTCCTTATGTATAATTTCAAGGAATGTTAGAGGGTTGAGTTCCTCTATAAAATGACAAATGGTCCTGTCCCATATCACAAAGCTCAGTGCAGATGTGGCACTACTGCAAGAGACTCATAACTTTGCTTCTAAGGTGCAAAAACATGTAACAGGGTGGTTCACATTTTCTCTTACCCAGTTTCTAGGCAAAGGAATGGGGTAATTATCCTTGGTAAAAATTCCCTAGACATTAAATTGCTTTCTCAAGATTCTGACGGCCAGGGGAGATGGATTCTTGTCAAAGTACTCATAAATATTATCCCCATCACAATGTTTAAGGTCTATGCTCCTACTCAGGCTGATAAACAATTTTGGCCTGGTATCTTTCATCTATTAGGTCTGTTTCGGATGATTATTTAATTTTTGCGGGCACTTCTAATTTGGTTTTTGAGCCATTCATTGATCACAATTCTAAGATAAAGGCCCTGATTAAGAACTCAGAGGATGGGTTACTGCATCACAACGGTGAAGGATATCCCATCTGCCGAAATCTAAATCCCATTACATTCTATGGGTTTACGATTTTGATAGATGGGATATCCCTCATTGTTGTGACGGAGCAAGCCATCCACCGAGTACTAAATCAGGCCCTAAATTTGTAAACTACCTCATGCATAAACAATTTAGATCTAGTACAAAACAATATTCTCTGGTGCATGGAGACTCTGTACACTTTCTTTGAGAGAAACACATTTTTCCTCCTGTACATGCTTCTAATTTAAAATGTACTATTTATATCTCTCTAAATCACTATCTCAACACCTATTGAATTCTGATATTGGTTTCATAGTAATCTCAGATTATCCTCCAATTACTGTAGACTTAGATTTTCTCCCTATTTCTAAAAACCCTTGGAGATGGTGGTTTAATAATTCACTTTCACTAGATGTGTTCACTCAGTGTTTAGCAGATTTCATCAAGGAATTCTTTCATTTTAATGGCACACCTGGTATGTCACCACAAATCCTTAGGGGCTCATTTAAAGCAGCAGCCATTGATATTATTCTTTCATATGTTTCTAGGAAAAGGAGAAAAAACACCAAGAATCCCCTCAGATGCTGAACAATATTCAAAGATTAGAACATTTATATTATTCTACTGACCCTGCCACTTGTTTTGATTATTTAATAAAAGCTAAATTACAATTTAATAAACTGTCCACTGAAATGCTTCCTACTTAGCGCATATTCACAAGCATCATGATGCCACTCTTGATTTGCCGCCTGAAGAAGACAATGTTACTTCTCAAGAAATCATTCACACTATGAAATCAATTAAACGAGGGAAGGCACCAAGCCCAGATGGCATTACAATTAAATTCTATAATTATTTTTTGCCTCCTTTTAATGCTTCAGTTATTTCAGCGCTTCCATTATTTTTATCCAAAACAAAACAACAAAAATAACTATTCAGAAAGCTTTCATTTGTTTAATCCCTAAGGAAGGTAAAGACCCAATTTACGTAACAATTATAGACCGATCTCTTTAGTGAACCTAGATTATAAAATTCAGACTAAACTTATTGCTCTTCAAGCCATGATTACCATGCTTGATAGGAAGGGAGCAATCATGGTTTGTTAAAGGTAGACTGATACTGGATAATGCTAGGCTTCTAGTTAATATTTTAGGCATGTCTAATTGTTATAAACATGATTAGCTGTGATTTCTCTTGATGCAGGAAAATACATTTGATTGAATGGGTTGGGACTTCATTTTTCACATGCTAAAATGGTTTGGGTTTGAGCCCAAATTCCAGACCTTGATTTTTATTATTTATTCTTCTCCAAGGGCATTTCTGTTTGTAAATGGTCTTCAATCTCCCGACCTCTCTCTACTTAGAGGTGCTCAGCAGGGATGCACATTATCCCCCTTACTCTTCATCTTCACCTGGGAATCCGACAAAACTCTTCCATTCAAGGATTTCTATTTAGGCATAATCACTATGCTGATGACATTCTGTTATTGTTATCCCATTCAGTTACTTCTTTACCTGCATTTTTAACTGAAGTAGACCACTTTGCTGCATCTCAGGATACAACATTTTGGATAAACGTTACATTTTTTCCCTAAACAAATTGTGTCTTAAACAGGATTTTGCCATGTCCCAACTTTGCATGAGCTCCATAAAAATCGCGACTGCACCCGTCGCACACCAGCAACTCCGCCGGCTCCATTCGTAGCCGGCTTCCTCGTTGCTGGTGCTTTCCCGCTGAGCGGGCGGGCGGCCTTTTGGCGGTAGCCCACCCGCCCAGCGGGAAAGTCAGAATCACTGCGGCGGTCATTTGACCGCGCTGCGGTGTTCTGGCGGGGGAACTTTGGCGGGCGGCCTCCGCCGCCCGCCGAAGTTAGAATGACCCCCAATATGTCTTAGACATACAGGGATGGTCATGGCAAAAGGGTTTTGGAGTGGAGGGAGAGGGAGAGGGAGTGCTAGTAGGAGGTGTTTTGGTAGATGTTTGGGTGCAGGTGTGTGCAATGAATGTCTGTGTGTGCTGGGTGTCTGTTGGATGGGTGAGTGTGGGCGTTTATGTGTCTTGGGAGGAGGGGGTGTGGAGGAGCTGGGAGATGCATTGCTGGATGGATGACTGTAGGTATGGTGGATGTGCTGCATGTGTGTGTGTCCATGGTTGTGGTGACTGAGGTGGATGTCTGTGGGTCTGCTATTGTGCTCACTGTGGGTAAGATTGGAGTTGTGGTTGGATCTGTGAATGTTGGTGTGGTGTCTGTTGGTGTGTCAAGTGTAGTGTCTGTGAAGGTGGTGGTGGTGGGGGAGTCTGTGTGGGTAGTGGCTGTTGGTGTGTCTGCAGGGGAGTGCTGTCTGTGTGCATGGCAGTGGTGGGTCTTGTGGTGCTTGTGTTTGACTGCGGTATTTCTTTGTCTGTTGAGATGGATGCATACTTGTCTGTCTGTGTGCTCTGGCTGGGACGGGGAGGAGGGGTGTGGGATTTGGTAGAGGGAGATGGAGGGGGGATGAAAGACAAAGGGTGACTGGCTGCTGTCAGTGCAGAGGCCTGAGCCTGAAAGGATCTCTCTAGGCCAGCCAGTGCACCATGAATGCCCTCCAGGAACACATTGCTCTGTTGGTCTTGAGATGCAAGTCCCTGGTTGGCAGTCACAATGGTCGGCTGACCCGCAGAGATCGACCTCAGGAGGTCAATACGCTCCTCACTGAGGGCAGCAGGGCTGATTGGGGCAGAGGTGCCTGTGGTGAAGGAGACGCCCACCCTCCTGGATGAGTGTGCACGGACAACTGGGTGCGGAGCTACAGGGAGGGTGGTGATAGTAAGGGGGTGGCAGACAAAGATGGTGCAGGGGTGGTCCTAGATGGGTCTGCCACCACCAGGGAGTGCCCACTGGAGGAGGATTCCGATGATGATGATGTTACAGTCTCCTCTGTGGCACTTCCCTCACCCTCCGCGCCACTGGGTCCCTCCCTGTCGCTGGTCGCAGCACTCTGGGTCCCGTGGCCAGCAGCATCCCCAATCGCCTCTGCTCCGTCTCCTTCACCTGCTGATGCTGACGCACACAAATAGAGAGAGAGGGAGGGAGAGACAGAGAGTTAGAGAAAAGGGTTATCATATTCATTACATACACACATGTAAACATGCACAATTGTAGGGAAACATCTCCAGGCTAGACCATCTCTGTTGGCATTACACATATCCTGCATCATGTTACATCATGTTAGTACTATCCTCCTCTTCAGGTCATCCCGCTCACCCACATCAAATTTTTAGTACGTTAGCACAACTTGATTCATCCATCTGTATACCTGTAAAGCCATGTCTACATGCTACTCATGCCCTTGCAGAAGTAGATTTGTCATGCATATTCCAGATCCTATCTCTCAATACTCCTACCACCAATTGGAAGAGCAGGTGAGTGATCCCAACACATCATGCATGTCCTGAAACTACACCTGACCAGTCCATCTCAAATACTAATGTACCTTGAAAGTATAGACTACACAATTCACATCCCACAGAGCACATGCTATACATATCACATTGCTGGCTGACCCCAATACATATCTGTCAACAGGGGTACCTGAACTGATCAAGCCACAAGTAGTGGTACTCCCATTCAAGTGACAACTGCAGTGTAGAACACATGTCTGGAGAACAGCCATGGAATGACATTCACACAATCACAGAGGAATATCTGTACACACCAAACACAGTTACACCACATCAATTAATTATTGCATTTCCAGCTACAATGGCCTTCATATCACCCATTACACATTCTTAGCCAATCCCAGAGTGTTGGCATCACCAGAACTACACAACAGGCAGCCACTTTAGACATCATAGGCCACCTACCATTCCACCTGACATGCAATGAAAGTTTCTGGACTTGACAACGTGAGCACACCTACATCACTCACACCATACATGACGTGATTGCATGTACCTAACTCAAGAATACACAAATGTCACATGGAAATGACATGTATGTATGATGTACACATGGATCAACATCACTGCCAGTGCACTAAATACATCATCCATTACAACACATACTTGCTTTCTACATAGTGGGACAACCAAACCATCACTTTATGATCACATAAGTGATGCAATACATTTTCCTCACCTGACTGGACGCATCAGCTAGGCCAAGGGTAACATAGATTGCCCTACTCCACATGGTGTACCCCCAATTAACCATTGAGGCATGATGTAGGCAGCATATTACCAAGGTTACAAAGGAATTGGTAGGCCATTTCCAGACCTACCATTGACATCACATATTGTATAAGGCTGGCTCTGGCAAATCACTAACATTCTCTATTACACACCCATTAGGACAGAGATGAAATGCCCACATGTCAATCGCATGGAAAAGCAATTGTATTACGAATACACAAAGCATACCCACAAAGTAGAATGTCCTTCAGTTGCTAACTTTAAATACCCCATTGAATGGAGAGAAAAGTACAATGGAGTTACAACTACAAACACAGATATGAACTGGCCTAGACAGGCCATATCTGTACTGTCCATGAGATAGCAGCCTGACATGGAGTCCAGACCTTTAGCAGTAAAAAGGTAATGTTTGGAGGCTGTACCAAATAAGCGACTCAACCTGTTGCTACAACAGGTGATCAGCACAGATCGGAGTGGTCAGACACCTTAGAGACGCTGATTGACTATATGCAGAGTAATGGTCCAGGATAGGCAAAAAGGGTATGGTGAAACACCAGCTCACATGCATAGAAAAGGCAGGATGTGCAACACATGTGCATTTGAAATTGGGCATTTCCACATGCAGTCAGAATGATGTCATGATACATGATTCTAAAAATGACACATAGCAAACCATGATGGCTGCTCCACATCTAATACACTAGCAAGGTGGTACAAACTGGTTACCACTAGTCTATAAACATTCATCAGCTACTACATCGCCACTGATAGTACAGTGAGATAGCAAATAGCATACAACCAGAGCCAAGTACCAGGTACCAGTCAGTACTTACCTCTTTTTGGCTGCTATGCTGCCCTCAAACACCCATCCACCTCAAGGAAGGCCACCACCAAGATGTGGGCCATTAGTGGGGGTCAGGGTCTGACTGGCAGCCCTCGCTCTTTGGGAGGACATCCCCAGCTGGGCCTCCGTGGTCTTCTGGGCTCAGCGTCTCAGGTCCTCCCACCGCTTGCACCAATGGGTGCTCTGCTGGCTGTGGACCCCCAGCGTCTGCACTTGCTTGGTTATGTCACATCAGATCCCTTTCTTCTGATGGGCGTTCACCTACATGGATAACACAGATAAAAGGAGAAAGTCATGTACACATGACCCAACCCAACAGTAGTTGACACAACAAAACTGTTTTGTCCCATCCTCCCTGCCCACACGCCTGTACCATATGTCACATGAATGCACACAGTTCACATGGCCAACTCACTACCACACACAACACCAATCACACATGGCTTGGCATTGGGCTCACCTGTTCCTCTGGTACCCCATCTAGCTGTCCATACGGGGGTAGGACCTCCTCCACCAACCTTTTCAGCTCTTCCTGTGAGAAGACAGGGGCCCTATTACCTGCAGGGCGTGGCATGATGGCTCCCAGAGGCAGTGCACGGCAGCTCACGTAGTGGAGGTCTTGCTAACAACAGTGCCAGAAGTCAACTGAACAAGAATGCAGAAGATGGTGGTCACAGCCACCACATACAGGACCATTACCACCAGCGGTCATAGCCATTGGCCCAAGTTCGCCATAGGCAGCAATATTAGCCTATGACAAATTACACAGCGGTTGCAACCGCCTACCGGCATGACGACCTCTGCCGGCGCACTTAGGTCAGTTCCAACTGTCCAGAACAGTAGGTCAGGCTGCTGCCATTTAGGTCATATGTACTCAATGCATGCTCCTAAATATGTGTGTGATACACCTGATCGACCAGAAATCTATGTCACCCAATGTAGTGAGTTCATGATAGTGCTATATGTTGGAAAATGAGTTATTGGTAAGGACAGGTAGGTACCTACACTTAGCAATAGGCCACTAACCTCCACTTAGGTCCAGTTAGGTCTCAGTAAATTAAACCCAGCTCAACCCTTTGGTAGCTTGGCAACAAGCGACAAGGCTTAACTTAGGAGACAGAGTGTAAAGCATTCAAATATCACAAAACAGTAATTAAATAAAACACAGGAATCAGTTTAAAAATCCAAAAACTATTTATAAAAACAGTTTCTATTTTTTATGTTTAAAATGACACAAAAACGAATAAAATCGGATAAGGGGAACCGGAGATATGAATTTTTAAAGAATTATTGTTTTCTAGCGCCTAGAAACAAAAAGCACCAATCTGGTCATCTGGTCGAACCTTGACCGGGGAAAAGTCAAAGTTTAAGGTCGACAGCGATGGAGCCCGGCTCGAACTTCGGACTTTCGAGGTGAAAATCCTTCGACTGGGGCAAACCTGGATCTTGATCCGACGTCTTTGGAGCCTTCTTCTGATACGCTGGCTGGGAGGTTCCGATCAACTTCCTACGTTCGGACTTAGTCTCTTTTTTGGAGTTTTTCTTCACCGGGACGAACCTGCAAGTCAGACCGGGTCGCGGTTGAGGCAAGGCGGCTAGAGTTGCTGCGACGGGGCGGTCCCTCTATGGAGCTTTTTTTCAAAAGTGCTCCAAACTTCTCCAAACTTCTGGATCTTCTTCCAGATGTTCCTTTAAGGTTCTGTCGGGGTCCACAACTCACCCCAAGGTTCCAGAAGCTCAGAGATGATCCTTGGGGGGGGGGGTTGGACTACAACTCCCATAATGCACCTGGCGCAAACTCCTTTTTGGCCACTGGACAGTGGTCAGCTGGTTGGTTTCTTCAGGAGTTGGTGCAGGGGACTCTGGTTAGCAATTTTTCACATGTAGCAAACAGGGAGCCCCTCCTTGAGCCAGTTGAAGCCAGGCAAAGTCCTTCTTGTGGTGAATCACAAATCAATCTGGAGTCGGTCTGTACTTTCACAAATGTGTTATTGCAACCTGTCAGAAAAATATCAATGTCAATGTTCATTTTCACATGCCAAAGTTAGACAGTTGAAGGTAGAAAGTGGTACACAGATCTGTAAAATGGAAAGCCAAAGTGAACTGTCAGGGTCCATACAGAGAGGCAAAAAGGCAGAATCATGCAATGTCGTACAGTAGTCTGATATTAGAGGAGCAGTGCCAGTCTCTTACCTGTGTCTCACTGGAAGTATGGCATGATGATGTTGTTTCGGTAGTCTATATCTTCTTCTTCTGCCTCCTCTTCTTCACTGTCCACAGGCTCCACAGCTGCCACAAGACCAACATCAGGCCCATCCTCCTGCAGAAAAGGCAGCTGGCATCGCAAAGCCAGGTTGTGCAAGATACAGCATGCCATGATGATCTGGCACACCTTCTTCGGTGAGTAGTATAGGGAGCCACCTGTCAGATGGAGGCACCGGAACCTGGCCTTCAGGAGGCCGAAAGTATGCTCAATCATCCTCCTAGTTTGCCCATGTGCCTCATTGTAGCGTTCCTCTGCCCATGTCCCGGGATTCCTCACTGGGGTCAGTAGCCATGAGAGGTTGGGGTAGCCAGAGTCACCTGCAAATATCGAGGGACAACTGTGAGACATACATCAACCATTAGGGACTCTACCATAGCCAGCCACCTATGTAATCTGTGTTGGGAACTTGGGCTCACCTATTAGCCACACACAGTGCCTCTGGAGTTGCCCCATCACATAAGGAATGCTGATATTCCTTAAAATGTAAGCTTCATTCACTGAGCCAGGATACTTGGCATTCACATGGGAGATGTACTGGTCTGCCAAACACACCATCTGCACATTCATAGAATGGTAGCTTTTGCGGTTTCTGTACACCTGTTCATTCCTGCGGGGGGGACAAATGCCACATGTGTACCATCAATGGCACCAATGATGTTGGGGATATGTCCCAGGGCATAGAAGTCACCTTTCACTGCGGGCAAATCCTCCACCTGGGGGAAAATGATGTAGCTGCGCATGTGTTTCAGCAGGACAGACAACACTCTGGACAACAGGTTATAAAACATTGGCTGTGACATCCCTGATGCCATGGCCACTGTTGTTTGAAAGGACCCACTGGCCAGGAAATGGAGTGCTGACAGGACCTGCACTAGAGGGGGTATTCCTGTGGGATGGCGGATAGCTGACATCAGGTCTGGCTCCAACTGGGCACACAGTTCATGGATTGTGGCATGATCAAGTCTGTAGGTGATAATGATGTGTCTGTCTTCCATTGTCGACAGGTCCACCAGGGGTCTGTATACTGGAGGATGACGCCATCTCATCATCTGCCCCAGCAGAAGTGCCCTATGGAGAAGAAGGGTGAGCAGAGGGTCATACACCACACAGGTTTCACAAGGGTGTTTAGAACAAATGTGATGTAATCTGTGTTTAGCGCTGTATGTTAGTATTCCTGCACAAAACTGCTGTGACGCAGTTAGTTGGCCTGCCATGTGGCCACCTGAAATGGCGGCTGCCTGACCTGTAAGAAGGGACAAGGGGAAATGAGGGAACTGCGCTGGTGTTGTACACCGTCACGGTAGGCGGGCGAAGACCGCAGCGCAATTCAGCATTGGTTATCATTGGGCCCTATGGGTTCCAGGAGCCAATGATGATGTACGCCGGCAGTGACGGTACGCACCACCGCGGATGTGACTGCCATTTTCTATCTGTTCACTCACTTGATACCTGACCTTCAACAGGAGAGGACCTACACTGCAAGTGCTGCTGTGACCTGAGTCTGGAAGCGACAATGGCTACAGTGTCTGGGGAAAGGGCCTCTGCCTTCACTGCGGAGGAGTTGGAGAAACTGGTGGATGGGGTCCTCCCCCAGTACACGCAACTCTACGGTCCACCAGACAAACAGGTGAGTACACTGTGAGCATGATGGATGGGACATGAATGTATGGAGTGTTGTCGATGGAAGATACAGGTGGGGGGTGGGCAGAGGCCAGCATGTGAGGATGGTCAGTGTATGTGTTTGTGGGCCAGGGTGGGTGGTTATGGCCAATGAGTAAGAATAACCGGACGGGGGAGTAAAATCCATTCCTACTTTACATTTCCTCTAGGTCAGCGCCCACCAGAAGAAGGGTATTTGGCGTGCCATTGCCAAGGAAGTGCGGACACTGGGGGTCTACCATAAATGGAGCACCCACTGCCGCAAAAGATAGGAGGACCTGCGCCGCTGGACGAAGAAGACGGCGGAGGCCCAGCTTGGGATGGCCTCCCAACGTGAAAGGGGTGCCCGTCGCACCATGACCCCCCTGATGTACCAGATACTGGAGGTGGCATATCCTGAGTTGGATGGGAGCTTGAGGGCATCACAGCAGCCACAAGGGATGAGTACAGTCTCATTCAGCTGACTCTGCGCACTGTATGAGGTTTCTGGGTGTGGGAAGAGGGCTGTGGGTTCCCCTAGGGCAGGGCAAGCATGCCAGGGTAGATCCATTGTTAGGCAGGCTCAGTGCCAGTCCAACTGCAAAAGTGGTAGTGACCCTCTACACCTAGTCAGGCTGCTGTGGGTTCCAGGTGTGCATCAAATGGGTATAGGCACAGTCCACCATGGGCATGTGAATTTCCCCGAACTGTTAGTGCATGGCCCAGTGCATAGGGCTGCTCCTCGTGTGTTGTGTCCGCCAACGGTGGTGTTGTTGCAGGCATTGACCATGCCTCTCCTCTGTCTTCCCCCCCTTTTTGTTTTGTCATCCTGTCCTTCTGTGCATTAGCATCATCTAGCAGAGGAGCAGTGGCACCAGAGCAGGAGGGCGCTGCAACCCACATGGCCCTGGAGGGTGACTGTATGGAGTCTGAAGGCACCAGTAGGACGGAGGGCGAGGGGAGCTCCACGACGGGGACAGGAGGAGGCGACAGCGACTCCTCCTCTGATGGGAGCTCCCATGCGGTGGCGGGCACCTCTGTGCCCACTGCAACAACAGGTACACTGCAACAACAGGTACAGCCGCCACCCCCCTACCAGCACCACCCTCCTCATCGAGTTTCCCGTGCCCGCTCACCCAGGAGGGTGGGCATCTCCTTCGCCCCAGGCACCTCAGGCCCTGCCCCAGTCAGCCCTGCTGCCCTCAGTGAGAAGCCTATTGACCTCCTGAGATCCCTCACTGTTGGGCAATCAACCATTTTGAATAACATCCAGGGTGTAGAGAGGCATTTGCAACAAACAAATGCATACCTGGAGGGCATTCATTCTGGCGTGGCAGCCCAACAGAGAGTATTTCAGGCTCTGGCCTCAGCACTGATGGCAGCCATTGTCCCTGTGTCCAGCCTCCCCCCTCCAACTTCCTCTACCCAGACCCAATCCCCTGTACCTCAGCCGATCCCAAGCACACCATCAGACCAGCATGCACACTCATCAACATACAAGAGTGGATATGGCAAACATAAGCACCACACATCCCACAGGAACTCACACAAGCACCTTCCCTATGCAGACACACCAACATCCACTGCCTCCACTGTGTCCCCCTCCTCCACGTCCTCATCCTCCCTCCCAGTCTCGTCTGTACTCACACTTGCATGCACTACATCCTCAGCCACTACCTCCATCACCAGCACGCCCATCACCACACACCGCTCACGTGCAATCACCACCCCCACTACCATTCACATGTCCCCTGTGTCCTCTTCCAGTGTGTCTGTGAGCCCTCCTCCCAAACTACACAAACGCTGGCACACACCCACTCAACAGCCATCCACCTCACAACAGCCTCCAGCCCATGCACTCTCACCCAAATTCAGCAGACGTACACCTCCTACAACCACTGCCTCTTCCTCCAAACCCCCTCCATCTTCCCGTCCCAGTGTGTCTAAAAAACATTTCCTCGCTAACTTTGACCTCTTCCCTACACCTCCCCCCGTCCTTCCCTTAGGGCCAGGATGTCCAGATCCCAATCCAGCATCTCAGCCACGAAATCCTAGAGCACTGTGGTCCCTGCAAGTCCTGCAACATCGCAGGCCGCACCCATCAGGGCTGCCAGTGCGCCACCTTGTGAGGCCAAGGATCACCCTATTCCGTCACCTGCCAAGGTGAAGAAGGGGACAACATGCCGTAGAGAAAAGCCTCACCAACCAATCAGCAAGGCTCCTCCACGACAAAAGAGGACAGTGCCAACGTCCCAGCAGCGACTTCCAAGGTGGGGAAGGGACATAAGGAAAAAGGGAAGTCAGCTCAGGGCATGGAGCCTCAGGATAAGGGACTGGTGACACCCCTTCTGCTGGTCAGAACAGCAACATGTACTGCGGTGGACACCGCCGCAACCACCGCCACCTGCACCGCCACCTGCACTCCCACCTGCACGCCCACCTGCACGTCTGCTGCCCGTGCTACAGTCCCCAGCATCATCCCCAGTGGGCAGCCATCTGAGCCTGCTGGAGACGTCCTGGTGTCTCCCTCCACAGGTGCTGACACATACACCACCGCCAGCATCTCCGTCGCTGACACCGCCGCAACCACAGCCACCTGCTCCGCGGCATACTCAGACTGTGCCACCACAGCCGACAAGGACATCATCACCACTGGGCAGTCGCCCGAGGCTACAGGAGACGTCTGGGACCCTGCACAGCATACATGAGGCACCACAACCAGCACTGGCAGTACCAGCAGTTGGCAGGCTGAGTCGCCGCAGGGTGGAGTGTGTCTCTGCCTCCATGGAGTATCATGCGACCTGTTCCCAGAAAATCTCGTGGCTCTGACACCCAGGTGCGGGAATGGGAACTGCCACACAACATGTGAAGCACTCTGGGCACCAAGCCCCCTGCAGAACCAGTGGAGAGATACATTCACTACCCTAGTCCTTAGCAGGATGAAGCACTCTGGGCACAAAGCCCCCTCCAGAACCAGTGGAGAGATACATCCACTACCCCAGTCCTTAGCAGGATGAAGCACTCTAGGCACCAAGCCCCCTCCAGAACCAGTGCAGAACAGCATCCACTGGAGAGACTGCGGCTTTGCACTCCCCAGGACCAATCAGTGGGCAACCCACCCACTCGAGAGACTTGTGAGACTGTGGCTTTGCACTCCCCAGCAGTAAATAGTGGGCATGGAGCCCCCTCGATGGGTAGTGGCGTTGTCCCATCATCCGGCTGAGGTGCCCCCCTCCCCTTCCCCTTGAGGTGCCTGTTTTTTTCGACCTGATGCCCCAGCAGTGTTCTCTCCGTTTTGAGGCAGGTATCATGTGTGGGCTTTGCCCATGCATTTTGGGACCACTGGTCCATGGACAATAAATGGAACACTATCCAGACTTGTGTAGTTGCTGTAAATATTTGTATATAATGATCTGTTACAGACCTGTTTCCATTTCTGAATTTTCGATGATTACACTTGTTACAATCATTTCCTTTTGTCCTTGCGTTCTTCTAGAGGGTTACGGGGTGTATATGTAATGTTGCTGCATGTATTTGTGTGTACGGTGTTGTGGGTGACGGTGGGGGTGGGGGTGGGAGTGTTGTATATTGTATGTGTGGGTCACTCTCTTTTTCCTCCCCCCTCCCCTGTGTGCTAGGTGCAGTACTCACTGTGGTCGTCATCGCCGTCTTTGCTGCTCCTGGTAGAAGAGGAGGCAAACCAACATTGGTAGCATTTGTAACTCGGGCTCCATGGCGTCCTGGTACCTGGTTGGGTGTCGAGAGGTGAGTGGTTTCTGTTCCAAGTACTGTTTCTGCCGTGCTTTTGATGGCATTGGTACCGCCCCGGAAAAGGTGGCGGATTGGTGCCTTGTAATACAGTGGGCGGTACATTGTGTTCCGCCTGTCTGTTGGAGGTTACCGCCGCGGCGGTCGGAGTGTTAAAGTGGCTGTCTGTGTTGGCGGTTTCCGCCATGGTCGTGATTCCCTTTTTTTTACCACCGGCCTGTTGATGGTATTACCGCCGCTTTAACACCGACCGCCAGGATTTTAATGAGGGCCTATAGGTCCTACCTTAACCATACTCTGCACCCTGCACTTGGGGCTACCTAGGGCCTACTTTAGGGGTGCCTTACATGTAAGAAAAAGGAAGGTTTAGGCCTGGCAAGTGGGTACACTTGCCAAGTGGAATTTACAGTTAAAAACTGCACACACAGACACTGCAGTGGCAGGCTGAGGCATGATTACAGAGCTACTTATGTGGGTGGCACAACCAGTGCTGCAGGTCCACTAGTAGCATTGGATTTACAGGCCCTGGGCACCTATAGTGCAGTGTCCTAAGGAAATACTAATAAATCAAATATGCCAATCATGGATGAACCAATTACATACACATTTTGTAAAGGAGCACTTGCACTTTAGCACTGGTTAGCAGAGCTAAAGTTCCCAGAGTAACAAAAACAGAAAAATCAGAGTCCAGCATACATCATAACCTGGGAAACAGAAGCAAAAAGTTAAGGGAGAGCACGCCAAGGATGAAAAGTCTAATAACACCTGTGAGGTATCCAGGCATGCCAGCGGAACTCAGTTTCAATGAGGCCCATAGGAGGACATGGCATGTAATCGAGTGTACTTTCGGGCTCCTGAAGGCAAGATTCAGGTGCCTACAGCTATCTAGAGGTGCCCATCCTCCATTCACCCTACAAGGTTTTCCAAATCAATGTTGCCTGCTGCATGCTCCGCAATCTAGTCCTAAGGCATCAAATGTCATTGCTAGCTGATGAGGGTGAGACAGAGGTACCTGTACCTGCAAATAGTGATATGGAAAGTGATGAAGAGCCAGAGTACGAAGGATCTGCTTACTGTAGGACTGAACTCATCAATCAGTACTTCCAGTGACAGGCAGGTATGTGAGGTGGACCCTTTCATGTCTTGTCAGTACACTATCAGAAGTGAAAAGCTGCCATTACACCTTTGTGACCTATGGAACTGTGATGGTGTTATGATGTCCAGTGCTTGTGTGTGAGTTGTTGTATCAGACAGAAGGAATGTTGGCAAAACAGTATTAGTGGTTCTGCCCTTAAATGTGTTGTAGCAACTGATCAAACATTCACTTCTCTCATGGACTGACCAGTTTTGAGCTGGATTTCATGTATTCTCCTATTGCCAGCTCCCCCCACCCACAGGATGTGGATATCATCAGTGGGTCGGCTACCTAGGGCTAGGGCTATACATAGTCAGTAGTCAATGTTTATACAGTACAGTTCTGAGAGGTGTTAAGGATGGACAGCTTGTTAACATTATATTAGGAAGGCCCTGAACCTTGTGGTGTACAGGTCCTATCTAGATGCCCATGTTTTGGAGTCATACTACAATAGGCACACAGTTGATTACCTAGACATTTGCTTACTGTGTACCCATGCTTACCATCCTGATGGTACTCTCTGTCTTGCTCTAATTGCAGATGCCCCAACGGTCTATACCCTGGTGTTACTGTGGATTTCAAATTCATACTGTGAAATCTGTCCAGTGACATAACTATTGTCATGTGTGTCCTGCTGAGAGGGCCTCCATTTGATGCCCATTACATTGCCAATTGGAATCAGGGGGCCATTACCAGACCACATTTGTGTCGAAGGGCATATGTTGTTCTACTGTTAAACACACAAATACAGTAGCTGTGTCTATAAGTGATTTTTTGTGCATATCAGTTTTGTGAGTAGTCAAATTAAAGTGTACAACATAATAAACAAGTGATGAGTGGAGTCATGGGAGATGGATTGATCAAAGTAGCTGCTACAACATTTGTTCACACAGGTCCTGTGTCCTTGTCCCATGGGAAAAAGGAGTTAGGATTGAGAACAGTCAACAGGGTGTCTCAGAGGCACACAAGGGTGACTGACCAGGAGAGGTTCAGTTCCTGGAAGTGGGTTTAGTCTTTGCATCTGCTGCAGCTGGATGTCTGGATGGATGTCCACGTTTGCAGGGGTTCTTCTGCTACAGAGGGAGGAGTGTCTGCCAGGGGAGCACCAAACCTCAGTGCCTCTATTCCACTAGCTATCGCTGATGTAGAGGGTGCAGATGTAATGTTGCTAGTGGAAGGGGTCTGATGGTGGGTAGCTATATCACGCAGGGTAGTATTGATGTCCCTCAGCACCCCTGCTATGGAGGCCATGGTGGCATTGTGTGACTGCCACTGCTGCATGGCCTCCTGGTGGTATTCCCTCTGCAGCCTTTGATTTTCCCCCAACATGGTGATGATCTGGCCCATCCTATCCTGGAAAGATTGGTGTGCTCCTAGGGCTTGGGATATGTTATCCGGGTCAGTGGAGTCCCTTGGCTGCCCCACAGCATCCCTCTAATTCCCCCTGTCCCCAGGTACCTGTGCCCCTGGCATGGTGTGTCCACTCCTGCTGTTAGCAGGGCTATCATTGTCTGGGGTGTCAAGGTCAGACTCAGGACCCCGTACTGTGGGGCACACAACAGTATGAACAGTCCTTAGGACACAGGTTTGGGGGCAATTGCCTGGCTGTGATGTCTGAGCAACTGTGGTGGGGGGACTGATGTGGGCAGGGGGAAGCTGGGGGTCGTCAACTGACCAGATGTCCCGGTTGGTCCACGTAGGTCATCACTGTCCAGACATCAAGGCATGTGGTCCTTACTAGGGTCTTCATCTTGAGGAGGACTGGCATTGTCTTGTATCCTCTCCATGGCGGCAATGGTAGGATTGTCTGTGGATGGAGTGAGACACCAAATACAGTTAAGAAAGTATGTTTGATACTCTCTTTGTGTGATACAGACAATGGCTTAGCATGATTCCTAGCAATGACAATGACCGCTGCTACACAGCATACCTTTGTGGTACATAGGAGTCTGTGATAGGAGTGCTATACTCCATGTTGTGTGCTGTCATCAATGTTTGGTACATATAGCACTGCAGATAGGTTTTTGTAACTATCTAATACTTTACATGACAAATCGACTCTGGTCCCTGGTGTGTAGTCAAGCTTGGTATTAGTGTCACATGGCTGAACATTGGCCCATGATATTCCATTGGCACCAGAGTATGTGGGTATGCAAGGCTCATACTCTTGTCTCTGGGTCTTATTTGAATTCATGGAGTCTGGTATCTTACTTTCCAACCTATCGTCAGTCCATTACATGCTTGTGTTATAGTTTGACTCTTGCTCTAGGCAAGACTGCTGGTTTAAGGATGACAGTACTTATGTTTGTAGGCAACTATACCTATGCTACAACAAGCTGCAACTGTCGTCCCAGCCCTCCCGGCTCACAAGCAGCACGTCACCAAAAACCCAAATAGTAAAAGGTGATTTGTGGCAGCCTTTACGCATGGACTCAAGAGTGTGACATCTCAGGGAGTGTCGTGGTTAAACTGAGATTACCCCTTTCTCACATGAACAACATTTCTCAATCAAACACAGGCAATGAAAGGGATGCAGTAAAGTTTCAATAGGTTTTATTTAACACAACTGTAATCTACAATAGGTTGCATGGGTTGCAATGATTAGGATAATGAATAATGCAAGAAACAGAATGGTAAAGACAAGAGTCATTAATACAAAGACCCCTACCATCTTGCACTGACATGAAATGACATGAGATGTGAAATATGTCCTAATACCCCAATGTTATGTACCTAATCTCTAACCTAAAAGAGAGCTATGTGTGTTGAACCTAATCTGCCAATGCCATGTCCAAAAGAAGAGCTCCCCAACCTTCAGACCCTTTGAATGAGGTCTCTAGCTCAGACTCCGTAGGGACACAAAGACCGGGTCAGCGCCAAGGCGACGTGCAGCATCGATAGCAGCAATGGCATCTGGTCGGAATCCCTCTGACTATCTGTCTAAGTGAGGTGCATTTATACAGATCTGCTCGGACCCCTGACGTAGGTCTGCTCCCAAACAATAAATAACAAGACATGCTTGGAAGGGTAATTTGTATAAACAATTCCCTCAAAGGCATGAAGAGGGAAAGTACCTAATGTGAACACCTACAGTTTGTTTATCTTTGTCACTTGATATTGATGCCTTAGTGCGGTGGCACTTCTAATGTGAAACTAAAACATTGGCCTAACTAGAAACAAGGCAGCCATCTTAAAAGATATAATTAAATAAGGGTGCAGTGTTGGTTGAATGATGGGTTGTGGGTGGTGCGTTGTGAGGGATGAATGGTTGTAGCGGAATGTTTGTGGTGGTTATGTGTGTGTTGTGTTTATTTATTAGATGTGTGATGCAGGTGATGTGTGTGCCTATAGTGTCATGGTGCTCTCTCTGTGTATGTGCCAGCTCTCAGTGTCTCTGTATGGCATTTTGGTTGAAAAGGATTGTGGGTTGTGTGGGGTGTGTTATATAGTGCACTGCGTAGGTGTGTCAGGTGTGTGGATGTATGTCAGGTGTGTGGTATTCAAACTGTCCAATGTGGAGTTGTGTTCTGTCAGTGGTGGTTTCTGACCATGGCGGCTCACAGGGCCAATGCTTTTCTGCCATAGAAGTACCGCTGTGCTGATTTGTGGATCGTAATCTGGTGTGCGGATTTGTGGTGCTGGCAATGGGACTGCCTATTTTATGTCTGCCATTCTCCTGGCGGTTTCAGAAATGTGGCTGTTTTTGGCTGTCTTTTTCGTGTGGGTTGTAATACGGCGGCCAGATGACTGCCAACATGGCAGTCTTTTTGGAGGCCGCCACTGCGGCGGTCTTGCCTAAGGACCACCAAGATCGTAATGAGGCCCTTAGATTTCGGGTTTATGAACATTAAAGATACAGTTTCTTTGAACCTTAATTCTGCAGTAACAAAATTAGCCACTCTGGTGTCTAAATGGAATCCATTGAATTTATCATGTTAGGGAAGATTAGATTACATTAAGATGATGTTTGTTCCTCTTGTTTTATATATTGGGGGTCATTCAGACCTTGGCGGATGGCGGAGGCCGTCCGCCAAGGTACCGCCGACAAATGACCGCACTGCGGTCAAAAGACCGCGGCGGCCATTCAAACATTTCCGCTGGGCCGGCGGGCGCTCTCCAAAAGAGCGCCCGCCGGCCCAGCGGAAATGCCCCTGTAACGTGGACGCCGGCTCAGAATTGAGCCGGCGTAGTTGCAGGGGTGCGACGGGTGCAGTTGCACCGTCGCGTATTTCAGTGTCTGCAAAGCAGACACTGAAATACTTTGTGGGGCCCTCTTACGGGGGCCCCTGCAGTGCCCATGCCATTGGCATGGGCACTGCAGGGGCCCCCAGGGGCCCCGCGGCAACCCCTACCGCCATCCTGTTCTGAACAGGATGGCGGTAGGGGGTGTCTGAATCCCCATGGCGGCGGAGCGCGCTCCGCCGCCATGGAGGATTCAATGGGGCAGCGGTAAACCGGCGGGAGACCGCCGGTTGACCCTTTCTGACCGCGGCTGAACCGCCGCGGTCAGAATGCCCTTGGGAGCACCGCCAGCCTGTTGGCGGTGCTCCCGTGGTCGGTGACCCTGGCGGTCACCGGCCGCCAGGGTCAGAATGACCCCCATTGTCTCTAATATTCATGTCCAATTTCCTTCTACTTGTTTCAAGAAAATGTATGCAATTGTATCCAAATTGATATGGCAAAATAAAAAACCCTGAATGTCTATTTCCAACTTACAACACACTAAAAATTTGGATGTGGTTTAATCAATCAATTACTTTATTTAAGTTTGAAGAACCATGAAAATACAATAAATCATGTAAAATCATGTAAAAACATACAAACATAAGAAATAGTTCAAATCAGTGTATGCCACAATCGATTCAAAACCGTAATACATTCCTTAAAATACAAATACAGCATGGTATACCTCTGTACTACCTTTGCTACCAGACAACAAAAACCTAAATGAGAGTCAAAAAAGTGGGTTTACAAATGGGTCTACTATGCCATCTAGATAAGTATTATAAAGTATTATAAAACCTCCAGTTTAACCCCTTCGCTGCCAGGCCTTTTCCCCCTCCTGTGCCAGGCCTTTTTTTCTCTATTTGGAATAGTTCTCGCTTAGGCCACCATAACTTTTTGTCCACATAAGCTACCCATGCCAAATTTGCGTCCTTTTTTCCAACATCCTAGGGATTCTAGAGGTACCCAGACTTTGTGGGTTCCCCTGAAGGAGACCAAGAAATTAGCCAAAATACAGTGAAAATTTTGTTTTTTTCAAAAAAATGGGAAAAAAGGGTGGTCCAAGGCACCCAACAGGTTAAAAAGAATTAAGTGCAATATACATAAAATCCTTGTAAACATGCATATGGGTGGGGTTAATTTACCCAATTTTATTTCATATCATTTAGCTTTCAGTTTGAAACAAACCACATTTTTTTCTTCATGCAGATAATTATGCACCATCACTCAACAGAGTGCACTGTTCCAAACACAAAAGGTGTCTTAAGGGTCAGAAGCAAAGGTCCTCATGTATCATCATTGGGCTTGCTCCACGTCAGACTGGCACTGCAATGTCTGACGGGACATTTGTGGGGGCCTCTTTGCCAGAAAGTGAAAAAAAGCTGGAGAGAAAAAAAAGAATGCTGAAATTGACTCTGACACTCCCCTAATCACCAATTTTATTAGTAAAAGCACGTGCTGGTCAAGCTGAAAAACACAGTTAGAGTTAAGGAAACAATGATCCAGTAGTCTAAGAGGAGGATGAAAAAAACACTACTATTGCCACCCTAGACAGTCAACATGTTTCACACCCACTAACGTCCAAGCAGATCAATTGGCGCTTCATCAGGACTAAATGACATCGTCTCCAGAGGTTATACAACAAGTCAATCGATCACTGTGTCAAAAAAAAAATCTTGGACAACACACAATGGTGATTAGGGGAGCGTCAGAGTCAATTTTAGCATTCTTTTCTTTCTCTCCAGCTTTTTTTCACTTTCACCTTGTTTGGAATAGTGCACTCTGTTGATTGATTCATTATGAGTAGGGAGTACGTGCCCTGGACCAGTCAAAACTCACAGTCCCCCCCTCCTTTGATTTAAACAGATAATTATACACCTACTCATATATGGATATGGGTAACTTTCCAGTCTTTTTCCTTTCCTTGTCCACTCCCATTTTCAATCACTTACATAGGTTGCTAAGTCCAGTTTATTTCTCCATCTTGCTCAAAGTGTTCTGTGTCAGCAGCTTGAACATCTTTCACAAAATGCATATGATGGGGAAACAGTTGGAGCTCACAGCATTGCCTTATGCTGAGATTTTGATCTTGTTGATGAGGATGATCCCCAGGTTTCTTGCTTGGTCAGTTGGTGTTGGCCCTAGTTCTGACAGCCACCACGGGGAGTCCCATGGGAAAATCTTGCTTCAGTTGGTGTGCTTCCAGGTTGCTCACAGGGTCATGCAGTTAGTCAAATTAGTTCTTGTGGTGTTTGTTCTTTCCATCAGGGAGATGATGTAGGATTTTATTTGTGTAGGAGATTCCTTAGGATTGGATTATTTTGGTACAACAAATTCATTAAAATTAATCGTAAATACATTTTTTGGAAAGCTTGGAGAGACAGAGGTTTGCTTTGGGTCAAACAGCTCTTACATGAAGAAACTCTTCTGTCCTTTCAAGAGGTATATTCTTTATTTAATCTTCCAGATTATATTGGTGGAAAGTATATTGGTCTCACTGAATCATTTTACAAATGTTATTGACTCTCTCCTCCAGTGGTATGTCTGTTAGCTCTAATTCCCATTTGTCAAAGCTTATTTCCTCACCTCTTCTGCATCTACTTTTTTACAGAACTCTTACCTCATTAACTAGTTCTAGGAACAAAACTGAAATTGACCTTCAGTGGGACAATATTTTCAGGTTTGTTGATTTACACAACTATGGAATCAAATTGGATTAAAATTTGCAAATCGTCTTGTGTTGCAAATGCCACTCAAACTTTTTTTTTTATCTATAGCAGGCTTTTATATACCCCTCCTTGCCATAAATAAAATGCACCCTCATATATCCTCAAATTGCTGGTCATGCCAGACTCCATCTGCTAATTTATTTCATATGCTGTTTGAATGTCCTGTTATTCATCAAGTTTGGTTAAATGTCTGGAAACAACTCAATGACATTTTTCACACACAAACATGTTTCTCATACTTCAATATTTTTCTAGACGGTTTAGTAGATGATTGATCAAGTTCTGTGTTCAATGTCAAAATTAGTGTTTTTTATTGGCAGCGGCATTCCAAAAAAGAAAAACCTGGAATTGGCAAATGCATCTGATGTACCTTTTACGTCAAGGTGGTATAGTGTGAATTATAATCATAGCCTAGATGGAGCCTATGTTAACTCCATTGCTCTTACTGTTTTTATAAACTGTTCTTCATATAAACATAAAATACACAAACCATTCCTTGAAGAAGTTAATAAACCCCCTTAAATGATCCCATGCTTTGTTCCGTCATAGAAATTGCAGTCCTACATAGTATAGTATGTTTTATGTATTAAAAAAATTGCTTTGGATTTTCTTCAATAGATAGAATATAAACAGAATTATTATTCTAAATTATGTTATTTAAAGTATTTCCCTCCCTTCTCTTGTTTCTATTTCCATTTGTACATTCTTTGTCCTCCATGTCTGCATCTTTGTAACATAGCTAGTTGTAATATGATGTCAACTACGCATTTGTTGTATGGGTATGTGTACATTAGGCCTGACTGCTTTGTGCCAAGCTACCACAAGGTTCAGCACAGGCTAATTCAGTGAGTTTTGTGGTTCACCCTAGCAAGGAATCTGATTGTTTCCTGAAGGAGGCTTCCACACCCCTCAGCCAATAACCTAATTTCTTTCAAATGGTATATTTATGCCATGTGATGCTGAAAGCTCACTGAAACACTTGTTTGGATCACAAAATAGTGAGGAAGAGTTCTCATCGTAGGCCGGTGTCAGATCAGTTTCAGGAACCTTCGTGTCAATTAGTTAAGCTTCACAATATTCCATTCATAATACTGCTTTAACCTTGTATCCTGTACATTCAATTATGAATGTATTCTAGTTCTGTACAAGAGACTCTTGGAGCACAAGGTGTACTTGTAGAGTCGAACGCACATCTGGCTATTTGTTTTGAAAGGGAAGCCATTACAGCCTGTTTGGTGTATTATAGTATGATCACGTACATTCATGAGGGTTATTAAAAAGAATCTGAAACAAACAGGAGACATCAAAGTGAAATGAGGAATTGACCAGTCACTCTAAGAGCTGTGGTTTGGTCTAGCTGTCATTCATTCCATGGCCGAACACTCCCCTGGGGTGTGGTAGGAGACCACAGCCTGCGTCCTAATTACCAGGACTCATCATGGCATTTTGAGCTCATACCCTCAATGGCACTTAGACAAGGTGGGAATTCGGCGAACAATGGATGGTTTGACGAGGTCTGTTCCAGGGCAAAATTAGGGTTTACAATGGCAATTATGTCTGGCTCCTTGGAGGAGATACAATAAGCCAGATGTGTGTATAAGGGAGCCACATCACGAGCAAAAAGATTTTGGGAGGATTCAATATGGCAAGCTTTACTGGACGCAGCTAAATCCAACAAAAACACGCTGTTTTGGGAATTGCTCTCTAAACAAAAAAGAGGGGGTAGGAGGAGTATGAGGAGCCACATACAACCAGAAAGCTGGGTGGATAATTTTTCCTGTCTCTATGCTAAACATGTGGATGCTTTGGCCACTGTCTCTCCTGCTGGCAATCAGGCCCTTTTAACGCTGCAGGATGCGGATTCTGATATTGATCCATTAGGGGAGGGTAACAATGCTACTGTGAATTGCATTTTCTTTTCCATGGAAGAAACCCTAGATGCAATCAAAACTCATAAATCAGGCAAAGCCCCAGGGCCGGACAAGCTTCTGGGAGATCTTTATAGATCAGAACCAGCTATATGGTCCTGGTATATAAACTTAATTTCAAACAGAATTTCTGCGGGGGGACAAATTCCGAGCACATGGAAAGGGGCTGAAATCATCCCTATTTATAAAAAGGGCATTGCAAACTCCCAATGAACTATAGACCTATTAGCCTCATTGACAATTTACAAAACAATGTTGCTAAGCAACTTTTAGGGAGGCTAAATACCTGGGTCCTAGACAATCAGATCCTCCCTCCTCTTTAGGCAGGGTTCTGCCCAAAAACCAGTATGGTAGATCAGGTCTTTAGGTTGGCTGTTTTGTACTGGAAATACGTAGTTTTTGCCAAGCAACACTTGTCGTTGTGTTCGTAGACTTGCGATCTGCTTTTGATTTGGTCCCTAGGGAAAAACTGTGGGAAGTGCTGGAGAGACTAGGGACCCCAGTTAATATAATCCAAATACTTATGCGCCTGCACAAAAACACTTATGCGCAAGTGAGATGGGGTAATCAAGGCGAGCTGACTGAAAAAATCCCTATTTTAAGGGGAGTTCGCCAGGGCTGTGTGATGGCTCCGCTCTTGTTCACACTGTTTACTAATGAAGTGGTACAGGTTCTGACATCTTGCCAGAATGATACCCCCTGTTTGAATGCACAGAAAATTCCCATTCTTCTCTTTGCTGATGATTTACTTCTTATTTCTAAGACACATATGGGCCTACAAACTCTTGTCGATAAATTTAACTCATTTTGTAGAGATTATGGCTTGGAATTGAATATTAATAAGACAAAACTGATGGTGTTTAGTCCTGGCCCCAGCAAGAATTGTACCATTAAATTGGATGGCACTCCTTTGAGCAAGGTTAGTTTAATTGATTATTTGGGAGTGAGGTTAACTAGTAAATTACTTTGGGAGGATCAGATTAGTAAAAGCATGGAGCTCCTGCAACACAGAGCAGCATCTATCCTACGGTTTTATAAAAGCACGACCATAAAAGCTGTATCTCCAGCCATTAAGATCTATGTGGCCAGGGCGCAGGGAGCTGCTGCCTATGGGGCGGAGATATGGGGCTCCTCGAATTGTAACAGATTAACTGTGGGAGAAAACATCTTTGCGAGGGCGCTGATTGCGTGCCCTCACAGTACACCACTGATCCCAATGTTCCTTGATCTAGGGTTAAAACGAGTGGCTGATCTAATAGCTTTAAGCCCTCTGTTATATTGGGTGAGGATTTGGACTGTCCCTGAACTGGAAATATACAAGTTCTCCTTACTCGATTTATTAAAGAGACCAAATGCTGTTAATATTCCTTGGGTCAGGCATGTGTCCAACTGGTTTCGTACCTTTGGGGTGGGAGATTATTGGGAGACTCCCCACAAATTAGAGAAATCCCACAAAACTGTTTTGAAATCTGCATACTGGGCTTCTGTTAGGAATAATTACATTTGTCGAAATTCTCATGGTCAACTAACTAACCTTTTTATCGATTTTAAGTGGTATCCACAATATGAACCGTACCGAGATATGATTCCTGATTTATTAGGGAAAGGTTTATATGCAAGATTTCGCTTTGGGACTCTGCCTTTGAAGTCACTGACATGTAGATGGGGGCCAATTGTTACTGCTGATACATGTCCAGCATGTGGTGGTGCCCCTGAAACAGTAGAGCACTTTATGTTTTTTTGCCCTGCCTATTCCTTTCACCGGTCAAAATGGATATACAGAATTTGTCGAGAGATGGGGTTGAGGAAATGTAACCTAGCATTAAGGCCCATATTTATACTTTTTTAGCGCCGCATTTGCGCCGCATTTTGACACAAAAAAACAGCGCAAACGTACAAAATACAATTGTATTTTTTAAATTTGCGCCACTTTTGCGTCAAAAAATGACACAAATGCGGCGCTGAAAAAGAATAATATGTCCCTAAGGGTTTTAAAGAGTTCCCGCTCTAATGTTTTACTTTTTGCACTTAAGTAAGTTTTTAGTCGCAGCGTGGCATAAACGCAATTGCTTTTTAAATTGGACCCTGTGATGATTGTTTGGTGGGGTTATATGAGTAGCATTTAAAAGTATTTATTAGTCACTGTTTTATTAAGGGTTGTTTAGGATTTAAACCTGTATTTATTTGAAGTGTAATGTGATGCTTTGATGGTCAATGACCGAATAAAGCTTTTGTGTGATGAGTGAAACTGCTGTACCACAGGTTTTAGAATGGTAGCAGAAAGCACCTTTGGCAGGACTGCAAAAGTGCAAGTTTTTTCAGTGTCTACGGAATCTTCCAGAAAATAAAAACGACCACTGAGGATAAATGTGATGCCTGAAAGTATTCGCTTTAGCGAGCAATGCAAATGATGAGAAGAATTAATAAATCCAAAATTCGGCCGAGCCACAGAACATCAGAGAGTAAATGACCCATGCTGATGTTATGTAGTTTAGCGTGCAGTGCCAGATTAAGCCACTCTTCACAGCAGAGTTCTGCCTATTCCGGCGTCACAGCAGAAACAGATATTGACGAGCAATTGGTGCCAGAGGTTGACAGCAGATCAAGACCGCATAAATACAAAACAAAGTACAAGGCTCGCGAGTCAATATGCCCACTTACTCTCAATAAAAATGTCTTTCTTCTAACCCAACCTGCGTTGAAAAATATGACTTTATACAAGAACACGTTTAACTCTTTTAACTGGAATCAATGACACATTCCTACAGTAATTGAAACAAACTGTTTGAAAAAATCAGCAAATCTCAGATCAATTCATATGCAGTCTAACCCATTAGGTGACAAATAGATGCAATCAATCTCACTTCACAATCCATTGCTCCATTTTTTTCGATGTTAAATGCGTTCAAACTTTTCTAAACTCAATATGTTCATGGGCCTGGTAGTTAAAATAATCCTTTCTTGTGCTGTTCCTGTTTCTTTCAAACAGAAAATCAAAAAAGAATATAAATTAGTTGTGATATGCACGAAGCATTGGAAGCTGTTTGCAAAGTAAATGTTAGCTTTATGCAGTACAGCAGGCTATCCCAAATTAAATATTTTATAGTCGCAGTCTGACATCCTCTGATTTTCTATACCACTTTAACCCACACCTCCTCTCTGTACTCAGAATACAGTACACGGCTGCTTTGTATCTAGGGTTGCGCTATAGAAATCCCCTGCCTAAATTAGTGCAACGCACCCTGCGGACACCTGATAATAGTAATCTCAAAAGGAACCAACAATAATTATTGTTTTTCATATCTCATATTCTCAATTATTATTTGCGCATTTTCATTTTGTCTGTTTGATAAATACCAAATTCGATAGCCTAAGATTTGTCCTCCTGCTCCTTATGAGGATACCATGCACGGTTACACATGGGATATGTTTCAGCATCTATGTTTAAGGTTGCAATTTTCAAAAATATGATGGGTAGAGTGCTTGAATTAACCTCAGCTAGTAGTAACTACTCATGGCTAAAACCCAGTCCATCGTTATTTTGCACACCATACCACCTCAGATTGGATCCAGCTCCAACATGAGCAGTCCAGCCTTAACTGCCGGGCCAGATCCTCCCTGAACTGGAACACAAGCAACCTAAGACCATTTTCGCCCAGAGTGTGGCTCTTCAGTTGGTTGTAGCTGGAGTCCAGTGGTACAGTTAGCATGGTACTCATGTCTGGGCATAGTTACATCAGAAATTTCATCTAAAAGAGTTCAACAGTGTTCTATATCTGTGTCAATGAACAACATCATCTACATCGGCCAGTCTACCCAAGAAGTGGAAATGTGAATATGCCAGCACCCGAGTAGGATCAGGTGCGAGGTCCTGCCCTCATTATCCCTGGTCACGCACTTCATTTATTCTGGACACGCCGAGGACGTTTTAAAATGGTTGGTAATTCACACCATATCCATTCGTAGAGAAGTGGCAAATTAGAACAACTAAACAAATAAGAGCTCAAAGGGATATTAAAAATTGATACAATTAACTCTGGCTTCCATTGACATGAGGTTTGGATATAGCTAGTATGACAATCATGCAGCTGAACATCATAGTGTTTTCCAGCCTGCTATTTATTTACACTCTCATGATTAACTACGAAATGGGTTTTCTGTTCTGACTACTTGGTTTTCTAAGACCTTGTGCATATTATGTTGCTTCAATTATAAATACACAGTTTGTGTTTTTAACTAGTTTTATTTATTCTTTCTGAAACACTATTTTTGGTTATTCTTTTTCTTCTTTATACATTTTGGTGGTCAAGACCATTCCCAAGATGGCTACACCCTTCCCTAGACCAACCTTGGTCCTTCCTCTCTTTCTTTTGCATGTTCATGCACCACCTTATTTGGTAAAGAATATGCCAGACCATGTTTATATGCTCACCCTGCCTTGCACCTTTTGATACTCGCTAGTATCCTCGCAGTGATTATACTTGAGAATTATTCCTGACCAGGCACCCATACTCCCACGAGCAGCCTCTGTTCTCCAAGAGTGTTTATGAGGCGTTGTGGTTGCAGAACTGGTTTCCGCTCACTTCACAGATCAATACCGAACATCAAGGTATGCCTACAATTCTATATATACACCAAGTCTATGCCAATGTCCCAATTGATTCTTAGGCCTGCTTTCTCATCTCCACGCAGTTTGCCCCTCCAGGGTGACACCAGCTGCATTCTGTGATTATCTCCATGAACTTTCTCTGGAATCAATCATTGTTCAAACAAGACACAGAGGCTCCATGGCAGTCTTATGTCAAACAGTTGTCAATCTCAAGAAACTGCTATATTAAGATCACCTGACTAGCAGTTACTCATGTGCATCCCAGCTTGCCTTATTTACCTTAGAAAAATATTAACCCGGGGAGGGCCCTGATTTTTTTCTTTGCTATCTTTGAGCATGTTACAACTAATGCTGCTGATCCCCAGAGTGACAGAGGCAGTATATAGCTCTTTGTTGTCTGACTAGTTACAGGCAGCCAACCCTACTTTAAATACTGCCTATGATGAAGTTATGAGGGTATATAAAACTGATAAGGCATTGATGCCAAGTCCACCTGTGTTTGATTTCAGACAGAGAAGATGATATGAAGGAAAAGCCCATGGGCTGTACATGTTTACAAAAAAGAACTGTGAGACAAATGACCAGCCCCTTGAAGCAGTCATGGAGGCAATTTATTTGGAACAATTTATGGAGGGCTTTCTCAGAGATAGCTCAGTCTGTAATCCTTATATCACATTAAAGGAGACTACTGACTTGATTTGTGCCTACTCTCGTCTTTTATTTTAAACCCCAGTCAAAAGCACGATTCTAACCTAATCATTTGGTTCTACCCAACCCAAGCCTATTTCCTACTTTGAGAACTGGAACACTTTGTGCACCATTATTGTAGAAACAGGGCAGTGGAACCAATAGACATAGTATATATACAGACCTGTATTTCTACTATGGTCATAGGAGAGCTGTCATTTAAATAACCAATTAACGAACAGAATCATGGTCTCACCACCTTTGAAGACATGGGGTATGTGATAAGTACTTTCCCATCTGTTTATGTACCAGTAAAATACCTCGGTGAAACGTGAGCAATTGTAAGCTCACACAAAGGTGTTTGTTTTATCTTTATAAATCAGAGAATTGTTGGTAGCACAACGTGATTTATGGTGGGCACCAAAGGACTGCTTTACTCCTGTGCCTCTGTTATAATCACATATGTTCATAGGGATAGATAACTCCATACACTGGCTTTGTGTGCTGCCACTGTGGGAGAAGATACAATTCCTGTCAATGTGGAGGTTGTTACCCATCTTCCCAAGGATTTTACCCTCGGTATGGATAATCCTGTAGTCAAAGTGTCTCACACCCTCTTTCTGCAGAGGCAACTTTCAACCCAAGCACTTCTCAACTTCTTAAGAGTGCTGGTGGATAAATACATGTCAGATTCTCAAACTCACCAAGCTCACAATGGAAATACTAAACTACGAGAATCCCATACAGAAGAGATTCTACTGTTGTGTTATTATCATCATTGAAAAACAAGCAACGGCTAACAGGAAAAGTACCTAAATCATTTCCCTTAGCATGAAGTCCTCCCAACCTACTCTTTGGGTGTCTCACACAGGAAAAAGCTTGAACAAATTTACTAAGTGATGTTATTAAACAAAATAAGAAAAATAACCTTAGATTCTTAATTACAACAATCAAAGTTATCAAGATGTTCAACCCCTGAATTCATTACTGATGCACACCTGGTACCTAGTGAGCTGGCCCTCACAAGAGATCAGTAAAGTGACATTCATAGCTGTTCTTATGTCACACTTCACTAACACATCACAATATACCACCACCCCATAACCAGTAGAGCAGCAAGCTCCTTATGGCATTCCCTAACTTAAAAGAGTAGACATCAGAGGAGCTCAATAAAGGGTTACGATTGGGCCTGGGCAAATGTTTTATTATTCCAGCATATTTGTGTGATTTAGGGAATTTCGCATTATGCTTGCTATGTGAAATATCCAAAATTACAGAATTATGTAACGTCACTTAATTACAGAACATTTGCAATAAATTATTCACATGAACATGCCATTCGCAATAAAATGACAGCAAATACATGAGAACAACAGAAAGCAATTGTTTGTTGTTTGTGGTGCTTTTGTTTTCTTGCACTCTTTTTATATGCACAGTGTGATCTCTTGTCAAAAAAAGACGTCAGGATGAATGTTTCACTAAAATATAGGGTGACCTGTCAAATTTGCATTAAAATTACGCACATTTATTCTAGGTTACAGCATGGAACCATAGTGTTTCAGAAATTCATTGAACTCACCTACAGTCCTAGTATTAAAAAAGTATGGATCAATCAGATTATCTATCTAAAAATTTTGATCAATCAGATTCTGTATCGATTTCTCAAACAACACTGCTCAGTTTGATTTATTTAACTCCAAAATCTGGATCTGAGGGAATGATAGAACAATTGATAGAACAATTGGTACCAGCCTGCTACATAACCACACTAGGCCTTACCAATGGATATTGGCAAACCCACAGACCACCTCTGAGTTGGGTGAGACCCCCATTCACTTTGTTCCATTTTATAGTACTACCTTGTTGGCTCTGCCCACCTTTCTGTGCTTTGTGGGGACCATCTTGAAACCCTATCAGAAATGAGCAGCCACCTATCTTTATAGAATTTTCATTCTTGTCCCTGCATGGAAAATTATTTGACAACACCTCAAGCCAAAGATTAAGCCAAAGAAAATTCTATTAAAGATTATTGTTAGAAATTGGGACTTTGATTGGCAGTCAGGTTACCCCCTGTCCAAGCAAGGACCCTCACTGTAGTCAGGGTAAAGGAGAATCACCATCAGTTAACCCCCGCTCACCCCCTTGGTAGATTGGCACAAGCAAGCAGGCTTAACTCCAGAGTTTAGGTGTAAAGTATTTGTACCAACACACACAGCAGCTCAGTGAAAACACTACAAATGACACAACATAGGTTTAGAAACTAGAACATATTTATCTAAACAAAACAAGACCAAAACGACAAAAATCCAACATGCAGAAGTAAGTCAAGTTATTAATTTTAAAAGCAAAGGGGTCTTAAATCCTTGAGAAAACAGTAGAAACACTGTCAGTGTTGAAAAGTACCTGGATAGCATCAAAGTAACACGCACAGGTGAGTGTGCATCGAAAAAGGTAAGTGGTGCATCGATTTCTCACCAGCAAGTAAGACCGTGCGTCATTACTCCTTCTCCGGTCGGGTCGGCGTGTTGTTTTTTCTCCCCGCAGGGGAGCGATGCATCGATCTGGGCAGCATTCTGGTCCAGGTAGGTATTGCGTCGTTTTTCCATGCCCAGTAAGGTTTGCGTCGAAAATCCTGCCACATATCAGCAAAACCGCGCAATGGGGGTTGCGACATTATCAGCCTCCGTCACTGGGTGTTGCACGTCATTCTTCCAGCTACGTGCGTCGTTTTCCAGCTGCGATGCCGGTGAGGCATCGATTTTTGCTGCAAAGCCAGAGGTGTGTCATTTTTCACCCACGTCTCGGAAGGTGCGTCGATATTTTCCCCGCACGGCGGTCTTTGCGTGAATTTTCAGTCTTGATCTGCCAGCTTCACCTTCCAAGGCCCCAGGAACTGGAAAGGGCACCACTTGGCAGGGCAGGAGTCTCAGCACAGAGTCCAGGTGCTAGCAGGAGAAGTCTCTGATGGCCCTGCAACTTCAAACAACAGGAGGAAAGCTCAGGACAAGCCCTTGGAGATTTCTTCACAAGCAGGAATGCACAACAAATTCCAGTCTTTGTCCCCTTGCACAGGCAGAAGCAGCGATTGCAGGATAGCTCCACAAAGCACAGTCACAAGCAGGGCAGCACTTCTCCTCAGGTCTTCAGCTCTTCTCCAGGCAGAGGTTCCTCTAGATGTCCAGAAGTTATATAAAGTTTGTGGTTTTGGGTGCCCTTCTTATAACCATTTTGGCCTTTAAAGTAGGCTTACTTGAAATGAAAGTCTCTCTTGTTTTTGAAATCCTGCCTTGCCCATGCCAGGCCCCAGACACACACCAGGGGGTTGGAGACTGCATTGCGTGAGGGCAGGCACAGCCCTTTTAGGTGTAAGTGACCACTCCTCCCCTCCCTCCTAGCATAGATGGCTCCTCAGGAAATGTATGCTACACCCCAGGTCCCTTTGCGTCACTGTCTAGAGAGAGGTGCAAACAGCCCAACTGTCAAACTGACCCAGACAGGGAATCCACAAACAGGCAGAGTCACAGAATGATTTAAGCAAGAAAATGCTCACTTTCTAAAAGTGGCATTTTCAAACACACAATCTTAAAATCAACTTTACTAAAAGATATATGTTTTAAATTGTGAGCTCAGAGACCCCAAACTCCACATGTCTATCTGCTCCTAAAGGGAATCTACGCTTTAAACATATTTAAAGGCAGCCCCCATGTCAACCTATGAGAGGGATAGGCCTTGCAACAGTGAAAAACGAATTTAGCAGTATTTCACTGTTAGGACATATAAAACACAATAGTATATGCCCTACCTTTAAAATACACTGCACCCTGCCCATGGGGATACCTAGGGCCTACCTTAGGGGTGTCTTACATGTAAGAAAAGGGAAGGTTTAGGCCTGGCAAGTGGGTATACTTGCCAAGTCGAATTGGCAGTTTAAACCTGCACACACAGACACTGCAGTGGCAGGTCTGAGACATGATTACAGGGCTACTAATGTGGGTGGCACAACCAGTGCTGCAGGTCCAGTAGTAGCATTTGATTTACAGGCCCTGGGTACCTCCAGTGCACTGTACTAGGGAAATCCAATCAACAATACAATTTACACAGAGAGCCTATGCACTTTAGCACTGGTTAGCAGTGGTAAAGTGCTCAGAGTTCAAAAGCCAACAACAACAGGTCAGAAAAATTAGGAGTCATGAGGCAAAAATATTGGGGATGACACTGCATAACAAAAAAAAGTCCAACAGTTACATATCTGGGATCCATAATAAGGGAAACCCACAATTGGAGGACGTTATTTATAATGAATAGCCTTTTACCCACAACAAAGTGTGGGTCACTATTAGTACATTATGCCCAACTTTGACAATATTGTTTTTCCCCTTACTGACCTCATGAAAAAACATACTTAACAGCTTTCTTCCTTACTCTGAGCAAATTATATCAGCCTTTGAGGCCCTCCGAGTCTACTTATGTACTTTTAACTTTTTCATGGTATAACTGAGGGAGGTTCTCTCTTAGCCCGATGGAGATTGTGTAGATCTGCACCATCTACAAGGAAAGTGTGCATGTGCATACTCCCTGGGTGTTATTAAAAAGGAGTGCCTAGGGGTTAAGTGGGCTCTGAATTGTTTAAGCATTGCTGTTTAAGTTGTCCTTGTGCCTTCTTCCTTGACAGTTATAGAGGGGTCCGGCATCCTCCAGTGTTTAGGGGACCATTAACCTAGTGATAGATGCTGCTTTATACCCCTCAGGTCCAACTATTTCCTGTCCTGTGTTAGCTTTTGTTGCTTCCACAGCTTTGACAAGGCACAAAAACTACATTATCCAGGTACCGATAAGGAACCCTGACCGGAGATGAGGGCAAACAAAAAAGGCAGTCTGGGTGTACGTGTATTAGGAGCAGAAGTCCTTTGTAGCTCATCTCCCCTTAGGTTCCATTGCCTCCCACTCCATGCTGTGCATGTCTTCACTTGTTTGCAGATGGACAATCTCCATAAAGATACTACTCATTGTGTTTTCCCTTTGCAAGTCAATACTAGAGTGTGTGAAAACATTCCTCACTTACATGCAATAGCCCTTTCTTTGAGGGTGGTTTCGAACTCCAGTAGTTGATCACATTGGCCCCGTGTTTGTTGTGACACTGGACACAAGCGGTGTTAGCTACACTGAAAGGAGATATGTTCTTTGTTAACAATACTGTTAGGCTTTGTTTAGGCATTAGGAACACTATGAAACATAAGCAAAACATAGACAATCAAAATGCAACACTTCCATTGAGAATCATACTACACACTATACATAGAAGATTGTCGTATTTCTTAGGAAAAGGTAGGAAAACAGGCTTCTTTTGTCTAAGGCAATGTTTTAAAAATGTATTTCTACGGACTATTGCTCAAACGTGGTATCAGGCACATGGGTATTGTTAATAATGAGTGGTGAAACTATCTATGTCAATCTTGCATCCTATATTTGACTTTTGTGCAGTTGCGCTACAACTTTGTGCCCTTTTACTGTTGACTTTTTAACGTGTCAAACATAGCATTTTAAACATCCGTTTATGCTTTGGTTTTAACGCAAAGCACAAACACATGTAGCTGGGTATGATCAGCAAGCTACAGCTACTCCAGTGGTCAAATACCATATTTTTAGAGCACCACAGTAAACAAAAATGAGAGCATAGTCAAGAGATGGATCTTATACAGCCCTAATATCCCTTTCAGCTAGAATATCCTATAGTCTCCCTACTAGACCTCCTTTGTTTCTTTTTAATGTGCTTTTATTCAGCGTACTTTTTTCCTAAACTTTACCACAAGCGTCTAATATTTTTACCTAACTTTCTAGTGGCTTGATGGAACTTTCACTTAGTGCCACAAAACTTCTGATGGAACCAAGGGATATTGCCTTTCCAATGTTTATGATTACTTTCAAAGCTACTTTTCTATCTTTTTTTCTATTAAAATAGTCATAGTTTGGTCCAGCTTGTGCGAGCGAGTGAGGGTGCGTGTCTTCATGTTTGTGAATGAGTGGGGGTGCATGTTTGCAAGTGAGTGGAGTTGTGTGTCTGCATGTTTCGAGTGAGTGGAGGTGTCAGTGTGGATGTATCTGTGTGCTGAGGGGTATGTATGTGAATGCATGCATGCGTGAAGGGGTGGTGGGTGTTTGTAGGTTTGTGGGTGAGTGGGGGGGTCTATGCATGTGTGTGGAAATGTGGGGGTGCATGTGCCGGCAACAGGAATGGGGATTTCTGTTGTCGGATGAGTGACCGGCAGGGTTTTTGTGGCAGGGTGGCGGTCTACAGCATCGTGATCTGGTCAGTAGGCTGAGACCTGCAGCCGAGCTGGAGGTGCACACTGCCGGCCGCGTCGGTGCAACTGCACCGGCAGGCCAGGTGACGGTGTGGAAGTTTGCCGTCTGCCAAGTCCCACAACTCGTGATGTGGCGGTCTTTACCACTGGGTCCGTGACTGTAAGACTTCCAGGGCGAGGCTGGCAGTCTGATGACCACCAGACTCATAATGAGGGCCTCAGTCTGGGGAGGTAAATATTCACCCATGATGAGCAGCTCGATAACCACAATTAGTGGTATATATTTAAAGACGAACATAATGGTTGCCCCAGCCACAACCATATAGCCTTGGTGCAGCCAGCAAACAAAAGTAAAAGTGTTTGGGTCCCCCTCAGGCTGATTTCCTCATCCCATCACAATAGACCTATTAAAACACAAATTGGTAGGGGAAGACTCAGCTATCACATAACAGTAACTTAACTATTTCTCAGATTTGTGTCAGCGAAGCTGAATCTTTCCTGGAGTTTCTATACTAAGATAGGAAGTCATAAACATAGAGCTATGACACAGATTTTTATTGACCAATCACAAATGAAAAACACCATAAAGTGTGTAATGGCAGTAATAAGTGAGAAAATACACTGAGAAACACAATGGGGCTGATTTAAAAGTCCCTAGCTCCATCCTATCAACACATTAGCGTCATTTATTTTACGCTACTGTGGCGTTAGATGGTCAAAAACGCCACGCCATATTTACAGAGTGGTGCAATGCAACCATTGCTCCACTTTATAACCCTTTGCCCTACCTTTGATTACTATAATGTATGCAAAGGGGGCGTTCCCCCACTAGTGGGGTCCCGAAAAAAGGCACAAAGAAATCGAAGAGATTTCCTTGTGCCATTTTTTAGGTACTTTTATTGCCTGCTCAGAGCAAACGTTAAAAGGGAGCATTCCATTGAATGCAATGGCCTCCTATGTACTCTGCAGGAGTAGCACGTAAATAATGACACTATTGCCCACTACCCTGCGCCATCGTGCACCATTTTTTAAATATGGTGCACACATGGTGGTGGGAGGGGGGCCCCTAAGGGGTGCAAGGAAAGTGGCGCTGCACTAAGTGCAGCGCCACTTTTCTTAAATCAGCCCCAATGTGTCTTAATATATCCAAGAGGTAAGAACATCATTAAACCAAGGGCCAATAAAAGCTCTATAGGTCCACACGTACAAAGGGCAATTTTTACAAGAAAGTAGAGTATTACTAGTGATGCGCCACTTTTCTTGCTGCCCCATTGCATCCTCTAACACCACCATGGCGCATGTTAGGGTAAATAGAGTAATTTTTTTGATGCTATTGTAACGCGTAAAAAAAATTACGATAATCCAGTATAGTGTTAGGAGGCCCATTGAAATCAATGGGAGCCTCATTTTAATGCCTGCTTTAAGCAGGTGTTAAAAATTACACTAGAAGTGGCACAATGGAATTTTGTAGATTCTATTGTGCCATTTTTAGCGACCCTCAAACTTAGTTTGCGCCACCTTGTAAATATGGCGCCATGATAGTATCCTGTTGGCATCACATTTGTGGCAAAATTATTGCCACATATATGACACTAAGGGACGCAAGGTCCTTGTAAATCTGGACCATAATATCTGCCGTCCGGTAAATGAAGGATCATACAGCCTAAACAGAAGTGGCAGTGAAGTGGCAACCAAGGAAGACATTGAAGGTCATAATGTTGTAGTACATGTGATAGCACAACTGCCAGCTACTACCCTTCATGTGTTTCAATTCAAAACCCCTGAATTTCCATCGGAGGAGGTCAAATTGAACCTGGAGAGAAAGTTAGCTAATTTCTTTCTCTTAGAGCAATCCATACAGTCTAATTTGTGTTATAAGGTAAGAGGAGGGATCTTGAAATAAAGAATGGCCTCTTAATTAAAGAATTCTGAGACTCCTAATTTAATCAATGTCTAATGAAGTTTTGCTAGCCAACCATGTCGGTCTGGTCACATTTTACATTTAGGTCCCCTCAAAATTGGTATTAAACATATTCCTATATTCTTTCATTTAATTCTGCATCCTTGGGGCTTGCTCCTCCAGCTTTGGAGGCAAAACATATTTTAATATTGTACTTGTACTTGTGGATATCTAAGCCATATCTCTGCAATGTCAAAAAGATCCAGAAAAAGCTCTACATTGGTCACATTTCATTCCAGAATAGTCACTTTGAAATATTGATCTTCAATATCAGCTGCAAGTTCTACTTTTAAAGATCTAATTTTCCTTCTTAGGGTGAGTATGCCAGCTGGTGCATTCGGATTATTTAGATATTCGGGATGAAAAATGTGAACAAAGCACAAACTAAGCCCATATTCAGGCAGCTATAGGAAGTCCTTGTTTTAGAATCATGCACTGTGAAGCTGGTTTCAGTGTATTTGATTACTTTTAAATATCTGTTCTTTGCACATTTTCTCTAATGGTGATGGTGGATCACTAAAGAGTTTTATTATGGTACTATCAGTCTGTAAATGCAGACTCACGGATGGATGTAGCAGTTTTCAGACCTTCAAAAGTACCTTGTGAATAGTATGTCAGATGTTGTTCTTCGCCACATCTGAGCTGCACAGTGAAAAATCAATAGGCAGAATGGAAGAAGCGGAAAGAAGACTTTACTGTCCTTCATATTAATGTACATAGAGTTTCTGCAGTGTACTGGAGTTTCCTCTGCGAATACTACAAAACTGATAGACACATATCACCAGGGATCACAGAGACGATCCGAACCTACACTAGACATTAGACTAGAAAAATGTCATCTGAAAATGCTTCTGCTCAGATTTCTTGACACTGCCAAGGGCTGCCATTCTCTCCTCACAGCATAACTCCAGTCTAACTCTGATCCCCTTCATATGGTCAACAGCTACACACTCTTATAAATGTCGTCTCGTTCTCACTTCCATCCTCCCTTCATGGATCTCTGTCTTGCCAAGGGCTTGCTGAAGTGGCATTGAGATCTCAAAACAGATAAAGCTTTTACTATGTCTAATTAAGGAATAAAATCAAAAGTATTTGCTGTTGTTGACACTAATAAAGTGTTCTTCAAAATGGTGAAGAAGCACCAGAAAATATTATATTTGTAAGCAATTATGTTTTTTTTTTAAGTAGGTGGGTGTATTTATATAGCACTTAACTATTGATAAGGTGGCTGAGTAGAGGAGAGAATTTGGCATTATATGCTATCCAGCCCTTTCAGAAGCATTTGCCAGGCTACGATCAAAAACTTTATGTGGGGCTTACTCTCATTCACATACAAAGACTAATTCATTCTAGGTAGGCACAAATTATTTCCTGGCTAATTGTTACTAGGCAGGCTCAGGCCTTTCACCCAACAGAGGTAAAGACACCACGCTGTCTCATAAAGATGAAGGTGTATATCCAAAAGGTACAGAAATTGTCTCAGAAAATACGAATTCCGAAAATGTGTTTATTTTTGCAAAATCAGGTTACCTTTTGTTCTCTAATACAAGGCTACAAGGCTTCAAGCTCAGCATTGAAGAAAACATTATTGTTTTTTTCACCAAAGCGGGAGGCTGGGCATCATCATTGGGCCCCATCCAAAACAACAGTCTTGTGAGTCATTGAGTCTATAAAAACTGGGAACACCAAACAAAAAAATGCTTGCAAAATGTAACTAAATCTGAGTCAATGTTCCAACAAAAAATGAACTGGAGCCAGCACAAACCATTATTAAAATAAGTTGAGAAAGACCTTGTTCGTGAAAAACAATAGAAAATTGACACTGATTACATTTAGTAATAATTTAAAAGGTCTTGATGATTGCATTAAAAAACTGCATATGAAGTTACTGTACCATGTAAGTACAGCACTGGCTACCGTAAAAAGGCACATGTCAAAGAGTAATTACGAGCTATGGTAATAGCAACCGGAAGCTGTAGCAGGATATTTACTACCCCACTGCAAGCACATATTGATATGGGAACTTACTATAAAGTGGTGATTTGTACTATAATGATATTGGGACCGATCCTTAAAACATTTTGCAGGCAAATCTAGAATGAGATTTGCTACTATGGAACTTATAACAGTATTTGCAAATTGGCATTTAGGATGGATTCGTAGAGGTTTCAGATTGGGGCGAGTAGTACAATTTGAAGATGAATCATCAACAATTTACAGGTGGTTTCCCATCCTAAAAATATAGGCAGATTGACTTCTGTAAATGTAAGAATAACTGCGTTTCACGGATGGTGAAGAAGAGGTAATGCGTCCCAAATTGTTGTGAAGTTATTGAAACTGTGTGCATGAGGGGGCGTGGCTTGGGCACCACCAGAGATGGCAGCCTGATCCCGGAGCTCCAGCACACATTGGGACCTTCATTGCATCATTTGTGATGCTCATCAGGCTTTGAGAGGATATAATGGACTCGCCTGTGGTCGGAACCTCTAGGGGCATGTCATGACGGAGTTGAAAGCAAGGTGAAGCCCACTTTGCTTTCTTTTTTGCTGCCATCGCTGATAAGCGGCTACCGGCCTCCATTTTAAAGTACTTTCCTCATTCATGCTGCGCTATGTGCCAAAACTGTGAAACACATCCTCTTTACTGAAGCATTAGCCGCTGCTCCCTCCTTAAATTATACCTCGGATGCTTATTTGGAGCCGATTACTTGTTGCATGTGAACTTGTAATGAACACACCCCTTCATGGAATCTCCTTTAAACTACCTCACCAAGAAATCCCAGGTATTTGATGCTTCTCTTCATCACAATGTTCCCTGTAGTCCAATCCTATTACTAGTCTTGGGGCCATATGTACGAACACATTTTCCCATTGACACAGAATGGGGAAAACCCTTTGCTACATCTGGCCCTTGATTCTCACCATTGAGTTAATATTTAGCTAGTCTCACATACATTTTTTCCTCAGACATTGCGGGTGTGTATTAGTATCTAACCAAGGTGCATATGTGTGTGTGTATTACCTCTGCTAAGAACATTCCAGCACTCTCTAAATAAAGCCATCCGATATCTATGATTATTGTGCAACTATAACTATAATATTCTCTGTGTGACTGTTGTAAGAGTAGACTAAAGAAAACCCTTTTTAATCTCAGCTCCAAAGCCCAATCTAACCCCAAACCACTTGCACAATTCTCCTTGAAAAGCTTCTTGATGGATAATCTGGTTTACCCTATTGAATTGGTGAACTCAGGTACTTCTCACTCCACATCCGTATATGTCTCTTCAGTGAAAGCTCAGTCTCCTTCTTCTGCAAATAAGAGACTTAAACAAGAACCTCCTTCACCCGAAAAGTCACCATTTCCTATATCAATGAAGATCTTGCTGGTAGATATCCAAGCCCTCCGTCCTTTTGTTGAAGAGACCAACAAACAAATCTAGCATCATGATGACAAATGATCCCTCATGGAGACATAAATGTCCAGATTTTGAAAATATGAACAAACACAATAATCTTCACATTTATGGTCTTCCTGAAGATACAGAAGGTGATGACTCTATCTTCTTTTATGTATTCTTTCTTCGACAACTTTTGGACTTGCATCCCTCCACCAATCTTAATATACAGCGAGCAAAACCAAAAAGCAAATCATATGGTTGGGTAGAAAGATTTTTGTTTCACAAAACGTTTCCCATGCAACAGCCAACAGAAAGAAAGACTTTCTTAGTCTTCACCCCACATTACGCAATTTAGTTGCTTGCTATGGCCTTTTTCAATTTTCTTTTTAGGATCACCTATCAAATAAGACTAATTAATATGAAGAGCCATCTGAACACAGATGATTTATAAACTCTCATCTTGTGTAATCCATGGACACAGCTGGACCCCCTACACACTAATCTTTCTGCAAATATTTTGATGACTTTTCATCTTGTGACTTTACATCAAATGTTTTCCTTTTCATTGCAGATTCCCGAGAGTTGCTTGCATTCCTCTTTCCCTTCTTTACATACCTGCCATTCTGCTGTGGCCGTGACTCCTCCTTGTCAAATGTGCCATCGTCTTTTGTGTCATCACCACCCCATTCTACCTTTGGTCAAATAAAGGTATGTGTTTTCAGTTATTAATTCTTGACATGTAGTATCACTTTTTGTTATCTTTTCTCCCTTTTTATTCTCTCTCCTTTCCTTTTTCCATGTTTCTCTTATACCCAATGTATTCTCATATATCACTTTCTGTATTTTTCTGCTTTTGTATTTTGTTTTATATGCTTATTTTAGAGTTGTTCGATGTTAGGTAGTCTTCATAGTTTCGTTAACGTACCTTTATTATAAAGTTCAGAGTTATTACATGAATGATAGAGAGATTTAATAATCCAATTAAATGGCAGAGACTACTATCCCAATTGGCCAAGTCAGCTCCAGATTCAGTCCTACTTCAAGAAACCCACCTTACCAAGCCTTAAAACTGAAGCCTGGATTGTGGCTCTGTATTTGTGTCTCTCACCTACAATAAAACGAATGGTGTTATTATCCTATGTAAGAAAGCCTTAAATGTTGTAGCACTCTCACAAGAGAATGATGACTTAGGCAGACAATATTGAATATTTATGCCCTACCTCAGACTGATTATACTTTTTGGCCAGCAGTAGCACAAAAATGACACATTTTATTCTGGGAGGAGATTGTAACCAAATTATGGATCCCTTTTTAGATAGGCAATCCATGGTCCAGCTTCTTCCACACAAAATGCACAAACTATTTTGTACCACTATGTCTCACGGTGTTTTGGTTGACTCTTGGATGCTCTCTAATTCCACTTCTAGGGACTACATTTTTTATTAGGGGTGTGCGGGGTGCTCAACTCCATTTGTAGATCTAACAGTGTTTTGGGATTTTTCCCAAAAACTCTGTTAGCCCCGCCAGAGGAGAGGAGCTCACCCGGTATGTGCTGTAGCCCAATATGGGCTGCACAGCGCAACACAGACAGTCTGCACTTGCGTTGTGCAGCCCATAGTGTGCACCGGAGCAGAGTAGGTTGGCAGCCGTTGGAGAGGAGGACCACCTTGGGAGACCCAGGTAAGTCCTCTACTTCTCTTCTCTTTTTTGGTCATTGCTTGTGCAAACAAAGACTGAAATCGCAGTTTTTTTATGCCAATGGCCCTGACCTGAATTCAGGCCAGAGCCGTAGACTGTGAAAGCTGCTGTTTCAGGTCCCTTGTGCACCGGCCTGCCCCGTGTGAACTGCACATAGGGCAGGCCAGTGCACAAGAGGCCTGGCAGCTTTCACTGCCCAGCTTTCACAAAGCCTTCTCTTGAATGCGCATGATCTCGGAAACGCAAAGCAGGGTCGGACCTGGCTGACCAGGTCCGACCCTGCTTAGCGATTCCAAGATTGGGCTCATTCATGACTCCGCAGGTCATGGAACTCCACTTCTGTGGAATTCCACTGACTTTTTTTTAACTCTGCAGTATTCCATGGAGTCGGACTCCGTGAAATCCGCCCAGGCCTACTTTTTATTCTGCTACACATGGTACCCATACAAGATGGTGCCACATTTTCTTTCCTAAAACAGAATATAGTGCAATCCACAATTTGCCCTATAGTACTCTCAGATCACGCCATGGTTTTCATTGATTTGGGCTTCGTTTCCCCATGCTCTAACTCACAGTGATGGAGATTTAACAACTCATTGCTAAATGACACACAACTCTCCTTTATCTCATTCACTTCCAAATTCCTTCTCCATTAATGACTCTCCCACTACCTCCGCTCCTTTACTATGAGATGCATTTAAAGCAGTTGCATTTGGTTGTATCATTGAATATGTATTCAAGAAAAAAAAGTTCATAACAAAGAATATACATTGTTACTATCCTCCATTAAGACATTAGTACAATAGTATTACTCCTCTACATCAAATACAAATCTTTAAAGTTACTTAGCACCAAACTGCACTTGCATACTTTAGTCACTAACGATGGCTCCTCCATCTTACTAGGAAGCAATGCTCGATACTATAGCGGAAAAGGTAAAGGTGGTAAATTAATAGCTAATTATCTGAAAGTGAGGAAACAGATTTCAGATATACTCATTGTTCGAATCACAGGGAATCTCATTAACTGAACACAAAGATATCTTATATGAATTTGTCAATTTCTAGAAAATGTTATACACTCCTGCAAACATAGGCCCTCATTATGAACATGGCGGGTTAGCCCACCACCAGGCATGCTGACGGTTGACGGAAGACTGCCAGTGGGGCGGCAGGCATCCCGCCATATTCTGACGCATGGAGCCTCACCGCCATTGATGGCGGTGAGGCCCGCCATGCGCCATGCTGGCGGTGGGTGGCGGGGATGGATGCTCCTCCACCCTCACAGCCACATCAGTCCAGACACCGCCACATCTATAATGATGCAGTCATAGGTGTGGCGGTGGATGGAGGTGCGACGATGATGGTGAAGCAGCATCCAAGGAGCCCATTCCCTCCTTGAGCAGCACCATGGAACTGATAAGTGCTGTCCGAGAGGGAAGGGGGGTAGGGGTGTGTGTGTACGAGTGTGTGAGTGCATGGGGGTGCGCGTGAGTTTGCGAAGGGGGATGTGTGTCTGCGTGTATGAATGCGTGTGTGCTTGTAGGAATATGGGTGCATGTGGACGTGGGGGGTTGGGGTTTGCTGGGGAGACATGTATGGAGGGGGGTAGGAGGGGGATGGTATGGGAGGGTTTTGGAGTCCTACAGGGAGATTGGAATGAGGAGGGATGGGGGGTTGGTTTTCAGTGTTCGGGGGTTGGTGGTGGGGCAGATGTGGAGGCCTGGGGGGTGGGTAGGGGTAGTGGCAAGGGGGGCCTGGCGAGTCACATACAGGTGACAGGAATGAGAATGCCTGTCAACCGTACGCTTTTCGCCAGGAAATCCATGGTAGAAATGGGATCATTATCCCACCGCCAGTCCGGCCTCCACCGATGGGTCGAAAGTGCCTACCGTCGGCCTGGTGGTCGATTCTGGCCTGGCAATGGGTAGTAGTGAACTGCCTGCTTTGCAGCCAGTTCACTACTGTGTTCAGAATATAGCGGTCTGATCCGCAATGCCGTTTGCGGTAATTACCGCCACCGCCGGTGTGGGGGTCATTACCGCCTTGTTCATAATGAGTGATAGTGCAACGTTCTCAAATTAAAGATTTTTTACAGCATACACCTAACAATGTTTCACCTCATATAGATTTTGCTTCTTTAGAGATGGCTCTTACCTGACAGGAGATTTCCAGAGCATTAAACTCATTTAAAAAAGAGAAAACTACAGGACCATATGGCTTTACTATGGATTTTCTTTCTACAGATCCCCATCTATTTCATTTTGTTCAGTCACTTTATTGAGTCTTGCTCTACTTCAAGAATCCACAATCTGCCTCAGACATAAAAACAGCAATGATTAAACTTTAAGGATCCCATCTGCTCCATTTTGTTCAGTCACTTTATTGAGTCTAGTTCTATTTCTGGCAATTTTCAAGAAGCCACAGTCTGCCTCATACATAAATACAGCAAGGATCCAACTTTATGTAAAAATTGTAGGTCGTCTTTCATTTGTTAACATAGTTTACAACATTTTCACAAAACTCTTAGAACTCAGTTTAGAATCTTTTCTTCCTCATCTTATTGGAAAGTAGCTGTCTGGATTCATAAAAGGTAGATTTGCATCAGATAACACTAGATTAATGTAGGAAAGTACCATCTTGCATGGTGTGTTACCCCCATTTTTACTTGTGTGTCAGTTTGTTGTGCCTGTGTCAAAGGGATTCTGCTAGCCAGGACCCCAGTGCTCATAGTTTGTGGCCTATATGTGTTCCCTGTGTGGTGCCTAACTGTATCACTGAGGCTCTGCTAACCAGAACCTCAGTGTTTATGCTCTCTCTGCTTTTAAAATTGTCACTGGAGTTTACTGACCATTTTCACCATTTCTGATTGGCACACTGGAACACCCTTATAATTCCCTAGTATATGGTACCTAGGTACCCAGGGTATTGGGGTTCCAGGAGATCCATATGGGCTGCAGCATTTCTTTTGCCACTCATAGGGAGCTCAGACAATTCTTACACAGGACTGCCACTGCAGCCTGAGTGAAATAACGTCCACGTTATTTCACAGCCATTTTACACTGAATTTAAGAAACTCATAAGTCACCTATGTGTCTAACCCTCACTTGGTGAAGGTTAGGTGCAAAGTTCCTAAGTGTGAGGGCACCCTGGCACTAGCCAAGGTGCCCCCACATTGTTCAGGGCAATTTCCCTGGATTTTGTGAGTGCGGGGACACCATTACACATGTGCACTACATATAGGTCAATACCTATATCTAGCTTCACAATGGCAACCCCAAATATGGCCATGTAACATGTCTAAGATCATGGAATTGTCCCCCCATGCCAAATCTGGTATTGGGGTGCCAATCCCATGCATCCTCGGGGCTCCAGCATGGACCCTGGGTACTGGCAAACTAGCTATCTGGGGTTTTCACTGGAGCTACCCCTGCTGCCAATCAACAGACAGGCTTCTGCCCTCCTGGGATCTCGCCAGCCCAGTCCCAGGAAGGCAGAACAAAGGATTTCCTCTGAGAGAGGGTGTTACACCCTCTCCCTTTGGAAATAGGTGTTAAGGGTTGGGGAGGAGTAGCCTCCCTCAGCCTCTGGAAATGCTTTGAAGGGCACAGATGGTGCCCTCCTTTCATAAGCCAGTCTACACCGGTTCAGGGATGCCCCAGCCCCTGCTCTGGTGCGAAACTGGACAAAGGAAAGGGGAGTGACCACTTCCCTGTCCATCACCTCCCCAGGGGTGGTGCCCAGAGCTCCTCCAGTGTGTCCCAGACCTCTGCCATCTTGAATGCAGAGGTGTGAGGGCACAATGGAGGCCTCTGAGTGGCCGGCGCCAGCAGGTGACGTCAGAGACCTCTCCTGATAGGTGCTTACCTGGTTAGGTGGCCAATCCTCCTCTGAGGGCTATTTAGGGTCTCTCCTGTGGGTTTCTCTTCAGATAACGAATGCAAGAGCTCACCAGAGTTCCTCTGCATCTCCCTCTTCGACTTCTGCCAAGAATCGACTGCTGACTACTCCAGGACACCTGCAAAACCACAACAAAGTAGAAAGACAACTACCAGCAACATTGTAGCACCTAATCCTGCCGGCTTTCTCAACTGTTTCCTGGTGGTGCATGCTCTAAGGGCTGTCTGCCTTCACCCTGCACTGGATGCCAAGAAGAAATCTCCTGTGGGTCGACGGAATCTTCCCCCTGCTAACGCAGGCACCAAACCTCTGCATCACCGGTCCTCTGGTTCCCTTCTCAGCTTGACGAGCATGGTCCCTGGAACACAGGAGCTAGATCCCAGTGACCCCGACAGTCCAGATGTCCTTCTGTCCAAATTTGATGGAGGTAAGTCCTTGCCTCTCCAGGCCAGACAGTAATCCTGTGTACTGCGTGATCTGCAGCTGCTAGGGCTTCTGTGCACTTTTGCAAGGAATCCTTCATGCACAGCATGGCCCAGGTCCCCAGCACTCCTTCTTGCATTGCTCAACTCGCTGAGTTGACCCTCCTTTGTAGTGTTGAGACAACTGCCGTGCTCAGATTTCTTGAATGCCTGTTCAAGTGCCTCTGCAGGTGCTGCCTGCTTCTGCGTGGGCTCTCTAAGTTGCTGAGCACCCCCTCTGTCTCCTCCTCCAAGGGGCGACCTCCTGGTCCTTCCTGGGCCTTGGGCAGCACCCATTTTCTTTAACTGCAACTCTTGCAGCTAGCAAGGCTTGTTTGCGGTCTTTCTGTGTGGAAAAAACTCTGCTTCCTCCAGTACGCCATAGGACTTCTTCTGACCAAGGGAGAAGTTCATGGCACCTTCTGTTGATGCAGAATCTTTTGCTTTTTCCCCCCGGAGGCAGCTCTTTTTCACCTTCATCCGGGGTTTAGAGGGCTCCTGCCCCCCGTGGACACTTGCATGACTCTTGGACTTGGTCCCCTTACTTTACAGGTCCTCAGATCCAGGAATCCATCTTCAGTGCTTGGCAGTCAGTTGTTGCCTTTGCAGAATGCCCTATCTCGACTTTACTGTCTTTCTGGGGTAGTAGGGTAACTTTACTCCTACTTTTCAGGGTATTGGGGTGGGGTATCTTGGACACCGTTAGTGTTTTCTTACACTCCCAGCGACCCTCTACACACTACACTAGGTCTGGGGTCCATTCATGGTTCGCATTCCACTTTTGGAGTATATGGTTTGTGTTGCCCCTAGGCCTATTGTCTCCTATTGCATCCTATTGTTTTCTACAGTGTTTGCACTACTTATTTTAACTGTTTACTTACCCGATTTTGATTTGTGTGTATATTTTGTGTATATTAATTACTTCCTAAGGGAGTATATCCTCTGAGATACTTTTGGCATATTGTCACTAAAATAAAGTACCTTTATATTTAGCTGCTCTGAGTATTGTGTTTCTTATGATATAGTGCTATATGATATAAGTGGTATAGTAGGAGCTTTGCATGTCTCCCAGTTCAGCCTAAACTGCTCTGCTACAGCTACCTCTATCAGCCTAAGCTGCTAGAACACTACTAATCTACTAATAAGGGATAACTGGACCTGAAACAAGGTGTAAGTACCATCAGGTACCCACTATAAGCCAGGCCAGCCTCCTACAATTACTCCTTAAAATACTCAGTAAATCTTCTCTCCTCAAAACCCCTCTTGCAGAATAAGTATTTGATAAGATTAATTGAGAGTTTATGTTAAAATCTTTAGCCTGGCATGGTTTTCTCCCACATGTCATTGCTCTAATCTCTGTTTTATGTCATTCCCTATGTGCATCTGTTCTTGTTAATTGTGTAGTCTTTCTATACTTTCCCTTTCATTGTGGTGTTTGACAAGGTTGTCCTCTTTCCCCACTATTATTTGTCCTTCCTCTTGAGCTTTTCCTTTCCTGTATCTGACTTAATGTTTCCATATTTGTCTTTCAGATGGAGGTCATCATTTAAAACTTGCAGCTCTTGCAGTTGATGTTCTTCTCTTACTTTCATCCCCAGAAATGTCCTTACTTGCATTGCTTAATAAAATAGCCCTCTTCTATGATGTTTCAGGTAATAGGATCAACAAAGATAAAACTGAAATTCTTCCTCCAATCAAATACACTACCAAACATTCCTTTCTAGAGGCTGGTTTTTAGTATGCCTCATATTCTAAAATTAAATACCTCTGTATTTGGTTTTATAATTCAGTGCAAACCATTAACCGCAAGGAACTATTTACTAAAATAGAAAACATGTTTTCTGCTTGCCACCCCTTATTTTTGTCTTGGTGGGACCATATTGACTTTATTAAAATTATGATTTCTACTCTTGTATTATTTTTTATTTCTGTGTTGCCAGTATCTATTCCCAAGACTATCTTTAAGAAGATCAACTCTATGCTTATAAAATTTCTGTGAAGCAATAGAAAGGTAAGAATCTCTCTATCTTTCTACAAAAATCAACATTTCATAAACATTTCAATATCATAAAGATTTTTTTTCTGCATCAAGCTTCTTTTCGAATTTATGACCAGACCTCACCCTTCTCTCCTTCATGGTTTGATGTGAGGAAGGCTAGCCTTCGTCCTTTCTCTCTAAAATAAATTATTTTCTTTTCCTCTAAAACTTACTTAATTATGTCACCACTTTTTCAACATACTCTTCCTTTGATATGATCTATGTTTATTCCTATTACATTAAAACCTTCTATTTTCCCTAAATGTGTCCATTTGGATAAATAATATTATTAACATTTGCAACACACCAATTTGTTGGCATTCTTTGATGTCTGAGGGTATTATATAGGTTTCACAATTATTTGAAAATGACGCTCCTATCTTCTTCCTAACTTTCAACAAACATTCCACTATCCCAGCTTTCAAATGTGTTTTTTTCACTAGTAAATAATTATGTCCTCCTGTTGTCATTCCTCCTTATAAGACACCCTTTTTCTATACCACATACTTCAGATCTTACTAAGTTTCTCTCTGTTTGTCCTAACGCAGGATTCTACAAAGTCGGTCCTGGAGAGCCGGGTCCATGCCAGATTTTTAGCCAATCCACATTAAGAAAAAAAATGTTTCAGAAATCTACAGTTTTCTAAATGTGGATATGCTAAAAATCTGGCATGGACCCAGCTCTCCAGGACCAACTTTGCAGAACCCTGTCCTAACGCATTTGTTATTTATAAAACTACTCCATCCTCAACTACTCCCCAAACCAAGCCCAGAGCTTGGAGTGAAATGGTATATTTCCTTCTGGAACAAGATCTGGTCATGTATCTATACATTTTTTAGATCAGCTAGAATTACCCAGACCCTCTTTTTGCCAAACCATAGACTTTATAAAACTCCCATAAAAGGTTCAACATTTTCAACTGATACTCCCAACAGTGATATTATGCATATTTTCTTTAACTGTCCTAACACAATTTCCTTTTGGCAAAAAGTTTGGTGACAAATCAGATTAATATTTAATATACAAAGTCCTTTTAACATTCTCCATCTCTTTTTAGGGACTTTAAGTGCTGAGTTGGCCCCCCTTTTTTCCTGACTGTAAAGTACTTGACATTTTGCTTTTCATCAAATTGCCTATAACCCCTTTGCTGCCAGGCCCTTTCCCCCTCAGGTGCCAGGCCTTTTTTTGGCTATTTGGGGCAGTTCGCGCTTAGGCCCTCATAACGTTTTGCCCACATAAGTACCCAAGCCAAATTGATGTCCCTTTTTTCCAACATCCTAGGGATTTTAGAGGTACCCAGAGTTTGTGGGTTCCCCTGAAGGAGGCCAAGAAATTAGCCAAAATACAGCGACAGTTTCATTTAAAAAACAAATATGGGAAAAAAAGGTCTGCAGAAGAAGGCTTGTGTTTTATTCCCGGAAAATGGCATCAACAAAGGGTTTTCAGTGCTAAAATCACCATCTTCCCAGCTTTCAGGAACAGGCAGACTTGAATAGGAGAACCACATTTTTCAACACAATTTTGGCATTTTACTGGGACATACCCCATTTTTTCTATTTTATGTGCTTTCAGCCTCCTTCCAGTTAGTGACAGAAATAGATAAGAAACCAATGCTGGATCCCCGAAAGCAGAACATTTCTGAAAAGTAAACAAAATTCTGAATTTACCAAGGGGTCATTTGTGTAGATCCAACAATGTTTTCCTACAGAAAATAACAGCTGAAATACACAAATATCAAAATTGAGGTGAAAAAACAGCCATTTTGCTCAACGTTTTACTCTGTAACTTTTTCCTGCGATGTCAGATTTTTTAAAGCAATATACTGTTACGTCTGCTGGACTCTTATGGTTATGGGGATATATAGGGCTTGTATGTTCATCAAGAACCCTAGGTACCCAGAGCCAATAAATGAGCTGCACCTTGCAGTGGGTTTCATTCTATATCAGGTATACAGCAAAAAAACCTTTGTATTTCCAAAATGGGCACAAGCTAAGGTGTTGAGAAGCAATGGTTATTTGCACATCTCTGAATTCCGGGGTCCCCATTTTAGCATGTGAATTACAGTGCATTTCAGCGCCTTGGGACCCTCACGGGTGAGCAGTGCACTTCACAAATCCTTGATTGGTTGATTTCTCAAACAGACGTCTTTTTTTACATGCTGTCTTACATCTGGAAGGAAAATTTTTTGGAGAACAACAAGGGGCAATAACACTTGTTTGTCTATTCTATTTTTCCCTAAGTGTCCCGATAAAAATGGTACCAAACTTGTGTGGGTATGCCTAGTGCCTGCAACAGGAAACGCAACATGGACACATCACAGTTTTACATTGTTATCTGACGTGTTTTTTGCAAAGTCCCTAGCTGTGGATTTTGGTCCCTAGCTCAGCCGTCACCTACTGAAAACTACCAAACCTGTGCATTTTTTAAAACTAGACACCTAGAGGAATCCAAGATGGGGTGACTTGTGGGGTTCCCAGCAGGATCTGTTACCAAAAGAATTTGGCCCAAAAAACACTTTTTCCTCAAATTTCAGTGACAGAAAGTTCTGGAATCTGAGGGAAGCCACAAACTTCCTTCTACCCTGTGTTCCCCCAGGTCTCTCAATAAATATTGTACCCCACTTGTGTGGGTAGGCCTACTGCCCACGACAGGAAATGCCCCAAAACACAATGTGTACACCACAAAGTTATCAAATACAAAGCTACCTGTTTTTGCTGGGGCACCTGCGTTTTTGGTCCTGGGCTCAGCAGCCATACAGGGAAACCTACCAAACCCAAACATTTATGAAAACTAGACACCCGAGAGAATCCAGGGAGGTGTGACTTGCATGGTTCCCCTGGTGTTTTCTTACCCAGAATCCTCAGCAAACCTCAAATTTAGCTAAAAAATGAAATTTTTCCCACATTTCTGTGGGGGATCACCCTCAGCAGCACAAATCTGCTACCACCCAACGCTCCCCTCAGTCTCCCGGTAAAAATGATACCTTGCTTGTGTAGGTGGGTAAAGTGCCTGTGACAGGGAAGAGTCAAAAACATGTCAAAAATGAGGGGAAACCAAAGCGGGTCTAAAAGGACAGCTTGGAAAAAACGGTTTTAGGCTGACAAGTGGGGCAGATTGTTTATCAGTATAGATGTGACAATGCTGGGTGATAGGAATTTTGTGGATTCCTGCAGATTCCGGAAGGTTCCATCACAAAACTGTGGGAAAAATGTGTGATTTCCAGCAAAGTTGGAGGTTTGCAGGGCATTGTGGGTAAGCACACCACTGTGGACTCACCCAGATGTTTAGTTTTCAGATGTGTCTAGGTCTTGTGGATTTTTTTACATGGCAGCGTCCCAAAGTCCAAAAATGCAGCTCTCACCATTCCAAGTGGGACAATTTTTGAGAGTTAGACAAGCTCTCATAGCTCAAATGTAAAACCAAAACCCAAAAATATCAAATGTCCTCTTGTTTGTTGTGGGATAAGATGTTTTAGTGTGTGGGGAAGAGCTGAAAGACTGTTACCCCATTCAGTTGGAGTGGGGGCATAACCATGTCCATACTGGTTGGTAGCCACCACCCCACTACTTTTTTTTAAATTCCCTGGCATCTGGTAGGTTTTCTACCCCCCCGGGGAGTGGATAGGGGTAATTGCCCCAACTACCTACCGGTGGGCAGAACAACTTTGGTCCCATTTATTTTGGGTGGAGGTGTGGCCAAACCCTACCCTCTTTGTGTGAAAAAAAATCTTCTCTCGTCTCGGCAGATGGGCCTTCCAAAAATAGTCCAACCTACCCCGAAAGGAGGCAGATATGGCCCACAAAAATGTGCCCCTATGGGGAGCGACCCTTGCCCAAGGGGCTGCCCACAGAAACAAAACACGCACATACATACACACCAATCCTTGGTCCCTAAGTGGTTTCTGCTCATCCTGAGTGCAGATCGGCCTAATCGAAATTACCTAAAATAAATTTGCCACCCCCAGGAAAGCGATCACTGCCTAAGGGGTCGCACCCCTTGCGTGAAATTGGAGCAAAAAAAAATTCCTATGGTTGCTGCCTAAAATACATTTGCCCCCCAGGGGAACGACCCTTCCATAAGGGGTTGCTCCCCTTGCCTGAAATTGACACCAAATAATAAAAATCCCTGGTGTCTAGCGGTTTCTGCCCTCCTTCGGGGCAGATTGGCCTAATAAAAATAGTCCTAAAAATATTTTCCCCCCAGGGGAGTGACCCTTGCCTAAAGGGAATCTCCCCTTGCTTGAAATTGACAAAAAAAAATATCCTTGGTGTCTAGTGGTTTCTACCCCCCTTAGGGGCAGATTGGCCTAATAAAAATAAGCTGATCTGTCCCCTGGGGGGGCAGAAATGGCCTAAAGTTAATTTTGCCCCCAGGGGAGCGACCCTTGTCTAAGGGGTCGCTCCCCACATCTAAAAAACATACAACAAACAAAAAAAGAATCCCTGGTGTCTAGCGGTTTCTGAACCTCCTGGGGGCAGATCAGCCTAATTAGAAAAGGCCCATCTGCCCCCAGGGGGGCAAATACTTACCACCCTGGGAGTGGCTCTTGCCCAAAGGACCACTCCCCTTATCCACAAATAAAAAAAACTCCCTGGTGTCTAGTGGGCATGTCTGATCCGCGCTAGAAGCTGAGCTTCAAGTGCGGTGGGGGCAGCCTCTGATGAAGTAGGTGCGCGATTGCGTGCTGATGTCATCAGATGCCATGGGGGGTCTCGGGGGAGGAAGGGGAAGCGATTCCCCTTCCATCCCTGCCCAGGGGGGGGGGGTGCTTGGCCATCAGTGGGAGAGCTAGCGCTCCCCCCGAGGGGCGATAGCAGGACGTAACAGTTAAGTCCTTGACACCCGAGCGGTGCAAATGAGAACGCAACCGTTACATCCTGGGAACCCGAGGGGTTAACTGGAAATGCTCATCTAAATTGTTATATGAGATTTGGTAGAATTGCATTTGTTCTCATCATAACTTGGATACTATATATCTCTCTCAATGCTCTGCTTCTCATGATGCTCAATTGCTATGGATACCATTTTCCTTCTTTCTCAATAATACTGTGATATGTGTATCACCCACCAGATATACTTTGTCTGAAAACTTCCAACCACCATGAACATGTTATCGCTCTGTTTTTTATACTATTGCAAAATATACTTATATATTATTATTGTTATGTAACTATGAGAATATTTTAATTATTTGCATCAGTTTACAGTTTATGAATACATTCAATCAAAGGACTTTGCCTCACTCAGGCCCACATTTATACTCTGTTTGCGCCGGATTTGCGTAATTTTTTTTACGCAAATCCGGCACAAACTTAATTCCATATTTATATTTTGACGCTAGACCTGTCTAGCGTCAAAATATTGGAGTTAACATCATTTTTTGCCTGCGGGAAACTACGTTGCATCAATGAGATGCAAGGTAGGCGTTCCAGGGCAAAAAGTGACTCTAAGGCCGTTGCGCTTTATTTATCCTCCTGTGCAAAAACCATGCACAGGAGGAGGAGGGCATTAAATATTGGTGCTAAGCCTGCTTAGCGCCATTATTTAACACCTGGGTGTGGGCAGGCGTTCGGGGACCTATGGGCCATTTTCCAGATAAGGTAAGTCTAGGTAAGTTTTTTGATTTTTTTATAAAAGTGCCAGAGGGGGGCCTAACTTGGGAACCCCTAGATGGCACTGTGCCCAATGGCCATGCCCAGGGGGCATAAGTCCCCTGGGCATGGCCATTGGGTGAGGGGCATGACTCCTTTCTTTACTAAGACAGGAGTCATGTCCATGGGGGTTGTGCATCAAACAAATGACGCTAGTCAGATTAGAGTCTTTTTTTTACTCTAACCTGAATAGCGCCATTCTTTCACGCACAACCTCCAGTTTGCCCTACGACCCTCCTACCCAGTTAGCGTCATTTATTTTGATGCTAACCAGGCCCTGGCGCCAGCTTGCGCCAGTCCTTAAACATAGTGCCCGGCTGGCGTCCTGGAATGGCGCTATCCAGCGCTATACTTTTTTGCGCAAACCTGCGCTAACGCAAAAAGTATAAATCTGGGCATCAGTCCTTTCAATTGACATGGTCGTGGAGACTGATAAATACTATGAGTGTCACCATATTTGCCCTTAGAATTTTACTTCAATATAATTTGATCAGGCTGGAGCTTTATCTATGTTCACAGAAAAAGCTCTTATATTAAATAAAGTTGGGAAAGCATACAGTTCAGAAACGCTGATCAGGTTTTCACACAAAAAAACACTTTCACCACTACAGAAGAGGCTCTAATTAGCACCTGATCATTGTAGTAGTAGAAATCGTTCTGCAGATAGTAGTCTGATGATACCTTTTAGCTAGACATTTCTTCATCAACAATTAAGTTTTTATCACCCTCCGGTTACAGTACGCCAGTTCAGAACACAGAAGTCCCCAATAGTCATCCATTAGAAGGAAATATACCTCCTCCATTTCACTTGGAAAGGGCAGATGTAAATTTAAGACCCCCTATAATAAACATACATAAAAACGCTAATTTCAGTGGCAGCATTTTTGTACTCTCATTCCTCTCCTCATGGATATATCTGTTTTAATAAGCCTTAACAGTTGGTGGTTGTTAGAAATGGGGTCCTTGGTTGGCAGTTAGGTTACCTCCTGTCCAAGCAAGGACCCGCACTGTAGTCAGGGAAAGGAGAAACACACCTGGTTCACCCCACTCACCCATTTGGTAGCTTGGGAAGAACAGGCGGTTTAACTCAGAAGCAATGTGTAAAGTATTTGTACCAACAAACACAGTAATACAGTGAAAACACTACAAAATGGTCACCACACCAGTTTAGAGAAATAGGTAATATTTATCTAAATCGAACAAGACCAAAACGACAAAAATCCAACATACACAAATCAAGATATGATTTTTCAAAAGAATGAGTCTTACTTCATAGAAAACAATGGAAACAATAATTTTGCACAAAGTACCTGATTTGCGTCAGAAATAAATCAGCACCGGCAAGCGTGCATCGGAAAAGTCAGCGATGCGACAATTCCTTAGTCGCAAGGGAGGTCGTGCGTCATTTTTTCTCCAGTCGGGCTGGGGATGCATTGTTTTTCTCCCTCGCAAGAGCGTGATGCATCGATTTCCAGACGGGGCACCTCGGATCCATAGAAAGTCGTATTGACTTTGATGCCAAGGTACAAGCCCAGGGAGCTGAGGGAGGGTCACAGGTAGAAGGCGGACAATTGCCAGGGGTAGTACAGAGTACACCTAATGCAGGAACTAATACGGTAGTTCAGGCGCAGGTGCTTCCACCTTCAGTACAGAGAATTTATCCAGACGTACCATTTCTTGAGACTGTTTCGAATATCATGGTGCCGAGGAAGTAGGTGCTTCCGAAGCCAATGTTGATTCAGACAGAACCAACACCAATTTTGTTACCTTCAGCCCAAGCACAGGGTTACTAAAGTTCACCCCACTGACAGGAACACAGACAGATCTTACACCAGTAATGAACCAGGCAATGGGGGTAGCACTTGCACAAGGTGCAGGTGCTAGAGCAGTCCCGGATGCATTATCGCTACCGATTACTGTCGGTCCAGTGGTACCCCTATATGCATAGAAGAAATCGGAAACAGGAGAACAAAATGATGTGCCACAGAGTCTTGTGAGAAGGGGAGTGGGAGATTCCGTACAGCTGATATCATCTGCAGGACAAGCTTTCAATGGACCTAGACCTTCAATGGATCTTAGTCCTCTTGTAGCGCTTCCAGATAGAGTGAGTGGCCCAAATGTGAATCAGAGTCTAAGACTTTTGACTCCGCAAACCTCAGGTGCAGTGGTACAGCAGTTACCAACATGGAATGCAAGTAACATCTCATTGCAAGGGTGAACAGCTCAGGCTAGGCAGTCTAAATACTCCTCAGAACGTATCCAAGGGTGAAGATCAGATAAATCTAGTAGGATTGAATACAGAAGCAAATGAATTAGTCCAGGGAACAATGGGACTGAACAGATTGGAGACTTACACAGAGGAAGAGCTGAGATACTTATCCCAAGAATCACAAAAAAGTGTGCAAAATACATCAGAAATTAGCGGAATTAGCAGAGAAACATGACATTGAACTAAAGATGACGAATCATCTGAGACGAAGCTACAGACTTGATTTTGAGACAAAATATTTTGAGCACATGAGATCAGCTGGGATGAAAGCACACTTGAGAGAATTATTACAGAGTGCACAGATGTGGGGAGCATTGGAAAAGTGGGAAGTTAGATGGACGAAGGAAAAAGAGAAACGGAAACTAGATTCTCAAGAAGGGGCGGGAGGAGTTGAAAAAGGGGAATCAGTTAAGATGCTTCCAATGAGGGAGATCCCAGGAGGGGCAATTTGTTCATGTCCCGTGGCACAGGAGTGACATATTATCTTTCACAAATAATAACCCTAAGCTGAGGGAATGTCAAAGCCCAGCTCACCTGAGTTCTTGTTCAGTTCTGATGGAGGTTGAAGACAATCCGACCCCACCCTGAAACTGCTTGTTCCAGCACACTAGTTTTTAAAACAGTGCACTAAGAACAGAAGCTCAAGGGAAGGGGGGAAGTGGATAAAATAAAAAAAAGAGAGACAACACCGTTCTTGCGTTTCCACTGTTGAAGTGCTGCACAAATCTGCGGCCCTTTCTGACTTCTGTAGAAACTGGTGCCTAATGAAACATAAACAAAGAACAGATAAGTGCAACCTATTCCTAAATGGGTTCCTGACTATCCCTTTATTTATTGGAAATTCTCTTCTAAAAGTACCTCTTGGATCCTGGTCTCTAGTTTCCAGGTTTGGAATGTGTTACTGCTCTGGAATGTGTTTTCTATTACTGTTAAGCTTCTAAAAAATTAAACAAATACCGTTATCAGAATTACCAATATCAAACATTCATCATAATATAACTAAAGCCTAAATTCCCAATAGCAGACTCACTTTTCGCATATTTCCAGAATCTTTTATAAAACAAATACTGTACTTTTACATCAAAATACAGCATGTAATTTGTGCAAGTCCTTGATTTACTGTTTTACTTGCTGTCAATGGTTTCCACTGTTCGATTCCCAAAAGTTCCATGAAAAAAAACAATGTCCGCTTCACAAAGTCCTGCAAAATAATCCTGCAACAAAGAGCCTTAATCACAATGCTCGTGGAAGGCACTTCGCCTCAAACTGTCTATACACGAATCCAGAAATTGCCGTCAAAGCTCCCTCAGGTAATAAAAAGTTTTGCACTTACTTGTTGCTGGCAAGAGATACTGATCAGTCTAACCTTGTCTTCTTTCTCTTTTGCAGGTTACTCGTAGGAGAGAGGCTGAGGCAAGGAGGAACCGGAAACCGGAAGAAGAAAGAGCCAGCAGCTGCGCCAATTGAAGTAAAAAAAAGTCTGTAAAGAGCAGGAGTGCCAGCGCCGAGGGATCTGTTCTCAGGTAAGCGGGAGGTAGACGAGCACAAGCACTGGGTGAGGCTCGGGGGATGCCTTTTATAGACAGGGCTGGGTGTGGTTCGAAGAGCTGGGTGTGGTTTGAAGGGCTGGGTGTGGTCCTCACATGCTGCACATGTTCTTGGAAGGTGTGCAGAGCTGGGTGTGGTTTGAAGAGGTGGGTGTGGTCCTCACATGCTGCACATGTTCTTGAAAGGTGTGCAGAGTTTCAGTTATTATGCAAATGAGTTGGATTAACACATGGCCTAGGGAGGAGTGTTTTAAAGAAGCCTTGGTAAAAGCAAGGCCCAATGTGTAAACAAAACAGCACATTAAACAACATACACAGAAGCCTAGGGGGGGGGAAGGTGAGATAACAAGAAAGGCTTTGAATAGTAAGTTTAAAAGGGAGCTATTACAGAACCCACTAGTGCAGTGAGAGGGGACATGCTCTTTGCTGTGTACAAACCCTAACAGGGAAAAGCCAGTTGAGTGGTATCAACAGACTGAGAGATTTGTGAAGCTCTCCAAATGTTTATGGGAAGACTTGAACACCTTATTGGAGATAGTTGTTCCAGCCGACTTGTGGGTTAAGTGTAAGAGGACAGTAGATTTGCCGACGAGTGAACCAGAGAGGGACAAAATAACAGGTGCACCTTCACCTAAAGTAATGAAGAATTACTACAAGGTGATTGAATTACTGAAGACAAGAATTTCGCCCAAAAACTTTGATTGGCAGCGGATTGATAGAACAGTCCAAGAGTCTAAAGAGTCAATACATAATTACTATGAGAGACTGTTGTGAGCTTTCAAGGAGGACAGTAGTAAGGAAGCAATTGAGCCGAAAGACATGTTGCATTTTGTATTCAGATTTGTCGAGGGATTGAGACGAGAAGTGGGACAGATGATTAAGAATCATTTAATTTGTTGGCAGGCAAAACCAATTGATGAGGTGTTGCAATATGCTAAATACTGTAGTGATGAGATTAAACTGAAGCAAAAGAAATTGAAGGAGAAGGTGATGGTGATGCAAATCAAAGCAGCTCAAACAGGAGCGCAAGGAGCTTTAGTACCGCCGATGCCGCCGCAACAGAGAGCTGTTATGTTTCAATCTCAAGTAAGGGGTAGAGTGCGCAGGATGGATATGATGCGTGGGCTGGATTTGGGAACTGTGGTTGTTCAAAATGATGTAATAAACTATCGAGGGTCCCTGGTATGATAAGTAGCCCATCCAGGGAGAAATACTTGAATACAAGAAGAGGAAAAATGAGCTACAACCAATAATAAGTACTATCCAAAACAATAAACTCAACAAAAAACGATGACATAAATTCAGAAAATGATATTTTTTACAAATGTATGTACATCCAAAAACCAACACAAATATCTAAATGTATACAATAATACAAATCTCGACACGGGAAAAAAGAACAAGTGCTAGTACAAAAAAGCTCAATAGTTACAAACACATGTACGGAAAAATTGATACACAAAAAACAAGGTGCCACACAAGACAAGACAGTGAAAATAATCAAACCATAACAATTAACAGAAAAAAATATATAACTCTAAATTTCATGAATACATCTAAATGCAAATTAATATGTACAGTTTTCTTCTTTTGAAAGCTTATTGATGGTCACAATGATATCATTCTAATATACAAATCCTAATTGTGTCTCCATCTAACTTAATCCCATGCAGAGGAAGATTTTGGCACCATGTGTTCATAGTCCATCTAAACAAACAGTAGGAACCAAGCCTACGCACGTTTCGGCGGTGACCTTCTAATTTATGAAGCCGCCTTCATAAGGGCAATTCCTTTTCAGAATTTGATTTATATAATGCCATAAATTTCATAAATTCTATTGTCCCTCCCGTCACAAGTTTTCTTTTCTGTGCCACTTCATGAGGATAGTCAGTTTCTTTTCAGTTTCAAATTCTTAGATAAAGTCCACAGCTGGTGCAGGCTTCCACAAGGGTATACAGAGTCACCATCCCTGTTCAATCAAATTTTGAAAAAGAATCTGGAGTCATTGGAATTGCCCTGCCAATCGACTCTTGTACAGTACATTGATGATCTGTTGATTGCATCCAAAACAAGGGACGAGTGTAAGCATGACTTGATAGCCCTGTTGAACCATTTGGGAGAATTCGGACATAAGGTCTCACCTGTGAAGTTGCAGTATTGTCAAAAGTCAGTCAAATATCTGGGACATCAAATTGAGAAAGGGCTGCGAAGAATCTCCAGAGAAAGGATCACCATGATTCTGCAGAGAAGTCCCCCGACTTCGCAAAGAGATGTTAGAATGTTTCTGCGAATGGTATGGTACTGTAGGTTATAAATGAAACAATAGAGGAAGAAATAGATACTACAAGAAAAGACAAACTAAGTGAAGGAGAGTTAGCAGGAGAATGAAAGTTGAAAAGAAAGAGAGTAGCAATGAATCGACATATGCAGGGACAAGTGAATGGCAAAACAAGTTCATGTCCTTTTGCTGTGATAGAGAAGTTCCGAGTCAGTACTTTGATGCAACTTGAAGGGAATCAATAGACTGAGTTGTTGAACAAATTTGAAGAAGAAACAAGAAAAGGCTGTTGAAATAAAACCGGAAGAGACATTGATCACTTGATATGACATTTGAAAACATGAATGTGACAAGCTGCTAACAGATTTTGACAAAAGAAGAAGAAGGGTCCTTGTGTATGAAACCGAATTGTGAGAAAGAAATACATTTTTGATTTTTCCAATTTTGATTTTTCTTTCTGTTGCACTTCACTTAAGAGTTACTTCTGATTTCTGTTTCTTTACAGATCATGGCTGAATTAAATAATAGCATTAGGAATATTAGGTATTGTAGATATTTGAGTGTTGGGATGGCAATTATGTGTGGAATAATGTTTATTATAATGATTGTGGGAATGTCTATTCATGAAATGAAAGAGGCTGCTATTGTTCCTGTTCATGAAACTACTACACTGACAGCTTTAGAGAGGTTTAAGTTAGATGAAAAATATTTGCATGATTATACTAATGTACGGGGAGAGCTTTCTTCTAACGTTTTCTATCGGTTTTTGAATGAGTATGTAGAGACGATGGATGCGAAGAATTGTCTTGTGTGTACACACATTTCTTCCTCTGTGGAAGAAGGGGTTACGTACCATAGTCTGCCATTGACATATGGCATAACTTGTAGTTTGCTACCAACCAGATTCTATAATCGAGAGTTTATACAGTATTTTTATTCGAACCATGACCTGGTGTTTTCCTTTGTTCCTATTATTAAATACATGAGTAAAATAGCGAAAGAGCATGATATAGTATTAGTTAGAGGATTCTATGAGCGAACCCTAACTTTTGGAACAGCTTATGCTCATCATAATAATTTAACCTGCTTAGTCACACCAATGGAAAAGAGCTTTATAGGGCATACTGATGATAGGAGAAAAGGGTTAAAGAAAAATTAGAAAAAGGGCTAGAGAAAAGAACTTATAAAAATAATTATGCTTACACTGCTAATAAAACACAACGGAGATTAGCTTTAGACACAGTACATGTAGGGAAGCTTTGTATATGTAGGCCAAAATCATGCACTGGCACTTTGTTTGTGGGAACGAGTGAATGTAGGCATGTGTTTTTGTTTCAGAGTAAGTGGACTTTTATGCTGAATGGTGCGGACCCTGTGATTCCTGGAATCTATTATATTTGTGGACTAGGGGCCAGATGTAGCAAAAATAAAAATTGCGACTCGCATTTTGCGAGTTGATGCGACTCGCAAAATGCGAGTCGCAAATTGGAATGCCAGAAAAAAAAGGGATCCGATTTTGCGACTCGCAGCCGGACTCGCAACGCTGTGTGCGAGTCCGCAGTTTGCGAGGTCGCTGTTCGTGAGTGTGCAAAAACGAACTCGCAATTAGCGAGTGGGTGTCGCAAATTGAGAATACCTTCAAAATTGCCTGCAGATGCAGCAGAACACTCCAGAAAGCATACCAGAACACCCTGGAAACACTTCCTGGCACATGATGATGACATCACAGCCAGGAAGTTAACAAATACACCTGGGAGGAGGGCTCAACAGTGAGTAGTGTCTCTGCCACTCACAGTAGGGTGCTGAGGAGTGGTAGGCACAGCACCATGGACGCAGCAGGGACCAGCCAGGCTGGCAGGAGGGGCAGGAGATCATAGATAACAGCCAGGACAGATTCATGTGGCACATGGCGTTAATGTGCCACATGACTGGTTGGCATTTTCCTGCCCATGGACAATTTCAACTTGTATATAGTTTCTTCATGACATTAATAAAACAGTTATTTTTGTTCCACTTAACAAATGGTTAATAGGTGAGTATGGTGGGAGTTGACACGTACCGTCCAGAATATTGCGTTGCAATGTGGTCCCGTCTCAGTCTGCCTTTATTAGCTAGACTCCAATCCCCATGATGGCGATGTGGTTGTTCTTGCTCTTCATCATCAGGATCTGGGTCTGCAGGGGTGAGAGGTAGCCCACGTCGGGTGGCTATGTTGTGGAGGATGGCGCATGCGACCACAATTTTGAAAGCGGTAATGGGGGTGTATTGGAGGGCGCCTCCGCTGCGGTGGAGGCATCGGAATCTTGCCTTCAGGAGTCCGAAGGTGCGCTCTATGAGGTTCCTGGTCCTCTTATGCGCACTGTTGTATTGCCTCTCTGAATCATTGCTGGGTGTTAAAAATGGAGTCATGATCCATGGCCTTAGAGCATATGCACTGTCACCTGTTGGGCACAAAAGTACACTGTTAGTAAGTCCAGATAGTCGTGCACAGTGACCTGTGTGTATGTCTGCAAGGTGTATGCAGCTCTACCTAGGAGGTATCCGTCTCCAAACTCCCCACATTCCAGGCGTTGATGTATCCCACTATGTCTAAAAATGTATGAGTCATGGGTACTGCCTGGAAACTTAGCTACGATGTCCGTGATGACGTAATGGGCATCACAAACAACCTGTATGTTGAGTGAGTGGGTACACTTTCTGTTGCGGAAAATATGTTCCAGATTAGCGGGGGGCATATTTGAATGTGTGTCCCATCTACACATCCAATGACATGGGGGAAGTGGGCAATGCGGTAAAAGTCCAGCTTCGTGCTGTTAATTTCTGCCTCATTCCTTGGTAAGTATATGAACTGAGACCTGTGCGCTACTAAGGCATCTAGGAATGCCCTGAGGAACCTTGACACTGCACTTTGGGATACCCCACCTGCCACGGCAATGACCCCCTGATAGCTCCCTGAGGCCAAGAGGTGCAGTGCGCATAGTACTTGCACATGCGTAGGGATGGCGCAGCCACGCAGAGTCTTGTGTTCTAGCTGTGGTTTTAGTAAATCTATTAATTCTAGAATGGCAGCGCTGCTAAGGCGGTATTTATCATAGATCTCCTCTTCAGTTTGCTGGAAAAGGGTCTGCCTTGTTCTATATATCTTCTCCTGTCTGTGGCCCCTCCTCCTCCTCTGCTGGGCTGCGTAGACTCTCCTCCTCACCGCCATCTTGAGTGACCCAGATGCCTTCTGGGTCTCCTTTTATACTTTGGTAATGGTTACCACCTGCTCTGAGTTAGTGGTAAATGTGACTTGCAAACTGGGCTTTTTGCGACTAGTCGCAATTTGCGAGTTGCAATTGCATAAGGTTTGCGACTCGCAAATTGCGACTTGCAATTTGCGGGTCGCAAAATGGGGTCGCAACGGATGCGACTCGCAAACGGGTCCCATCGCTTTTTGCGAGTCGGAAATGGGCTTTTTGCATCCCATTTCCGATTTTGCACTGTCGCAAATTGCGAATCGGCCCGTTTGCGAGTCGCAAACGTTTGCTACATCTGGCCCTTAATGCCTATTACCGTCTTCATAAAGGATGGTATGGAACCTGCTATTTAGGGATAGTTTTCCCTAAGACTTATCAGATAGATGATTTAAAGAAGATACCAAAAGTGACTGAATTACATCAAATGCGACAAAAGAGAGAAACCGCCTCTGCAATTGTAGGGGATATTTTTGGGGCAATAGTTCCTTCTGTAGGAGTTATTTTAAATGCAAACAAGATACAAAAATTGTCTACTATTGTGGATAATATACTGACAAACTTTACAGGGTAAATACGTCTGTTAAATACTGAACTAGCTGCAAATAGAGCTATGACGCTTCAAAATAGGCTTGCTTTAGACATAATTTTAGCGAAAGACGGCGGAGTTTGTAAAATGATTAATGCCCGGCACTGCTGTTCCTATATCCCTGAGAATGATAAAGAGTTAAAAGATTTACTTACTAATTTAACTAATGCAAGCAAAGATTTCAAAGAATTGAAGGAACCAGGAGATTAGGAAAAGGTTGGAAATGGATTTGTCTCTGTGGGAAATTGGTTTAGTCAAATTTGGAATGGGGTATTATGGAAAATCGTCCAAGGGATATTAATTGGGACTGTTTCTACATTAGGATTATGGGGTACGTGTAAATTATGGCAAAGAGTGAAATTAAAAAGGGGTAAAAATAATCAGAGGAGGGAAGAACAACCTAGGAGAAGCATTCATAGAGAAAATACAAAAAGAAGAAGCCAAAATATATCTGAAAGTAACTTGTGAAATGTTGACAAGGAAAAGGTGTGATGACATATTTAGTCATAGGAGGAGGGACTGATGGAGCAGAGATGTTAATTTAAGAAATGACCAATGTGTTTTTATTAGTGAAGAAAAATTCATATGTAAAGAGATATTAGAAAATAACGAGTGTAAGGAAAAATGTGCCCACGGGGAGTGGTCACCATGTGTATTAACAAGATGCTAAAATATGAGAAAAATATATGTAAAATGTATTCATATATCATAACTGGACATACAACCTATGTTTTGTGTTAATTCGCATTCTTAACTTAGCTGAACAAAAGGCCTGGTTTCACTGGGCCTTGCCTGCTTATAACGTGAAGATTCGACGAGGCTTGCGAGGACTGGTAACCGGAGCGAAGGACCTGGAACTGTGCAGAGTTCAGATGACTCTGCTAGAACATTCAGCAAATGTACCAGCGGACAGGGGATGACGAAGACAATTTGATACAATTATGTGTAGTGTAGGCTAAATGTACTTTCTCAGGACTTGAACAATGGAAGCACTGACCAAAGACTCATATGCAACAATTTAATTACCTGAAGAGCCGGATGATGTTCTCATCATTAGAAGGACCAATCAAATTAATGGAACTTGAAGCCTAAATAGACATGTAGATGCGGTGAACAAAAACTATAGGTTAGAGTCATAACTTCTGATAAAGTTGACCAATTAGCAGTTAGTGTGACAGACTGAGAGACCCTAATAAAAAGTCATGACAAGGGGAGGGAAATCAGATCGGAGAGGAGAAAGTTGTTGACGTCAGGAGACGCTGGTCGAAGTGCTGATAATTGGGCTTGCTCTCTGTGAGCCTGATACTGTGCTGGCTACTGATGACCTGGGGACGAAGACTGAGTCGTTGCTGATCCATCTGGGATAGGTAGCTATGAAATGTGACTGATTAATTGGATCTTTTCTTCTAGGTACCAACTGCGCTTTTTTTCAGAATTTCTCTCCTAGACAGATTTTTCCAAATTAATGTTTTTGACAAAATTATTTTCTCATGAAGACCCACATGCTGATGGTAATCTTGGTTAGAGAGGTGACTGGGGAGACGTTGACAGTGAAAATTGACTGACGAAATGACTTTGCTGAAATACTCCATCAATGGTAATAATTGCTGATTAATGAATTGCTTTGATCATCTGTGATTCTTTTGATGAATAATATTTTATGATGACTAATAAAGGATTCATGAATATAAAAAAAGTAAATAAAGATTTTGATCAGAATTGTAATCAATAGAGAATAAAAATGATTAACCTTTTATAGTGAGTGGTGGTTATTTTTGTTTACTAAGGTGGTCATTCTGACCCTGGCGGTCTTTGACCGCCAGGGCGGAGGACCGCGGGAGCACCGCCGACAGGCCGGCGGTGCTCCAATGGGGATTCCGACCGCGGCGGTAAAGCCGCGGTCGGACCGGCACCACTGGCGGGGTCCCGCCAGTGTACCGCGGCCCCATTGAATCCTCCGCGGCGGCGCAGCTTGCTGCACCGCCGCGGGGATTCCGACCCCCCCTACCGCCATCCAGATCCCGGCGGTCGGACCGCCGAGATCCGGATGGCGGTAGGGGGGGTCGCGGGGCCCCTGGGGGCCCCTGCAGTGCCCATGCCACTGGCATGGGCATTGCAGGGGCCCCCGTAAGAGGGCCCCTACATGTATTTCACTGTCTGCTGCGCAGACAGTGAAATACGCGACGGGTGCAACTGCACCCGTCGCACAGCTTCCACTCCGCCGGCTCGATTCCGAGCCGGCTTCCTCGTGGAAGCCTCTTTCCCGCTGGGCTGGCTGGCGGTCTGAAGGCGACCGCCCGCCAGCCCAGCGGGAAAGTCAGAATTACCGCCGCGGTCTTTCGACCGCGGAACGGTAACCTGACGGCGGGACTTTGGCGGGCGGCCTCCGCCGCCCGCCAAGGTCAGAATGAGGGCCTAAGTGTTTTCAGTCTTAATTATTGAATGTTGAATATGTTATATTAATGTTGTTTATGGAACTTGGGATCACTGCATAACTAGGATACTCCATGCGATTCAAAAGGTTCATCGACCTATACGCGTCCCTTTGTAAGTATACTTACTAAGGACCAGGCACGCTAGCACATGTATAAAAAGGGAAGGATTGGGCCTGGCAAGTGGGTACACTTGCCAAGTCGAATTGGCAGTTTAAAACTGCAGACACAGACACTGAAGTAGCAGGTCTGACCAATGTTTACAGGGCTACTTAATGGGGGTGGCCCAACCAGTGCAGCAGACCCACTAGTAGCATGATTTACAGTTCCTGGGCACTACTAGTGCACCTTACTAGGGACTTACTAGTAAATCAAATAAGCCAATCATGGATAAACCACTGAACAATGGAATTTACACTGAGAGCATATGCACTTTAGCACTGGTTAGTAGTGGTAAAGTGCCCAGAGTCCTAAAGCCAACAAAAACAGGTCAGAAAAATAGGAGGAAGGAGGCATGAAGTTTAGGGAAGACCCTGCAAAAAGGGCCATTTCCAGCAAAAACCCCTACCAGCCTAAAGACAGGGGAGACCAATCAATACCTTGATGGACTTCCCTGATTGGGGTGATAGAACAGGGACCCAGGCCCACAACAGCAGGGGCATGTTCCAGTTCTACACCTTCCTGTCTCCAGTTGAATTCCTCTGTCCATACTCTCAGGGATCACTAAGCTAACCCACGGGGAACCCTTCTCCTCATCTGTAGATACCATCTGTGCAGCATCTACCCTTACTGTGCTCACAGAGGTATCCCAGGAGGCAGACAGCACCACCATGACCAACATTGTGGTGTGGCCCACTCCACCCCCAGGGTGTGACTCCTGCCCCCCCTCAGGGGCAACTCTGTCCACCAGGACAGAAAGCCACAGTGGCCATTGACAGCTGTCAGGGATGAGAGCCAGGCCCCAGGCCCTTCAAGGCTGTCCAACCAATGTGACTGTGGAGAGTAGGGGGCAGTAGCCCCAGGTGCCATTGACCACTCTCCCTTTCACCAGCTCAGGGATGACAGCCTGACACTGGTCCTCCCCTCTGGCACCCCCAGAGTCCAGAAGTGTCAGGCTGCTTGTGGAAATAGTCCTCCACAACTCTCCCACCAGTGCAGGGGTGTAAACCTGCAACTGGTCTTCCAACCTGGGGTCTGTACCCTCAGGTTGGACCAGGGTCAGGGGTGAGGCTTCTTTCCCCCTACCCTTCCTTCTTGGGTCCTGCACCAACCCACTTAGAGTGACCCCCCAGAATTGTCAGGTTGCTTAAGGAAGCAGCCCTGCACAATTCTCCATCAGTGCAGGGATGTTTACCTGCAACTGCTCTTCCAACCTGGGGTCTGTACCCTGAGGTTGGACGAGGGTCAGAGATGAGGCTGCCCTCCCCCTACCCTCCCCCTACCCTCTTTGCTGAGATCCTGCACGCTCCACTAGGAGTGACCCCCACAGAATCCATATGGTAGGGGTACTGTTAGCAGTAGCCCCTCTCTCCAGGTCAGGGGGGAACTCTGAACTTGGCCCTTCAACCCACGTTCTGTACCTTTGGATTGAACTGGGGTTAGGGATGAGTGCCCCCCCCCATCTCTACTCCCAGGGTTCTGCAATCCCCCCCCCCCACCATGGAGAGTATCCCTAGAAGTCACACCGGGGGTTGAGATTGGGCAAACCACCCCTATGTGGTCTGGGTTTACCCCCTGTACCTGACTCTCCAGCCTAGGGTCTGTACCCTCAGACTGGACAATTGCCTGGCAATCCTAGGGAGCACACCTATCCCCCATCAGGTAAAAGCTTACCCTCTATACCTGACCATCCAACCCAGAGTCACTACCCTCATCCTGGATCACTGCCCTGCAAGCAAGGACTTCCTGGGGGCACACCTTCCCCCCACCAGGGAAGCACCTTCCCTAAGGGCTACACAAGGGTCTGGCTGGTGCTGGTCCCCTGACCTCTGCCCACCTGGTAGAGCCTGATTCCCCCCAGCCGAGAGATGGTATCACCAAGGTAATTCCTGGGGGGCTCTGACCTCAGAGCTCAGCCCTGACCCTCCAGGTTCTCCACTGGGGCCCACAATCACCTCTCAACCCTCTGTCTGGACTTCTGCACCCCCTCACTAGGAGTGGTATTCCCAACCACCTCCCTCCCCCAGTTCTCCTGACACTATCGGGTCTCCCTCAGCAGATGGCCCTATGGTACAGGTTAGGCTCCCCTTCTGTTATTCACTTATGGAACCCTCCAGGACCTGGGACTGGATCTCAGACACTTTGGGACTCAGTCCACCCCATTCCCTCTCCTCTGAGACTGGACATGGGATCCCTACACCAATCCCACTACACTGGAACCTACCTGGGACACTGCAATCCTTTCCCACCTCACCTGGTTGAGAAATACCTAGACCACTCTCTTCAGGAGCACCCCCAAATAACTCTTCATACCCTCTGGTACTCATCCAGAGGTCTCTCTGCAGTGTAAGCTCCCTGGGGTCAGATAACTCACACTCCACCTGGTGTTGGCGTAGCTCTGGAAAACAAGGACTGGACATATGCTCTCCAGCGATCACATCACACAGTCCCTCAAATGAGTTAACCAAACTACCCTTTACCCAACCATCCAGTGCTTCAGCCTTGAAAAGGCCCAGGGCACCTCTAGTGGACTTTACTAGGGACTAACTAGTAAATACGCCAATCATAGATAAACCAATCAACAATACAATTTACACAGAAAGCATATGCACTTTAGCACTGGTTAGCAGTGGTAAAGTGCCCAGAGTCCTACAGCCAACAAAAACAGGTCAGAAAAAAGAGGAGGAAGGAGGCAAAAAGTTTAGGGATGACCCTGCAAAAAGGGCCATTTCCAACAGTGGTAATAAACATATGTTTATTGTAAAGCCTTGTACAGCCTCTGCTACGGTTTATACTTTCCCTTAATTTGACACACCATGGCTCTTGAATTTAGGCCCTGATTTATACCTTTTGGTGCAAGACTGCACTAGCGCAGTTTTGCACCAAAATGTTTAGCACCGGCTTTCACCATTTATGTGCACCAACCGGGCACCATATTTATGGAATGGTGCAAGCCAGTGCAAAGGGTAAGCTAACGTAAAAAAAAATGACGTTAGTCGGGTGGGGCTGGCGGCATGGAAGAAGGGGGTTTTGCACCAAAAAATGATGTTAGGCAGGTTAGAGTGAAAATAAAAATGACTCTAATCTGCCTAAAGTCATTTTCTGATGCAAAACCATCCATACCACATGACGCCTGTCTTAGAAAAGACAGGAGTCATTGCCACCACCCCAGTGGCCAGCGCAGGGGACCAGGGTCCCTTGGGCATGCCCACTGCACCAAGTGCAATTTAGGGGTGCCCATTTCAGGGCAATTAAATGGCACTTAAAAAATACTTACCTGCACTTACCTATACTTACCTCTACTGTCCCTCTGGTGTGGGTGGGGGTGTCCCTGGGGCCTGAGGAGGGCACCTGTGGGCTTATTCCATGGTGTTCCACCATGGAATTAGGTCCACAGGTCCCCTAATGCCTGCCCTGACCCAGGCCTTAAAAAAGGGTGCAAAGCAAGTTTTGCACTATTTTTTGACCCCTCCTCCCTCCCATGCATGATTTTAGCACAGGGATAAATATGGCACTAAGACCATAGAGTCATTTTTTGCATGGAAACACCTACTTTCATCTCATTGACGCAAAGTAGGCTTCTACATCCAAAAAATGACTTTAACATCATAAATTTGGCGCTAGACTGGTCTAGCACCAAAGTACAAATATGGAGTTAGTTTTGCACTGAATTTGCGTAAACAAAATGACACAAATTCGGCGCAAAACAAGTATAAATATGCCCCTTAGAGTACCAACCTTTTTTGAGGAACTCTTACATTTATAAGAGATACTTTGACAGAACAGTGGCACAGAGAGATGAGTCTATTTCGCCATGATTACATTGTTGTGAGCAAATGGGTAAGGACCCCAATTCTCTGATGAAACTTTCAGCAGCTTAGTCCTCCCTCCTCAACAATTCTCGCTCTCTTCCATAATTTCTGTTCTTCCTCTTAAAAAATTCTTTATCACTCCCTGCCATATTTAACCTTCTTACATTCATCTTTCTGTTCTTTCCAGGCCTTTTATTTCTAATTTTTCTTTTTAATTCTTCTTTACTATTCTTCCTTGGTCTTCCTTCTCCTCTTCTACCTTTTCAAATCTCTTGTAACTGTTTCCTTTGTTATATACTGTTTTATTTATTTAAGAAATTCATTTACTGTGAACCTAGCCAAAGAAGCAATGGAGTACTTTGGAAGAAACCAGGTACTACAATAAAACATACTGAAAGAACTTGGTTACATCCATTGTGAGGAAGATGCATTCTTTGATATAAATCCTGAATAGGTGTGGGTTAAAGTAGTTACAGAAATGGAGTGTTTTGGGGCTAGCATTTAGCCACAGATCCTGAGTTAAGCTGTTCTAAATTCTTGAGACTTGACAGGCGAAGGCTAGTCTGCGCCCTTTTCATTTATTTGTATTTGTGATTTCTAGAAGTGATCGTAATTTGCCTCTGCTCTTCTGGCATTTGTTGCATTCTTTCTCCTTCTCCTTCCTTCATCCATCATGTAATTTCCCAGTGTTTCAAGTTATTTATCCCTTTCCTGATCAATTGAATTACATTCATGCTTTACCTCATACTTCATTCTTTGTCCACTTCATTACATTCCTTCATTTCCAGAATAATAAAGCTAAAGATAACTTTTACAAATTGTCTGGTGATGCAATCCAAGGTCAATATGTTTATTTTTGATATGGGTGTGTTAATTTGTTGTTAGTGTACAGGGTATCAGACAATGTGAGCGTGAGTGTCCCTGAAAAGCCCACATTCACTCATTGACAAACCTCGTGAAGGGTGCAGATAGTAAATTAAAGAACCTGATTGTCACTAAATGTGACTGGATTAGAAGACATGATAATTAGATAAAGCACCTATCAAAGGAGAAGAATGAGGAAATGAGAAGTGAAATAGCAAGGCACGGGGCGGAGCACTATGAGGAAAGATGTCCCTGCAAATTAATTCCTGTTAGGTCCCTTCATGATAAAATGAGCTAAAGAAACACCCATGCTTCTCTCACTTGGTGTCCATCTGCATTTGTGTGGAAGCAGAATAACAGAGCACCAGTGTCCATAGGGATGGACTGGCATGCAACCCGAGTAGTTACCAGTGGCTGAGATTAATTCAAGCATTCCATTCATCACTGTTTTGTGTACTTATTTTGTCTCCCTAAGTGGGACCTGTGTGCTCAGAAAGGGGTCCTGTGCACACTGTGACACTGGAATTAAGCTTTACCAGGTTGATGTGCCCATAACTAGGGAGAAATAGGTCCTCCGTTGCTTGTGTTTTGGTTCAGGGAGGACCTGGCTTGGCAGTTCAGGCTGCAGTGTTCGTATTGGAGCAGGGTTCAGAATGATTTGCATATAGCTGGGTCCAAACTGAGATGGCATGGTGTGCAAAATAAAATGATGGGTTGAGGTGCGGCCCGATTAATTACCAGTGGCTGAGATTAATTCAACCATTCCGCCCATCCCTATTTTGTATAATTATTGTTTGATAGTAACAGCTGACATAGGCTGTTTGTGTATGGCTCAAGTAACCCTTCAAGAGGTAATCACTCTAGAGGTGGCGTTCACCTGATAATACTTGTGCTGGGAGCTGCACACTTCTACCCTTGTATATATATATCAGGGAAATAACTCTGAGGAAATCCCACAAGGTTTACTGCAGTTCAGACCTACTAATTTCTAACATAGTTGTATAATATGCTTGATTTGCATTCACAGCCTGTAATTCATCCCACATACCCTGTAGTGTCTTCTTCATCTGCATCATCATATGGAGCATAGGCCCTGTGGAGGAAGTCACAGAGCAAAGCATCAATTTAGGTTTTAGTGGGCTGAGCTGACTTGTACTGTAAATTACATAATGCTGTGCCACCAAATTCAGGCTATCTCTCAACAGTATCCTCTTCATTCATCAATTTTTTTTTCTCATTGGTATGATTTCCTGCCAAAGTCATACATGGGCAGCAAAATAAGTGGGAACTCTCCCTAGAGAGGCCATCAAGATAAGTTAGCCAACTTTAAGGGCTTGGCTGCTAATTGACTTGGATCGTGTATTTGATCTGTATTTGATCTGATGATTTTGTAAAACCATGCTCTGAAGTATGATTGTTCAGTTAAAATGTTTCTTTATAAACTCTCTGAAAAAAAGTATTAAAAGGAAGGCTTCTACGTTGTCCTCCTTATTAATTCCAAATGGAATAGAGAAAGGGTTTTGGAGATCTTGCCACAAATTTTGCAATTACACACCAGTATGCACTTGACCTCCAGACAGCCCCCTATCTGTAGACCGCAGGCAAGATGGCCTGTCAGCGATGTGTTGTATATGCTTCACATGCTGAAACATTATTAAACTCAAAACTGTAAGAGCTGTTTTGGGACCTAAGTGGCAGAGATGTGCGCAACTCCTCCAATTACACTCTCTAGTCCCCAAAGTTGCATACTCAGAGTTCAAGAGAGGTCAACAGTAACAAAGTACAGTTGAAGTAAACCAAATACACAAGCATTATGGACAGTCAGTCATCAGAAGATCAGAAATTGTTGAAGTTGCTGCTTGCAATGCAGAACTAATGAATGTGGACTGAACAGGATCAAAGAGCTAACAGGGAATTTGAACAATTGGATGAGGAAAGTTGAAAATAGGCAAAATCTATCATGAATAGATGTACAACTGTCATCACATATTCCCTGGCATGATCACAGGTCCTTCTGTAACTTGGCTGCCCATGCCACTGAGAACTGCCTACTAAGAGAAACAGTCCCTCTTGCCTCATTACTGGAAAAGGCCCACACGGTCATAACATTTCTACACCCTTAGAATAGCAAGTTGAATAGAAGAGAAAGTTATCACAATATGCTGCAAGTTCATTGCTCAACTTTATCCCTACATGTCTATGAAGTTAGACCTTGTTAGTATTTTTGTTTATAGCATCATTTCTAATTGCTTCGAAATTGAAGTGTGTTCTATTGAAAGTAGGTGCTCCTACAGATGTGCTAAAAATAACTAAACCTCAATAACAAAAGTTACATTGAATTTATTTCCACCTGTAACACCAAATCCATGACCCTTAACCTTATACCTTACAACCATAATCGCGTATACCAAACCCTGAACACTATACCAAAACCATTTCCATTTAACCCTGTGCTCTCAATTCTTTTAAACTGTATATCTTTGATCCATACTCCTAAAACTTAAGGCCTAATTACAAGTTTGGCAGTCCAACGACCGCCAAACTCATCATGGCGGTTTGACCGCTGCAATCCTGACGGTCTGACTGTCGGATTACGATCCGGCCAAGAGACCACTTCCTCTGCCGGGATCAGGGATCCCAACAGGTTGGCAGTGGTCTAAGTCATGGTCAACCACTGCAATGCCAAGTTCTGCACCGCCGTGCTGATCACAACTTCCCTGTCTACCAGCCTTTCCATGGCATCTTCCCCACCATGAAAAGGCTGGTGGAAAGACAGTGCTGGGGGTACAGAGGGGCCCCTGCATTGCCCACAACCATGTTGTAGGCAGTGCAGGGACCCCCTTCTAGCAGCGTCGGAATGCGCATTGTCTGCTATGGCAAGCAGGGCCCACTCTGAGGGTGCTGTGTGTGATGGGCTGACAGTGGAAACATTGTAATAAAACAGTTTCCGATGGTCAGCCCAGTGGAAACATCATAATACGGCAAAGGTGAGGCCGCCGGCTTGATGGCCGCCTCATCACCGCTTTATTAAAGTTATGGCAGTTCAACCGCCCAACACGTAATTAGGCCCTTAATTCCATCTTCCAAACTTTTAAACCTTGACCCCGTACAATTTAACACTATTCCCCAAACTCATAAACATATGCCCTCTACCCCAAACCCAAAACATTGTTTTCAACCCCTTAGGCCTATACCATTATCTCCTAATACTGTTCTCTTGACCCTTCTAGTCTAGATCCCTAACACAAAAGTTGAACCCTAGATCCCAAGCCCTTAAACCTATACATTTTATCCCTAGACCCTTAACCCATAACCCCATACTATTAATCCCTTTACCCCATACCCTTAATCCTGTATCAATTACAGTTAGCTCCTATTTCTTAACGCAGTAACACCTAATCCCATACTTCAATCCCTTCACCAGATACCCAAAAGCCTTAACCATTTATCTTTCTACCTATATCCCACTTATCTTGATAACTATACCCTTAATCCCAAACCTTTAACCATTTAACCACTTTCACACTGCCCTTACTCCAATATATTCTGGGTGAAGAACTTTTTTGAAGCATTCATGTTTAAAACTAATAAATAACAGTGCTATTTTGAAAGAGTGACTTTTGACGTTTTTTAGGCAATAACAACTATGTATCAAAATGGTCAGGTTGAAACTTGAGAGTTGCTCCAGTGACATAGTATTGCTTTTTGGCCATTTTTTTTTTTACTTTTTGATTGTTAGACTTGTTTAGTACCATTGATTTACCTGTATCAAATTCAAATATAGGTGATATGTTTAATGGGTATATAGTTGAGCTTAGGAATTTCTTGCACCAGCTAGGCACTCAGCAAAGTTAAAGCTGACTGTGTAGCGATAGCGCAGCAAGGTGCAGTTTGTACGAGGATACTGAAATGTATCTGGCACCACAAACTCCTTGAAGCTTAAACACCATTTTGAGTTATGCTGGACATTAGTTGGTTATTTTCTGTGGAACATGGTATGTTTCTTATGAAGGAGAGATGTTCCTCTATATTCTGGATATTTCAGGGCAATGGTTTCATTTTTTGAGTTTGATGTCAACAATAGTTTGATGGGTAGTACCACGGATAGCATAGCGGATCTGGCTTCGGATTTATATTGTCCTAATACAGAGGGGGAATAAAGGGTCAGCTTCCTCCAAGGTGATTATTGTTAGTCTTAAAATACTGACACTGAACTGGACTTCCAACACATATAAAAAGGCTAGTAACAGTTGTAGAAGGTGGAGTCTCCTAATTCAAAGTACAATACAAAGACAGAAAAGTGAATCTTTGGATTTGGAGTTTTGGCACTGGAACAATTTTTAGAGTTTGGTGTCTGAGATTAATATTGCATCACTCAAGTCATATGGATTGGCCAAAATCCAGGCATCACACAAATAACAAATGTAGTAAATGAGCCATATCCATTCAGCAGAGAGTATTAAGGGTGTGAAATGTAGCTTGTGGTTCATTATGGAGCACTCAGTCACAAATATATTACTAAAGCATGGCGCAGTAGCACACTGTATTTAGAGACACCACATTTTCAATTGGAATGGCCACAAAATTTGCAACAATGTTTAGTTTTATTTATAAAACTATAAAACTATACAGCATGAAAAAGATAATGTGTGGAAATTGGGGTTTGGCGAATATAATCTATCATTTTCGCATTACACAAATAAATTGCCTCGATTTATTTTGATCCCATTAAAATCTTTGCTTTCACTACACTTTAGAATTACAAAAACTGTGCTTCATTTGTGCTTTCCTAACTGTGGATACATTTTGAAATGTTTGTACAGTTCATTTAGATGTATTCAAACTGAAATGTTTGTCAGAAAATAATTGACACCTAGAGCCTCTCTTTTCACACTCCCTGTATTAGAAATGGGGTCTTTGGCTGGCAGTCAGGTTATCCCCTGTCCAAGCAAGGACCCTCACTCTTGTCAGGGTAAGTCACACACAATGCAAATTATCCTGTGCCCACCCTCTGGTAGCTTGGCACTGAGCAGTCATGCTTAACTTAGAAGGCAATGTGTAAAGTATTTGTGCAATAAATCATGCAATAACACAGTAATACACCATAGAAATACACCACTCAGTGTTTAGAAAAATATATAATATTTATCTGGATAAATGCAGGTCAAAACGATTAAGATGCAATAAGTATATGTTGTAAATATCACTGTAAAAATGATATAAAGTGTATTTAGTCTCTTAAAAGCAACAAATGTCTCTTGCAAGCACAAAGTACCTGGTTTGCGTACAAAATCTCCGCAAGAAACCGCAGAGGAAGAGATGCGTGGAAAAAAGGGAGGTGTGCGTTGATTTCTCGGTCCGCAAATAGTGATGCGTCATTTATTTTTCACCCAGGGAATGCTTTGCATCGATTCCCGGCGCTTGGTCTTGGATCCTCCACAGGTTGCAGGGTTTTCGGATGCCCCGGGGACAATGAGTTGAAATCTGGCGCTGGCAGGGCATAGTCACAGAGGCTGTGTCAATCCAGTGGGCGTTGCGTGTAAATTTCTACTGCACGGCAGGCGCTGTGTCGATTCCTCTCTGGAAGTCGGGCTGCGCCGTTCCGGCTCGACTCTGCATCGATCCAATGGTCAGTGTGTCGAATTTCCCGTTGCTACGCTGGCGATGCATCGATCTTCTACTTGCGAAGTCGGGCTGCGTCATTCTGGTTCGGCGTGCAGTGAATTTTATGCAGGCTGTGCATCATTTTCTGCTGGCTGTGTGTCGATTTCTGCCGCACAGGGAGTTCTTCTTTCAGGAATGAAGTCTTTTTGGTCCTGAGACTTCAGGGAACAGGAGGCAAGCTCTATCCAAGCCCTTGGAGAGCCCTTCTCAGCACAGACAGAGAGCAACAAGGCAGCAGGGCAACAGCAAGGCAGCAGTCCTTCACAGAAAGCAGTCCTTTGGGCAGCCAGGCAGTGCAGGTTGCAGGTTCTGCATCAGGTTTTCTTCTCCAGGAAGTGTCTGAGTTGGTAGGGGCAGAGGCCCTGTTTAAATACCCAAATGTGCCTTTGAAGTGGGGGAGACTTCAAGGAGTGGCTAAGAAGTGCACAAGACCCCTTTCAGTTTAATCCTGTCTGGCAGGGTCCCAGTAGGGGATGTGGCAGTCCTTTGTGTGAGGGCAGGGTACTGTCCTTTGACATGTAAGTGTCAGGCCCTCCACCCTCCCAGCCCAGGAAGACCCATTCAAAATGCAAATGTATGCAAGTGATGCTGAGCAACCTTTGGGGTTAGCCTGAGTGAATGCTCAAGGGAGTTGTCAACTGAACCTAGCCAGACGTGGGTTGTAAGGCACAAAGGATTTAAGTGCAGAGAAATGCTCACTTTCTAAAACTGGCATTTCTAAAACAGTAATATTAAATCCAAATTCACCAGTCAGCAGGATTTTGTATTACCATTCTGGCCATTCTAAATCTGACCTTCCTAATACTTTCAGGTCAGCAGCTACCACTCAAACAGTATATGAGGGTAGCCCTAATGTTAGCCTGTGAAAGGAACAGGCCTCACAGCAATGCAAAAACAAATTTAGGAGTTTTACACTACCAGGACATGTAAACCTCACAGGTACATGTCCTGCCTTTTGTCTACACAGCACCCTACCCTATGGGTTACCTAGGGCATACCTTAGGGGTGACTTATATGTAGAAAAAAGGGGAGTTTTAGGCTTGGCAAGTACTTTTAAATGGCAAGTCAAATTGGCAGTGAAACTACACACATAGGCATTGCAATGGCAGGCCTGAGACATGGTTAAGGGGCTACTTATGTGGATGGCCCAATCAGTACTGCAGACCACTAGTAGCATTTAATCTACAGGCCCTAGGCATATATAGTGCACTTTACTAGGGGCTTATAAGTAAATTAACTAATCCAATTGGGTATGATCCAATGTCATCATGCAAAGGGAGAGAGCAAATGCACTTTAGCACTGGTTAGCAGTGGGAAAGTGTGCAGAGTCCTAAAACCAGCAAAAACAGTCTCCAAAAAGTGGAGGCAGGCAGGCAAAAAGTTAGGGGTGACCACCCTATGGCTGTCAGGTCTAACACCCTGTATCCCGGCAAGACTGTCCCATAGTTCACATTAAAAACCCTTTCACCTAGCAGTCCGTGAAAGGAAACTAAACACCAGTCTACACGCGAAAAGAATAAGAAGCAATTTGTCAGGAATCATTGTCTGACATTTGACCTCTGTCTTTGAAAGTGTAGCAAATGTGACACGATTAAAACAAAATTTAATGGAACCAACAGTGCTCGTTCACTGTTTAAACTCCACCATGGTTATTCTGTGGGTGCTGCAACACCTCCCATGCCCCTACTTCCAGTGCCTATGCCTTACAGGAGAATTAAACAGTGTAATATGGCGTTGTTCCCTGTGTATGCCCCAAATTGAAGCAAATAAATATTGTATTGCAACAGTTCCCCATCAAAATCAGTTTTCATGAAGATGAGGCTGCTCATGGGAGTTGGCCTCAGTGTACAAATGTTTTTCTTGTTTTAGAGCGATCTACTACCAGTGTGTTCCTGGCCTTGATTGGGGGCCTAAGACGAGTAGAAATACTGAAGATCATCACCCATATGACATAGTCTACATGTTTTACTCCAATATTCATAAAGTGCACTGCCGGATAGATTATCTCCTGCTAAGACCATCCATACAAAAAGTCTCACTGACAGCTGAAATGGTACAATTTCCATCTGCTTATGTCCCTGTAGACTTAAATATCATATTTTTAGGCCCCAAATTGAGGAAACTAAAAGATCTGATATTTGAGAATCCTTAATTTAGGGATAATATAAAGGAAGCAGTGACTCATTTTTCCAATGAGAATACATCTAAAGAAGTCCCTCTCAGTGTGTACCATCTGATATTCTACAAAATGTTAAGAAAAACTTATTGCTCACCTAACAACACTTATCAGAGCAGCCAAGTTGAAATAAGAAACAATTAACAAACTTTGAAACCAAAAGCAAGGTGATGAGAAAGGTGAATTGTGAGTCTTACTGGCAAAGGACTTTGCTCACATAGTGGGTCATTCTAATCTTGCCGCCCGCCAAGCGGGAACCGCCAGAAGACCGTACCGCGGTCAAAAGACCGCAGCGGCCATTCTGAGTTTCCCGCTGGGCTGGCGGGCGACCGCCAGAAGGCCGCCCGCCCGCCCAGCAGGAAACCCCCTTCCACGAGGATGCCGGCTCCGAATGGAGCCGGCGGAGTGGAAAGGGTGCGATGGGTGCAGTTGCACCCGTCGCGATTTTCAGTGTCTGCTATGCAGACACTGAAAATCTTTGTGGGGCCCTGTTAGGGGGCCCCTGCAGTGCCCATGCCATTGGCATTGGCACTGCAGGGGCCCCCAGGGGCCCCATGACACCCGTTCCCGCCAGCCAGGTTCTGGCGGTCAAAACCGCCAGAACCAGGCTGGCGGGAAGGGGGTCGGAATCCCCATGGCGGCGCTGCCTGCAGCGCCGCCATGGAGGGTTCTTCAGGCCAGGGGAAAACCGGCGGGAAACCGCCGGTTTCCCTTTTCTGACCGCGGCTTTACCGCCGCGGTCAGAATTGGCCTGGATGCACCGCCAGCCTGTTGGCGGTGCATCCGCGGTCCACCGCCAGGGTCGGAATGACCCCCATAATGTTATGCATGAAGCAATAATACTAGATATGTGAAATGAATATCTATTACTTCTCCAGTCAAAGCTTATAAGAGCTTTGCTTGTTTCGCAGAGGTGATGCCATGGTCATCTGGTTTGGCAACAGTAGACTGAAGAGTGGTGCGCATGGCATGCAGGAAGTATTGTCATCGCTTTTGCTCAGGACCATAGGCGAATATTGCCATGTTCGGGACTGCGGTGGTCCAAGAGAAGTTCTCCTGGTGGTGAGCTCTTCTACATACATACATAAAATGCCAGGCTGTGAATTTGGAGTAAGGAGTACAGTGGTACAGATCATTTGAGATGCCAGCTAGATAAAAGCAAGTCATTGGGCACCCATTGTTTCTCCTTTTGCCTTCCATACAACACCCTTTCACTGTGATGTTAGATGGGGTAGGGTTAAATTAATTCCTAACAAAGATGGCCATCTTCCCAGTTTGTGTTTGCAGAGCTTCAAAGTCCAATGTAGCTTCCAACCATTACACTGTAACAACATTTTTTGTATTGGAGAGAGCTTGGATCTCAAAATGCTTTTGATTCCCCTATTTTGAAGTAAGATCATAACTTAACTTAGAAACTTTTGTGGTGCTGATTTTTGCTGCGACTTCTAAATTCTTTGTTGAATTCTTCAGTCTGTAAAATTTATATTTTTCTGCCCTTTGTGGCTTTTTAACCTTCTAACAGCAACCCTCTTAATGAGACATGTGACACTGCTCACATGCATATCAAGTAAAGGGAGGCACCATGGTGACTTAAAGGAGGTGCCCTTTTTTGGGGCAATCATAAAGGAAATGAGCAAATAAAAAATTTCTCAGACCTTGACAAAATCATATGTCCAAAATAAAGGATAAGAAAGTAGGTCTACATGCACTCCCAAATGTCATTGCCGTTAATGGAGTATTGCAAATCTTTATATCTGGGGAAAATAGTCATCACTCTTGACTGTGCCAGATTTGCTATCCTTAATAAACCCATTTTAAATCAACAGTGCTGCATGATATAGCACTGGATCTAGATGACATTGTCATCATTTTAGAAAGCCCACTGACGCTTGCTAACCAACCCATCTCATTGCAGTATTTAACTTATTTCAACAGTTGGCATCTCACACAAATGGAATGATGGAATTAACCCTAATCCTCAAACTACACAGACTCCTGGAGCAGGACAGATTCTACTGTCCAACTACACTATACAATTATGACAACAACAATTATAAAAGGCACTTATTACCCATCTTGGAATGATATAGCCCACTCTCTCTTTGTCAGGTTTTATTATGTGAAGATAACCATGTACTCAGATTGTCTTAAGTCATAGACTTGGGGAGGGGAAAAACCCAAATGACCCAACACTTGATGGGCAGAAGGTGATTGGTGGAATAAACAGATGTTTTTGTAAGAAAGTATTGAAAAAACTGGCAGCGGCCCCAATATCACAAGATTCATCTTACTCAGTTGTGTGTACTCCTCCACAAAGATGAAAGTAAACTCCCACTTCACTCAAACAATTACAATATTTTGAAAGGTGTGGCAGGGGTTTTCCCTACATCACATATTGAATAATCAAGCAGTGGAAGCTATAATACAGAAAATCAAACAAGTGCGCACGGTTTATAGCCATTATAAGAAGGCTCTATTTGCTGGAAAAATCATCTGCAAACAGACAAAACTGAGTTTCTGAATAAACTAGTATATTTTGAAAGGTATGAACATTTTAGAAACATTTTAGAAAATGACATAGTTAGCCGGGACCTGACTACTGCATGCTGGTTATGACATTTGGGGCAGTATTTATAGGCCCCTAGCACCACAGGAGGGTCACTTTTTGTGACACTCCTGTGGCGCTAAACACTGTGCCGTATTTACAAGGTGGCTTTAAGCCACTTTTTGTGGCTTAATGCCACCTTGTAAAGACGGCCCCTTACCACGCAGCAATGTGCGTGGAAGGGTCGTGCAATGGGAGTTGCTGTGGGTGTGCCACAGCAACACCCATTGCATTTTGACGCTGCCTCAGATTTATGAAATTTCATAAACTTGAGGCAGCGCCAAAATCTAAAGCCTCCTCCAGGGGTGGCGTTAGTAGGGCGCAACGAGGAGCAATACTTTTATTCCTCCTCGTTTTTTGCTTTTTCCATGCGTGCTGCATTCTGCAGGACTCATAGAAAGAGCAAAATGCCAGAAATGATTGTTTATGTGCAGGAAGATGTTCCTTCCTGCACATAAACAATCATTTGAAAATAACGCTTTGGCACTTCTGTGTGTGCTCCATTGGGAAGCACACACAGAAGTCCCAAAGCGCCATAAGTGATTTTTTATGTGCAGGAAGGGACAATTTCCTGCACATAAACAATCACACTCCTCAACGCAGACATCCTTGCACGATGGTGCAAGGATGCCTGCGTTGGCACTGGCAGCTAAATTTAGCGCAAGCGCAGGGGACAACACAGGGGTGTGCCGTATTCACTTAAATACGGCATATCCCTGCGTTTCTAAAGTGACGTAGTGTGACTCTGCGCCACTTTTCCTTAAGTCTGGCCCTTGGTGAGCAATTTAAAAAATACGCTTACCGGTTACTTGGAAAAATCCCTAAAAGTACGATATTGCAATGCTTTCAATCATTGTGCACATTGAGCAGAAGCCTGGAAACATTGTAGTTTGCCAGAATGAACTGCATCAAGATGAACTTCTATCCAAGATTCCATTACGTTGCTCAGACCACATTAACTAAAGTTCCAAGCAAAACTTTTAAAATGACCCAGTACATGCACACTGTTAAAATATATATGTGCTCCAAGAAATTCCCTGAATGTTGAAGAAAAGCCCTCTACAGGACTTTCTGTGAGCAAGTCTAACATCAAAAGTTATAAACTGACAGTACAAATACAGCCAGCATTAGAATGGATGTGGAAACCAAGAATGAAACAGTGTTTGCTTTAGGATAAGAATTTGAGTTCTTTAGTTCTGCTCAACCCGAGAAGGCAGAAGAGGTTTTGCAGTTTGCTGAGTATATCCTGAAAATCTCTGGGTTGTTGAGTGACACTGCATGTACACAGGCTGCAATAACAATCCTTTCCCCTCCTCCCAGGAATCATGCTAGGAAATTACATTGATGAAACCACAACTGACCACACCCGCTAATTCAATTAAATCGAAGAGGTGCCTTCAAAATCTTTGAATCTTGCACAGATATAGAGAAAGAGATAAACCACAACACAGAGAGCTGACTTGCTGCCTTAGACATGAAAGGGCCTATAATTTGGGGTAATAGAACTGGCTAAAATTGAAAGCTCTGGCAGACATAAAAATAGACCTAGAGCTATGTATTTCCTATATGAATCCCTAGAAACAAGCTAACAACCTCCACTGCATAACTGCATGATTAAATTGGCAGAAGATGTTCAGAGAGTCCTAGTATAACTTTTAGAACAGAACAGTAATGTCTGCTAATATACTTTCAATATAAAACAATGCATACAAGTAATTTTGCATATGCCGTTTGGGGCCTCAGTCAGTTTTTGCTGGGGATGATGTTAACAGCCTGGGCATATATTGAGGGTTCTTTAGCAGTAGAATCATTCTAATAAGAAAGTTTATCCTGCAATATTAAGACTGCAAACACCCAACTTCACTACAACACAGTGAGGTGTTGCCTGGAGATATAGATGTAGAAAACCTGTATTCACTGATGCCACAAACACCATGATAAGGAATATCCTTTTGCCTGAAAATTGTCTTTACAATTCTTTGCACATTGTTGTTGGGTATTATGATAACTCGCCCTTAGTAATTTTATGCTTGTTGTTTGTACCATGTAATATTATTTATTTTGTTCATTCATTGTTTGCTAATGCATTCATGTATGAATATACTTTTGTTTGTAAAGTAGTTTCATGGCAAATCTCACATTAAATCTAATGTTATTCTGATCCTTAAGTCAATCATGAGTTATTTTAATCACATTCAATTAGTATAAGGTTCAATATGAACATAGCATTCCCTTTGATTTTTACTCACACACGTTTTCTATTCTGATCATCCCAACGTTTTCCACATTTTTGGCCCTTATTACAGGTATTCAGTAAATTCTGATGAGCCAGGTGTTGTAAGTTACTGGGCCCATTAACATTGCATGTTTTGAAACACTGATAATCTGAGTGGCAAACATCATGGAAAAACATGCTGGAATTGGTGCAGAAACACTGATTTATTCATATTGTTGCTAAAAAAAAATCCCACCCTGAAATTGTCTGTACCCCTTTAACTGCAGTTCTAGGGCAGAAAAACAGGGACTGCAATTGTTCTCTTTTAATGAGAATCCTTGCTTTGAACTTCAGTGAGTTCTAATTGGTACTGTCACACTGAGTAATGACCTGGTTACTTACTGGTAATATTGATTACTCAGAGTCCAGGTCTTCCTGTCATAGTCCTTACCAAGTCAGCAGCTCTCCTTTGAGACAGAAGCCTATTATCTATCTTAAACAAAAAAGCTTTCCACCAAGATGGTTGTCAAACTTCCACCAAGCAGGAAAGGAAGTATTAGAAACGACCCCGTCCTGATTTCACATGCTTTTAAAAAGGAAAAACATAAACAAGTATGGGGTGGGAAGGAGGGGCTCTGGACTGTGACAGGAAGACCTCAAATGGAGTAATAAAGATTAACAGTAAGTAACTGGGTTATTACCATTTCCTCCCTCTTCCTGTCCCACTCCTTATCAAGTGAGCCAATACACATGCATATTCGTATTAATCACACAATCTTTGATGTGATTCCGAATAAGAAAGTAGGACACAAACATACATTTTCTATCACCCGTGACTTGTAATGAAAAAATCAAATCAAAACATATGTGAACAGAAGACACAACATGATTTCCAAACTGTGTACATGCACCCCAGTCTAACTGAAGTCTATCATGAGATATAAATGTATGTGGAAAACCCCAGGTAGCAGTTCAATAAATGTTGTTTAGGAGGCTCCCTCAAACATTGTCCATGAGGAAGCCATGCCCCTGGTGGATTTACAATCTATGAAAGAAGGAGGATCCATGTTGAATAATTCCCACATTTTTACAATTGTCAGTTTTATTCACCTTGAAGGGGGGGAATGTAGAAAGAAGACCCTTTCATGATATATCATAGCTGGCAAAGAGAGAATCTACTTTCCTGAATGGTTTCATTCTATAAGGTAGATGCATCACTCTATGAACATCAAGAGTATGCACTGCAACTGTTCCTCTTCTAAGAAAGAGAAGTCAGAATAAACAATCTGAAGAACAATGTCCTTCTCACAATGACATTTAGAAGGAACTTTAGGAAGAAAAAGGTGATTTGATCTAAGAATATCCTTATCCTGGCATAACCTGAAAAAAGGAGGCAAAGCGAGTGATGGCCCTTTCACTCCAATCCTACTCTCTGAGCAGATGGCAACTAGGAAATGTACTTTAGCTGAATGGAAATTTAGATCCTCTGATTTCTATGGATCAAAAACATGGACTCAGTAGAGCATGCAGCACCAAAGGGGGAGCACAACCAAGAACCTGACAATTAGTTATAGGATGCTGAAGAAATACACTTCTCAGGAGTAGTGAGGCCAACGGAGCCATTGGTGATACACTAACACCTGATCATAGAAACTGGTAATCCCAATCTGAAACATCACTAATGAAGTCTAAACTTTGGTTGGCTCACTGGACTCAGGGGAAAGTAATCTGTTGCTGCACTAGGACTCAAAGGGGCATATTTACCAAATGTTCACACAACACAATGCAGAAAGCCACCTCACTGCGCTGTGTTACGAGAAAGAAATACAACAGGAATGAGCTGTATTCAAGAGTATACTGCAAATCCTGCTCTCTGCTTGCACTGGCACATAATATGCTTTGTAGTGCCAATTCAGGCACCAATGCATCATGGTGCAAGGGTGCCTGCATTGTAGGCATGATTGCTTTTGTGTGAGAAGGGATGCCTTCCTGCACAAAAACAATCCTCAGAGGTACTTTCCTTTTTCTATGTACCCTGCAGAATGCAGCACATGTAGAAAGAGGACTCTCCCCGTTGAAGGCTGATATATGCATGGGCTCCCATGTTGTCCATCTGCATATAGACTAAGTGATACTGCAGGAAGTAAGAACATCACAGAAGAGCTTTCTGCACAGAAGCCATCTCTCCATTTGGAAGACTGACATCTTTTTAGACTCAATCATTTACCCTCAGCTTTTAAATTCTACCATACAACTCTCCACGTGACACTGCTAACACCTATTGTGAGAATAGTGACGGGACGAGGCGGTAGACAGTGATCCCTGGAGAGATTTTACAGAATTAACCACATCTTGAGATCTTGACTGGCTTCCTTATTCAGGAATTAAGGCTTTGTATTCCTGAGATGTTGGGTCCAAGTGTTGAAGAAGATGGTGAAATAATGGTTAGAGATGGGCACAACCCCAAGGAAGACATGCTAACGATGAGGCCATCTTCCCTTGACTCCTTAACCAGACCCTTGCTGAAGCCTGATTTGTTTTACGGGAGACGTGGAAGGTGAGAATCAAGCCTGGATTTTCTTTCCTCCATAAGAAACACTTCTCAAATGTCTGTCCGAATCAAGGCCTCTACGAACCGGAGGGGCTGTGAAAATTGGAGACTGGAATATTTGGAGTTCTGGAGCAGTCCATACTTCAGAAGCAGATTGAAGACTTGCTGGACATGATTTTGTACCTTAAGAAACAGCAACAATTAACCAGGTATTGAGGTATAGGTAAACGTAAATTCATATGGAATGTAAAAAAAACAACAGTGGGGCAAAGAGCCTTGTAAAAACTTTTGCCGCTGATGGGACAAAAAATGCTGTATTTAGCACTGGTAATGATTTTCCCCCACTGCAAAGCGAAAATATTTCTGTGACCTCTGTGCATAGGGATGTGAAAACAGGCATCCATCATGTCTAAACAATCTCCTTGTTTGATCAGGGGCAGGATGCTCTAAATAGTCACCATCTTGAAGGGTACACAAGTAATGTGGAGTGTAAACTCCCTGGAGGTCGGATACTGGGTGAAATTCTCCTGATGCCTTTTGGACCAGGAACAGATTGGAATAGTATCCCATGTGTTTCTCACAGGGAGGCATTTGAGCTATGGCTGATATAGCCGAAAAATTTGAATCCCACAGAGAAGCACCTGACAAAGTATTAGATTCTTTGGAAGAGGAGTTTGACAAAAAACTGAGTTTTGGTACAGTAGACAACTCCATGTGAAATCCCTCTGAAATTGTCTGCCTGGCCCAAGCATCTATCACTGTTAGTTTCCACTCTTGTCTGGAAAAAAACAGATGACTGCCAACAGGCAGGCAGCATAGTCATGCCTTTGAAGGGAAAGGGGTGGAGGATGCTGGAGCCTTAAACCAGAATTTGCTGCTGGAAGCCCCTCCCGGCCTTGACCCCTCCCACAAAAGGACTAGTTGTATACCTTTAAGGAACCTGGACCAAATGCCCTCCGATAGGCAAACCCTCTTCCTCTGGAGCAAGGTTTTAATTGGGTCATTGACAATAAATTGTCCAGACATTTCTGGGCCAGTTCTTCTAACTGTTGGTCAAACATCTTGTACCCACCAAAAGGCAAATTCATCAAAACAAATTTCTGGATTGCGTGTGCTCTCCAGGAGCTAAGCCAAATATGGCGCCAGGCTGTAATAGATGCAGCAGAAGCATCTGCAGATACACATACATTGTCAAAAGTTACATCTGACAAAAACAATCACACATAGTACAGCAGATGTACCAGATCCCTCAATCACTAAATCTGCTAGGGCTCAAAAACCCTTTAGAAGGATTTGTACTGTATAGGCCACCTAGGCATTAGCCTGAACAGAGAAGATGGGTCCAGATAGGGTCATTTTCTGCTCCCTTCACATTTGTATCCATCTAGTCTGAAGGATGGGCATCCTACAATATTGCAGTGCCCTGTGAAGGTATTCCAGCTATTATAAGGTTCTCCACCTTAAATATAAGGAGGAAAATCTTCAGAAAATCCCTCCAGTGGGTATCACTTTGAAAGAAATCTTGGAAATTCAGCCTTATGAATGTCCCTTCATTTGTGTGTAAGTGTGTGATGTACATCGCTGTGTAGAAGTAAAGATTCGGGGTCAACTCAATATTATTTGGTGAAAAAATCTTCTTGATCACCCTTAGAAGCTGGGGCTGGAAAACTTAAATTGACTCTAAGGTGCTGAAAAAGCTCAGAAATGTTGTTACCTTGTACAAAATGCCCTTTCTGATCTTCCTCCTCTGAGTGGTCAGAAGGATCAGCACCTGGATACACCCTTGGAGCTTTAGCTGAAGGGGGAAAGCAATTTCACAAGCTTTATAAGTAGCTTCAACTGCAACATTGAATGAATGAATTAGACCTTTATTTTGATTTTAAAAATAATCATAAAAGTACACACAAATCACAAATTTCAATAATCATATAATAAATAGCTACACCTGATAAAAAACATTAAAAAACACTAAACATTAAAAACATAATCATATCAGTGCCATGAATTTTAAACAGATATACAATATTGTTCAAAAGACCTCAAAAATTTAAGGACCAACATTCATGCTTTTGTTCCAGCGTAATGCAGTCTTAAAAAATTAGAGACTGCCAATGCCACAAAGGGTTCATTCAACATTTGTAAATATATAAAAGCAGGACAATATTGATAAAATCCTTTGGCTTCAAGAACCGGCAGGAGAAATCTTCTCCTGGATGGGTCATAAAAACTACAAAACAGGAATAAATGTGCTAAAGTCTGGGGTGAAACATTATCACAATCTTAATCACAGAAGACTCAAATTGTCCAGGCGTGAAGCCTATATTACATCGGTTAGGACCTAATCTAAACCTAGTAAGAAGATGTCTTTCCCAAGGGTTTCTAACAAAGGAAAGATAAGGTTCCAGTCCAGGAGTGGTATTTAAAATCATCAGAGCCTTGGCTGAGTGGCTACCCAGGACCAAGTTCACTCTGCTTTCACCAAACTGCATAAGAAACAACTCTTTCACAATCTTTCTATCTGCCTGTTTTAACGTTTCTGATTATAAAATAATTCTGGGAAGCCCAATGATGGGGCTGTAGATCTGATATAGTTAAGGCACGGAATTGTGTGGCCTAAATCACAACCCAGGCAATCCTCAATGACTTCCCTATTAAAAATAGTCAATTTCCCACTCCAGATTGTTATCCACAACAACATGGGCGCAATTTTTGCATGATCTTTTACAAAGTGCAAACCCCACTCCTCATGCATAAACAAACTTGGGCTAGCAGGGCCGACTCCTAATAACTTTCTGCAAAATCGATTTTCTTTGCGTTGAATAGACATACAATATGAGTGCCCCCAAAATTCTGCGCCACATAATAGTACAGGTAAGCACTTCATCTTGTAGATTTGCAGTAGGTGTAAGACAGGTTTACTCCCAACTATTCAAGCAAATCTGAAGAGTGCCCTACATGACTGGTCAAAATGCAGACATCAGTTTGTGAGGCATTGAGCCTACATACGATGCTCATCAAATGTAACCCCTAGATAGGAGAAGGAGGTCACATTTGATATCACCTGACCCTTGATTGTAATCGGTCTAATTTCAGATTCCACTTCCATATATCATAAAATGCATTTTTGAGGTATTTACATCCTCGGGCATGCCGGGGCCAAGAGCGGGCCCATCTTCACCCGTCATCAACCGAAAGAGCCCTGACCAGGCACCATCTCCTTATTTCTCCTCCCTTAACTTTGTTTGGTGAAATGACTTCCATTTGTGGCATGTGTTGCCCCCGAGAGCTAAGTGCATGGGAAATCCTGTGCACGCTTTAAGGATTGTTTCATAAGTATCACAAGCAACAATAACCAATAACGTTAAAGTTGTGCAGGAGTTCAGTGGGTTGAGCAGGTCAAATCAATACTGTTATCACATGTGTCACAGGTACTCTGCAGACATCCTTATTCTGTGGAGATTTATAGTGGTTTTACTTGCCCTTGCACCTAACTTTTTTGTGGTCTTTCCAATTGTATGTGCTGACACCCTGCTCCTGCTAGAATAACATTTGTAGATACCTGTCTGTGTCTATACACAACTAGAGCAATGTTAATCATACATGGTAAGCAAGCAAGATAAAGCCATCACCCTTTAAAGTGTTTCTTCTTTGATCATTCCAAAGTGAGCCCTCCATCAAGTGGGTTTACTATCTTTTTCACGGCTCAAAGCCAGCAGAGCTTTTATGTGGCTTCTACCTGCCGCCCATTGTCTAAACTCATTCACCAAGAATTAAAGACAAAGCATCACCCTTTGAGCTACATGGGAAAGACGAAGTGCTTCCTATCTGGTGGCAAAATTGCACCAATTGAAACTACAAAGCCTGAATCATGCTTGCTTCCCCGTTTGAACAATTAATGTGATCCTTCACAAATATTGAATTTTGCTGTGCCCCCTTTTTCTTCATTATTGCATATGATAATAACGTGAGATACTTAGCTTCAGAATACGTTCTATACCAAAACCTCTCTTGTGACTGATTTCCGAGACAATAATGGTCTTCTATGTATAATAATAATCTAGCTCACATACAGGGCAGACAGGACAACTGACTTGCCTATTAGTTCACTAATGGCATTGTGGTCAGGAAGGTCATGGACATGAATGTTTCAAAATTCATGTTTAAAAATTATCACTTTCAATGAATATCTCTCAGCGCAGTGATATCATTTGAAGAAAAAAGGTGAAATGCTTCCATATGTTAAAGAAATACACTTTTTGAATTTTGAAGAGATCTTTTTTTACACAATGCTTGTTGAATGATTTAAATGTCAAAACAGTTTCATGGCTGACTCATGCATGAGCTCTTGAAGCCATACCAGCCCCTTGGTTCAGCTCCTCCTATTAATTTGTTGGCTTGCCCACATCTAATATTGTACCAATCTTCGACATACGTTCAATCCCTACTTACCCCAGAATCAAAAGGTAATTTGATGCAGTATCATACAGAGCAAGCATACCCTGGGCTATTAGGGCACGTTGCCAGATTAGTCACACATCCGTGGTCTCTGAGAAATCAACTGATTTGCCCTGATTCACAGGATGTTGAACCAAGGTCAATATTGGATGCTGGTTTACAACACCAAGGGGCACATTTAAGAAAAGTGGCGCTGCACTGTTTTTCTTGCACCCCTTAGCACTCCCTCTAATGCCACCATGTGTGCACCATTTTTAAAATACTGTGCACCATAGCGGTACTTAGTGGACTAGCGTCATATATTTTGAAGCTAGTCCGGAGCTTTGCAGGATTAGTGTCAGAAATTTAGACACCAATCCTGCAAAGCCCTTTGAGACCCATTGTAATCAATGGTGTGCCTTTTTAAAGCCTGCTCTGAGCAGGCGTTAAAAGTGCCTGAAACAATGAAGCAAATAAATCTTCTAGATTTCTTTGCAAACATTTTTTGGGCCCCCCTAACAGGGGAACACCCCCTTTGCATACATTATGCCTGGTGCAGGCATAATGTAGTGCAAAGGGTTACTTTGTAAATATGGCACGGGGATTTTGGCCTCGTTGGGCTACATTAGCTACAGAAAATGATGCTAATGTAATGCAAGGAGGCACTAGGGGCTCGTAAATATTCCCCCTACATTGATAGCTCTAGCGGCTAGGCACCATAATTTTATAAACATTTCCATGGTCTTTCGCTCCGTTGAAATTAGTTAATTACATTAAAGACTAGAAGCCACTCGCGTTGTAAAAGTTTAACAAAATGTTTCAATGAAATGCTGAAATGCTTACGCAATCTGCATAAAATCTTTCAATATATCTACACCTAGGGGGAAACGGAAGAACAAAGAGATAACTGTGTGCATTCCATGGAATTTAATTTGCTTTTTTGCAGCAAATACAAAGAATGTCTTATGCAACATCTAACGCGTTCATCAGTTGTGTTACCAAACCTACAATTTGCCATTTGTCAATTTTAAGGGCAAACAAATTTGACAATTAAATGACTATGCCATCTTCTTCTACGGGTGAATTTGAAATCTAATCCTGAAATCTAAAGAAGATGACAAGAATATGTGGCATCAGTACGTCTACTGTGTATATATTCAGCTGATTGTTATTGGTAAATTATAGCTTGTGTCACCAGCATTACTGCAGAGCACCGGCAAAGTGTCTAACAAATGTGCACGTTTTTCTCTACAGAAGCGGCAGAAAAATAATGCATCAATAATGCACACAAAGAATCATACATTTTATGTCACATTTATAAAATGGCTGCTTAACTCAATAGGTTTTAGCCTCTACGTTTTCAGTTGGACGTTTTTAAGTTATTGTGCAGAAACCTATTTTATTTTCGGTGGTTCTGGGTAACCTTGGAATCTCAGAAGATATCAGAAAAAGTGCATTGTTAATATTAGTATAATTTTTATAATTAGTCCAGGTATTATTGTTAGCGTTACTAATTTTAGTATTCGGAGAACTCTAGAGATGCCAAATTTGCCTTCGAAAATTCTGGCTCCATCGGAAATCAGGAGTCATGTAAAATGGAAACTCACCGAGTGCTGTGCTCGTATATTTAAAAAAAAATCATGCATTACTGGCAACCAACTGCAATGCCGTTTAGAATCCTGAATCCTGAATCTTTTTTTTTTTTTTTTTTTAAAGATTTTTATTGTAAACACTGCAAAATGATACATAGACCAAAAGGGACCGAGACCCCGCATTTGCAAACTGTAATACATAATGAGTCAAAGAATAGTGAGAGCACAAAAAGCCTTGAGATGTTGCCAATCGTATTTTGAAAAACATGTCCCGTTGGCCGAAAGAAAAAAGCAAAAAGAATAAGATGAAAGTGAGAATAAGAGGTGAGGAGTAAGCAGAGCGTAATGTTACAGGGCGTTTGGGGGAAGCGGAGGGGGATAGGAAAAATAAACAAACAAACAGAGCGATAAGGATGTAGGTACAAGGTCCTCTGGTCCCCCGGGAGTAAAAAGTTCGCTCCTCGCTGTATCGAGGTCCGAGTTGGAAGCAAGCCGTGGCGCGTATACGCAGGATGAAATTCATTTTAGGCCGGGTGCTTTTACTTTGGAGATCATAACAACGGGATAGTGATATATGCCGGGATAATGTATTAACAGAGTAGCAGATCTATCGGGACATTGGGGTCTGGGTCTTCTGTCTTCACTCGGCGTAGGTCATGCTTAGTACTCGGGGGCATATTTATACTCCGTTTGCGCCGAATTTGCGTCGTTTTTTTCGACGCAAATTTGGCGCAAAACTAACGCCATATTTATACTTTGCCGTTAGACGCATCTAGCGCCAAAGTATGAGGAATGAGCGTCATTTTTTTGCGTGAACGCCTTCCTTGCGTTAATGAGATGCAAGGTAGGCGTTCCCGTCTAAAAAAATGACTGCGACGCAAATGCGTCGTATTTATACTCCCGGGCAAAAATCACACCCGGGAGTGGGCGGGGCAAAAAACCCCGCATTTGCGCCTCTTTTTAACGCCTGGGTCAGGGCAGGCGTTAAGGGACCTGTGGGCTCAAAATGAGCCCACAGCTGCCCTTCCATGCCCCCAGGGACCCCCCCTGCCACCCTTGCCCACCCCAGGAGGACACCCAAGGATGGAGGGACCCATCCCAGGGACATTCAGGTAAGTTCAGGTAAGTATACATTTTTTTATTTTTTATTTTTTTTTGGCATAGGGGGGGCCTGATTTGTGCCCCCCTACATGCCACAATGCCCAATGACCATGCCCAGGGGACATAAGTCCCCTGGGCATGGCCATTGGGCAAGGGGGCATGACTCCTGTCTTTACTAAGACAGGAGTCATGTAAATGGCGTCTGGGCGTCGTTAAAAATGGCGCAAATCGGGTGGAGGCGATTTTTTTGCCTCAACCTGACTTGCCCCATTTTCAGACGCCCTAACGCCATTTTCCCCAACGCCGGCGCTGCCTGGTGTACGTGTTTTTTTTCCACGCACACCAGGCAGTGCCGGTCTGCTAGCGCCGGCTAACGCCATTCAATAAATACGGCGCCCGCATGGCGCTTCAGAATGGCGTTAGCCTGCGCTAATCTTTTTGGCGCAAAACTGCGATAGCGCAGTTTTGCGTCAAAAAGTATAAATATGGCCCTGGGTGTCCTTTCCATGTCTCAAAAAAATGGTTCTATGGGGAGGAATATGCTAGAAGCAATAGGAGAGACCGGAGTCAAGACCCTGTTGAGGCTGAGAGGAGAGAAAGAGAAGAGAAGGAAAAAGGAGAAGAGACTAGTAAATGAAGAAAGAAGAAGGGGGGGTGGGGAATGGGAGGAAGGGAGAAGGGGGAGGGGGAAAAGAAAAGGGGGGAAGGGAAAACAGGAGGGAAGGGGGGTGGCAGGTGGTATCCTATAGCCTGCGGTCTTCCCACGGTGAGGAAGGGAGCCCACACTTGGTTGAATATTTCAGCTTGATCTTGCAGGTTGTAGATGATTCTTTCATGCATGGCAATACGGTTCATAGCTATAATCCATTCTTCCGGGGTTGGGGAGGTCATCGACCGCCAGTGACGGAGGATGCAGATTTTTGCGGTGGCTAATGCTGTGTGTAGCAACCTTTTGCTTGGTCTAGAGAGATCCGGGAGGGAAGTTGTGTCTTGTAAAAGTATGAGAGAGGGAGGAAGTGGTGACGGAAGTAGCACGGAGTCGGCCAGAGTGGAACCCACCGCATCCCATAGTGGTCGGATCGTTGGGCCGTCAGTTAAGGTATGTTTTAGGTCACAGCATATCTCTGAGCATCGCCAGTATTTCGCATGTGGAAGCAGTCCTGTTCTATGCAGTTTCGCTGGGGGGACCAATACCAATTGTGCAGGACCTTAAAGAGGCAAAACTTTAAACGCGCCTCCCAGGTACCTCTGTCCAGGGCCTCTATAATGTCCTCCCAGTCATCTGGATCAAATGTCTGTTGTAATCGGGTTTGCCATTGTAAGCGTAGCTTGTCTAGGAGAGGTTGGGAGTAAAGTTGTCAGGTGAGTAGGTCATAGAGACCCGCCATAACTCCCCGATGTTGCCCCCATTGTTGAAGGTAGACCACCACGGGTGAAGACGGGGACCCCCGTCGGGCAACGTCAGTCCCCTGGCTAAGGCAGTGTTTGAGTTGCAAGTATCTCCACTCTTGGTTCGACTGGAGATCGAATTCTTCCCGTAGTCTAAGAAAAGATTTGAGTGTATCATTTTCCAGGATCTGGGAGAGGGTGTGAATGCCAGCCCTCTTCCACTGTGGCCAATTGAGCACTTCCCCGCCTATCCGGAGGTGCTTGAGCGTGGAGGAGAGGATGAACCCCAAGCAGGCGACAAGCCCTTCGCCAGGCTGCCCGGGATGCCTTCAAAATAGGATTCACCGAGTTGGCGGATGGTAGGTCATCGCGGTAGGGCATTCTGAGTCCCTCATTCGCAGATAACAGCAACCTTTCCACAGCAACCTTTCCACAGCAACCCACTGAGGAGGATCCAGCACTTTGGACAGGACGTGGGACAGTTGGGACAGGTGTAGTGCTAGTGAATAATGCTCCATCGACGGGAGTCCCATGCCCCCGTGGGAGTGACGGGCTATGAGCTTGGCAGGCGATAAGCGTGGCCGCATTGAGCCACATACAAATGCTCTGATGAGTGCATCTATATTCCGTAGCGTATGAAGGGGCACCTGCAGGGGGAGGAGTCCCAGAATATAGGTGAAGCGGGGAATTGTGACCATCCTGACCGCCTGTACTCGGCCCCACATAGAGAGGCCCAGTTGGTTCCATTTTACAAAGTCAAGTTTCGTTTGTGCCATGAGGGGATCAATGTTGTCCGCCACCATGTGCACCAGGCCCGGATTGACTAGCACCCCCAAGTATTTGAGGCGTTTCGGTGTACAGCGAAATGGGAAGCCTAGGAGGGCTGCTCTCGTAGTCACCCACGAGAGGGGGAGCGCCTCACTCTTATCCCAGTTGATGCGGTAGCCGGAGAGGGTTGCGAACCCATCTATGACCTCCAGCAATGCTAGAATGGATCGTTCAAGATCCGTGAGAGTTAGTAGGACGTCATAGGCATATAAATAGATTTTAGAAATGCCTTCCGACAGTGTAAGGCCTATTATAGAAGGGGAAGATCGGATAGCTGCAGCAAGGGGCTCCATTGCTAACCGGAACAAGGGGGGCGAAAGGGGGCAACCCTGTCATGTGCCTCTACAGATAGGGAAAGGGTCTGAGAGGAAGCCTCTGCAGTTAACTCTCGCCACAGGTTGATCATACAAAAGCCGCACCATTGAAATGAATCTGTTTCCCAGACCAAATCTCTCCAGTGTCGTAAACAAATAGGGCTACTCTATGCGATCGAACTCCTTTTCGGCGTCCAACGACAGAGCCAGCGCCACCTCCGGTAGGTTCCTCGAGGGCCATAGGGTATGGCATAGGGTGCGCAAGTAGTTCCTAGAGGTGCCGCCCAGGTCGAACCCCACCTGCGTGTGATGGATCAAGGACGGTATAACTTTACGTAGTCTATTTGCTAGGATGCTTGCTAGTATTTTGATATCACTGCTTAGGAGAGCTTAGGTATGATGGCTATTGTGGCATTGTTGGAGATGGCCCCCAGGGCCTGCACCGAACAGGCTTCATTCAAGGCCGCATGTAGGATGTCAATCGCCTATTTCCCTACCCATTTATAGAATTCCACCAGGAACCCGTCCTCCCAGGGTGATTCGTTGTAGGGAAGGTCTGAGATAACTCCTTCTATTTCCTGACTGATAATTTCCCCTTCTAGAAGACCGTGTCCCTCTTCTGACAAGGAGGGTAGGTCAAGGCCCTCCACGAAGGCTGTGATTTGGGCAGAACTGGATGTTGTCTCTGGAGTATAAAGGTGCCTATAGAAGGATGCAAATTTGTTTGCGATTGCTTGCAGGTGTGTTGGTATTTCTCCGGAGGAGGCACGGATGGCAGGGAGAGTGAGAGCAGCTGTCCTCTGGCGAAGCTGGGATGCCAGCAGGCGTCCTGCCTTCTCGCCCTGTTCGTAATGTCTGCCTTGTAGCCTCTGTAGGCCATATTCGGCCTGGGAGGTGTTTAGCTCATTGAGGGCCATTTGGGCACGTTCTAAGTTGCGGCGCCCTGATAAAGAGGGGTGCGCGGTGTATTGTGTAGTAAGCCAGCCAATGTCGAGTTCAAGTGTTGCCTGTTGTTCCTTTCTGTCTTTGTTCGCCAGCGCAGCGTCTTTCATTAGCTGTCCCCGTATCGCTGCCTTGGCTGTAGCCCACATGATTCGACTAGAGTCAACAGTGCCTAGGTTGTCTTGGGCGTAAGTGGCTGCATGATCCTGTAGCTGTAACTTTCCCTGGGGAGAACGATAGTGGTGGACTGCAAATCTCCAGGGTATACGGCCCGGGCATATGAGACCCAGTCGGATGGCTATGCTGATTGGGGAGTGGTCCGAGAGGCCACCTTCTAGTATACAATTGTCTTGAGTGTGGGCCACCAGGGTATGGGATAAGAGGAAATAGTCGAGGCGGAATTGGGTACCGTGTGCCAGTGAGAGAAATGTAAATTCCCTGTCTGTCAGGTGTATAAGCCTCCAGTGGTCCACTAGGCCGTTGTCCGATAGTATGTCGGTTTATAGGGCTCTGTCTGCATTATTGCTTATGTCCAAGGGTCCCGTTCTGTCCAGTACTGCATCTCTGATTAGGTTCCAGTCACCCCCTATTACATAGCGAGATGCCCCTATCTCAGTCATGAGCCGATTGAGATGTAGGAAAAAGAGGCGTTTTGGGCCAGTTGGTGCATAGACATAGCCCACACACAGTGAGGTGCCTCCTATCTTTAATTTAGCAAATAAGTAGCAACCCTCAGGGTCCGTCCACGATTTAATAACTGTGTGGGGCAGGGTTTTTCTTAGCAGTAGTGCCACCCCACATTTCCTTGGGTGTTTTCCATATTGGGTGAGGTTGGGTTACAGCTAAACAGGGCAGTGCCCACCCAATCTCGACGTAATTTATCAGATTCTGGTTTATCTAAGTGCGTCTCTTGCAATAGGGCAATATCAGCGCGTTTAGAAGAGAGATAGGATAGGATTTTTTTTCACTTTATGAAGTGGGTAAGGCCATTTACATTCCATGATATGATCCGTAGAGGCACTGTTGGTGCTGAGTTCGGGTTAGAAATCCATGCGCCTTATGGACACCTACCTAGGTGTGGGGGCACCTGGGATAGGACAGAAAAAAAGGAAGGGGATGAGGGGCAAGAGGGGGAGGGGAGAATAGGAACTTGGTGCAAACTCTAAAGGCGGGAATGGAGGGTGGGGAAAGGAGAAGGTAGGGGTAGGTAAGTGGAAGAGAAGGAGAGGGAAGAGAGAGGGGTAAGTGTGTGGGGGGAAACAAATGAAAAATGCTGGGAGAGAGAAGAGAGATAAGAAATAAGAAAATCGGAACAAAGGTCCCAGCGTTCACGAACTGTAACATGCGGGTCAGGACACAGGCCTATTGAGCTCCGGTGCCCGACCATCGGACCCCAGGCCGAGGGAGGCGACGCACACGTGGCGCCCCGGCCCCAACTGATCTGGTTCTCCCATTTGCGTGCAAGTCTAGATGACTTAAGAGGTAGACGGGAGGGTATGGGGAGAGGACTGTATTCAGATTATATGTGGCTCTTGTGGCGACCCATGTCCAAAAGTCCAATGGTCCGAAATCGTTTGGCGCTGTACCTCGAGAAAGGGGGGAGAGGGGAAGGAAGGGGGGAGGAAAAGAATGAAGGACAGGGGAAAGGTGTTGTGTGAACCTGCAAGGATGATGGAAAATTAGATCAGTGCCTAGGTCGCGTCTAGGAGAGTATAGCAATAGTTTCAGCGTATTGTGGTTGTTCTATTTTTCCTAAATCTGAAAAAAAAAGGGGGGGTGAGGGGCGGGAAGGGCGAGGAGGGGCGGGTGGAACGCAGCAGGGGAGAGGGAGGTGCTGTACCACTGCCATGTGTTAGCCTGTTGCAATTATATGTTACCGCCGATAGTGGACAATTAGCAACAATCATGAAAAGCGATCAAAGATAGAACAAATTATTAATAAGTGGGAACGATGCAACAGTTCTAAGGAAGTGCCTGATGTTTTTTTTTTTTTAAACAGGTAAACAAATAGATAGAGCGGGGGCCAGGCTGCTGAAGGCAAACATATTTCTCGGTTTCTAGAAAGAAAAAGAAAAGAGCGAAAAATGTACGGGCATACATGATAATAACAGGCAGGGGCAAGCAAAAACAAACAAAGACAGTCAGGAGTGATATCCCCCGTAACAGTATGTCTGTTAGTTCACAAAATCAGGTACTCATCACTCCGGTTCGTCCTCTTCGCCGCCGGGTCCCTTTGGCGTATCCGGGGCAGCCCGTGGTCAGCAGCAGTGAGCGCCCCTAAGGACCCGATGTTTTCATTTCCTCAGGTGGGGGCCGCCGTGAGCTTCAAAGGGGATCGGGATTTGTCTCTGTCCAATGTCTGTGTGTGCATTGCCACCGCCTGGAGCACTTGGCCCCTGTCGAAAAAGGATTTTGTGAGTCTGTCTAGGTCTCTTCCCCTGGTTTGGAGCTCAGTGGTGACTTTTCCTTCAGATTCGGATGCTGTTACAGGGTGGCCGGCTCCTGAAGGTAGGTCCTGTGTGTCAAGGGGGGTCTGGGCTGTCATTTCCATGGTTTGGGAATGGTCATGCAGCCCATCTAAGAACGCTCTCAGATCCTCCGGGTCGTAAAAGTTCTGTGATTCCCCATTCTTGGTGAGCCACATCCTGGCTGGCTCAAACAGGCCGAATTTCACGTCTAGGTGGCAGAGGCGAGCACTAAGGGATAGGAAGGCTTTCCTTCGTTCGGCAGTCTCTTTGGAGAAATCAGCTGAGAGTCGGATTTCCAGGGTGCCCGATCTGAATGGACCTTGCATTCTGGCTGCCTGTAGCAGTTGACGAGCCTGCATGTGACGCAGTGAACAGACTATGATTGGACGGGGGCGGCCGTTTCCGTTTTGTCTCTTGGGACCCAGTCTGTGCGCCCCTTGATATTCCAGAGGGGAATCGAACGTTATCTCCGTTAGTTTGAGGAGCGTTTCCCGCAGGTAGGAGAACATGTCTGCGCCCTCAATGCCTTCCGGAAACCCAAGGAGGCGGACATTGTTCCTGGTGCTCCTGTCCTCCAAGTTGATCAGTTTACTATGAAGGTGCAGGAGTTCCTGGTCTCTATCGGTTCAGGAGGCTACCTGTGTTTCCACTGTTGCCACTCGTTGATCGAGCCCGGAGATTTGCGACTGGAAGCCTGCTATGTCCAGGCGCATAGATCTTATCTCCGCTGTCAGCACCAACATGGCACTGTCCATCCCCTCCAGTTTGCGACTCACCGCCGATATCTCCTGTAATATACGGTCCATTGTCGCACCTAGTGTGTCATCTGCCATGCTGCTACGGGGGAAAGGTAGAGGGTCCTCCGCGGAGGGATGCTTCTGTTGGCGCAGGGCTTCGGAGAAAAGTAGTTGGCGGGCTGGCTTACCCGGTGTTTTGCCTGCCGTCTTGCCCCTGGGCATTGCGCATTCCCCCGTGCAGGTAGGGATCCAAGAGGTATCTATCGTTAGCGCAGCAGTTGGGAAGAATGTAGAAAAAAGGGAGGGGGCGGGTGGAAGGGAAGACAGGTGGTCGACAGTTTCTGACTCACAACAGGATCTCGGAGAACAGGCCTCCAGTCTCCCGGGCTGCGCGTGGGTCTAGGCAGAGATGCTGCCTCAGGCAACCTTCCGCTCCTCCAAGGAAGGGAGGAGGTCAGCACGGTTGGCTAGAGATGTGGGGGCACGAGAGGACCCCAGCATGGACATCGGCGATGATCCTCCCCCACCTAGAAGTCATGGCGTGCCTAGGATCCTCAACAAGAAAAAGGGGGGAGACTCCGCTGGTCCCTGTTCCAGGTTGGTTGGGAGGGCGAGGGTCCACGTGTGCCGTCCAGGTTTCACTCTTGCACCCTCCAGGGCAGGAACTCACCATGGTCAAAGCGCGGGGGTAGGGGGAAGAAGCTAGAGTAAGCAAAGCGACTCTCCGGCCCCCGCCGCCCCCGGTGTCCACCTAGAAAAAGTGAGGCGCGCCTCCTGGATGGGGCCTCCCGGATGCTCCAGGCCACGGTTGTACCTTTCACAGCAGGCCTCGTTGTTGGGAGGAGGCAGAGATTGGCGTGTGGTGGCAAGTTGGGGCCAACGTGGACTCCAGCGATGCCTCCATCCACCTAGAGGCAACAGCCCGCTTGTGGTCCCCAGGGGGGAGGCTCCATGGGTCTCGGTTCCTGAATCGGGTGGGGGGAGGGGTCCCCGGCTCTCCCACCGCTCCCCACCGGCTGTCCGACCCTCACCAGTACTCCCCAAGCTCGGAGCGAGGAGAGGAGGGGGAGGGCAATGAGGGTGGGCGGGGAGGCTCCCGAAGGACTGCCGTCCCCGGCGATCACAGCAAAGGGAGGCGCGCCTCCTGAGTCGGCTTCCCAGCTACTTGAGGCTGCGACTTTAGATCCCGCTGCGGGCCTCAGTGTCGTCGTTCACGCTCCGTGTGCGCTCGGGGGCGAGGGCGCGTCTCCTGTCCCTCCCCCTGTCTTCCATGCGACGCCAGTCCTCAGTACCTGCTCTAGCAATGGTTGGGGGGACTTTCCGTGCACCCCCGGTGCCGCCACGCCCGGTCCGCGGTCCGCAGCCTAGCGGAGCTCGCCACCTAGGTGCCCATCGCTGTTCGTGGCCAGACCACGCCCCCTAGAATCCTGAATCTTATTAGAAGATTAATGAAACAAGTCACAAATTAAAACTGTAAGTTACCGCTTCCTTTTCGGCATGACTAGGTCTGTACTGACAGAAAGAGCGCGTGAAAGGAAGGCTTGCAGGGTAGATTAATTAGAGTTGAGTCGCTTAATTTTGGAGACGCTAATATACTGTGGCGTATCGAGTACTGAATGTTGGGGGCACACATTGTGCCACATATAAAACTGATAGGAGGAACTACTAAGATCACTCTAAAAGTGCTTGTCACAAATGGGTGTGTGAATGATTTAAGTTTTGTATTAGTAAAACATAATTTATTATATTTATTGGTTTTCTACAAAACCAACTTAAACTACATAAACCTCAAAAATCCAAAAGCTATATTTAAGACTTTTTTGTTATACCTGAAAGGTATATTTTACGCCCGCCCAAAACTTACTATAACTCGTGCACTTGAGTACAGTGTTGCAACTCGCTAGCAAGACTAAATTAACTACAACTCGCACCTTTCCCATGCAGTGTGTATGCCCCATCATATTATATCATGGCATGTTAAATCATAGCTTAACAACGCTCATGAAATCTCAAATGATATCATTTGTAAGAAGGGTGTACATGGTAGAGTGCCATGTTATAGTTAATTTAGCCCTTTGTTGGTTTTAGCAGCGCCAGATCACAACCCACAGCAGCTACCAGGCAGACATGATGGTTACTGCATTTGTGTAGTTTCTGGAGTGCAGTTCTGAGGAGGAAACCCATAGAGACATCTGGAGATCCACTCACATCTCAGATCAATCCTCAGTTCACTATCTCAAGTAGTCTATTTTATATGGGTATTTCTCAAGCCAGGAACATGCTGGGGTTCTCCTCCTCAAGAGTTTCTCCTGCTGCAGGGCCAAAAACACTTCCTCCATCATTCATCAGGCAGTCTGGCTTCTAGGCATTGAGAAACCCTCAGATCCTGTACCTGAAAGTGAAGACTTCATGTGATGTCACCACAGCTCTGGAAGGCTGGTTGATGCAAGTCCTGATTACAGCATCTATTCAAGTACTCACTTCCTGGTGAAGAAAAACATTGGATTGCAAAAAGTGGGGTGGTTTAGATCCCACTTTTATACACAATGTCCAGATAAGGGACGTGGAGCCACTTTCTCAGGATTCTCAGGATTCAGAACTGGCTTGAGTGAGATTTATTACAGATGTAGCTTTTATAGGCAGAAACACCCTCTGTCAATGATTCTTTTTATCCTGATATTACATCCTTTGGCAATAGCTAGTAGAACATCTACCAGCATTAGTAGGATAAACACATCATCAGGAGAACTGGAATTCATGTTCTATGTGCATGTTGTACTGACAATTAGTAATCTTGACCAGTTACGGCTCGTGGTGATAAAGGGGGAGGAACGTGTGGGGGAGGGGTCAGGGGGCACGTGGCAGGAGGGTAAAAATATTAATAAAATAAAAAAAAAAAAAAAAAAATTAACTGAACGCCGTGCTCCGTCTCTGCTGCCTTGTGCTGCATGCACAGGCTCCCAGCCTGCCCTGCGCCAATCCTGATGCTGCTTTGAGCAGCATTAGGATTAGCTGAGAGCACCCAGCCAGGGCTCTCCCAGGCAGACTGGGAGCCTGTGCAGGCTCTCTGGCGAGAGCCTGTGCGCATGTGTGTTTGGCCGGCCCGAGACAGCCGGCCAAATACACATGCGCTCTGAGGGGAGTGCTCTGGCACTCCCCTCAAGTGCTCCTCACCCCCATGGCCCTGCCCCTTTTAAAAAAAATAAAAATAAACACAGTTTATATCTTTTTCTTGAAAAGGCTTTGCAGCTGCCGCTGCTGGCGGGGGGCGACGTTCCTCCACCCTAATGGAGGAGCCGCACCTGATCTTGATGCTACCGTACCAGCCCTGATGGAACTAATTGCTAGATTCAAAATAAACTGAACTAGACCATCACCTAAACCCCAACATGGGAACCTGATGGAACAACACCAGCTATTAAATGCAATCAGACAACAGAATCAATATAATGGAATCAAGTCCATGAAAGACCCAGACAATCCACTGTTAGCGGAGATAATCCATGTATGGTCTTCGACTCTCAAATATCTGGAGAAAGAATTGTTCCTTCACTGTGATGCCCCATCTGGAATAATATAGAAGTAACAAAAGTGAACAGCTCAGTTCTGGAAATACTTGAGTCAACTGAAATTGTTTAACAACAGATTAGGGGTGCTACCACAAAATGTGTTGCCCTCTCTCCTACGTGTTTACTTGATAAACGAGGGCACTTCAAAAAATGATCTTCAGTCTTTATAAACATATAATAACAGAACTATACTCCAAGACCAACATAATTGTAGAGATGATATCCGTACACAGGATTGGTAAATTATATGTTTATTTGGGGAACAGGAGTACACATCTGCAAAAACTCACAAAACAATTCCAACTGCCATCCCTCCAGTTACTATTCTAGAACCCCATTATTTCATGAGAGTGCAGCTGGTATCCTAGATGCCACAGTAATGTATCAGTACATGTCAAACAATATTACACAATTCATACACTGACAAAGAAAGGTAAGATCTATTGAAGACTCATGACAAAGGCTGCAGAGGTGCCAGTTTTATATTTAGATTCCTTAAAATTTCACAGGACTGGCATTTGACTCCACACATACTGCTTAGGGTCAAAATGTTGACTTCATCATGTTCCTATTATTGTGACGAATCAGAATTCAAACAATTCAAAATTCACATGGCATTGATATGGCATACCATTAATTATAAATGTGATTTCAATTTTTAACCATGTGCCAGAACTAGCGATCCGACACGGCATTACAGGGATAAATAACCACAAGAAGAGATTGTTTGATACAGCTCTTGCTGTGACACAATTGTGTTTCTTGAGGAAATGGAGAAAAAAAAACATAACCCATTTATAAGGAATTGGTGGAAATGTTGACACACAAGAGACTTAATTATAAACCTATTGACCAGCTGAAAGTAGCTGGGTCCCATTTGAATGAAAGGGATCTCTAACTAGCATCTTTCAACCTCTAAAGGTTATTGGGGACTTGCAACAAAGGCTTAGGAATGAGTCTAATACCCTATATCAACACCAATATCTGGTAGTAACTTCCTTCCTTGTTTAGTCCCCTGTTTTCATATTTCTTTACTCTTTTATATCCAACGTAAGTACTTGGCTAGTGGATTGTATGAAAATATTATTGAAGCGCTCATACTTATTTTCTATCCTTTTTTCTTCTCAATGATTATCATCATGGTCTTTAACTGGTATATTAGGTTACGTTACACTATTCTGAATCTTTTCAAATCCTTTCTTAGTAACTATATTATCTGACCAACCAGTCATTTATGTAAAAAGCTTTTTAAAAAAAATGTAATATTCAGGTTGTTCTGCAGACACAGCTGTTTAATAAAATGATGCACATATCAATGGGTTTGGCTTAAAGTGTCCAAAAGATGGCACAGTAAACTTTGAGCTGCCTGCACCTGATTGTCATCAGCGTTCTTAAATTAGTAATTAGGGGCAGACAAAAGGGCTGGCGTGAGCTAGAAACTTCCTCACCTTGAAAGAGAGAAACCACAGTCCTACCCTTTACCGCTAGCTTCAACCAAATAGTTGTCCTCAGAAAGGATTTATCAGGAGCCATTTGTTAATGAAGACTTTGTGGAACTTGTGTCCACTCTCTAGCCATATGAATGGAGGCAATACATTTGCACTTTCTGAGGAAACTGTCCTCAACCTCCATTGTATGCTTGGTCAAACGAGGAACATCCAAGATAGACACCACTGTCTTCAGTATCAGACTCACAGACACATAAAGTTCCAATATCATAAACGTTTCACACACACTCTCTCTCTCTTTCTCTCTTTCTTTCACACACACTCTCAGTTGGCCTGCCCATGGGATGTCATTGCAAGGTTCTGGGGTTGACATAACAGTAAAAAAGAGTGCCTGTGCAGGGTCAGTTGACTGTCCTCTCACTGACAGAAACATGTCTGGCAAAACTCAATCACAGAACACAGTATGCTACCACCACAGCCATGTGAAACACCCTGGAGGGATACAGTTGTCACTGACTGCTCTTTCTAGGCCCCAGGACTGGTTCTGGACCTAGGTCACAGACAGGCATAGATCTCTGTGCACTCAGTAGATTAGTGTAACACCAGGGTCAAAATAAAAGCCAGGGTATCAGCTTCACATGCTGTTGGGCCCCTGGGTCATAGTTACATGCCTTTAGACTATGCAGGGGACATTCACGTCCAAACAATCATAGTTTTATGTAACATCTAAACAATTCATGTGCTAAGACTGTATAGACCTAGGGCTGAGTTATTACAAACTTTTGAGGCAGGGGAATGCCGCAAGCCTTCATACTGCGCTGCCCTGCACTGAAATAAAGGGCAGGAATTTGCCACATCTACAAGATCCAGCTCATTCCTGACCTTTTCCCCTGTGCTGGCACACAATGGACTGCCATGCACCAGTGCAGGCACCCTTGCACCTTCCTGCACTAAAACAATCATGAAAGGCGTTTTCCTCTTTCTATGTGTGCTGTTGAATGTACAGCACACATAGAACGAGTAAAAAAGGAGGAGAAATAATGTTATTTCTCCTCATTGCGCCTCCCTTATGCCTCTCCTGGGAAGGCATAGACTTTTGACTCATTTCAGGTTTACACAATCTTGTAAATCTGGGAATGCGTCAAAATCCATCGGTGTTGCGTTGGGACACCCACCACAACACCCATGGAACGCCTCTATGACACAAAGTAAGGCAAAGCAGAGCTACAAGGCTAGGTGGTTTTGTGTGGCCTTGTAGTTATGGCCCTTCAGCCTGTGACACCAGTTTCTTAAGCTCGGTGACCCCCCCTCTCAATTTGCTTATAAGTTATACATTTATCTCTATCCTCAGCTCAGGTATCAAGTATGTGGAAACATGCTAAGGTTATTCCTCTCTTGAAGAAGCCATCTCAGGATGCCTCCAAACCAAATAACTTTCACCCTATCTCGCTCCTGCCATTTACAGCAAAGGTCACAGAGAAATATGTTAATGGAATTTTAGCGAAGTACCTGGATTACAATCATATTTTGGATGTTTCTCAGAATGACTTCAGGCCACGGCACTTTACAGAATCCGCACTTCCTGTGGTCAGGGAACAGCTTCTCGGCGCCCTAGATGAAGGCCGTACATCTGTTCTGATCTTGCTTGACTTGAGCGCCACATTTGATAAGTTGTCTCACAAAATTATAATACAGCATTTAGAAAGCATCAGCATAGGCGGGAGGCATAGTCCTGGTTTTTATCTTTCATATCTGAACGCTCCTTCCAGGTTATCTCCCCTCCTTTTAGTCCCGATACACATATTTTAAAGCATGGCATTCCGCAAGGGGCTTCACTAAGCCCTACCCTGTTCAACATGTATATTGAACAGTTGGCACAGGTTATTCAATCCACCAGAATGACATTGATATCCTATGCTGACGATACTCAACTTGTGCTTTCCTTTACAGATAACTCCTTGCTTGACCGGGCCAACTTCCAAAAAGGACTGCTAGTGGTTGCAGTGCGGATGAATTTTAATTGCCTTTACCTGAACGCTAATAAAATGGTAGTATTCCTTTAGGGCAAAGATACCTACTCCTGGGGTGATCATTGGTGGCATACCCCCCTTCCCCCACACCTAAAATGTCTGTAAAAAATATAGGCGTCATAATTGACAAGTTTCTGACCTTTGAGGCTCAGGCCAGTTCGGTTGCTGGCACCTACTTTGGGCTCCTGAGGAGTCTTAAATCCATACTTGGCTTTTTAGATCTTAATATTCAACGGTCTATTGTCCAGGCAGTAGTCCATCCCGGTTGGATTACTGCAATATTCCACACCTAGGAGTTAACAAGACACTTATCAGAAGACTTCAGCTGTCTCAAAATGTTGCAGCTAAGCTGTTATTCTCGCTCCCAAAGTCCTATTCTGTGTCCAGACTTTTGCATAAGTTACACTGACTCCCTGTGGAAAAGCACATACATTTTAAGGCTTTGTGTGTGGTTCATAAAGTTCTGTATTCCGAAGGGGCCCCTATTTTGTCTAAACTTGCTCTTCCGTATCATCCCTCCCACTCCTTGTGCTCTGTGGATCTCAATATGGCTGTGATTCCCTGATTCAAGTGAGTTGGAGCAGGGAACTGCTCCTTTCGAGTCAAGGCCCCTGCCGCATGGAATTTGCTACCTCTTCACATCAGGAACAATGAGAATCATCTTTAGTTCAGGAAAATTCTAAAGACTTGACTTTTTTGCTCTTTAGCACTCCGCAGGGCCTTTCACTTCCATTTCCAGCAGTAGCAGTTCTAGCCCCGTCAGGCAAAGCACTGGGAAGCCCCGTTGCTGGAACAGCTGTGCGATTTACAAATCTTATAACATAACATCACAAAAAGTGATGCAGTGACAGCACAGGCCGCTTGTACACATGGCCCCTAGAGTTTTGGAAATAAAATTGATCTACAATAGAAACGTTTTACTTTTATTTTTCCAAATGTGGCCTGCACCTGCATTGTCTAAGAGATGTGAACAGCCAGTTCAATCTACTTGCCCAACAACTGTTTTTTGTGCCCACTGTGAAATACTTGACTGAAGATGGCAAAGCAGATTTTAAGAATCCTTATCCTGATACAATTGAAACAGTTCCCAAGTGTAGAGGACTGTAAATACGATTGTGAGACATTTGAACATCATTCTGGCAACATAGTTTTCGGAGATTTGGAAATATATGTTTAACCATTTTACACCTTATTGTGCCCTGGCTCATTGGCTACCATGACCCAATTTCAGTTGTAAATACAAAAGTCTACTGTGGACCTTACAACTGTTGCTCTCCTTTGTTCATCCAGTAAGCCACAAATAATTGTAATTCTTAAGACCCGGAAATGTTTCTCATTTAAAGATGTTGCTCGGATTAAACGTCAAGTTTTATAGTGATTTTGAAGAGAGAAATGGTAACCTTCCCACTTCTCATTTTGGCACATTTGGTACTAAACTTTGCTAAGAGATCTCTTAACCTCAAATACATCACTTTCATATTGCTGGCATTTAATTCATGGTAATATTGATACATCCAGTATTTCATTACCACAAAGTGTTTTTTTATTCTGTCACTCTCAATTTTATAAGAAACTGCTTGTGATAATATTCAATTCCTTTAGCCAGGAATTGATTATTGGGAATAGGCTGCAGGGAGCAGGCTGCATAAAGTGGATTCATAAGTGCCTTCTTCACCAGTGGTGTAATAAATGCCTATTAGAGGCAATAGGGATAGCATTACACCAATATATTATATTGATTGCTGTAGATATTTTAGAGAAAAAGCTTGTGCATTGGATTTAATTCAGATTTTTGGTATTAATTTCTCATTCATTGTTGAGTATTTGTGATGCCTTCTCTGTATGGGGTGTTCATACTCTGTACTGCCTCTTTTTTGACAGCTCATTAGTGTTGAATGATCTGTTTAGGAAGTCCCCACACTGTTTACTTAATACTAATGAACTGCAGGTGACATATGGCCGGTCATTCTCCCTTTTTCCTTACCCAGACCTAGTATAGAAGCTTTCTGTGCTTCTATGGTATTGAAGCTTGGACATACAGCAAGATGACCACAGAGTGTAGAAAGCACTGCAGATCCATGGCATTAGGTGTCTTTTATGCTTCAAGCCTTGCTATGATTGGTTGTTGTCTCACATTTCTCTCTCTGATACCCTGTGTGTGGGATCCTTAGCCCTTAAGACCTCAATTTCAAACCTGTTTTTGGGGACATTTACCAGCTTCTCTCTGTGCTATTGTTCTTGATGACTGAATCTATTTCTGTGAACCTCCATGTTATTTAGCCAGTTTTCCAGTACAAGGCACACTAAGATATACTGCAACTATGTCTTTATAAATAAGAGGGCATGGAGAAGCCCCCCCAGAATGCAGCTGTTTGTATCCAGTACCAACCTTATTTACACATGCTTTTGTCAGGCTTTTGTCCAAACTATGGGGTCTAAGGATAGAGAATGTAGACATGGAATGATTATCATTCCTCCCACAAGGCGAACAAAATCTAAGGTTAGTGCTTGGTTTGATTTTATGATCTGCTTGACGGTGTGGTAGTAGACTCACCATGAGGCAGAAGATCTGACCAAGGTCCTTACCCCACTTCTGAATCCACCTTAGAGCACCATGCACCCTTAGGCCTGCATCTCTTTTGAGTATCTTTCGTCGTGGTGGCCCATTCCATGAAGTTGCTCATCATGTCAATAGCATAGGAGGCCAAAAGCCTCTTCATCTTCTAAGATATGGAAAGGCCAGGTAATATGTGGGTATGCCGACAGTGAAGCTTGCAGCCTGAGTATAGAAGATGGCATTGGAGTCAGGAATCTGGAGGCCCTGGAACCAGTGACTACTAGTGCATGCATGTGTGACCAAGCGTGCATGCAGTCTTCTGGCAAGGAAAGCAAATGAAAATGAACCCAAACATCAACACCAAATATATTGAACAACACAATACTGCTAAATAAAACACCAAATATAAATAAATGATTATGCTTAAAAATAATATAAATTAAAGAAAAATTGTATATAAATATACAATAAAAATAATAGCAAGCGCTTTTTATACATAGTCAAAATATGTTGTAAGTAATAACCAACGAAATTTAAAATAAAAACAGAAAGTAGAAACAAACCACTACTTAAAAGTAGCATAAAGAGAGAACAGCAAAATAAACCAAACTGCTTCCCTGGATGCCACGGGACCAGGGGAGCATTACTCTGAGTAATAGCCACAGAGAGCAACTGCATCAAGAATTTTAAAGAAAGCATCTCAAACTCCACAAAAGTGAGAATCTAAAAATAACATGCAACGATTTATTATAAAACAGCATTTTAAACTACTTTATAGCAAACTAAACAGCTTAACTAATGCAATGCAAAGTTATTTACATATCAACAATACAAACAAAGGCAGAAGAAATTGAAAGAAAAACTGTAAAGAAAAAAAGAAAAATCCTGAAAATCGAAAGAAAATCAGACCACTAGACAAGACACAAAGAAAATGTAAATTGAACAATTAATATAAAACATTTTAAATTTATAGATGAATAATCCAAATCATTGAAAATGTAAAAAATAATTATAAAAAATACAGAAAAATATAGAATAAGAATGTAAATGCTAAATATGTAACACATTTTTACAAGATATTTTTTCATATCTAAGCCCCAAAAAAGAAAACCCAAAACAAGTACTGCAAAAAGAAACATTTCAGAGACTCTAATTAGGAAAAAAAGGAAAGATAAGTGTTAAAAGTGACATGTTAGAAATGTACCTAATAATAACTGTAAATATAGGGAGCCGGCAGTCAATGTAAGCCTGTCTCTTATTGCCTTGTGACTTCTAACCTGCCGAGTCATCTGTAATAATGAGATGACATGGTTGCTATACTATAATAACTTATTGTGGTCAAGGCCACGGGAATTATGTGAGTGTGCTGCCCTGGCGAGTTTCCCATTATTAAAGCTTTGCCGCATTTGCCACACAATATATCATCTGCCGCATAATCTTCAGATTTTAACAACAACAAAAATTCTAGCTCAAACAGTTCAAAAGTTACTAAAATTGCAACAACATGCGAAGTGGGAGGTCCTTTTTAAAGCTGCACTGGTCCCTTTTTTGCTGCTTATTGGCAGTGGCGTTACAAAGGCTTCCATAGCTCCCATGGTGCAGGGAGCCCCAAGCTCCAGGAGGCCCCCTCCGACACTCTGCAAGCCGACGGGCACCAGAATGAGAGCTCCTGACTGAGTCCAGAGCATGGGGGCCCCCTCCATATATTTTGAAGGGGGCCCCCTCACGTTTCATTATACCACTACTGATTGTTGTATTTGAGTGTTGTACAGGTACTAATAAGGTGCAACCAGGGCCCAGAGAGAGTTATCAAGTTTACAAATTCCAAAATAATTAAGTAAAACTATCACAACATTTGCTGCATTATTCAGCATAATTTGCCTTCTCTCACCACATAAATTACTTATCTCTGCCACATAATCTGGTCTTCTCCTGCCACATAGTTCCAGTGGGCCTGATTGTAGTTGACTTTTGAGGTCAATTGTCAGAGCGAGCAGGCGAAGAGAAAGGCAGCTCAAAAGCATAGTTTAATTTGCATTTTCAAAAAATTAACATGAAACTAGGTGTTTACTCCTTCTGCTCTGTGTTTCTTGATGAAAAGTGATATGCATAAAGGAGATGCTTGTGGCAACATGTTTTGTTTTCCCGTGCTTTGGAAAGTTATAGGAAAGATAAAATTGCTCTGCATCTTTCTAGACATTCTGAGCTACAGCTATTTTTAAAGTATGATGTGGACTGGTTCTAATATCTTTTTGCAGCAAACATCCAACTGCTAGCGTGTTTCACACTAGAGAGCCTAAATGCAAACATTCAAACATCCTAACTCCCTAATATGAAAGAGCATCCCACTAAATATTTAAGTGGATTGTGGGTTGGGTGAAGTTATGACCATGTAGTATGAATAATAGCGTACACCCTATTGTTTATTATACGAATATTGCAAACCACCTCGGAGTTCCATGACCTCTTTAAGGAACTCAGCCTTCAGCCTTGTTCCTCTATATGGTCCCATACCTCCTTGTGACTTGCATTATCCTTATACTGTAGGTCAGGTTATACTTTATCCAAAATACAATACAATACAATGAATATATGATATAATATAGTACAGTATAATATAGTTTTCAATATTACAATAAACCACACCTCCTAAAATGCCAGAAACTGGCCTGGTGTAGATATGTCCAAAGGTCAACAGCTAGCATGGGCTGCTCAACAAATGCACAATTTGAATTTAAACAAAATAAATGATTAGCCGTAGCCTATATGCCAAGTACAGAAGTGAGAAAATACTATCGATGGAGAGTCACACTTCAACCAAACAAATAAACCAAAACAATCTATAAAACTGGAAAAAGAAAACACTTGGGTTGGATACCTGCACTCCTCAGTTCACAAGCACTAAGGAGTAGCCAGAAAATTAATAAACTCCCTACTTAAACCATATCTCATATCATACCATGTGGGAGCGCGCACATACACACACACACATATAGCGCCGGGAAACCTTCGGGTAGCTGTGCGCTATATAAAATCAATAAATAAATAATAAATAAATAAATATATATACATATATATATATACACACTCCACTCCATACCTACTCCCCAGTTTTCTGGATGGACAAATGAGCTACACCAGCAGAAACGCTCCACACTCATTTAATCACAGCATATGGATTAAACACAACGCGTTTCGGCCTGCACTTGGTCTCAATCACGCCATTACTACTCTGTTGATAAACACTGAAGGCAGACTGTGTTCACCTCTAAAATCACAGAAATCACACAAAAAATACATGTTTTCTCCCATGGGTGATCAAACTGACATAATTAAACAATCCCTTATATGATGACCACAAATTAACTTCTCATGAATTAATGGCAGTCCTCAATTCAGTAAATCATGAGCATGGACTGCAAGCAACTACGTCTTCTGAGTAGTATTACATAGTTTTTCAATGTAATCATGTATATCTTGGATTGCTCATTCTGCTTAATTTATAATCCATTTTAACATGATTTAATTAAACACTTGAAATAAATATATTCATCACCTAGGCCCTTATTAGGAGTATGGCGGTCTTGAGACTACCACACTCGTGGTGGCAGTCGGACCACCACCAAAGTGGCGGTCCGACTGCTATATTACAACCATGGCGGAGGTGCCACGGTCGGTCTGCCGGCACCACCAGGTTGCCACCAGTCGACAGCATGGCGGTGCCAGCAGTCTAAATCCACCAGGGCAGCACTGCAAGCAGCACTGCCCTGGGAATTACGACTCCCCTCTCCTCCGGCATTTGCATGCTGCTTCCACCGCTGTAAAAAGGCTGGCTGAGATGGGGTGCTGGAAGCCCCATGGGCATGGGAAGTTCAGAAGCCCCCATGGACAACCCTGTCACCCTTTTCACTGCTTGAATTACAGGCAGTGAAAAGCGATTACAACCGATTACGAGCAGGCACCAATGTTGTGGCCTGTTTCCCGCTGGGCCAGCGGATAAAAAATCGGAGTAGCAGTTTTCTGACCCAAACTCTTAATAAGGTCCTCAGTGTGAACACTAATAATATCAGTCTCTCCTACACTTTAACATAATTCGCAGGGTAGCTACACATTGTAACATTTTCACTTCTGAAGCTAAAGTAGCAAAATCCATGTTGTTCCTGACATATGTCTTGCTTTCCCTTAATGTGTATATTGTTATTGTCATTAGGGTGGAAATACATGCATGCAAAATCAAAATATATGTCAAAAATCACTTGTCCTGTAATGGCTTCTATTAGCCAATCGGTCTTTCCATGATTCAACAGGAAAATTAAAACAACTGTATTCATCACCTCTTGTCAACAGTAACAATGCTTTGTCTTGCTAATGCTAAGAAGTTTGGGCAAGGTATCTTTGCTATATCATTCTGTTCACACCTGAAGCACAAGTAGTCAGCTATAGATTCCATAATAGCAATGACCTGTTGTTCACAGCCCAGGACGTGCATACTTTCAAACATTTGTATAAAAAACACTCACAAAAACAAAATAAATGAAAATGTATCACTTATCCAATATAGGCTTCCAGTAGCCATTTGTCAATCCAAGTCTAACCGTTGATCGGACATAGTAAAATCACAAAATAAAATTATGGATGGAGTGTTGAAACTTTTCAAACACTCACCCCTACTCACAGATCTGGGTATCATCCATAATTATTTTGCTCACCACATCATCCCAGTTTGGGCCCAGCCATATGCAAATCAGTTATGTGGAGTTCACTGTAGGGGATACTCTGAAATTTGGTGGGTGGTTGCTACGTCCATGTAGGACTGAACTACCTCCAGTGCCTTTTCTGAATAATTTGGTCCCCACGTCAAAGTTTACCATGATGTAAGACTCTTCCCAATTATTCTTTTGCATCTTAGCTATAAAATGTTTAGTATCCCTAACATAAGATGTCATTCCTTCAACTGCTCAAAGCATCTGTGGTGTAAATTCACATAATGTTCCAGATGTACGAACGATCTACGAGTTGCAAATCAATCGCAAACTGGTTAGCAAATGCAAAAAGGGCTATGTACGAAACCCATTCCCTAACCTAAAATTGCATGCAATAGTGACTTGCACAATTGTGTGAACAAAAACAGCAAATCTGTATTAGGGAATCGCTAATACTGACTACCAGGCTAGATGTATAGATCAGTTGCAAATAGCGAATAGTCACTAATTGGCCCGTTTGCACATGCAATTTTCCACCAATTCAAACCAGGTAGTAAATGGTAGGTAGAAATATCGATTTTTAAATATTGTGATCCACAAATATCGTGATGCATTATTATCTTTGACGAGAATATTAATTTTAGATGTAAGTAATATTGATCTTAAAAATATCTATGTTTTAAATATCAATGATAAAAATATCTATGTTCTTAATATTTTTTACAAAAATACATATGTTGATAATATAATGTTAAATGTCTATGGCCCTCATTACAACCCTGGCGGTCGGAGATAAAGTGGTGGTAATACTGCCAACAGGGTGCATGTAATTACCGCCAAATTATGACCATGGCGGTGAGAACTCAGATAGACAGCCACTTTACCACACTGACCGCCAGTATTAAGACCCTGCAATCTCCCACCTTTTCCGGGGCGGTACCACCGACATCAAAAGCCTGTCGGAAACAATGCAGAGAAGTGAAAGGAGTCACCACTGGCGACACAGGGAACAACCACGCCGCCATGGAGCCCGAGCTGCATGTCCAATGATTTTCTATGTGCTGCTCCACCACCAACAACGGCGAAGACGACGACGGTGAGTACAGCCGCCTAGCACACAATGGAGGGGGGTAGGAAAAAGAGAGTGACACACACACACACACGCACAACGCACCCCACCACCCCAACACCATACACACAATCAGCTGCAGTGATAAAACATATATACCCCGTACCTCGGATGAATAATGCAAGGACAACAGGAATTTACTAGAGTGTGATAAAATCAACACAGTAGAAATAAGAAATATGCAAGGTAACTGGTATATACAAATGTACAGTTCAAGGGACACTGCCCAGTCCTCAGTGTGCGTGGGCCACAGGGCCACAGGCCAAAGTCCAAGGCCGCACTTGTCACCTGCACCAACACAGAGAGAACACTGCAGGGGCATCAGTTGGAAAATAGGCAGGCACCTCAGGAGGACGAGGAACGGGGGGCACCTCAGCTGGCAGATGGAACAAGACCACTGGTTCTGGAGGGGGGCAACATGCCCTGTGCTTGGTCCTGGGGAGTGCGAGGCCACAGTCTCTCAAGTGGGTGACTCACTCACATGCTCTGGAGGGGGGCACATGCCCTGTGCTTCGTCCTGGGGAGTGCAAGGCCACAGTCTCTCAAGTGGGTGACTCGGCCACATGTACTGGAGGAGGTAACATGCTCTGTGCTTGGTCCTGGGGAGTGCAAGCCCACAGTCTCTCAAGTGGGTGACTTGCTCACATGCTCAGGAGGGGGCAACATGCCCTCTGCCCGGTCCTGGGGAGTGCAAGGCCACAGTCTCTCAAGTGGGTGACTAGCCCACATGCTCTGGAGGGGGCAACATGCCCTGTGATTGGTCTTGGGTAGTGCAAGGCCACAGTCTCTCAAGTGGGTGACTTGCCCACTTTCTCTGGAGGGGCCAACATGCCCTGTGCTCTTGATCCTGGGGAGGCTGGGGTTGTGGGTGACTTACCCACTGGTTCTGGAGGGGGCATTGTGCCCTGTGCTCTTGATCCTGGGGAGGCTGGGGTTGGTGGGTGTCTTACCCACTGGTTCTGGAGGGGGCATCGTGCCCTGTGCTCTTGATCCTGGGGAGTGCAAGGTCACAGTCTCTCCGGTGGGTGTCATACCCACTGGATTTACAGGGGCCAGGCCGAACAGCAGCCCGTGGAGTCAGGACTGCATACCATCCACCGGTGGTGACAGCTGCTGGGAGTGGTGGTGGTGCTGCAGCCGCTGGTGGGGGGAGGCTCCAGCACACCCCCTGCAGCCTCGGATGGCTACCCACTGGTGGTGGTGGTGCTGCTGCTGCTGCTGGTGCGGGGAGGCTCCTGCCCATCCCCTGCAACCTCGGACGGCTGCACAACCATGGTTGGTGGTGGGGGCTCTGTCTGAGTCCCTGACCCAGGGCCCTTGTCCTTCCTGCCTGCTGGTGCTGGCTCCTTGCCCTTCCTGGCCGCAGCTGGTGCTGGCTCCTTGCCTTTCCTTGCAGCAGCTGGGACTGGCTCCTTGCCCTTCCTGGCTGCAGCTGGTGCTGGCTCCTTGCCCTTCCTGGCAGAAGCTGGGGCAGGCACCCTTTCCTTGAGGCTGCCTGGTGCAAGCTCCTTCACCCTCTGCACACATGCCCTGGATCCTTTCCCACCACAAGTGGGTATGGAGACTATTGGCCCAGGAACTGGGTGGCTGAGGTGCTTGCCTGTGTTTTTACCACCCTGGCCAGATGTGAAGGACGGGAGCGAGGGGGAGAGAAGAGGTAAATGGTGGAGAGGAAAAACTTCTTAGGGACTTTGGGGCGGGAAGAGGGAGAAGGTTTGGGAGTGGAGGAAGAGGGAGGGGTTGTAGGAGGTGCCTGTCTGATGATTTTGGGTGCAGGTGCATGGGCTGGATGCTGTTGTGAGGTGGATGGCTGCTGGGTGTCTGAGTGCTTGAGTTTGTGTACTTTAGGAGGAGAGACAGACCCAGTGGGAGAGGACACAGGGGACATGTGCATGGAAATTGTGGATGTTGGTATGTCTGCATCTGGATGGTATTTATGTAAGTGCCTGTGGGATGATGTGTGGTGCTTGTGTTTGCCTGTGCCACTCTTGTGTGTTGTCTTGTGTGCATGCTCATCTGTCTGTGTGCTTGGGGTAGGTAGGGGTTGAGAGGAATGGGATTGGGAAGAGGAAGTTGGAGGGGGGAGGGGGGAAACAGGGACAATGGCTGCCATCAGAGAGGTGGCCAGAGCCTGGATCGATCTCTGTTGGGCTGTCAAGCCAGTGTGAATGCCCTCCAGAAATATATTAGTTTGTTGCATTTGGGCTTCCAGCCCCTGGATGGCATTCACAATGGTTGACTGCCCTACATAGATCGATCTCAGGATGTCAATAGCCTCCTCGCTCAGGGCAGCAGGGCTCACTGTGGCAGAGCCTGAGGTGCCTGGGAGGAAGGAGATACCACACTCCTGAGTGAGCGGGCACGGGCAACTCTATGAAGGGCTGCTGGGAGGGCGGTGCTGGTACGGGGGTGGCAGCTGTAGCTGGGGTGGTCACAGAGGTGTCCGCCACCACCAGGGAGCTTCCATCGGAGGAGGTATCTGTGTCTGAACTGTCCCCTCCAGTCTCTGCCGTGGTGCTCTCCTCGCCCTCCGTCCCACTGGTGCCCTCACCATTGGTGGACTCTACCTCCTGAGTCCTGTGTGATGAAGCTCCCTCCGTCGCCTCTGCTAGATGATGCTAATGCACATAACGACAGCGTGACAAAACAAAAAGGGGGGGAAGAGACAAAGGATACACCTGGTCAGTGGCTACACCAACACCACCGTTGGCGTACACACAGCTCTCTCACACAGGGAACAGCCCTATGCACTATGCATTGCTTTACCAGTTATTTTGCTAGCCACCAAGGCATGGGGATGGGCACACACCGCCAAATGCAGCACACCTGGGACCCACGCAGCCCTGACCAGTTGTGGATGCCTACGAGCTAGGTAGCAGGATTGTCCCTTCAGGACCCTTGCCACCAGGGGACCTACTCTGCCTGGGCTGGGGGCACCCACTGACACACATCCCCCACCCGGATACCACCCTACCATGCTTAAGTTGTAATGATGGGCACTGTACTCACCCCCTTGTGGCTGCTGTGATGCCCTCAACCACCCATCCAGCTCTGGATAGGCCACCGCCAGCATGTGGGCCATCAGGGGGTCAGGGTTCCGACGGGCACCCCTTCCTTGTTGTGAGGCCATCCCCAGCTGGGCCTCCTCCGTCTTCATTGCCCAGCGTCTCAGGTCCTCCCACCGTTTCTGACAGTGGGTGATCCACCTGCCGTAGACGCCCAGGGTCCGCACATCCTTGGTGATGGCACGCCATATACCCTTCTTTTGATGGGTGCTGACCTGGAGAGGTATTGCACACAGGAAAATAGTATCAGTCAGACAGTCCTGCTTGTTTCGCTTATGGCCCACCATACCCCTTCACATCACCATTTGCACACCCAGGGCCCAGCACACAACCAATACGCCGCCCAGAGGACATCCACCCAAACCCCTTAGACAAGGCCTTCACACACACCACTCCATGAATTCATGCCACATGCATCCTGCTCACAGTGTACTCAACTGTATGTCTGGAGGCCCATACAGCAGTCCGTACTGTGGTAGGACCCCATCCACCAGTCACTCCAACTCCACCGAGGTGAAGGCAGGGGCCCTTTCTCCAGTCACACTGGCCATGGTAGGTTCCAGACACAGGTCACAGCATGACATGCAGTGTGGGTCCTCTCCTGTTGAATGTCAGGTAGCAAGTGAGTGATCAGATAGAAAATGGTGGTCATGTCCGCGGCGGTGTATACCGTCACCGCAGGCATAGATCACCATTGGCCACTGTACCCCATAGGGCCCAATGTTAACCACTGAAGAGTTGCACGGCGGTTCCCGACCACCTCCCGTAACAGCGCACAACGTCAGCAGAATTACCTCACTTCTACCTGTCCCTCCACACAGGACATGCGAACGCCATTTCAGGGGGGGGGGCAGGTCCTGGATAATAACTGCATCATAGTTAAAATTTGGACATACAGGACATGTCCCACTTACCCATTACAAATTTACATCATTCATTGTACTGTTGTGGCTCCAATGCTCAGTTTGTGACCGGCTCCTCACTCCTTTGTCCCATAGATGGCTACCGCTGTGGATGAATAGGAGATGGAGACATACCCCCGTGTCCAGATCCCTGGTGGACTTGGCAACACTGGAGGACAGGCACATCATCCTCACCTATAGACTTGACAGGGCCACAATCACAGAGCTGTGTGCCCAATTTGAGCCTGACCTGATATCTGCTATCTGTCACCCCACTGGTATCGCCCCTCTTGTGCAAGTTCTATCAGTGCTCCATTTCCTGGCAACTGGTTCTTTCCAAGTGACAGTGGGCTTGGCAGCAGGAATGTCACAGCCAATGTTCTCAATAGTGCTGACAAGAGTGTTGTCTGCCCTGATTAAGCACATGTGCATCTACATTGCTTTTCCCCAGGTGGAGGATTTGGCCACAGTGAAGGCTGACTTCTATGCAATGGGACATATCCCCAACATAATTGGGGTGATTGATGGAACTCATATTGCATTTGTCCCCCCGTCACAATGAACAGGTGTTCAGATATTGTAAGAGTTTACACTCCATGAATATACAGATGGTGTGCTTGGTGGACCAGTACATCTCCCATGCCAATGCTAAGTATCCTGGGTCGGTGCATGATGCCTTTATCCTGAGGAATAGCAGCATCCTAAATGTGATGGCCCAACTACAAAGGCATAGGGTGTGGCTAATAGGTGAGCCCTGGCTCCCACACAGTAGGTGTTTGGTGTATGGGTATGGTGTGGGCCATATGGGATAGTGTGTGGCTAAATGTTGTCCCTCGATATTTGCAGGTGACTCTGGTTACCCAAACCTATCATGGCTACTGATCCCTGAGAAGAATGCCAGGACAAAGGCAGAAGAACGTTACAATGAGGCACATGGGCGAACAAGAAGGATAATCAAAATAACCTTTGGCCTCCTGAAGACCAGGTTCAGGTGTCTCCATCTAACAGGTGGATCCCTGTGCTACTCACCCAAGAAGGTCTGCCAGATCATCGTGGCATGCTGCATGTGCCATTTCTGCAGGAGGAGGAGGTTGGAGATGGCTGTGTGGCAGCAGCGGACCCTGTGGACAGTGAGAATGAGGAGGCAGACGATGAGGATAAGGACAATAGTACAGCAGTGATACGACAATACTTCCAATGACACACAGGTAAGACGGTGTTACTTCACATTTCATTGTCAATATTTTGGTTATCTTTGGCAGTGGCATGCTGTTATTCCCCACTTCTATGCCTACTTACTATACCTTTTGGCAATTCATTTTACAGGTGTTGGTGCCCCATTATCGCTCCTGGTGTGATCACTGCAGCCAAATACAGGTCTTTCCTATGTGCACAATTACTGTATAGTTGAATTGCAGTGTTTGAACCTGGAAAAGCAAATACATACTTTAAAAATGTAACATACTCTATACTCCACACTGGCCATGTCTGCCAGCACCCCTGCAATGGAGACCAGGGTGGTGTTGATAGCCTACAAGTCCTCACTGATCCCCTGGTACTGTCCCTACTGCAGCCGCCTATTCTCCTGCACGTTGTCCATGATCTGGCCCATCATGTCCTGGGAATGTTGAAATGCTCCTAGGATCTCGGTGAGTGCCTCCTGGTGTGTCGGTTCCCGGGGCCTGACCTCCCCCTGGTGTACAGCAATCCTCTGAGTTTCCCTGTTGTCCTGTGCCTCTGTCTCCTGAACCATATGCCCACTGCCACTGTCCCTTATTGTCTTGGCTATGAGGTGTGGCCTGGGGTCCCTGTAGAGGTGGACCCACTGCTGATTGACGTGTCCTGGGGACAGAGGTGTTGGTGCGCTGGGTGGGTGCTGTGGTGATGTTTCCAGATGGGGGAGGCTCTGTGGTGGTGTGTGACTGGACCTGGGTAACCTATTCCAGAGGTCCCTGAATGGCCAGGTTGGTCATCCAGATCCAGGCGACCAGAGTTGCTGTCATCACTGTGGGCCTCTTCAGTTGGGAGACTGGATAGTGCTGGCACCTCTTCTCCGGTGACATTGGCTGGGATTCCTGTGGGGATGTAAATGAAGTGCTATTGTTTCTGTGTGTGATATATTGTGCATCAGTGGGTTGCCCTATTTGGTTGTATTTGCCCTGGCAGCTTTCACTTGTGTAAGTTGGTATGTGGTGGGCTAGCTGATTCTCTCTAGTGTGCATGCTTTGGTGATAGGTGTCCATGCAGGGCTGTGAGTGGTGTCAATGCATTGGTAGTGCATGCAGGGTTTGGCATTGGAATGCGTGGGATGTGATGGTGGGGTGTGTGGGAGGTGGTGGAGTGATGGGAGTTCGGGTGAGGTAACAGATTATGATGTCATGCAGGTAGGGGGGTAGTAGTAGTATAGAGTTGACTTACCAGAGTCCAGTCCTCCTCCTACTCCCAGGCCCTCAGGATGCATGATTGCCAAGACGTGCTCCTCCCATGTTGTTAGTTGTGAGAAGGAAGTGGGGGTCCACCGCCAGTCCTCTCTACAGTGAGCTGGTGTCTTGCTGCAATGGAACGTACCTACCCCCATAGGACGTTCCACCTCTTCCTGATGTCATCCCTAGTTCTTGGATGCTGTCTCACGGCGTTGACCCTGTCCACGGTTCTGCGCCATAGCTCCATCTTCCTAGCTATATATATCTGCTGCACCTATGCTCCAAATAGCTGAGGCTCTACTCTGGTGATTTCCTCCACTATGACCCTGAGCTCCTCCTCTGATAATCGGGGGGGTCTTTGTGGTATCATAGTTGTTGTGTAAGGTGTGTAGGTGAGGGTGTGTAGGGTAATGTGTTGTGGTATGTGATGTGCGGTGCGTGAGTGGTGTATAGGTACGGTGGTATGTGGCTCTGGTTGTGTGAGTGGTCTTGCTGTCTCTCTCTGGTGGCAATTATTTGTAGTCGTAAAGTGTTGCGGGTAATGTGGGTGTGTGTTTTACAGTGGTGTGGGTGTTGTGTGTGTATGGGTGTCAGGTGTGTGTTATTTAAATTGACCAATGTAATGTTTTTTTGTATGTGTGTGTGTATTTTGAGCACGACGGTATGTCCCACCAATGGTTTACAGCGGTTGAATGTCCGCGGTGGTGATTTGTGGGTCATAATGTGATGGGCATTGTTCTGTTGGCGTAACGGTGTGGGTTTGGATACCGCCAGTTTATCACTGACTTTTGGTGTGGCGGAATTGTATCTGTGGCTGAATAGTGATGAATTGGTGTGTGTGTGTCATAATATGGTGAACGGATATCCGCGGCAGCGGCGGTATGTTGGCGGCAGTCAGCATGGCGGTAAGTGGGATTTACCGCCAATGTCATAATGAGGGCCTATGTTGTTAATATCGTTTGCAAAAATATAGTTGTCAATAATATCATTTTAAAATTATTTTTATGTGTTTTAGTACACATTTTTATTGTATATGTTTTAAATTGCATGAATATTGTTATTTTTTTTTATAAAGTTTGTAACTTTGTAGCTGTTTTTTATTTAATTTAATTGTTTATTGTAATTTTTAGTGTTGTGGCATGTTGTGGGTTTTGAGGGGGATAGGGTGGGAAGTAAGTTAATTATAATTATTTAATAATTAATGTTTAATTATTATCAATGATTTAACTGATAATTAATTATGTAAATTCTTGAATTGATTTATTTTTTCAGTCACGGTTTAGGTCCGGGTTGTGAGTTTTGTAGGAGTATAGGGTGAGAAGTAATTTAAATATAATTATTTAACAATTAATTTTTAATTAGTATTAATTAATTAATTGATAATTGATCATGTAAATTCTCGAATTAATTTGTTCTTAAGTTATGTTTTAGGTGCGGCTTGTGGGGTTTTCTAGGGGTACAGTGTGGGAAGTAAATTAATTATAATTAATTAATAATTCATTTAAATTATGATTAATTATTTAATTGTTAATTATGTATGTAAATTGTGGAATTATGATCTTTATTAGATTACACGTTAGGTGTGTGTTGTGTTTTTAGAGTTACAGGATAGAAGTTCATGAATAATTTATGGATATTTATTTATGACTTTATTATTTATATTTTAATTGATAATTAGGTTAAGTTATATTTTAGGTGTGTGTGGGAAGGTATTAAGTAATTATTTTTAAACGTTTTTGTTAGAAATTGGGTTTTTGGTTGGCAGTCAGGTTGCCCTCTGTCCAAGTAATAACCCTCACTCTAGTCAGGGTAAGTCACACACAATCCAAAATCAGCCTGTGCTCACCCTCCGGTAGCTTGGCACGAGCAGTCAGGCTTAACTTAGAAGGCAATGTGTAAAGCATTTGTGCAATAAATCATACAACACCATAGCATAACACCACAAAAATACACCACACAGTGTTTAGAAAAATATATAATATTTATCTGGGTATCTTCAGGTCAAAACGATCAAAGTTGCCATACGAATTTGTAAAGATATCACTGAAAAGTGATAGAGAGTGTCTTAAGTCTTTAGAAAGTAAACAAAGTCTCTTTCAAACACAAAGTACCTGGTTTCTGGTGGAAAATCTCCTCAGAGGGCCACAGAGGAAGAGGTGCGTGGAAAAAGGGTGTGTGCGTCGATTTCTCCCCAGCACACACAGACTTGCATTGTTATTTTCCACGCGGGGAAGTCGGGCGTCGTTTTCCGGCGCGCGGAGAGTCTCTTTCTGTGGGTCGCGGGGATTACCAGATGTCCCGGGTCTGTGCGTGGATTTTCCTGCTTGTTTTCCGGCTGCGCGTCGTTCTGCGGGGCTGTGCGTCGAAGTTTTGATCTCACGGAAGGCGTCGCGTCGATTTCTCCTGCGGAGTCGGGCGGCGTTGTCCTTGCGAGGCCGTGCGTCAAAGTTTTGATCTCACGGCAGGCGTCGCGTCGATTTCTCCTGCGGAGTCGGGCGGCGTTTTCCTTGCGAGGCCGTGCGTCAAAGTTTTGATCTCACGGCAGGCGTCGCGTCGATTTCTCCCGGGAAGTCGGGCGGCGTTGTCCTTGTGAGGCCGTGCGTCAAAGTTTCGGTCGTCCCGAAGGCGTCGCGTTGATCAGCGTCGGTGTGCGGCATTTTTCTTGCCGCGGAACAAGCTGTACGTCGAAAAGTTCGGCGCACGGAGCGTCCAGGAGGAAGAGTGAAGTCTTTTTGGTCCTGAGACTTCAGGGAACAGGAGGCAAGCTCTATCCAAGCCCTTGGAGAGCACTTTTACAGCCAGGCAAGAGTTCAGCAAGGCAGCAGGCCAACAGCAAGGCAGCAGTCCTTTGTAGAAAAGCAGACAGGTGAGTCCTTTGAGCAGCCAGGCAGTTCTTCTTGGCAGGATGTAGTTTCTGGTTCAGGTTTCTTCTCCAGCAAGTGTCTGATGAGGTAGGGCAGAGGCCCTGTTTTATACTAAGTTGTGCCTTTGAAGTGGGGGTGACTTCAAAGAGTCTCTCAGAAATGCACCAAGCCCCCTTTCAGTTCAATCCTGTCTGCCAGAGTCCCAGTAGGGGGTGTGGCAGTCCTTTGTGTGAGGGCAGGCCCTCCACCCTCCCAGCCCAGGAAGACCCATTCAAAATGCAGATGTATGTAGGTGAGGCTGAGTACCCTGTGTTTGGGGTGTGTCTGAGTGAATGCAGAAGGAACTGTCAACTAAACCTAGGCAGACGTGGATTGAAGGGCACAACAAGATTTTAGTGCAAAGAAATGCTCACTTTCTAAAAGTGGCATTTCTAGAATAGTAATATTAAATCCGACTTCACCAGTCAGTAGGATTTTGTATTACCATTCTGGCCATACTAAATATGACCTTCCTGCTCCTTTCAGATCAGCAGCTGCCACTTCAACAGTGTATGAGGGCAGCCCCAATGTTAGCCTATGAAAGGAGCAGGCCTCACAGTAGTGTAAAAACGAATTTAGGAGTTTTACACTACCAGGACATATAACTACACAGGTACATGTCCTGCCTTTTACCTACACAGCACCCTGCTCTAGGGGTTACATAGGGCACACATTAGGGGTGACTTATGTATAGAAAAAGGGGAGTTCTAGGCTTAGCAAGTACCTTTAAATGCCAAGTCGAGGTGGCAGTGAAACTGCACACACAGGCCTTGCAATGGCAGGCCTGAGACAAGGTTAAGGGGCTACTGAGGTGGGTGGCACAACCAGTGCTGCAGGCCCACTAGTAGCATTTAATCTACCTGCCCTAGGCACATGTAGTGCACTCTACCAGGGACTTACAAGTAAATTAAATAGTCAATCATGGATAAACCAATCAGTAGTACAATTTACACAGAGAGCATATGCACTTTAGCACTGGTTAGCAGTGGTAAAGTGCCCAGAGGTCAAAAGCCAACAACAACAGGTCAAAAAAAATAGGAGGAAGGAGGCAAAAAGTTTGGGGATGTCCCTGTCAAAAAGCCAGGTCCAACAGTTTTCAACTATTTTAAATTAATTTTTTGATTATTTCATATGTTCATTATGTTACACTTTCTTTATTTTTATTACATTTTAATAGTTGGCTGTTATGTTGGTGGGAATATAGCGTAGTATTTTAAATAATATGTGGGTTCATTGATAATGATTATTAAAATTTGTAATAGTTATGTTACTTTTCAAATTGTTGTTAAAATGAAGAGAGTTTATGTCTTCGTGGTCTTGGGACAGCCATACCATCTTTGGCGGTCCTACTGCTGCTTCCTCGGATGTCTGACCACCTGACTACGATCTGTGCAGTTAGACTGCCACAAGACCGTCACCACTGCCGATATTTGATCTACCACAGTGGTAGGGACTGCAGCAGTCATTGGTGTCAGTGCCAGCATTTGTATCACCGTATGTATTATGATCTACCTTTCGACTGACCTCTTCATGGCAGGGATACCTCCATGAAAAAGTCAGCAGGATGGGCAGGTAAAGCACCACAGATAAGGGCCCCAGGGCGAATAAGCCCATGTGGATTGTGGCCGGGACCCATGTTGCCCTTAGTCCTGCAATGTTGGTGTGCACACTGTTTGCTGTGCACGACATGGTGCATGGAAACAGTGCGCCTGACTTCCTGGACATGCAGCAGTGTAGGCGGCATTGACTTCAGGCTCTCTTCAAGAACCAGAGCATGCCACCACCTTGACTGCACCGCCGACACACTGTCAGCCCCACAGGAATGTCGTAATGCGGCAGTCGTGATGCAGCCAGCTTAGTGGTGTTCTCCCAACTGCCGCTGTAGCGTCCTGGCGGTTCAACCACCAAAGTCGTAATCAGACTCTTAATTTTTATAACTAGAATTGTATATTTTGAGGCATATAATAGAGTTGTTAAATATGTTGTTTGTTTGAAGTGAAGCATTTGCTTTATACTGTACCAGTGAATGGGGTGGGAATATTACATTTTACCTCTTCTAAGTAAAATGCTTTCCATACTGTTGCACACACTAGAGTGGGAATAGTTTATTTTACCCCTCCTAAGTCCAATGCTTTCCCCACTGTTGTAGTTACTAGAGTGGGAATAGTAAATTAAATTTTTCCTGAGTCCAGCAGTTTTCCTACTGTTGCACACATTGGAGTGGGAATAGTAAATTTAACTCTCTTCGGTTCAATGCTTTCCCTATTGTTGCACGTAGTAGAGAGGGACAAATAAATTTGACCCCTCCTGAGTCCAACATTTTCCCTAATGTTGCACTTACTGGAGTGGGAATTGCAAATTTAGGCCCATCTTTATGGAAGCTTAGCGTCACCTTAGCACCTTATTTTGCCGCTACAGCAGAGCTAACTTACCACCTTATTTATATTTTGACGCCAAACTCGTCTAGTGTGAAAAGATTGGAGTTAGCGCCATTTTTAGGATGCGCCAACCCACCTTGCTTCAATGAGATGCAAGGTAGGCGTTCCCATCCTAAAAATTACGCTAGCCCCCCAGCACCATATTTAACTCCAGGCGCAGAAACGACGTGTGGGTGCAAGGTGGATCAAAATGATGGCTCTAAACCCTCTTAGCACCATTATTTAAAGCCTGGTCAGACCAGGCTTCAAAGTGCAGGTAGACCCATTTCCATGTAGAAACCCCATGGAATGGGCACAAAAATGCCCACCTCAAGCCCGGCAACACTGCCACCCACACCAAAGGGACACTACAGTAGGAGGGAGCACATCCTAGGTAAGTTGCAGGTAAGTGTTTGCGTATGTGTGGGGTGTGCCATTGGGGGCTCCTTACATGGGGTCCCCTGCCTGGCACTGGGTATGAAGGGCTTGCCCACAGGACACGGGTCCCCTGTGGTGGGCAATGGGGTGGTGGTAATGACTCCTGTCTATACTTAGACAGGAGTAATTTCTTGTTCGTCAAAAAATGACACTAGGATGATTAGCAACAGAAATTTTGCTGCTAACCAGCCTAATGTCATTTCTGACCCACTAGCTCCATTTCCCCTAGGGCCATCCCCCACCGGCTAGCATCTTTTTTTGTGACGCTAGCCATTCCTTAGCGCCGATGTGCATCATTTCTTAAATATGGCGCATGGATGGCTTTAAGGAATGGTGCCAAAAAAAATGACGCACAACTGCTCCATTTTTCATAAGTATAGGCCTTAATTTTTCCTGAGCCCGCAAGTTTTCCTACTGTTGCACACACTGGAGTGAGAATAGTACATTTAACTATCTTGGGTCTCATGCTTTTCCTACTGTTGCACACATTACAGTGGAAAAAGTAAATGTTACCCCTCCTGAGTCCAACGCTTTTTTCTACTGTTGAACCTCTCCTGATTCCAATAGTTCCTCTAGTGTTCTACACACAGTAGTGGAAATAGCAAAATTTACCTCTGCTAATCCAACATTTTCCCTACTGTTGCACATAATAGAGTGTGAACATTAAATGTTACCTGTCCTGAGTCCAATGTTTTCCCTACTGTGGCAGTTACTGGAATGGGAATAGAAATTGTAACCTCTCCTGAGTCCAACACTCTCCCTACTGTTGCACACACTCGAGTGGGAATAGTAAATTTGACTCCTCTGGTGTCCAACGCTCACCTTACTGTTGCACAGATGGGAGAGGGAATGGTAAATTTTACCCTTCATGAGTCCAATGTTTTCCCTACTGTTGCACTGACAGTAGTGGGAATAGTAAATTTTACTTTTTCTGAGTACAACACTTTCCCTACTGTTGCACACACTTGAGTGGAAGTAGCAAATTTTATATTTCCGGTGTCTAACGATTTCTCTACTGTTGCATAGATTGGAGTGGGAATAGTAAATTTTACCCCTCCTGAGTCCAATGCTTTCCCTACTGTTGTATAGATTGGAGTGGGATTAGTATATTTATTATTGCTATTTTTTAATAGTTTTGTTAAAATTGTTTGAATGTATATTAATATTATGTGTATTTTTATCTATTGTTTACTTTTTTTATATAATTAAACTGGAAATATTTTAAATTTATTTGCAGTCTATTTCTTATATTTTTATTAATATTATATATATATATATTATATATATATATATATATATGGAGAGAGAGAGAGAGAAATGTAAGGCGAAAAAATATAGCTATATAAGGATGCAGATCCAACTGTCCCCGTGCTGATATCTGATAGGCTACCAACACTTCACAAGGAAGTGTTGGCAGCCATCTTGGGACTCAGCTTCAGCCGAGTCCCAGAAAAAAAGCCAAAAACAGAAAAGGGACCAGGTTAGAGTCACCCTGACTCCTTAGCCCTGGTACTGGGGTCCCTGAGGGACCACACTAGGCTTCAAAAGCATTTTTTTTTTAAACATCAGAACATTTTGCAGATGGATCTGCAGATATTTTGAGATTTCAAAAAAAAATAGTGGTCTCTCACACTTTCTATTTTTTTTGGTCCCAGTTGTTTGGAGGTAGGGGAGGTCAGTTGGCCTCCCCCACAGCCCTGGGAACCATCACCACTTCGGGGCTTTCAAGTAATGAACATGCGGAGCTGCCAAGGCCCCCTGCTGCCCCGGGGACTGCCACCTACCTATGGCTATTTTAATTAAATAGGGGGTGGCCACCGCTCCCAGCCCACAGGTCCATCACCTCCCCAGGGCTTTCATAATAAATAAGTGGGGGGGCTGCATGGCCTCCCCTCTGCCCCAGGACAACTACCTCCCCATGGCTAAGAGTAAGAAAAGTGAAGGGGGTCCATTTTGGACCCATTTTAGCACAGGGGACCACCACCCCCCCGGGGCCATCTCCACGTTGGAGGGGGCTGCATGGCCCCACTTGTGGAGCCACTGATGGTCCTAGGGACCACCACACCCAGGGCTGGCTCCTGCTATGTCCTGGGGTGCCTATCCCGGGACATAGCTGTTTGTTGTGGCTTGGCTCCGCTTTCTGGCAGTGGGGCCTGTCAAACAAATACCGCAGTCAGAAAGCGGAGTTTTCATCTTTGTTCCGTGCATGCATGTATGGATACAGGGAAAAGAGATGAAAGCTTTGCTTCAGCAAGCAGGGAGCTGTTAAAAGCAGCTGCCTGCTTGCTGGAGCAATGGGAATGCGGGGGAGGCATTCAGCCTCCCCCACGGTCCCAAGTAGCCCATAAAGGGCACAAAATAAAATAAAATAAAAATTGGCAGGGACTATGAGCAGGCCTTGAGTCTCCTCCTGCAGCCCTCAGTAGCCTGTAAAAGGCACAACAACAAAAAATACAAAATAATCATTAGGGACCGTGGGGAGGGCTTAAGGCTCCCCACAAAGTCACAGGTAGCCCATAAAGGCCATTTAATAAAATAAATTAGCAAAAAAACTTGTCAGGGACAGCAGGAGAGGCCTTGAGGCTTCCCCCGCTGTCCCAGATAGCCCATGAAGGGCTAAAAAACTATACTTAAAAAAATGAGTAACAAAAGTGTGAAAGTCAGGTCTTTCACACTGAGCACTGAGGGTTTGAGTCCAGGTGTATCCCTAGTCATTTCCTTTTTTTTTTTAAGTTTAAACATTTAGGGGGTCATTCTGACCCCGGCCGGCGGCGGAAGCCGCTGGCCTGGCTGGAACCTCCAGAATACCGCTGCGCGGTCAAAAGACCGCCGTGGGTCTTCTGAGTTTCCCGCTGGGCGGGCGGGCGACCGCCAGAAGGCCACCCGCTCAGCGGGAAACCCCTTCCCACGAGGAAGCCGGCTCCGAATGGAGCCGGCGGAGTGGGAAGGGTGCGACGGGTGCAGTTGCACCCGTCGCGATTTTCAGTGTCTGCTATGCAGACACTGAAAATCTTAGTGGGGCCCCACGACACCCGTTACCGCCAGCCAGGTTCTGGCAGTCAAAACCGCCAGAACCAGGCTGGCGGTAAGGGGGTCGGAATCCCCATGGCGGCGCTGCCTGCAGCGCCGCCATGGAGGATTCCCCAGGGCAGCGGAAAACCGGCGGGACACCGCCGGTTTTCCGTTTCTGACCGCGGCTGTACCGCCGCGGTCAGAATGCCCATGGGAGCACCGCCAGCCTGTTGGCGGTGCTCCCGCGGTCATTGGCCCTGGCGGTCCATGACCGCCAGGGTCAGAATGACCCCCTTAATGCTTGTACTAAAATGTGATCTTACTGTTTTTAATTGACAAATACATTTTTCTTTTCAATTTGTGGAAAAATATCTCTTTCTAACTAAATCATCCATCAAAGACTAAAAACTCCCTCTCACTCTCTTTCTCTCTCTCTCTCTCACTTTCAATCTCTTTCCCACTCGCATACCCACTTACGCACCTACTCACAGACCCACTTAGACACTCACACACCCACTCACAAATCCACTCAGATCCTCGTGCACCCACTCACATTCAGATGCTTATGCACCCACTCAGAAACCCAATCTGACAATCACGCACCCCACTCACAGACCTACTCCGACTCTCACACACCCACCCACTGAAAACCACATGCACCCACTCACACACTGATGCACCCACTAAAACACTGATGGATGCACTCACACCCAGACAGACACTCTTACAGCCACTCTCACCATCTGATAGCTCTCTCACACCGATTCTGACACCTAGAGAGGCTGCGGCCAACTCCTGACTTTGTGCAGCATGAGGTTGGGTGGTTAGGGGGGTTGGCCGCAGGGTCTGGCTGCAGGCTAGGTCTTGCGCGAACCTCAGCTGAGCATGGGCGAAGGCCATCTATGGTGCAAGGTTGGGTGCCTCATAGCGGGTAGGCCGCAGGCCAGGCCATGTGGCCAACTGCCATCGCACACGGCCAAAGTCCGTGCGTGGAGTTGGTTGGATTAACGTATAGTAATGAAAATTTCTATATGTTAAAAAAAGCATAGATATTCACTGAAAAACCAAAGTTTACAGGCACGTCATAGTTAGGAAATATAATTTAAAAAATCATAGAAATTCACTGACAAAAACAAAGGTTATAGGGGCATTATAGTTAGACACACGTTTTAAACATACAAAACCATATACATTCACCAGTTATAGTTAGAGTTATATCAAGTATCTATATTTTATGCCCTAAGGTAACCATAACTCATGCCCTCGCCATGCATTTCTAAATATCCCACAAATTGCAGCACTCATGACATCTTTGATAGCATCATTGATAATATTAATGTAATATTTGCAGTAAAAGTTTTGACAAAAATACTGTGCATGGCGAGGGCTCCAAACTCGTAATTAGGCCCTAAGTAATCCTACCACACGTATCTTTTTGTGTTTTACATGTTGCACCAGGCTCAGTGATTCAGAATAGGGGAGAGAGAATGAAAATGTACCCTTTTCTTCCTTATCTGCTCATATATAAAAGTGGCGGTGACCATGGGTATATAACCATCTAGGGCAACATCAGGGAAGAATACCATTTGCGACTTCCTAATAGGGAATCTTTGTGATTCGCAATTAGATCTGACCGCCGGGCGGCCGCATATGAGGCCGCACTCCAGCCACGGTCATTTAGAGATCCCCGCTGGGCCGGCGGGGATCTCGGCCGCGACACAGGAGCCGGCTCCAACTGGAGCCAGCGGTGTTGTGGCCGTGCGACGGGTGCAGTTGCACCCGTCGCGCTTTTCACTGTCTGCATAGCAGACATTGAAAAGCTGCATGGGGCCCTGTCAGGGGGCCCCTGCACTGCCCATGCCAGTGGCATGGGCAGTGCAGGGGCCCCCAGGGGCCCCGTGACTCCCCGTACCGCCAGCCTTTTCCTGGCGGTTCAAACCACCAGGAAAATGCTGAAGGTCGGGGACTCGGAATCCCCTGGGCAGCGCTGCAAGCAGCACTGCCCAGGCGGATTATCACCGGTGGGGCAAATGTGGCGGGAAACCTCCGACCCCGGCGGTGCGACCACGGCGCTTCCGCCGCAGAAAATATACGAGGTTGCAACGCCAGCCTGTTGGCGGTGCAATCGCCAAAACAGCCCTGGCGGTCTTTGACCGCCAGGGTTGTAATGACCCCCTTAGTGTTTTCCAGTGGGTTTCCAATGGACTTACCTCATCAATATTCATGACATAGGTCACAATTTGCGACCCATTGGGAATGGCCTGAAATTACAGGGAAGGTAGCCTGCTGAGTACAGCAGACCAACATGTCTGTGATTGCTTTTTCAATAAAGCATTTTTTTTAAAATGCAGACGATTTTCCTTAAAGGAAAATGGGATGCTATTCGAACACAAAATTTAAAAGTTATTTTTTTCATTTTTTAAAAGTAGGCAGTGGTCCATGGGACAATTGCCTACTCTTAAAAACTGTTTGCGCTCATATTCACTAAGGGGAAAGGGTCCCATGGGGGCCTATTCTCATGTGTGAATGGGTTACCACCAACTTGAAGTTGGTGGTAAACTGTGAATGTTTTGCATTCGAATTTCAATCGCAAAACAATTGCACATGCCAGCGCGAGTCCCTATTAGAAAGGGATGTCCTTAACGCACCCCTTCCTAATACTGAATTGCAAACCCTATTTAGCAATTCTGTAGTAGGTTACCGAATCGCAAAATATGGTACATACGTTGGACCTCATTATGAGTTTGGTGGTCTTTGGGCAAGACCACCATGGTGGCGGCGTCAAAAGACCGCCATATTGGTGGTTACACTGTGAAGCCTGCCAAAAAACAGGCAAAACATCCGAAACTACCAGGACACTGGAGGAGGGAAAAGAGGCGGTACCACCGCCAGCACTGCCAGCCCAACAAAAACCCTCCCATCAGATTACGATCCACAAATCATGACAGCATTTCCTCCATGGCAGAAAACCACTCGAACTGCCGTGGTGTCTACTCACATCACACTGCACACAACAACACATAGGATAGTTTGAATACCCCACACCTGACACACCTACACACTGTACTATATAACACACCCCTACACGACCCACAATCCATTGCAAATAGAATGCCACACACAGCCACAGACAACCTACACATTAGACAGATACAAAAAGTAAGATTAGACACCCATTGACATTTTACTATGCACACTTCACACACCTGTACAACCCACTCAACACACATTTTACTACCAAACATAACCCACAACAACTGTCACTTACTCATATCACAGCACCTACACCTCACCATTTACCTTTTTTTGCAGCCATTCACTTTGAACACAACCACACCATTTTCACCACCACTACTATGTCTCCACAAAAACACCCATGTTTCACGGCTGAGGAGTTGAGTGTCATGGTGGATGAAATTGTCAGGGTACCTGTTTGGAGCACAGGTCCAGCAAACATCAATTGCCAGGAAAATTGATTTGTGGCAAAGAATAGTCGACTGGGTCAATTCTGTAGGCAGCTATCCACGCACAAGGGAGGTCATCAGAAAGAGGTGGAATGACTGCAGGGGGAAGGTACGTTCCATGGCATCCAGGCACCAGCTGCAGTACTCAAAACTGCCGATGGGCCCCCACCTCCTCCCCCTACTTTCACATCATGGGTGGTGAAGGTCTTGGATATACTGCATCCTGAGGGCCCTACAGGAATACATGGGGGAGTGGAGTCGAGTAAGTCATCACAACATTCATGTCATTCAATTGTCAGGTTCTGCTGCTCCCTCAACAACTTATCCCACCCCAATTAACACACCATCCACTACACCTCAGTCAAAGTCACCTAATAATCCTCTCTGGCATGTCACATGTCCACTAACCTCACCTGGCCTTGGAAATGGCATGTGAAGTACTGGGTAATTATAGCAATATAACTCCCAGAATGCAATATCCCATTATTGTGAAAACCTGGACAGTGCACCAAATATTATATATCATGCATGTTAAACTAACTTGCTATCTAAATTCATCTTGAATTTTCTAGTGTGGAACAGTATATGGTGATGATAGCAATGCAATGGCTCACTGGCACTATCATCCCAAGCAAAACACATCTATAGCTGAGTGCCCATTCATAATGGCCTCAGATTAAAGATTCCTAAGCTAGAAATGTACTCACCTCGGTTGGAAAGGCAGATCGCTGAGCGGATGCAGATGCAGTACATCCAGATACAGGTCAATGTCCATTGCTTACTCACATACTGTGTCCCTACAATGACACTAATGTCAATTGTGCAGCTCTTATTTGTGCTATCTATCATGCTTGACAGTTCTGTAAGTAACAGAGGTGAACAGCCATGTCAATAATCAGACAACATCAGATGGCGTCAACAGTAAAATCACTACCAACATAGTCTGTCAACTCTAAACATGGAGCATGGAATTGAAGTCACTGAGTGTTATGTTATACTAAGTTATTCTGTGCAGAAGCTGTCAATGTCATGTGCTGTGGATCATGTTAAAGCACGGCCTGCATCTCACAGAACTGCAACAATGCCCCCAGTTTACCCTGAACCTTGCCAGTGTCATCATGGACAGGATATCAGAGACTGTCACTACCCCTCTGGATGTATGCCCAGTGAGGACAACACCCTTGGATGTCTGGATACTGATGATGAACCTGGCCCATCTGGGACACCTGGTCAGTCAAAAACTGTCAGTCTCACTCTGGCTCCACCCCTTCCACCCCAGTAGCAACTACAATACAGGCAACCATTCGCCCCTCAACCTGTGTTCCAAGGACAGTTCCATTTATTGTGTGCACCACCGTACAGGTACCTGAGTCTCCTCTTAACACCCTTGACAATGTTGGTCCTGCCACCACTGGGAGTGGGCACACTGTGTCAGGGGCAGAGGCACGTGTGGGCAGGGTGTGTGAGAGGGATACTGTGGCCTAGAGGATGGGGCATCAAAGGGAAATACTGACCAGGAAACTATCTCCCATGTATTGGGAGCCTACCAAAATTCCTAAGGCATGATGGGCCAAGTAATCACCATTTTGAGAGAAATCCAAAACCTGCAGAGGGACAACCACCGGGAAGTGATGCAGCAGTGGCAGGCACAAAAATGCCATCCTGGCTACTACTTCTGGGATTCTGAGGGACATCAACACTACCCTGAGTAGGTCTGCAAAACAACATCATGCCTCTTCCACTAGTAATGACTCTTCAAGCCCTTCAACATCTGTGATTGCTAGTGGAAGTGAGGCCCCTCCAGGGGAAGGACATGCATCAGATACCCCACCCTCTGTAGCTGAAGAACTCCCCGGCAAATGTGGATGTCCACCCAGACATCCAGCAGAAGCAGATGCCAAGACCAAATGCACTGCCAGGAAGTGAACCTCTCCTGACCTATTCCCCTTGTTTGCCACAGATACACCCTGTTGATTTTTCTGTAACCTATCTCTATTTTCCCTTTTTGCAAGGACACTGGACTTGTGTATCCTAATAATGTAAAGGTTACCCTAATCATTCCAGCCTCAATGACTGAACCCTTCACTTTTAATTCAGTGTTACATTTTGCTACTAGTCACACATATTCTTTTACTGTACAAAGTAAATTACACCAAAACACAACACAGATCCTGTGTATGTGTCATTTATCAACCATGTACAAAAGTTATGCATGTCAACTCTAGTATGATTATGTCCCTCTGTATTGTACACCCTTTGTTATGGACATCACACGTGGACTCTATCAGCACAAGACTCGCTACATTAGGATTTTAACAACTACATATACCAAAAATGTTATAAACTGCATTTACACACACATTTATTGGTAGAGCATAACTGAAAGTAATATCAGGATGTTTGCTACGATGTCACACAATGCTAAACCACAGTATACAGTTAGGGTCATGTTAATCTTCCCAAAAGGCAGGAGGCACACATATTGGTCCTTTGTTTCACCTGGTAAAGCCTTATCACATACCCATACCATAGCTTCCAAATATTCATATCCCATGATACAGGCAGAGATCAGTACTGATGTCCCCAGTCCAGGGACCCATCACTTACATTGGCCACATACCTGTAGGCTTGTCACTCACCTATGTCAGTCCACAGTGACATGCACATTGGTCTGCAAAGTAGGAACACACTGGCAGCTGGGTTCAAGGAAGAATACATACAATCGAAACCATTGTGATGGTAGAGGCTATGGTCCTATATTTATGCAGACACAAATGGAGGCACAAATTACACCATTTGACCACCCACTGTTCCCTACAGATGAACTTGAAGGGAAAACACATTACCACCCCACTGTCCTGATAGTCTAACAATGTTAGTTACACTCCACAGACTCATGACTATTAGTACCTGGTTTTAGCCATGTCCACTTCTCATGTCTGCCTGCAATTCCCATCTGCTTCTGACACTGTCTGTCACTTGCTAAGGTTGATGAGCCAAACAGATTCTCAGCAAATCTGTGATTGACAGAGATATGGGGAAGGATAGCAGAAAACATTCCTCAAATCAGACAAGTCATGTCCACAAGTGTGACTTTGCATCTGCTATAACAAAATATGATACTGTAGATCACTCTGTTCTGTACAAAATACAAATTTCCAGTCTACATGCTACCTACAATCCCACAGATAATGCAATAAAGGAGGTGACATACTACCCATCAACTTCAGGTTACTAGATTAAATCATAACATTAAGTAAACATCACATAGCTTTTAGTCAGTTGAAGTACTAATTGATGAGATCTGCCCTGGAGTCTCCTGCTTCATTTTCCTCTAGCTCTTCATCACTTGGCAAATCTGCATTTCCACCCACAGGTTCGCTGCCTCCCCTTCATCTGGTATAAATGGTATCTGATGTCTCAGGGCAAGATTGTGGAGCATACAGAAGGCAACTATTATTTGACATACCTTGTTGGGTGAGTAGAGGAGGGCTCCTCCTGAAATGTCTAAGCACCTAAATCTTGCTTTCAAAAGTCTGCTCCATGACACACCCTGCCCTCCCGTGGGCCTCACTGTAGCGGACTCCCTGGTATGTTTGGGTACCTCACTGGTGTCAACAAATAAGGACGGTCAGGATTGCCGGAGTCACCTGTAAGGAATTTGGTAGAACAACACAAATGTATACATGGGACATGCAACATTGTGATGGCAGGAGACATACTTTGCAAACACACAAGTCAATTGTAACTAACCAACCAGCCAGGCCCTCTCAGTGTGGAGTCGTATCATCAGCATTGGATTGCTGTTACGCATGATGAAGGAATCATGGACTGATCCTGGATACTTAGCACTGACTTGTGAAATGTACTAGTCTGACAGACACACCACTTGTACGTTGATAGAGTGGTAGTTCTTCCTGTTCCTATAAACCTGTTCATTGGAACTACAGGGAACCAAGGCTACATGGCTGTCATCAATGGATCCACCCACATGTGGAATGTGTCCCATAGCATAAAACTCTGCCTTCACATAGGCCAAATCCACCCTTTGGGGAAACCTGATGTAGCTGTCCAGGTGTTTTCAACAATGCAGCCAGTACATCCTTTTAAACCAGACTGAACATGGGCTGAGACATCCCTGCAGTTAAGGCCACTGTATTCTGAAAGGAACCAGTGGCCAGGAAGTGTAGCATTGACTTGACTTGAACGATGGGAGGTATGCTATAGGGATTGCGAATGGCAGGCATCAGAACTAGCTCCAACTGATCACAAAGATCCATGACAGTATGCCGATTCAGTCAATATGTCTGAATACTATGGCCCATATTTATGGCTAACACAGTTTTGCAACAAAAAAATCAACACTGGCTAAAGCCATTCATTAAGGCCATCTTAATGCCATATTTATACAATGACGCAAGATGGTACTAAGTAATGGCTAGAACTGGAAAAAAGACGCTAGCTTCAAAGGGTTGGCATTATGGAGCTAGTGGGTCAGAAATTACTTAAGGCATCATTTTCTGACACACAAGCAGCCACAAACATGACTCCTGTCTAAGAGTAGACAGGAGTCATGCCCACCATCCCAATGGCCAGCACAGGGGACCAGTTTTTAGGCAGGCTTCACAGTGTAACCATGCCGGGGGCCCCCCATGGCACACCTAAAAATAAAAAATAAATACTTATCTAGGATGACCAGATTTTGAAGAGCAAAAACCGGGAAAGGTCAAACATAAAAGAAGGACTAACGACTTTGCACTCACTTTTATATTTGGCCTGTCCCGTTTTTTTTTTGTGTAGCTTTGTGAATGTGTGCCTATATATGTGTGTGTTTATATATATATATATATATATATATATATATATATATATATATATATATATATATTTCTATAAACACACACACATTTACAAGACTATACATGTAAAATTAGCTATGGTTTGACCTCCCACCCTGCACCCCAACACACTCCCACCCACCTCTCTCTGCCCCCCACTCCGTATCTCTGCTAGGCGCAGACAGGGGACTGTGTTGCCTGACAGTAATAGATAAGTCACTTAATTATTGCATACTTTGTAAGACGTCTGTTAAAGGAGAGCATACCTTTAATTTATGCTTCCCTAGATAATCTGACCTTTGTCCAAAAACCAGGACACTTATGTAATAATTTGAGCTTTGTCCCAAAAACCGGGACATTTGTTTAAAATTAAGAGAAGCGTCGGGACACCGGGACAGACCTCTAAAAACCGGGACTGTCCGGGGAAATCCGGGACGTCTGGTCTCCCTATACTTATCTCTACTTACCTGGGATGGAGTCCCCTATCCTGTGGTGTCCCTCTGGTGTGGGTGGGGGGGTTCCTGGGACTTGGGGTGGGCATCTGTGGGCCCTTCCATGGTGTTTGACCATGGTAATGGGTCCACAGCAACTCTAACGTCTGGTCTGACCCAGACGTTAGATAATGGCGCTAAGTTGGCTTAGCGCCATTATCTGGGCCTGCCTACTCCTTGCAAGTGGTCTCTGCACTGGAGTATAGGTATGGTAGTGGGGGTAAGAGTAATTTCTAGGGTGGGAATGCTCACCTTGCATCTCATTGATGCAAGGTGGGTTGGCACATTCTAGAAATGGCGCTAAGCCCAATTATTTGACACTAGATGTGTCTAGCGTCAAAGTATAAATATGACGTTAGGTTTGCGCTATTTTTGTGTCAAAATAGATGACGCTAAAACGGCACAAGCAGAGTATAAATATGCCCCTTTGTTTTTCCTCCATGGTGTACACGTCTACAAGTGGACGGTACACTGGTGCTTTTCTTCCTCTCCTCATGGAAGGGTAACTATGTGAAAACATTTAGATATAGTATGTGACATGCAGCATGCACCCATCATGTAAATGTCCATATACAAGTCACACATATCTGCTCTTGCTTTCGGTTACAACCTCTGACATCTACCGTAAAGCACATAGCTATGCATCCGATGACACTCCCCTTGGTGCACATAACCTCAAGTACCTAATGTACTACACATACATATTCATCTGCGACTGAATTTGTTTGTTAGTAGAACCTACTTGACATGTCGTACACATTTTGTTGCACATTATCTACATTTACAATGTACATAGGATCCTGAGAATAGGTGTACATTGCTATCACCACATGTCCTTCAGTTACACAACTTTTACTGCTCACATGCACAAATTGACAACTAAACATGTAGGCTGTACATACAGATGTACTGCACAATATACGGCACATAGTTTATGACGCAGATTACAAAACTCTTCCAAACATGAAATGTGCTCAAAATGGCAGCATCTGACCTACTGTACTGGACAAGTGGAAGTGACCTAAGTCCACTGGCGGAAGTCGTCATGGCGGTAGGCGGTTATAACAACGGTGCAAATTGCCACTGGAACACATTTCTGCCTTTGGCGGGCTTGGAACAATGGCGATGCCCACCAGTGGTGACGGTCCTGTACGTGGCGAACGTGACCACCATCTTCTGCAGTATTGCTCACTTGACTCCTCACATTACTGCCAGCAAGACCGCCACTTCCTGAACTGCTTTGTACTGCCCCTGGGAGCTATCATGCCACATCCTGCAGGTGATAGGGCCCCAGCCTTCACCCCTGAAAAGCTGGACAAGCTTGTGGAGGAGGTCCTACCCCTGTATGACAGCTATATGGTGCATCAGAGGAGCCGGTGAGTACAATGGCATACCAACGTCAGAAAGGTGTGGTGTACGGTGATGTATCTCAAATGTAAAGTAGTGAAGGTGTTGATGCATGTAGATGCTAAATAGTGCATGAGTGTGATGTTGCCTACTTGCTGTTACTGAAGTGTTCTGTCCACTTGTGTTAGTATGGTGCATGTGAACATGACTTTTTCCTTTTGTCTGTGTCATCCAAGGAGGTCAACGCCCATCAAAAAAGGGAATCTAGTGTGCCACCGCCAAGCAAGTGCAGACCCTGATGGTCCACAGCTGGCAGAGCACGCACTGTAGGAAGTGGGGGGAGGATCTGAGATGCTGGGCCCGGAAGACAGCAGTGGCCCCGGGAGGGCTGTCCATTGGGCCTTGAACCTCCCCCCACCAATGGCCCGCATTTTGGCTGTGGCCTACCCTGAGGTGGATGGGTGTTTGAGGGTAGCACAACAGCCACAAGGGGGTAAGTACTGACAGTACACATGTACATGCCTCTGCCAGTTAAGTGTATGATGTCTAAGTATCTCAGCTGTGACAATGTGATGAGTGCTAGAGGTAAGGTGTCTCCTAGGAAGACATAGTACTACAGTTGGCAACATTAAAACACAGATGTGGCCATTGTATTGTGTATAAGGACATGTTAATCAACTATGTCAACCAAATAGTATGACTGCATGTGGAGATGCATATGTGACTGTGTCATATGTGTAATTCTACTCAGCCATACATATGTGTAACTTGCTGTGTCATCCTTCCCAACTAGTGTTCCCAAGTCCATTTACCTAATTTGTAAGTTGTCTAGCTCTTTGGTCTCTGACCAGTCCTATTCCACTGGATCTTGCTCAATGTGCAACGTTGGGTCTGATAGATGAATAACAAATTCTGTGTCCTGAAATAGATGGAAACTTCATATGAGGCTGCAATCCCAACCAGTATTTAGCTATGTCAAAATTACTACACTCCCTATGAAGTTTGAGGAGATGTCCCCATTGTCATGTCAGATTCATACATTGGGAAAGGTAGATATTGATCAGGGTGGACTTCCTACACATTGAAAATCATGTTGGTAATAATACATTAACATTTCAAGACATAAGATTGACATGTGTTCCAATACCTTTTAATCTAATGTATATGGTATTGAAAAGGTAAGTGGATAGGCTGCTGATCCCTTAGACGATGTATATTGTCCAATGCTACATAGGGCAGTAATATACCTCTATGGGTGCAACATAAACCATGTTGTGCCTACATCATGTGCCAATTGATACTTCATGCCTATTGTTCTTTTGAAACCTCTTATTTGCTAATCTGAAGCCATTTGGACAGTTCTAGTAATTGATCTGGTCATTTCTTCCTGACTTAATAGTGTAGCAGGGCTTTATTCGACATACACATGTTGGTGTTATGGGATATGTTGTCCTTCAATTTGCTTGACTCTAGGTGTATGTGTCATTCATGGTCATATTAATAATTAGTTATGTAAGTGTTAGTTCTGTACTATGGTAATAGGATTCATATGTCTGGACAGTTGTTAGTGATGTAGGTGTTTAGATGTTGTCATGGAGAGGTGTCTAATCAGCATGAATAGTGGAGTGGAATGTAGCCTTCATGCACATTGTTTGGTATCCATTGTATTGGAGGTGTTGGTATGCTCCCAGTGGATGTCTGTGGTTGTTTCCTGCATGCTAAGTAGGCTCCTCCTGCAGGACACAGGATTGTTGTCTATTTGTAAATGAGTTAGATAATGGGTCCAGATAAGCATTATAAATCTTTTAATAGTATTTAGATTTATGTTTCAATGACATGCTATGTCATTTTGTGAGGCACACTGTTATGCCATAGGTAGTGTCTTCACCTGAGGTGTTTAACATTGTGAAAGATATGGACAGATTTGTGTTAGGTATGTGTTTGCAAAGCAACATGCTATGTTGTATTTGAAGTGAGATGAGTTTACTTTCATGAAACATGACTACTGGTGATGGACTGGGAAAGTGTGGAGTAGGGGGAGGCATGATATTGCATTTCCTAAGAATTATTTGTTTGTACACAGTGATGATCTGCATGGGGAGAGACTTTAGATGTAGGCAATTCATCTTATGCAACATCTTTTGGAGTTACTGCTGTTTTGATAAGGGGGTGATATAATGGTCCGATGGTTGGCTAATGTTGGAGGTGAGACTGTGGTCATATGGGAATATTGGAAGTATGTAGTTGTGACATAATGTAGGCTCTAAATGGTTCCTATTTGCGTCTTAATTCAACAAATATGTGTTGTTACTGTTGTATATGATGTAATGTGTGTGTATGTTAAGAATGTGATGACCCTCTCTCTCTCTCTCTCTCTCTCTCTCTCTGTTTCTCAGCATCAGGATAGGCAGGCAAAGGAGACGGGGACCAGCCAAGTGGGGAAGCTACTGGCCATGGAACCCGGCGTGCTGATACCACCGACACCGTGCGAGCCAGAGGCCTGGAGGGCAAAGGGAGTGCTACAAGGGAGACTAGATCCAGCTCTTCATCATCAGAATCCTCCTCCAGTGGACACTCCCTGGCAGTGGTGGACCCATAAGGGACCACCCCAGCACCATCTCTGGCTGCCACCCCTCTTACTGCCACCGCCCTCCCTGTAGCTCCCCACCCAGTTGGCTGTGCCCACTCACCCAAGAGGGAAGGCGTCTCCTTTACTGCAGGCACCTCTGCCCCTGTCCCTGTCAGCCCTGCTGCCCTCAGTGAGAAGGCTATTGACCTCCTAAGGTCGATCTCTGTGGGTCAGTCGACCATCGTGAATGACATCAAGGGACTGGCAACTCAGATAAAACAGAGCAATGCGTTACTGGAGGGCATTCACAGTGCACTGGCTGGCCTACAGAGATCCTTTCAGGCTCTGGCCTCTACACTGACGACAGCCAGTCACCCTTTGCCTTCCGTCTCCCCTCAACCTTCCTCTTCCCAAACCCAAACCTCTCTTCCCTGACTCAGCCAAAGCACACAGACTGACAAGCATACATCCACCTCAACATTCAAGGGTAGCTCAGACAAACAGAAGCACCACAAGACACACCACTGCATGCACAAAGCAACATACACCTGCACACACATTAACAGTCACAACCTACCCTGTCACTTCCAGTACCCCAGCATCACAGACAAAACACCGGACACACCTGCAGACACCACACCAACATTCACAGATTCAGTCACTACACCTATCATGCCCACAGACACCACAACAGCAGACACTCAGACATCCTTCCCAGTCTCCATATCCACAGACACCACAACCACGGATGCACCTACATGCAGCACATCCACAATACCTGCAGTCACCATCCCAACAGACACTCACCCACCTAACACAGCATCTCCCAGCACCTCCAACCCCCCTCCTCCCAAGACAAATAAATGCCCACACTCACCCACCCAACAGACACCCACCACCCACAAGCATACCTCGCACAAACATGCGCCCAAAACATCCAGTCTACCCTCTACCTAAAAGCCAACCCTCCCCTAAACCTAAGTCCAGGCCCAACCCTCCCTCACAAAGCCAGATCTCAAAGGACCCCCTCCAAAACCCAAACCCAACCCCTCTTCCACACCCCTACAGATAACCCCTGAGGTGTCTGCCTTCCCCATAGATGCCCCTACCTGTGGAGGTTACATGGCAGTCAAGTTCGGGATACACACATGTGCACTGTGTGCAATCAGACTTTTAAGTGAAGAACTGGCCTTTGTTTTGCCTTGATCATGGTTTTAATAATGACTTAAACCAACCAGTTGTTGGTTTCCTCATTACATCGCCATGCATTACTATCCCTAGTATGTAGTTGTCCCTGGCTGACATTAGTTGTGTGTCTGTATTTGTATGTGTGTGTTCTGCTTGGGCTACGTGTATTCTTTAGACAGTATGTGAGGTTCTGTCCTGTGATTTTGTCCGAAAGTGGTAGGGTATGTGTTGTGTGATGGACATTTGTGCTTCGTAGGGATAAGTTGTGCTGGTGTTGTGTGTTGTTGGTGTTGTGATGTGTTTGATGGTGTGACTTTGTGTGCACTGAGTGTGTGATCATTATGTGCATGACATGTTGGACACAGAGTTCTTTGTAGGGGGATCGGTAAGTAGTACGATTGTGTATTTGTATGTGTGTTTTGCCTGTTGGTGTTTCGTTGTGAAGTCTGTGTGATGTGTCCCTGGGAAGTGGCCCCTGGTGTCCCCTGCCAGGTGATTCGAGATGGTGAGGTTGTGTTGTTTTTGTGACATGTTGTAGTCCTGTGTTGTAGTATGTGTCGGCCTGTGCTATGTTTCCGTTCATACCTGTGTGTGTTTGTGACATGTGTGTGTGTGTGTGTTGCCTGTGACGTGTTTGTTGTGTATATGCAAGCGTATGTGTGGCTGTCTGTGAGTGTGCGTGTCAGTGTGCAGTTATGTGTGAGTGTGCCCTCGTACCCCCTTCCCGAATGTATTTTGTGTGTGTACAAAAATTGACAATATACAACACTAACACGTAAGTGTCTATACTTAAGGTTGCTGTCATTGTTGTTGCAGGTTCTGAAGTCTTTGGGTGAGCAGGAGCGGGAAGATGTGTAGTTCTGGTTCCATGGCGGCTCCGGACAAGTATGGCTTCCTGAAGGTGGGTGTCTCCTTTTATGCAGTTGGTTTCCGCCTCGGTTTCCATCGTGGTACGTCCATGGCGGAAACCGTGGCAGTGCGCAGCCTCGTAATCTGTCCTGCGGAAACATGGTCTCCACCAGCCTGCAGGTGGCTATCGTTGTCCGTGGTGACCAGACCGCAGTAGTGGTGCCTGTGGTGCTTTGGCTGTATTCTGTTGGGAATACTGCCATGGTCATAATATGGTTGTCTTCTCCGCCAGCCTGTTGGCGGTACGACTGCCAACATGGCAGTCCTGGGACTGCCAAACTCGCAATGAGGCTCATAGTATTTAAGCAATAACTTGTAGAACTAGAGGCATCTCTTAAGTAGCTTTTAAATTGTGTAGGAAAAAGAGAAGCCAAAACTGCTTCCTGCAGTTCAAAAGGGTTTCGCGTCAAGGCAAAGTCCCTGGAAGATGTATATCAAGCGAAAAACTTAAAGATTCATGAAGCCCCTTATATCATCCTTTTTACTGTTCTTAAGCTGAAAGCCCCACTGAATCACCAACCATTGAACATAGGAGCTTATGAAACCTAATAACAGCCTTAATGCAGGGGTCAAAATGGACAAAATTAAAATTCTGCAGTTTATCTAAGATTTGCCCTTCCAGTTTCCATAGAAAGTCCACTTTGTCATATTAATTGATTCAATGTCATATAATTAAGTCGGAGGAACTTTCTCCTTAAAAACAGATGAATAAAATGTCTCCGACCCATCGCGTAGCAGAATGCATGTAACCCATTGGCATGCAAAGAGGCCTTAGAGAAACAATGTTTATTATGTGCTATTTCAAGCGTGTTACCTACAACATTTTTCTCTAGATAAGGATACATGTTTAAAACCTCCAGCTTCCCTCAACCTAAACCCCAGGCATAGTTACTTGTCTTCCCAGCCTTTCTACTTTTTAGGACTAATACCTTGCTCTTTGAGACATTGATCTTCAAGTAATGAAGGGTGGCATACTACTGTAAAGATGCCAGACTATTACCCTTGGGAGTTAGGTCCAAGATTGTGATATCATCTGCATACATTAAGCAAGGTAAAGGTTAGCCACCTACCTGAGGAGCATCTCCCTTGTTAATTTCTAGGCAGTCAGGGAGGTCCAAAATATACAATGAGAAAAGGAGTAGAGCAACCCTGTTTCAGACCATTTTTGTTGGAATTACTGAGAATAGTCCTTGATTCCCCCTAGCACCAGCTGACACCAGATAGAGGAGTGGAGGGTGATTATTAATGAAAGAAGAATATTGGGCAAACCTAGCTTGTTTAGCTTTTTTAATAATGTTGGACCTCCACCCTTTCTTAAGCCGTAGAAAAATCTATGAATGCCACTTACATATTGAGCCTCGGATTAAAGCTTGTTCAATAGAGAGTATTCTTTCCTCTTGGACCCACTCCGTGAGATGTTCTAAAATACTCCTAGCAAATATTTTCCCTACCGCATCCAGCAGTGCTATTTGGCAATAGTTTTCTTGTATCCTTTTTATGGAATGGAATTAAAATGCTTCCAGACAAAGAAGAAGGGGCACCATACTGATAACAGTGGACAAAAAAGGGATTAAGGTAAGAGGCCCACAGCGAGAGCTCCATTTTGATAACAGTAATGGGGACCTCATCCAGTGACAATTGCCCCTGAGACACTCATTCCCTTAATAATGCCCTCAATCTCTTTTGTAGCAGGGACATAACATACTGGGGGAGAAGAAGAAGATTCAATAAAGGGAGTTTGAAGCCATACAGAATCAGTGTTACCTGAATAAAGTTATTCTAGATAAGCTCTCCAAACCGCTTCCTTTATTGGATTAGGGAGGTACTTTACTTTAGTGCTACAGCTATTAGAAATATTTTCCCAGTATCTTTTCGAATCTTTATAGGAGGCTGTTTCTTTTAACTGTCGCCAATTATAATCATCTCTTTCTCTCTGTAGAGAGCATTTTAGACTGTGTCTTCTCCTTTTCAGAAGATTGATTAATTTACTTTGTTCGAAAGAACAGGCCAGATATTGGATCCTCACTGATCTGTTTATCTCCTGTTAGAACAATAACTGGGTTAGGATGTGGTCTCCAGCTGGAGGGTAAATTGATTATTTTGCAGGTGGTTGCGAATGTTTATAAACAAATTTCATGCTTAATTACTGGATCATAATACAAAAACTGTGGATCCCCTAATAACGCTGTCAGTGATTCTTTCCGTTTTACAGATGTATTTGAATATCAATTAGTTCTACCAGTTGATCGCTTGAACCTCACTGTTCTTTAAAACTCAAGGTTGCATTAATCAAGCAGCAAACCAACATATGATCACTATAGGGATTGTTAAGAACGTTCTTGTCTGATATCATATTAACTGTGGAAAATTGGGCAATTATATAATCAATATGGAACAGCTGGTTGAAGATTTATCTGCAAAATTCGCTGGAGTATCACTCTCTATTCTTCCATTTACTATTAGAAATTCATTATTCCTTACACATTTAGCAAAAGCGGTCATCTAATGCCAGCTCTAAACTAGTAGGGAAGGTTACAGGGGTGATATTTAATGCTTCTTCTTTAGAATCATTTGCAAATGTTCGAAAAGCATGATTAGAGACTTTAGCATTCATTTTGTCTAATAGTACGATGGCCCTGGTTACAAGTTTGACGGTCCATGGACTACCAAGGTACCGGTGGTGGTCTGACCACTGTCAGGTTGGAGGTCAGCATCAGCATGCACCAACTTCCTTATGTACACAAACAAGAATTCATCTTGTGTGTCACACAAGGCCCATCACCAATGTTCTGGGGGATGGATAGCAGACTCTAGCACATCAAATTGGAGATGTAACAGGCAGGGACAGGCCCAGAACTCCCCTCAAATGCCCATTAAGCTCAATGGATGGACCCTCCTGATTGTCGAGACGGGGCTACTCACCTGAAAAGCAGGATGTCTGCAGGGGCGATGGTATGCCCCTCAACCTCCTGGAACACCTCTCGGCACTTCCTGGTGGACACAGAAACCCCAGCAGGTGTCCCAAAAGGGAAGGGGGAGTGGAAGAAAAAGAGACAAAACACTGCCACGTTTTGCCGGTCCAGCCAGGCACCCTATATCTTCGGAGGGCAGGTCGTTGTTGACAGAGTGATAGTAGAGTTAGTGCACTCAACTTCCTTGAAACTGAATCTCTCTTTCGGATATGATCACGGGAGCAGTAGAAGAACACCGGGATGCTTCAGCACTTTTCTTGGATAATAATAACTGTTGGCACAATTACTAACACTGCATTACCAAAAACCAAAACTGAGTACCATAACAATAAGTACTGCAATGCTAGGGCTGGCTTCACAGAGATTCACTGTTGCACACTATAATTAGGACTGTGGTTGCACTTATCATGCACAAAAAAGACAAACAAGGGCATTAATTATATCACATATAACTTTCCTGCATGCATAGGGTTAAACGAAAAGGAACAAAAACAATCCAAGAAATACAAATGTCCACTCTGGATTTAAACAGTTAGGGTGGCACAGTTTGGTTTGGTTTTACTGTGTGTGAACAACCCTTCAAAAAGCAAATTCCTCAAACCTGAAACACAGGCATGAATGACACAATTTAAATCCAAGATTTATGCTATTAGAGAAAGAAAAGTCACGTAAATGCTCTTTTAAAATTGCACTGTCACTTTTTGTAGTATTTGAGCTCAAGCAGATTTCCTGAAGCACATTTAGGCAAGTAACTACAATAATAATGTAGAAAGTTCAGAAATGCATTTTTCTCTTCAAGATAAGCACTCTGCTAAAATACAAGGTCTGAAATACACCAGCTGTTCTAAGAAAGCGCAGCGCTCAAAGAACAAACTCCCTGGAGAATACTAGTCACTTAGCTGCAGTCTTTTCCGGAGTGCTGGAGGAATGCCTGGTGTCAGCTGGTACAGGAATGAAGAAAAGAATTGCCTCAAAATTCCTGAATACGAGGATGACAGCAGGGGCTGGACTGCCAAGTCAGATGCTGAGATCAGGAAGCAAAACAAAGCCAAGGAGGGAGGCATGCTTCACTCTGCCATTTATAGCCAATCGTTAAAGCAGTTGAGTTTCCACATGTGGATGAGCCACCACACACAATTAGAAGCACATGTCTACACCACCCCCAATTAGAAGCACATATCTACACCTGCTCACATTAGCAAACAAGCACTGGTAAAACAAGCATTGATAAAACCAATTGTGTAACACAGCACATTATGGCCCTCATCACAACCCTGGAGGGGGCTACATGCCCACTGCTTGGTCCTCGGGAGTGCCAAGCCACAGTTTCTCAAGTGAGTGGTTTGCCAACTGCTTGGTCCTGGGGAGTGCAAGGCCACGGTCTCTCAAGTGGATGGTTTGCCCACTGCTTGGTCTTGGGGAGTGCAAGGCCACAGTCTCTCAAGTGGATAGTTTGCCCACTGCTTGGTCTTGGGGAGTACAAAGCCACATTCTCTCAAGTGGGTGGTTTGCCCACTGCCTGGTCCTGGGGAGTGCAGGGCCACAGTCTCTCAATTGGGTGGTTTGCCCACTGCTTGGTCCTGGGGAGTGCAAGGCCACAGTCTCTCAAGTGGATAGTTTGCCCACTGCTTGGTCTTGGGGAGTGCAAAGCCACAGTCTCTCAAGTGGGTGGTTTGCCCACTGCCTGGTCCTGGGGAGTGCAAAGCCACAGTCTCTCACTTAGGTGGTTTGCCCATTGCTTGGTCCTGGGGAGTGCAAAGCCACAGTCTCTCAAGTGGATGGCTACTCCACTGGTTCTGGAGGGGGCTTTGTGCCCAGTGTGCTTCATCCTGCAAAGGATAGGGTGAGTGTATGCCTTATTCCACTGGTTCTGCAGGGGGCTGTGTGCCCAGTGTGCTTCATCCTGCCAAGGATAGGATGAGTGGATGCCTTCTTCCACAGGTTCTGGAGGGGACTTTGTGCCCAGTGTGCTTCTTCCTGGCAAGGAGGGGCTGAGTGGATGCCTTCTTCCATCGGTTCTGGAGGGGCTTTGTGCCCAATGTGCTTCTTCCTGGCAAAGAGGGGCTGAGTGGATGCCTTCTTCCACCGGTTCTGGAGGGGGTTTTGTGCCCAGTGTGCTTCATCCTGCCAAGGAGGGGGTGAGTGGATGCCTTCTTCCACTGGTTCTAGAGGGGGCTGTGTGCCCAGTGATGCAGCACTTGGGGAGTGCCAGGTCACAGTCCCTCACCTGGGTATCAGAGCCCCGAGATTTGCAGTGGCCAGGATACATGATACTCCATGGTGATGCTGGTGGGGGTGCTGCCAGTGGTGGGGGGAGGCTTCAGCCCTTCCCCTGCAGCCTTGGAAGGCTGCCTACTGGGGCTGCTGCTGCTGGCAGTGGTGCCACTTTCAGTGGTGCACGTGGTGGTTCTTGTGGCGGGGCTAGCGGCGGTGCAGGTGGCGGTGCTTGCGGCAGGGCTTGCGGCAGTGCAGGTGGCGTTGCTGGCCGCGGTGCAGGTGCCGGTACTGCCTATGGTGGGGGAGGCTCCAGCCCTTCCCCTGCAGCCTCGGACAGCTGCCCACTGGGGCTGCTGCTGCTGACAGTAGTGGTGCTTGCGGCAGTGCAGTTGGTGGTGGTGCAGGTGGCGGTGCTTGCGGCGGTGCAGGTGGCGGTGCTGGCTGCGGTGCGGGTGGCGGTGCTGTCGGTTGTGCTGGTAGCCACCAGGACTTCACCTGCAGGCTCGGACGGCAGAAGTGCCTTGGCTGCTATTCTGTGCCCCTTCCTGCCCTTGGCAGATGGTGGTGTCACCTTGGGTCTGGCAGCTGGAATCTTTGACGTGGCCTTGCTGGGTGGTTGTGGCTCCTTCTGGCTGGATGCTGTCCCCTTCTTGACCTTGCCAGGTGGCGGAATCTTCTTGGCTTTGGCAGGGGTTGGTGGCACATTGGCTGGGCTGACGGGTGCCCCCTTAGAGCCTCTGACAGCTGCAGAAACCACAGCGGACGTGGATTTGGAGCTGAAGTGCTGCGCTGGCTTCTGGCCTCCCTGCCCCGAGGTGAAGGGCGGGGGGTAGGGAAGAGGTCAATGTTGGCTACGAAAAGCTTCTTAGGGACATTGTGGTGGTTAGAGAGTAAAGGTTTGGGAGTGGAGGAAGAGGGAGTGGTTGTAGGTGGTGTCAGTCTGCTGTGTTTGGGTGCAGGTGCATGAGTTGGATGCTGTTGTGAGGTTGATGGCTGTTGGGTGGGTGTGTGCTTGCGTTTGTGTACTTTGGGAGAAAGGGTCACAGACACAGTGGGAGAGGACACAGATGATGTGTGCATGGATGTGGGGGTGGTGACTGCCAGTGAGGGGTGTGTAGTGATGGGCGTGCTGGTGATGGAGGTAGTGGATAAGGATGTAGTGCATGCAGGTGTGAGTGGAGACACTACAGAGAGGGAGGTGGACGAGGAGGAGGAGGGGGACACAGTGGAGGCAGTGGATGTTGGTGTGTCTGAATAGGGATGGCGCTTGTGTGAGTGCCTGTGAGATGAAGTGTGGTGCTTGTGTTTGCCTGAGCCACTTCTGTGTGTTTGTTTGGGTAAATACTGGTGTGAAGGTGTGCTTGGGATAGGCTGGGATTGAGGGGATTGGGACTGGATAGAGGAAGTTGGAAGGGGGAGGCTGGACACAGGGACAATGGCTGCCATCAGTGCGGAGGCAGAGCCTGAAATGCTCTCTGTTGGGCTGCCACCCCAGAGTGAATGCCCTCCAGTTATGCATTTTTTGTTGCAAATGCCTCTCGACACCCTGGATGGCATTCAGAATGGTTGACTGCCCAACAGTGAGGGATCTCAGGAGGTCAGTAGTCTCCTCAATGAGGGTAGCAGGGCTGACTAGGGCAGCGCCTGAGGTGCCTAGGGCGAAGGAGATGCCCACCCTCCTTGGTGAGCGGGCATGGGAAACACTCTGAGGGGCTGCTGGGAGGGTGGTGCTGGTAAGGGGTGGCGGCTGTACCTGTTGTTGTGGTGGGCACAGATGTGTCCACCACTGCCAGGAAGCTTCCACCGGGGGAGGAGTCCTGTCTGTATTGTCCCCTCCTGGTTGCATCGTGGTGCTCCCCTCGCCCTCCATCCCACTGGTGCCCTCACCCTTGGTGGATTCGGCCTCCAGGCCCATGTGGGATGCAGCTCCCTCTGTCGCCGGTGCCTCTTCTCCTCTGCCAGATGATGCTAATGCACACAAGGACAGGGTGACGAAACAAAAAGGGGGGGAGAGACAGAGGATACACTTGGCCAGTGCCAACAACAACACTAATGTTGGCGCACACAACACACTGGGAGCAGCCCTATGCACTAGGCCGTGCACTACCAGTTACGAAGATAGTCACCAGCCCATGGGGTACATAGCATAACGCCATCAGCTGCACACCTAAAACAAACAGGGCCCTGTCCAGTAGTAGATGCCCACTAACACCATTGGGGTTGGAGTGCTTCAGAGCCTGACCAACAAGGGACCTACCCTGCCATCTTCGCCTTGGCCTAGGGGAACCTGCAGTCCACATCCCCCCACCCAGGTAAAACCTTAACGCGCGCAAAGTCATGATTCTGAATCTGTACTCACCCCCTTGTGGCTGCTATGATGCCCTCCAGCCCCCATCCAACTCCGGATAGGCCACCGCCAAGATGCAAACCATCGGGGGGGTCAGGGTACGACGGGCCCCCCTTCCTCGTTGGAAGGTCAGCCCCACCTGGGCCTCCGCCATCTTCCTTGCCCAGTGGCGCAGGTCCTCCCACCGTATGCGGCAGTGGGTGCTCCACCTGTCAAAGACCCCCAGGGTCCGCACCTCCTTGGTGATAGCACGCCAAATAACCTTTTTCTGATGGGCGCTGACCTATTGGAAAAAGACAGCAGAAAAGAGATTAGTCATACCGTCTGGACTGTCATACTCATGGCCCACCATATCCCTCCCATCCCCTTACGCACATACATTGACCACCATACATGCAGCACTCTGCCCAGGACCCCTCAGCCTCCCTCCACGTGTGGCTTACACACACAGCACTCCATACATTCATGGCCCACGCATCATGCTCACAGTGTACTCACCTGTTTTTCTTTAGTTCCATAGAGTAAAGTGTACTGGGGTAGGACCCCATCCCCCATTCTCTCCAACTCCTCCGAAGTGAAGGCAGGGGTCCTTTCCCCATACACATGAGCCATTGTCGCTTCCAGACACAGGTCAGAGCAGCACTTGTAGTGTAGGTCCTCTCCTGTTGAAGGTCAGGTAGCAAGTGAGTGAACAATTACGCGGTGCGTACCGTCACTGCGGGCGTACATCGCCATTGACTCCTGGAAGCCATAGGGCCTAATGTTAACCAATGCGAAGTTGCGTGGCGGTCATCGATCACCGCCTGCTACGGCACACAGCGCCAGCGGAATTACCTCATTTCCACTTGTCTCTCCTCACAGGTCAGGCAGCCTCCATTTCAGGGGGGCACAGGCCATGGCACCTAACTGCATCACAGCAAACATTGGCACATCAACTGACTCTCAAATTCACATACCGTTTATGTAAAGGAAGAAATGCATCGTTATTTAAATATATGTGTGAATATGACCCTCTGCTCACCGTTTTCCACCCTAGACTTCAAACTCTGAGGATGAATAGGATATGGAGACATCCTCCCATGTACAGACCCCTGTAAGACCAGCGACAATGGAGGACAGACACATTATCCTAACCTACAGACTTGATAGGGCCACAATCCAAGAACTGTGTGCCCAATTGGAGCCAGACCTGATTTCAGCTATCCGCCAGCCTACAGGTATCCCCCCCTCTAGGGCAGGTCCTGTCAGTGCTCAATTTCCTGGCAAGTGGTTCCTTCCAAGCGACAGTGGCCATGGCATCAGGGATGTCACAGCCTATGTTCTCCAACGTGTTGACGAGAGTGTTGTCTGCCCTGCTGAAACACATGCGCAGCTACATCGTATTCCCCCAGGTGGAGGATTTGGCCACAGTGAAAGCTGACTTCTATGCCCTGGGACATATCCCCAACATCATTGGTGCCATTGATGGTACACATGTAACATTTGTCCCCCCCAGAGGAATGAACAAGTGTTCAGGAATAGAAAAAGCTATCACTCTCTGAATGTGCAGATGGCATGTTTGGCGGACCAGTACATCTCCCATGTGAATGCCAAGTATCCTGGCTCTGTGCATGATGCCTTCATCATGAGGATTAGCAGCATTCCATATTTGTTGTCTCAAATCCAGAGGCACTTTGTGTGGCTAATAGGTGAGCCCATGGTCCCCACCCAGTTGATGTAGGTATATGGGTGTGGGGTTGTCCCTAATGGTGAGTGTATGTCTAACAGGTATCCCTCGAATATTTACAGGTGACTCTGGTTACCCCAACATTTCATGGCTACTGATGCCAGTGAGGAACGCCAGGACAAGGGCAGAGGAACATTACAATGAGGCACATTGGTGAACAAGAAGGATCATTGAAAGAACCTTTGGCCTCCTGAAGGCCAGGTTCCGGTGTCTCCATCTGACAGGTGGATCCCTGTACTACACACCAAAGAAGGTGTGCCAGATCATCATTGCATGTTGCATGTTGCACAACCTGGCCTTGAGACGCCAGGTGCCTTTTCTGCAGGAAGATAAGCCTGGAGATGGTCTTGTGGCAGTGGTGGAGCCTGTAGACAGTGAGGAAGAGGAGGCAGAGGAAGAAGATGTGGACACCAGAAGATCAATCATACAACAGTACTTCCAGTGACACACAGGTAAGACACTGTAACTTCACTTTCTATTACAGTTTTGTGTTGGACATTGTACATGGCAGCCTGAATTTCCATATTGTATGCCCACTTACCCTTTGGCAACTCTATTTTCAGATCTATGTGCCCCACTCTGGCTCCTGGTGTGTTCCCTGCTGCCCACTACAGGTCATACCTATGTATACATGACCGTACAGTTGAATTGCAATGTTTACAGCTTGTTAAACGAATACATATTTGAATCAATTGACAGACTCCATACTTGTATTAGTTCTAAGGGTGCTTATTTTTGTGCAAATAAGTAGATGGGGTATTGCAATGGGCTAGGTTGCTGATGTTGGAAAGTCCAGGGTAGTGTCCAGTCTATTGGTATCACAGGTGCATTGTCCAATGGGGCATATGAAGGGGAGCAATAGCAGTTCAGGGTGGACAGGGTAACAGAGTGGGACAGAAGGGTGACAATCAGGAGAGTCTTATTTCTGGGTGGGGGTCTTGGTAATGTTCTCTGGCTTCTGCCTGGATCATAGGGAATGTTTGCGGGGTGGTTCTCCTTCTGCAGGGAGTGGGGTGCTGGTGGCCGGTTGGTCCTGTGGTGGTGCTTCCTGTCTACTAGCGCCGGTGGAGGTGGAGGGCTAGTGTCAGGGGCCAGTTGGTGTGCCACTGCCTCCCTCATGGTGTTGGCCATGTCAGCCAGCACCCCTGCAATGGTGACCAGGATGGTGTGGATGTGTTTGAGGTCCTCCCTGATCCCCAGGTACTGTCCCTCCTGCATCCGCTGGGTCTCCTGCAACTTGTACAGTATCTGGCCCAAGGTCTCCTGGGAATATTGGTATGCTCCCAGGATCTCTGCAAGTGCCTCATGGAGAGTAGGTTCCCTTGGCCTGTCCTCCCCCTGTCGCACAGCAGTCCTCCCAGCTTCCCTGTTGTCCTGTGCCTCTGTCCCCTGAACCGTGTGCCCACTGCCACTGACCCCAGGTCCCTGATCATGCTGTCTTTGTGGGGTTGCCTGGGGTCCATGAAGTGGTGGACACACTGCTGGTTGACGTGTCCGGGAGACAGAGGTATGGACCTACTGGGTGGGTGCTGTGCTGGTGTTTCCTGAGGGGGAGGCTCTGTGGTGGTATGGGACTGTGGCATGGTAACCGACAATCCAGAGGTCCCTGATGGGCCAGGTTGATCATCGTGATCCAGGCGTGCAGAGCTGCTGTCATCACTGTGGGCCTCTTCTGGGGGGGGACTGGATGTTGGTGGCCCCTCCTCTCCGGTGATGTTGAGTGGGGGTCCTGTGGGGATGTAAATGCAGTGTTATTGTATCTGCGTGTGCCATCTTGTGCGTGGGTGTGTTTCCCTGTATGGTTGTGATTGCCCTGTCAGCTTTGCCTTGTGTGAGTGGTGATTTTGTGGGCTAGGTGATTCTCTCTAAAATGCATGCTTTAGTGATGGGTGTCCATGCAGGTATGTGATGGGTGTCCATGCATTGGTGTGGCATGCAGGGCTTGGTTTTGGGATGGGTGGGTTGTGACAGTGGGGTATATGTGAGGTGGTGGAGTGATGGGTGTGAGGGTAGGGGTAGGAGTTTGTGCATGCAGGTAGGGTGGGGGATATAACAGTAAAGATTTGACTTACCAGAGTCCAGTCCTCCTGCTACTCCTGCGAGGCCCTCAGGATGCATTATTGCCAAGACTTGCTCCTCCCATGTTGTTAGTTGTGGGGGAGGAGGTGGAATCCACCGCCAGTCCTCCGTACGTCTCCCTGGTGTCTTGCAACCACGGAACGCACCTTTCCACTGTAGGTCGTTCCACCTCTTCCTGATGTCATCCCTTGTTCTTGGGTGCTGTCCCATGGCGATGACCCTGTCCACGACTCTCCGCCATAGCTCCATCTTCCTAGCAATTGACGTCTGCTGCACCTATGATCCGAATAGCTGTGGCTCTACCCAAATGATTTCCTCCACTATGACCCTTAGCTCCTCCTCTGAAAACCTGGGGTGTCTTTGGGGTGCCATGGATGTGGTGTGAGTGGTATTTGTGAGGGTGTGTGGGGTACTGTGTTGGGGTGTGTGCTGTGAGTTGCGTGGATGGTGTGTGGGTGATGGTGTTCTGTGGCTCAGATTGAGAGGGTGCCCCTGGCTTGTCTCTCTCTGTTATCAATCTTTTTTTTTTTGCGTTGAAAGGGTTGTGGGTAATGTGGGTGTGTGTTTTATAGTGGTTTGAGTGTGTGGGTGTGGTGTGTGTATGTGTGTCAGGTGTGTATAGTTTGAATTGTCCAATGTAGTGTAGTTTTGTTAGTGTGTGTGTATTTTGAGCATGGCGGTGTGTACCGCCAATGATTTACCGTGGTTGAAAGACCGTTGCGGTGATTCGTGGGTCCTGATACTGTGGGCATATTTCCGTTGGTGTAACGGTGCGGGTTTTGGTACCACCAGTTTATCACTGACCTTTGGTCTGGCAGACTTGTGTGGGTGTCTGTATAGTGGTGGATTTCTCTGAGTGGGTCATAATATCCGTAGTGGTATACCTCCGCGGTCACGGTATGTTGGTGGCCGCAAGCACGGCAGTAAGCGGCATTTACCACAAGGGTTGTAATGAGGGCCTATGTTTACTTAGAAACATGAAGGTTTAACCAAGAACAGAGATATGATTTAACCCTAATCCCTGGGGATGATGACAGATAATGCAGGAGGCACCTTAGGGATTCCTGACAGTCCTCCCCACCAAGGACCCTCTCAAAGAGCAGGGCTTGGAAGGGTGCAGGAGATGGAATTTTTTAGTAAGACATGGAGCATGAATTGTGAACGCGGGTTCCCAGGAATTGTCCTCAGGCCCATAGCCTTTCCAAGCCAATAAACAGTGTAGAACACCACGGACACACCTGGAGTCAAGAATTTGGGCCACTTCAAATTCCCATTGCCCCTGTACTTTTACTGGGAGAGGTGGTGGGGCATCGCGGGTATCAGGGGAATAGGGACGGAGTAACGACACATGAAACATGGGGTGTACTTTGAAATCATCTGGCAATGTCAGTTCTACTACCACAGGATTGATAATTTTGGCAATAGGAAAAGGGGCCTAGAAATCAGGGGTTTAATTTTCTGGATCCTGCAAGATGGGGATTTTTTGATGAGAGCCTCACTGATCTCCTATCTGATAAGAGGGACCAGGTCTCCTTCTTCTTTCGTCTGCTTGTTTTTTTTTTACTTGAGCTTGGTAGAGTTTTAAATGGTGTTGTACTTGTTTTTTTAATCTCCTGTAACTCTTTATGGTGTTTCTGTACTGCTGGCACTCTTGTGGATGTTTGGGAACCAGTTATAGGTAGCATTCTTGGGTGCAGACCAAACAAACAGTAAAATGGGGATACTCCTGTAGCCACATTGACATGGTTGTTATATATAAATTCAACATGAGGTAAAGCCTTATCCCACTCAGTAGACCATGTCTCAATGTAACATCTCAGGATTTTCTCCAGCGATTGGTTGGCATGTTGCGTCTGGCCATCCGTTTGTGGATGATATGCAGAGGACAAGCGGACGTCCATACCGACAGAGGAACAGAAGCTACGCCAAAACTGTGATATAAATTGGGGGTCACGATCAGAAACAATTGTGGTGGGCAACCCAGGAAGCCGTACAATGTGTTGGACAAACAAGTCAGAGAGCTTGGAAGCCGTAGCAAGGCATTTTAATGGAACAAAATGAGACATTTTAGTTAGGTAATCAACAACCACCCATATGACATGGGTCCATTGGAAGCTGGGAGATCAGAAGTAAAATCTATACTTATGGTATGCCATGGGGCCACCGGAAATGGCATGGGAAGTAACAATCCTGTGGCTGAAATATGTGAGGTTTTAGCCCAAACACAGGTGGAACAAGTCTGGATGTAGCTTCTGACATCCTGTACAAGTATGAGCCACCAAAACCATCTTTGACAGAGATCTAACATCTTTTTCTCACCTGGGTGACCTGGGGGGACAGAATTATGTCCCCAATGTAACACTGTTTCCTGTAATGTTTTGGTAGGGACGTACAACTGATCAGCATGGTATAGTAAACTCTCTTTTTCATACACATCAGTTGAACAGGGAACCTTGTGTTGGGCGACCCATATTTTCTCAAGGAACTCTTGGGAAGTGCACACAGCCAGATTTTTTCTGGGGGTATAATGCTTCTGACCTGTTCTATCGTAACATCAGAGGAGAAACCCTTCCCAGACAATGTGGCTCCATTTTGTTGTGTAGTACCGGGCCTATAGGTGATTACGAAGTCAACCTCGTTAAAGAATAGAAGCCAGCATAATTGATGAGGTGTAAGGGCCTTGGTCGCTTGGAAAAAACTGTAACTTATGGTGATCGGTGTAAATAGTTAAGGTGTGTCTAACTCCTAGTAGGTGGTGACATCATTCCTGGAAGGCAAGCTTGATGGCCAGAAGTTCCCGCTCTGCCACCGTGTAAATTTGCTCTGCGGGTAGCAATTTCTTTGAGAAGTAAGCTACTGGATGGAAATGCCCAGACTCAGGATCTCGTTGGGACAAGACACCACCCACTGCCATTTGGGAAACGTCTGCTTCCATGAAAAATGGCTGGGCCGGGTAGGGATGATGGAGAATGGGTGCTTGAGTGAATGTGTTTTTAAGATGTTGGAAGGCTTTCTCAGCTTCTGCATCCCAGAGGAACTTAACCCCCTTTTGTAGGAGACGAGTTATGGAGATACCACTGTAGAAAAGTGGGGTATAAGTCTCCAATAAAAATTTGCGAAGCCCAAAAACTGTTGCCCTTCCTTGATGGATTTTGTGGCTACCCAATCCAGGATGGCCTGTACCTTGGACTTATCCATGGAAATTCCATCGGGAGTGATCACATACCCCAGGAATTCTACAGTTGTAGCATGAAAAACAAATTTTTCCAGCTTGGCAAAGAGATGATGCTCACAAAGCCATTGTAAAACTGCTCTCACATGCCCTATATGTTCCTCAGTGGAAGACAATAAATCACAATGTCGTCTATATATACCACTACACAGATATCCAGAAACTCCTGCAGCACGTCATTGATGAAAAATGGAAATGCTGCAGGAGCGTTACACAACCCGAAGGGCATCACTGTGTACTCGAAGAGTCTGAATTTAGTTTGGAACGCTGTCTTCCACTCATCCCCCTTCGTCACTTGGATCAAGTGGTAGGCGCCCCAGAGGTCGAGTTTAATATAAATGGTTGACTGACGTACTTGATCTAAAAGTACCAAGATCACTGCGCGATAATCTATACAGGAGTGCAGCTCGTGATTCTTCTTAGGCACGTAGAACAAAGACGATGATACTGGTGACATTGAATGACGAATGAAAGCCTTGGCCAATAGATCATCGAGGTAGTCTCGCAGGTATCGATTCTCAGGCTCAGAAAGAGCATACACCCTACTGCATTGTAGCGTTGCCCCTGGAATCAAGTCTATACGACAATCGTATGACCTATGTGGCGGCAGCTGGGTGGCCTTCTGTTCACTAAAGACATCATGGAAGTCTTTATGCGGTGCAGGAATGGCCAGTATGTCGTCCGGCTTGATAGCCGTACTATGTGTGGACCCACAATGCAAGGGTGTCACTAGAAATAGTTTGTCTTGGTAACAGGAGTGCCATCAATGTTTAGAGTATAATGTCACTTTCCTTGCTGCTGAGTCAATTTTGGGATTGTGTAGCTGAAGCCATGGTATCCCCAAAATGGCTCCAAATACTGGGGTATCTATGAGGTCAAACTGAATGTGTTCTGTATGGTTGTTTGCACAAAAAATGGACAAGGGTGTTGTTAGATAAAGGATAAGTCCTGAGGACAATTCTGAGCCATCCATGGCTCTGACTGGTTCAGGGACGTCTTTTCTGACAGTCGTAATATTTAGGGTTTTAGCCAAACCGAAGTCTCAAAAGTTTCCAGTAGCCCCAGAGTAAAGCAATATGGGAATGACCTTACGAACCTGAGGGGACAATACTAACGTCATAATAAGAGTTAGGTGTTGAGGTACTGGACTGGTGGTATTAGCCAGAAGATGTGAGACCATATTGAAAGAAGTGCTTGATAAAATGGCCTCAGAAATTATTGAGCCAGTTAGTTTTCTGCCTGGCCAGGAAGAGAGAATTCAGGCCCTGTTACCGGTCTGGTGGCTTTCTTTGGAGCAGTAGGCTTGTTAGGACATTCCTGAGCAAAATGCACGCCTTACTGCAGTATAAACACAGTTTCAATTTTTTCCTACGTTATTTTTCTTCTTTAGATAGTGTGTCCCGCACACTGCCAATTTGTATGGTCTCAGGAGTATCATGAGTGGAAATGGTGGACTCCTTTTTCTCAGTTTTGAGCACCACTAAGCGTGTGTCACCCCGGAATTTTTCTCCCTTACTTTTACTCAAGCGGTGATCCAATCGTACCACCAGGTCAATGAACTTGGATCACTCCATAGGAGGTTCCACAATTTGGGCTAGAACATCCTGGAGATCGTCCCGAAGGCCATGATAGAAGAGGGAGGTCCTCTTCTCCTCGGGCCACTGAGTCTCTGCCACCAACCGATTGAAAGAGGTGATATAGGACAGTGGATCCTTGTTTCCCTGGGGCAAATTCAGCAACTCATTGTCACTAGCTTGCATGAAGAGGTGTTTAGCAAACAATTTCCGGAAGGCTTCCTTGAACTGGTTGAAATCACACAGTATAGGGTCATTGCGCTCCACCAGCGGAATAGACCAATTAGTTGCATTGCCTCCCAAATAAGAGATAATAAAAGCTACCTTTGCAGCATTGTTGGGGAATGCAGCTGCCCGACACAAAAACTGTATATGGCACTGGTTAAGAAAAATGCTGAACTTGGCACTATCTCCCAAAAAACTTTCTGAAGGAGCTAAGGGCACAGGGGTTGGTGTCATGACCATTACCTGCATGGGTTGTGTAGTGAAAGTAGTTGGGCCTGAATCGGGTCTAGGAACATGATTAGATGGGTCAAACCGAGGGGCCTGTAGTACTGGAGACCTTTGTTTTAGTATGACTCCTCCCCAGGGGTGTCTTGTGGTTTATACCACTGTAGTTCAGTGTGCAACTCCAGGTTCTCTTGCTTTAAGGAAAGAACTTCCTTCTGTAATCCCGCTATGGCCCCAGTTAAATCTAATAAAGATGGAGCATCCTGATCGCTGGTAAAGCCTGTGCTAAACAACTACCCATTGAGGAATCCATCGCCCAGGCAGCCCTGTATGTTGTGCCTTGGCTTTGTGTCCAGACGGGGCGACTCACCTGAAAAGCAGGAAGTCTGCAGGGGCGATTGTATGCCCCGACCTCCTGGAACACCTCTTGGCACTTCCTGGTGGACACAGAAACCCCAGCAGGTGTCCCAAAAGGAAAGGTGGAGTGGAAGAGAAAGCGACAAAACACTGCCACATCTTTCCAGTCCAGCCAGGCACCCTGTATCTTCGAGGGGGGGGAGGTCGTTGTTGACAGAGTGATAGTACAGTTAGTGCACTCAACTTTTTTGAAACTGAATCTCTCTTTCTGATATGGGCACGGGAGCGGTAAAAGAACACCGGGATGCTCCAGCACTTTTCTTGGATAATGATAACTGTTGGCACAATTACTAACACTGCATTACCAAACCCTAAACGGAGTACCATAACAATAAGTACTGCGACACTAGGGCTGGCTTCACAGAGATTCACTGTTGCACACTAAAATTAGAACTGTGGGTGCACTTATCATGCACAAGAAAGACAAACAAGGGCATTAATTATATCACGTATACATTTCCTGCATGCGTAGGGTTAAACGAAAAGGAACAAAAACAATCCAAGAAATACAAATGTCCGCTCTGGGTTTAAACAGTTAGGGTGGCACAGTTTGGTTTGGTTTCACTGTGTGTGTGAAAAACCCTTCAAAAGCAAATTCCTCAAACCTGAAACACAGGCATGAATGACTCAACTTAAATCCAAGAGTTATGCTATTAGAGAAAGAAAAGTCACGTAAATGCTATTTTAAAACTGTCACTTTTTGCAGTACTTGAGCTCAAGCAGCTTTCCTGAAGCACATTTAGGCAAGTTACTACAATAATAATGTAGAATGTTCAGAGATGCATTTGTCTCTTCAAGATAAGATAATGCCAAAATACGAGGTCTGAAATACACCAGCTGTTCGAGGCAAGCACAGCGCTCAAAGAACAAACTCCCTGGAGAATACTAGTCACTTAGCTGCAGTCTTTTCCGGAGTGCTGGAGGAATGCCTGGTGTCAGCTGGTGCAGGAACGAAGAAAAGAATTGCCTCAAAAGTCCTGAATACGAGGATGACAGCAGGGGCTGGACTGCCAAATCAGATGCTGAGAGCAGGAAGCAAAACAAAGCCAAGCAGGGAGGCGTGCTTCACTCTGCTATTTATAGCCAATCAGGAAAGCAATTGAGTTTCCACATGTGGATGAGTCACCACACCCAATTAGAAGCACATGTCTACACCTGCTCACATTGGCAAACAAGTATTGATAAAACCAATTGTGTAACACAGCACCTTATGTTTACTTAGAAACATGAAGATTTAACCAAGAACAGAGATATGATTTAACCCTAATCCCTGGGGATGCTGACAGATAACGCAGGAGGCACCTTGGGGATTCCTGACAATGATGGCCCACACCAGTATGCGGGCCATCAGGAGGGTCAGGCTCCGGGATACATCCCACCCACATTGGGAGGGCAGCCTCAGTTGGCCCTCCGTGATCTTCCGGGCCCAGCGTCTCAGGTCCTCCCACCTCCTGCGACAGTGGGTGCTCCGCCGGCTATGGATCCCAGAGTCCTCACCTTCTGGGCGATGGCTCTCCAAATCCCTGTCTTCTGATGGGTGTTGACCTGTATGGATGCAATAGACATGTGAAGAAGTTACAATTCCATTTAATAAACAACCTGGTTGTGTCACATACATTTCAGAAACACCAACCACAAAAATATTGTAACTGTCAACACACCACAAGTCTCAAGCATATATGCTGATACGTACAGGGACATCCATGCACACTTTTGGAGTCATCTGCAGAGTAACCCACTGCCTTGCACATGGCCTATACTGAATAAGCAATGCCACTGAAAGCAGGTAGCCCAGGCTCAAGAAACATGTACTGGGATGTGAGCCTCAATGACACACAACACACCATTGTAACCTTCGGAAGGGTAAAATACTTGAGTCTGACTGGAAGACACATTTACATCCAGCCATATTGAGTCTATGCACACAGTCCCTACAGATAGCTACCATAGTACAGACTACACCCTCAGACTCAAGTGACAATGAAAAGGCTGGCATGGGTGGCACGGGAAGTCTCCTCCCTGTGCATGTGTCAACATGTGGCCTACCCAGTGTAATCTCATATCACTTCAGAGTGGGTTTGTTTGGTGTGTCCCTATTGTGATCAATTGTTGGTTTGCGGCTAGATAAATGTGACCTTGAATTTTAAAGAACAGTGAGGCTCAAGCGATCAACTGGTAGAACTAATTGATATTCAATTATATGTGTTTGGTATGTACTTGTGGCACATAACTAAGGGTGGGCGGAGCGCATGGAGTTGCGCCACACGGAACTCAGTGAGGTTTCAAAAATACTCAGTTGCATCATGTGGAGTTCCAGGAACGGGTAGAGTTTTCTGTAGCACCTGTTTGCATTGCGTTTGACATCAAACACAACACGACACATGTATTTGTGTTGAAAATTGCACCCAAAAAGTAAAACGCGGTTCTCAAGGGAGCAGCCATCTTATTTTTTAATCTGCTTATGGTGCTGTGCCTTTTTTTCCATCCCTTTTTAATCCATTTGATCCTTCACCCCCCTAAACTATCTGCCCCCCATTTTTATTTATTTTCTAAGCCTCTCTTATATTGAATCTATATGTTTACCTTTTTAAAAAAAGGTTTTGCTGTTTTTTCTGACTTTTTGTCTTTTTATTTAATTTCCTATTTCTTTCTTCCTTCATTCTCTTATCTCTTCACTCCACCCCACCCAGCACCATGGGTGCAGCCTCACCCCATTTCAGTAAAGGAGGAGACGGCAGCACTAGTTTTGTTTGTGCAGCACCTCCTCCCCTCCATGCTGACAGCAGGTATCAGGCCTAATTCCGGTTACCCCCTGCAGGAGTGCTGATTGCTGTGAGGGAGTGTGTACCGGCTGTTTCGTCAGCACACGGGGAGCCAGCGCACCGAGCACCAGCTGATGCACCATTGGGCGGACATCAAGGACCGTGAACAAGACCTGCTTGACCTGATGGGAGTCAAGATGCCGGGATTGGTGAGTAATTGTAAACTTTTTTTTATTTATTGTTTTGTGTCTGTTGTTCTGCAATGCAAATCACTGCGTTGATGCACCCTGCGACAGGGAGGCGTGCCATGGTTGGAAAACTCCTCTTGCAATTGTTTTTTGTTGCAGGAAGGTGTTCCTTCCTGGACAAAAACAATCATTCCCCCAATGCAGGCACCCTTGCAGCATGGTGTGGGGTGTCTGCATTGACTCTTGGCAGCCCTTGGTGCGCCAAAACAGGGGAAAAGGAGGACAGGAATGCGCCATATCTATTGTAGATACAACACGTTCCTGCCCTCTCCTTTTGACGCAGTGAAGCACTGCAAGAAGGCTTGCAGTGCTGTCCTGCATCAAGGCCCGTATTTATTCTTTTTTTAGCACCGCATTTGCGCCGCTTTTTTATGCAAAATGGTGCAAACCTACAAAATACAATGGCATTTTGCAAGTTTGCGCCGTTTTTGCGTCAAAAAACGACGCAAATGCGGCGCAAAAAAAGTATAAATACAGGCCCAAATGTTTGTAAATAATATTATGGCTGCTAGTTTAGGAAATTTGTAGAAGGGCTTAGGTGTAGGAATTAGGAAAGTCAAACTAATAAATAGGTCAACTTGAGTTGAGTCCATCATACTAGGAAATCTGATATAGAAAAGTACAACATTTCTGTATGTGCCCCCACTTGTCAAAAAATATTTTTTGGAGGTTAACTGTGCCACTAATCTTTTATTTGTATCTTCTTTATTTCTTACCTCAGCACCCAAGGGGAAGAAGAAGGCAACAGCATTCATGGGTCTAGAAGGAGAGGCTGCCAGTACTTCAATTGCCACCACCCGTGTGGATGCTGGCAGATCAGCTTGCCCCACTAAGCCTTTCTTTATATTATTTTTATTTCCCTACTTTTATTTTTATTTTTCACCTCTCTTCCTTTAAATTCATTTTTCTTTTAGTTTTACTGTGCGTGTCTACTTTGTTGTACTTATTTTTGTTCTATGCAAGCTTTGTTAAATTCTTGTTCTCTCTGCATTTATCTATTTATTTACATGTTTCTTCTGTACCTGACTTCCTCCTGTCTGCAGTCTGTATTAACTTTCTTCTGCTTTGTTACTATTTACTAAGCTTAGCTTTCTCTTCTCCTGTTTATATATTGCGGATTGCTACTTAATACAAAGAGGACAGATTTTTAGGACAGGTACCCTACCGAAAAGATTGCATGCCCAGGTCAGTTTTTATACAATATGCCCCATTTGCAGGAATAACAAACAAACTCCAAACAAAACTTCAAAGAATCCAGAAAGCATCTGCACGCCTCATTCTAAACATTCCACGCTGCGACCACATCTCACCCCATCTCAGAGACCTACAATGGCTACCAGTATCAAAGAGGATCACCTTCAAAATCCTCATCCACGCACACAAGGCCCTCCACAACACAGGTCCCACCTACCTCAATGACAGACTCACCTTTCACACCCCCACCGCAACCTTCGCTCCGCCAACCACGCCCTTGCCTCTGTTCCTCGCATCCGCCATACGACCACCGGAGGAAGATCATTCTCCCACCTTGCCGCAAAGACCTGGAACTCCCTACCACTCCACCTCTGCCTAGCCCCCCCGCGCCTTGAGACCTACCGGGTGAGTAGTGCGCTTTACAAATCCCTGATTGATTGATTGATTGATACATATGTTCGTGAAGGTTTTCTTTGCCTTGCTCATGCCCATTGCATTTGCCAACCAAGACCTCCTCATAGGTTCTCCTGGATTGACCAAAGTATTCCACCCATTTATTGCACTTCAGTGACTTAGCTGAGCTCTGCCCCTCCATTCCAAAACGTTTGCGTAAAACAAAATTCCTATAGTGAATGACAGAAGAAGATAGACCTGTAATGATCTATTGTGGCTGTATTTATTTTTTTGGAACTAGATTGTGTAATGGTTTTTCCCGCCGCACTGATCACCAGGGCTGGGGCCAACGGCAGCACCAGCGCGCCGCAGCATCTGGCGGTTGAAGGAGGAGAACCGGCGGCAGCTGGGGCAGGCGGTGTTAAGTCATATTGCTCTTTTTCATTGACAATTACTAATATACTCACTGCAAGGGTGTTGCTTGTGAAGCACCTGGTTGAGCAGCTGCAGTGAGGGTTGAGTTCTCAATTTTAATGTCCTCTTCTCTCTGCAAATCAGCGGACAGAAGCTCATTATAATATTGCACAGAGGCTAAAAATAATGGCTTGATGGAAAACCAAAGGATGGATGGCTAAAAGAAAGAATGGGTGAAATGGTATATGAGTGAAAGGACGTGTGGCTGAAAGCAAAAGAAAGATGCATAGGTGAATGATAGGAGATACAAGGGTGGGTGAAGATAGATGAAAGGGGTAAAAGGGGAGAAAGGATGCCCAGTGAGTGAAAGAAGGGTGAATGAGTATGCTTGGGTGAGGAACGGGTGGATGGGTTGATAATGAACAATACATGGATAAGTGCCAGACGGATAGGTGAAAGCAAGGTGTTTGAAAGGGTGGATACTGGATAGGTGAGTCTATGGATGGACAAGTGGAAAAATATGAATGGCTGGATTGGAATAGTGGAAGACTGGATAAGAAAGTGTAAGTTTAAATCAAAGGGTGAATGGATTAGATGAATAAAAGACAAGTGTTTAATTGCTTGGATCAAGAAGAAATAAGGGAGCCGTTGTGGAGAGGGATGTGTCTGCTGTTCACCTAATTCACTTGCTTGGTTTGCATGGTTATCAAAGTTATGTTTAAGTGGGGGTATTTTAATTTTTTGTCCTCTCCCTTAACTCCCTGTAGCTGAATCAAGGCAGATGTATCCTCCCACCCATCATGGTCATACCTCCCTCCCCATTAGTCACCAATGCTACCATGAGTATGTAACGGCAGTGTGGCAGTGTACAATAGTGCTTTATATGCAAAGTTCTGTCCCAGGCCACCCCAAAAAAATGTAAAATTCCTTTTGGCATCTGCCACATTTATGTATGAGTTAATAATATGTCATGGCTTCCATATTGGATTCATACCAGTTCAAGTTTTACCCTTTTGACATTCAGACGTCAACTCAACTACAGTGCTGCATGTATGGATACAGAAAATGGCCCTGTAACTAGTCATAAATAATCTCCCACATCAAATTCCAATGGCTCTAAAGGACTAGCAATTTACTGCTGTTGTGCCACTGTTATTTTGTTTATAAATTGTTTGAACAGAGCACGGTTTACAATTTGTTATTTTCCTTTTTCTTTCCTGCTATAGCTACTCCTGGTGGACATCATCACCCAGCTTGCCAGGAGATAGCAGCACTGCTCCGGCAGCAGAGGCTGGAGGGCATCAGGAATGAATATGGGCAGCTGGTACAACCAGGAGGAAGAGAAGGAGAACGAGGCAGTACTTATGGCCGCCAGCCCTAGATCCTCCTTCTAGCTGCCAATGCCTCCAGCCTCTCAGCAGCACTGGCAACACCAGCTGGCAGCTAACCCATCCCAGTTGCACCACTGCTGCCCCCCTCCTCACGCCAGGCTCAGGATTGCTATGCCGCGTCTTATAACACCTTGCATGACTGAGGCGGTCCTCAATAATATACAGACCCTACTCTAATGAACTTGGATGCACCCTCTTCAGATCCTTTTTTACCTTTTTTGTTTTGGTGGTAGGGACACTTGTTGTGGGTGGGGAGAGTGGGGAGGGATTTGGGAGGGGGCTTACTTTGACTTTTTGTTGAACTTTTTCGGGACATGGCTATTTGTTCAGGGAGAGGGGTGGGCCTGTTGTAGGGGGAAAGGGTGGGTGTTGTTCAATTTGTCAAAATTAAAGGGGATCATTTATTTTACTTTATTTATGCCTCAATCCAAAGTTTATTATGGTGTTTTAGTTTGCATCAAAGTCTTTAAGTGTAGCCTGCTTTTTAAATCTGCTAAAAAAGGTGTAAATCATTTAATTATACGGTTACCATTCTTCTATTGCCCTCTGCAACTGAACTATATTGATAACTTGTGAATCATTGGCATTGCCTATTTTGCCTATAAAACCTAGATACACATAGATAGGTAAGACAGCATCTTCTTTAGTAGGAGTTAAATTACAAACTAAACAAGTTAACTACTTCAATCCATAGTAGTTTTTTTACCTGAAATAATGAAGTCAGAGAGTCGTCTTCTTCTTAATGCAGGGTTTTTCCCAAGATGGCAACATGATACGTAAGGGGGTGATAGGCAGTAGTAGTAGCAGGCTAGCATGCTAACTGGAAAGACAGAACTTTACAAAAGGTGCCACTCAAAATACAGGATTAATCAAAGGGTTATGCATCACTGTCAACTCGATTGAAAGAAAAGTAAAACAGAGTTAGTGGGCTATAATATCATAACTTTAGGAAGACTGAGACTAGACTACCACAATTACAGTATTTGACACACAGCAAAGAGGAGTCAGACCTGATATGATAATAAAATCTAACAAGATCAATTTCTTCTGAGCAATGGTGGGGAGCTATAAAAACTAAATGTAGGAAATTAAGGGGCAGATGTAGGTAGCTAAATAATAGCAAGTCGGAAATGGCAAGTCGTTGCGACTCGCAATTTCTGACTCGCAAACAGGTATCCAACAAGAAAAAGCGACTTCATTTTGCGACTCGCAAATGAAGTCGCACCGCAGATTGCGAGTCCACTGTTAGCGAGGTCGCTTTTTGCGACCTCGCTAAAAATGAACACGCAAATTGCGAGTGGGTGTCGCAAATTGCGACTGTGCCGCAAATAGCATGCAGGTGCAGCAGAACAGTCTGGAAAACACTTCCTGGCTCTTGCTGATGACATCACAGCCAGGAAGTTTACAAATACACCTGGGAGGAGGGAGGACCACACCCTTTTCCAACTGCTGAGCAACCACCAGGAGGAACAGCAGCAAGAATGGAGGACTCTGGCAGGAAGAGAAAACTTAAGTTTTCAGAGAAGGAACTGGAGGTGCTGACTGATGAATGCTGCCAGCACCATGACCAGCTATTTGGAAGGGCTGCCCTGAGTGTGCCAGAGACCGACAAAAGGAGGATTTGGAGTGACATCCAGGAGAAGGTCAACGCCATAGGGGTGAGCCACAGGAGCATTGAAGAGCTCAAAAAGAGATGGTACGACCTGCGCTCCAGGAGCAAGGAGAGGGTGGCAGAGCGCCTCCGGGAGATGAGGGGCACAAGAGGAGGCTCATCCACCGTCCCACCACCCACACCCATGGAGGAACGTGTGGAACAGACCCTTGAGCCAGAGGCAGTGGCTGGAATGGGAGAGCTGGACACGTCAGCGCCAGGAACATCAACAAGTAAGTACTGTGAAACATGCATGTACACCCATATCTGCCATACCCCCACCCACCCAGTACACAGCAGCATGCACAACCAAAATAGCTCCATTCCAGACTAGCAACCGCCAGAATGGTGCATTATGGGCAATGTAGTTCAGTAGTCAGCTGATAGGCAACAGTTTATTAGGAAGCATACAACAGATGTTAGATACTGACAGTGTGCTTCCTATGTCCCACAGGTCTCCCACAAGACATACCCACCAGCCAGTCCGTCCAGGGTGCAGAGGGCAGCCAACAGGCAGCACCGGAGTCAGGAGCAGCCACTACAGGGCCCAGCACCACTCACCCACAGTCCCCTCCAGCTGCACCGATGGACATTGGGGAGATCCTCCCAGCACCCGGTCCCAGCCACAGTGCCATCCAACAGGACCCTGATGCTCCACCGCGTCGCAGACGCCGAGTCCATGTCCCTCCAGTGTCCCAGGAGGATGTAGGGGACTCTTCCATGTCCGCCGCCGAGGCAGCTCTCATCAGTGGTCAGCGCCTGCAAACAAGGCAGATGAGAGTTATTTCAGGGGCCATGCAGCGAATGGAACGGAATTTCACCACAGGGCTGGCACAGGTGCACACAGACTTCCAAAGCCTGAACACTCATGTTGGTGACCTTGCACTCTCCATCCATCAACTAGTAACTGAACTTGTGTCAGAGAGAGAGAGTGCAAGGCACCGTGAGCGGCAACTCATACACCGTTTGGACCGCATGGCTGCCTCAACCGTCCGCCTGGCAGTCAATACAACAGGGCTGTCACGCCGTACAGTCAGTTTACAGGTAGACTTGGGCCACTTTGCAGGGGATGTGGCTCGAGGACTGGGTAGGATTAGCCACGCTGTGGACATGATGGAGGCAAGACAGGTAGCCAGGGGCACGGCAGACACACCTCAAGATAGTGAGGAGGGCTCCACCGTCAGTAGTGCATCTGCCACGGACACAAGAGTATTGAGGAGGGGCAGTGCACGTCAGGGATCTGCTGACACTCCAAGCACTAGCCATGCTGGGTGTCCCAGGCGGAGGAGTTGAGCTATGCACTTGCGGACAATTGAGGCACATGAGGTGAATGTGTCCTCATTGCATGTGGACATTTACAGCCCCTTCCCAAAAGTTCACTCCGTAATTACTTAGGTTCACTTAATAAAAGTTCTTGTTTGTTCCACTTCACAACTGGGCTCTTTGTGTGTGACAGTAGTGTGTGTGGTGACAGGTAGCACATACCTTCCAAAGTATTGGTTTGCAATGTGGTCCCGTCTCTGTCTGCCTTGATTTGCAATGCTTCTATCCCCATGATGGCGATGTGGTAGCTCTTGCTCGTCATCCTCCGAATCTGGGTCTTCTGGGGTGAGATGTAGCCCACGTCTGGTGGCAATGTTGTGCAGTATAGCGCATGCGCCAACGATCTTGAATGCTGTAATTGGGGCATACTGGAGCGCACCTCCACTTCTGTGGAGGCATCGGAATCTTGCCTCCAACAGTCCAAAGGTCCTCTTTATAACATTTCGGGTCCTCCTATGTGCACTGTTGTATCGCCTCTCAGTCTCATTGCTGGGTGTTAGGTACGGGGTAAGTATCCATGGTCTTAGAGCATATGCACTGTCACCTGTTTGACAAAAATAAGCAATGTTAGCAGGGCATGAATGGTTTCCACAGTGACCTGTCTGTAAGTCTTCAGGGTGTCTGCAGCAATACCTAATAGATATCCGTCTCCAAACTCCCCACGTTCTAGGCGTTGGTGTATCCCACTGTGCCTGAAAATGTAGGAGTCATGTGTACTCCCAGGAAATTTGGCTACCATGTCAGTGATGACATAATGGGCGTCACATACCACCTGGATGTTCAGTGAGTGGGTACACTTACGGTTGCGGAACAGATATTCCAGATTTGCAGGAGGGCAGATTTGTATATATGTCCCGTCTACACGCCCTATTACATGAGGGAAGTTGGCAATCCTGTAGAATTCCAACTTGGTGCTGTTGATTTCTGCCTCATTCCTGGGTAGGTATATGTATCTGGACATGTGTGTGAGTATGGCATCTAAGAAACATCTGAAAAACCGGGAGAGTGCACTTTGGGATACGCCACCTGCCACAGCAATGACCCCCTGATAGCTACCCGAGGCCAAGAGGTGCAGTGAGCATAGCACTTGCACATGTGTGGGGATGGCGCTGCCGCGCACAGTCTGGCATGAAGCTGCGGATTGAGTAGATCTATTAATTCTAATATTGCTGCACTGCTGAGTCTGTATTTATCATATATCTCCTCCATCTTGAGTAACCCAGGTGCCATCTGGGTCTCCTTTTATACTTTGGTTCTGGTTACCATCTGCTCTGACTTAGTGGTAAATTGGGTGTGCCAAATGGGCTTTTTGCGACTAGTCGCAATTTGCGAGTGGCTTTTTCATATGGTTTGCGACTCGCAAATTGCGACTTCCTATTTGCGGGTCGCACTATGGGGTCGCATATTTTGTGAGTCGGTAATGGCTTGCGTCGCTATTTGCGATTCGGAAATGGGGTTTTTGCATCCCATTTCCGATTTTGCGGGGTCGCAAATAGCGATTCGGGGCATTTGCGACTCGCAAAATTTTGCTACATCTGGCCCTAAATCCTGGAGTCAGGAGAAGTGGGCTCAGACTTGAGCGGTTGGACCAGGTTAAGCATTTATTGAACACACACACAAGACCTGAATGATGATGATTTGATTGGGCAGGTGTGGAATATTGCTCAGGTAGAAGAAGGCAGAAGGTCATGCAATGAGTTGGTGTCGCTTTCACCACACCCTCCACAGCAAGTGTGTGATTCATTTATGGTGTAAAATTAAGTCACACCTTAATGAACCACACAGCCTGGGGCAAGAGGGTTAGGGGCCTGATGAATGGATAGAAAAGGGAATTTGGGAAAAGGTGTGACAAAGACAAACCTTACTCAAAAGAAACAGCAGCAATATTCTTTGGTGCTCTGAGCAGCACACCATCATCAATCTGTTGTGAAAGTAAAATGAAACAAAGGGATAAGTATGACACAGTTCAGTTTAAGGCATGCAACAAACTGTCCTTCTGCCTTTAGAGAGGCATCAGATAGTATATCGTAAGTGGTACGTCTTCTATTTTTGAAAAATAGAAATTATGGAAGATTAAAGATAACCCGCGCAGTTCTAAATATTGTGATTGTTAAAAATAAAATGATACTGTTTTGCCAAATTCGGCGATGCATCTCTCCATTCTTGGAATGCTGGTCACTCCTGGATGCCTCTCTAAAGTCTAAACCTGACCGGTAGGTAAGCTGGACTGTTGAGTTTTCTGCAACTTTTGTTCATGCAGCAGAGGACAAGAAGAAGGCCTGCGTATTGAGAAAAAACAGTAGATGTGTTATGGAATAAAGGAGAAGGACAAAAGGAAGCAAGGTAAGCTTCATGAGGAGTCAGGAGTGTACCAAGAAGACTCAGAGGCAGAGCAAGAACATAAGGAGTTTCACGTTTGAGTCAGCAATGCAGCAAACACATACCCTTCAGCAACATTTCCAAATCAACGCACCTCTCTCCAGTTCACAGAGCTCAGAGAGTGAGTACTAGACATCAGAGCCTTCGCCATCATCATGGTTTCTCTCTGAAGTGGATAACTTTCTCTTTCTAGCTGTTGAGGTAGTCCAGCCCTTCGTCCTTGCATCCTTCTCATCTTGATTCTGAGTAACTCCAGCCCAGTCCCAAATCAAGCAATGTAAACCTGTGAAGTGCACTGCTGTTGAAATGAAGATTAGAACAAATAGAGAAACAGAACTGGAGTATTTTTTGTAGATTTGTGTTTGGTAACTTAAATGGCTGGCCTGGAACCAGAAAAAGCTAAAGAGTGGACCCTGCAGGTAAATTTCACTAAGTTTGAAAGGACAATCACTTTCAGGAACAAATTATCACCCATCAGCCCCCAAACATCACAAATCCTCGGAAACAAGTTTGCAAATTTCTTGAACTCTCTTCCTCAATGTCAGCCACCACATAAATTAGTCATCACTCACAAATTCACAAATACTCAATGTATCACCACTCATTGGTGCAAAAAGAGTTACTTTGGTACTAACAGTAGTTACCTCTTCCAATCCAAGCACGGTCATTGAACAAAATACCTCCTCTTTGATGGCAACTCAACGCATTGTTGACATTGGCACTGACAGTAGCTTGTTTTTTGATCTTCTAGGGCGGCCCTGCTTGGTGATGTAAAAAAAAATAGGATAGGCAATGGCATGTGAGGGAGGCAGGCATCGTCGCCAATCTCCTGAAGGGTATGTGGGAGCTTCTTCACTGCACGTGTCCAACTCCAATCCTGGTTTGTAATATGTGACTGTAAAATGGTGGGGCAGCATAAATCAGACACAAACATAATGTTCCACTTCTTTTTTTTGCAAAGAGAGACAAAAATAAATTCAATGAGAAAAATAATTACAAAGTTCTATGGTGGCTCTAGCATACTCAGTCCGGGAAGTCAAGTTTGTCCTCAAACTCTAGTGGTTCACCCAGATGTTGGTCTGCTAACATACTTGATTCTGACCAATCATCCGTTTCCTCCTCCTGTGGTGTTTCGGGAACGGTGTAATCAGGTGGTATAAAATGTTGTCTCATTTTAACCATGGGTAATCTCTCCACATTTTGAGGCTTGAGACTGGCCCTTCTCACTGTAACAACTGCATCAGCTGCACTGAACACACATTCTGCAGACATGCAGGCTATAGGACAAGCCAGACACTTTATTGCCAGCCTGCTGAGCTCTGGCCATTGGCACATCTTCCCATGCCAATACACCAATGGGTTTTGAGCCACATACACCTCCTTCGGGTCATCCAGGTACTCCTGGAACATCCTCTGAATGGTCATTGGTGCTGCCACCTGCTCGACTGCTTTTTCCTTCACCTCTGCACTGGACTTATGACCTTCCACTTGAAACTAAGCCAATGCAGAGGCTGAGTATGATTCTTCTGTTGCTGTTGTCACTGGTTTTCTTGTAGGTGGGGTTGGGGTATGTTAGACAAGACTGCCCTCTCTGGAATTTGAAGGAGACACCCCAGAACTGCAGAGTGGAACTGAGAGTTCCAGCCGTTCTTCTTCCAGTTCTCCTGTTTGCTCAACAATCCACCTCTTGTATTGTGCAACATCCCCTTTAAAAAAAAGAAAGATAGTGGATAGACTTTTTTGTAGTGTATTTCAAGTAGTCTGGCTCAGATTTACTCTTTGGACAAGATTATGGCATTTTTCAGCCTTGCATTACAAGTCAAGCAATAGCTTAGGCTAGCAACCAAGGCATGCACTTCTGGGTTTTCATTTGCACCCCCGCATATGAACCTTTCAGACACCTTCTTTAGCTGCTCCTGTATCAGATGCAATAAATGGATAGCTTGGCCCATTGTACTATCCTCCTTGCTAACTTCCCGCATGAAAACCTCAAAAGGGAGCAGCATCTGTGTGAGGCATTTGACTAGGCCCCATTTGTCAACATCCATGGTCATAGGTGTCCCAATTGCATCAGCTCATCTTTCAATGAGATAGTCACTGATCTGTTTGTATTGTTCAAACAGACATTGCAACGTATAATAGGTTGAGTTTCAACGTGTTGGAACCTCCTGTATCAGGACTTTAACTGGTACTCTCTTATGACGCTGAATAATCCACGACAGTTTCTGGGCTTTAAAGGAATGGCTGAAATGAGTTCAGATGCACCTGCAGGTGGTCAGTATCATGCTGACTATGTCTTCTTTTTTTAGAAAGTCTTGCACAACCAGGTTGATGCATTGCACCAAACACAGAACCCTGAAATAACCACCGTCTGCTATGTCCTTGACTATGTTACTGCCATTGTCCATGGCAACAAATCCAACTCGAAGACCTCTGGGTCGTAGCCATTCAGACACCTTTCTATTAAATTCTGCCAAGATGTTTGCAGCTGTGTGTGACTACGCCATGGATAACATGACTACTATTGCATGTCGCTGAACACTCTTAAAACATTTTTCAGGGCTAAGACCAGTAGATACCTTTTGTTTTATCTCCAGAAAAGAGATCCAGTGTGCAGTGATGCACATGTAATAAGTCGCCTAACAACCGGTCCACAGGTCTGTTGTCAGGTGGATAATGTGGACAACACTTTGCTGCAAAGCTTGGCCAACTAATTGCAGCACATTGTGATGCAGTGCTGGAACACCACCTCTGGCAAAATAGGTCTAGTTTGGCACCTTCCATTTTGGGCAGAGGGCTGCCACAAACTCTAAGAATCCCACTCCATCCACAAACGAAAAAGGGAGGAGGTCCAGTGCTAACATTTTTGACAGCTTGCCATTGTGCAAATGTGCCAATGGGTGGTTGCTGTCGTAACTAAACATGCAAACAATTGTAGCCTGAATTTTTTTCTCTTGTGGGGCCACTGACAAGTGCAACTTTTCAGATGTAGGTGGTGGTAGAAGTAGTGCACATTGTGGTGCAGTTACGAATGCTGTAGTGTCTCCATCTGACCCTGAGATTTCCTGTGCCATCGTGAGGTAGCTGAGGCAGGTGATTCTGGCGCACTGCTGGGGACAGGGCTGCTTTGCGTGAGGATGATGTCACCCTCTTCTTCCTCACCTTCCACTGTGATTTGACAAGGTGTAGTTGATATTTCCTGGCTCTTCTCAGCTTAACCACCATGACCACATTGAACCATTTGTTTAAGGGGCTTCTCCCACCAGATTGTATGATGTTTTTTTCATATGGGTTGTCTGGCCTCCAGTACCATAATGTGAACCAGGCTTACCTCGCATGGCAAATTGAACATATGGCAATGTTCTCCTCCTGTTTGCTAATCGTAAAAAGTCCCAAGCTGGGGAGATGTACTTTCTTGTTGGGCCACTGCCAATGCCTGAAAAATAACTGGATATAGGTGGTTGTGGGTGTGTTGATTGCCTCTCTGCTGTGCATACTTGTACTGAGGTAGGGGGTGTTGCAGGTCTCTGCTGGGACATTACACATATAGGAGCTAGGGGTGCTGCCTGTGCCACATCCCTCGGAGCAGGTTGGATAGTAATGTCGGAATCCTCTGTGCCAGCTTCCACAATGACTGTGTCATCATCATCATCCTCTTCGATGATTCTAAGGTTTTCTGGAACCAAGATTCTCACATGACTCAAAAAGTATGAATACCCAGCTCATGCTGTAATGCACATACATGTTGATTTACAGTTACAAACATCATATCCAAAGACATGTAATTGTATGGCTGTTGAGTCTCCTTACCTATATATAAGAATGAAGCAGAATGAGGATCTGTGGCTTATCACACATCACACAACACAATGGTAATGTGACATACATAGAGTACTTGTCACTACTACCAACACTGTGTGCATCCTATGTAAGGAACACAAAATGTGACAACAGGCATCTAATAAATCTCACTGGCACTCAGAGGCACATTGTACCCTATGAGAATGGTGTCAAACAGAGTCAAATATGCCTATGAGGTTCCTACCTGCTCTTCTGGTGAGCCATAGAGCTGACCATACAGGGTAAGGACCTCACCAATGAGCCTCTCTAGCTCCTCAGGAGAGAAGGCAGGGGCCCTTTCACCTGCTTGGCCCGGCATTATGCTCACAGGGGTGGCACACAGCAGCTGAATTGGAGGAACTGTTGATGGCAGCAGTGTCAGGAGTCAAGTGAGTGATTTAGGAAAACACGTCACTGGCATTTGTTGGTGTCATATCACCAGATGCCGAAGCACTGGATTGTAATGACCCTGTGATCAGAAACTGTTGCATTGCCATCTGTCTGCCATCTCCCTGAGTCTTGCATTATATGATGTTGGATTCCTTTTGAGTGATAGGCGATATGGCTCCAGCTTATGACATCATCCACTTTAATAAACATTAACCACTTTAATATTTGCCTATTCTGTTGGAAAATGTATGATAAATCTCATCCTTCCATGGTCTGGAGGTCTGTATCTGTAAATTTGATAATTTACCCAGTAATGATTCAATCATGTATGGTTTGCTATGTTTCAGACATATTGACAGCCTATGTGTTGAACAAGGTAATAACATTTCTTCTTTGACAAGACACTTGCACATATGTGTTTGTGTGGAATGTCTGTAATCCTGAGCTGGACTCTGTGTACATGCTACATACCCTGTTTGCACAAGTACCTTGGATCTTCATTCTATGGTTTACATGGTCTGACATATCTACATAGCTACATTTTAATTTGAAGACAGCAGACAATGAGTTTGTGATTGGTGAATTTATTGCAATGCTACTATATAAAAAAAACTTGTGACAGAAATAAACAGAAATGTAAAGTGAAGGGGTCAGTCATGGTGAATGAAATCAGTAGAGTAGATGCCACGCCACTGGAAGTCCGAAGTCCAGAGTATTCCTCCCATTGGAAATCACATGCCCCTCTGCAGCTTCTTTATTTCCCAGAGTTCAGTCAATACCTGGCCCATCACGCCTTGTGACTCCTGACTGACCCCCCGACTTGGCTGATGATATCCTGGTCATGAGTGGCCCCAGTGGCCTCTATCTGTTGACTCACAGCATCCCTCCCACTGACTCTACCCATACCAGCCTGTGCGCTTAGCACAGAGTGTCCTCTCCAACTGGGTCCCAGGACCTCAGTGTCAGGAGTGTTGGGTTGGAACTCAGGATCTGGGACTGGGTAGCATAAGATGGTGGAAACTGTGCTAGGAACACAGGTTGTGCGACGCATAGTTGCCTGTGATATTGATGCAGCAGGGCTGGAAGGTGTAGTTGTGGGGACAGTGAGACTCACTGCTGCCATCTGACCCGGTTGGCCAGATGTGCCAGGACCGTCCCCCAGGTCCACAAGTCCAGGAGCGTTGTGATCACTGAGGGCTTTATCCTGGGGTTGAGTAGTAGTCTGGTCGGTGGACGAGGTCTGCCCAGGGACTATGCCTGCTCGACCTGTTGAGTAAGAGAGTACATTGTTATTCTTTGAAGTATGCCATCTACCTTGAAAGGCTTTGTGTCATAATAAGTGGAGACATCGGACATTCTTAAGTTGTAGGTCAGCCTATTGTGCCATGTTACCATGGTACTGGAGTACTTGACATGACAAGTGTGAAGCTTGCCTAGACTATTGGTCTCAAGCAGCTCAGTAGAAGTGCTGATCATTTGCAGTTTTAATGAGGGAATGAAAATGACATTTTACCAACAGTGAAGCGAACACATTTGAGAGGCAACATGTGCATGTGATCATTTGGAGGCATAGTTGAGTGTGATACAGGTAAACATACAACTTTGTTGTATCTATATCTGCAGTCATCATGTGTGCAGTGGTGTGTCACTGTGTTTGCTGCTGCTACCAATATGCTGATGCAGCTTAAGGTCTTAGGAATACTTGCTGTAAGGTGTCATCCATGTCCTCAATAGTTTAATTTTGTGATACCATGTCAAGATGGGGGTAGTTAGACAGACATGTCTCTAAGTTGAGCATGATTTGCATTTTTCTTACTCCCAGGTGAGTAAACTTCATTTGAGAGTTCACACCCAGGTGTCTTTGGGAAAGTTAACTCTGGGCTTGTGGTTAGAGTTACAGGAACAGGGCCTCCCGGGAGTTGTAGTGAGGTCACTCCTTCTACTTCACACTGTAGAAAAATGGCATAATCCCAGGTGAGGAAACTTAATTTGAGAGTTCACACATAGGTGTCTTTGGTAAAGTGACCACTGGGCTGGTGGTTGGAATTATAGAACAGGGCCTCCTAGGAGCTGTAGTCAGGTCAATCCCTCTATTTCACACACTAGACAAATGGCATATTCCCAGGTGAGTAAACTTAATTTGAGAGTTCACACAGAGGTGTCTTTGGGAAAGTGAACACTGGGCTGGTGGTTGGAATCAAAGGAACAGGGCTTCCTGTAAGTTGTGGCCAGGTCAATCACTCTACTTCACATGCTAGACAAATGGCATACTCCCAGGTGAGTAAACTTCATTTGAGAGTTCACATGCAGGTGTCTGTAGGAAAGTGAACATTGGGCTGGTGTTTGGGAATTGTAGTTTGGTAGCTGTGATGTTTAATCCAACAGTACACATTGATAGTCTTAAATGTCAGATTCTCTGGGTATTGTATGTTTGAATAGTCAATGAATGACACTGTGGTACAAGCTGAGCTGTGTGCATGCAGGACATTGCAGTTTGGCAACAGTTTTTGTGTTGTAACTTATAATACTCCGCTCTCCTATGTATTCCTTTCAGGCCCTCAGGATGCAGAATGGCCAAGACCTTCTCCTCCCAGGTAAAGAGTTGTAATGGGGCACTGGGAGGGCCACCACCAGTCTTGTTGGCCCCCATGTGTTGCCTGGAGGCCAGGGAATGTACCTTGCCCCTCAGGTCATTCCACCTCTTCCTAATGTCCTTTGTGTGCAAGCATTTACTCTGTCAGCTATCCTTTGCCACATTTCCAATTCCCTACTGAGAGGAGTATGTTGGACATGTGTTCCAAACCATTGTGACTCTACTCTTATGATTTCATCCACCATGACTCTCAACTCATCCTCTGAGAAATGTGGATTTTTAGGGCCTGAAATGACTGAAAATAAAGTTGGTGACAAAGTAAACAAAACAAGTGATATTTGGGACAAAAAATAAAAAAATATTCAAAGTGTGTGAAAGGTGAAAAATGGTCTCTGTTTTGTTGTGCTGCAGTGGCGAGGCAAAGGATCATGGTCTGTGAAAGGGTGTGTTTTATAGTGTGATTTGCAGGTGAGTCCACTGGGTCCATATTTGTCAGTTGTGTTGTTTCTGAATTCATCCAATGTGCACTTGTCTGTTACATTGCTGAATGCGGACTGGGGTGGTTAACCACAATTGACTAACCACCATAAGGGGACTGCCATGTCGAATGTGTGTTTGTAATAGCTCAGTGGTTGGCCGCAGTGCCGATGGCACCAGAGTATAGACCGCCACGATAGCAGACCGCCACACCTCTGGCGGTCTGCACTTTGGCTTGGTGGAGGGGAGATCTACCTGTGTGCATCATCATACGGTGTTTACATGCCTCTCCCAGCATGATAGTATCTCCTCTAAAGGCAGACATGTTGATTAACAGGAGGACGTGGGAAAGATCAGGTGGAATGTATACATTTACCACTAGTAATGACTTAATACTATCTTGCTTCCCATTAAAGCTTGTTTTTACCACTTATATTACTTTTGAGTCCTGAGTGAAATGTTCGTACGTCGAACTGTATTTCCTACTAAATAATAAGGGTATACCTCCTTTTGCATAACCCCTCTTAGAGGGGATTGCAGGGCAGCTTAACACAAAGTGTCCCACAAATGACCAATTATTTGTAAGCCAGGTTACTTGGATGTAAACTACATTGGTCTCCATTGTGTTCAGAAATAGTATTTTGTTCCTATCGGTCAGTAGCTCAGCCATATTCCATGAGACAAGCTTAAGATTATTACTAGGCATAGCTTTTGCAGAATAGTCCAGTGGAACCATTAGAATTAAGTATACCCACTACCCAGCTCCATCTTCCAGCTCTCTCATCTTGGACATGGTCCTGCCTCTCTCTGAGAGCAATAAAACCCACCTGCCCCTTTTTCTCAACGAGACCCGCAAGTTATTTTTCTTCTCAATTGGGGAGGTGTCTGGGAGAGGAGAATCTGGAAGATAGTTGCCCTCAACCAGGATGTTATGCGAGGAGATTTTAGTAACCTTCTCCTCCTGCAGAATGAATACATCAATGCCACGACAGCGCAGCTTGTTGTTATTTAATAATGAAAGGTTAGATACCACTTTGAAATTAAAAGTTACTCTAGCACTGCAATTTACCCTGTGATGGGTCATTTGAACGAATGAAAGATCACTACTTTGAAGTGTAGATCTGGTATATCTGCAAAGCAGCCTAATAAAAATAACATATTCAAATAGATTTCTGGGTCATAGATAGCAATAAATTCCACAGTCAAAGGCACTTTTAGTGGATTTCAAAATATATAATACCCAAGAAGCCCCATCACATTGGAATTATAAACAACTTTATTCCCCACTTTAGACGTAAACATCTTAGCATTGGGGTTCAGGGAGCACCATTGGGAGGGACAAGACTGTTGTGTCCAGAACGTCTTCTCAGGGATTTGGCTGTAATTCAGAGGAAGTCCCTTTTGCGCTGTTAGAGTCGGGCAGAATTTAATTCAAAACGTTTTTTCCTTGGTCACCTTTTACTGATTCTGCAATGTTTCCTCCTGCCTGCAGTCATTTGTTTGTTGTTTTCCTTAAGCTTCTTGCTTTCCTCCTCTAAGGGTCATGGTAATGCTATGGCCTCTTTACTTTGAAATATGGGAAAGAGTGTATTTACTTTGCTCTGACGTACAGGAAGAGAGATTGGGGACAGGATTAGTCCTTCCTTCAGTTTTGGCTCAATAAGACTCTGCAGGGAGTAGATCTGATCATTCTCTGTGGAGCTCTCGCTCTCATTGTTACTTGTCCCTCATTATGTGGACCGGCCTATGTGTCCGAGTCTTTACAACAGGGTTCAGGTGTGGCGTCCACCGATATGGTTTACTTGAGGAGAGACCAAGTTGAGAACCTGAGACCAAGACTCACTCTCAGACTTCCGAGTTATGGCCAGGGGGAAGTGGCTTTTTCCAATACAGTTCTCTTATCTAAAATTAGAAATTTAGTTAGGGAAAGAAGTGAGTCCAGAATATGGACAGATATTCACTGATTTCCCTATCAGAGCAAAATCAAAGGCAAGATTGTTTCTAAACAAAGTAGGGATTCTCACAACTGTACATAGCTCCCTGGGTGGTTAGAAGAGTGTGGGCTCAAGCGCAATTCTGTAGTACTGGACAGTATTAGGTTGGTTATGAAACTCTCACTAGAGGTGCTACTGAAGAGTTGCATCCTGGGTGGGGAACCCAGGGGAGTGCCCACCATGTTTTTCTCTGGCCGTTTGGGAGATGGAAATTTAGGAATTACTCTCTGGTACAGTGGTAAGATGACACTGCACGCAGTTGAAATCCAAGCATTTATTGAGAGTTCAGGTTTCGTAAAACAACCACCACAACAGTACAGTCTGCTTCTATGCTCTCCTTCAACCCCCACTGTTGCCTGGTTACAAGCATTCCCTATGATGCATCAAAGAATCTCTTAGATACATCACAGTTAAAGCTGAACCACAGCAGACAGCTTGTGACTTTGAGCAATGTCTATGTCAGGGATATAAAAATCTTGATTAAAAGATACCATTTATTAGTAGATGAGATCGCCTGGGTCATACACCCTTCCAAGTTATTTGGCACTGAAGTTTTACAGAGCATGAGACAAGGTTCGGCTTCCGCCAGTGATTCTAGATTTGTCTCCAGGTTTGCCTCTACCAAAGCCAACTTATTGGATCCAGCCTCCCTTGTGGTAAAGAAGGTAAAAATTGCATTAAAGCCTTTTAGGGCGTTCACTTGCAGAGGCTTATTTCTCGGGGCGTTGGCTTTAGTTTTTTATAGCCTCTTAAAAAGGCCAGTCTATCAGAGCAACATTTCCTGGCCATCATGGCTAAACCCCCTTCCCTAGGAGAGTTTTCTATTCAGTACTATATGGGTGAAGGGTATCAGATTCTGGGAGAGCAGAAATTAATATCTATTGCACACCGGAAAGTAGTCCACAAGCTGCACCTGGACATTCAGCCAATCTACCCCAACATTATATCACATTCCTTTCCCCTACCTCTTCGTCCTTTGTAAGCTGACACAGGCCTTAACTCCCTCCACCTTTACCTAGGTACTCCAGAGGCCTCCAGTTCCCAGATGCCAGCTATGCAGATGCTGGGGTGGAAAACAATGCCACTCAGAAGACGAAGACACTAACTCTACCTTCAGTGAGGTACACACAAGCACTAGGACAATGTGGCACATGCACCTGGGCAGACACAGTAATATCCATTACTCACACGAGGCTTGCATGGAAGCTTTCTGTGAGAAAGGGCCTCTTTTGACACAACAGCCCCCCCACTTTTTGGCTGGAAAATGATGTGTTTTCAAACTGTAAGTGCCCTGGGCCCCTGCTAAACAGGTTTCCAGGGCCAGATCTCTTCCCCCAAAACTGTACTATGTTTGTCACTTCATCCAACCTTGTAAGTTCCTAGAAAATGGTACCCCAGTACATAGGGCATGGGTACTGAAGAGGGCCCCCCCAGAGCTGCAGCACTATTTGTGCCACTCTGAGAGGTCCTACTGCATGCCTCCTGCAGACTGACATTGCAAGTGCATGACTTAGGTGTACTTAAAAGTTACAAACTCGACATGGTACTCACCGAGAGTGTGATGCCCACTAATACTGCATGCGACATAGGTAACTCACCCCTTTGGCAGGCCTTCCAGCCCTAGGGCAGGGTGCACTATAATGCATGTGAGGGTATATGTGTGCAAGAGCAAATATACCCTTACTGTGTCTTTGCAAAACCTGAAGACATAGTAAGTGTACCGGGAAGTCATAGCAAATACATGTGCTAGACACTGGTCTTTACCGGTTCCTCACCTACATGATGGTCTCTCTGCATTCTGGGTTGTTTGGTATGAAACAACTCATAATAATAAACCCACACTGGTTCCAGTGTTGGAATTATTACAAAATGTATCCGGAGGGCACCTTAGAGGTGTCCCCTCCAAAATCTAACAGCCCTGCCATGCTTGCTGACTGATCTTAGCCAGCCTGCCACCATGAGACAGAAGTCTGGACTCCTGGGGTGAGAGCCTCTGCTCTCAGGTGCCAGAACACAAAGCCTTTCCTGGGCATAGGTGTTACACCTCCTCCCTCAGACAGGCATCCTGCACCAGCGGTCAGCTTCAAAGGCCTTCCCGCCTTTAAAATCTGACCCACTCCTCTGCTGCTAGCAGCAGATGGCTGCCCAATGGTTTTTCCCCACTTTGAGTGGGATAACCGGTGGGAAAACTAAGACGGAGTAGAAGGAATGGCCCCCCCTTCGGCTGCACCACCCCTCACGTGTGGAAGGCAAGATGACCACTCCATTTCATTTCTCCCATCCTGGATGGCAGGAAAATAGCCAATCATAGTTAGGGATGTGACCCCTTCTCAGAGGAAGGGGTCACATAGTGGGTGTAGCCACCCTAAGGTAGGTGACCCGTTGGCCACTAACAGGTACTTCCCCTAAAACTCACTAAATGCAGTATTTCATAGGAATCCCTGGACCTGCAGATCAGATTTGACAGACGCAAGACGACCAGGAGAAAAGAAGACCCAAGTTACGAGAACAGACGTCCTGCTGCAAGAAGAAAAAGGGACCAAAGCCTGTCTGCTGCTCCTAGGACTCGACAATAGCTGCTGAAGTGTTGCCTGGAAACCTGAAGAACTCTATAAGCCCTCAGAGCACTTCCAGCCTTATAAAAAGCACCAGGAGTCTCCCTCAGAGTGAAGGTATTGCTGTCCTTCAAGGTGCAAGCAAGGAACCAGTGAAGTCCAGTTCACTGACCAGCTGCTGACCAGCGAACCGGATCCAGCAGCCAAAAACAAATCCACACAACAGACCTGAATGTCAAAACCTACCAGTTTGGTGGCACTGTGACTTTCAGGGCCTGAGATGTCCCAGTGCCCAGGGTAATCAACTCCCAATGTCAGACCTCCAGAAGCAACGTCCACTCTGGACTCTCCAAGGACCAGATGCAGGCACCAGTCGAGGGACTTCAGGAAATTCAAGAACCACCCCCAGAGTGGCCCTGCTGACCTGCAAGCTACCCTCCAAGTAACCTGCACATGACTCCAAGGACTTCCTGACGCATGACTCTTGGCTGAACTATCTGCACTGCAGCCGGCCTCCCTGGCACCTGCAACACCAAACCAGCTGCACTCTAGGGGTCCCTAGCCCCTTGTGTCTACACTTCAAGGGGGCACAACAGACTTAAGTTTAAAGTCCACCTGTGCAGTGTGTTTCCAAGTGGTCCCCTTCTCCGTTGTGCACCAGCTCCAACGCTTTCAGCCACTACTCCTGCATGAACTAGGAACTGCCCAAACTTCTCCAGCTGGCCCACAGGACATCTTGACGACCACAATCTTAAAATAGAAGGTGACACTTGTGAGAGCACTGCCTGATTTTATAAGCCTTTGTAAACATGTTCCCATTCCTACCGATGGTGCATACCTACACACAAAAAGCATATATTTTCGAAATTTGAAAAATCATAACAAAAGAAGTACTTACCATATATTGATGATATTGGTGTTAAAAATGTTACAGAAATCTGAAGTATTTTTGGACATTGGTCTCGAGTTATTCTTCTGAGTGTGTGTCCAAATTTATTGATACTGTGAGTACGACAAATGCTTAGCACATCTCCAAGATAAGCCTAACCCACACTACCACAAAAACAGAGCATTAGGTGGTGTGATTTTCACTTCTGAATGCCAAAGTGGGGTTGCTTGGACTCTCTGCACAGTGCACGTCATTTTCATGCACTATATAAAGAGCCTGCCTCTTACCTTTGGTGAATCAGCAGTGGGATAAAATACTTTTGCTGATACCACTTTGTCACTAAGGGCCTGATTACCATCTTGGCGGATGGGATTACTCCATCACAAAGGTGACAGATATCCCATCTGCCATATTACGATTCCATTATATCCTATGGAAATAGTAAACTGGTGGACGGAATATCCATCACATTTGTGATGGAGTATTCCATCCGCAAACATTGTAATCAGGCCCTCAGTAACAGAAGTAACTCTAAAAATTGTCTGCAGTTGTATTTTGTAATTGGACTATTTTTCTAAATTTTAAAATGAATTGTTATGGCCCTGGTTAGGTCCCTAAAACAGTGAGCAGAAACTAAAAGTCTTTACTATAGTTAGGCCTTAGAAAAGTTTCAAACAGTTTCTAAATGTTTTTGAAAGTTTGCAAAAGTTTTTCCAAAAGCTAAAAAGGTCCCAACTTTAGTGAAAACATGTCTGATGCAGAGAACCAGACTAAGGAGCTCGACCTGACTCCTTGCCTGGATTTGAAACACCCTAGGCTAAGGAATCTCTGCAAAGGATATCAAACTCACACCGGTGCTCATGCTACCACAGAAACGCGTAGGCAGCTTATGACAGAATATGAGACTGCACACCAGGTGGAGGAGGGGGAACCCTCAGGAACAGAAAATCAGGACAACCCAATGGAGCTGAGGATGATGAGGTAGGATCCTCCATTTCAGAAATAGGAGCCCCCTCAGAGGAGAATTTGTCTCTAGAAAGGTTAACCAAAAGGCTTGCTTTAGAAGCCCAACTTTTGGAGATAGAATTTAAGAGAAGAGAATTGGGCCAAGGACCCATCTCTGGTGACAACATACAAATAACTGGAGAGAAAGAAAATTATTTCAACCTAAAAAAAAACAAATGAGTTGCCCCACCTTCTACAGAGAATGATGCTATTACCAAGTGTCTGTCTGCCTATAAGAGAGCCTGCAGAGCAAGAGATATAGATAGAAGACATCAGGGCTCTCTGTTATGAAAACGTTTCTCAAGAAAATGCTAGGATAGAGTTCTGACAATAAATGAGGCAAATGCCAGGTCCTATGACCTCATGAAGGTTACCCTGAGTGGGGACTTTGGACTTCCAACTGAAGAGTACATAATTAAATTCAGGGAGACTCGGAAACCCAGAGTCAATACTGGGTAGAATTTGTGGTCTATTCAGTAAAAATGCTGCGTAGCTGGTTAGAAGGCAACAATGTAGAATATTTTGATGGGCTTTCAAATCTAATTATGACAGAGAATCTTTTGAGTAATTGTTACAATGAGAAACTACATCAGTTCCTGGTAGATCTAGGTCCACCTTCTCCTCCAGAGTTGGGGAAGAAGGCAGACCACTGAGTCAAGACCAGGGTGACCAAAACAACCACTGGTGGAGGAGACAAAAAGAAAGAGGATAAAATGCCCCCCCCCCCAGTGAAAGATGAGAACCAAACTAAAAGCAGAGTCTTCATCAGGACCCCAAAAATCTGTTCAGGAGGGTGGCCCCTGAGACTCCACACAGCCTAAGTGTGAGAACAAAGGTAGGAACCTTGATTCCAATAAGGCTTGATGCCATGATTGCAAGAATAGAGGGCACTACACTTGAGACCCTAGGTGTAAAAAAAAAGAAAATGTCTCTTATCCACCTGCAGTAAAGACAGTTGTCAATCTCCACATGGGATCACATTTGTGGCCTGAACATGTCAGTGAACCCACTGAGGCAATATTAGTCACTGAGGAGGGGTAGATCTATGCTGTGCTGTCTGGCCCACTAACATGCAAAAATACAGGCAGGACCCTTTGATTAATGGGACTCGGTAGAGCCTTGAGGGACACAGGGACTAGTGTCACCATGGTGACCCAGCAAACCAGTCCACTCAGATTAGTTTTTGTTAGTAAAAACATATCCTTTTACCAATGCTGACAATGTCACAAAGATCCTTCCCATGGCAATGGTATCATTTGACAGGGGTAGTTGGTCAAAAAGAAGTAGCTGTGTCCCCATCCATCCCTGTAGACTGTCTGCTTGGTAATGATTTGGAAGAATATCCCTGGGCTGAAGTTCAACTGAGGACTCAGCAACAATGCTTGGGCTCCCAGAATGGGGTTGTGTCAAAACAAGGGCACAGAGAAAACTCCAGAGTGAACAAGAGGTGTTGGATCCTGGAAGAATGGGCCAACCCTCCAAGAGAAAAAGCAAGAAGGCTGGGGGACAAGCTTCTGAACAAACAAGTCAGAACCCCTCTTTCTAGGAAGACACCTTGTTAACCCCAGGGGGAACTGAGCCTGCAGCGCTTGGGCCTTACCACCCAGAGCTCTTAGGACCAGGGGGAGCCCCTAGGGAGGTACCAGGGACACAAAACCTGTCCCACTCTTGAAAGCCTGGGTAGCAAGCTGCACAGGAAGAAAAGAGTAGTGTCAGTGGTACCCACAGGGTTTATTGTTCACTGAGGCCAGAGACCGCAAGCCTGGTCAAACCAGGAGGGTGGTAGTGCCCCAACAATACAGATAGCTCCTTCTCTCTTTAGCCCAGGACATTCCCCTAGCTGGGTATCTGAGTCAAAACAAAAGCTGGAGCTGGATAGTTAATCACTTTTATTTTTGTCAGTCCTGTGTCACCTACCAAAGGAAGGCAGGAGACCATCTGAAGGTGTCCTTAATTCCATTACCTGTGGTTGGGTGCCCTTCGAAAGGGCAGGGGTTGACATTGTTGGCCCGTCTTGACCCTCAAACAGAGTCAGGGAATAGGTATATTTTTGTGGTAGTGGATCACGCCACTAGGTACCCTGAAGTCATTCCTCTTAGGACCATCACTGCCCCTGAAGCGGCTAAGGCCCTCCTGGGTATTTTTACCAGGGTTGGCTTTCCTATAGAGGTAGTATCAGACAGGGGTTCAAACTTCATGTCTGCATACTTAAAACATGTGGCAGGAACGTAAAGTGACTTATAAGTTCACTACCCCATACCATCAACAAGCAAATGGACTGGTTGAAAGATTTAACTAGACATTAAAAGACATGACTGGAGGACTCCCTGAAAAACTCAGAAGGAGATGGGATCTCCTACTTCCATGTCTGCTGTTTACCTTCAGAGACGTGCCACAGAAGGGAGTAGGGTTTTCCCCTTTGAACTTTTGTTTGAGCATCCTGTTAGGGGTCCATTGTGTCTTGTGATTGAAGGCTGAGAGAGGCCTCTCAAAGATAATGTTGACTATGTACTTGGCCTTCATTTCAGGATGGCTGAGTATATGAAGAAAGCAAGCAAAAATCTTCAAGCCAGCCAGGAGCTCCAGAAGCACTAATATGTCCAAAAAGCTCCACTGGTGGAGTTCCAACCGGGTCAGAAAGTTTGGATATGTGAACTGGTGGCTCCTAGGGCTCTCCAAGAAAGGTGGTCTGGGCTCAGCCCTGTACTTGAAAGAAAATGGGAGGTCACCTACCTGGCTGACCTTGGTAGTTGCAAAAATACCAAAAGCATTATTCGTGTCAACCACCTGAAGCTCTATTCTGACAGAGCTGATATGACCATGCTCATGGTTACAGATGAGGGACAGGAAGAAGAGAGTGAACCTCTCCATGATCTCCTCTCCAGCAACCCACAAGATAGTTCTGTGGAGGGAGTGTTTGTGTCAGACACTCTCACAGGACAACAGCAGGCTGACTGCAGGCAAGTCCTCAACCAGTATGCTGAGCTCTTCTCTCTGACCCCTGGTAGGACTAAATGATGTACCCATGATGTGGACACTGGTGTCAGCTTGCCTTCCTTGGCTTAACTGGGTACTATATGAGGTTTGTGAAGGATAATGGCACTCTAGTGATCCCCCTCACAGAACTTACCTCTAAGAAAATCCCCCAAAAGCTCAACTGGACAGTGAGTTGTTAAAAGGCTTTTGACACTCTGAAGGATGCAATGTGCTCTGCTCCAGTCCTAAAAGCTCCAGGCAGTTTATTGTCCAAACAGACGCCTCAGAACTTGGGATAGGAGCAGTCCTAGCCCATTCCATTCATGAGGGAAATGACTAGCCTTGAAGCCTACTCCCTAGAGAACAAAAACGGAGTATCATAGAGAGCAAAGCCTTTGCTGTGGTCTGGGCCTTGAAAAAGCTGAGGCCTCACTTGTTTGGTTCTCACTTCATAGTTAAGACAGATCACAGGCCTCACAGGTGGCTTCAACAGATGAAAGTCGAAAACCCCAAACTACTTAGGTGGTCCATATCTCTACAGGGAATGGACTTTAAAGTAGAACATAGACCTGGGACTAACCATGCCAATGCAGATGGTCTTTCCAGGTTCTTCAACATAGACGATAAAGACTCCCCAGGGGAATGATAGTTTCATCCCCTTTCATTTGGGGGGTAGTGTGAGAAAGGGCCTCTTTTGACATGGTGACCCCCCACTTTTTGCCTGGAAAATGATATGGTTTGAAACTGTAAGTGCCCTGTGCCCCTGCTAAACCAGTACCAAGATGCATGTTTCTTGTCCAGTCAGGACCTGGCCTGGCAGTTCGGGCTGAACTGTTCCCTTTGGAAAACAAGGCCAAGAATGATTTGCATATGGCTGGGTTCAAACTGGAATGGTATGGCAAGCAAAAAAAATAATGGACAAAACCCAGATCTGTGACTGGGGGTGAGTGTTTGATTTGTTCTGCATTCCATCCATCATCTGTGTTTTTGCATTTGTCATCCTAACTGGGAAGGGTATGCCCAGACATGGGTCCTATGCTTGCTATGCCACCAGAGTAAAGGTAGCCCGGCTGATGAAGGGTGATACCCTGAAACTGGTTCCAGGATGCTTGTTTCTGGTCCAGGGAGGACCTGGCCTGGCAGTTCGGGCTGGACTGTTTCCATGGGGAACAGGGTCAAGAATAATTTGCATATGGCCAGGAGCAAAATGGAATAGCATGGCAAACAAATAAACAAATGGTTTAAACTGAGATCTGTGACTGGGGGTGAATGTTTGATTTGTTTTGCATTCTGTCCATCATCTGTTGTTTTTGTATTTGTCACCCTAAATGCGAAGGGTATGCCCATATGTGGGTCCCATGGGAAAGGAGGGAGAAACCAGTAAAAATGATGCAGGAAGCAGGAGAAATGTCTTAGAAAAATTAAGGAAAAGGAGGGAGAAACCTGTGAAAATCAGGCAGAAGGCAGGAGAAAGCAGTTAGAAAAACAGAGAGGAAAGGAGGGAGAAAGTAGTGAAAACAAAATAGAAGGCAGGAGAACACACTCAGAAAAATGGAGGGAAAGAAAGCAGTGAAAATGAGGCTGAAGGCAGGAAAAAGCAACCAGAAAAATGGATGGAAAGGAGGGAGAAAGTAGTGAAAATGAGTCAGAAAGCAGGAGAGAGTACTCAGAGAAACAAGGGGAGTGGAGGAGAAGGTATTGAGAATGCAGCAGGAAACTGGAGAGAGCGAGGCAGTAGGGGAGAGCAAGCCTCGGACCTGCTCAAAGGCGTTGCCCTGGGGCCTCCATTAAGTAGGTTCTGCGAGGTGGTGGGTGGGGTAGGCAAGAGCCAGGAAAATGGGCAGCAGGCGAGAGTGGGAATGGAGGAAAAAGGAATGAACAAAGAAAGAAAGGAGACAGAAAGCAGAAGAAAGCACTCAGAAAAAACAGAGGGAAAGGAGGGAGAAAGCAGTGAAATGAAGCAGAGGTCAGGAGAAAGCACCCATAACACAAAGGGGAAAGAAGGAAAAATCTATGAAAACTAGGCAGAAAGCAGGAGAAAGCAGTCAGAAAAAGAGGGGGGAACGGGGAGAGCAGTGAAAATGAGGCACAAAGCAGGAGAAAGCACTCAGAAAAACAGAAGGAAAGGAGGGAAAAAGAAGTGAAAACGAGGCAGAGGACATGAGAAAGCACTCAGAAAAACAGAGGGGAAGGAGGGAGAAGGTAGTGAAAATGAGGCAGAAAGCAGAAGAAAGCACTCAGAATAACAAAGGGAAAGGAAGGAGAAAGCAGTGAAAAAGAGGCATTAAGGAGAAGAAAGCACTCAGAGAAACAGAGGGAGAGGAGGAGAAGGTAATGAGAATGAGGCAGCAAACAGTAGAGAACGATACAGCAGTAGGTGAGAGCTAGCCTGCTGCCATAATAAAATAAGCAGTTGATCAGAAAGGGTAAAAGAAAATATAACTAGTTTCCTTGGTTTCTGCACTCCAGCCACCGACATATACCTCTCATCCTCAATAATCCTTGCACCATTAACACCCAGCAGCCCACTTTTCAGCAAACCATCAACTCAACTACCCCATTCTGAATACTGATAGAACAAAATTACAGATGCTGCCAAGACACCTCAAGATAAGCCTTGTAAATCTCTCCTCTTCAACTCCATTAATCTGCTAAATCCTATTAAAATATTAGCAGATAATGTTAATACAATTTTGATGTTCCTTGTATTTGAGGTGGTCCCATCATCTGGTTAAATTTGTGCAATATGATTTTAAATTACTAGATGCCACAACGTACATACAATTCCATTCTTGGGCCTTTGGTTTTTAAATAACGGAGGATGCTTATTGGTAGAACATTTTAACAAGCCTACTGATATATAACGAGAACAATTCAACAGATTGTGCCTCTTTTTATTAAAAAGAGATTATCTGTGAAGACTACTTAGACAATGTGAGACAGTGCCTCATCTTGCATGATCACTCCCATTGTTTGTGGACTAATGGGGCTGTTTGTTTTACTCTGTGCACTCGGACACTACTAACTATGCCACTGTGCATTTGGTCCAACCCATAAAACATGACAAATTTACAAGCATCTAATTGGCATATCTAACTTTCCTATAAGTCCATTGTATATAGGGCCTAATTACGACTTTGACAGTCAGACCACCAGACCACCTTGGTGGCAGTCCTAGAAAGACCACTGAGTCAACGGTCTCTCGTCTGCCATAATATAATGTTGTTGCTAGCCCAGCAGGGGTGTACTTGATGGCCGTTGACTGGGGAAGGACACGGTCTGCAATGCAAGGTATTTTTTTTACATTTTTCTTGATGCAGGTGTGTACATTTTGACTAAAAGTACAGATATGCATGACATGTGTAAAACTATGTTGTGCATGTGCCATTTTATTGATGGTGACTGGGCCAGATATGCCCAGTCCAGCCAATGGCAGAAAAATGCAAATTATACTTACCTGTATTATTTATTTTTTATCAGTGGTAAAGATACTGCCATGAAGGGAGGGCATGGACAAAGGGGCCCTCGTTGGAAACTGTGGGGAAAATAAGGAAATGAGGGAGCTAGTGCCCCATTTTCTTCGGTTCCGACAACTTGTAGGAGTTGGAGTCGCCCATAACAGTCAGCTCGTTGGAACAGCACATAATAATGTGCAAGGCGCTTCCCTTGCCTACACTGCCCTTTGATGGCTACTTTAACTCAGCCTCCAAGGTGGTCAGTGGATGGCTGGCTGTGTTGCCTGGACTCTGGCAGTCTCTAGCTCAGCACACCGCCAACATCATAATACAGCAGTCAGACTGCCAACACAGTGGCTGTCGGACCGGCGCTATGGCGGTCCCCTGAAGTCCAAACTCGTAATGAGGCCCGTAGTGTCCATAGTACATCTGTGGCATGGAAAGTTAAATATCTCCTATGGAGTACTGCACTACTGTGCTATGTACTAGTGTGGCCAGGCAGACAAGACTCCAGGTCTGCCACTGCAACCTGGCAGCTGCAATCTGACTGGTGAAAATAAACTCTTTTTGTTTCGCCTATGTAGGTCTTGCAGCCCACAGTGCAGAGCGCATAGTATTTAAAGTTAATATGTCCTCACAATGACTAGCACCTAGCAGCTATTTTCACTGTAGCAAGGCTGGCTTCATCCCTGCACTCTAAGATGCACTCTTAGATTGAATATTGCTACATGTGATTAGGAAACACCTAGAAATGTCATTCTTGAACCCTTTGAAATATTTATTAAAAGCCCAATTCTCTAATGAAATCTGTTTTTTCATAAATATTAAGGTAAAGATACGTTTTGAAAGATACCATTTGCTTGCCTAAAACCTGCAAAGGATGAGGTCAGAGAAGTTATCTGGGAGTGCTTTTCAGACACAACCTGCCTCCTTGGTCTGCTTCTGAACTCTGAATATGCCCTTGGCAGATATAATACTCCGTCACAAACGTGAAGGATCTCCCACCCGCCTTTTTACAAGTTCCATAAGATATAATGGAACTTGTAATACAGCGGGTGGTATATCCGCCAAGGTCGCAATCAGGCCGTAAGTCTGAAGGTAGAAATCTTGATGGTGCAAAAGTACCATAATTAGCTGGCAAGAGGACTTTCCTGGCATGAAATTTGAATGTCTCCTGATCTGAGCTTTTCCCACCAAAAGTAACAGTTTCACTCTGACCTCATCCAAAATCTATCCAATGTCATTGAGCCTTTTTCAGTTCCAGCCTGCTGCCTTGCTCCGCTAAAGGATTTTGACTTCCAGAAAAAGAGTCTGAAGGTAAACTTTCCTTCTGGGTCAAACCTAGTTGGTGTATCTGACCCATGAATGTCCTAATCCTGAAGCTCCATATCTAAAATGTGTAATAATTGGTACAGAGGTTGTCCATATAGGTTGAACAATAAGGTACATATAGAGGATTCTTGTAGAACCAATGTTCAGCAACAATAGTTTCTGCACTTCATAATTTAACAAATACCCTTGCCTTCCTTTTACAAAGAAAATACACTTTCCTTTTACCGACAGTCACCAGCAAACTGACCCGGTTTCTAACCCTTGTTATTTAATATAAAACACACTGCCAACAGAAGTATGACTGGGACGCTTCAGCACTTGACTCTTACTGGTAGCTTAGGTTGATTAGTCCAAGGCTAGTCAGGTCAGGATGAGGTACACACAGAGTGTGAACACAGGCTGACAACTCAAAATATGTTCAGCTGTAGCAATAAATGACTGTCCAGTCAAATATGTTCTTTTATGAAAAAAATAGTATTTGTATACAAGCACAAAGCAAAAGAAGACATTCACAAACAATACACACAGGCACTTGATGTTTCATGGACTGGCTCCTGAGTCCAACTCTCCTCTCCCTATTGGTAGTGGTCATTCTTAATTCACTATAGATGACATTTAAGTTAAGCCCCAGTAGAAGGCTGAATCTCAGGAGACCCACTCTTTATCAAAGTCAAGTGTTCCAGCGGTCAAGCACTATCTGGCAGGCAAATTATCATGTGGGCTTTGTTACCCCAAAATCAGTCTTAGTCTCACCAGTAGAATCTGAGAAACCAGAATCTCTGAGCTTGCCCCATTCACAGGTATTGAAACTGCAGTGGCTGCCTCCAGTAAGTATTTCACACTTGGACGGGGAGGGCAGGGATAGTGTTCTCAAGCTCCTCATATGCTGTCTTGCAGCATCCGGGGGGTTCTTAATGCTCCTCCAATGCTGGTAAGTTCCTTGGGATCATCCTCACAGGTGGAGGGTGCAATGCTTTTGATACTGCTCCTCGGTCTTGGCTTGGGCACAGTCAGGTAACCACACGGCCTTCTTCCGCTGGCAATGGTCTCCACGAGACCATTCTCCTTGCCTTGTCGCTGTGTACCCCTGCCATACAGGGCTGTTCTTCCTCAGTACATGGGCTACGGCCCAAGAGACACAGCAGCAATCTTCACGGTGCCCCCACCTGGCATACAAGGTCACCGACTTAGCTCTGCACATGGGCTGTGTTAGACTTGGTATCTTTGGTGTGGTCTCCCCTAACTTTTTGCCTCTGTTTCCCAGGTTGTTGATGTGTGCTGGACTCTGTTTGTGCTGTTTTTGTTACTCTGCGCACTTTACCACTGCTATCCAGTGCTAAAGTGAAAGTGCTCCTATGTAAAATGTATGTGCAATTGGATTTCCATGATTGCCATATTTAATTTACTGGTAAGTCCCTAGCATAGTGCACTAGAGGATGCCCAGGGTCTGTAAATCAAATGCTACTAGTGGGCCTTCAGCACTGGTTGTTCCACCCACATTAGTAACCCTGTAAACATGACTCAGACCTGCCACTGCAGTGTCTGTGTGGACAGATTTTAACTGCCAATTCGACTTGGCAAGTGTACCCACTTACCAGGCCTAACCCTTCCCTTTTCTTACATGTAAGACACCCCTAAGGTAGGCCCTAGGTAGCCCCAGGGTGCAGTGTATGTTTAAGGTAGGACATATGCTTATGCGTTTTATATGTCCTGACCGTGAAATACTGCCAAATTCGTTTTTCACTGTTGCAAGGCCTATCTCTCTCATAGGGTTAACATGGGGGCTGCCTTTAAAAAATATTAAAGCGTAGATTCCCTTTGGGGGAAGATAGACATCGAGTTTGGAGTCTCTGAGCTCACAATTTAAACATACATCTTTTAGTAAAGTTGGTTTTGAGATTGTGTGTTTGAAAATGCCACTTTTAGAAAGTGGGCATTTTCTTTCTTAAACCATTCTGTGACTCTGCCTGTTTGTGGATTCCCTGTCTGGGTTAGTTTGACAGTTGGGATGTTTGTACCTCTCTTTAGGCAGTGACACAAAGGGAGCTGGGGTGTAGCCTGCATATCCTGATGAGCCATCTGTGCCAGGAGGGAGGGGAGAAGTGGTCACTTACACCTGAAAGGGCTGTGCCTGCCCTCACACAATGCAGTCTCCAGCCCATTGGTGTGTGTCTGGGACCTGGCCTGGGCAAGGCAGGATTTCACAAACAAGGGAGATTTTCCTTTGAAGTAGGCCTACTTCAAAGGCTGAACTGGGTATAAGAAGGTCACCCAAACCCCTGAAAATTAGATCACTTCTCGACATCAAGAGGAACATCTGCCTGGAGAAGAGCTGAAGAGCTGAGGAGAAGTGCTGCCCTGCCGGTGACTGTGCTTTGTGGAGCTATCCTGCAGTTGCTGCTTCTGCCTGCGCAAGGGGATAAAGACTGGACTTTGTTTAGCATTTCTTCTTGTGAAGAAATCTCCAAGGGCTTGTCCTGAGCTTGCATACTGTTGTTGAAGTCTCAGGGCCATCAAAGACTTCTCTTGCCAGCACCTGGACTCTCTGCTAAGACTCCTGCCCTGCCAAGTGGTGCCCTATCCAGTTTCTGGTGCCTGGGAAGGTGAAGCTGGCAGACCAAGACTGAAAATCCACGCACAGACTGCCGTGTGGTGAAAATTTCGGCGAACCTTCTGAGACGCGGCTGAGAAACGACACGCCGCTGGCTTCGCGGCTGAAATTGACTCTCCACCTGCATTGCAGCTGGAAGATCGACGAACGCAGCTGGAGAAATGACGCGCAAAACACCCGCTGACGGAGGCTGATAACGTTGCAACCCACACAGCATGGTTTTACTCGAAACCGTGCGGCCTGATTTTCGATGCAACATCGCTGGGCGTGGAAAAACGACGCATCACTCTCCTGCAGAGAGAAGAAATGACGCACGCTGACGCGACCGGAGGAGGAGAAAGGACGAACGGACTCGCTTGCGGGTGAGAAATCGATGCATCGCTAGCCTTTTCCGATGCACACTCACCCGTGCGTGTTGACACTACCAAGGATTTAAGACTCTTTTTGCTTTTTAATTCCTAACTTAACTTGTGTATGTTGGATTTTCGTCATTTTGGTCTTGTTTTTTTTAGATAAATATTTCCTATTTTTCTAAACCTGTATTGTGTCATTTTGTAGTGTTTTCACTCAGTTACTGTGTGTGTTGGTACAAATAATTTACACCTGGACTCTGAAGTAAAGCCTGCCTGCTTGTGCCAAGCTACCAAGGGTTGAGTTGGGGTTAACTGAGGGTGATTCTCCTTTACCCTGATTAGAGTGAGGGTCCTTGCTTGGTCAGGGGTTAACCTGACTGCTAACCAAAGACCCCATTTCTAACAGGCTGTGACCTGATAAGCAATGAAGCACTCTTCATATTTACTCTTAGCCTTGACATTTGTTTTTTATCGCAAGTCAAATGAGAACAGAGTCTGACCAGTAAATTTGCCTGGTAAATATCTTACTCTCATCCAATCAGTTGGTATCCTATCCAAGATCCTTTGATGTAAGTTGACTTCCAATGATTGCTGGCCGAAAACCTAGTCCTTTGAAAGGATGAAACGTGTTGCAAAAGCTGGATCTTTTGGGTCCTGTAAATCAACAAACACATTTTCGAATAGAGTAATCCTGGATCTTTGAAACATAATAGACAAGTATCTATCGTATAGGTAATTCACTAGTTTCTTAGCTTTCAATGGGATGAACATTGCAACTGTAAATTACATAATTGCAGATGAACATAATCCAATCTTGTTAATTATATGTTTGCAGATGCTTTACAAATAATGTGTGGCAGGGGTATAGCAACAGAGTGAATAACCAGACTTCTCATTTAGCCATTTCACTGTGCCCAAAACTATGCCTAAAATATCATTTGATGTGGGATCTCTAGTTTCATTGTCATGAGCATTATGAAAGCATACATTTATTGATGCACATTTCAAACAAGTTTTATTATTTTACTTGTCCATGGCAGGAGTTTCTTTTATTCTACTTGGTTGCATCATTTCCTTCTAAGCCCTTGTTCAAAATGACTCATCTGACCCTGGTCCTGTGATTCAGAAATTAATAGGGACAGCTTGAGCTCAGATTTCTTCAAAATCCTAAAGTCTGAAAACACAAACTCCCGTTTAGGGGCAGGATCCGAGTGATTCCCATTAAAACTCAGCACCTCATTATCCTATAAACAGCTGATTGCACTGAAGTATCCTTCCAGAACCTACTAACAGGTATGTCATTCTCCTATCTGAGCCCCAGTCCACTCTGTTTCTATTCAGTGGTGGCAGGTTTTTGTTATCTCCAGTTGAATCACCAGGAGAAATTGATGTCACTTGGGAGATTTACTAAAGGCAGGAGCTATGATTGTGAGGGACAAGGCACTTTCATCTGCTGCTCATTCGGCATTCATCCAGCCGTGTGGCTTCAGTTCTGTGACTAGCCGCATGACCGACCTCACATGAACATGTTGGTGGAAGGATTGCTGTTGTGCTTAAACTCGGAGACAACTACTATAAAAATATGTGTGTGGTAAAGATCAGTTTGTTGATGAGACGTGCCAGCCTGCATGGCATACACCTTGTCATGTGGTGTGAGCCCAAACCCCCCCCCCAAAAAAAACGTTTTACTCTCCATGGCCTAGAACAGAACTGAAGAACACCAGTGGGAAAATTCAGCCTACTCAGCCATGGTGCTGATCTGGTAACCACAATGAAGTGAAAGCTACTTCTTATTTTATATTAATTAAAACACCTGCTTCTCGGTGCTTCTGTAGAACTTGGTTGATGATTATAAGGGTGGGGTCTGGGACACAGCTTACTCACTAGGTTTCCAATGAAAGACCATAACAACAAATTGTGGTCACTACTTGGATTACTCATTTGATGCCAGTTTTTAGGTCGAGTGGGCAAGTGCTTTTACCTGTCATAAGTATTGTGGGTTTTTAAACACGCACACCGCACGCACATCACATTCACTTTTTCCTAGGCTTGCCTTTCAAAAATCCTTTGTTATCGTTGATAAATGCTGTACATTTGTCCCTCCTTGGGGCGGTTTTGTTACCACCTTGCAGACTGCCCCTGTTACATGGATGATTGCACAATTGCTGATATATTTGACTGCAATATTTGACTGCTCTGAGCAGGCATAAAAAATCCCGGAAAAAATGACACAAAGAAATCTGTTCCATTTCATTGCACCTTTTTTTCACCCCCACCTAATGGGGGCATGAACCCTCTTGAATATATTATGCCTGGCACAGGTATAATGTGCCGCAAGGGGTTACAAAGTGGCGCAATGCATGCATTGCACCACTTTTTAAATATGGTGCTGCATTTTTGGCCTTCTAACGCCACATTAGCGTTAAAAAAATGACGCTAATGTGGTGTTGGGATGGCACTAGGCCCTCTTAAATCTGGGCCTAGGAGACCAAATACACTGCTATTGTGGGGATCCCACAAAAAAGTTGACAAATGAACAGAGAGGTCGTATCCTCATTGAAGAACCAGTGACCGCATAAACGACAGTGGAATATCTGTTAAAAACGAATATGATCAGAGATCATATTTAAGTGATGTGCAAGTATTAACATTAAATATGACAAAAAAAACTATTCAAACATGCTTTCGAATATGAGTCAATTACAAATACACCACCTTCTACCAGTCAATCTACTAAGCTTTTCAAAATTCCAGCACAATTTTAAAAAAACCTGTCTTTATGATGGTGATGAAACAGTGCGTACTCTAAACATCTGATCTTGTGTATGTGGACAGCTTGTCTTCCACAGAGTCATTATAAAAGATCTAGCAATTGTGAGGGCGATGAAAGCCACAATATGATAAGTAGGGGCATATTTAAGAGCCCCTAGCACCACTGAAGCATCACTTTTAGTGAAGCTCCGGTGGCACTGTGCACTGCACCATATTTACAAGATGCCGTTAAGCCACTTTTTGCGGCTTAAAGCTACCTAGTAAATACGGCCTCTTCACACACAGCACTTTGCGTGGAAGGGGCGTGCAATGGGTGTTGCTGTGGGCGTACCACAGCAACACCCATTGCATTTTGATGCTGCCCCAGATTTACGAGTTTTCGTAGACCTGACGCAGCGCCAAAATCTAACGCCACCCGAGGGGTGACGTTAGCAGGGCGCAATGAGGAGAAATGCTTTCATGTTTTTGCTCTTTCTTTGTGTTATGTATTCTGCAGCACACATAGAAAGAGCAATTCACCATTTAAAATGACAGTGCGCAATGCTACCAAATTTGCCGCAGGGACGCGCACCGTTATTTTCCCTTAAATACGGCCCTTAATATTTGTTCAAATTTCCACATCAATCAAACCGAAGTGAATAGCTCCGTTGATGGAAATGGGTGAGCCACAAACTTACATCTAAGATATCTAAGAAGTTCCTTATGATAATCCTGGAGTTGCTGACATTCCAAAAACCCATGTTTTCAATCCCTTTGGAAGGACTTAAGCATCGTCGTCAAGATGGTGCAACGTTTGTGCAGAATTTGTTTAGTTTCGAAGAGGTATAGTATAACATCCACTTATTCATAAAAAGCATTCTTCGAAAGTTGGAACTGTGGAGAACAGTGTGTTATACCTTACTCATCTTCACCATGCCACCTGGCCAACAATAGTACCTGTGGAATCTGCCCATTTCTTTATAATATGTTCATTTTGTTTTACTGGTATAGTTGAAAGATTCTGATACCAATACCCATCTTTCATATCGACAACCTCAGTTCTATGAATGTGTTGAACAGTCCTCTTAGGCTGTAATACCTAATTTATATTCAGTTGTTTGGTTACGAGCCCTAACTGATTATATCCAACGCAATGCATTTCAGAATTCCTCAAGTTTAGTCCCATATTTATAGTTTTTGACGCAAAACTGCGCTAACGCAGTTTTGCGTCAAAAAAATTAGCACCGGCTAACGCCATTCTGAAGCGCCATGCGGGCGCCGTATTTATTCAATGATGTTAGCCGGCGTTAGCCGCCGGCGCCGTCTGGTGTGCGTTCAAAAAAACGACGTACACCAGGCAGCGCCGGCGTAGGGGAAAATGGAGCTTGGGCGTCAAGAAATGGGGCAAGTCAGGTCGAGGCAATTTTTTCGCCTCAACCCGATTTGCGCCATTTTATTTCACTCCCAACCCCCATAGAAATGACTCCTGTCTTAGCAAAGACAGGAGTCATGCCCCCTTGCCCAATGGCCATGCCCAGGGGACTTCTGTCCCCTGGGCATGGTCATTGGGCATAGTGGCATGTAGGGGGGCACAAATCAGGCCCCCCTATGCCACAACAAAAAAAAAGAAAAAACACTTACCTGAACTTACCTTAATGTCCCTGGGATGGGTCCCTCCAGCCTTGGGTGTCCTCCTGGGGTGGGCAAGGGTGACAGGGGGTGTCCCTGGGGGCATGGGAGGGCACCTCTGGGCTCCTTCAGAGCTCACAGGTCCCTTAACGCCTGCCTTTTGCAGGCGCTAAAAAACGGCGCAAAAGCGGCCGTACGTCATTTTTTTGACCCGCCCACTCCTGGGCGTGAATTTTGCCCGGGAGTATAAATCCGACGCACATGCCTCGGAGTCGATTTTTCAGACGTGAACGCCTACCTTGCATCTCATTAACGCAAAATAGGTGCCCACGCTAAAAAATGACGCAAACTCCATGGAATTTGGCGCTAGACGCGTCTAACACCAAAGTATAAATATGGAGTTAGTTTTGCGTCGAAATTGCGTAAAAAAAAACGACGCAATTCCGGCGCAAACGGAGTATAAATATGCCCCTTAGTACTTGCAGTGCGGCAATGTCCTTAATGCCCCTGCCCCCCAGAAATAAAATCAGCAACTTTTGCTATTCCAACCTGGGGCCAACTTGCAGACCATGCCGGAGTTATAAACTCAAAAGAGTTTGTAGTGTTTTTCAAGGTAGTTTCAGCACCTATTTGGTATTTGCCAGTTCTCATTTCGCCGCCTTTCATTTTTGTGGAATTTCACTGAAATTGTGCATTTTACTTTCTTTGGAAGTTTTACCAATTTGATTAAACAAAGTAGATTGACTATGTCTGTCATAATTTTTATCATTATTAGGTTATAACTTCCAATATCAATATAGCAAACTCGGGTATCTGTGTAAAAGCTGTGGCTAAGTAATAAAGTTGCAGATTGGGGGAGAGACCTCTCCGTTATTTTGCGAGTTTCAGAACCTTAATAGAGATCCCTGGCTGTTTATTAAAACTTATGATGCTGGAAAATCTTCAAACTAGTTTGACAAAAGAACACAGATAAGTAGCAGGGAAATGTCACAAAAAATAATGGTATTATCAGCATTTTAATTAATGAAATTGAGCCACTAATTGATAATGGTAAATTCCCCCATTCTTTGGAAGTATCTGTAATTAAAGGTATATAGTTACGTTCAAATAATAAAATAGGGCTCTCTAAAAATCTAACAATGATACGTTTTTATATTAGTATTATATATATGGTTACTGGCTGCTAGAGGGACTCACTGTCCCAGAATTCCGTGCCGCAATAGGAGGAGGGGCTGCCACTTGTCTTCCCAAGCTGCTGCGCTATATCGCAAGTTTATATCACCTGCAGGGTGGGATGCACTTGGGCAAGGAAGGGCACGTCTTGCACCTGTCATTGACCAGAGAAGGCTGGGCTGGGCCACCCCCTGACATCTGCAAGGTCAGAAGGTGTGAACTTTAGGGGCAAATTTATGAGCCCCTAACACCACCTTGCGTCACATTTGCAGCATTTATTTTGATGCAAAATGTGGCATTAAGGTGGCATTTCCCACACACCATATTTACCCCGTAAGGGGGGCTGAAAAAATGGTGCAAGGAAATCTAAGATATTTCCTTGTGCCATTTTTTTGGCACTTTTAACTCCTGCTTAGAGCAGGCATTAAAAGGGGTCATACCATTATTTATAATGGGCACCTATGTACTCTTCTGCAGGAGTAGTGCCAGCATTTTGGCACTACTCCTGCAGAGTACATCAATAGCTTCGAAACCTATAACGCTATTGCCCCCTACCCTGCGCCATGATGCCCCATATTTTAAATACGGCGCACACATGGTGGCGGTGGGGTGCACTAAGTTGCTCAAGGAAATTGATACTGCACTGGCTGCATTGCCACTTACCTTAAATCTGTCTTTTTTGTTGCTTTTGGGCTGGACAAAGAGAATGATAATCCAGTAGTCCTTTCTGGTCTGGTTGTTGGACAGGTGTTTCTTAATATGGAAGAATAAGTTGCTAGAGAGGTCCGTGAAGGCCTGAACTTCTTACAAGAAGGCTAGTGTGGCAACAAGTAGTAACATCCTAATGGAGATGGAAATTCTGAAGAGGTTGAAACAATGTTGAAATCTAAATCGCTGTCTGGCCCTCCTTGCCCCATGGTAATAGGGAGGCTGGAAAACTCTTAGCAAATATTGTTTCAAAAATGTGGGAGAAAGAGACAAACTTATCCAGTTGCAGTGCTGCAAGCCTTTGGGTCCGAGAAATGGATGTGTGGTGACTGAATCTTTAGACATCATGCCTGCTGCAGAGATCGCAACACCCATTCCCCCTAAAACGTTTCACGTGTAGTGTAACAATCACAATGCCCCCACAGCCAGCATGGAGCCTGATGATAACTGTGTGCTGGCTCCCCCAGAGGGCGGGGGTCTTTAGTGAGTCAAGTCACCTCTCTGCCCGATTTCATCCAGGCTTTGCTTAAAACAGTCACTGATCCCATGTCAAAAGTCTTGAGAGCTCAGAACAACTCCCTAATGGACCTGTATCAAGTAATAATAACTCCTTCACTTCATCAACTGACTTAGACCATCTGCAACAAGTAGGTATGGCACGTATGGTGCCTTTCCCTGGTACAGCATGTTCCCAACCCAATCCTTGGCCATCTGTGTCAGCTACTTAGAACATTTAGAAAGTCCCAGCAGCAATGGCAGAGGACGGAGAGTCCTGTCAACTCGAGTTGGTCTTCTAATAATCCTCCTTCAGCCTTCCCCCATCCTATTTGAGATCTGAACCAGTGTATATAGGGCCTGAGACCAAAAACCTGGCATGCGTACCAGGCCGAGGTCAGCAAGGGTATGGTCTTATAGTTTTTCCTCCGTCAGTCCAATGTCCTCTCTCTTATAGGATCGAAAACCTGAGAGTGGCAGCACCATTTATATGCATATTGTTCCAAGGCTGTCACAAGGGTCGAGAGAAGATCATGAGTTGCTGACTTACAATGTGATTCTTAGGATATATTATATGAGGAAGTCCCTGTGAGTTGTCCGAAAGGACATTGCTGAGGTGAAGCTCTGTATTTTACCGGAAGGTGATTTGGACTGTGTTGAGATAAAACTGGCTTCCTGAGATCTGGCTGATAACATCATTGCTTCAGACGTGTGTTTCACTTTACGCATGACAGCAAAGATTTGTTTAAAGTGTAATGCGCACCAGACTATGAAGGGAAATGACCAGAGTAATTGTCACGGGTCCAACTGTGGAGTGACTGTCACTAGCCACAGTGTATCAATTTTCATCCTAAGATGCAATCGGAAGTTTGGAATCTTCTTTCATGGAACATTGCTAGCTTAAATTCTAAAGTGGCTGATATAGACTAGGGTTTTTTTTGGACTCATTTTATGTTTGTCTGCTCCAAGAAACCTGGTGTACTGAGCCGTGTAGAACAGGGTTCACAGCTTTTTACTGTCCAGCTACATCATAGGGTAGAGGTCAGCCTGCTGGTGATGTCATTATCTGGGTAAAGAGCATATTAGCCTGCACAATTAAGAGTTTTAAGTTAAGTACACCAGACATTCTGGGGTCTCACATGATAGGGGTGGGTCCCCCTTCCACATTTCTAATGTATAAAATGGGATTAGTGGGGTGAATAGGTCATCTAATATTCTTACCATCCTTGAGGGGGCTATAGATGCTTTACCTTCAGATGACCTGGTAGTTGTTACAGGAGATTTTAGTATAACCTTTGAACCCTTTGGCCCTTTGATCTTCGACTTAACAGATGAGGACGATGTACCCTAGGGTAGCCCCCAGCTAGATCTGAAACTGGTTAAAGGGTGGTCAACGGTTGCAAATGAGTTGTTGAGCTTGGTAACAGCAGGATATTCTAGTTGTTGAGTCCCATGATAGTGCCAATAATGTACTGAAGCTAATCATCAATAGTCCTGGGATTCTAGATTCTAGATCAGTTGCATGTTATTTTAAGCTATGGGGTGAACTGAGCCTCCCCAACAATAAGTGAGAACGTGGGGTGTAGGAAGATTTGGTAGAAGTAGTCAAGGTAGGAGATAATAAACTGTTTTGGGGCATACTGGCTCCTGGAAGCTGACATATTGTTTCTTGTATTATCTTCCCTCTACAACAACAGCAATTAGGTGGTACCTTTTCAGAGGGTATATACAGCAAAGGGTGTTGTCACACTCAAAGCTATATCATCAGAGTTGGCACTACCAGTTAGAAATGATACACCGCTTGTATTTACACTCAAGTCCATCATAAAGCGCCTGGCACTGACTCTGTCCCTGGTGATTTGTATTTAGCGGAACCGCTTGTCTGGTGGTGTTACTTCCATTTGCTATTCCTATCAAATATGGAAGGTGGCCTGTTATCCAGATTTTGGCAGGAAGCTGAGAGTGTTCCAATTTTTAAAAAGGGCTGCAGAAATGACCCTGACAACTACAGGCCAATTAGTTTCGTTGTGGTTTCACAGAAACTATTTTGTAGTCTTATTTTGGATGAACTGCCAGAGTGGGCTTCTGGAAATGTCATATTTTCAGACTTTCAGATGAGTTTTAAGAACAATGCCAGCACAGTAGACCAAATGATATGCTTTTGTTTAATCCACTGGAAAACTGTTAGGCTGGATAGGGGTCACTTGTATGTGGCTTTTGTTAAACTGAGATCAGCATTTGATTCAATCCCCAGGGCAAAACACTGGGAAGTGCTGAAGCAGATGGGAGTCATGGAAAAGCTCCAACTGGAAAAGAACAACATCCTTTTAAAGTTTGCTGCCCTTAAAGATTTATGTCTTGCTAACAATATAGTATTCCATTCATCCAGCGAGAAGCGACACTATGTGGTTAACTAGATTTTCAAAGTTAGTCAAATAATGCTGTGTTCCTTGATTACTTAATAGCCTATATCAATTACTGATGCCCAGACATTTGGAACTAAAAATTAAGTGCAAATCTGGATGAGTATCCTAGCTAGCACCCTGATCATGGGACCTCAAAAAGTGCACAATCTGTACAAATCGCTTACAATGATCGCTACACTGGGTGCAGTTCTCTTGCCACCTGAAACATTTACCCAGTAAAAAATAAATACCCCCTCTCCTTGCTTCAACAAGAATTGCAATATATGATATGGGTACGTGGATGTTCTTATAAAACTACACACCTCTAATTACGCAAGCGTACGATATGGGAACAAAGGCAAACTAGCTGACCCCCTTAGGAGCATGACAGGTGTGCTGTGTCTTAGCACCAACCCAATTTATACTTGACTTCATTGATTTAGTAAAAGCACTAGATTCCCCTGGTAATGATGCCCCTAAACTTAGTTCTTATATGTTGTTTGCAGATAACATGCTTCTAATATCCAAAACTCTGTAACTGTCTGCAGGCCATAGTGAATCACTTCATAAGCTTTTGTACTGATAGGGGTTTGAATTAAACATCAACAAAATCAAATGTATGGCTTCCAACACCTATAAAGTGGTGAGGGTGAACATTATGGTGTAGGGGGTCCCTGTGGAACCAGTGCAGGAGTTGGTTTATTTGGGGGGTTTGCCTGATGAATCAACTCAGTTGGTCTGCGCAAGTTAGCAACAGTACCCTCCAACTCCAGCAGGAGACTGGTGCTGTGATTACGATGTGCACCCACAGCACCCACAGTGGAGATTTACAATGCAAAAGTAAATAATGTAGCACAAAGAGTTTCAAAGTGGCGCAATGCACGCCTTGCGCCCCTTTGTAAATATGATGCAGGATTTTTGGCCACCTAACCCCACATAAGCATCAAATAGATTACGCTAATGTGTTGTTAGGATGGGGCTAGGGGCTCTTAAAGCAGCCCCTTGGAGTTTTACAATCAAACACTAGAGAAGTGGTTGTTGTTGCGGTGGCCATATATCTCCATGCAGCTTGACTCATCTGTGCACAAAGTGACTGCTTGCGGGAATGTGCACATGGCCCCTGTTAGCACTCCCTGATTCTTTCTGCTTTCCATGGCTTTAGTTTTGTAATCCTGTTGTCTGAAAGTGCTTACATTTAAAATCAATAGTAAGGGGTCAGGAGGCCTGGGGTGTTGCGTGGATTACCACCCCCTGTTACACTTTACTGATTCGGAAACGTTAAGTGCACAACAGCTGTTTTATACTCTGTAGTTGAGAATTTGCACTTTATAAGGTTTGTTTAGTAACATTATAGTGTAAATATGTTTTTTATTGTATCTTAAACCATTCTTCTGTTATCCTAGCTCTAGCTGGAATTGTATGTTTTACTCTGGTGCTATGGATTTTATATCCGAAATAAACAAATCTACTGACTGATTATCATAATCAGAAAATAGAGAAGGCAGTAAGGGCCACATGTAGGTAGCTTTTAGCACGTCGCAAACAGCGAATTTCGTGCAAAAAGCACTTCGCGATGCACAAACCCAGTTTTGCAATTCGGTAACCTGGTTACCGAGGGCCAGATGTAACAAAGCGTTTGCGAGTCGCAAACGGCGAAAACGCCGTTTGCGAGGCACAAAAGCCTCACCAGTATGCAGAAATGCATTTTGCGAGTCGGATCCGACTGGCAAAATGCATTTACGACTCGCAAATAGGAAGGGGTGTTCCCTTCCTATTTACGACTCGCAATGCAATTCAATTCCATTTGCGACCGAATCGCAGTTACCATCCACTTGAAGTGGATGGTAACCCAGTCGCAAACGGGAAGGGGTCCCAATGGGACCCCTTCCCCTTTGTGACTGGAAAAAAAAATATTTTTTCAGAGCAGGCAGTGGTCCAATGACCAACTACCTGCCCTGAAAAAATCCGAAACTAAAGGTTTCGTTTTTTTTTTCAAAGTGCAGCTCGTTTTCCTTTAAGGAAAACGGGCTGCACTTAGAAAAAAAAAAAAGTGCTTTATTAAAAAGCAGTCACGGACATGGTGGTCTGGTGTCTCCAGCAGGCCACCATCCCCGTGAGTGCCCATACTCGCAATGGGGTCGCAAACTGCGACCCACCTCATTAATATTAATGAGGTGGGTCTTTGCGACCCCATTGCGAGTTGCAGAAGGTGTCTGAGACACCTTTCTGCATACCAAATTGTGACTTGCAATTTGCGAGTCGCAGGGACTCGCAAATTGCAAGTCGCAATTTGGATTTTTGCTACATCTGGCCCCGAATCGCAAAATGGGTTTGCAAGTCGCAATTAGGAAGGGGTGTTCCCTTCCTAACTGCGACTCGCAGTGCAATGTAGGATTGGTTTGTGAGCGCGAATGCGGTCGCAAACCAATCGCAGTTTGCATCCATTTCAAACTGGTGCTAACACATTTGCAAAAGGGAAGGGGTCCCCATGGGACCCCTTCCCCGTTGTGAATGTCACTGTAAACATTTTTTCACAGCAGGCCGTGGTCCTATGGACCACTGCCTGCTCTGAAAAAATTAAACAAAAAAGTTTCATTTTTTGTTTTTGTAATGCATCTCGTTTTCCGTTAAGGAAAACGGGCAGCATTACAAAAAAAAAAAAAACTGCTTTATTGAAAAGCAGTCACAGACATGGTGGTCTGCTGTCCGCAGCAGGCCACCATCCCTGTGAGGGCCGCCATTCGCCAAGGGGTCGCAAATTGTGCTCCACCTTATGATTATTCATGAGGTGGGCATTTGCGATCCCCTTGAGAATCGCAGATAGTGTCAGGGACACCATCCTACATTTGGATTTGCGACTCGCAAATAGGGAGTTGTTCTGACTCGCAATTTGCGGGTCGCAATTCTGAACCTACATACATGTGGCCCTAAGTCTTCTCAAGGAGCTTTGAATAACAGCACTTCCGATTTCGATGCTTACTACATTTTTTGATTGCTGTAAGGGTCAATGATCTTTTTTCAGTTGCCAGGTGAAGTGTTATGTCATCTCTGAATAGTTAATCCAATTGTTTTTACTTCCTGGATTGCAGAAGAGGAATTAATATGGATGGTTAATGGTTCTATAAACAAAAAGAAGAGAAGTAAGTGGGCACATACGACATCCCTGCCTTGTACCACTTTTATTCTGTTTTAATTCTAACTATAAATTCTTGTCGTAACATTAAACTATTGTTAACTCTCCCTTAGTTATCTGCAAGAGTGCTGAGGAGTGGTCGGAGAAAGAAGGCGGCTCGTAGCACTATGGGACCTGTTAAGATTGCGGCCACCAGGAAGTAACCTATTTGAGAGGCGGATTTAAACCTGCCGGAAGCACACGAAAAAATCCTGTTTGGAACAGTCTCACCTTTGTGAATCTTCAAAGTCCAAAATGGTACAAAAGGTACAAAATTCTAGGAAAACAATCTCAGCTTTGTTCTTAACTTGAATCCGGTTAGGATTTGTTGAGTCTAGTGCATTATTTAGTAAGGAATTAAAATATATACCTATGCAAATATAACCAGACAATTGAGCTATGTGCCAACCCAATTATTTGGAAAAAGTGGGCTGATCATAGATCATAATATGAATTTACTTTTATAGAATGTTCTATTTTAATAGGTGTTTTTATCCATCTGCATTGTGCAACTTCTATGGGTTTAGAAGTTACAAAGAGTTCTGTTTTTTGTTAATCATAATAAATGGGTTTGGAAGTTACAAAAAGTTCTGTTTTTTGTTAATCATTATAACTACCCCGTAGATGAAAAAGACAGTGTTTCTGTCTAAGAACATTATACCTTCTGCTCTTAGCTCTTACCCCAGTGTGTTTCTTGCAGCAGAACTATCACTACATTTTTCTATTAAGCCGACAAACATGCCCTGATGCCTCTTTGCATTATTTATTCCATTAGCATTAAGACCTAAGGTCAGGTCCAATGGAATTCTACAATTGTGCGCCCGCAGCGATTTTCGATTAATTGGTGATTTGCCGCATTTGCCACATAATACATCTTCTGCTGCATAATCTGCAGATTTTAGCGAAAAAATGGTTTCTAACTCAAACGGTTCAAAAGTTTTAAAAAAATGCAATGGCAAGTGCTAGCACGCCATGAAAGTCCATTCGCAATGCTGGATTTGACATCTTTTTGTTGTAGTATTTGGATATTAGAATTGTACTAACAATGCGCTACCAATGCCCCAACAATGTTACCAAATTTAACAATTATAAAATAATAAAGTAATACTATTAAAAAATTTACCACGTTACGCCACATAATGTGCCTTTTCTTGCTGCATAATTTACTAGACACTGACGCAACCCTCATAATTCCAGTGGCCCTGCCTATAGTGTGTAATGCCATGATGATTTAAATCTTGTCAACCACTTGTTGAGGTGATTGCCATATAAGCTTCCTAACTCTTGCATCTCCTGTTCTGACTTTTTCATATTTAACACATTATGGCCCTATCACCCTCTCCCCCATATCCTGCCCTCCTTCCTGACACCTTGGGTTTTTAGCCCTTCCTGTTATTGGTACGCCACTCACCCAATAACCCATTTTGGTGACCTGTCCTTGCAACTATGTTTGAGGGTTGATAGAGCGAACCGTGGTAACAATTTACCTGTATTCAGACGCTCTTTAGGCCGATGAATCTTTTAACTTAGTGGGAACTCTCTGTACTCTTAATCGATCAATCATATCAAATCGATAATCAATAACGAACATAGGCAACCCCTTGAACAACATAACACTTAACAATTAATCCAGAATACATTTCGGCGAACCCTGACCTTTCAGTCAGGAATAACCACACCAGTTTATTGCAAAGTTAGTGAATTTATTTCCCTATATTAACAAAGCTAGCACAATATAAATGTGTCTCAACACTAAATGATAAACATAAATGAACATTAATAGCTGTCCATATCGTCGAAACAAGTGCAATCTATGTAGCATTTGAATCACAAGGCATTCGATAATGGCAATGCAAAGCACTAATACGATAATCTGTAATGAACTAATTGCGTACATTTAGTCAGCATAACAAGATCTCAAATTGCATCGTGCGACATATGGAATCCTCGTCTAACCTCAAATTAGCATCAGCATGTGGGACTTCATGCAAAAACAATTTAGCAACATCAATTTAGAAAACTCCTAGCTGGGGCTCTTATCAAAATCAGCAGTTGGTTACCTAAAAGAAACACAATGCAATTTTACAATTTCCTTTCATAATTACCAATTCCGATCAGCAATCAATGAATTCTTCGTCTCACAGGTATCGTTTCTCGATCAGCATAGGACGGGACAAAGGGACAGGGGTGAACGGGGCAATTGCCTCACGGCGGCAAGTTAAGACTGCTACTTCATGCAAAGGGGCAAATCAAAGTTAAAGTCTCTAGGGCAAGAATCATTAAAGTCTCTTTCTCTCGACTAGAGAAAGCATCAAAGTCTCTCAAAATGGCGTCGCAGCAAAGTGGGCCATAATAGCTACGAAGTCTGCAAAATGGTGGGTTGTCCAAAAAAGGGGCGCTTTCCTCTCGTGCACCTGGGTTTTATAGACAACAGTTCAAGTCCAGTAGGGTCTCCATTGGAGGGTTCATAGGTTAGCTTCAAATTGTCCAATCAAAAACGACAGTTCTCAAGCTTTTACTTAAGCATACATTATCCTTGGAGATGGGTACGCAAATCGCAACATTGTCTCCCAATTAGCTCACTTTCAGAGCCTCCATTGTCCGCACCTGCAAGTCGACCTTGAATTAAAGAGAAAATATGCCAAGCTGGCACGAAACTTTAAGATAAGCATGTGAACAGTTTCTGTGGAAAAGTACAGCTTCAAGCAGAAATACACATTTAATAGCACATTGGAAAATACGAACATCTAAACCGTGAGACCAGGCCACTAGGCCAAAGCCTCCGTTAAAGTAATGCTAAGCTAAAGCATTTCAAACAAGCAAATCGTAGCATACGTTTATGATTATGTCGGATTAGTGCAATTCTAATACACCACGTTATATAAAGCACGCGTATAAATGTTGGCAAACTACTCTAAGGGCACATTTTGTCCCCGTACAATCTTAATTAGTTCGGTTAAAGTCACACAAGATTATTTCAGCACTACGTTTAAGCGTTAATAAACCAAAACCTTCATTTTCTGCTTCATCAATCCCTCCTCTGATGACTAATTGTCATCACACAAATCTAGCCCACAAATTTTATTCCATTAAAATTCTGTCAGTTCCCTTTTCCTTTTAGTACCCCTAGTTTGCGCTTTGTATTCTTCTGCCATTCTTTTCATAATTTTCTCCTCCTTTCTTCTTTTAATTCTTTCCATAATCATTATTATTCCCCTTTTTATTCCCCAAATTCCAAATACACAAATTATCACTATTAATATTCCTTCTATTATTTTCAATAATATTCCATTCCAAATTCCCCCAATCCAATGTCCCACTGAAGCTAGTCCCTTTCCAACCTTCTCCCACACTCCTGGTTCCTTCAGTTCTTTCAAATCTGCACTTTCTTTTGTTAGATTAGCAAGCATAGTTTTAATTTTCACACTATTATCCGGTATATAGGTACAACAGTGACGTGCACCAATCATTTTGCAAACGCCTCCATCCTTTGCTAAAAGAATGTCTAAAGCAAGCCTATTTTGAAGAGTCATAGCTCTTTCCGCTGCAAGCTCAGCATCTATCAGGATTATGGCACCTGAAAACTTTGTCAACATGTTATCCACTATAGTAGACAACTTTCTTATTTTGATGGAATTCAGCACAACTCCCAATGAAGGAATCATGGCTCCAAATATATCACCTACCACAGCAGCTGCGGTCTCTCTTTTCTGGATACGATGGGATCCAGATGTCTTTTGAATCATCGATACGTCATCCAGCTGATAAACCTTTGGAAACACTATACCCAAATAACATCTTCCCCACCATCCCTTTGGAAGACGATAATAGGCATTATGCCCACAAATGTAATACACCCCTGGAATGACAGGGTCAAGTCCGTTCATCATGAATGTCCATTTGGCCTTAAAGATAAACGTATGTTTGCATTCACTCGCTCCTACAAAAATATTGTCATAATAAGATTCTCCTCGATATATACAAAACTTCCCTACATGCCAAGCATCTAAAGCAATTTTTCCTTGCGTCTTTATAGCAGCAAAATCATAATTATCTACTGAAGTCCTCTTATGTAGCTCCTTTTCTAATTTCGCTTTCATTTGAGCCCTTCTATCATCTGTGCGATCTAAAAAGCTTATTTCTACAGCAGAGACGGAGCAAGTAAGGTTCTCCCTATGAGCATGAGCCGTCTCAAAAGGTAGCATTGGCTCGAAAAATTCCCTCATAATTTTAAAATCCCAATCTTTTGCAGTCTGGCTTAGCTGCGCTATTATAGGAACATAAGCAAAGGTAACATCATAATTCGAGTAAAAATACTGTATGTTAGATTGACCATAAAACCTAGACATTACTATACTACATGTAATCCCATATGTAAGAGGCATGTGATGATAAGTTACCCCTTCCTTTACTGATGTCGGTATCTGGGTACACACATAACAATCTTTCGCATCCATAGTCTCAACATACTCTGTTAATAAGCGATAGAAAACGTTATACGAAAGCTCTTTCTTATCGTGCAAGAGCCTCTCATCCAGTGCTAGTCTTTTCAATGGTGTTAATTCAGTAACAGTAACAGGAGCAATAGTAGAAGCAGCAATAGTCTCATTCTCACCCTCTCCATGCATTACAAACACAATTCCCATTATTATTAGTACACATGTTACTACCAAGCCTATACACACGTATTTACAATATTTATTTCTATTGTTTTGCGTCATGATCTGTATAGAATCAGAGAGCTAGAAGCACTTATAAATGAAACTAATTAGCAATTCAGTTACAAAGCTGAACGAGCACAATGTTCACACCGTCTTCTTCAAAAGGCCAGTCACTTATTGGTTAGCAGCATTTGTCTCAATTCGGTTTAGCAATGTCTCAACTTGTTGTTTGCCTCACGTTAGATTGCAGCAAGCAATACCATTTACTACCGTTTCAATCGACAGAGTCTATGAAACTTTTCTTTTCTATTGGTATCTCTTCTTCTTCTTCGTTCTCGATGCTTAGAGATAAAAACTCATCAGTCCAATCATCATTTACTGCATATGCCCATTCAGGACCGGAATACCTCCTGTTTGGTATCCTTTTCCTTTTCAATTTTGCTTCTCTTTTCGATTCTGCTTCGCTGGTACTCTCCTCTTTTGTCAAGTCTTTTTCTTCACTTGACGATTGTTCCACAACAGTCACTTCCTTTCTTTTCTCTTTCACTTTTGGTCTTCCTCCCTCGTTCAAACCTTCTTTACCCTTTTCTTTTATCGGTGAGATACTTAGTCTTCTTTTTGCACCGTGTCCGTTTGATGGACCTGCGATCTTTTCTGTAGAGGTTTGAACTCTTTCGTTCTGCTCTTCCTTGTCCCCACCTTCAGGGGAATCGGTCACGTTTTCCTTTTCTTTTTCTGTATCGTCTGTTTCTGGGAAAGCCCCCTTCTGATCAGGCTCTCCTGCCTTTTCACCTTTTTCGAGCCCTTCGTCACCGTTACTTTCTTCTGGCTCTGTATCACTTTCAGCTGCTTCAGGTTCTTTGTCACCTTCAGCTGCTTCAGGCTTTTTGCTACCCTCAGCTGCTTCAGGTTCTTTGTCACCTGCAGCTTCTTCGTCGCTATCTGAACTTTCTCCTTGGCCTTCCCCAAGTGAGTCAGACTCTTCGCCCTCCAATAATATTTCCTTCTCTCCTGCTTCTGCTTGTTCGCTTTCAGTTCGCTTCGGTTCTTTCTCAGCACTCGGCACTGTTTTGTCAGGCACTGGTAGTTTCAGCGCTTCAACTTCCTCATCTGTGGGACACAACACCTTCTTTGTGTGACTGGCGTGAATCCAGTTGGGAACCCCCGCGCACTTCACAGCGGTAGTTGTTGTCAGGATCACTTGAAAAGGGCCTTTCCAACGGGGTTCCAGACACGATTTTCTCACGTGCTTCTTTATCACGACCCAGTCACCTGCTTTCAGTGCGTGTCCTGGACCTTGGATCGGTGGCAAGGTGGTCGCTTCCACCTGGTGAGAGAAAGAGCGAACCACGTCAGCCAGTCCTTTGCAGTAGTCTAACACCATATCATCTGTAATATTCAAAAGCATGTTTGCGGGAACTGCAGGAAGTCTCATAGCCCTGCCCATGAGAATTTCGTGCGGAGACAATCCAGTTTTTCTATCAGGAGTGTTTCTCATTGACATTAGCACTAAGGGCAATGCGTCAGGCCATTTCAAATTTGTCGATGCACATATTTTTGCCATTCTCGATTTCAGCGTACCATTCATCTGCTCCACCAGTCCTGATGCTTCAGGGCGATAGCTACAGTGCAGCTTTTGCTCAATGTTCAGTGCTTCGCAAAGTAACTTCATCACCTCGTTATTGAAGTGACTTCCCCTATCTGATTCTAAAGAGATCGGGAATCCGAAACGTGGTATTAACTCCCTCAATAATAGCTTGGCAACTGTAAGGCTGTCGTTTCTACGTGTGGGGTATGCCTCAATCCAGTGACTAAAAATGCACACAATCACCAACACATATCTTAAACCTCCATGCACAGGCATCTCAATGAAGTCCATCTGCATACGACTAAAAGGTCCGCTTGCCCTACCAATGTGACTCGCGTTCACAACTGTTCCCTTTCCTGGGTTCATCTGCTGGCAAGTGACACATCGATGGCAAACTGCTTCTGCAGCTTGACGAAATCTGGGGTTAAACCAATCAGTTTTGAACAATCTTATCATGGCATCTCTCCCTAGGTGAGCCTGCCCATGATAGAACCGCGCAAGCTGCGATAAGAGACCATTTGGCAAAACACATTTTCCCTCATGTGAAACCCATAGCTCGTCTTGTCTCTTTATACATTGTGATTTAATCCAGGAATGTCTTTCATCCTCCCTGACATTATTCTGTAGTGCTTTTAGTTCCTCTATTGTATCTACGACCTTCAAGGCAAATGCTTCAGCTGGTTCGAGTTCTGGTTCACTTATTGTATTCCAATCATCCCTTAGCAATATACAGTTCAAAGCACAAAATCTTGCGACTTGATCTGCATATGCATTTCCCAGAGACACATAGTCCTGTCCTTTCGTGTGAGCACTGCACTTTACCACTGCAACTTCAGCTGGCACTTGAATGGCATGTAACAATTCCCTTATTCTTTCCCCGTTCTTCACTGGGGATCCTGAAGAAGTCAGGAAACCTCTCTGTGACCATAGTTGTCCAAAGTCATGCACAATCCCAAACCTGTATTGACTATCAGTGTAAATGGTGACTTTCATCAATGCAGACAATTGACATGCTCTAGTAAGGGCTACAAGTTCTGCTACTTGTGCAGAATAGACTCCTTGAAGCCATCCCGCTTCCAAGACCCCTGTTACAGTACATACAGCATATCCTGCTTTCAAAATCCCCATCCCATCTCTTAGACATGAACCATCAACAAAGAGAATTTGGTCATTTTCATCAAGTTTAGTATCCTTGATGTCCGGTCGGGGTTTTGTGCAAAATTCAGTCACCTGAAGGCAGTCATGCTCGACGTCTTCAGCGTTCTCAATTTCAGCATTTTCTCCAGGAAGCAAGGTAGCTGGATTCAACGTAGTGCACCTTTTCAGCTGCACATTCGGTGAGCCCAGAATAATCGTTTCATACCTTGTGAGTCTTGCTCCAGTCATGTGCTGCGTTCGGGAGCGGGTCAAAAGTATCTCAACTGAGTGAGGGACCATGACTGTTACTGGGTGTCCCATCACTATTCCTTCACTCTGAGTGAGGCTGATACCAACTGCTGCTACGGCGCGCAAACACCCTGGGAGTGCTGCTGCAACCGGATCCAAAGTAGCTGAAAAATACGCTACTGGTCTGTTTACGCCACCATGGGCTTGAGTCAAGACAGACAAAGAACATGCATCACGTTCATGACAAAACAATGTGAAAGTCTTTGTGTAGTCAGGCATACCTAAAGCGGGAGCCCTGCACATGCATTCTTTCAGTTCAACAAAAGCATCCATCTCGTCTCCTTTCAGCTCAATTTCATCCAAGGCATCCTTTTGGGTCAATTTCAGTAGGGGCTTTGCTAGAGACGAAAAGTTGGGAATCCACTGGCGACAATATCCCACCATTCCCAAAAACTTCTTCACCTCCTTCCTTGTCTTAGGTGGACTCATTTGGAGTATACTTGTAATTCTTTCCTTCATTATTCTCCGTGACCCTTTCTCTATTTGGTGACCCAAGTATTTCACTTTCTTCTGACAGAACTGTAATTTGGAAGGGGACACTTTATGTCCATTCCTTCCCAAATGATTCAACAGAGCAATGGTATCGGCTGTGCAGCCATTTTCCGTTTTGGATGCAACCAGTAAGTCATCAATGTACTGTACTAGAATTGACTCGTATGGCAATTCTAATTCTTCCAAATCTTTCTTTAGAACTTGATTGAATATTGACGGTGACTCAGAAAACCCTTGAGGAATTCGACACCAACTGTACACTCTGTCTAGGAATTTGAAACAAAAGAGGAATTGGCTGTCCTCATGAAGAGGCACAGAAAAGAATGCCTGTGACAAATCGATGACTGAGAACCATTCAGCATCGCAAGGGACTTGAAACATTATCACAGCTGGATTCGGCACGACAGGGCAGCACTTTATTATGATGTCATTTATTTTCCTCAAATCCTGCACGAGTCGGACTTTCCCACTTGGCTTTATTAGTCCCATTATCGGTGAATTACATGGGCTGCTTAACACTTCTTTCAGTACTCCCTGCTTTACGAATTCGTCAATAAGTTGGGCAACTTTCATGAGGGTATCTTGTGGCATGTGGTATTGTGGGGTCTGGGGAAAGATCGCATTGGGCTTTACCATCACTTTTACTGGTTCCACTCCTTTCATCAATCCCACCTCTTTCCCTATCATGTCCCACACTTCCTTTACGACTGTTCCCCGTAATTCTGCTGGGATATCTTCTTCAGTTATCATCGGGAAAAGACAAATCAGAGGATACTCTTCGTCGACTGTTTCCATCTCATCCCCCTCTACACTGTCCTCTTCTTCCTCATCATTGCTCGTCTGTATTGTTATTCCTTCGTTTGAACACATTATCGAACAACCCAATTTACACAATAGGTCTCTTCCTAACAGTGCTATCGGGCTTGAGTCACACACCACAAACTGATGTACCCCTTGATAGTTACCAATGTTGACTGGTACCAGATCTGTAATTGGGTTCGTCAGATGTCTGTTTGCTACTCCCACCACTTGAACTGTCCTCCCTGAGAGTGGCAAATTTGGTACTTCACTGCTCTTAACAGTTGAACGTGTGGCTCCCGTGTCAACCAAGAATGAGACACGATGACCCATTACTCTTCCTTCTACGTACGGACCCCTTTGATCAACTTCTAGGGATGCCGCAAGCACACAATCTCCTTCCTCTTCTGAGCTTTCACTCTCCCATACATTGTTTATTCCACTCTCACTGTGTAATGGGAACTGTTGTACTGTGCCGTTTGTACTCATTACCTGACCCGTTACCTGTGGAGGAACCATCACTTGCTGCTGACTCATTGGTGCCAAAGGTATTTGCATTTGCTGATTAGGTACCATAGGTAACTGCTGTTGCATCGGCTGCATTTGCGTCATCTGCATACGGGGCATCTGCATCTGCTGCGGCTGCATAGGTTGTAATCCCTGCAATTGATTTATGGTCTGAAAATTTGGGTTTGGACCTCTCATTTTCGGTCCTCTCATTGTCTGAAATGCATTGACATCATTGTTTTGCTGACCAACACCTACACCTGCACCTGCACCTTCCTGCACCACCATCGGGCACTCGCGCTTCCAATGACCTACAAGTCCGCACGCGTGACACGGCATCACCTTCTTCATTGCCTGCACACCCGTCACAACAGTGTTCAAATCCGGACCATTATTCACAAAACCTCCTCTGCCTCTGCCTCTGGCCTGTGGTTGAAACGCCATGTTTCCCTGCAACTGTGGCTGCGGTTGCGATACCTGCTGTTGGAACCCTTGCATCCCTTGCAAACCTTGCAGACCTTGCAAACCTGTCTGGGCTGCCTTAAGCTGCATCATCATCACCTTCTCTTTCAGCTTTTTCTGTTTCACTTCAATTTCGTCGCTACAGTATTTCGCATAAGTCAAGACCTCATCAATCGGTTTCGACTGCCAGCAAATCAAATGCGATTTTATCATCTGACTTATCTCTGGTCTCAGCCCTTCCACAAATCTGAACACAAAATGAAGCATATCTTTCGCCTTGATTGCTTCCGTGCCACTGTAATTCTTGAACGCCTTCAACAACCTTTCATAGTAACTATGAATCGATTCTTTAGCCTCTTGGGCAGTTCGATCAATTTTCTGCCAATCCACATTTTTCGCGGCAACCTTCGTCTTCAAATGCTCAATCACCTTATAGTACAAGCTCATCACCATAGGTGATGGTGCACCATCTGTCTCTCTCTGGTTCACTTGTCGGCCAACCTACAGCTCTTTTGCAATGCTCCCACAAATCTGCCGGAACCACAATCTCGAATAGAGTGTTCAGGTCTTCCCAGAGACATTTCGCAAGCTTCACAAACCTATCAGTCTGTTGATACCATTCAATCGGCTTCTCTCTCAGTTTGGGAAAATCATTCGTAAAAGACTGAATGTCGCTTCTATGCCATGTTACATGTACTAATTTTCCCCCTGCTATCTCCCTCATTGGTAACATTGTGACTGTATCACTACTCTGCGGTCCTTTCTCATTGTGCTCTGTAGCACTGTCCCTCCTCTTATCCTTCCTCTTTACCCACCTGCTTTCCCACTTGTCTAAGCACCTCCACACTTGTGCACTCTGCAACAATTCTTTAAGGTGTGCCTTCATGCCTGCTGATCTCATGTGTTCAAAATCTGTGGTCCCAAAATCCAACCTATAGCTCCTGCTCAAGTGTTTCGTCTTGCCTATGTCAATCCCGTTTCTGTCCGCTACTTCCTGCAAACTTTTATGTACCTTGTTTACTTCTTTCGTGATCTTTGGACATAGATACCTCAGCTCCTCTTCCGTGTAGGACTCTAACCTGTTCACACCCATATTCCCTTCCACCAATTCTTGTGCTTCCATGTTCAGCCTCATCCTATTCAGGTACTCTTCTCCTTTCCCACTGCCTGAACTTTGTGTGGAATTTAGACTGTTGAACCACTGGGTTAGCTGTTGCGCATTTACCCCCATCAGTGTAGCATTCACATCGACTGCCATCGATGGTTGCGGCAACTTTTCAGTGTTCGATGTTAATGGTATTATCAGTGGGGGGCTCGACCTCACCAGTGTTGACTGAGCACATATGGGACTAAACTCCATCAGGGACCCAGACCCAGTTGGCTGAGCCGCTATCGGAGTTATCCCTGGAGTGTTTTCTATGCACCTTCTTTCTGTCCCATTCTGCAGCATTGATCCCTGACTGCTCAGGCCCGAATTAGGCTGACTATACAGAGGTACCGCTGGACCTACGGTAATGGGTAAGGATATCGCGTCTGGGTTCTGTCCATTCCCCATGTTCTGTGGCATGTTCATTCCCACACCATGGGTCGTCATTGCCGGCATGCCCATCTGGCTCCCCGTCATTTGAGCATATGCGTTTCCTCCCTGCATCTGCTTTTGAGGCATCATAAACTGAGTTGATTCAGCTTGTGCTATTGTTGGGTTGTAACCATTCTGTACGCCCCTTACGGTTGGATCTAGGATCATTCCTCCACTATTTTCACTGCTGTAGTACCCTGGCATCTGCGGCTGATAATTTTCTGCTGGTTTCAACACGGGCACATCTGGATATATTCTCCTAACCTGCGGTATCTGCGGGGTGAACAGCAGACTCGGGTCCTTAGATCCCGATGGTGCTCCTGAACTCTGGGTTTCACTGTTCTGTACTAGTGCCGGAGGGGCAGAACTGGTACTTGGACCTTGTCCATTTTCTGCATAAGGTGGTGGACGGTCGTTCAGCAATTGCATTATTAACTCCTCATCCTCTAACTCCTCTTCTCTTCTCAACTTTTCCTCATCCTCTCTATCCTTCGAACACTTCCTGTCTGTTTTACAGGTAGCTTTCTTACCTGTCTCCTCTTCATCCTTAGTAATTGCGGGAAACAATTTTATTCCCTGCAATACATCTGACCTCCACACCTTCTGCGCATTATCCCACCTAGCATCCGCTAGTGTCTTTTCTACCTTCCTCATCCTTGTTTCAAACTTGTTCTTCTGTTGCTGTCTAGCCATTAATTCCCAGATTGCTAGAGCCTCAAACTGTGCTGGCCTTGGAGGCACCTTCATGTCGTACATTGCGAATCTCAAATTCTCTAGGATCCTTATATTGAATGTCCCATGTATCGGGAATGCTACGCTCCCATGTTTCTCTGTCAGTTTGTGCCATTGCTTTAGCCAAAGACACGGAGCTACCCCTTTTTCCTCCATTACAATGTAAGCTGGTGTACCTTCGGGTGGCGTCTCCTCTCCTACGCTCGCTTTAATGTAAGACTCCCCCTTCATCGCACTCCTAAATGCTTTAAGGAATTTCATTTTCTCGTCTTTTATTTCACCAAGTTTATAGTCAATAGGTCACTTTTATTCCACAAAGTTTGTAATCAATAGGTGACTTTAATTCCCGGAATACTCTTCACCTGCCTTTCCCCTTCCAATCGAGTCCCACGGACTGCGTCCAATCCGTGCGCGACCCTTCTCTCCAACCAACCTATCCCAGCGCGGCTTCTAGTGACGTCACACTCACACACACTGCGGCTGACAAAGCCTCGCGGCTAGTCCTCCTTCACTCAGTTCCTCCCGTAACAACTTTTTGCATGTATCGCGAGCTACCAAAAACTAAAACAGATCTGTCGGTTTACTACAGGAAGGGTAACACAATCGCTTCAGGACCTTAGGGACCTTTCACTAGCCTCGGGACTTTTCACTAGCCTCTGGCCGCTATTCCGTCTTTCTCAGTCCCCACATTCGCAAGCAAATCTGACCTGCAGACCTACTCTCAACTTGTCAATGATCTGTTCTAGTGCACTTAGAATCTTGTCAGAGCCCGAAGTCGAAGTTTCTTTCACTCCCTAACACACGTACCCGACTCGTTGACCACGCCCGATCAACCTACTAAACCGCCCAGACCACAACATGGATCAACATACTCCGGAGTCTCTTGACCTCGCAGGGCCCGTCTCAACAACAACAACCACGTGGACCTTTTTATGCACAAAGCGCCAGACGCACATGAAGTTCGACGACTTCCCTACTCTCACACTCGGAGCCGCACCTCCGATATCTCTATGAAGTTCGATGACTTCTCTACTTCTACACTCGGAGTCGCACCTCCGCTATCCTTAAAAAGAAAATCCTCGCAACCTTTTCACACACCCTGCGGCAATAAGCTGTGCAAGCGCAAAACCCTAACTTCACTCATACCATCACTAGTACTGCCAACGCTGTTTCCACATCTCCTTTCTCTCCATTCGCAAGCTTCGAGATCCCGGGAAAGTCGCGGTGGACCTAGCCCATCATCATTCTGTCAATCTGTTTTACCCAAGAAAATCTAATTCAACTTCTCGAGTGGGGTCTCAAAAATGCGTAACCGCTAATCCAACACCATGTACTCTACTAGTACAGGGTCCCAAAAGACGAAACCGTCCTCTGCTACCATCTACTGATAGAGCGAACCGTGGTAACAATTTACCTGTATTCAGACGCTCTTTAGGCCGATGAATCTTTTAACTTAGTGGGAACTCTCTGTACTCTTAATCGATCAATCATATCAAATCGATAATCAATAACGAACATAGGCAACCCCTTGAACAACATAACACTTAACAATTAATCCAGAATACATTTCGGCGAACCCTGACCTTTCAGTCAGGAATAACCACACCAGTTTATTGCAAAGTTAGTGAATTTATTTCCCTATATTAACAAAGCTAGCACAATATAAATGTGTCTCAACACTAAATGATAAACATAAATGAACATTAATAGCTGTCCATATCGTCGAAACAAGTGCAATCTATGTAGCATTTGAATCACAAGGCATTCGATAATGGCAATGCAAAGCACTAATACGATAATCTGTAATGAACTAATTGCGTACATTTAGTCAGCATAACAAGATCTCAAATTGCATCGTGCGACATATGGAATCCTCGTCTAACCTCAAATTAGCATCAGCATGTGGGACTTCATGCAAAAACAATTTAGCAACATCAATTTAGAAAACTCCTAGCTGGGGCTCTTATCAAAATCAGCAGTTGGTTACCTAAAAGAAACACAATGCAATTTTACAATTTCCTTTCATAATTACCAATTCCGATCAGCAATCAATGAATTCTTCGTCTCACAGGTATCGTTTCTCGATCAGCATAGGACGGGACAAAGGGACAGGGGTGAACGGGGCAATTGCCTCACGGCGGCAAGTTAAGACTGCTACTTCATGCAAAGGGGCAAATCAAAGTTAAAGTCTCTAGGGCAAGAATCATTAAAGTCTCTTTCTCTCGACTAGAGAAAGCATCAAAGTCTCTCAAAATGGCGTCGCAGCAAAGTGGGCCATAATAGCTACGAAGTCTGCAAAATAGCGGGTTGTCCAAAAAAGGGGCGCTTTCCTCTCGTGCACCTGGGTTTTATAGACAACAGTTCAAGTCCAGTAGGGTCTCCATTGGAGGGTTCATAGGTTAGCTTCAAATTGTCCAATCAAAAACGACAGTTCTCAAGCTTTTACTTAAGCATACATTATCCTTGGAGATGGGTACGCAAATCGCAACATTGTCTCCCAATTAGCTCACTTTCAGAGCCTCCATTGTCCGCACCTGCAAGTCGACCTTGAATTAAAGAGAAAATATGCCAAGCTGGCACGAAACTTTAAGATAAGCATGTGAACAGTTTCTGTGGAAAAGTACAGCTTCAAGCAGAAATACACGTTTAATAGCACATTGGAAAATACGAACATCTAAACCGTGAGACCAGGCCACAAGGCCAAAGCCTCCGTTAAAGTAATGCTAAGCTAAAGCATTTCAAACAAGCAAATCGTAGCATACGTTTATGATTATGTCGGATTAGTGCAATTCTAATACACCACGTTATATAAAGCACGCGTATAAATGTTGGCAAACTACTCTAAGGGCACATTTTGTCCCCGTACAATCTTAATTAGTTCAGTTAAAGTCACACAAGATTATTTCAGCACTACGTTTAAGCGTTAATAAACCAAAACCTTCATTTTCTGCTTCATCATTGTTAGGCCCCACCCATCGACAGCTAGCACAATTTCATTTTCTACTGCCAATGTCCATATATATTTTTGCAGTTACCATTTCTCTGTGGATGAAGTAGATACCTGAATTTCAGTTCGTAAAATTGTAACAAACTAAATATTTGCTACTAGCTGAAATTGTTTTAACCACATTCCTGGCTATTAAATTCTCAGACATTTGTTTGACTTCACATTTTCTTCTTAATGTCTCATATAGTAAGTTTTGGAATATTGAGAAATGAAATTCATTAGCCACAGACTTTTTTATTCTGGATTGCTTTAGACAGAATCTACTTTTTAATTGTGAAATGTTTAGAGTTAATGAGAATGGTGAATGATCGAGACCCTTTGAAGAAACGACAATTATAAAGTTGAGGACGAGTGGTGGTGTTATCTCAGCAGAGCCTGACCCAGTGCACAAGATAAGAGACCACTTCACCTAGACCACTAGCAGTCTGTGTCCAAATTCAAAGTGATTGCAACAATTCCCAGAGAATGCATATATGATCTCTTCCCATATTGTATCTTAAGACATATTTTTTGCTTTGAAAGATTGTTTTTTATTGTAGCATGATTTGCATCAACAAAGGTGACGAATACAATGCATTATCAAAAACAATTAAAGATTAAATAGTTAATCGACAAACTGTGCTCGAAGACAATGATTGTGCAAAATTTGCATTAGAATAGTTGAGAGGCAAACACATAAATAAATAAAAGTATCATATTAAATAGAAAACAAATTGATAAAATGCAGCCGTGCTGTAAAATCTCAAACATAGCCAGTTAATCATACATCATAGACCGTAAATCACATTTTCCATAATTTCCATCAACAAAGATAACGGATACAATACATCTTCAAAACATGAGATAGTAAATGTCAAAAGTTTGATAACGTGGAGACATTATGAAATCGCAACTATGAATAGTTAATCCTTTATGATGTATCATTAATAAAAAAAAAATCGTTATTCAAAATTACCAGCAACATAGATAACAGATAAATTACATTATCAAAAACCCTTTAGAAATAAGGTAATTAAGCGCCAGACAGAGCTGGAAAACAACAGTTGTGCAAAATTCACAATAAAATTGATGAGAGGCAGATGGATGAATCCAAGAAAGCATAAATGCCAAAAAATGTATAAAGTGCAGATATAGCATGAAATCCCAACTATAAATAGTTAATCATATATCATGTATCATAAAGCACAATTTTTCACAAAAAAAAAAAAACATGATTTGAAAATGTATTAAAAAACAGTAACCGGAAAAATCTAAAATGTCATAGATGAACAAATGCATACATAACCCAAGTGCCATTAAGAAAGTGAGAACATGCCACCTATATATCATTAGGACAATATAAAAATATCTAAAGTTTTGTGATGCTGTCGGGAAAGGAGAGTTTTCGATGAAGTATAACATCGCAACCTACATGCCCAAGCAGAGGACAGGGTCATCCATCTATCTAAACGGTTTGTACTAAGAGAACACAAGACCCCCTTTTTTCAATTAAGTCAAGGTAGTGCCAAGAGGCATTGGATCTTTTTAAGCCGCCTACCCGTTTTGCATAAGCCTCCTCGAACTTCTTGGCTGTAAGCACTTTATTCATCCAGTCTGGATATGATGGGTCCCTATCAGTTTGCCACAACTGCAATATCAAGTAGCGGGCTGTGGAAAATGAAATTTACATGAATATCTGTCCCCATTTCCCAATTGTCGAACACTGACCCCCTGCTTGCTGAACCCAAAGAGTACCAAAGAAGAATCCAGATCTACTCTTGCACTGAGACCCCAACTCAGGGCAGAAGAAAGGTGCTGCCAATGGTGTGCTAGCTTGTGACAGGTTTAGAAAATATGGAGCCATACTCTAATGCCCTGCAGCTTACACAGGAAGCAACGACCCTCAACTGATGGAAACATTCTGTGAAGGGCTGCACGGTTATAGTTGATCATTCAATGGGATAATAACAACATCCTTTTAAATTTTGCAGCCCTTAAAGATTTATGGCCTGCTAACAATATAGTATTCCGAAGCGACACTGTGTGGTTAACCAGATTTTCTCTAAAAAGTTAGTAAGATACTGCTGTGGCCCTTGATTACGTAATATCAATTGCTGATGCCCAGAAGGTTGGACCTACAAATCTTGCATAAATCTGGGTGAGCATCTTGATTAGCTTCCTAGTAATGGGACCTCAAAAAGTGCACAATCTGTAAATATAATTTACAATGATCGCCACACTGGGTGCAGATCTCTTGCCATGTGATACATTTACTCAGTAAAAGAAAATGCCCTAACTGTTGAATCTACAAGAATTTCAGTATCTGGTCTGGGTACAGGGGATTAACAGAGCATCTTACTGGGGCTCTTCTAGTGTAGGAAATGTGAATACTGATGAAACATGAATGGAAGGAAATATTAGTTGGGCAATTAAATCCTGCAGTTACTTGTATCTGTTTTTTTAATATATTTTGAAACCTTCATTAAAACTTCAAGCCGGGTTCCAGCATCCTGCAAAATTTATCTAAAAAGAACAGTCAATAGTCCCTCTTCCTCGCCAATCAATCTAGAAGGGCTGCCTCATAATATGTCTGACAGGCCGACCCACCCTGTGGAATGTTCAGTTCAAGTATGCGATATTTGACCCTCGGTACCTTTTTATTCCAGACTAGCAGTCTATTGAGTAAATCCAAATCACTAAAATAATTCCAAATAATTTTAATGGGACATTCGAAAAAAGGAACAAAAGTAATGGCCAAAAATACATTATAATGGGAGCTACCCTACTGACCAATGTTAAGGAAAGAAGCTCCCATCTGTCAAGTACCCCTTAATCTTTTGGAACATTGAGACATAATTTAATTGAAAAAGCTGGGAATAATTGTTTACCATATTTATTCCAAAGTATCGTATTGAGCTTTGAGAACGAGCTGGCAGCTGCAAAGAGACTACTGGCTGAAGTATTAAAAAGGAGCCCAGTTTTCTTTCGAATAGTTTTATGGCTACCCATACTTTTAACTGGTCAAACTAATTGAGCACTGTTAGAAATGGGTTTTCTGGTTGGCTAGGGTATGCACCTCAGCCAGGCAGAACCTACCCACTATAGTCAGGGCAAGGGAGTTACACGTCCAAGATAACCCCTGCTCACCCCCTTGGTAGCTTGGCACGAGCAGTCAGGCTTAACCCGGCGGCAATGTGTAAAGCGTTTGCACAACACACATAACACTTGTGATGCAATATCCCCACCACAAAGGAAACAGCACCAGATTATATTAAAATATACTGTATTGTACACAACGCAATTATCAGACCAAACATCACATATCAGTACTATCCTGCTACCTTAGCAGTTGTCAGACCGTTACACCTTAGTTACTCTGCAAATTAGCAGTAGTCACACATCACACACAGGTTACTCGGTATTCTGCAACATAAGCAGTAGTCAGGAAACACGTTATTACATCACAGCACTTGTCATAAGAATATCATAAAATGCCCATAGTAGGAACATTAGAAAACATATGGCAAGTTAGAAAAACATATTAGCAAGCATGTCCATAAAAGGAACATTTGCATACACATATGTAAAAACATCAAACGCAGGTAGGTAATATATGAATCAAACAAAAGTCTGAGGAAAGAACTTTGGATTGCAACTATATTGGTCCTTTAAACAGCACCTGGTTGGATGAAGGCACCTCCAGTGCCTAGAAGGCGAACAATGGGGCCCCTGGTGCTCCTATGCGCAAAACGGGGGCCTCCCTTATACTCTGGGGTCAGAGGAGGGCGACATGCACCTCCACTCTTTTATAGACAGGCCCCTCCGGGGACCGTGTTTACTGGGGGCCTCCCAGGGCCTCAACCGGCCATCATGAGGGGGGCCAAAGCCAGCAAAAACAACTTAGGGCAGGAGGGGGGCACCTCCCACCCCCTCCGGTTTAATGACAGGCCCCTCCCGGGACCCGTGATCTCTCGGGCCCCCCCCGGGCCTCCACTTGCCCTTCCACCAAGCTGGGGGGGGCACAATAATGCCTGTTTCACCTAACAGCAGAAAAGGAGCGTCCTGCTCCTAACGCAGAGGCCAGGGGGAAGGGGGCACTCCCAGCGCCTTCCCCTGGTCCTGCCGTGAAGCCACAAGAAGACCAGACCCCTCCTGGGGCTCGAGCAGACACTCGCCTGCACCCGATGCAGTGCGTGAGTGTTCTTCCAGCTTCCCGGGCCGCTGCGGTGATCTTATTTAAAGGGGCACAAACCAGCAAGGAGCCTACGAGCTCCCAAGGCTCCATAAGCACGCTGCAATCAGCGCTATGGCAGCCGCAACCACGTAGAAGCACCCCTCGTGAAGAAATGGATGCAGGGGTCAGGGGCCACAGCACCCTGCCCCTGGGGAGCAGAATCTTAAGATAAGGTCCTCAGGTGGAGGGCCCAGCTACAGGCCAGCACAAGGGAAAGGCAGCAAGTGGCAAGTCCTTCAAAGTGACCAGGCAGGTCACAGGTCAGCACAGCAGCAGCAGTCCATGGCGGTTCCTGGTGAGTCCTTTCAGCCTTTGGTGTCCAGTTCCAAGATGATTCCAAGAGTCTCCAAATTGTAGGGAAAATTCCCCTGTACTTATAGTCAGTTCTTACAGTGTTTTACAATGGTAGGGAGAGGAGGTTCCAGCCAGTTACAACTGGTTCTGGGAGTGCCCCCTCTCTCCTTTCAGCACAGGCTCCAAACATCAGTGGGGGGTTAACGACCCTATTGTGTGATGCCAGGGCACAGTCTTTACAAATGCAGGTGTGCCCCGCCTCTCCCTTCTCTCAGCCCAGGAAGACTATTCAGTATGCAGATGCACCTCTGTGACACCTCCACCCTCCCTGTGTACAGGCTGTCTGTAAAGCATGCACAAAGCCCCAACTGTCACTCTGCCCAGACGTGGATTGGAGTCAAGCTGCAAAACACCAGAGTCTAGAAGGGGTATTTCTGTGATAGTAATAAAAAATACACCCACACCAGTAAGCAGTATTTATCATCACCATCACAACCATACCAAACACGTCTACGCTACCCCTCAGAAATCAGACAATACCCTTACACATAAGGCAGGGCATTTCTAATGCAATCCTATGAGAAGGCAGCACTCACAGCAGTGAGAAACCAAGTTAGGCTGTTTGTCACTACCAGGACCGGCCATGCAAAATGGCACATGTCCTGCCTTTCTACATACATGGCACCCTGCCCATAGGGCTAGCTAGGGCGTACCTTAGGGGTGACTTACATGTAGTAAAAGGGGATTCCTGGGCCTGGCAAGTAAGTTTAGATGCTAGGTCCCTGTGGCAGAAAACTGCGCACACAGGCCCTGCGCTAGCAGTCCTGAGACAGGTTTGAAAGTCTACTTCAGTGGGTGGCGCAAGCAGCGCTGCAGGCCTACTAGTAGTATTTAATTTACAAGCCCTGGATATAGAGATACCACTGTACAATGGACTTATATGTAAATTAAATATACCAATTAGGTATAAACCAATCATACCAACTTTAGATGGGAGAGCACATGCACTTTAGCACTGGTCAGCATTGATGAAGTTCTCAGAGTCCTAGAGCCAACAGCGAGAGGTCAGAAAAACCAGGAGGAAGGAGGAAAAAAGACTGGGGATGACCCTGCGTAAGGCAAAAAGTCCAACAAGCACCTTCTGGATTCTCCTTATCTGGCTTCAAATAGAGAATGATGTCTTCTGCTAACATTTTTAACTTGGCCATACCCAGAACAGGAGCTGCGATTGCTTGATTGACCCAAATCCTGCACACCAGAAGCTCTTTGAAAAAATGTAAATACAATAGGAGAGAGGGGGCACTCCTGATGGGTCCCTCTGTTAATATCCACAGATCCCACAAAGTCAGAATTGATGAATATCTTTGCTTGTGCCCCTTGAAATAAATTTGCCAACATCCTATAAATTGTGGAGGAAAACTGAGTCCCATATTTATACTTTTTTGCGCCGCATTTGCATCACTTTTTGGCACAAAAGCGTCACAAACTTATAAAATATAATTGTATTTTGTAAGTTTGCGCCGCTTTTGCGTCAAAAAGTGACGCAAATGCAGCGCAAAAAAAAATAAAAAATATGGGCCTGAATTTCTTCATACCAACAAACAACACGTCCCTGTTAACCAGGTTGAAAGCTTTCTCAGCATTGACCATAATGACTGCTGCACTGGTCTGCTTAATTGAGAAATAGTACATCTCATGTAATAGGAAGCTGGTATTTGCAGCCATCAACCGGCCCACCACAAAGCCAGTCTGGTCTATTTGTATTAAAGCCTGGGAAACTGGGGTAGTGTGAATGGCCCATATTTTCATCAAAACCTTATAATCAGCATTAAGTAAACTAATAGGCCGAAATGAATTGTCATCCCTGGGATTTATGCCTCTCATTAAAAAGCTAACTATTGTATATTCCTCAACAAGAAAAGGGATTTCCCATCCTCTTTAACAAAATTAACCAAATTGGTCAAAAAAGGTACTAGATCAGCGGCAAAGGTTTTATAAAATTCAAATGGAAAACCATAATTTCCGCAAGCCTTCCCACTTGACATAGTTGAGAGAGCTGCCTGTACCTCTGCAGTGGATATAGTAGAGATCAACCTTTCAGCCTGGAAATTCAGTAGATGAGGTAATCTGATGGAGTGAAAGTATTAGCCTTTAAAAGATGGTTCTCCGAGAGGTGGGAAGGAGCACCTTGAAGCCTATAATTAATCTGTAGCGCCTGGTCTACTGTTGATTAGAGCTGGGTTATTTTCTCTCTATCCTTTCTGTGTTGCTGCACCTTGTAAGCAATGATCTGACCCCATGGCCAAAGCCTTAAATGCTTGTCACACAAAAAACATGGAGGTCATGCCCCTATTCAACTGAAAATAATCCTGAATTAATTGGCTCATTTCTATGAGCCAATGCTGATCCGATAGAAATGTCCAGTCCAACTGCCACCTGGGCCTTTTGCCCCTAAGTGTCTCCAGTCCCACTGTAACCGAGACCAAAGAATGATCAGAAAAAAGGAGTTAGTCCAAATATCAGAACCCACCCTTTCAATAAAATAGGAAATAAAAAAAAAACTCAATATGAGAGGCAGTGTGGTACCGATGCAAGAAGCAAGGAAATTGAGAAATACCTGGGTGATCACCCCTCCATGGATTGATCAATAAAAAATGATGTTTAAGTGTATCCATGACCTTTTTAGTATGGGGCTTCAACTTGTTTTTCATTTTATTTGAGGTATCCAAGTCTAGCTCCTGAATGAAATTAAAATCACCTCCTGTAACTAATGGCACCACTGCACCAATAGCAATATTATAAATCAGCAACAAGTCTGTTTCATGAGAAAAAGGGGCATAGTAGTTGACCAGATTCTGCGGAGCCCCATTTACAATAACCTTCACCCAAAGCCATCTGTCTTGTGGATCTCTAATTACATCACTGACCAACCAGTTGAGCCCCTCTAGCCAACAGCATCGCCACTCCCTTACTGCAAGACCAGCAGAAGCAAAATAGGCTTGAGAGTACTGCTTCAGAGTAAAGATATTTGGAGAGTCTTTCTTAAGAAACAGTACTGTCTGGGAAAAAGAGTCCAACAGTCTTATCAGACCCCCCCATATTTCTGTCTATTTGACATGCCATTTACATTACACAAAATAAATCTAAGTTTACATCCCAACACAAGGGTACATTTTTGCTGGCCAAGAATGCCCCTGTGTCACTCACCCTCAACCAGTTAAGCTTTGCTTCAAGTCTGCTGATTTTGACTATAAGTGAAATGCACCACCCCTGGATCCCACCCTAAGGACCCCAAAGTGCCCCAAAAATAAAGTAAAGAAAGCAAACACTAGAACCAAAGAAAAACTTTAAGCCTAGCAGGAGGGAAATCACCCACAATACCCCTCCTGCTGTGTTTCTACTTACACTGGGTGCCATGGCTCTGCATCCGGTCACACATGTGACCCACCCCGACATGCCACAGTCATGTTGAGTATCTCAGCTTCATTAACCTGAAACACTTACGTAGCTAAATTAATGCCAGACCAAATAACGAGAATGAGGTGAAACATTCAAAAACACATTAATTCATCCTTTAATCGCCCCATAAGAAAAAACAAATGCTGAAGAATAGGGGGTGAATGAAAGCTCATCTCACCCGGATTAACCCTCCAGTGATTTAGACCAAGACGAAGGTCGGATTAAAACATTCTCACCTTCATACTCAAGACTAATTGGAAATTCAGTGCAAAAGCTCCAGTACCTCTGACACATTAGTAAACATATGAAACCGTCCCTTAACTAACACCTACAAATTAGATTGTTGTGCATTTGACGCTTGAATGCCCTGTGCTGTGAACAAATACACGATTTTTACAAAATCCTTCAGACATTGAGCTACAGAGAAAGACATGTCTGAGAAAATGCAACAGTGAGTTATTTCAGTCATGGAGATCTGGTTTTGCATATTTGCCTTGCTTAGCACTTGTTCTTTAATAAGATAATCCATGAAAGTAACCTGATGAGCTCTTGTATTAGTTAAATTACCTGAATATTCCAGTAGTACATGAGTTCTGATGAAGGTGTCAACCCATTGGAGAACCTGTTGGTCCTCACATCCCTCAGGAACCCCCACTATGTGCAAATTAGTGCATTGTGCATGGTTTCCAAATTCCTCTATCTTCTCAAGTAAGGACAGTTGTTTGAGGAACTGACTATCTTTTTTTGCATAGTGGAAACTTCCAGTTCCAATATTCTGGACTCTACCCTCTTCGAACTCTCAGGGAGTTGGGCCATAGTTTCTTCAATTTTAGAAAGTCTTGAATGCAAGGCTGCTATTTCTGTCACCTATGATGACCTGAGTTCTCAAATCTGGTCCAGGATTAAGTTAAGCAAGAATGTAGCATCCCGTTGCGTGGTAACTGCCTTGACACATGCATCTTGCTGTTGCTCCTCCTGTTGCAGCCATAATAGGGAGCATGAGGATGTCATTGACTCGACCAAGAGCCGTTCACTTACTAAATTAAGATGCTCTGAAGCACGATGGAGTAAAATCTGAACACCATAAGAAGACACCTGCAAAAGGTCAGCCCTTTTAGTAGCTGTAGGAGCTAATGTTCAATCAATCAATCAGTATTTGTAAAGCATGGCTACTCACCCGTGAGGGTCGCAAGGCGCTGGGGGGAGGGGAGGGGCCTCATTGGAAGATCCACGTCTTGAGGTTCTTCCTGAAGCCGTGAGTGACGGGCTTTGTCTGAGGTGCAGGGGGAGATTGTTCCAGTTCTTTGCTGCAGTGTAGGTGAAGGATCACCCTTCGGCAGTGATTTTGCAGATGCTTGAGATGGTGGCCAGGTCCATCTGGGCAGAGCGGAGGGATCTGGCGAGGAAGGAGAAGTAATGGTTCAGGTAGGCTGGTCCTGTGTTGTGTATGGCCTTGTACGTGTGGGTGAGAAGCTTGAAGGTGATTTGCTTCCCGACCAGTAGCCAGTGGAGGGTCCTCAGGTGTTGGGAGATGTGTTCTCAGCGAGGAATGTCCAGAATGAGTCTGAAGGTGGTGTTCTGGATGAGTTGTAGTTTTTTGATGTTCCTGGTTGAGGTGCCAACGTAGAGGGCATTGCCATAGTCGAGTAAGTGACAAAGTGCTAGTGACTAGTGACTAAGGCGTAGGTCTTCCGAAGTTTGCAGAGTGTGTGCCAGCAGGAGGAGGCAACAGAGTTTACCTGGTGGGTCATGGATAGGGAGGAGTCGAGGATGATTCCTAAGTTGCGGGCATGCTCAGTTGGTGCAGGGGAGAACTGAGGGATGTGGGACACCAGGAGTCATCCCAAGCTGAGGTGGCGTTTCGGAAGATGATGAGCTCATGTCGGAATTGCACTTGAGGCAGCTTTCTCTCATCCAATTGGCGACAGTTTCAATTCCTGAGTGGATGTTCCCTTTAGTTAGGTCCAGGTCTTTGATTGGCAGGGCTGGCCATGAATCTACTAACTGCAAAGCCTCCAAGAAATCAGAGACCGTTTTCCACTCAGAAAACAAGGGGTACTCCTTAACTTTAAGTTTTGCTTCTACCTCAAGAGCAGCAACCTCAGGAGGTGTTCCAGCTGTCTCATTGTTGAAATAGAGAGATTCAGCTGTCATACTATCCTTCATCAAGTCCACTGAAGAACGCCTAGCCTCCGCGGTAGCTCCAATTGCCTTGCCTCTGTCAAGTTGACCTGGTTTATGCAGAATTTCCTCTGAGCTCAGAGAGTTTGCTTCCTTCCTGAACTCCTTACACAGCTGAGAGCTTTGATTCGCCCATGCCACTGCTTGCCCTGTGCGTCTCTTTGCTCTCTGTACTAAAACTAAGACATCCAGATTACCAGCTGTGCTCACTGTCTTGAAATGTTTTCTCATATTTTAAGTACAGTTTGAGCGTACAACATTAAATCCACAGCAAGGGTTCTAAGAGACTTAATGAGTCTTGTAGGCTAAATATTGGGGAACCTGGCGAGTGGCCCTCGACTGGGTAGTCAATCTGTAACTCATTAGGTTGTAAAAACAGCTCACAGAGCCCTTGCCTCCCCAGTGAGAAACCTGTTGCTCATTCATCCACTCATTTTAAAGCAAAAGCCGAAAAAGCCTGTATTTTCTCCCTGCATAGGTGCAAGCTCTCATCTCTCTGAAGTTCCAATCTGCCACAGTTATCACATCATTTTGGTCAGTGCGTTCACAGGCATAATAACGTACCAGTGGTTGAAGCATCTGTGGTCATTATAACTGCGGCTGCAGAATCAATGTCACCCTCCATAGCATCTCATTCGGCAATCCACAAAGCGAAAACAGGCTTCAAATACTAAATATGACGTGGAGCTCCTCGTTGATCCTACTTGCTTCTCCAGCATCTGAAGTGGAAAGCAGCATGACAAGGGGAAGGGCCAGCATGTGTTCGGCATTGGATCAAGTGGGATCCGTCCACTGTCCCCGCGCCTTGAAATATTGTTTGAGAGATGTCGCTCTGCTCTTTCATACTCTCAAGAAATTGTCACTATATGTCTCCACATAAGTGTCAGTGGTATGTACTCAAACCACATTTTTTATTGGCCCTCCATAGCCGACCAAATGGCTCAGTCAGTGGTGACGTAATCATGTTCACTAGGCCATCAGAAATGTCATCAAGCACACATTTACATTTTAAATCTTGTTCAGCTGCCTGGATATGTGATGATCATTGGTGTTGGACCTGGTCCTCTCTGCAGGGTCACCCCCAAACCTTTTGCCTTAACTCCTTCTATATCTTTGCTGGATTTGTATTGTTGGCTTTAGGACTCTGTGCACTTTACCACAGCTAACCAGTGCTAAAGCACTTCTGCTCTCTCCTCTAAATATGATAAGATTAGTTTACACCTGATTGGCACATTTAATCTACTTATAAGTCCCTTTTAGAGTGGTATACTGTAGGAAAGTACCATCTTGCCTGGCATGTTACCCCCATATTTCACTGTATATATGTTGTTTTAGTCTATGTGTAACTGGCACCCTGCCAGGCAGGGCCCAAGTGCTCATAATTATGTGCCCTGTATGTGTTACCTGTGTGATGCCTAACTGTCTCACTGAGGCCCTGCTAATCAGAACCTCAGTGGTTATGCTCTCTGCTTTCCAAATTTGTCACTAACAGGCTAGTGAGTAAATTAACCAATTCACATTGGCATTCGGGTACACCCATATAATTCCCTAGTATATGGTACTGAGGTACCCAGGGTATTGGGGTTCCAGGAGATCCCTATGGGCTGCAGCATTTCTTTTGCCACCCATAGGGAGCTCTGACAATTCTTACACAGGCCTGCCAGTGCAGCCTGAGTGAAATAACGTCTATGTTATTTCACAGCCATTTACCACTGCACTTAAGTAACTTATAAGTCACCTATATGTCTAACCTTCACCTGGTGAAGGTTGGGTGCAAAGTTACTTAGTGTGTGGGCACCCTGGCACTACCCAAGGTGCCCCCACATAGTTCAGGGCAAATTCCCCGGACTTTGTGAGTGCCTTTACACGCGTGCACTGTACATAGGTCACTACCTATGTACATCGTCACAATGGTAACTCCGAACATGGCCATGTAACATGTCTAAGATCATGGAAGTGTCACCCCAATGCCATTCTGGCATTGGGGGGACAATTCCGTGATCCCCCGGGTCTCTAGCACAGAACCCGGGTACTGCCAAACTGCCTTTCCGGGGTCTCCACTGCAGCTGCTGCTGCTGCCAACCCCTCAGACAGGTTTCTGCCCTCCTGGGGTCCAGGCAGCCCTGGCCCAGGAAGGCAGAACAAAGGACTTCCTCTGAGAGAGGGTGTAACACCCTCTCCCTTTGGAAATAGGTGTGAGGGCTGGGGAGGAGTAGCCTCCCCCAGCCTCTGGAAATGCTTTGATGGGCACAGATGGTGCCCATCTCTGCATAAGCCAGTCTACACCAGTTCAGGGATCCCCCAGCCCTGCTCTGGTGCGAAACTGGACAAAGGAAAGGGGAGTGACCACCCCCCTGACCTGCACCTCCCAGGGGAGGTGCCCAGAGCTCCTCCAGTGTGTCCCAGACCTCTGCCATCTTGGAAACAGAGGTGTTTGTGGCACACTGGACTCCTCTGAGTGGCCAGTACCAGCAGGTGACATCAGAGGCTCCTTCTGATAGGCTGTTACCTCTCTTAGTAGCCAATCCTCCTTCCTAGGTAGCCAAACCTCCTTTTTTGGCTATTTAGGGTCTCTGCTTTGGGGATCTCACCAGATAACCAATGCAAGAGCTCATCAGAGTTCCTCTGCATCTCCCTCTTCACCTTCTGCCAAAGGATCGACCGCTGACTGCTCAGGACGCCTGCAAAACCGCAACAAAGTAGCAAGACGACTACTAGCAACCTTGTATCGCATCATCCTGCTGGCTTTCTCAACTGTTTCCAGGTGGTGCATGCTCTGGGGGTAGCCTGCCTCCTCCCTGCACCAGGAGCTCTGAAGAAATCTCCAGTGGGTCGACAGAATCTTCCCCCTGCAACCGCAGGCACCAAAAGGCTGCATCACTGGTCCTCTGGGTCCCCTCTCAGCACAACAAGCGTGGTCCCTGGAACTCAGCAACTGTGTCCAAGTGACTCCCATAGTCCAGTGACTCTTCAGTCCAAGTTTGGTGGAGCTAAGTCCTTGCCTCCTCACGCTAGACTGCATTGCTGGGTACGGCGTGATTTGCAGCTGCGCCGGCTCCTGTGCACTATTCCAGGATTTCCTTTGTGCAGAGCCATGCCTGGGTCCCCGACACTCTAACCTGCAGTGCACAACCTTCTGAGTTGTCCTCCGGCGTCGTGGGACTCCCTTTTGTGACTTCACACAGACTCCGGTTCACTCTTCTTCCAAGTGCCTGTTCAGGTACTTCTGTGAGTGCTGCCTGCTTCTGTGAGGGCTCGCTGACTTGCTGGGCGCTCCCTCTGTCGCCTCCTCCAAGTGGTGACATCCTGGTCCCTCCTGGGCCACAGCAGCACCCCAAAACCTCTACTGCGACCCTTGCAGCTAGCAAAGCATGTTTGCGGTCTTTCTGTGTGGGAACACCTCTGCAAGTTTTATCGCGACATGGGACATCCATCCTCCAAAGGGGAAGTTCCTAGTCCTCTTCTTTCTTGCAGAACTCCAAGCTTCTTCCAACAGGTGGCAGCTTCCTTGCACCCTCAGCTGCCATTTCCTGGGCTCCTGCCCACTCTCGACACGGTCGCGACTATTGGACTTGGTCCCCTTGTCTTACAGGTACACAGGTCCGGAAATCCACTGTTGTTGCATTGCTGGTGTTTGTTCTTCCTGCAGAATCCCCCTATCACGACTTCCGTGCTCTCTGGGGGAAGTAGGTGCATTTTACACCTACCTTTCAGGGTCTTGGGGTAGGCTATTTTTCTAACCCTTACTGTTTTCTTACAGTCCCAGCGACCCTCTACAAGCTCACATAGTTTTGGGGTCCATTTGTGGTTCGCATTCCACTTTTGGAGTATATGGTTTGTGTTGCCCCTGTACCTATGTGCTCCTATTGCAATCTACTGTAATTTTACACTGCTTGCATTACTTTTCTTGCTATTACCTGCATAATTTTGGTTTGTGTACATATATCTTGTGTATATAACTTATCCTCATACTGAGGGTACGCACTGAGATACTTTTGGCATATTGTCATAAAAATAAAGTATCTTTATTTTTAGTACTTCTGTGTATTGTGTTTTCTTATGATATTGTGCATATGACACCAGTGGTATAGTAGGAGCTTTACATGTCTCCTAGTTCAGACTAAGCTGCTTTGCCATAGCTACCTTCTATCAGCCTAAGCTGCTAGAAACACCTCTTCTACACTAATAAGGGATAACTGGACCTGGTACAAGGTGTAAGTACCTCTGGTACCCACTACAAGCCAGGCCAGCCTCCTACATATGCCATATGAATAGGGCTTGTAACGTAAATGGTACTAGTGGCCCTACTACACTTACTGTACCACACACTTAAATACACCCTCAAAACATGCACCTAAGCCTGTCATTGCAGTCTGAATGCAGTTTTAATCTGTCAATGTAACTTGAAAATGTAGCCCTCTTGCCAAGTCTTAAACTCCCCCTTTACTTCATATGTCACCCCTAAGGTAGGCCCTAGGAAACCCATAGGGCATGGTGCATTGTTATTAAACGTTTGCAGGTTTTACAAGTCCTGGTAGAGAAAAACTGCTAAACTTGTTTTTCACTATTGTGAGGCCTACCTGTCCCATAAAATAACATTGGGCTGCCTAGTTAGATTTAATAACAGCTAACATTTGGTTGGGATAGCATGTCATGTTTTGGTATCTATGAAATTGTAATTCAAAATGCTTTTTAATGGTAAAGTCGGACTTTAAGTTGCAATTTTGAAAATGCCACATTTAGAACATTGGCTTTTTCTTGCCCTTTGCTATTTAGTACCTGTAGCTTGTCTTGTGTGTATTTGGTAGTTGGGCTTTGTAAATTCATCCCAGACAGTTACACAATAGAGGGTTTAGATGTGCCTGAATGGGCGATCTGCTAGCAGGATGTTGGGGGGGGGGGTGAGCTGGGCACAGCCCCACATAAAACTGAATAAGCTTTGCTATGCCTTTACACTGAGGGCTTGTCACCACTGCATTTTCCCTGCAGCCAGCTTGGAGCCAGGGCAGGGGAGCCAGGAAATTCCAAGCACTTCAAAGGAACACTTTAAAGTGCTTGGAATTTCCAGGTACCATGTATGAAAATCTGACCCCAAGACCTGCTCCAGGTCATTTTCTGTACTTGCAGAAGTACTCTCAGAGGACTGCCTGAATCTGTGGCCTTTGTTTTACCTGGAAGGTCTGTCCTGCTGCCCGGAGCCAGCCTCGAATCCTCAGAGGCCTGCCCTGCTGTTTGAGCTCTGCCTCTTTACCTCAACCTTGAACTACCAGAGTGACTTCAAGGGCTACTTTGCTGGCATTCTGTTCAGGACCACAGGGACATAAGAGGCTCTCACCATCTTGAACCCACACCTGAACCCAGCATGTTTACCCCAAGTGGTGCACCTCCAGTCCTAGACACTTGGGGGGTCATTCCAACCCTGGCGGTCGGTGTTAAAGCGGCGGCCAACCCGCCAACAGGCAGGCGGTAAAAAAAATGGAATTCTGACCCTGGCAGAAACCACCAACAGAGACTGCCACTTTAACACTCCGACCGCCACGGCTGCACAAACAAACAGCGCGGCGGTCCCCGCCAACAGACAGGCGGGAGACAATGTACCGCCCACCCTATCACAACCCACCAATCCGCCACCTTTTCCGGGGCGGTAGCCCCACCGATAAAAACACGGCGGAAACAGACATTACGAACGGAAAACGCTCACCTCTACACACTCCACGAGGAATCTGGACAGCATGGAACCCGAACTACACATCCTACCAGCTATTGTCTTCCTGCTCCTCTACCAGGAGCACGAACGCCGGCGCAGAAGTCAACAGTGAGTACTGCACCTATGACACAGGGGAGGGGGGAGGCAAAAAATTACGGGGACACACATACGCGACACACCCACCCTCACCCTCACCCACAACTACATACACATCAATGCAGAGCAACAACTCAGAGTGACACCCCCAAACTCCCCGGAAGAATGCAAAGACAAAATAAAATGATCATGAAATTTGAAGTATATTGTACGGCTAAGTAAAAAAATATATCAAACATCTATAACTATATATTCATATGTAAATTGTCCTGTCCAAATTGGGTATCAGCCATTGTTCATGGGCCAATGGGCCTAACCACATGGGCAAAGCCCACACAGGATACCCGACTCCAATGGAGAGAACACTGCAGGGGCATCAGATAGCAAAACTACAGGCACCTCAGGGGGAAGGGAAGGGGGGGCACCTCAGCCAGATGAGTCCACGACGCCAGATCCACGAGGGGCCTCCATGGCCACTGTGCCATCCTGGGGAGTGCAAAGCCACAGTCTCACAAGTTTCTACAGTGGGTGGATTGCCCACTGTGCCATCCTGGGGAGTGCAAAGCCACAGTCTCACAAGTCTCTCAAGTGGGTGGATTGGCCACTGTGCCATCCTGGGGAGTGCAAAGCCACAGTCTCACAAGTGGATTACAGACTCCACTGGTTCTGGAGGAGGCATGGTGCCCAGAGTGCTTCATGCAGCCCTCCCCGACACAGATGCAGGCCTGCCCCTTCTGCCAATGGGCCAGCGGTGCTTGAGACGGCGGTGCCCAGCGGAGCGGTGCTTGACATGAAGGGCCCAGCGGAGCGGTGCTTGACATGAAGGGCCCAGCGGAGCGGTGCTTGAGATGAAGGGCCCAGCGGAGCGGTGCAGAGACGCCGGTGCCCAGCGGAGCGGTGCTTGAGTTGAAGGGCCCAGCGGAGCGGTGCTTGAGATGAAGGGCCCAGCGGAGAGTTGCAGAGACGGCGGTGCCCAGCGGAGCGGTGCTTGAGTTGAAGGGCCCGGCGGAGCGGTGCTTGAGATGAAGGGCCCAGCGGAGCGGTGCAGAGACAGCGGTGCCCAGCGGAGCGGTGCTTGAGTTGAAGGGCTCTGTTCTGCGGTTCTTGACTTGAAGGGCCCTGTTCAGCGGTGCTTGAGACGGCGGTGCCCTGTTCAGCGGTGCGTGACTTGAAGGGCCCTGTTCAGCGGTTCTTGACTTGAAGGGCCCTGTTCAGCGGTGCTTGACTTGAAGGGCCCTGTTCAGTGGTGCTTGACTTGAAGGGCCCTGTTCTGCGGTTCTTGACTTGAAGGGCCCTGTTCAGCAGTGCTTGAGACGGCGGTGCCCTGTTCAGCGGTGCTTGACTTAAAGGCCCCTGTTCAGCGGTGCTTGACTTGAAGGGCCCTGTTCAGCGGTGCTTGACTTGAAGGGCCCTGTTCAGCGGTGCTTGACATGTGTGTCCAGGTCACCAGATCCTCCCATTACATGGATTTCCCTCGCCACCTGACATGTGGTGCACATCTGTCTTCTCGCTTGCGGGGCCCTCCTGTGCTGCCGTCCCGGGCCCGTGGGTGTCCTCCTGCACACCTGGAATGGGGCTGGTGGGGCCCTCCTGAGCAGCTCGCCTGCTGCCGGACTTGTCGGGCGTGCTGCCCTTGCCACCCTTCCCTGCTCGTCTGTGGCCCTTTCCTCCCTTTGGCGGTGTGCCAGGTGGCACCCCACTCCCTGACGTTGCCAGGGTAGTGCTTTTGGAGCCTGCTGTCTTTGGCCTGTCGCGCCGGGCACTGGCTTTCTTGGCTTTTTTTTCAGGGGGTGGGCTGGCCGTCTCTTTACTCCTAGCTGAAGTAGCTGGCCTTGAAGGTGGTGGACTCCAAAATCCTTGGACTATTGTCTTTGTAGGTCCAGGTTTTGTGGTGGCTGAGGTGCTGATTGGAATCTTATGAGATGGAGGGGGTGGGTCAGTTGTTGGAAAGAGGTCAAGGTTGGAAAGGAAAATCAATTTTGAAAGACAGGGACGGGTAGTTGTAGTGGGTATGGGAGTGGAGGAAGAGGATGTGGTTGTAGGAGAGTGAACTCTGGTGTCTTTGGGTGCAGATGCTTGTGCTGGACGCTGTCGTGAGGTGGATGGCTGTTGGGTGGGTGGCTGCCTGCGTTTGTGTGGTTTGGAAGAGGGGGTGACAGACACACTGGGAGAGGACACAAGGGACGTGTAAATGGTAGTGGGGGTGGTAACTGCACGTGTGTGGAGTGTTCTGGTGGGTGTGCTGGTGATGGACGTAGTGGCTGAAGATGTGGTGCATGCAAGTGTGAGTGGAGACGTCACAGGGAGGTAGGAGGGAGACGAGGAGGAGGGGGACACAGAGGAGGCAGTGGCTGTTGGCATGTCTGCATGTGGATGTTGCTTGGGTGAATGCTTGTGTGATGTGTGGTGCTTATGTCTGGATGAGCTTCCCTTGGCTGTTGAGGTGTGTGCAGGCTGGTCTGTAGGTGTGTCTGTGATAGGCAGAGGTACAGGGGAGTGGGACTGGGTTGAGGAAGTTGGAGGAGGGAGGCAGGAGACAGGGACAATGGCTGCCGTCAGTGCTGAGGCCAGAGCATTGAACGATCGCTGATGGGCAGCCTGACCCAAATGAATGCCCTCCAGGTATGCATTGCTCCGATGCACCTCCCTTTCTACACCCTGGATGGCATTCAAAAGGGTAGACTGCCCAACAATGAGCGTCCTCAGGAGGTCAATGACCTCCTCACTGAGGGCAGCAGGGCTAACTAGGGCAGGGCCTGAGGTGCCTGGGGCGAAGGAGATGCCCACCTTCCTGGGTGAGCGGGCACAGGGCGAAGGCTGAGGGGCTGCTGGGGGGGAGGAGCTGGTGCGCTGGGTGGCGGCTGTACCTGTTGTTGCGGTGGGCACGGATGTTGCCGCCACCACAATGGAGCTCCCTTCCGAGGATGTGTCTGTGTCGCTGGTTTCACCATGTGTCCCCGCTGTGGATCTCCCCTCGCCCTCCGTCTCACTGGTGAAATCCGAGTCAGTTGCATGGCCCTCCATGGCCATGTGAGATGCAGCTCCCTCGTGCTCCGATGCCACTTCTCCTCCACCTGATGATGCTAATGCACACATGAACAGGAAGACCACAAAAAAAAGGGGGGGGTGGAGAAACAAAGACATGTTGAGTGCATGCATTGGCGACACCGTTGGCGGAGAGGACAGACACAGAAGCCCCCTGCACTACGCCACGCACTTGGGGTACACTACTCAATCCGTGGGACATGGCCTACAAGCCTATGGACGACAACTTCACACATAGGTGACACAGGGCCATGAATAGCTGTACTAGGCAACCTACAGAGGTGGGGGGTGGGGGCACAGGGCCATGCCTAACGGAGGGGCCTAGCCTACAGAAATCGCCCTGGCCTAGGGATACCCACAGCCCTCCTCCCCCACCCAGACACCTCCAATGTGCGCAAAATCAACAGAATGTGCTTGTACTCACCCCCTTGTGTCTGCTGTGATGTCCTCACGTGCCCATCCAAATCTGGGTAGGCCACCGCCAGGATCCTGGACATCAGGGGGGTCAAGGTACGACTGGCACCCCTCCTACGTTGGGAGGCCATCCCCAGCAGAGCCTCCGCGGTCTTCCTGCTCCCACGGCGGATGTCCTCCCACCTCTTCCGGCAGTGGGTGCCCCATCTGTTGTGGACCCCCAGGGTCTGGACGTCCTTGGCGATGGCACGCCAAATGTCGATTTTCTGATGGGCGCTGACCTATGTGACATGTACAGGGGGAGAAAATAAAAAATCATCACCTTCTGCATGCTCGATGTGAGTGGCCCCCCATCCCCACCCTTGCCATGTGGCACATGCTCTCATCTGTCGTTTGATGCATGCCTCATTCGCTCCCCTCCCAACCATCTTTCATTCACCCCACTCAACCTAGGCATTGGCCACAAAGCATGGTCCCAGTGTACTTACCTGTTGGTCTGGAGGACCGTAGAGTAGCGCATACTGGGGGAGGACCCCATCCATGAGTTTCTCCAATTCTTCAGAAGTGAAGGCAGGGGCCCTTTCCCCAGTCGCAGCAGCCATTGGCTCTTCCACACCGAGGTCACAGCAGCACTTGCAGTATAGGTCCTCTCCTGTGGATGATCAGGTATCGAGTGATTAAGCAGATAGAAAATGGCGGTCACGCCCGCAGCGGTGCGTACCGCGGCGGGGCGTACCGCGACCGCCGCCGCACATCGTCATTGGCTCCTGAAACCCATAGGGTTCAATGTTAACCAATGCAGCTTTGCGCCGCGGTCTTCGACCTCCTACCGCCACGGTGTGCCACGCCAGCGCATTGACCTCACATCCCACTGTCGCACTTCACAGGTCAGGCAGCCGCCATTTCAAGGGCCCCCATATCTTTATTTCTACTACTTCACACATGCCTAGGCCTTGCATCAACACTCATACAAGCCATTCAATGCATTGAGAATCGTGTACTGTGCAAGCTGTGGGAACGTACCTGTGGGTTGATTGACTCTGTGCTCCATGTTGTCCTTCCTAGGCACCGTCCGCTGGGACTTGTGAGGAGATGGAGGACTCTTCCCGTATACAGACCGCTGGTGGACCTGTCGACAATGGAAGAAAGACATGTCATACTGACATACAGGCTTGACAGAGCCACTATACAGGAACTGTGTGCCCAGCTGGAGCCAGACCTGATGTCACCCATCCGCCAACCCACAGGGATCCCCCCTCTAGTGCAGGTTCTGTCAGTACTCCATTTTTTGGCAAGTGGATCACTTCAAACAACAGTGGCCATTTCATCAGGGATGTCTCAGCCTATGTTTTCCAAGGTGTTGTCCAGAGTGTTGTCTGCCCTGCTGAAATACATGCGGAGCTACATTGTTTTCCCTGAGGTGGGCGATTTGGCTACAGTGAAGGGTGATTTCTATGCGCTTGGACATATTCCCAACATCATTGGTGCAATTGATGGGACACATGTTGCTTTGGTCCCCCCCAGCACGAGTGAACAGGTGTACAGGAACAGAAAAAGTTATCATTCCATGAATGTCCAGGTGGTCTGTTTGGCTGACCAGTACATCTCCCATGTAAATGCCAAGTTCCCTGGGTCAGTGCATGACGCGTACATCATGCGAAATAGCAGCATCCCTTACGTGATGGAACTACTTCAGAGACACCGTGTGTGGCTAATTGGTGACTCTGTTTACCCCAACCTATCATGGCTACTGACCCCAGTGAGGAATCCCAGGACAAGGGCAGAGGAACGGTACAATGAGGCCCATGGGCGTACTAGGAGGGTGATCGAGCGGACCTTCGGCCTCCTGAAGGCCAGGTTTCGGTGCCTCCATATGACAGGTGGATCCCTAATGTACTCACCAAAGAAGGTGTGACATATCATCGTGGCCTGCTGTATGCTTCACAACCTGGCTTTGCGTCGCCAGGTGCCTTTCCTGCAGGAGGATGGTCCAGATGGTGGTGTTGTGGCAGCTGTGGATCCTGCAGAGAGTGAAGAGGAGGAAGACGAGGAGGACGACACAGACAACAGGGACACAGTAATACAGCAGTATTTTCAATGACATACAGGTAAGAATCAACACCGGCATTTTAAATTTTCTTAAAGTCTCCTGCCTCTCTACTGTCTGAGTTTCCCCCCAGTGTATGTTAACTGAGTTGTGACTTTCCCTTCCAATTTCAGAGATGTGGGCCCCACTCCGTGACCTCTGCTTTGTTTCCCCATGGACTACAGCTGTGTGACAGTGGTATGTTGTCATCACAATGTAACTGGACATTTTGGCACGGTTCTGTGTAATACATTTGTTCAAAAATACAGGCAGACTCCAGATTATTTTTGTGCAATAAGTTTGTTTATTAAAGTGCTCAATTTTGGGTAATGGTTGCAATTCGGTGATGGGTGATGGTGGAGGAATGTCCATGGCAGAGTCCAGATTTTCAGTCTCACAGGTGCATTGTCCATATGCCTGTGGACGGTGGAGCAGGGGCAGTTTAAGGTTGGACAGGGTGACAATGTGGGACAGTGGGATGACAATCAGGGGGTATCCTTTCCTGGCGGGGGTCTTGGCATCCTACTCTGTCTTCTTCCTAGATCTCAGGCCCCGCTTGCGGGGTGGTTCTCCTTCTGCTGGGGGTGGGGTTCTGGTGGCCTGTTGTTCTTGTGTCGGGCCTCCTGTCCACTAGCGCCGGCGGAGGTGGTAGTCTGTTCTTGGTCCATGCTAGTGACAGGGGCCCTTTGTGGTGCCACATGGTCCCGCAATCTGCTGACAATCTGATTGAGAGCCACAACGATGGTGCCCATTGCGGAACTGATGTTTCTGAGTTCTTCCCTGAACCCCATAAACTGTTCCTCCTGCAGTACCTGGATCTCCTGGAACCTGGCCAGGACCATCGCCATCGTCTCCTGGGAGTGGTGGTATGCTCCCATGATGGAGGATAGGGCCTCGTGGAGAGTGGGTTCCCTGGGCCTGTCCCCCCCCTGTCGCACAGTAGCCCTCCCAGTTCCCCTGTTTCCCTGGGCCTCTGTCCCCTGGACCGTGTGCCCACTACCACTGCCCCCAGGTCCCTGTTGTTGTTGGGGTGGTGGGTTAACCTGGGTGCCCTGTAATGGTGGACACACCGCTGATTGACGTGTCCTGGAGACAGAGGCATGGGCCCGCTGGGTGGGTGCTGTGCTGGTGTTCCCAGAGGGGGGTAGGTCTGCTGTGGCCTGTGGCTGTCTGAGGGGAACCGACTGTCCCGAGGTCCCCGATGGGCCGGGCTGGTCATCTGGGTCCAGGGAGACAGAGCTGCTGTCATCACTGTGGGCCTCTTCTGGGGGTGGAATGGACATTTCTGGACCCTCCTGGGCGGTGTGGTGGCGTTCGGGTCCTGCAGGGCTATAAGAGTATGGTTATTGCTTCTGTGTGTGCCATAGCGTGCAATGGGTGGGTGCCCGTGTACCCCGGTGCTGGCATTCCCTTGTGGGGGCTGTTGTGACGGTGGTTTGGGGGGGGATGGGTATGTGCAGTGGGCATGCTTAGGTGATGGGTGTCCATGGTTTGTGGTCGCATGCAGGGCTTGGTGTTGGGATGGGTGGGTTGTGATGGTGAGACATTAGCAAGGAGGATGTGTGATGGGGGTGGGGGTGGAGGGTGGGGGTATGATTTGGCATGCCGGTGGGTGGGGGGGGATGAAGTAGTTAAGATTAGACTTACCAGAGTCCATTCCTCCACCTACTCCTGCGAGGCCCTTAGGATGCAGGATCGCCAGACCTGTTCCTCCCATGTTGTAAATTCTGGGGGTTGAGGTGGGGGTCCGCCGCCAGTCTTCTGCACCGCGATGTTGTGTCTGGATACCATGGAACGCACCTTCCCCCGTAGGTCGTTCCACCGCTTCCTGATGTCGTCCTGATTTCGTGGATGCTGACCCACAGCGTTGACCCTGTCCACTATTCTTTGCCATAGCTCCATCTTCCTGGCAATGATGGTGTGCTGCACCTATGTCCCGAAGAGCTGGGGCTCTACCCAAACTATTTCCCCCACCATGACCCTGAGTTCAGCGTCTGAAAACCTGGGGTGTCTTTAGGGTGCCATGGGGTGGTGTGGATGAGGTGTGGGGTGGTGTTTGTGGTGATGAGTGTGGTGAGTGTGGTGGTGTGTGGTGTTTTGTGCGTGGATGTTGTGTGAGTGATGGTGTAATGTGCCTGTGAATGCTCTGTACTAGCTGGTGGTGTCTCTCTCTGGCCTTAGTCAATAAATGGTGGTCGTAGGGGTTTGTGGGTGATGTGGGTGGGTGTTTTATATTGTGTTGGGTGTGTGGGAGTGGTGTTTGTATGTGTATCAGGTGTGTGTATTTCAAAATGTCCAATGTGGCAGTGTTTTGGAGCTGTGTGTGTATTTTGACCGCGGCGTGTGTACCGCCAATGGAATACCGCGGTTGAAAGACCGCCCCGTGGATTCGTGGGTCGGAATGGAATGGGCGTATTTCTGTTGGCGTGACGGTGGAGGTTTGGTCATCGCCAGTTTTTCGCTGGCTGTTGGTGTGGCGGACTTTTGTGGATGTCGGGTTTTTGGCGGTTTGCCTGTTGCGGGTCAGAATGACCGTGGCGGTTTCCCGCGGCCGCGGCGGTGTTATGGCAGTCTTCTGAACGGCGGTAAGCGCCTTTTACCGCTGAGGTCAGAATGACCCCCTTGGTGTTGATGCTAAAGGTCCCCAGATAACCAAAAAACTAAAACTTATGACTTAGAAACATTTTGGTTGAAAATTGCTCTGAGAACTGAGAGAATATAGGTACCAATAGCTCGCACCATGTTCTCCACAGCAGCAAATTCTGTTCAGGGGCCCTTCACCAAAGTTGTAAACAGACTCCTGATACTCTCATCGGCCATAGCCTTCTGCCTCGTCCGCTGGAGATTTTTGTTTTCCAAAAATGTGAAATGGAAAAATATTCACCACAACTTTGACCAGTGGCTCCCCGAGCTCCCTCACAAGCTGCCTCCTTGCTCACAGCCTGCAGCCTTGCCCCGCTGAACCTTACCTTATCAGAACTTTTTCTTCAAAATGTCTTCTACATGTGAAGGTAAGTGCTGACCGGGTTCAATTCACTTCTTGTATCAGACCTGCACTCCAACATGGTCGGCTATATTTTTTTACTTTTTCCTAGTATCGCGTAACTAGGTGTCTACGATTGGTGCTTCGATCTTTTAGCCATTCGTTTTTACTGAAACCTTTAAATATGCATAACTGAGGTTCTAGTGATTAGATTTGTGTTCCGTTGGTGTCAAATTATTTATTACAACTTACGCAATTTTTCTAAATAGGTGTGGGATTTTTCTGGTGTTGTATTTACACTTTATTACTGTTTATGTGCTACATAAATACTTTACACATTGTCTCTAAGTTTTCTGACTTGTTTTGTGCCAAGCTACCAGAGGGTTGAGCACAGGTTACTTTAGTGAATTTTGGGGTTCACCATGACAGGGACTGTGGCTGTTGCTTAAACAAGGGTCAACACCCTTCAAACAACAACCCAATTTCTCACAATTGTGGACTGTTGTGTCTTACATACTATAGCTAAGTTTGAGGACATGTGTGATTTTTTCATTTCAAGAGAACCCTAACACAAATTTTCATGCAAGTAAGAATTACCTTGATTCAGTCATATACTAAAGACCAGTGGAAACTATAAAAGTAGTAGGGCACCATGTTGATCGAGCCAGCCGAGAAGCATTAGTTGACAGTTGTGATCAAGTGCTGTCTGCCTCTGCACTGCCCTACATTTCTGACTCTAAATCAGAACAGCACATTCCCATGGTGAATCTGTGTTACCTGTCTGCTTAACAGGAGAGCTATGTCTACTTCCAAATGTTCTGCATGCTGCAAAGTTAGGCCAGACACACTTGGCAGTCAACATCAATGAAATCATATTTTGACATACTTGACATGATGATAAGAGAACCATCTTATGCTATACTGGTTCATCAAGTGTGTATGAGTCAATAAAAGCAAGAGACAATGCTGCAGGACTAACTATGAACACCAGAAGCATTCATCATTAAACATTTCTAGCACATCTCGAAGGATAGAACTGAAGTTATAAACCTGGCACTATACTCTTCAGAAGCCTGCAAACTCACATGTCAGTGTCTCAAGATTCATCCCTCTGCCCTATCCTCTTCTATGCGTACATAACCCCTCTGTCCAATGTCATCAACGCACAATATCAGCATCCTCTCCTATGCCAATGACATGCAACTCATACTCTTCCTCTCAGACAAGACTCCTTCACACAAGGAACACGTTCTCTGCCTCCATAACCTAAGTTGCCAACAGGATGAAATCCATCTGTCTGAAGCTCAACACTGACAAGAATGAAGCAGAGATCCTTGGTAAGAAAACATCAACATGGGACTCCACTTGATGGCCAACCGAACTTAAACCCATATGCCACAAGCCTCAGGATCATCATTAATAACAAACTGGATATGACTACACAAGTCAGCAAGGAATGACCTCCACATCAGAGCCTTCTATCTTCTGAAGTTCCACAAGAAACTGAAGACGTGGCTCTTTAACTACCACCCTGCCCTACAGTAGCTGTC